>NC_132813.1:2533683-3958752 GCF_048594095.1 Paramormyrops kingsleyae
GGGAGTTTAAACCGGACTGAAGTCAGCAGCCTATGTACAGCACCCCCTGTACGGGGGGGGGGGGGGGTAGGGGGGTGTACTAAAGCTAAGCAAACTCAGTGTGGAAAAAAACAAACAAGAAACACTGTTTTAAGTCCAAATTTTGCTGAGGTCTGAATTTTAATTAAACCCAACAGTAAATCACTAAGGTTCTGTGGGAAGACAGATAATATTTGCACACATCTAAAATAAAGCATGATAAATGGCAACCAAATTGCTCTGACAATTTTCTCTGCAAAGTGATCGAAATCGTCCATTACAGCTTCCATACAAGAGGGCGGGTGAATGCACAGCTTTGAACTCCATCTATCTCCATTAAAAAGCATTTAAAGTGAATTACTCAGACGGGATGTATACATATATAAGTCGCCTTCCTCTTCAGATTAAAACAACTGCCATGCTAATTAGTATGAAATTACCACAGAGCCAGTGAGTGAAGTCATCTCATAGCATTTTTTGCCCTCCTGCTAATTAGCTAGCGTGATACCCAGGCGAGCCTGAGGAGAACGGTGCTGAGAGACGGAATTAGCGGAGCAACACCCGTCCAAATTACCCAGAATTACCTTCCCTAAGACAGCAGAGAGCCAGCAGGACGAGAACAGCTCAGATTCTCTCCAGCAGACCTGCTTCACACAATTACACGGCTGTCACACGCTGGTGCACATCCCAAATAAAGGGCAAGAAAACACACGTGTAGTGAAGCACAACATACTGGGATTTATCTGTAAGGAGCCAGCACCTGTTCTCCATTTATGGGCTTTATCATCATTTACCATGTGACGTGAAGCAAGGATACAAGATCACCTACCAAATCAAATTTCAGAGGGGGTTAGTGGGTATGGTAAAGAGTGACCGATCAACCAGGACCAAGGAAAAGGTAAAGAAGGATTAAAGATTGGGAAGAAGACCAGGTACTAAAAGATAAGGTATGGGAAAGATGACCGGATACCAGTGGATGAGGGATGGGGACAGAGAATGACGGACAGGGTAGAGGACCGGGTACTGGAGGATGAGGGATGGGGGACAGGACCGGGTACCGGAGGATGAGGGATGGGGGACAGGACCGGGTACCGGAGGATGAGGGATGGGGGACAGGGCCGGGTAGCAGAGGATGAGGGATGGGGGACAGGGCCGGGTAGCAGAGGATGAGGGATGTGGGAGGGGACCGGGTAGCAGAGGATGAGGGATGTGGGAGGGGACCGGGTACCGGGGGATGAGGGATGTGGGAGGGGACCGGGTACCGGAGGATGAGGGATGTGGGAGGGGACCGGGTAGCAGAGGATGAGGGATGTGGGAGGGGACCGGGTAGCAGAGGATGAGGGATGTGGGAGGGGACCGGGTAGCAGAGGATGAGGGATGTGGGAGGGGACCGGGTAGCAGAGGATGAGGGATGTGGGAGGGGACCGGGTAGCAGAGGATGAGGGATGTGGGAGGGGACCGAGTAGCAGAGGATGAGGGATGGGGACAGAGAATGACAGACAGGGTAGAAGACTGGGTACCAGAGGATGAGGGATGGGGTACAGGACCGGGTAGCAGAGGATGAGGGATGTGGGACAGGACCAGGTACCAGTGGATGAGAGATGGGGACAGAGAATGACAGACAGGGTAGAAGACTGGGTACCAGAGGATGAGGGATGGGGAAGGGAACTGGGTACCATTGGGCTAAAACACCACCTTCCTTAAAGGTTTACCATTTGTTAGGAGCAACTATAGTGCTACGCTTATAAGCTATAAGCACCTGCAAAACTCATGAATGTATGACATCCAACAGCAAAGCCACATATCATTATAATTCTTCTCATTTTAATCATGTGTCCCCCACGGAGAACAAAGAGACTTTTTTCTTTGCAGAGGAAAAGGTTTTCGGGGGGGGGGGGGTTGTGACAGATCCATCTCAAATGTTATCACCGGACTTTCAGAGCCACTTCATGAGGGACAAGCTCACCGATTCTCTCGTCAGTAATTACTTTTCAATTGCTTGGCTTGTGTATTGATATTTCAGGCCCAGTCACTTTACATCCATTTTCCTGTCCCGTGAAAGCATCACCCAGGGCACCTTTAAATTCATTTGCTTGCATCCACCGGCCTTCATCAATGCCCATCGCCATAGCAACAGCCACTCCAGCTCTCTGCTGGAATGCTAATGACCGTCAGCGCCCCCGGCAACGAGACAATCAGAGCAGCAGAAACCCTTTCCTGTTCCTTGTCCCCCCCCCACCCCCCGGCGGGAGACAGAGTCCCTCGGAGGGGCTGGTTACAAACGAGCAAGGCGACAGGCTCTTCTAGTGTGTGTGTGTGTGTGTGTGTGGGGCCGACTTGGGGAGTGCGTCCTGCTGGGGGGAGCAGTGCTTTTAAAAGGCTCCCCCCACCCCCAAAGGGAAAGTCAGATGTACAGAACGGATGTAAGACCCGTCAGGCCCAAATGAAAGGTGTCCTACGCCTTACGCCAAGAAGGGTCACAGTGTCTCCCCGCCTTAGAAATACATTCTAAAAACCGCTTTTAATTTCTTTAATCTCACTTAATCATGCTGTTCACCGCCCATCCACACCACCGCATACGACCTTCCACGGCTCGCGTTTCCCCCTTTGTGTGGCGATATGGATGACCAGCTACAAAATGAGGATGGCGGTTGCAAGTTAAACATCCCGTTACCCGCGTCCCTCCTGGAGGAGCGAAGAGCCCCGGGGCCCCCCAGCACAGAGGGCAAAGGCCTGTTTGAGCCCTGCTGTCTGATTCCATTCGTTACCATGTTCATTAGATCGGCGTAAAGCACATGTTCACAAACAGCGCAGTGCCTCGGGGGAGAGTCCCTGCTCTGCTGACACCAGGCTGACGAGCATGGGACAGGACAGGGCAGCACCATGAATTATTGATGCCTCTATTTTCCCCGTGGTGTTTGGCTGGTATTGCTCCCACTCTCTGACTTGAATCAGGCGGTTATGTTACCGAAAGCATGCAATAGGCAGTTCCCCATAATGTTTGGTCTGTAAATGCTCACGATGATGGTTTTTTTTTGGAGCACTTTCACTTTCAGAAGCTTGGATACGCGGAAGTAGGCCGGCGCTGGCAGTCCCGGCCCTATAAATAAACCTCACATTAATCCCTTTTTGGTGAAAGCTCTGGGATTGATTAACAGGGCCTTGTGTAACAGGAGCCTCATAATGGCCGGCACGAGTGACGTGGCTGCCATTTTGGCTCTGGCTCTTTCTCATGAAGATCCCTTTCATCCCGATGCTACCCCGCACGCCCCCCCAGGCAGAAGGACACGGTTACAAACGTAGACCAGGCTCTCACTGCGTGGGAATGCCCCCGATCCTCAAACGACGCTGAGATCGCCGCGCATGATGCATTAAGCTGGGAAAAACGTGATAGGCTGACCGATGTAAGGTGGGCCGAGGCTCTGATTATCATTGGCCACAGCACTGACAGGGAAGGGGAGGGGGGTGGGACTCTGCATGACAACAGGAAGGAACAAAGCAGACTCATGCACCTCACCACAGGATGCTGCCTGGGGGGATGAGAGTGGGGGGGGGGGCAGGGTAATACAGGGCAAACAAGGAGCTTAGTGGAGAGAAAATGGAAAAATGAGGGAGGGAGACAGGGCAGGAAGGGTGGGGTGAAAGCAAGAGCACGCTGTCACACGGTGTCACACGCTGTCACCCCCTTCAAAGATGTTTGGGGAAATGGAGCTGGTAAAAAAGTTTATATCATGGACGAGTCTGACAGAGAAGATGTGGGGGGGTGGGGACAGTGAGCTTGCAGGGCAGGGGGTACTATATATTTTTCAGACAGATGCATATTTTACTCTGCCAGTGAAGGTCAGTGAAATTAACCCGATTCAAGGGCGCAATTACACTGGCACAGGAAGCCAGGCTATCGTATGTGCAGAAGCCCGTCGGAGCACAGCCAGAAGGCCTCGGGGGGCTCGGAAGAGCACGATCTCCGAGGGATGGGGGGGGTCTGTGGCCCGTGTCGGCGACACCTTCCCCTCTGCGCAGGTCCATGAATTCATTAATCACCAGTCGGCCCAAAAGCAGCGGCGCTGCAAGGCAGCTGGCCGCCTGGGAGCCGGGGGGGGGCAGAGCAAGCGGGGCAGCGGAACGAGAGCAGGCGGGAGGCAGGAGGACAGCAGACGGGGAAGGAGACGCAGGTCATAGAAGGTTTAGCAGCAAGAGGAGGAGACGCAGGGTGAAGAGGGTGATGGATAGACAGAGCGTAAAAAAGACAGCGAGAGAAAGAGAGATGAAAGAAAGATTTATGTGGATGACGAGCGCCTCAGGAAGAGACGGCGCACGCTCTGCTCCTGCATGTGACCCGGGAGTCTGACACCTGTCACCCGACCACGTCACTCCCTATGCAGCCACCTGGGTCCCTGGCACACGGCCGCGGCCGCACCCCCGGGAAGCGCAGACGTGCCACCATGTCCCGCCACAAGCTGCTGAAGGGGACCCGAACAAAACACAAAAAACCAAAACACCAAAGATACAGAGACAAACGATAAACAGGTTTAATGGCCGCTTGTGGAAGCCCCTCCCCAAGAGAAACACAAAGGCAAGATCATGTGGCATATATGTAATCTTTCAATAGCGGACCCCTGGAACAAATTACCCTCATTTTATTTTAATTAACCCCCCACCCTGACAGAACACTTTATTAGACCTTCAGGGGCCTGGGGGCTCCTGACAAGAGGAGATAATGTAAGCAAGCTTCATCTCCATGCACTTCATGGTGGTGGTGGGGGGGGGGGAGGTGAATCTGACGGGAACTCTGAAATGCCACACCCATCCCCCCCCCTCGCCCTGCCAATTCAGTCAGCATGGCCTGGATCGTTTGCATCAACACCACAGTCCATAAAAAAGATGTTTACTAGATAAACAAACAGCGAGGAATCGGTTCAGGCGGTTGCAACGAAAGACATTTCAAATGGACAGGTACCTGTCACCCTGTGTGGGCTTCTGACCCAAGGGGGTCAGGGCAGGTAGCTGTCTAATGGAGATTTCTAGAAGCTGCCAGATGCCTGGGTCAAGCTTTAACCGCTAGCCAGACTAACCCCACTGGCTGAAAAGTATCGCAAAGCGATAAAATGGAATCAAGCCAGCCAGGATGCAAAGGCCCACAGCCAGACAGAATCACATCTTCATCCTCATCTTCCACTTTCAGCTTCTCTACTGAGGTCCACAAACTCAGGGCGAAGCCGGAACCTTCCCTCAGTTCATTGGTTCGACAGCGAGCTGTTCTATCACGAGTCGAACATGCCGTTTCTGTCTACGTTGTGTCTATGTGACTGCGACATTCCTCGGAGGAGATGTACCGGCCTGCATAGCCGACCTTTGGTCACATGGGTAGCGCCCGGATTTAAGCGAGCCCTGCCTGGTGTCTGGGTGAATGCGGCTGGCATCCCCAGCACATGGCCAGCGGAGGGGGCCATTGATTGCCGCTGACGAGACCTTCAGGGTTCCCAAGTTGCACAGTGGTTCCCAAAGTGACATTTTCTACACAACCAGATTACAGTGGATCCGGCAGTGTATTAAACGGCTCCCTGTGGACGTGGGTAGGACACCCTGCGGCAGGACGGCTTCAGAACCTGGAGCGGAACCAAAGAGCTCGGGGTGGTGTTGCCGGTGGGAGGCGTTTGTGGGATACACCATGTGCGCTATACACCAATGGCCAGCAGTCAGACATTCTGTGGTGAAACCTGATTAATTACAAAGGTGTGTGGCCTGAGGGAAATAAAAAGGATAACACATCAAAACACGAATGTAAGAGAGGAAATGCAGAAAATGAAATAAAAAAAAAAAAGGCTGAGAGAAGAAAAGAGGACCGACGTAATAGTCAGAAAGTAGGAGCAGGGAGGGATCGTCGTTCACCTGCAGGACGCGCGGAATAGCAGCCGGCACAGAAACAAAAATAGAAAGGAAGGACACGTGGAGGACAACGAGCCCATTTGCAGAGCGCCCTGCGGCCTCAAATGAGTGGCGCTTAATCCCACCAATCAGAGCACAGTGCCGCTCGTTCCCGACCCCCGGCCCCTCCCCCAGGCTTACCTGTGTATGCCACATTCTTGGCGTTTCCGTAGGGGGTCCCGGGCTGGACGGGACTGTAGACCGGGTTCATGGCGGAAGACAGTCTGCTCTTACTGAAAGACAGAGTGAGGATGCATGAATGAGGTGAGAGAGAGAGAGGGAGAGAGAGAGGGAAAAGCATTTAAAATAACACGAGAAAGGTAAAGACTCCCATGAGACCATGTGTACAATGCAGTGCACCGTATCCCGGTAAGATCTGTCATGGTCAAGGTCAAAAGAAGACAAACATGGAGGGGAATTTCCCTATTTCAGAAATTCTGCTTGGTCTTCAGCCCGTTCTGAATGACAAACCCAGGCAGCCTTCAGCTCCTCTTCCTGTCCGCTGTGCCGGACGGTGTGATGTAGCAGCGCTGGGCGTGAGAGGGACCCCTCTGCCCATGGAAGGCAGCTCCGCTAACTAGCTTTTGTTTTACGGACCCCGTATTCCACACATGCGTTTTCTTTTCCTGTGAGATAACCATTCCGGCAGAAGATGAACTGCTCTAAAGGGACTTGCAGACACGCACAGGAGCCCGGGTGTTCTCGGAGAAGCCGGGACACGCCGGGGGTTAATTGACTGTGGCTAACTGACTTCCGCTCAAGGTCACGGGACGCCATCTTGGAAGGCGAAGCAGGGGCTTCTGGGAATTCCTCACCTAGAGCCAAAATGGCATTCGTTTCAGGACACCGTTAAAAAAGGGCTCCCTATTCACCGCTGTTCAGCTCACACGCTGACATATGAACCTGCACAGCTGATGCTGTGGGAGCTCTTGCTGTTTTTGATAGATGTAGATAAACAGGCATAAACAGAGAACAGCCTCACTATAAAAACAAAGGCTTTCAGAGGACTCTCTGTTCCCCCCTGGCACAAACGCCCCCTAGTGGCAGCTCGGAATCTCACCCCGGTGCTCCCAGACGCCCCGTTCACGCATGCATGACCCAGCCGATTACAGCCCGCTGCCCACGGCCTCGTCTCCGTCTGGCCACCCGGCCGTGAGAGCAGCCAATCAGCAGCGAGCCGGCTGTTGTCCACCCTCCCCCATCTCTAAGGAGAAATACCCCCGTATGAAAAACCGGGGGGCGATCCACAGACCGCTGTCCTTCTCGCCGGCACCTTACAAGGTCAAGGAGGCACCAACTTTGGACCTACAGCAGTGTTTATGGTCCCGGCACACGGCAGGGGGGTATTTTGGGGCTCTGTGCTCAGGCTAGCCCACACGCGCTACACGGCCAAACACAGAACCGTGTGACTCTGAAACGCACCAGGACACCATGTGACGGGCCTGTCGCTGGCCAGTGGAGAACCTCGGATCAGGCGTCAAAAGCAAAGCCACTCCCCCGAGTGACAGCTGGCCTCCGCCATCCCGCGGCCACCCACGTGGGTGACAGGTGACACGCCAGTCAGTAAGGAGACACCCCCCCACCCCCCCACGCCGGATGTAAGGAGAGTGCAGCTTTCATTTGGTCCAAACCAATCAGAGATACAGGACACTGCAGAACGCTTGCGTGCGTGTTACATTGGGGGGGGGGGGGAGGGAATGACAGCCTCCTATTCAGGCTTTCAGGAGGGACCTTTAAAGTGCCACCCATGTGATCATAACAGAACCAGGTCACACGAAAGGAGCAGCAGAGGGTCCTGGTGAAAGTGACCAGAAACAGCCCCACACCAGGGGACACAGGACACTGACCGACCGCCATCTGGCATCAGAACCCTCAAAGTCTTATGGGACAGGCTGCGAAGGGGACGATCCCCCAAAAAAACAGCCAGGTGATGGCTAAAAAAGTCATGGAGAATGTCCCCTAACCACCCCCCAACTAGAAAGGAAGCAAGGCATGTTATCAAAGGACAGCAAAGCAAACAGACAGACAGACAGACGGGCGGGCGGGCGGGCAGGCAGCATGCGGGTGGTGAGATTCAGTTTATTCTGTACCAACACCTGAGTCTTCAATCAGCACAGGGTAGTTTAATGGTGGTGTGGGATGGGGCAGTTATCTTTACACACAGTTCAGCTGGAGGTAACATTTAAAGGTGGGGTTTGGCGTGGCCAGGTGGGGGCGCCGAGCTCGAACCCGCCGCCCCGCCAGGAGCCGGAAAAAACACACGGGGTGTCACACTGACCTCTTCAGGTTCTGACAGCCGTCGGGTTGGTACAAGAAACTGAATTTGTCAGTGGGTAGACTGCCTGCCATTCTGGGGAAAGCTAATATGGGAGAATGGGTAAGCGATCTGCAAAATAATACAGCGAGAGGTTATGATTAAAGCGGGCCGGCCATGCGGAGCAGAGCACAGCAGAGCACAGAATAGCACAGTAGAGCACAGCAGAGCATGGCAAAGCACACAGGGCGTAGGCCGGGGGGATGTTAGCAGTAAAGCAAAATACAGACACACACAGACACAGACACACATTCACAAACAGACACACACAACCAGACACACAAAGACACAGACATGCACAGATACACACATATAGACGCACAAACAGGCACGAGGGCGTAAAAGCTCATACCAAACTGCAAATATGGATTCCTGTCCATGCAAACACACCACAATTATGTAACACAGAAGCACAATTATTAGGGGGCTACACAGGACCCCACACCCTAATGTGTAACTGTAGGCGCCTAAACACACTAATACAATAATACAGAATTCAGTTACACTCAACCTCAACACCTATCCATGCAGGATCTGGGGGGGCTCAACCCAACAAAATGTAACAAACGCTGGGTCCCAGAGAGTGGGAGGGCATCACCTTGGTTTCTGAGGGGCCCATGAGCAGCCGGGGGGCGGGGGGGGGGGCAATCCCACCATACTCAGGTTTTTGATATGGCCCTCAAGTCCTCCCAAAACCCTCCTCTCATACCAGTCTGATATTATTCAACCCTGCTACCCCCACGGTGCTGTATCTGCTCTGTCTCAGACACAGGGGGGGTGTGTGATCCTTTCCTACCTTACAAAATGGCCCTGTCATTAATTAGCCTGCATGTGCAGAGACGGCACACACGCACACACACACATGCACGCACGCACGCGCACACACACGCACACACACACACGCACACACATCCCGCTCTACACCCTTGACTCCTGCTCATTACCTGCCTTGCAAAGTGCAGCTGTGACAGAGGACAAGACACAGACCTGGGAGGGGGGGCTGCCTACCTGCAGAATTCACCGCTGTGTGCGAGCATGTGTCTGTGTGTGTGTATGAATCTGTGTGAATGTGCGTGTGTGTGTGTCTGTGTGTCCGTGACTGTGTCACCATGTCTCTATGTGAGTGTGTCTGTGTGTCCATGTGAGTGTGAGTATCTCTGTGAGTGTGTCTGTGTGTCCATGTGAGTGCGAGTATCTCTGTGAGCGTGTCTGTGTGTCCATGTGAGTGTGAGTATCTCTGTGAGCGTGTCTGTGTGTCCATGTGAGTGTGAGTATCTCTGTGAGCGTGTCTGTGTGTCCATGTGAGTGTGAGTATCTCTGTGAGCGTGTCTGTGTGTCCATGTGAGTGTGAGTATCTCTGTGAGCGTGTCTGTGTGTCCATGTGAGTATCTCTGTGAGCGTGTCTGTGTGTCCATGTGAGTGTGAGTATCTCTGTGAGCGTGTCTGTGTGTCCATGTGAGTGTGAGTATCTCTGTGAGCGTGTCTGTGTGTCCATGTGAGTGTGAGTATCTCTGTGAGCGTGTCTGTGTGTCCATGTGAGTGTGAGTATCTCTGTGAGCGTGTCTGTGTGTCCATGTGAGTGTGAGTATCTCTGTGAGCGTGTCTGTGTGTCCATGTGAGTGTGAGTATCTCTGTGAGCGTGTCTGTGTGTCCATGTGAGTGTGAGTATCTCTGTGAGTGTGTCTGTGTGTCCATGTGAGTGTGAGTATCTCTGTGAGTGTGTCTGTGTGTCCATGTGAGTGTGAGTATCTCTGTGAGTGTGTCTGTGTGTCCATGTGAGTGTGAGTATCTCTGTGAGTGTGTCTGTGTGTCCATGTGAGTGTGAGTATCTCTGTGAGTGTGTCTGTGTGTCTCGCCTTCCATTCTTCTCACTCCCTTGTCTCCGTGCTGCAGTGCCCTTGAGCACCATGGATGTTGTAGGAAATTTGCCGCTACGTTACAGTTACGTAACACCCCCATTTCTGTGCTGGTCATGTGAGACTCTCTAGAGCTGGCCTCACACACACACACACACACACACACACACACACACACACACACACACACAGAACCCTCCCACACCTCCCATTCTGCACTCTCAGCTTAGCCTCCCCCTAATTACCGGACGGTTCTAACGAGCGCTAATGAGAATAAAAGCCCCCCCCCCCCCCACGCGGTAATGGCGTCTATCCTGATCTGTGCTGCACCACACCACGCCATATTAAGACGTGACGGTGTTTTATAACTCCAGCCCCTTGTCCCTGGGCCCGGAGCCATACGGGACGGCACTCACGCCATTAACAGGACAGACATGAGGTTCACTGCCATTTAAGGCGGACTGCCATTTAAGGCGGACTGCCATTTAAGGCGGACTGCCATTTAAGGCGGACTGCCATTTAAGGCGGACTGCCATTTAAGGCGGACTGCCATTTAAGGCGGACTGCCATTTAAGGCGGACCGTAATCTCCCAACTCACCAACACCCTGCAGTCACTTCACAGCAGCACTGCCCTCATCCCTAACGTCTGCACCGCGTCATCGCATGCCGCATGCTGTTATACCCAGAGCCCCCCCCCTCCCCCAACCGCCACCAAGCTGGCCACAAACCACCACCGAGCTCAGCCCTCCTGAAACATCCCAGCAGTGTTGCTACGGAAACCCGCTTGCATCACAGCACACAAAGATGCAAAGACACTGTGCCGCCGTGTCACTCCTGTTTGTGCCACACGGAGTGTGGATGTGGGAGGGGGGCTCATCAGGATGGGGGGAGGGGGTCCTCTGAAACAAAGAGCCTGCAGCGCCCCCCCAGGCCATGAAACACTGTGGCGGGCTATCAAGGAAGCACGGCGAGAGAACAAGGAGACCCACTGTGAATGACACCATGTCACACAATTTCCGCTATCAGTAAGGTGGAGCCGTCGTGTGGCTCACGATCAGACTAAGGCTAAGTGTGAATCGAACCCCCTCCATTCACCCAGGTTCTGGAATGATCTTTGGTTGTGTGTTTATGTATGTATGTATGTGTGTGTGTGTGGGGGGGGGGGGGCTCTGATTAAAAGGGAGGGAGGTTTAAATTATTCAGGTCTGAAGTGGCAGAGGGGAACTGGGGGGTGGGTGGGGGGAGCAGCTGATCACAGGACATGCAGCGCCCCTGGCAGACCACACAGGAGCGACGAGGCGGGAAACCCGGCAGGAGGCCCTGTCACCGGACCAGCAGGGCGGCGAGAGAGAGCCAGACCTGCTCATTAGTGGGACGAACACACACAGGCACAGAGACAGAGGCGTTTCAACGCGGACACACGCACACCAAGGACGCACCATGAACACAGACCCGCACACCAAGGACGCACCATGAACACAGACCCGCACACCAAGGACGCACCATGAACACAGACCCGCACACCAACGACGCACCATGAACACAGACCCGCACACCAACGACGCACCATGAACACAGACCCGCACACCAACGACGCACCATGAACACAGACCCACACACATGACACGACAGCCGTTGCCTTCCCGGGATGTTTAGTCCTGGCTTCAGTATGATGCAGGCCGTCTGGCCAATGCAGCTGACAGGCTACACTGATGCAGCAGAGCGCAGCTTGTGTGTGTGTGGGGGGGGTGAGTGTGAATCTTTAAGCAGTGACTCGGTGCTGCCCCTCACTGGACGCTCTCGGCATGACGGCCAGTCTAATGGGAGCAGCACTGAGGCTCCATCCTCAGGATTAAACTTGCCCTCACCCTCCGCCCACATCCCGAACGCTACCTTCTCCACTTGAAAAGCAACTGTTTTCATGTTGAGTCACACGGCTTTGGCCTTTGAAGGTCCCATTTTCGGGAAAATAACGCAGGCCTTCATTCTCCTGGAAAATGACACACCCTTTACGATGAGAGACATTCACACCTCATGGGCTGGACACTCGATCACATCTAGGTAATCCCTGGACAGTCAGTCGATCCCTCTGTGGGTGACAGTGCTGGCTGGAGAGGCATCCGCAGATGGCCCAGCGGACACTAGGAGGCGCTGTCCATACTTCTCAATGTGCCTGACATTAAACTGTTATCCAACAGCAGGATGACTTGCATAGAAGAGTATAAGAGCAGCAAACAGTTACTCCCTAAATGAGCCTAGTTACTCCCTATAAGTACTCAAAGTGGTGACTGAGATATACTGGGTATATCTATATATATGTAGGGTGGGGGAGCCAAAAACAACTGCACGAAGGGATGGATATCGGCATGGCAACAGTAAGCGGCTTGAGTAGGCCTCATCTCAGCAGAACCGCATGTGTCAGGGGACTGTGACATCAGTCACACAAACACGCACACACACACACACGCACACACACGCACACACACGCACACACACACACACACACACACACACACGCACACTCACACACACACATACACATACACACACAGCTGCCGTCCCCCACATTCCTTCAAATTCACCTTGGCGATCTCTCCCCGCTTCAGAGGTATTATAAGACCTTTTGAGTCACACGGCCATGAATCAACTCCCATCATGCACCTGTGCTTCACTTCGACGTGACAAAGATCTCACGGCTGATTCTTTTTTTTTTTTTTTAGTCGTTCCCTCTTCATTTGGCCAATGGTAAATCAGAGAGTCAGCGCGTTTTGGGGCTAAGATGGGGAGAGCGTACGCCAGCAGGCTGCAGGGACGCCCAGTCGGTGCTGGGTGGTGGGGGGGGGGATGCAGGAAATGGGAAAGAGAGGTGTCACCATTTTAACTGGGAAAATGGCAATGGCAGCTTATCCCCACTTTATAAGAAGCCCATTCGGACTGAAGGCTGGGCATTCAATACAACCATTACATCTGTTTTGAAAAGGTCATTATCTCCTGAACAATTGGGCAAAACCAACATTTCAGTGCACAGCCCCCAAATCCTCATTCACTCGTCCCCCAAAGTCCTCGCATTCCTGAGAAAATGAGGCGGGGGGCTGTCTTTGAGGTGGGTCCCGCTTTGTTTTATTCATCTTTCATTCTTTTGGAAAAGCACCTGTTTCTAAAGAGAATAATGCAATCTTCTCCCCCAGACCACGTGACCACCCCACCCCCTCCCCTCCCCTCCCCCATCTCACCAATGCTCAAATTTGACGCTTTCGCTTGTGCTTGTGCATTTATTAACGGTCCCTAGCACATTACGCAATTCCAAACGCACAATCCACTTCATTTAGATAAACGCTGTTTCTCTCTGCCCACTAGTGGCCGGTCACCCCTTTATGACTACGTTCCAAAACATCGTAAATACATCGAATTTAATTCCGCCGAGCAGCAGTTAAGGTCTAAGGTCTGCTGTCTCGGGCTGCGTGCGCGTGTGTAGGTCCGTGAAATTTCCGTCTCTCTCCCAGTGTACCGTCAAAAGAGGCGGAGTGCCGGCAGAGAACGATCCGGTTATCGACGGAGACACCATCCCTCCCGCTGGTCTGGACCGAGGGATAAGAGCCGCTCATTCTGCTGGCCACAAACGTCAAACACCAGATAAGTTCCCCACCAGAATTTCAATTAAGAGCACCTTGATAAACATGGCGCACAGCATCAGGTGACGGGGGGAGGCGAAGCTGCAATGCCCACTTATCACACGAGATACGGTACCATTCAAACTCCCTTAAATCTACATAATAACCAAAACATGCTTTTCCAGATAAGGAATTATTACGTCGCACCAGCAAAATATTGTGTCATTTCAATTTAACGAGGCTGTGCTGCAGGAACTGGACTTCTAACCTGAAGTTTTCTGGGCCAGAGGCAAATTTATATCACAGAAAAAAAATCACAAATCACAAAAAGCACCATCACGGTTCCATTGTGTCCCTGCACGGTCCTTCAAAATACTGCACAGGCCTCCTGCGAAACACGAATCGCCGTGAACAGAGCAGAATTCGCCGGAAGTTTCCTCTTCAAAGAGGTGTAGAGAGCAGCGTCTCCTGTCTGGACCAGGACCAAACCCGAATCCACAACAATAGAGACAGAATGAACCAGACTGAGCCGGCCCGCTGAGGTGGAGGCAGACAGAGTGGATACGGGGACCTGAGCATTACCCATAATCCCCCGGCTCGTTAACCCCACACACCCACCTTGCACTGCAGAACTGCTCCCGAGAGCGGCCACGCTGAGCTCTGACGCCACAGCAGATATTAAAATACTGGAGGTGGCCTGACGGTGACCACACACGTTCCTAGGGTCATCAGTCAGGAGCCCCAATGGTGCTCGGATGCCATGCTGGGCTCACTTGTGGCACAAGTGAGGAGCAAGTGGAACACTGACATTAACCTGGAAAGACTGAGTACTCCTCAGTACAATATCTGCTTTATTGACATAATGACAATCCTCCCAGTGGCGATTCCTGCATTCCGGATAAAGCCGGAAAATTCCTGTGGCTGTGGTGCCCTAAATGGAGGGACGACTCCAAAAAATCTGGAACGTAATTGGATTGGTTTTTGGGGGCCATATATGATACGCTTTCATGGGGCCCAATATATCTAGCAGTAACCCTGCCTGTGGCAGGTAGTGACCTTAGACGGTTCAGTTTATCTTCAAACGTACCAGCAGAGACCCAACCACCCTAACTGTCAGATCCAGTGCGTCATACACAAGCCCACCTGCTGTCCTGCACATCTGGACAATCCTGCCATCTGCTCAAAGCCACCAACGAACGGGTGAGCATCCAACAACCCGAGTCCCGGCCACAAGTGTGTCTCTTTCTCATATCTTGGTAGATCGAGGTCCTCAGTATCAAATGACCCTCTATAAAACCAATCTCCTGAATTTTGTAAACTCATTCTGGGCATAACACTGTAGACAGCAGACCTGTGTCTCCTGCCTGGGCTCCAGACCAGGAAACCTGACTTCAGAGATCCCACTGGACCTCACATTGGGGAAACAGTGCTGGAAAAGAGTCGTGGTCCCTAAGTGCCCATGATGCGCTCATCCAGGTCATCACTGGTTATCAACACAACAAACCCATCAAGGTGTCCTCAGAAAACTGAAGGTCAAGTATGAAGAGCAACCGTTTACAGGTTGGAGCAACGGACCAAGGTGAATGGAGCCAACAGTATGGACAAAAATGTAACCCTACCTATGAAAAGGAAGAGTGCAATGATGACTCCTCATTTGGACGGCCTGCCTGTCAGCACAAACCAGGGAAGGGTGTTTAGATAGATCTAGAGCAGTGTTTTCCAATCCGGTCCTCGGCGACCAACAGACAGTCCATATTTTTGTTCCCTCTGAGCTCCCTACCACACAATCCACATTTTGGTCCATACAGAGAACTGGGAGGGAGCAATAATGTGGACTGTCTTTGGATCCCCAAAGACTGGACTGGGAAACACGGATCTAGAGAGGTTATTTGAAAGTGA
The DNA here is from genome assembly GCF_048594095.1 of Paramormyrops kingsleyae. NCBI lineage: Eukaryota > Metazoa > Chordata > Actinopteri > Osteoglossiformes > Mormyridae > Paramormyrops > Paramormyrops kingsleyae. The sequence continues at coordinate 2,549,308 of NC_132813.1, forward strand.
ACATGCTCTCTGCTAACAACTCAAGTGTCTACATAGCTAACTTTGCACACAAATGTTTTTGAAGCACAGTCTAGCACACCGTGCAGATTCCCGCACACAGCTCCAGGCCAGACAAAGACACAGGGACATCCATTAGTCACGTGTGAGCGCAGGGAGCTGCAGCGGTGAAACGTCGCCTGCCTGACAGGCCGATGTGAGCGACGTCTGAGGAGCACATTGTCTGCGGTCCATCAAGAACGACACACAAGGCGGCCCAACACGTGGCTTCCTGCTTTGACAAGCTCCCTGACGGCGACCCTGTCGTCTGTACTCACCTCCAACTGGACAGTTAAACTGAGCTCAGACCAGATTAAGACAGACAGGCTACGTTGCAGGAACAAAATGGACTTGCTTTGACAGATACAAATATGTGATTACATCTGACATCAATTCCCCACCCATTATCAAGGAATATAAACTAACAATCAAGGCAGATAATTATCAAGGCATTAAACTCGAATGACTGAACAGTTGTTAAGATATATGTTACAAGATATTAAAATGTTACACCGCTCTTACACATGAATAGCCAAGTATTAACTAATTACAGTCATTATTTGTTATAAATTGTGAGGAAAATAACTGTTTTATTTAAAAATACCTACATCCGTTTTGTTTTTTTAAACAAACATGTACGGATAAACTACAAGAATCTACGACTGATGCGCATCTTCACTGTTAACTAATCGTACATCTGAGTCCAAAGGGCTGGTTAACATCGTCCCTAGTCTTTTCCCGAATATTTCGTTTTAAAGGACGCACACCCCGTCTGTAAATTCGTTTCCCGATCCGTGCCTATCCTGTTACACACCTCCGTGCCCAGATCCATGTTTTTTTTAATAAAATGTCGCACTCGGAAATATTCCTCCGTTTTAAAACGGTCACACTCGATGTCCCGACACCATTTTGGGAAGCGCTATTCTTTACTGCGCTGTATGAACAGGAAAAAGGTACATTTGGAAAAAAAAGTAAGCAGAGGACAATCCACCACACGGGCACACGCACACGCATACACACAGACACACAGGCACACGCACAATGCGCTTTAACATTCCCAACTATAGCTTTCTATCGCCCTGATGTGACTTTGCTGAATAATGTGTCCAGATGTGATGGATGAAGACTTAACATTACACCCCCGGCCGGATCAGTCTGCTCCGAGCCCGTATTGTTATGCTCGTCCTTCACTTACCTTCCTTATATTCTTGCCTAATATTTTCCAGCTTGCATCAGAGTATTTACAAAAATGGTCATGAAAGGAAAAAAAATTAAACCAATAAATGCAGGAAGGAAGAGCTGAAGTGAGGTGGCCCTACCTGTTTAGTCCGGCGGTGTGTGGTTTTTCGGTGACTTTCTCTCCTTCTGTCTTTTGTTGTCCTCCGCACACTGAACTGGCCGCTTCCTCCTCCGGCTCGCTGCGCTCCAGCGATTCCCAGCCTGCTGGCGGCGTCGGGAACGCGGGCGGGCGGGAGCGCGCAGGAGTGGGATGGGGGATGGGGGAGGATGGGTTGAGGACGGGGGGGGGCGCTCAGAGGGGCAGCGGAAAGCAAACGGGGGCGGAGGGGGGCAGAAAGCAAGAGGGGGCCAGGAGAGAGCTCGCGGTGGTAGGCTTGGGGGGGCATCATAAAGCAAAATTGGAAAGCAGCGGACCACACGAGTGACAAGTATTTCATTAATACGGGACATGAACGAACGCTGGCGTCTCTCGCAGCCAGGTCCGCGTCCACGCACAGCACCGCTGGCTCAGCCAAAGGGGGCCAGGCACTTTTTAAACTACACCCACAAGCAGAAATAAAACTACAACTCCCATCGGCACCCAATCCCGTTACTGCACACATTGATGACGTCTCTGGCGCAAGAAGATGCGGTTATGAATAGAAATGCTTCGTTTTCTGTCCGCATACCTCACAGCTGCTTCTTCGGAATCCTTGTCCGTCGCAGTGTTCTCGACATAATAATAATAATAATAATAATAATAATAATAATAATAATAATAATAATAATAATAACAACAACATTAGTGCATATTCCTGGAGCATGACAGATTTAGAATTACATTTATATAACATATTTAGTGTACAGTTTTGCGACGAACACGTGAGGAAAACTCGAGGTCAGAGCGCAAGGTCAGCCAGATACTGAATCAGAGGTAGCTGTAGCTGTTTTCTAATTATCTCATCGTAACGACAGATCATAATTACTGCAGCTATTCTTATGAATTGCACTTTCTCTCAAAAGCGACGACTGCTAGAATGGGGGCTCGGGTTAAATGTATAATATGCATTCATGAGGTTTCACCACTTAACTGTTGCCTTAGGACGCACCTTGACAGTTTCACTCTTCTCTAAAACCATCTACAAAGCGAAACGCAGCGCCCTCTAGTGGCCTAAAGGCGAATCACGGCCAAATCTAACGAGAAGCCTCAGCAATGCTGCCCTCTATCAACATCTGCTCCGCAGCAACCGAGTGAATAATTATATTAAATTACATCACTGCTAAGACCAATAATAGGAACAGCTGCAATAGTAATAAAAGTAATAATATATACTTATAAATTTATGTCTTCCTGACATGAAAATGATGTACAGTACCCAAGTGTTCAAAAACAATATCAGTGAAATTGCTTTAATTATAATATTGGTTGGCAGAGGAAGCACCTACTTCTTCACAGAGCCTTTTGGAAATACAGATATTGATTTTTATCTGGGTCAGCAAACACTGCCAGAGTGCAGGTAAGAACTGGATGTTGGTGCTGAACTGCATCCAGCTCCTGGTCACTGGTTTTGAAAGTCTTGTCTGTGTTCATACCCTGTTTATGGGCCTGGGGTGTGGCCAAGGGTATGCAAATGCCTCCCAAAATCTCCCAAATGAAAATGGACCCCTCCCCAAGGCAAATTTTGTCATTGAGGACCTGACTGGGGGGTGCAGGTAGTGTTCCTCATTTCTTCCCACTGATAGTGTCGACCCTCACTGCGACGTAACACTGGAAACAGGCTTAGCCCTTAAGGAATCAGTGTAGGGTTATTAAAGGTACACGTTACTTTATTACGCGTGTGGTTTCACACGCCTCTTTTCCCCATGGCACAGCCAAAGTCAATATTCTGGCTACGCTGGAGTTATGTGGTTTGTGATATACGTTTCGTGCGTATACCGGCGATGGGGGGTAGCCTTTGCCCACCCCTTTACCATGTTTCTTTGTGGATCTCAGTTTATTAAATCCCAGCACTGCAGCTTGAGTCTCCAGTCTCAGTCATTACAGATGTAATGCAGGAGTTTCCTGCTTCCTGGTCATGTGACTGCGGCCAGGGAACAGGATGGAATAACAGTGATTGCATAGATGATATTAAAAAAGCCCTGTGTTACTCAAACAACTTCTGGTTGGATGACAGTCAAAGTCAAAGATTGAAAGTAGTCACTTGACTTATTAGGAATCTTTAAATTTGCTGAATTGAATGTGTACATTTTAGTTCAAGTGTGATCTCGACTGAGGCTTTTATTGTTCATGTATGTAGAGGACATCCTGCCCTCTACAGGGCAAGCTTGGGAACAGCACGGAAGATCCACCGACTGTGGTGCCCGTGCAATTGGGGGGGGGGGGGGGTGTTAAAGGGCACACAGAAATTTGGCCATTATGCAGAAGGCTGGGTTTGGAGCGGCAGCTAAAAGGTAGAAGGGTTAAATCACACTGGGCCGCCACACACTGAAGGTGAGGGAGGTCACGCTCTGACCAGTGTGTTCTCCAAAAATCAAGACACGGAATCAATGTCAATGTCAGATGGATATTTCTCTAAGATGGGGGGGGCAATCTTATCCGCAAAGGGACGGTGTGTATACAGGTTTTTGGGATAACCTGTAGGTCAGCTGTTCAAACGCAGGTGTGAGGACTCTTCAGCCAATCAGTCCTCTAATTAGTAATCTAATTGGGGAGCTGCAGCGAGAACCTGCACACACAGCAGCCCTTTCTGGATAAGACTGACCATTCCTGCTCTTGGCAGCAGTTTTATCAGGAGTACAACATCAGTACTTGACTCAGCGTTGCTGGGTTCATGGTAAGTGTCCCTGCTGCTAACCAGTACGGCGCCTTACTGGAGAAGCTCACTGCCTCTCTCTTCAATATTTTATGTCTGATTCCAGCTCCCAGAATCAGGACAGATAGATTTCTAGGATTATGAGTTTTTCTTTCCTCATTTACAAATGATTATTAATGAAATTAGCATTAAAAAACAAATGTCACGCATTTAAAATGTGAGCAGAGCTGCAATTTTATCCATCGAGAGAGGATCCTGGGGTAGAAGGGGCGGGGCTGCTGGATGTGAGGAGGTGTGATGTCACACGTGTCGATGACATTTGTTACGTCAGACACGTGAGGCAGAAATAGGCGGTGGAGGCGACGGCTTTGGGTAAATCAGTCTGTCAAGGCTGGTTCTGGGTGGTCTGGCACCCTAGGTGAGCTCCCCCCACTCATCAGAGCCACTAGTATGCTCAACCGACCAACTGAGTATGAAGAGTCACAATCACAGAGTATGCAGTTGGTCAGTTGAAACAAAATCTTGTTCTGGATTTGTATTGTCTGGACCTGAGCTTTCCACCTCTGGTCTTCAGTGTGGAATTTCCTTGGCTGACGGATGAGTGCAGCCTCTCCCTGCCACCGGATGATGAATGTGGACAGAATCTCCATAAGTGCTGTAGATAATGCAAGAACCTGACTCATATATTACAGTGCTACATTTATTTCTTCATTTTTGTCTCAAAGCCCAATAAATTTCAAACATTAAAATATTCTTATCTCTCTCTCTCTCTCTCTCTCTCTCTCTCTCTCTCTCTGTTTCTCTCCCTCTTTTAATAACGCAGAATATTTCAGGACATTTAGGATTTAAACCTTATCATCTGCCTATGGGTCCTATGTCTGAAAGCTGTCTCATTCTTTGTGACATTAGTGTGATTATATCTGCTGCACTTTTTCTCACGCTTGTACAAAGTGATTGTATACACTGTTATACAGTTTTGCTCTATGGGAAATAACTATCATTAATTCACAATTATTGCTTAGACTGGGATTTGAAGCAGGAGCTTTTTACTCAGCGGTCCAGTCTTAAAGCTGTTAGTCTCATCGACTCCTCTATTCCTTTTGAATACATTTAGGAGACGCATGAATATAATTATTGTGATGGTAAGTCGCCACCCGCAGGGGGCGCAGTATAAATGGAACACAATGAACGTGCGATTACCAAATAAAATTGGAAATAACGGTCATAACACAAAATGGCCATTAGAGGGTACTAAAGATCCACAGCAGCCAAACCGGTTTTTTAGTGATGGGTAATTGAGAGGACGGGTAATACATTCTTATCCAGCCATGTACGTAATTCATAGTTATAGATAACAGCTTTTGTGCTTGTCCTTGTGCATCAGAAAAAAGAGAGAATTCATATCAAAAAAGCAACATATTCTTTAAGGAAAGGTACGCTTGGCCTTTTGAAGCTGCAGGTGTGTCTGTCCTTGACTCCGCCCACAGCCCCCCTGTCACACTCCCATCATTCTCGTTCGCTTCAGGGGTAGGGACCCGAAAGAGGATATTCTGAGGGCCCGTGGCCATCGCGCACGCCGTCTGCGATTTAAACGGAAGCTCGCTGTCCTCTGTTTTAGCCCCCCCCCCCCCCCGAAGCGGAGGGGAATATTAGACGCCCAGGGCTGAAAATTGCCAATTTGAAAACTCATAAACTTAATCAGCGGGGCACAGAGATAAATTCCCTGATAGCGTTATATAATTCGAGTGCGTTTCCAGCGCCCCAAGCAGGCGGATTAGCGGCTGGTTCAGCCCTCTGGAGGATGGGGAGGGGGGGCAGCACGGCTGCATAAATTCAGACCCTCTTAATTACTGCTGGGGGTGTGAGTGGACTCACAAGCTCCCCTCTGTAGGCACTCCCCTGTCCCTGCTTGAAGGAGTGAAGAGGTCCGTGCATTCAGACATCTTTTTCTTGCTGTGATGTACATAGTTTGGTCAGCAGGGGGCACAGTGGTTACAGGACTAGGCTGAATGTCACCTATCTATTTTTACATTTGGGTTTGACTGACACAGGACTCACACAGTGTTAACAAACAGAACTGCCTCTCACGATCGGGGGGGATGTGCTGCGCTGCGATGTACTTTGTGAGGACATTCAGAGAACCCTGAAAGGCAAGCGTCAGACTCGTGTTTGTAAGGCAAGTCTAAGGTAAAACCAAGTTATTCTTTTGTTCTGAAGCACTGAGGTTTCTCAAAGATCTTCCTGGTTTATCTGCGTGAGAGACGAACATTTAAAAACAGCGAGAATCTTTTTTGGCGTGCAAAAGAATAGCAGTGTAGTCTTTTCTGTTTGCGTCTTCACAAATACCACCACACACACACGTACGTTTGTTTTTATATCTCCATGGGCATAACTCTAATCCCAACATGATATCCTTAACCCCCACCCAGCCCTAACCTTAACCATACTGTAAGTAACCAAACAAAATACACGACTTTTAGCATTTTTACTTTTTTGATTGTAGACACAATCATGTCCCCACAAGGTCAAAATTGCAGGATATATCTACATAAACCACCTACCTGCACACACAGGTGACAGTGAGTTGTGTTAATTGTTCACTTTGCAGTGTGCATCACTGCAGACTGTTAAAGTCTGATACTTCCCGAAGTCGGGCTCCATGTGATTTTCTCTCCATACTGTGACTTCACTGCAGTCAGTCATCTGAAGAGAAATGACAGCACCTCCAGGAAAGCATGAGGAGGGACCGTCCAAAGAGAAACACCATTTTAAGAACATGGCTCCTAATCTTATTTTCTAGCCTAATGATTTTTTTTTCAGTAATTCAGACAAATTTTCAGATGTCTGGAGGCAGCAGTGAGGAAATCCAGTGGAAATGACATAAAAAGCACTCCAGCCCCTAACATCCAGAAGTCCATCCTTCCAGGAATGAAACGACTTTTTAATTTGCTGTCCATACAAGTGTGACTACATGAACATTGAAGTGATTCTTCTTCCATGCCCCCACCTCCTTCTTATTTGAGATATTCGCACACATAGAGGTGCAAGCAAAGCTTGGAGTCAGCTTGGATTTGAACCAACAACCTTCAGATGCTGGTCACAAAGCTCGAGCCCCAGAGCCGCCCCCCAGTGACTCAGAGGGGAGGTGAAAAGGGTCACACACACGTGCAAGAAGCTTCAGACAAATTGCGGTAAGAACTTCTCAGACCACAATGAGGTTCACCTGTAGCCAGAGGACATGCTAGGTTTGTTAGCTAAGAAGAACAGGCTTAACTTAGCCACCTCTGTGTTAGCCATGATGTTTCTAAGGTTAAGATTTCAAAGATTCATTTTTACAGCAGAACTCTGTTCTAAAAAGCACCTCCAGAAATGCCACGATAAATTATTGAGCCCTCGACACCTGTAAGCTCTTTGTTTATTGATCCTTCCCCTTCCTGTCTTTCCTTCATCTCTTATATGTACCACACCCCTCCCCGCGTTCCCTCTCCCCCCCCCAAACACACACAAAGAAGCAGCTGAGTGTAGTTTGATCTCACTTTGAAACGGGCTCCATGGAGACCGGGTCTCCCGGAGTCTCTGGTGTTTTGGGATGTTTCATTTACATTCACGGGGTCGCCGACGACTGCTGCCGTTTGGTGCGGTTCTCCGTCTCCTTACCTTCCGGCTCAAACCGGGGCGGCAAAGCGGGGAAAACTGTTTGAAAACAGACCCTTTAATCTCTCTGGATGTGCTATAACACAATGTAATAAGAAAGGTGATTCTAATTGCCTTTACGCTTCGGTGGGGTAAAAACAAGAACTTCCCCCCCTCCCCGGTTTGGGGGCTTCGTGAGAAGAAAAGGCGCACTCAGGATTTTTTTTTGTCAAAAGGAAATTGAGTAATCTTATTTTGGGGGATTCTAATAAGCCTAATTTGCCATATTGTGCAATATCAAAGTAATTTAGTAACCTTTACAAATACAACTTTGGATTAGGGAACATTTCAGCGTTTCAGGGACCATTATTATGAAAATACCTCCAGAACATTTTCTCCTGGGGGCCCAGATGATTTTAATTCCCAGAAGGGAGGGTGTGTGATTTCCAAGATGATTTTAAAATGGAGTGAATTCTGAGAAAAGGCAAAATCGGAGGAGAATCTCATGCAGCCCTTAAACCTCTACATTTCTTTCTCATCTGGGTTTAGGGTGAAGCCGTTTTGACTGCGCCTCTCTGGTGACAATAAAGCGAACGACTCCCGCCAAGTCAGTGCTGTGATGATAATGTGCAAACGGCTTTGAAAGTGCTGCACGCTAAAAAAAAATCTAGTTTAATGGCTCGACTGGGGAGGGCTACGTTTAAGCCCAATCGTCTCCCTGTGCGGCGTCATGGAAAGGAAAATGGTGTGTGTGAGAGAGAGAGAGACCCGCACACACACAAAGCTGGAAGTGTTTAGCTGAGAACCTGCAGGGGGACAGACACCATCGCTCTGGGTGTCCTCATCACCACGCGCCGACTGCTACTCCAGTACACAAATATAAGGGGGGACTGCTATCGTGCTGCAGGGGGAGTTTTCAGATAAGGCAGCAGGTGGCGCCATGGTTAAGGGTGCGTGTTCAATTTTGTGCTCGTGAGGATCCTAATGGAAACTACATCGGGAAGTAATAATCTGAAGCAGATTTAGCCTGTTTCGAAACTGGAATGAACTGGTAAATAAATAAAGAGGTGATGGAACAGTGATGGAACATGTGATAGAACAAGCAAAGGAGCAGGCAACAGAACACGCAACAGAACAAGCAACAGAAGAAGCAACTGTGAATGCTTGTCTTATTAGTTAAAGTGATGCTCAGAAGCTGCTGCCAGATGACAAGCTGCCTTTAAAATTGCAAATGAGAATAAAATATCAAAACATGAGGCGCCGGGACCCACGAGCCTCTAATGAACAGGGCACTCCCTCGTTACAGATCACCCGGCTCCTTTTGCTAATTGCTAAAGGAGCCACACCTAATTCAATTTTCTTTTTTCTTTGAAAGAATGCAGAAAGAAAAGCTACAGAAGAACCTCACAGCTTTAAGGGGTAAATAAGATGGTATGAAGCCCTTGAAGGAGAACCTTCCCCAGCTCAGGTCTGTCAGTGGGCATGGGGAAGCAAGACTGACGGAAAATTCTGATGCACCGGTCCATCCCTCCTTCCCATTAAGGTGCTTTTTTCACCCTCAGAAGCTTTCAGGGTGCTTGTGATAGCTTGTGCGAACAGGTTCCAGTTTAATACGTTCACTGGTAGCTCTTCCTTAATGGACAGGGACACAAGGGAACCAGGAGCACAAAGGTCAGACGTGAGAGTTTCCATATAAAGGATGTTCTGCTCCACCTGGTCCAAATTCTGATTTCCCCTGGTCCGTGTGTGAGACTAACAAGGGGAAGACCGGTAGTATAGTGGTGCTCTTGCCCTGCGTGGATGTACAACCTGGAGATGTTATTAAAAAAAGAAAACAAACAAACAAACAAACAAATAAACAAACAAACAAAAAGGGTTCAAAACCAAACAAACAGAAACAAAAGGCCAAACCAAAACAAACCAATCAAACATACTTAATCCAAACATATCAAACAAGCAAACAGAACAAAAAGGGGTTGATTCCCAAGAAATGAAACACACATAAATTGGAGCCACATTCCAGTGATTTCTTGAGAGGGGAAATAAAAAGAGCCATATATAGCAGAACCTCATGAGGTCATTCCCTTGGACGTGCCTCCAAAGTTGGACTTCGGTCTTTCGTTCATGTTGTGAAATTGTTTTATTGCAGCAGGCAAATCATTCAGTCATTGCTTGTTTTTTTTGATGGAGGGGGCCTGAATGGCACCAGTAAACGAGTATGGCAATCCAAACAGACCGTCTGCCTGTTATGGAAGGACAGTGTAATGTTAGCAAGGACAGAATCTGAAAGTCTGTGCACTGTGTTTTAAAGAAAAGTTTCTCCTGTGGATTCATCAAACTGCTGTGAAACGACTTCTGTCTTTCAAAAACACCCTTTTGTTTTGTGTTCACTTCCCTAACGGGGCTGAAAGGTTGCTGCTCTTCTCTCCTGTTCTCACACGTTTTGAACTCCAGTATTCAGACGTTTCAAAGAGACTTGTGTGCAGTTCAAACTGGCTCACAAATGCTGTATCTTTTCATTAGCTCTCCCCCAAAAAAAAAACATTTCAGAAACAGTGTTGGGGAGTTTCAGAAACTGACTTCTGCATATATCTCATCGACTATCCTACAATGTCCCTGTTTTTAAAAGAATCTCCCGGCAGACGGAAAAAGGTTGTGAAGATTACGAATTTGAAATCAGGAGGAGAGGCAGGAACTTGTAGTGGCAATTTTTGTCCTGATTGAATCGTTTTAATTCCCTGCTCCTTGCCTGGGCCCGAGGAACGGGACAAAACTTGACCGAAAATTGCGTGAGGCATGAGTAGCTGAGCATGGCCCCGACAAAACATGGAATCAAATAAAAAAAATCTAATAAAAAGCCATGCAGTTGAATCCAGCCTGAACACGTCTAAGTGCTGTTTGAATGGAGGTGGAATGATGGCAAAGCCCACCCCCCTTGTAAAAAACACAGGAAACAGGAAAGAATGGCTATATGGTTAATAATTATCCAAGGAGGAGTGGGTCGTTTACAAGCCAGAACACCTGTGTTGCATCATTAAGAATACAAATGTGGCCATCGTGAGTGTCATGAAGACAGAGGAGTGGCCTCACCTCCGGAGCCACTTCCGGAAGCAGATGGAGGAACATCTTTCAGGGAGAAAGAGGGGGAGTTTAATTTCTGAATGTCAGATGGGAGGGAGATGGTGAAATTAAAAATAACTGAGAATATTCCGGGGCTCCCTCTGCGCATTTCTCAGCCGTCTGTTTGGCAAATTCCTTCACGGTGAAGAGGACAGAGCTGAAGAGAAACAAGCAAACAAATGAATGGGCAGGCAGAAAGACCTCAGAATCAATAAGAAAAGTTTCTGTTTGAAGTTATATTTCATTGTTCAAATATTAGCAAAAATAACACTAAAGTCTCTTAGCATAATGGTGCAGATTGCAGCGGGGAGTTGAATACATAGTTATTAAGATTCGGTACTGAGGCAGCAAACGTCCTGCAGCCGGTTTATCTGTCTACAGCTCGTGTTTTGCTGGTCCCTGCAGTTTCGCGAGTGGTGCGAAGCGTTCGGTCTCTTCTCTTGTCCCCCAGCCTTGTGGCCATATTAGCAGGGATTGGAAATATGCCCTAACCCTCACATTTAGGCTCAATATCCTCACATAATTGAATGTTTTAAACGATTCATTTCTATGTAAATTGCAAACACGGCGTAGCGATTCTGCCGCTCTGATAAGAGGGTGAAATTCAGCTAATTTATCCATTCCGGTACTCAACACACACACTGGGAAAAAAACAACAATTCCAAAAACAAACTCAGAGGAAGTATTTTGTAATGGAGAAAAGTTAAAGCTGGATGACAGGAGTCACAGATGGTGAAGATTGTTTGTTTAAGTCCCGTGTGAGGCGTGTTCCTTTCAGAGCGGATGTCCGTCAGCTAACGGGAGAAGCCTCCGGCACTGGCTCCGGGATAAATGCGATACCATCAAGGCTGCGAGAAAAAGTACAAGAGTGACCATCAGCCTAGAACTGGGACTCCCGGAGACAACCGGGTTCATCAGGAGGACGGGGTTAATGGTCACATGACCCCAGCACGTCCCAAAATGGCGGGAAGAACAAACGATCCTGCACATGTGGGAAAAACATGGGAAATGTGTTGAAAATGGGATCAATCTCCGTGATGAATTCATGTCAGGGATTTCAAAAAGCCCCCCGCGTCCCCCTCCCACGTCTGAATCTACCCCCCATTTATTTGCCTTCTTGCTTCGGTTCATAAAACATTCCCTTTGATCGGGGGAAATGAATTATGAATAATGAAAACAAGAGGAGCTGTGGTAAGGGGGACTTTGGGTATTTGGGTAAAGGGGACACAGTCTGACGAAGCCCTGGGGCACAGCCAGCCTGTGTTGCGGGTTCCAGTGCCGTTTGGCCCTGCTCACAGAATGGGCTGATGCTGTGGTACATGGGCCAGTTAGGGTGGGAGGAGGGGCCAGGAGTGCTGGCGTGTGTGTGTGTGTGTGTGTGGGGGGGGACATGTGTCTATGGGTGGAGCGGGCTGGTGATGCACAGCCTTGGGTAGCTGGCCTGGGATTGGTCCTGATGAAGAGATGCCATGGGCTTGGAGGTAGAGTGGTTGGAGGAGAGCAGGTGGAGAGAGTGGCTCCATGACTTTTTTGTCTGGCCTCTGCGGCTAATGTCCGTGTCGTGGTGTGGTTCAAGCAGCGGGGGCTGCCTTCTGCCAGAGAGCACTTTGGGTGAAGATGAAGCAGGTTGCGAGACTCCAGAGAGATCAGCTGAGCTGTTTTATTAATGCCACTGTCCGTCTGTTGTGTTACCATCCCACACTGATTCATCCCACATATCGGGGTGGGACATTGCAGATACAACCTCTACTTTATAGTGTACATCCTTTGTGTGGCTAAAGTATGAACGCTTGTGCGAGGTTGTCGAAATCATCTAACCCTCCTAAGGGTGTCAACATCATCTAACTATCCAATGGGTGTCAACATCATCTAACTATCCAATGGGTGTCAACATCATCTAACTATCCAATGGGTGTCAACATCATCTAACTATCCAATGGGTGTCAACATCATCTAACTATCCAATGGGTGTCAACATCATCTAACCCTCCAAAGGTGTTTGTTCTGCAGGTGATGAAGCACATCACTGCCCTTACAGAGGAGTGTCTGTGGGGTAGTTTAGTTTGGTTTTTCATGAAAGATGGTAACGACGACCCTCGTAGAAGTGGACGCCCCCCTGCAAGCTCGGACCTTGAGCACATCTTCCTATGCGTATCTATCTAGTCCATTACGAAGCCGCGTTCTAGAGCTCACTTTCTGCTTCTCTCTGTTGGAGATATTGTAGCTGAACATCATTGTCATTAATCAGCTCCTTTATTAAAATCTGCACCGTCGATTTCAGCATGTGGCCTAAACCACTTTGAAATACTGTTTCAGTCCAATACGTCCTTGATCACCACTTGGTGGTGATCGGGCTACTGTTTTATAGCAAGACCACCATTTGCCGAATGGGTTCCACCATTATTCTCAAACTCAACAAAAGGTTTTTGAATTTTGAGAAGCTCTCCAAGCATGTCCTCCTGTTTCCTCCACAATTTCGGCCTTTGTCAGACGCCCTGCCATTTCATATTACACGCTAACCGTCTACCTGCTGTTGGGTATGCAAACTAACTAGCTAATCTTACTACTTTCCATCAAATAGACACAGACTCCCTCCACTGAAATAAAGGTAGCTGATTACGAGAAAGATCTCAGTGTGCATGTTGATGCTTCAATGTCCCACTTTCGCCAGTAAGGGGAAGCAATAAAAAAGGCCAATAGAATGTTGGGTTATATCTCTAGGTGTGTTTAAGTCAAGGGAGGTGATGTAACATTTATATAATTCCTTTGTAAGACCCCACCTAGAATACTGTGTGCAGGTTTGGTCCCCATAACTTGCTGCCTTAGAAAAGGTGCAACGGAGGGCTACGAGAATGATTCCTGGTCTTAGAGGAATGTCTTATGAGGAGAGGTTAGCTAAATTGAATCTGTTTAGCCTTGAGCAAAGGAGACTAAGGGGGGACATGATCCAGGTCTATAAGATTCTAACGGGTCTGGATGCTGTTCAGCCAAATGGCTATTTTAATATTAGTTTAAATACTAGAACTCGTGGCCATAAGTGGAAATTAGCGGGAGAACATTTTAAAACAAATTTGAGGAAGCACTTCTTTACACAGCATGTAGTTAGAGTATGGAATAGTCTTCCTGCTAGTGTAGCGGAAGCTAAAACCCTGGGTTCCTTTAAATCAGAGCTAGATAACATTTTAACAACTCTGAGCTATTAGTTAAGTTCTCCCCAAACGAGCTTGATGGACCGAATGGCCTCCTCTCGTTTGTAAATTTCTTATGTTCTTATGTTCCCTGTCACTTAATGATTCAATACCTATCATTAGCTAATGATAAAGTTGGCCCCTCTGTATGAATTATGGACCCTCTTCTGCTCCCCATCTTAAAAAATCTGAGAATCGCCCCTGCTATGTCATGATTGCTGGCTGGTCTCTGGACTGAAATAGTTGGAAAGCACAATATTGGACTTTCAGGTCAAGGTGATCAGCCTGGCTTTTCTGGACAGATTAAATGCACAGAGCTGAATCATTTACGATGTGCTGTACAAAATGAATCCAGCCCATCAAAAAAGAAGACCTGTTTTAAAACCAAATTCATCTCACCTAACGACTGACCCAAAGTGCACCATGCATTTTAATTAAAATAAATCATTTATGTGAAAATAAAATTGTCCATTTGACTTTCTTTACCTGACAGCCTCAGATTGAAGCAGATTTCCCACCAGGGCTGTGGTAAATAATTGTGTTTTTGAAAACACAATAACAGAAAAAGAAACAGCTATTTTTTTAGATGGGACATCATTACTGTCACTTTTTTTAGGATGAGAAAATTGCTGGCTGGAAATGCTAATTTGGTATTTATTCAAGCCGTGCTGGAGATGGACTCAGGCTGACTCTGCTGCCTCTGGTCCCCTGATTTGAATGACAGGCCAGATCAAACGATCCCAGAAGCGAGTTGACACAGAAAATACACATTCATATATGTATGTCTGCAATGGGTTTTAGACCCCAGTCTCACAAGATGGCTGGTGATCCGTTTTCAGCTGGGACCCCCGCTGAGGGGGAGGGAGCTGCATTGGGGTATGAGCGGGGGCAAGGGGGGATTATGGGAAATGTTGAGTCGTGCCACCCTGCACACAGCGGCGAAGCCTCGCTGATGGAATTAGGTAGCTTTCCTGTGTCACCTGCGGGGGGGGGGTGGGGGATTGAATATGTACTCTGAAATCAATGTTTTTTTTCTGTTAGAGATTTCTGAACCTCCCCCGATCCTCCCAACCATCAGATATTTCCGGAATGTGTTGGAACATGCATCCAGCTTTATGGGGACCTCACACGCCTAAGAAATACATGTAAAGATATTAGTTTTATTAATAATTACATTTTGTTAAAAAGTTAAAAGAGTTTTCCATGCTTCCTGGCCTGGAGGGGGCCCGAGGGGCACCCCCCCCCCTTCCATTCGGCAGAGTTTACCAAGTGGACCCTGAATCCTTTGTTACACCCCTTCTTCCTGATATTCAGCTCAGTGGATTACAGCTCAGTGCCTGGAAGGGTGTCGGATCGAATCCCGCGCCTGGCAAAGTAGTGGCGGGTGCTGGATGCTGGCTGACCTGCTCCATGACCTCGAGCTTCCCTCCCTCAAATGCTGCTCCGGCTGAAAGCGTCTGTTAAATAAAATAAACGTATGCGATGCGGTGTTTGTATGCGTGTGGAGCCTGCAGGACACAGGCTACAGAGTCATCACTGGTCACTTTATTTGTTGTCGGGGGGACGTGGGCCTGCATATTTTATAAGGAGGACCTTTCAGATAAAAAAGCGTGTAATACTGAAACAATTAATTAGAAATATTTAAACATGAGCAGTACTGCCTGCGATGGCGGACTGATCGTTTACATCACAAATAACAGTCATGCAACGAGCAGTGGGAATCTATAAACCAGCATTAATGAACTGTCTCTGTTTTGGATTTTACTTTTTGGGAATCTGTGCCAGATGGATGGGGAAACAGAGGGGAGGTGGTGATTAGCAGCGCAGGTAGCCGGAGCATGAGGCCCAACCAGGCCCCAGCCGACCCCATCTAGCTGCCCGGGGTCAACATGGGGTCAACAGAACCAATCTGATGGCCGTGCACAAGATTTCCGGGGGGGCAGTGGAGACATTAAAACGTAACACTTAACTGGAGGGGTCACAACAACAAATCATGAACTAATACAGTTACTGCATGTTTAATTAATGATGAATGAACATGGGATCAGTACGTAGCTAACACTTAGCTACTGATCAATTAATTCATTAAATAAGAGTGTACTACTACATTAATTGTGCCCCCTCAAGTAAAATGTTACCATTGGGGGGAGGGGCTACTGGTACAAGATGTCAAGCAGCAGCAGACCACAGAATGCTGAAGACATAATCTTTCTTTCATAGCATCTTTGGGGGGATATTTTTATTTGGGGGGGGGGGGGGCTGGCGGGTGTTTGGGGGGACTAACCCTACTCTGTTTATCTGCACAGAGATCTCAGGTCTTTGCAGCCCATCTCAGCTCAGGCTGGGGGCTCTGTCTCGGGTAAATGCTGCAAAGATGGAAAGAGCTTCTGCGAGACTCCTCTGTAGATGGCAGTAAGAGCCTGCAGAGTTTCATCGCTTCCTCTGTGCCGGCAGAGATATTTATTTATTTATTCTTTCATTCATTTATTTGTTTATTTATTTACCTGGCAGCTGATCTTATCAAGAGTAATTACTCAGCGTTTCAGCCGCCATACATAAAACGATCTTGACAGGAGTGTAAAATCCTCAAATAAATGCAGGTGGGACTGTGATTTTACAGTCATAATTATGGGATGTGTGTGTGTGTCTGTCTGTGTTTGTGTGTGTGAACAGTGGGAGAACCCCCCCCCCCCCAAGGCCCAATATCCCTCCAAAACTATCCGCTCCATATTAGACTGGAGAAATTCTGTAATCTGCTCCTCTGGGATAGATTAGTCATGCCTGTTAGCGGTACTTCATCACTCACTGATGGCATTGCTCTCTCCTTTTATTCTTGGGAGCGATTACATCCCTCCGCCGGCTTTGGCCCATTCTCTTTCTTTTGGCCCTTGGACAGGATGCTGGAAGAGAGGGAACCTCTTAATGAAATGGCCTCTTAATCTCCATGAAAATGAAAATTCCGTGAAAAGTTGCAAGGCAGAAGTAAACAATGGCAAAATAAACTGAAAGAGTTAGTGGTTAAGGTTAAGGGTGCCGTACAGCAAGGCGCTTAACTCAAATTGCTTCGGTTAAAATGGGAGAAGTGTTAAAAATAAAAGTTAAATAAATATCGCACGTTTTGAGTGCTGCAGTACTTGGAGAGAGAGATGCTGCAGTTGAGCGTTTGCGGGGGACTCCTGTGTATCCCACGTCTTTGTCTGTGACACTCCTGTGGCAGTCATGAGTACCCACCCCCCTCCCGTGTGCCCCCCCCCCATGCTGTAATGAACCCAATGATTCATTACCCCTTACTACCTCAGGTGTACTTTTCTGGGTGTGAGTACAGCTGTACGGGGGGTGTGTGATATGGGGGTGTGTGTGTGTGTGTGTGTGTGTACTGCAGTCAGGGGGCCTCCAGGTTGGTTATTTTGAGGTGGGGGGGGCATTTTAGCGAATGTGGAGGGACATTCTGTCCAGTGCGGCTTACATAATGGTTCTTGGTCTGCCCCCACATGCCGATTAAGCCCCACGACCATTCGCTGCATGCCGGCTGAACTCTGTGCGGAAAGTTCTGGAACAGGCATCCCTGTGGGAGGAGGAGAGTGTGAGTGAAACCCGAACACTGCCTTGCTGTGTCATGCATCTCTCCATGCCGGCTTCAGGATAAATTGATGGGGAATTTCTATAGAGGAGGCAGAGAGGGTAGAAGGAATATCAGAGAGAGACAGACAGACAGAACGACAGACAGAGAGAAAGAGAGAGTCTGTAAACCACTTTGTCGTATGTGAATCATTTCAATGGCCAAAAAATATTTAAGGCTTCGCCCTATTGTCATTGATCTCCTCTAGTGAAACAGACAGAGGGCTCCAGGTCACAAGTCCTGAGTTCAGCTGGGGCTCGGAAACCCTCAGAAGGTTCCTGAAACACTGAGAAGGATCCCTGAACACTGAGAAGGTTCCTTGAACACTGAGAAAGTTCCTTAAACACGGTGAAGGTTCCTTGAATACTGATAAGGTTCCTCAAACATTGAGAAGGTTCCTTCAACGGTATGAAGGTTCCTTAAACTCTCAGCAAACTCAGTCACACACTTCAGCTTATTTACAGCAACAGGGATGTGTTTGAACTCAAAACCCCAAAGCATGCCTCTGTTCACACATCCCTTCAGATACACCCCTCAATCTGAAGACACAATCTTAGCGAACTGGTGCCACATTCAGGGTCAGGGCAGACATCGTAGTAGCAAAGCCTTAGCCAGATATATATATATATAAAAAACGTGAGTGCTGTATTTCACAAGGGCTCTTGAATTTGTGAATAGGCCCTGAATGTAGCACGAGTGCTTCTGATGAGATCAGACGGCAGGGGGGAGGGGAAGAGGTGAGAGGGGACAAGTTTGAGATGATATCAAAGGGGCTCGCAGACACCGGATGAAAGCGGCGGCGTTTAGCCTGCGATTTAACATGTCTTGAAGGATGAATGTCATGAGCCCAACGGGGACCAGTGAAGGGGAACGTGGCCGCCATGCACGTCGCAGAACGACGAGATCCCCCACCCCCTCTGATGCCCCCTCCCCGCTCAGATATACCACACCATCACCTCCAGCTTAGTGGGCTTCCTCCCAGAAGCCTTTGTGGGCATTTTTAAACTTCCTGATTGAGGTGTATTTAAGGAATCATCTTGAACTAGTTAGAAAACAAACTTTTGGAACTTGTGGTTAGATTAACGGAATAGATTTCCATAAATCAGGTGTTGTATGACTGTAACGAATAAACCTGGGGAGAACAAGCAGATGAGTGCAGGAGGACGGGCATAGAAATCGACTGCCCCCCCCGCCCCACACTATCCAGCAGGCCTCCCTCCCACCTGACGAATGTCTGTCTGGGCATAACGAATGTGTAATTACCAATGTCAACCTGGGGAGGTCCACGGTGAGCACCGGCTGGGGTTCTGCCCGAGGTGTTTGTGGATCTGAGCCAAAGACCTCGTGGAGATTGTCAGCCATGACTATGGCAGGTTCTCCAGAGCTCCCCGGAACGCTGGTGGGAGGACTATGAGGAGACGGATCTTGCCTGTGACAGCAGGAGAATAACACTGGTGTGTCATGTCATGGCGCCGTCCTGCCTTCCTGATTGATGAGAGACCTGGCTAACCTAAAATAGCCCAGTAGCTCGGCTGAAAACGTGCTGCATCGTGAGCCACCACACACATAGAGGATGTTGTGGATAAACCAATCCCAGGTACACAAATTTCCTGTGGTGCATTCTGGGAAAATACAAGTGAAGTTTGTTTAGGAAAAGGCGTAACTGCGCTGATCCATGCTTTCTGGGCCGAGAAGCAATTCGGGAGTATTGGAGAAATTCTGAACTAGATATGAGGGGGGGTTAGGCTTACTTTTATGTTAGGTCTCTCTCAAAAATGCTTCCAATAGGCGTCACCAAAATCAATGGGCTTATTCAGGGTCCAGTGGTGTTATTTGGGCACCATGAACGCGTATCAAAGACTGCAGAACAGAACAGTGGACTCTGCCTCTTCGCAGTGCCTCATAACACATCTTTCATCTCACATCGATCCGTGATGCGAGGTCACCCATTCAAAGCAGCTCCAGGCAGATTTTTTATTTTGGCAGCAAAGTTTTCAGCATAAAAACACTTTACTTATTCACAGTGTTGTGCTGATTTTCTGTGTTCCTTGCTTATGATGGACGGCGGTTGGGGGGGTGAATTTCCTTCCCATCCACAAGGGGGACACAGGCCTGAAGTGTCCCAAAATGTAGGGAGTAATTAAGAGGACCGATACTTACCTTAACAGGTAACATGAGCTCATTCTCTGGAGAGAGACAAACAGCAAGTGTATTGTGAGCTGAAGTCTGTATGTTCTTCCCCTATGATATAAATATCAACATTTAATTGGTACAGGGCGTTTGATTTTGTCTGGCTCCGCCCCCCTCCTTACAATGCCCCCCCCATAAAGAGATGCTTTTGATCTCGAGCTTATTGGTCAAGGACCATGACATCATCTTTTATTTACATTCCACCCCTCCAACATGGAACGCTAGCACTTCTCCATTCTCCATGAGAACCACAGAAGACATTGTGATTCATCAGGGATGGGGGGGGGGGGCATTTACTGTTGTCACGACAACAGTGGTATTATTATGATGGGCCCACAGTGTTAGCATAGCGGTTTAGTGAAAATGCTGGCCGCTGACACACCGCAGTGTGTGTGTGCATGTCTCTGATTCACAGCATCTTTAGAAGGGACTTATAGCAAAGTGAGTGTGACAGTGTGTGGGGCTGCACACTTTTCAGCCAGAAACAAGGGACCACAGAATCACTGTACATCATTTAGTATATCACAAGACATGCTCTCACGTGTTATTGGCTGGCTCTGGTGTCACTCTTATCACTGACAACCCATCCAGCATCAGGCATTGGACGTCTCGGCTATGACGTGTTTCTGAGGGCCCGCCTTCTCCTTCCTTGTGGATTGTTGTTTTCACTGAGATGTCAGGTTCAGACTGTGATGTACCGGCTGCTAACCTGAGCCTCTGACTTAGGAAGCGCAGAGGCGATGAATTTCAATTCAAAACTCGAGGACGCGGAAGAGAGAGCCGTTCAGGGGCGACGCCCGTTTTAAGTGCTGGCGTGTGGAGAAGGCACGCTCTAGCTCCTCTGAGAGCACAGACACGTGTTCCGTCTAAGTGGCTGAGTTTCTGGGACTGCGCATCTGACGCAATCCCATGCAAGCCCACCGATCCTGTCATGCTCCCTCTGAAATGACCCCCAGAAGTGACAGTGTGCTTGTTTTGAACAGAGGTCCAGGGACCAAATAGGGTCCAGATTCCTGCCAGTCCCGCCCCCTCCTCCCACCCATCCGGGATGCGTCCGTGGTGTTTGGACTGGGAACCATTTTAGAAACCGCCCTGAAAAGTATTCTGGGGACATGAGTGTCAACATGTGACAGTCCTGTGAGATCGTCCCCATGGAGATGATAGCTGACGGGTCCATTGGGATACAGATTGCTGCCTGGGTCTGAGGTACACCGTCCTGTGGCTACGGATCCGCTATGATGCTGGCAGGTGGCTCAGCAGAGGACAGAGAGGCCGAGGGAGGGATCCAGCGGGAGCGTGACATTGGGACACCTTTATCAAGCGCGCACAGGCGGTGCCCCCCTCAAAGGAAAGGCCTCACCCGCCCCCCCCCCCCCCCCCCCCCCCCGCCTGCACAAAGAGCAGCCAAGGGCACAGACACTTTTAGCGAGGGCACAGACCATAAAATCACTGGCGGGAAAAAGCAGGCTTTTAGCCTCCAGTGGGCGGGACTGCAGTGTCTGCCAATCACCTTTTTTGGTTTAACCCCGTGGGAGCCAATGAGAGGACAGACGGGAAGTGTGTTAAGCCAGCTAATGACAGGCAGTGGCCCGTCCAAACGACAGTGCTTAGGAGGAAAATCTCCGCTCATTATTTATCACGTCCGGACGCATCGTCATTTACACATCATGCCGTTTGGGATAGACAGCATACTGTTGATGGCTTTGGACCATCAGCATTGGTAAATGTTGATTTAAAACACCTTCAGTAATGTGCTGCTCATCTTGGGAAGAGGATGTGGGGTGGGATGAAGGAACAAAGACGTGATGTTATGTGCCGCCTGATTCCCATTTTTTTCCCATTAAGAATCATCCCAGATCCAGCCCAGAATTGCCCTGCAGGTTCAAACCTGTCGAGGTCTCTGAGGTCAAGCATGTGCGGCTACACAGTGATTTATAAAAACATCGACCCATGATTAAAGATGCCTGTGAGGTGTAATAGTTATATTAATGCCTGAAGGGGGCGCCAGAATGCTGACAGTATGAAACCTCCAGAGTCAAAGCATTCAGGTGAAATTAGCAGGCTGGTCGGAGCACCTGGGATACAAGCTGAGTCTGGATTTGGTTGGGACTGTGATCTCGGGTCCGGACCGGATGCCTTGAACATCAGACTCAGCTAATCAAAGCACGGCGATGCTCTCCCAGGGACAGGCTTAACGATGGGGTTAGCATTAAACTTTACGAGGTGACCTTTAAAGCACAACCGCTAATAGGGTGTTAAAATAATATCGATCAGCACAACCAATTAGGAAATAATGAATGCTTTTTATGGCAGAAACGCTGAACTCTCCAGGTTTTGCCGTTAATTGATTTGGTCATCTTGTGGGATCTGAAGTTTTTAATTGTCCAATTACTGCATGTTTCTGCTCATCCGCAGAGGCTTCTCATCGTTTGCATGCTGCTGTTTTGGAAGCGCAAACGCGTTACAGACACACGGGGAGTCGGTTTATTGGCAGTTTATAATTTATAAAGCTCTGCCGTCTTATAATAGGAATCCATTTTGAACTGTTAATACACCATTATGGTGACTTACGGAGTGTTTAGTGCGGCGTTTACGCCAGGGAGGTGTGGCAGCTGATGACATCACACCATTAATAGCATGAGATTGGACAGACTGCAACCCTGCCAATCGCCATGCACAGCCACAGGGGACTCCTTCCAAAAGCCATTCAAGAACCGCAGAAAAATGCGATGCACGTTCCGGTTATAAGTTAATAGCTGGTTACTAGTTTAAAGTTGTTCTCGGATAATAGATTTGTAATTCATGGCTTCCCCTGCACGGCTGAGCCACGCTGTTCATCCTCTCCTTAATTAGCCGTTCCAGCTGCAGGACTCATCTGATGCCTTTGATGACTGCGATAAATATCGCTTCCCTGGGGAGGCCAGGGAGATGAGAGAGACAGAAATGTACGATAAAAACCAGATAGCCGCATTGTTGTTTTCTAGTTTTGCGGAGCGCTGGATTTGATAATGCACACGCAAATAAATAAATGGCATTGTCACATCTCTTTTGGGGACCTGACCTTTGGAAGCGGGGAGTGTTAAACTGATATTAAATCACAAAAGGTGGGGGGGGGGAGTGGAACAGAAGATCATGCATGCTGAGAGTGGAAATAACAAAGGAAAACAAGAGAGGAACCACCATGGAGGAACACCAACTGCTTCAGAGAGAGGAACTAGAGCAGGGGCATGCAGAGACCTTCAGAGAATGTGGGAGATCTTCTGGGAGATTCTGAGATCTTCATACAACTTCAGGCGGTTTCACAGATCTTCACAAATTCCAGGCGGCATCTTCACAGACCTGCAGACAGCTTCAGTCTATTTCAAACTATTTCAGACAGCTTCAGATATTTTTTACAAGCCCTCAGACAGTTTATGTCTCAGCATAAACCTGCAAATTACACACATTATTTCTCTGTGTGAATGACTTGGTTTTTTGTTGCTGATTTTTAGACCCTAATCCCAGCAATGACACCCTTAACCTCTACACCCAGCCGTAACCTTAACCATAAGTAACCAAAGAAAACACAAGACTTTTGGCGTTTTAGTTCCCACGACCCAGAAGGATAAGCGGTTTGGACAATGGATGGATGGATGGATAGTTTTCTGATTGCAGTCACGGATGTTTATAAAATTAAGTTTTCTTTGTGGGGACTGAAAAGATGGTCCCCGCAACGTCAAAATAACATATTTCTATTCCATTGTGGGGACATTTGGTGCACACAATGTAATCTATATATGACCCCCCCCCCCCCCCCCCCCCCACACACACACACACACACAAGTGAAACATTGAGAGATATTTTAGTATGATTTGGGTGGAGGAATGACTGATCACCACACTGTCCAAAATCCCCCCCCCCCACACACACACACACACAAGTGACACATTGAGAGATATTTTAGTATGATTTGGGTGGAGGAATGACTGATCACCACACTGTCCAAAATCTCCCACGCACTCCAGCTTCTGTGGGTCCTTTATGAAATATTTAATGATTGACTGAGGCGGAATTCCCCATGGATGGGGTTTAATCTGGGAGTGAGGATGCTGCAGTGTCTCTTCTCTTCTGGATAATATTAAAGGAGTCTCTTATTTGTGTTCTTTCCCCTGGCTTCTCCTTCTCCTTCCTCGGCAAAGCGATGTTCACGTTTGCAGTTACAATTGCTCAGATTCTGTTCTTACTTTCGAAGCAGGAATTGGCTATATCTCTCTCATGTCCTCTAATGTGGCCCTAAGAGCCGCAGCCAAGCCTCCGGTCCCCTAGAGGGCGCCCTCTGCAGATGGCAGGGCTGCTGGGACTCAGTGATGGTTTGATGTCAGGCTCCTTCTCTCTGCGTCCAGGCACTGCGGATAACGGGGCGGCCGAGCCAGTGTGAACGCGCGTGACGGTGCGGTGTGTGTGCGTGTGTGTATGCACATGTGCCGAGATTCATACAGAACACACAGCATGCGCACACATGCGTGTTTTCATGCACAAATGTCACACTGTATTCTGTATCAGCGGTAACGTTACATTTCAAAAGAAATGTAAATGTTACAACACTGAATAAATGCAAACTTATTTTTATTAATGCTGGGGTCAGTGTCAATTGTTTCATGAAGTGTATTTTTATTGAAAACATAAATAAAATAACGGCAAAATCATAAACATGAAAATTGGCTAAGCAGTAATGGATGGATAGGTGATTATGAATGTGACTTTGAATCCCCCTGCTTTTTGACACCTCTGAAAAAGCAATATGTCCTTTTGTCTATGGAAACAAAGGGAAATTCATTATTTTACAGCAGGGAAGCAACAGAATTTTAAGAAAGTTGTTTTTTGGTCTTGCAAAGGAATTATTTAAAAAAGGAAAAGAAAATGATGAAAATAATGAAGAGGGTGAGGACGCGCAATAACCCGCAGAGGAAGGTGCCCGTTGGACGTGACGCACAGCACGCCAGTCACACCACGCGCGCGCACCCCAGAGCGCCCACTGCTGGTCATTCTGGGATTTCCTCCTTTGCGGTTTCATATATTCAGAAATTTATTCGCCTTAGAGAGTTGGTCTCTGAGGCGGTATGTGCAAAAGGCTGCATAGCCCATATCGGCACGTAAAAGTATGACAGAAGATAAAAATGATGAGCGATTTTTATATTATTATTTATTTTTATGTGTTATTTTGATTTTTTTAAGAGCCACATTTCAGACTCTGTGCTCGCACGTTCACACTGCAGCTTTCCCTTCGCTGAAGCAGGAGGAACGTAGCAGGAAAATGAAAACAAATAACTGAGAGCGTCCTGAGCCGCAGGCTACGGGCTGTCTCAGAAAGGGGAAGTAGATCACTCATTCTGACAGCGCTATGAAGCCCGGGCTTTATATCGAGACAAATGAACCCCTCAATCTAATTTGGAATGAAACCGGGCCACCTTTACTTAAGCCTAAGGCGCAATATCGCGCACGGAGACTCGGGAGCGCGCCGCACACCTGCTGCGTGCGGGGAGCGCGCTCTTAATTTCTGCGCGTCGGCGAGGGAAATAAAAAAGGAGCGGATGCGCTTGTAAATACATCAGTGCGCTCCTCTTTCATTTCCCGGAATTAAAGTGGCGCCGCAGCTCAGGCAGGAACAGAAGATTCATGTGCGAATAACGGAGGTGAGATAAAATACGGTGGCGCGCTGGAAATTCAATCAGAGCAGCTGGGGGTCCGGTCCTCGCCTACGGCTTATCGCAACTAGAAAAGCGTCACTCCGAGGCAGAAGGGATTAGGCCCCCAGACAGCACATCAGAAGGTTGTGAGTTTGAGTTCCCAGCCGGCGCCGTGCTTGGTGTGAATCCTGATGGAGCCGACTTCTCTCTTGCCGAAGTGCCTCTGGATAAGACTTTGCTCTTGCAGTGGATTACAGAGCATGTGTGAGACTAAATGTCAGTAATATAAAACTGCCCGCTCCATAAACACCTCTTGCTGCTCGCTGGTGCTGGTTTAAAGTGTGTGTATGAGTGTGTGTCACTCTGCATATTTCAGGCATCAGTACATCTCTGCTCCTCTTGTTAATCTCACCGTTTCGACTCATTTTGCACCTGCAGGGCTGATCTCCAAATGCAAAAAAAGTAAACAAAGGTAGGAGCCCCAGGAAAACTTCAAACAGATCTTTAAATCAAACAGACTAACAAACTGACATAAACCAGTCCAGACAAGGTGATTAGTCCTTCACCGTGTTTTCGACAGTGCTCACGTATCGGGGCCTGATCTTCTGAAGTGTAACTGGGACGTTTTGATGATAAACATCTCTACTGCCCCTGACTTCAGCTGAAGCACTTTCAGAGACGACACTGGCTTTTCTGAGTCTTCAGCCACCAAACGAAGGTTCTCAACCGCCCACATCCCTCGAGGCCGCGGTGGGCGGTGGTCAGAGGATGCTGTGAGTGTCCAGGACTGTGAAGGACTTTTCTGCAGGCGACCCAGGCACTGCCTGTCAATATTTCTGACTCTTAACTATGAATGCCTGCAAATATATATTATCTTTAGGACGTGAGTCTCATAAACAGCTAGTAATATATAGAATGCTTTGGTGTGACTGCTTAATAATGAGTTTTTATTATGGGCTTTTTAAAAATCTATTTTTGGACACTGTTTTGTCTTGAGCCAGTGTTCCTGTTATCCAAACTAGCTTCTGATGGATTCCTCTCCGGAGATTATGGGATGTTCAGCAGCGCCGGTGAGCGGGTGTGAAATGACCTTCTTTCATCTTTTTCTGTGTTGCTTACTGTGTGTGTGTCTGCGTGTGTGCGTGTGTGTATGTATGGGTGTGTGTGCACATGTTTTTGTAATTATTACATTGTGGGGACCAGATTTCACCACAATGTGATAAAACCTACAATAGCTTACCTTTTTTTTTGTGTGAGCATGCCTGTATGTGTGTGTGTGCACATGTGATTGAGAGTGCATATATGTGTGTGTGTGCACATGTGATTGAGAGTGCATATATGTGTGTGTGTGCACATGTGATTGAGAGTGCATATATGTGTGTGTGTGAGCATGTGTGTGTGTGTGTGCACATGTGATTGAGAGTGCATATATGTGTGTGTGTGAGCATGTGTGTGTGTGTGTGCACATGTGATTGAGAGTGCATATATGTGTGTGTGTGCACATGTGATTGAGAGTGCATATATGTGTGTGTGTGCACATGTGATTGAGAGTGCATATATGTGTGTGTGTGCACATGTGATTGAGAGTGCATATATGTGTGTGTGTGAGCATGTGATTGAGAGTGCATATATGTGTGTGTGTGCACATGTGATTGAGAGTGCATATATGTGTGTGTGAGCATGTGTGTGTGTGTGCACATGTGATTGAGAGTGCATATATGTGTGTGTGTGCACATGTGATTGAGAGTGCATATATGTGTGTGTGTGCACATGTGATTGAGAGTGCATATATGTGTGTGTGTGCACATGTGATTGAGAGTGCATATATGTGTGTGTGTGCACATGTGATTGAGAGTGCATATATGTGTGTGTGTGCACATGTGATTGAGAGTGCATATATGTGTGTGTGAGCATGTGTGTGCGCCTACGTGTGACATTCACCTTCCCTGCTCTGCCTCCCTGGGTGTCTCCCCTCTCGCTACGCTGTGTCACTCCTGTGGCCGCGGCTCTGTTTCTGGGGACACGTCAGGCCAGACGTCTCACGAGACCCGGCAGGTGGGGGACAAAGTGCCAGAGCCTTCCCCTTCTCAGCTGCCCTCCCCCCCCCACCACCCCTCATATCGGCCCCTCCTCTCTCCGTCCTGTCATACCAACAGCAGTCTGCGCGGCATGCAGTTAGCGTTCAATGCCATTAGCATGCGGGCGGCCAGATGCGTGAGGGGGAGGCCGCTGGGCTGCCGCGGTGTGGCCACTGTCTCCCGGCCACTGTGGAGGGTGTGAGTTTTCACTCTCAGGGACTATGCTGACGTTTCAGCTGAATATTAACTAGATGGCCTGCCTGTAGGGGCCCAGGGTCCATAACGGCGTAATTAAGCTTCTCCTTTCAATATCGCAAGGAGCTTGCTAGCCTTTGGTGCCAACCTGAGCGTCTCCTTAATGTCCCCTGGAGGAGGTGGTCTGTTTAGCACCTGGAAGGACCATGGGATGGTTTAGGTATGCACTTCCTGATGATTGCACCACTGGAGCAAATCAAAACATCTTCTTCACTTCCTCTCTGCGTGAAAACGTAAATAAAAGTGACAAGAGAGAAGGCAGGCAAGAGGGGCCACTCTGATTAAGTGTGACACCTTTAATCATGTGAAGCACCCCGTTACGTAATCTCTTCGATGGCGAAAAATAATAAGTGGCGGCCTGTAGGTGTCGCTGTTGCACTGTTTAAAAAAAATTAATAAATAAAAACGTGCGAGCGCTGTTACCAGCAGCTCTCATCTGAAACCACAACAAACAGAGCAAATGCTGGTGGAGGTCGCAGGAAGAGAGGTAGAATGGGAGGGTGAGAGAAGGATGGAGAAAGAGAGGGTGGAGCGAGAGAGACCCTGGACGGCAGGTGTGACTCGGTCTTGGCCCCGTGGCCCTGCAGTGTTTTGATCGGCTCCAAACGCATCGTAGGATTTTTCAAGGAGGACACTGCTGCGTTTGTCCCTGTGACTCACCTCCAGTCCCCAGCCTGATTCCGTGTGGCCTTCAGTGCCACTGTACTGCGACCCAGCTAGCTGCCCTTGCTAAACTGACTCCTGTGGTACGGTACATCCAGCTGGTGACGGATCGTCAGCGCGCACTGAGGCCGGCGGCGGCCGATGGCTGGAGCTGCGCTAATGAGGGTCGGGTGTGTGGGGGCACCGTGAGAGGCAGTGGGCTTCCCCGCCGCCGGGACCCCCCAGGACAGCTCTCCTCCATGCTCATTCGCGGTCTGAGCTCACAAGGCGACGGTATCCTTCGTCATTAAGGAAAAACACCATGCGTGCTTACAGTGCAGTAATTAGCACGGCTCCGTTATCACCCCCGTTCATTGGAGAGCGGCGCTGCGTGGCGATTTTAACAAGCAACGAGTGAAACGGCGTCACGAGGATGGTTCCGATGGTGATGGGGAGTGTAGGTGTCTGTGGCTTCCGACAGGTGAGCGTGGGGGTGTCAGCGTGGGGGTGTCAGTGTGGGGGTGCCGGCTAACCTGGGAGCTGCCTGACATCAGTCACATCTCACCCCTTACCATCCACCCACAGTTTAACCCTGGGGCTGCCCTGGACCCCCCATATCTTTCCCTCTCTCTCAGCCGTTCCCCCATCCCCTCCCCGTATGGACCAGCAGCCCACTGCAGAAGCACATTTATACATGGTGATGGGTGTAAAGTCCAATTCACTGCTTGCCACTTTATTGCTGTGGCTGATACCTGTCAGTGAGACTGATAAACTGAACCCCCACGCTGGGTTAGGGTAAGGGTTAGGGTTAGGGTAAGGGTTAGGGTAAGGGTAAGGGTAAGGGTAAGGGTTAGGGTTAGGGTAAGGGTTAGGGTAAGGTTTAGGGTAAGGGTTAGGGTAAGGGTTAGGGTTAGGGCTGCGTGATGTTCATAGGCGTCAGTCAGCCTGCAAGTGTGTTTACGTGTTAACCAGTCTGCATGTTTACGTGTTTACCTGTGTGTGTGTTTACGTGTTAACCAGTCTGTGTGTTTACCTGTGTGTGTGTTTACGTGTTAACCAGTCTGTGTGTTTACCTGTGTTTGTGTTTACCTGTCTGTCTCTTGAAGGCTTTGCGTGTGCTTGTGTGTCTCTGTGTGTTTCTTCATGTGCCTCTGTGTGTGTGTGTGTGTGTGTGTGCGTCACCTCCCAGGGGCACAGCTGTGACAGGATGGAACAGCAGACCTCGTACTGACGGCCTGTGCTCTGGGCCCTGGGAGCGCCCCGTCTCCGCGGTAAACAGTGGGCGTTCCCGGACAGGGGCATCATTCCGCCTTGGCGCTTTACGGGAAGCAGGCGCTGCCTTGTTTATTAAGCGGCAGAGCGATTCCATTTTCCAGTTACGCGGCTGGGGGGCAGGGCAGGCTGGTGCAGTGGTTAAGCACTACTGCCTCACACCTGGGTTCATGGGTCCGTGTGTGGAGCTTGAATGTTTCTCCTGTGTCAGCATGGAGTTTCCTCCAAGTGCTCCAGTTCCCCCTGCCTTACAGTTTAAAAACATGCTGAGGGTAACTGGAGCTAAATGTGAATGGTGTGTGAGTGTGCCCTTGATGGCTTGGTGCCCCATCCCCCTGCCTTGTGCCCGTAGACTCCAGACCCCCCGCAACCTTGAATCGGACAGCGAATGGATGGATGGAGTATGAGCAAAAGGAAGGAAACCCCTTTTATACAAAGCTCTCACTTTATAAAATGGCCACATCTATGATTTATACCTTATCGCTATATTAGTGTTGCCATCGCCATCGGCCTCATGGTAGTGCTCTGTGCATCACCTGTTGTTGCTATGGAAATAGAGGTGATTGTGGGTACTTGTGTTTTGTTGCTCATGCCTTTGATGTAGACGAGCACACAGTGGAAGCTGGAAGTCACACGGACATTTTCTTTGTCAAAGAGATGTTTAAGAAAGCACTTCTGTCACAGCTGCTATGGTTCCGGCCAGCACACAAACCCACAGTGCTGCTGGCTGCTTTGATTTCGGGTGCAGTAATCCATGAAACCCTGTCTGGCCTCTTGCCAAATTTTCACCTCTGGTCCTAATATGGCCGTGACGTTAGTCAGCTTGTCTACACTAAAGAGATTTTGGTGCAAATCTCAACCACCCCCAGTGCGTGGATGGCAGGCCAGTGGTGAGGTAGGACCATCCTTGATCGGTGGCTTTCCGCCAGAGAGGAGATGATGGTCCTCCATGACACACTGAGGCTGAATCATACTTATTCCTGCTTTCAGTTCCTCTCTGCAGTGAATTCAGGCAGTGGCAGTGTGGTTTCTACTTGCTGTTTTATCGAGGCCCTGTTGGCCTTTCCAGTTACTGCTGGATATTGTACTGGAACAATTAACACTAGCTTCTCTGGATCAGATCTTTTATCACTGCTCCACCTGCTGGTCTGGTAGGGGTGCGTGTCATTGAAGGGCAGTGGGAACCGGGCAGTCTGGGAGATGATGTGGAGGACGGTTAGGGTCGGGTCAAAGGTCAGACGGGGGTGGTGTCTGGATGATGCACTTCTCCAGCACGGTTGTGGCAGCGAGATGAGACGGGAAAGAACTTTGATTGATAAACATGGAGGATAATATGTTTTAAATCCCTTAAATGATGAACAAAGCAGCTCTGTAAGTGAATTACCCAGCTCTCCTGTCGCCGCGAACAGCTTTGCCAGGAATCTTCTGGGTACATCCGTGTCCCTGTGCTGCGATGTCACGATAGCGGTGATGTAAACAAAGGCAGCGGATGGCGGCAGAGACGCCGTGAGGACGCGTGTCCCTAAGGGTGCGCTGTGGACTGTGAAGGACGGTGACATCACTGACATGCAGCTCTCAGCCTTCTTATTATCGTGGTGACTGTGTCAAGGAGCTCGGGTAGGAATCTGTAAATGCTACAGTGTGACGGTAGGGATGGCGTTCCTCTCCTCTGTGTGTGTGAGGCAGGTGATGTCAGAGCTAAAGAAACATATATTTGCTCTCTTCCCACTTCAGCGGCCTAAACGTCCCCCATGGGGAGGCTCAGTGGGTGTGAATGGCTCTTTCGCCCGTGTCCCAGGCAGAAAATTGCTCCCATATTTGTGTGGAAAACCAGAAGTCCTTCTGCAAAGATCCAGACCTCAGTATATGTTGGGAAATCTCAAAGGAGCAGATGTGGGTAAAGGGGAGATTTTCCAAGGAAGTGAGGAATAATCCCACAGTTAGTATTAGTGACAATTTTTCGGTGGGAATCGATTCACTTTGTCCACACCTGATCTTAATGATTGATTAGTTAATTATTAATAGATTTATTTATTGATTAATTAGGATGGGTATTACCCAGCCTTGTTCCCTGTGCCGCCAGGGATTGACTCCAAACACTCTTGCGACCTCAGCTAGGATAAGCAGTTGGAAGGTCGATGGATGGATTCATATGAACACACACCAGACCTCCACCGCTCGCTGTAACTGTACATGGACCTCAGACAGCGATTCAGGTGCCTGTTGCAGAGAATGTTCTAAGATTCACCACACATTTTTCACCTTATAAAAAAACAAGTCAGTAAATAAATGAGGATTACATAGATGCCCTTTGGGGGCCGGGGGTGGCTCACATATACATTTACTTTGCTGCTGTTTTTATCCAAAGCAGGATTAGTCAGTCCCTGCAGCAATTAGAGGCTAAAGGTCTCATTCAGGAACCCAGCGGCGACGTCACTCAGCCGACCTGTGGTTTGAAACGGCATCCTAACCCGCTGCACCGCAGACCGCCCCCCCTGCCCCCCAAAACGGCAGAGCAGCGCAGGGTCGATGTGTCACCTGGTATCGGTGACCAAAATCACAGGCTCCTTGGTGCTGAAGTCGATCTTCCCGGAGACGCGTTCAAAGAGGGACGAGGTGCAGTGTCAGAGTCGCCGGCACACCGGAGCGGGGCTGTCGTGTAGCCGTCACCCTCTGAGAGCGTCCTGTCTTCCTATCCGTGGGGCCGGGCGGAGAGAAGCTGCCGCACACGGCTGAAGCTGTCTACGGACTGCGTGGAGATGTCTTACTTTCAGATTGTCGCTCGGGGGGGGGGGGGATTCTGCCACTTCCAGATTCTGGTGTGGTGTGGGGGGGGGGGGGAGGAAGATATCAGGATTGGCTAGGAACTATGAGAAGCTGGAGTGGAGGATGATGAAGATGATGAAGAAGATAAAGATGACTTCATTCAACATTTCTGCAAGTGTATCCCCAGCTAACCATAAATCTATAATCCATAGTGCAAATATTATTTTCCCCAAAGTGTTTAAAGATGCAGTAAAACTATATTTCTGAAATAAAGATGTTCAGTTATGTAACATGGTGGATGGGAGGCAGATGGTAGCTTTTCTTTAGACACTGGAAACACCCAGCTGTGCTGAAGGTAACCGCTTAAGGCAGCTGCATAAATATGAATGATTCACCCTCATCCCCTTACATATAACAGCGTGTGTCGAGCGTCCGGAGAGAGCTGCTCGACCAGGGCTGGACGGCCTGTCCCAGTATCTCTGGGGCTGTTTGCATCACAATGAAATCGATGGAGGGCGTTATTAAAGGCTGACATGCCCTGGGAGCAAGATCACTGCGCAAATGTGCTGGAATATCAGGGCTGCGTCACACACACACCCCCTCCCCCCCCCGGATTAGCAGGCAGTGGCTACCGTGAAAGCTGTCTGTGTAAATACAGCCCGATCTTGGGGTGAAAAGGACCAGTCCGACATGGAGACTGACAGGCTATATGGGTCCTCTCATCCCCTCATTAAAATTCTTAATCAGCGTATTAATCAGGGAGCCCATGATGTAGACGGAGGGATTAGGCTGATAGACTTCGCTCTGCTACTGTCCCGTGTGTCATTGCAAAGACCTACTTAACTGACGTGGGCTTTTCCTGCAATCCTGCTCCTTCAGTGGCTAAAGGGAGTCTGTCCCTGCCCTACTCCCAGGGGATTTGAACCCATAACCTCCTGGTTAGATGTTAAATCTAGAAGGGGTGAGTCTGTGGCCCCCTTCCAGTCACCGTGTTTCCGCGTGCTGGTCCTTCCTCACATGAGGAAGGGGATACTTTCGTCCCGGCAGTGCACCCTTTATGCAGGGCATCTGTACCCTGATCTCTGACCTGCTTAATGATGTGTTTGGTAATGGTTTGTACACTAGGATGGGAATGAAACGGCCACACAAACAAGACTGTGGGGCCCTCAGTGATCAGCGGCCTTGTTTCAGCATCCCACAGAAACGCAGTGAAAAGGAGAAGGAGCAGAACGGCAGGCAGTGAGAGCTTCCTTCGTTTGTCTGCTTCGGAACTCAGCCGTATAAATTGCGAGGAAGCAAAACAGGCCCCCAGACGTTTATCCACTCATGTGAAGTGAACACACGAGATCCGGGGAAAGTTCTGAGGCCGCGCAGAGGCCTTCCGATGTGTGTCCGTGTTCCTTCCCGCTCGGAATACAAATTGCAATCCCATTTTGCATGGGAGCTATGGAAGCAGCACAGCAGCTGGGATTAAACAAAGGGATCATGGGGGTGTCTGTCACGAAGGGGGGGGGGGGGAGGGGGTGAATGGCAGAAGTGGAAAGACAGCTGGGCTCTGCTTTGCCATTACTGGTAATAAAACAAAAGACAGACTCAGGTTTATAAATCGTGTCACATGACTGGGCCCCATAAGGATAGGGGTCCTGCTCATTTCGGGGCGTCATGGAGAAGAAGCAGGTGAGACAATATTTGTCCTTTTTCTTGTATTTTCACCAGATTTGAAGATGAAATCGGCCCTCCACCAGAGCCCGCAGACATCTGCTTTTGGATCCCACGCAATCTTCTAAGAGATTTTCAAAAGATGATTTTTCAGGAGGAATTCTGTTTTTTTTTTGTCTATAAGAAGCTCTGAGTAGTGCTGTAAGCATGGCAGCCATTTTCCTCTCCCAGGCTGGAAGATCACACAGCAGAACTAAACAGCCTTCCAGGAGAGTGAAAACAAACAGCACTAACCCTGACCCTAACCCTTCCAGAAGAGTGAAAACTAATATGTGGGAAATACCTGACCTATGAGCCCGCCTTTGTTTTATGGTACCCGTACCATGTTCAAATGTGACACAGTCACAAAAGTATTGGCCCCTTATCAGAGTAGAAAGTTTTTACTGATGTAAAACTTTAAACATTACTGATGTAAAGATTTAAAAGGACCGACAGAACTGAAACCAATTTCTTCAGTCAGAATGTAACTGTCTTCTCCAGCTATTGGCCGTGACGTTTCAGCATTTAGCCCTGTCCTCTGTTTCCTCCATTTTCATTACGTTCAGAATAACGATATCGGTATCAGCTACCCTGTAGTATTTTGTTCGTATTTATGCCAACATTGTAGCGGATGAAACCTAAAATGTGGACAAAAAATAGGAGTTCTATAGAATAATGGTTACTTATATGAGACTACATGCTAACATCTGCGGAATTTTAAAACACTGAAAATATTTGTGAGGTGTGGTGAGAACAATCTTACTCCCCGGCTAATATGAATTGATTATGTCTCTGATTGTATATAGAAAGGGTATTTTCCAGTTCAGTCAAGCCGGTAATGGCTACCCCTCCTGATTCTGATTGTAAGCCTGTCACACACTCTCCCTTGTCTTAATGTATTTCTCTAGGAAATTAGATACATTCAATTCCCCGCTGAACATTTTCTCCAACTTAGCCCAGGTAGGCCTCTTGTAGAATGCATAAGTAAGCATCTTAGTAATGATGTCAACTAGTCTGTGTCTTTTGATTACCTCTGGATCCTGAGACAAAATCATTCTGGGAACAGACTAAATGAACAAAATGTAAATTTAATTCGTTTTGTGTCTGCCAAGCGCAATGAAAATATTAACGCTCAACTTGATGGCTTGTTGACTGGAACACGCCGCCCGTCGGGGTGTGGGTTGGATCCAGACCATCGTGCTGTTCTACAGACGTTACCCTGAGACGTTAGCGACGGTCTACGATCTAATAACAGTCCCGTCTGTGGGAATACTGTGCGGAATAAGCCAGAGAAGCGGCGTTGACGTCCTGATCGAGGGAGGCGGGAGCGCTGCTTTGAAGCTGTTAGCATACGGTTTTTATTTTTCCGTATAGCTGTTATGGACACCCGGGAGTGTTCCCCGTGATGCCGTTTGCTCTCCGAGAATCTTAACCGGCTCATTCTGAAGAGGAATCGCTGCACTTACCCTCCTGGCACAAAGTGGTTTAGCCGCGCCGACGAATTAGAGGAAGCGTTCTGTGACTCTGGTTCCCGTGAACACCATTACCGGCAGAGACTCTCCTGCCACCCGCTTATTGTGGCTGACAGCTGCAGCCCCGCCTCTCAGCAGAAAGATGCAGGTTCGACTGCAAGTCGATTTCAGGTGAGTTTCATGAGCTTGATCCACGTGCCACGTGGAGCCCCCCCCGACCCCCCTGGGCCCCAACCCCAGCAAGGGACATACAAAGCTGGTTAATTTGTCTGCCTCTGAAGCCCTCATCATGGTAATAGACTGGAGAGTCTCCCATCTCACAGTGAAACATTAAATCAGCCCCCATCCATGTGGCAAAGGAGGAGACAACATGTCACTATGAATTTCGCTCAAACGTGCTTCCCGGAGTGGTTCTGTTTCCATGTTTCTCTGACGTGGTCACGATGGATCCAGAGAAACACACTGTAAAGCTCTTATGTGAGTAAACAGCTCGGTTGAATGACTCGTTCCGTGTAAAGACGGATACGCATCGCTTATTTTTATGTTTTATTTGATATATATACCCATCGATTCCCGAAGTGAGTCATGCTTTCTGAACTCAAACTCATCCTTCAGTGATGCCTGCATGTAGCCTCCTTGGGCGGAAAGCGTTTGCGCCAACATGAGCTAACAGGTGCTCATACTTTTCTGTGGTTTTCTCTGCAGGCTTTTTCCCGTTTCATCCGGCATCTCTCAGGACACCCGCGTCTCCTGAGGAGGACCCGCCGGTACCTTCATGCCCTTCACCAGAAAAGAAGGACAGCAGGGCAAAGTCAGGGGACGCTGAGGCCGGACAGTCATGTGGTGTTTATTTTGGGATGTAGACAGGGTGGAGAAAGGTGAGAGCGGAGGGCTGGGGCGAGGTGACGGGAGATGCGGAAACAACTCAGGGCGAGGAAAGCAGATAAAAAGCAAACCTGGTCAGTGTGAGTCTCATGGCCTGTAATGCAGCAGTGGTCCTGGTTGATGTAAAACATCCCTCATCCTGTAATCCCCACCCTCGCTCCCTCATTATTTGCTGTGGCAGATACTCAAGATCTCAATAATCCAGACACCCAGGAGCAAACTACCCAGGGACGATTCCCCTCCTCCAATGTATGGACATTCCTCTCCATTGTCTCTTTGCACGATATATTTGCACAACAATGAACAACTGCTTTTGTTTGTGCACCACTTCAGGTTACTGGTCTGGTCTGCATCTGTGAAATCTGCCTTGCAAACGTATTTGTCTTACGATGTCTTTACACTGCGTTTTCATTCCTGTTGTGTTCTTTCATTTTGCGTATATTGCACTGTAGAGCTGCGATGGGTTGGCGCCCCATCCTGGGTCGTTTCCCACGTTGCGTCTGTGGGATTGGCTCCAGACCCCCTGCAACCCTGAATAAGATAAGCGGTTTCAGAAAATGGATGGATGGATGGATGTACTGCAGAGTGATTCTCTTATGTTTCCTGTAATATTAGCCTGTATTTCGTTTTTGACACTGAACCACAACTAGTTCTGGAATGTTTGCACATGCAGTGAAGTCTTCTGAGATCTTCTGGACAGTCCAGCATGGAGCGTGTGATGCTATTCGCTGAGGATTACAGGCCGTCGTCAGGCCCCTCTGATGGGGGAGAGAGCCTCATCCCCCAGGCTCTTTACTGGGTGGAAGTGGGCCAATCTGTTGCTGGAGGGGAAAAGCTGCCATTTACCCAAACCTTCTACATGCTGATGGAGAGCACGAATGGGCGCTTGGCCTATGGATGAGGAGTCTTCTTCATCTTCCTCATCGGCCTGACGGTTCCTTCATTGTCGCTAATGATGAAGTGCTTCGCTTAGAGCCCCGTCAGTGATTTTCCGCCACTTATTTAATTTGCATCTCCACAAACCAAACATGGAGTGATGTGCTTCCCCAGCCTGCTGCCTCTCCCATTATTTTTCCATTGCAGATGAGCTCCTCTCGCATAGTGAGCGATCGTCTGCATGCCGTTAGTGACCGCGAGGGCTTTCAGCCTCTGAAAGCAGCTCCAGCTGCAGTTCTTGCAGTTTAAGACGTACAGAAAGGGAGGATAATTGAAGGTAAGTCCAAAGGAGAGGGCGGCAAGTTGCTGCGAAAAGCAAATCACATTTGCTACTGTAGTTTAACATTATTAGCTAACATCCACCTGTTTGCCTGTTGAGAGAAGCATTTTGATGAGGGGAAAGCCAGCTCTGGGTTCAGGGATATCCTGTTTAAGACGGATATTACGGAACGTGCCAGAAAATGACAGCAGCTAACAGCTATGTCACTCGTGTGGTTAAGAACTTTGAGAGAAGGACAAGACTTGCAGCTAGTTTCCTGCGTTGTGTTTCCATGGCAGAATGGACTCGACAAAGAGACTGACGGGATTGTCAATACGAGGGGATCTCTACTGACAGGTGGACATAAAGCGTGGGAGGTGCTGAGAAAGCAGAACGACGAGGAGAGGAGATTCTTCCAGAATGTTCTGGCACCCGTTCAGCCCTATTTGACATGATAGCTTTGATGCTTATCTTTCCACCCCAACTTTCTGAGACTTAAGCTTCTGTGGCAAAGTAAGAAGAGTTTTTAAAAAGTTTAGAGGTTCATCACATGAACCTGGAGTGGGTATATAGGTTCTGAAATGTCTGTGGGTGTCACAATACAGTGAATGGAAGGTAGGGCTTCTCCCCAACTCATGAGCTTCGTGAACTTACAGCTGAGGGTCTGCTAGGGTGGGGGCCATCCACAGACACCCTCCCACTATAAGTTGAGAAGTCTCACTTTTTAAGAAACTGCTCTCCTAGATAACTGAGCCAATCCAGACCTCTTTCCTTGTTTTGTTGAACTCTATCCGATCTGCCACAGAGCTGACGTCAAAGTGCCTCAAAATTGTCGTTTCTCAATTAGGCCCAAACGGATGTAAGCCTTTTCCAGTAAATCTCCGTAGAATTTCAGAAAACAGTCTAATTTTCATCCATGTAAATCCCTTCAAAGTGTGTGGATTGTTTGCAAGCAAATTTAAGAGGAGCATGGGGGTACACTTAATTCTTTACTTCAAGGATGTGTCTGTTTGTTTCATGTTTTAATGTCGCATACAGAGGGCTGCACTTAAAAACAGATTCTTAAATGATGGTTGTTTATACTTCAACAAAATCATTGCAGGCCCAAATAACAGATAAACTGTATATAGATCAAGTCAGCTTGCTGAAATGACCTTTAAGAAATTGCCTCAAGGTGAAAGAAACTAAAGAAGAGATTTTTATTTCAGCCATACAAGAATTTATATATCAATGTGCCTCGGCTGCTGCGTGTTCAGTGTTGTAATTGATTTTTTTGCCAAGTAAACATTAGGCTGTCTACTCTAGCATTTCAATCAGAGATTACTGAGTGCATCAAAAACAAAGACCAGGATTTTAAGCCTGTATAAGTTTTTATATTTTTTTATGTTTTTTTCCCTGACGGATTTCTTGGCACATTGAAATTGCTCCTCAGGAAGCCACATGGACAGCCAACAATTGAGGAAAGCGGCATTCACACTGAAATAACGGTTCTTGTATATAAAGCACCGATCTGTGCTTTGTTATACGTCAATGTGGCGGAAGACCTTCGGTACAGAAGACCTTGACTATGTAAAACTGTTGGCACAGAAGAACTTCATTACCGAAGACATTCATTATAGAAGACCTTCCTTACAGAAGACCTACAGTACAGGAGACCATGACTATGGAAATCCTTCAGTACAGAAGACCTACCCCACAGAAGACCTTCATTAGAGAAGACCTTTAACCTTGCTGTCTTCTCCACTAACCCCTAGTCCTGCTATAAATTGAAGAGAGGCTGCAGTTGGAGCAACTGGTGAGAAAGTATAAGATTCTTCCAATAGAATCCATCATGAAGTCATGCTTCTCAACCGAAATAGACCCATGTCCGTGGTCTGTCCTTAAAACCCTGGAGGTCAGAGATGGCCTTCCTGAGACGTAGGTGTCTTTTGGTGCCTCAAATGAGAATATCAGTAGCAAAAGCCTTAACAATGCATGAAGGTGGAATACCTAAAGTAACAGACCGCCTGTGAAGGATCCTGCCCCAACCTGATGAAGACGTTTGTCTAATGGGAAATAAAGCAGAGTGATGAACAGTAATATGCCGACAGAGTGACAATGAGGAGGACACGCCAAAGGAGGATGCAGTCATATTCTATCTCCATCCGCTGGCGCTCGTTGACGGCACGTTTGTCAGCATCTGCGAGGTACTCGTTTGGAATGAGATAACAAGCTCGTCTCCTGAAGATGATCTCTGACGGGGGGGAGGGGGACGACGAGGGTGGAGCGTGATGCCAGAGAATTAATGATACGGCGTCTTACGGCTGAGGGGAAAGTTCATCAAAATGTGACAAACAAACAAACGAAAACTCCTGGTGAAATGAGTCACTCTGTTGTCTGTTCCCTTACCCAGAATCCTCTTATGTTATGCTGCTTGATTATATTTAGTTTGAAGGAAGCCCCAAAGCATTCCTTTTATGTTGCTTATTTCAAACCAGGCACAATTTCTCTGTCCTGGAATAACTGACACCGTGTCACTTCTCTCCCAGCATGGGCTTGTTTGTTTTCTCTGTGTCACAGGGAAGGAGAGAGGCTGTCATGGGTAGTGGCCACTCTCACGTTTCACAGACGAAAGTGTCTTTATGGATCCATAAATTCATTTGCCACAGAATGACGGGCTTTATAGCATGATGGTCTGTTGCTGGACAGAGACCGTGATGGAAAAATGCTTCAAGAAAGTATGTTTTATAGAATGATCCAGTGATGAAACAAAATGACCGTGAAAAACTAAAATTTAAAAAATGGGTACAGAATTATGGGTATAGTTACATGTTTAGATCTCAGAAAAATGACTGTGGTGGTAATTAAAGAGGTTTGAAAAGTACCGCTCATGATACAACCATAAGTGTCCTTCTGACAGAGGTTTTTCTAGTTTGTTGGTATAATGTGTTGGGGGAAGTCCAGTCCATAATAGTGGGTGAAATCCTCAACTACATTCTGTGTCCGCGGAATTCATCAAAATCAATACTGCTGGCCTCAGTCCAAACATTTTCTCTCACCCGAGCTAATATTTGTATATTTAGCTTGGCTCGGCGTTTGATCATATGGCCACGAGGCATCGCTGTTTACAGTATTCTGCAGGAAGAGAGAAAGTCACAATAAGAAAGGCTGAAGGGGGAAAGGCCAGATCTCTGGACACTCGATGACTGCCGTGACTTAGATGCAGAAACTGAATCGCCCAGAATGATCCAGAGACTGAAACTGGGAAACTCAGCAACATGCAAACGAAACCTGTGAATGCTAAACAAAGTCGTCTGGATGCTACAGGGACAGGACCTCAGGACACTGAGGACGTATCCCCCCCTCCATTGTTCTCTGGCTTTATGGTTGTTTTCCTTAGGCTCATGGGAGGTCTACTTACACAAAAATGTTCTGAGGGCAGAATGAAAAATGACTTGTTTGGAGAGAGAACCAATCAGATTGTAGAGGAGGTGGGTCCTCTACAATCTGATTGGTTCTCTCTCTGAACCAATCATTTTGCGTTCTGCCCTTAGAACTTTTTTTTTTCGTAAGAAAAGTTCCCATGGTCCTTCCTTGGTCTCCCTGCACTAACCCTCTTTGGGTGAAGGCCATGGAACTTCTCAGCTCCAAGAGATGGATACAGTGCAGAGGTATAGTGTCAGCAGCAGAGTAGGCCGATGAATCGGGTGTCACGGCAGATGGCTGGGGGCGGGGCAGGGTGGGTTTGGGACAGTTGGTGGAGGGAGGGCAGGCGCTTTCCGGGGTTAAACAGCAGCACTTACTCCGTGTCCTAATTGGGCGACATTGATGGATGAGAGATTCCCTGGACCATGACGGGACGATGAACGGGGGCTTCCAGAAGCTCTGTTGGACCCGCGCCCCCTCCACTAAGCAGTGCTGTCATTTGCACAGCAGCAGGCTAACCTGGAGATAAATACACACTTCACATGTCCTCACAAGTGCTACTTCAGGAGTGTCATAATCGCATTCTAGAACAGGACACCCAGTGGCTTCTTCCAGCGATGACGCACAATCTAATCTGTGTCACCCAGCCTGGGGGAGGGGGTCATCTGAGTATTTGAATAGCTGTAAATGAACCCGCCCCCTTAATTTTTATGCCTACCGCTTCTGCGTCGAACTCATTGTTCTCCTTCTTTAAGAGTTTGCAAACAAGAGCGCTAAAATAACCTCAAGTGCTGTTTTGTGAATAACGTTCGGAGATCATTATTGCCACTATTATAATAGCTTTTCATTCTCTGGAACATTCTCAGTCGCGCTCCGCGGAAAGTGCGTCCCTCGCGCTTGTGTCCCATTTTCAGATTTGTGTCACCTGTCAAGTCGGCGGTAACGCTAATAATCACGGGAATAATAATGGTAATATTTTTGCTGCAGGTAGTGGCTTTAAGAATTATGTCTGTATTTGTGACAGAACGGAACGTGCTCTTTAAACAGAGAAATATGTTGCTGTTAGGTAATCAGGAACTGTTTGGTTCAAAAAGGTTAATTTAGTGACGATCAGACGAGGATGACCGATCATTACTAGCGAGTGAGATAAGAATGACCGGTATGCGGCGGGATGGTAGATCGGCCATCTGCGATCTCTTTCTGCGCTGTTTGCTATCGAAA
This sequence comes from Paramormyrops kingsleyae, assembly GCF_048594095.1. Taxonomy (NCBI): domain Eukaryota; kingdom Metazoa; phylum Chordata; class Actinopteri; order Osteoglossiformes; family Mormyridae; genus Paramormyrops; species Paramormyrops kingsleyae. The sequence goes on from NC_132813.1 coordinate 2,591,681, forward strand.
GGTCTCCCTGTCCCATAGGCCTATATATGCCTCATGTAAATAGGCATCTGCTGTTTCCATACCAGCGAGCTCTATCTGGTCAGAAGGGGTGTAGACTTAGGGGGGAATTAGGAAGAGTTGCATAATGTAAAAATGCGTAGCTTTCAACAGCCTGTATAGATATTCGTCTGCAATAAATTAAAAAGTTGTGGAGCGACTGCGTCCGCGGTGGAGCGCGGCCGACCCGGGGATGACCGCCTCCGGCGCTCCTGCTCTGGTGGACCCTGGGGGAAAACCTGACACTGAGCTGAGGAGGAAGTGGGGAGTCTCAGGAGAAACGGGGGGCGCATTGCGTGCATGTTAAAAATCACAGTGCCGTCCCGGGACAGAGAGCGGATCAATTTCCAGGAGCCTCGGAGAACTGCCAACGTGAGCTTAATTAGCGGCGAGTCGCCCTAATGAATAAGCAGCGTCTTGGCGGGGCTCCGGTGGGAGGGGCGAAGGGAGAGCTAAGTGACACGCAAGCAGAAACAGGTGCGTCTATGTCATGGGCTTAAATTAGGAGGGGTTGTCATAATCAAAACCAGCTAATACAACCCCCCCAATAATCATGTATCCCCCTAAATGGGTGGAGACCCCAACCCCCCCCCCCCCCCAATGTTCAAGACAAAGTAACTCCCTTGATCTGTTTCAATTTGGAAAACGTAGAAGTTCATTAGGAGGAAGGGAGGATGAGAGATGGAGTGAGGGAGGCAGAGCAAGAGGGAGAGAGAGACACACACACACACACAATACAAGTACTAGAAAACACAAGGAAGACAAAGTTGAGGGGAATGTAAAGACAATGGCTGAAGACCAGAGATCTAAGTATGCATATTTTGGACATGGCTGATGAATGGGGGAGAGTGATTGTCTGGTATAATGTGGGCAAAGCAAGGATGTTTGTTAGGCAGACCGTAATTAAGGGATCAGCTTGTTAAGATTCGGGCGTGTCTCTAATCACACTGCCCAGTACTAGTGAATGAAGTGAAATGCACTCCCCAGCAGAGGGTGCCCTAGATGGCTGCCTGTGTCGCCTAATGGCTGACGCCATGTGTCGCTTTATTATCGTGAAGTCTTTGCTGCCTCTGTAGCATGCGGACAGCGCCACGGAGCATCACGCCTATGTTTAAACACGGTGCTTATTCAGAGATGAGGTCTCTGCTGGAAACTTGAGTTCCTCAAACAACATGAAAAAAAACCCACTTTACAGGAATGTTTTGTGAGCGGGGAGGAGGTAAGTGGACGGTGGACGTCACGGCGAGAGGTTTGGCCCCACGCTTGCGGCTCCTATGAAGACTGACCTATAAAATGAAGCTCTTATGTCCCTCAGAGCCCCATTACCACCACGGTTCATTAGTGTTGACGACTCGCAGATTTTAAAAAATGCAGAAGCGTGTTTATTAAAGCACCAGAGAGACATGGACTCACACCACCATGCAAAACCACAGTACGCAGCCAAGGCCTCTGAGCAGTCAGCACCTGGAGCGTGAGATGTTCTTCAGCTTGCAGGATAGGAGACCTGATTTTTTTTAATGGAAAGTGGGTCACTCATCACCTGATTTGCGGCCTCCTAGACCTCCCCGACCCCCAGTATCCTTCAGACATGGGTAGCCTTCTCTAGTTTGGCACTTCTTATAGTCTGCCACTAGGGGGAGACCTTTTGGGTTTCTCCAGTTTGTTGGAGGATATTTGAACAACACGCTGCCGACAAGGTACAAACATCTGTGCATGTCTGTGCGTGTGTGTGTGTGCGTGTGTGTGTGCGTGTGCGTGCACGCGTGGCTCTGCCAGTTAGCCTCGCAGGTAGCGCCGACCAGCTGTCTGTTTGCTGTTGGATGGCGGATGCTCCATATGGAACGTTTTGTCAAGATTTAGTCACCGTTTTTATGAGTCGGAGCCCAAGCGGCCCCTCCCTCGCTGCTGAATGTGTGCCATGGGCGGTGTCGGGTGTCCTGCCCCCCGTCCGACCCGGTGCTGGGCACTGGGCTGCAGTGCGAACAGAGAGGGGGCCAGCCCCCCCCCCCCCACTCTCCCTCAGGAATGGCTGTTTACCCCGTTAATCCTGACTAGAGAACAGTGGCCAGCTTTGCATCACATCCACTGGTTTTCAGACGGGGCAGAAGCTGACTTGTTATTTCAGTCCATTTGGTTTGGTGAGCCCCCCCTCCCCAACTGGGAGGATACCTTCACTGATGGGGTGGGGGCTTGGTTTTAAACGGGCATAAAAGGGCTCTTTAAACAGCTTTATTTGTACATCCAAAATGATGTATAACTGATATAAATATGGTCTTGTCTACGTGGGTTGAGAGGGAAAATAAAATGAAAGTGTAGGAAACCCTTTATATATATATAAACCTAATCTTATATATATAAATTCAATCTTATACAACAAACGATTTCTGATTTATGTTATGTTTGAAATGAGGTTCATCAGCCGGTTCTGACCGGCGACGGCTCCGTTTCTCTCTTTTATAGCCGTGAGAGCACATTCCTCCATAGCCTTCCGTTCCCACACCGCGTAGCTTCCTGCCGTTTACGGCCTTGGGCGGCAGACGTATTTACGGCCCGGTGAGTTTCTCTTTCCCGCAGTGAGCGGCTTCCTGACTCTGAGTGATTTGCACGCGGTAACCTTTCCTCCATAAACTCGCTGCTTGCCACGCCGAGCTGAAGGGATATTTCATTACCGAGGCGTCGGACGTATAAAATGGCTCTGGTGCTAAAACCTCTAGGTTTCCGTGGCAGCGGAGATATTCCAGCACGTCACTGGGCTGGGAGCTGCTCGACCATAAGCAGGGCTCATGTTTTCTGTGTAAGTTAGTACATATATCATTTGTCAGTATCGTTTTTCTCCTGAAAATAGTAGGGCTTTGCGCACACTAGTTTCTCGGGGACTTAAATGTGATTAATCTGCTACATTAATTTAGCCCCTGACAGACATACAAGCATATGAGCTGTAGAGAAGAATGTGGAAAAAGCCCCTTTTATCTGTGTTTTGTTCCCAGGCGGCCATCTTGTCTGGCGGTTCCCAGCCGTGAAGTATATAGTGGAGGCTGGTGGGTGACGCCAGTGTCTCTCCTACGAGTGTTTGCCTGGGACGAGAAACAAAGACGACAGCAAGAAAAGCCAGTGTAACGATGCCCGTGTGCTCTGCTGATGGATTAATGAGGCAGGAAGAGAGAGAGAGAGACATTAGTCTGTCCAGATGAGCGCTAGCAGTCGAAACGGGGACAGATGGGAAGCGGAAAGGTGACTTGGGAAGTGTTTTGCAGGCAGGTGGTCTCAAGGTATGGGGGGTGCACAATATATAGGGTGGTGTGGGCCATGTGATGTCGTAGTGTGGACGTCATGCTAGCTGCTGCAAGTCATAGCAATTATTAGCAATGCTAGCAGCACCGATGTTCCTTACAATGTTTTTCAGCACGGAGCTCGTTGTCTGAACCTAAACCTCAGCACTTTGAGCAATTTGTGAGCGATCGAGTTCCCCCCCCACAGCCAACCGGTAGGTCAGCCTTAGCTCTAAAGTAAGAGGGTGGGTGGACAAAATGAATATCATGATAATAATCACAGCGATATCTCTGAAATGATATGTTACAATATTTATTAAAGTATTGGATATCTGACTCCATTATGTTCATGTTTTATAAATGTTTTACAGCGGGAACAGCACGCTTTAGTGATTGTATTATTGACCTTGTGCAGGTTTAGACGATATTCTGGCTCTGAGTCATCTTGAGAGGTACTGTATGTGGAGGAGCTCTGTCAGAGGAACGTCCGAAAAACACATATAAACCAAAACAGAGAAACCTATAAACATTTTAAACTTTAACAAATACAGCAATCCCTTCGCATTCATCCATTCAGCTAAGTTGCCAGTTGGCCATGAACAATTAAATGGGAATATTTCAGATTGCAGAAATTCGCAGAGGATGCGTGAGCCAAAAACAACACTGAAAATGATTTGGATCACATAAAATCATATAATATAGAAATATTACTAATACGTAATATTTGTAAGTGTAAATGCATACTATAACTTTAAATGGATACGCCACACATCTTTGTCTCAGTAACCAGTAAGTTTCATTGTTTGGCTGGTCTGCACAAGCATGCAGCTTACAGGACACATCACTCTGCAGCACTAGCAGCCGCTGGAGTAGCTGGCAGCACCACTAGCGTAAACGGTATAGGATGTATACTTGTGAAAGGGTCTCTTAGAGTGACAGGTCCAGGAAGCTTTGGGGGGGGGGGGGGGGGGTCAGCAGCGGCCCTGGCCGCCGTCTGGCCCGGTGAAGTGTACCCCCCCCCCCAGTGAATCCTGATGAGCTCTCCGGGCTCGGATCCAAGCCGGATCGGATCACTTCAGAACTAATTCACTCCGACAGAACATTAATCATCGGCCTTTCGAGATTCCTTAAGGTGACTGAAAACCAGCTTCTGAGGGGAATTAGGGCGGGAAAGGTCCGGAAGTCCAGCTGCGCGTGAGGCTGCTCCGCTTACAGAGCGCGCCTTTGTCTTACGCAAGAACCATCACCATTCTCTACACGTCGGAAATTTTGTTTCCCCCCATCAGCGAGAGGTTCATCTTCGCGCTGATGGAGGTGCGTTATAAACCAGGAGAACGGCATCCAGTTGACAAACTAGCTTTCCATCTGGTTAATCGTTGCCGGAGCCATATTCAAAGGCGTCCTTGCCGAGTGCTGTTTAACACCTTCTCTATGATTATGTGTTTTTAATGGGGCCCATCGCTGCATGATTTATTTACCATAATGAGCATTAAGCCAAAGACCAAAAGAAGTCAACGTCATGCAGAAATATGTGTTCATAAAGACCGGCTACATTTGGACCATTGTGTTAATCGCAGTAATTCTGCGGTAATGAGAAATAAAGTGCTTTTATTTTTGGTTGAAAAACGGACGGGCGCTTTATAATCCTGCCTGAACGGGCCGAATGAAGGGCGTACACAGCTCAGGACACCATAAGACACAGTGTGTCGCCCCCTAGTGGCCCAAATCCGTTTTCCGTTCAAGGGCAGTCAAATCCTGCCGTGCATAATTGCTGAGTTTGGGACAAAATTACTTCAACTGCAACTCCCCCCCCCCCCCTCACCGGGGCCCTCTTCTGGCCCCCCAGTTGTCCCCCCAAGATGGCAGACCTGCCTTCGACGTTGTTGAGAGGTGTTGCATCACACAGACGCTCTTCGTGCGTGATCTGGTCCGGTGTCGGGGGACGGGACGGGCATCACTGCAGTTTCTAGGTGTCCTCTGGAAAGTCGGCACTTGGCACCTTCACTGTGGCTCCGTTCACCGCCTCCTGCTCCTGCTGGCCTGAGACTCCTCCATCATTCCTAGCGGTAATTACATTCAGCTTGTCCATCTTCTTTTACTGGAAAATGTGGACAATGTAATGGAATTAACCTTCAACAGGATGCAGAATTAATGGAGTGTAGGGCAGGAGCGGTGCAGCCATGCTGAACGAACACTGTTTACCACCTCTCAATTCACCAGGGGGCATAGTGGTTAAGATCTGCAAGTTTCAAGTTGAAATCCCGGCTGTGGCACGGCTGCTGTACCCATGAACAAGGTGCTTCTATTTGTGAAAAACAGGAAACGCCGCTGTAGCTGCACTTTCTGCTGTTTTGATGTGGACAGGAACAGCCCAGACGTCCTGCCTTCAGAACCAAAAAAGGGAGAAAGACAAAATAGAAATGAAACATGGGACAAAGAAAGAGTATTTAAAGCTGAGAAATGCGCACTTGTTTCGCTTCTTGGATTGTTTCAGTAGAAAAATATGAAAGCGACTCATCGCTGATTTTTACTGGATGAGAAGGTCAGCTGGGGAGGGGGAGGGGGGGGAGGGAGTTCCTGGGCTTTTGCTGAAACAGGGAGAATCAGCCAAGGACTGAATTAGCCAGCGAGCGCAGTCAGTCAGCACCCGGTGACAGGAGGGGTGGCATGAGTGAGAATGAGCAGCACTCACTGTTCACTCCTCAGGAAGACTGCAGGCCAGGGTCCGTTAGTCTGTCTGACAGCCAGACAAGGAAGGCGTGAGGGAGAAAGAGAGAGGGAGTGAATGAAGGTCTAGGATAACACACACACACACAGAACTGATACAGACTCAAAGGCGTACATCTGTGCTACCAGCCAGGAAACTGCTGTTATGGAAGCTTGCTGATGGATCCCCATGGGACTTGAGCCTATGACGTTATGGTTACAAGTGCGTCACACATGGGCAGCCCCCCCCACTGTGTATTTATCTAAAACAAAATTAAGTGATAAAAACAGAAATCTAATTAAACCACGAACATGTCCCTCACTGCCTCGTCAGACACGAAGGAGAAAATTGGTCACATTTGTTTTCATCACAAAAAGCAAAAGAACGAGATACTGAAAATGGTCAATTTGACGAGGAAAAAAAAATCCCGTCGAAGGAAAACAGCTAAATCACTTCTGAGCTTAAAAGTTTGAAATCTTCAGGGTAAAATCTTCAGGGAGCAGCCCTGCATCGCTCAGGGGAGTGTGGTCGATGCATTGATTCGATCGCGGCTGTTTGTAGACAGATTTCGCTGACGATGGATGCTGCTATTTTCACCGATTTCGTGACGGTAAAATAAGGAGTGTAAGAAAATGACAGAGAAAACAAATCAGGGTGCAATAAAAGAGGCAAATCTGACGTTTTCCATGCCGTGTTCCACGGGAGCATGGACACGGGCACTGATCACGCGTGGGCTTGGTGATGACACAGTACACACATATTGCGTGTTCAGAGCCTGTGGGACAGGACCTACCATGAACCAAACTGCACATTCCAGGTTCAGGAAGTTTTAGGAAGTGGTTGCAGCTTGAGATGTGCGACATGGTTACAAAAGATTCCTGTTTCAGGAGTTTATTAAGTGTTCGGTAAACAGTCGGTTACACTATCCAGTGAAAATCTGACACTTGGTAACACCTTAACTGACAGGGCATAAATAATAATAGTAATAACGTGGTTAGTAATGAAGCACAAATCATAAACAAATCAAGAGAAAAATATAGTTGCTACATGACATCAAGATTCATTATCCATGAACAAACATGAGATCAGTATTCAACTTGTGTTATTAACTACTTGTTGCTTCAGTCGTTAACAAAGGTTTACAGAATTCACAGGTATGGTAACAAACATAGTAACTGCTTGGGATGAAAGATGTCACAATTCATTAATGATGAACAAACATGAGATTGAAAAAAAACAAGACAGTAAGCAGAATAATGACATACATAAACACCATGCAATGTAAACATTCCATGTAAATATTGATAGTGTGAACAGTCACACAGCGACACAACCGTCTGAATTTGAGGTCCACTGGTCCTTGGGACGGGCGACACCCCACTCTGACCGTCCAATAGGAAGGAGCCTCGGGTGCACAAAAAAATGGAGACAGACAGTATCAGCGTCTCTGTAACGTGTGTGAATGGCCTGTGTGTGAATAGCGGTTCACATTGCAGGCGGCGCTCTTGCTTAATTAGACTGCCGAGATAATTAGAAATCTTTCATTACTTCACACTAAATGCTGTGACAGCACTGGTGAGGTTTATTTGATGTACCTGCATTAAGCCTATCAGACGCTAGCCTGGAACCCAAGTGCACGACATCATGCCAAGATCAATGCCTGGGGGCCTGTTTGTTGTTTCTGGGGCCACACTCAAAAGCTCACTTCAGGGCCTCCCCCCCTCCCCCCCTCCCTAGTGTAGTGACTGTTTGTGGCCAGGAGGGGGCCCCTCACATGAGGATTGGGTAGTTGGTTATACGACTGGAATGCAGAGATGCTGCTGAGCGGGATGCACAGAATCCACGGATCACGGCTCACTTTGAACTGTAAAGTTGCGAGAGAAATGTTTACTTTTCGCTTTGCGTTCCTCTGAAGTTTGACAGAAAATCACTGTGGCGCCTGTATGGGGAGGGAAAAGCAAGCAGCGGTAAGCTGAGATTGCTTTCTGAAGCGCTTACACCCAGCGCGGTGGTTCCTGAGCGGCCCGCTTGCCCGCTCCCCCATGTGGCGCCTGCCCGCCTGCTTCCCCGGCACTGCGGGAGCACCGTCTGACTGTCTGAGCCTATAAACTCTGTGCCCTTCTCTGAGAGTGACTGCCGCTGTGTGCGCTGGTGCTGTGTACTCGAGTTCCGAGCACTGCTGGTTTTCCAGCCTTCCTTTACCTGTCAGTCAGGTGTGAAGCCTCTGACCAATCAGAATCAGTAATTATTAAACTAACTACCTGGGAGAACTGAAAACACGGCCTGGATTTGGAATCGAGGTCCAGAGTTGAAGAACCCTGATCTAGCTGATGTAGGCCTCAGCTAAACTCTGAGCTCTGCCTCATTTCCTACCTCCTCCTAGATCATTCCATCCAGTAGGGGGCCTCGTAAGGCTCCTTTGAAGAAAACCCGCCTATCTCCGCCACTCATTAATAGAGGTGGGGGCTCTTTGACTCTCCCTGATGGACTGCTGGCTAAGGATTTCCTCTTTGACAGGAAGATCAGACACAAAATGATGTTTTAAGCATTTAGTACACAAAGAATTCTTGTATTATAAATTATATAATAGCATGATTAATATTTTACTGATATTTATTAATATTTAATCAAATTGAGTAATAATTGTTTGTTGAGTGGACCTGTTGGCCTGGTGCATGTGATCCTGCACTTTGGAGGTTGAATAAAAGGGAGTTTAAACTCTGGCAGGACACAGAAGCCCTTGCTGTTGATCTTATTCTGACAGCGTTGGGTTTTCTGGGCGGGGCATCCCATGCTGTCACGTACCTTTAAGGAACTCCACGGGCCTGGAAATGTGCTGCTATTCCCTCCGGAGAAACACAGAGGCAGGAAAAGCATCCGTAGGTCTTCATTTGTGCTGGAGAGTGCAGCATACGGGGTGCGCCATGCAGGGGGAATGTGAGTGATCTGTCTGTCGTGGTTCCGCCTTCAGCGAAGCCCGATCCACAGAGCGAGAGCGGACGTCTCCCATCTGGCATTTCTGCCAGTGATGTCTCTGCCTTGCCACGCTGTTTCATCCATGTTTGAGTGTCACTCTTGCTTTGTTGTCTGGGGGGGGGGGGGGAGGTTCTCTCAGAATGCCCCTATTTCAGTTTATCTGCTGGGTGTTCTGTTGTTCAAGACTTCCCACCCCTCTTGTTCTATTGTTTGGGAGTTCCAGTCACTATCGTTCTATTGTTTGAGACTTCCTGTCTCTCTCATTCTGCCGTTATGGATTTCCTGTCCTCGCTTTGTCGTTTTGGGACTTCCTGTTCCTCTCATTCTGACTTTTGGGACTTCCTGTCCCTCTTGTTCATTTTTTGTGACTTCCTGTCCCTCTTGTTCTATCGTTTGGGATTTCCTTTCTCTCTCATTTTGTCTTTTGGATCTTCCTGTCTCTCTCAGTCTACTGTTTGGGAGTTTCAGTCACTCTTGTTCTGCTGTTAGGGATTTCTTGTCCCTCTCGCTTTGTCATTTGGGATTTTCTGTTCCTCTTGTTCTGTCGTTCGTGATTACTTGTCCTTCTCGCTTTAATGTGTGGGACTTTCTGTCTCTCTTGTTCTGTCGTTTGGGTCTTCATGTCTCTGTTGTTTTGTCCTTTGGAACTTCCTGTCCCTCTTGTTCTGTCATTTGGAACTTCCTGTGTTTCTCGTTCTATTGTTTGTGAGTTAAAGTCACTCTCTTTCTGCCATTAGAGATTTCCTATCCCTCTCCTTATGTCATTTGGGGCTTCCTGTCTCTCTCGTTATGTTGTTAGGAACTTCCTGTCCCTTTTGTTCTGTCATTTGGGACTAGCCTGTCTCTATCATTTTGTCGTTTGGAACTTCTTATTCCTCTCGCTGTGTTTGGTTCTTCCTGTCCCTCCTATTTTGTTTTGACATTAAATAATAAAGAAAGCCCATGTCCCAAAGCTTTATCTGTTTTTTTTCTTAAACTTTCAAACTGGAAAACTCTCTCTGGAGATCCATGTTCCCTCCAAACTAAGCTGTTGTGTTTGTATCTGTAAGCCTAAGTACCCCATCTCTCTGCTTGCTCCTCAGAGATCTACATCATACCCAAAACCCCCTCCTGACTGGGTTTTTGATTGCGCTGGTTTCTGATTTCATATTCGTAGAATTGTGGGCATTTTGGATTTGTATACTGTATATATAACAAAGCTTTTAAGCGAGTTCCAACTTTTTCACTGTGCTGTCGCAGACTTGAGTTGATCTGAACGAATTCATCTTCACACGATTACAGGAGTTGCCTCCCAAGTTGGCCGAGGCAGCACTAGAACACGTCCGAATCCTGTGAGTCTCAGGTCTACCTAGAGACTCGTTGCATCTCTTGGCAGCTGTATTGCTTTTGCTAATCGTTCCACCCTGTCGCGGTTCCTGTGAACAAACATCCAGGTTTGGGTCTGGTTAAACAACAGCAGCTGCCATATTGTGGTGTCGTGCCTGTTTTGCTGCATCGGGGGCCTGCTGCAGATCTCTGGGCTCGGAATTACAGAACCGAATCCGGCCCAAACCCATTTCCGCTGCGTTTCCCCACTGCCTGGATCTGGCGTAATTAACGCCCACTGCAGCTTTGAATCTATCACTTGGTTTGGTCCTGGGAGGTGTAGTCACTGACGCTGATCACACGTATGTTCTCATATCACTGTAATTAGACAATGCGACATTTACCAGTGATCAGTGTTGCTGGGTTACGGTTTGGCTGAAGATTGGGGGGGGGGGGGGGGGGGTTAGGGGAGGGGCTGCCTACTATCTGTCTTTCACTTGATGGCTTATTAGGGGAACAGGAACCACTGCGCATAACGATGTGCTTACTATAGCCTCTTTCTCTTTACAACATTTGTCCTGTTGTAAATTTCTGACGTGATCTCCTGGTTACTATATAGTTCATGATGACTTCACTGTCCGACTGCCTGGGGTCATCATTGTGGCCCCAGAGTTTTCTCATGGTTGGAGTCTGCCAAACCCCTTCATTTGGGATTCTCCTGTTTTGGGCTTGGGGTTCATTTCTGCATAGCGGTCTTGAAGGGTTCCAGGAAAACTGAAGAGCATTTGGGGAGTCCTACCCCAAAATCCACAGGGTGGCACTTCCGCAGGGGTGTCTCTGGTACCAGTCTTAATCTGACAGCCTCTGTCACCATGATGCCAGTCCCACAAGGATGTCATCAAATGCCAGCAGGCTGTCAAATCATCCAATTAATGCAACTGTTTACTTAACTACTACTAATGTGGCGCAGGGCCAAAAGGAGTCATCTGACCCGGAGACTCAGTAAGGGGCCAGATTTAAAGCTGCGAGGATCTGAGTGGCATGGAGTGGCAAGCGGCTGCCGTTTCACAGTCTATGCCATTCATTCAGGTCAGAGTCGCTGTGTCCTGAGAGGGCGCATTGAAATGGAGTGGCTCCACGTCAAGACCTGCAACCCTCTCCGATTATACTCTATGCTTGGATGCCATTGGATAAGACAGCCAACTTTTCTTATTATTACCCATCTCCAAATGCTCTGTTTTGTTAATTCAAGGTGACACTTGCAGAAAGCTTTGAAAGAGTCTTACGAGCCGAAGGTGTTCAATGGAGGATCCAGCCGATCGCGGCATGCGGGCAGCTAGTGTGAACGTGCCGTTTTCTTCTGACTTTATTCTGGTACCACGTCGCTGTCCTGCTGGAGCTCACCCGCGAACAAAACATCTGTCACGTTAAAGAAGAAGAAAAACTTTTTCTTTCCTTTTTTTTTTATACCCACAATGCACCTGTGCCCTGTGACCCGCCAGCTGTAGCAAGGAGCAGGATTTCCACTGTGTTATGGGTCCACTGGAGATGGGACTGGGATTGAAAGGCGGAGGAACAGACATTGGAAAAAAAACAAAACGAGGCAGGTGAGGATGGGTCAAGGTGGCCATTTGTCTCAGTCTGAGGGAAAAAATAGATGATTTTGGGGACGGACCTGTTCTGGGGGGGTTGAAGCAGGAAGAAAGTGGTTCTGGGGAGTCCTTTTGTGTTCTGATTTCTGTCAAGGTCATTTGCAAGTGGATCACAAAGACTAGCATCCATGCTGCACTTCAGGCAAGCTTCACCCTGACCCTCCCCCACAAACTTTACCGGCAAGTTCCTCTTTGTCTCAAACGTTGCGTCAGTGTAGGGTGACATGGGCGGCTTGGTGTGACATCATCAGATTATGGGCGGCTGCCAGGGCCTCCTAACGGGCCGGTCAGTACCAGCAGAGACTGAACACTCAAGGGTTAAACGCTGAAGCAGCTCCGCACGGTGCCGTGCTGTACTTTCCTTGGCTGATGTGTTATTGGTGCAAAGAGCAGGCTGCTTTCTGCCTGTTCGACTGGCTTTGTTTACTGAGGTGTGGTGCTGGGGGTGGGGGGGGGGGGGGGGAGACTGTGAATGCTCAGGAGTGAAATGTCATCTCAGAGCTGAGCACTCCTGTCCCTCTGAAAGACGCCTGTCTGGGGGCTCCGGCATCCAGCGGAGTGACATTAAACCCCCGGCTCTAGGCGGGACGGCCGCCTCCTTGTTCATTGTCTCGCTTCGATCCCCACAGTCACAGACGCGGATGCCCGCGTAAACCCCGCGGTTCTTGACTCACGGCGACAGAAGCGGCTGCGAGTTGACCACGCCCCGAGGTAGGGGGGTGTCCTCGCGTCATTCAGCCAGTACTGATCACTCCATGTGGACAGTAGCGTCAAAATGATCTCAATCGTGGGCGGGATTTGATTTGTTCAGACTTGCGTGTTTCCCCCTGAAGCTGTAAGACATGAACTATGTAGATTAAGAAGCCCAGCTATGAAGAGTGCCTCTCAGAAAATCACCCGTGCTGCCGATCTGGGCCTAGCAAATCTCACGGCCCTTGTCGACCAAAGAGAATTTTGAAAATCCCACGGCGTTCCATATAATTGCACTAATTGGCCGCTTCTTGGCCAGTGAGACGCTGAGGTATTGGATCGCGGGAGGAGAGAGAAATTCACAAAGCGGCATAGCGGTACAGCCCTCGGCCACGGATGGCTCGTCACCCCTGATAAGCTCACCTTCTGAGGCATGAGGAATGCACCGTGAAAAGTCAACCCATCTTCGAACCCACGCAGTTTTGTGTGATGTTCCATTACTTCCGAATAATTAGTCTACTTTAAATTTGAAGGCTTCCCTTTGAAACACGGTGTTCCTCAGTTTGATGGCGATACAGATTAAATGTGATTTTATGTGGAACGTTTGGGCCTGGAGATGCTCGTGCTCCCTCTGCCCATCTGATAAGGCTGGGTCATCACCTCACAGCCTCCATCAGCAGCCGTGTTTAGCACCCATTTTATTAGGGCTCCCAAGGTTCGCTGCCCCCTGTTGGCCACACACAGTCACTACAGTAATGTATAATAAATTCTGCTGAAGCAGAATGCTTTGCTAACAAGCTAGATAACTACAATCTTCTGACTCTATTTGCTAGCTATTTAGTTTTTGAGTCATCCTGGGGGTTGTGGGGGGGGGGGGGAGTGACATTCCCAAAACATTACCATCCCTGATTGCTGTGTCTGTGACATAATGACAAGTAGGTGACTTGTGCTTTGGTTTTGACTACGATCAGTTGGGTCGGTGATGGATTTTACATCATGCCATGGACCACCCACATTGTGGGACTGAAAAGAATTGACATCAGTGGTAAATACTCCTCATGATGTCCTTCTGGGGGGGTGGCCTGTCCCACCCTTGTCACTGAGTTATTTATTCCTTGGGGTGACCTGGTTCTGTGAGGCCGAGGTCCTTTCCAGCGAGCAAGGCCTGCTTTCCCGTTGACTGAATTTTTGAGGTCTGAAGTACAAAAGAGTTTCTCAGCCAAGCTCTAACGTCCCACTGACACAGCCACTCAGCTTGGGATGTGGAGCTAATCACAGGAGACCTATGGGTGAGGACAAGCCACCATGTAGACTATACCGTCTAGAATGGGACACACAGACACACACAGTACGTTATGTTATGATTCTCTCAACTCCTTATCTAATGTAATTAAACGTCCATAATTCCATAACAAAACTCCAAGAAGGAAGAGACTAATAGCAAAAACATTTTGTACTGCTTTTTAAGAAGATTAAGATAACAAGTTTTTTTCTACAATTTAGCTGAAGACATTCACACGCGTCGGCAGTAAGTCATCGCACGAAAGAGTCTTTGGATTCTGAAAGGACAAGAATGGAGAAAAGCAGCTCAGGTACAGGGGAGAACTGAAATGTCCAACTGTGGCGAGATTCGAACCCACAACAGTGGACGCGCCCCTCGATGGCACTGCCTGTACCCTGTCATGAAGGTGAAGGAGATCCTGAAAATGGGATTCTCCTCATGTGACCCAGTGCATTCCCTCGCAAAGAAGGAGGACATTCCCCTGTGGAGAAGGAGAACATTTCCTTCGTGGAGAAGGAGGACATTTCCCTTGGTTCCCAAAGCTCTGATGGACACTGTAAGAAACGCTGTAGCAGGGGGCGATTCCTCGGCCTCTGAATATTTATCCTACAGAAGGGTTTGCTACCTATTATTGATTTTTATGTGGTGAATGACAGACTAAGGGGAGGGAATGGATTCGGCAGGCGCAGAACCTGGATGAATAACGAATTCTGTACCTTCCATCTCCTCTTGAGTCACAGCAAATGACGACATGATAACTTTTGTGTTGGCATGAAACATTCATTTCTGTTTCTCATGAATGACCTTGCCAAGTAATATTTGTACGAACTGACCCAACATCATTATTCCAGTAGATACTCACCATTAGAGCAGCTTCTCTTAGTGTTTGATTTTCTTTCACATGCTAAAAAAATCTGTTTGCTGTCGTCTTGAAAGTTGCGTTATTTTTGGGTATTATCCTTGTCTTACAGCGGTGTCCATGTTTGATGGTCTAAAGTAGCCCCAAGACCGCAGTGAGCAACATCAACACAGATGAAGTATCAATTACTCAAGGCTGCTACGTTATCTTTCTTAGAGAAAGTGCCAGCAATTAACTTTGAGTCTCACATTTTTTCCCTCTGTAATCCCTGTTTGGTAAAATGTCATATCATTTTCTTGACAGTTATTCCATTAAAAGCCAAAACGCGATAATGAAGAGGACGAGTTCATGTTTCCCGTATGGATCTGCAGGCTGTCAGTTCGATACACATTTGAGGATATAATTAGCCATTTCCTTGCCAATTCTGATGATGATGGCTGCTTAGATGATGAAACCCTGAATAGATTTCCATGCTTCGCCTCGACCGCAACAGGCGCCCGACGTCTTTCACTGTCAGGCGGTTTTCCATGATCTGTTTCACGTGGCCTGGAACACGCTTCACGTCAGCCTTAGGTGATCAGTTACCTAATTTTCTAAAGCCTATTTCGAAGCACGGTGGAGTAACTGTGTGTCGTGGAGGAACAATTTCTTCCAGTCACTGTCAATTGATTATATGAAAAATGTGGAGCCAAGGCACGCGTATGCAGTGGGACTGATGTGATCCATTGTGTTGACCATGAATGAGAACAGTACATAGTATCTCTTACCTGTTTTTGAAAGCATCCTTTGCTTCACATTGGTATTGCTGTGTTGTGATGTACGGAGGATGCAAAAATTCTAAGGCGATAACTGGGACCACTCCACCAGGGGGCGCTGTGGTAAAAAAGGTAAGACACGGATGCTTGCATGGTGCTTGCAGAAAGCGGTTCATTGATTAATCTCCATGGTAATTTTTATTTATTAACCTGTATACTTCTAATACACTACATGTGTACAATCTACTTTGTTTTTAGGGGTTGGTGTTGTATTATTTAATATATATACACACACCGGCAATGTACAATGTGCACCTCAATTTTATCATGGGTTATTTTATAGCATCTGTAAAAACATCTATAAGGAGCCCTGTGCCAGTTTTATGGTGATTTTGATCTTAAACCTCAAACATAAAACAAAAATGTGATGAAAAGGAACACAAACAAAAACAAATACAGTCTGAGAGTATATTGTCATATGTGAAAGAGATTTTATTCTAGAAATTTCTTAGGAAGACTGCACCTGCAGCTGATCTGCTGCATCGAAATTCATTTTTGAGACAAGAGAACACGAAACAGCCTAATTTTGATGAGTTATTTTTAGAGCTTTAAGTGTGCTGGAATTTATTTTGAGAAAATCTTAGACATAAAGTGATTACGTATTATATTATAATAGATTTATGTTTGGTACTAACTTACGCTTTTGCTGGGGTTTGCCGCCATATTGCCGTTGCATCACTCTACATCATTGGAATGTTGGCCCGGCAAGGCAGTAGTCGTGATACATAGAATTTTGAGAGAAACATCGTGCTGGGTACTTCAGTCAAAATATGACACTAGACGAAGCCAAAAGCTATTTTGAGTAGATTCCCTGCAACTCAATGGCTGATGCAGTGGCGTCAGAAGGAGTTTGACACTGGAGGGACCGAATCTGCCCCAGCGATATAGGGTTAGACGTATAACACGACTTTGCTTTGGGCACACATGCAATAGTCGCATTGTGAAAGGATGCATTGTAAAAAAAGATTTAAAAATCATTTTAAAATAATAAAGATTTCATCATTTAAAATAAGCCTGCAGATCAGTCACACTCTCATCAGCAACCGCTTCCTGTATGATTTTCACCTGTTGCTATGTTAGCCATGACACCCTAATTTTAACATAATGCAGAACTATTGATATCTGTGAGAGACATTTCAATACGGTGTACAGTTATTGGTACCTGATCATTTTATATCTACGGTCCTTCTCATTATTCCTGGTGATCTGCTGACTCTTTGATGACTCTGAACTGCAGTTAACACACTAAGTAACGTGGCAGGCCTGCAGGACGCCAGTGTAACTTTTCTTAATGCTTCTTTGACTTGAATGAATTACCGAGTGCATTACTGCAATGTGTAGTGTTTTATACTCGCTATCCCATAAACCGGACAGCTAGTACTCTGCCTCCACAAACCCCAGCGCTGCTTGTATCTTATGTTAGGAAGCCATTTATGCCAGCAAGACAGTAATATTTGAAATGTTCGTATGAATGATACAATCTACTTTCACAAAGTTACTCATTTAAGTTGATGTTAATATCCACAGTTGCTGTCTTGCTGATAAAAGGGGTTCCATCTCGTAGCCCTGCTAGTTAGTTAGCAAACTTGTGATATTGCCACTTTGCCTGACGGTGGAGTCACATACCAGGGCTGATAAAACAATATTACATTAGTGAAACTTATAGTTCACACCACACATTGTTGATTCTGGATAACGAAGTATGACACCGGAAAGCTTTAGTGGCATAATATTGGAGAGTTGGTTTTGTAACAAGTGGCTGAGAGTTCCAGCCGACCTCATGTCATCACATACTATGCTAGGACAAGATGGTGCTACACTTGTTTGAAAAAATGTAACTTAGATGACTTTATTTTTAATCAAGTTTCATTGACAGTGTTAAACCTATAAGGATTTTTCAGAGTGTGAATCCATCTTGTAAATTATGCTAACTACATCCAGTGTTTCATGTCCACTTTAAGTAGCTGCCCCTCCGTGGCCTAGCGGAGCCCTTAGCAAGCCCGGCAGAATGACCCGGGTTAGAGGGAACCGCGAGATGTGCCGGCATGCCCTCGGTGTGGACTGGGGAGCCCCGGCGATGTGGACCGCCCCGGCGATGTGGACCGCTCTGGCGATGTGGACCGCTCTGGCGATGTGGCTCTGAGCCACCCGCTCTCATGCTCACCGGCGCTTAATATTCCCACCGCACTCCCCTCTGTTTGACGGATGTCTCTATCGGAGGAGACCTGGAGCAGGGTTAACGCAAGAGACGGGAGGTCGGGCCCCCCCCCTGGGGGCAGATGGTGGGTGGGTGATGGACGGGGTCGGGGGGAGTCACGGCGTGCGGCGCTGCCGCGAGCACCAAGGCTGTTCGTTAAGGGAAATCAGGGCCTAATCCAACGACTGAATGACACGTGGATTTAATGGAAGCGACGGGCAAGAAGCTACCCCCCCCCACCCCAGCACCAGCACACTCTGCTGTCTGCGCTGGCTGATTTTCGCAAAGGAGAGGCCATCGAAGCAGCTGGTGAGGTCCCACGTATGGCCAGGCGTCGGTACGTCACGTGATCTCGCCCGGACTTCTTCACAGCGGCCATTACTGGTACCCCGGAGTCTCTGTCCCTTGTAAAGATCGTTTTGGACTTTTTAAACAACTCCTGAGGCTGGAGGGAGGACAGCCTGCTGTGGCTTCACACTCACGAGTCCAGGGATGTTTCTCCCCTTAGGGGAGAGAGTGAGGGAGGAGGAGGAGAGAGAAGGAAACACGGAAAGCAACACTGAGCATCTGCCGGCTCATTTCAAGACGAGCGGGATGACGAGTGACAAGATGCTGCTGCCACCTGGAGCTCAGGGTGGTGTGTCAGACTGTGTCACATGGACACACACACACACACACACAGACACACACACACACACACACACACACACAGACACACACACACACAGACACACACACACACGCTCACACACAGACACAGACACACACACACACACACGCTCACACGCTCACACACACACACAGACACAGACACACACACACACACAGACACACACACACACACACAGACACACACACACGCTCACACACACACACAGACACACACACACACGCTCACACACACACACAGACACACACACACACACACACACAGACACACACACACACACGCTCACACACACGCTCACACGCTCACACACTCGCTCACACACATGAGCCAGATAATCATTCTCCAAGTGAAGCAGCCCCCAGGAGTGTGAACTGCATTTGCACAGACTGATCAGAATACACCTTCAAAAAACAGGCAGATCATTCGTGCATTAATGTCCAGTTCTACCTTGGTAATTTACATCCCTTAATCTCTCTGCAATGCACGGCGTAATGGTTTTCTACAGCGCATTTATTCCGTACCGTTTCTCTGATGAGGGAGTGTCAGTGTCAGTTGCAGTTTGCCGTCGCCCTCCATGTAACAAAGCTCAATCAGCACTGCAGGCTGACTCTGATGATTGCCGAGATGAGCGGGGACCTGTTTTGCACGGGGAGCTGAATTAAAGATGAGGCATTAAATTTTCAGCCGCCGCGGTGCGATATATCTCCGGCCCCGGCCGTTTTACCTGCGGCATGCGACACGGGGACACCATTTGAGGTGTCAGCAAGGTGATGTTTAAGATGGAGGGAGGCAGACCTGTTTATGGAAGGAGTTTATAGAATAGAAGCTGCTGGGATGGTCGTGGAGCCACGTCCTGACCTTCCTCGATGTCTTGGCGACAGAGCTGACAGGGTGTTACAGATGTAAATGAAACAAAGTTTGGCTTCTTAATTCCACAAGAGCGGCAGGGCTGGCTGAGTACTAGATAGCAAGGCCGTCCATACCGTGGCTTGTTCTCACCAAGGCATTGCGTCAAGGTGCTTTTAGCTGCTGGAGAATGTTCACCAGAGCAAAGGGTAGATGGTGCCTGGCATCTCTGCGAAGAAGGATCTAGAAGATTCGAGATGCAAGATCTGTTTTGGCTGTGCAGCACCAGCCATGGGATACTTGCTTGATCAGCTTTGATTGACAATAAAGTGACTGAATCAGACATCCCACCTTGATTTTAAGGAGGTGGATGAGGGGGGGGGGGGGGGGGTATTTTGGTAATACCATATATTGCAATATTTTCACCCCCCACCCCGCCAGAAATGCTATTCTAATATAGATATAATGTCTGACCAGTATAAAACTAGAAGAAATTAGGTACTGCATAAGCTTGGTGCTGGCGGGGGGTGGGGGGGCTGGTGGATAAATTTGCCAACCAAGGCCAGAGGGTGACTGTACAATTTGCTGACCATGTTGGGTGAGGTTGTGGTGGTAAAGAATGATGATGGAACTTTCAGGAGAGATGGAATATCTGCTAAAGACAGTGCAAACCAAAGCAGAGAGTGCAAAATAGTGGAGATAGTGGAAAACAATTCAAAACTGTGCACAGCTAGATAACAGGCTGATAAAGTGACTGGTAAAGTGCAGTAACAGAGCTATGAAGTGCAGGGGTGCCGTGGACGTGACTGTCACGGGAAATGTGGATATTTGGAAATGTGTTTAGTTTGGCAAAAGCTGTTTTTGAATCTGGTGTTTGAGAATTCTGAGGCTGTGGAAAAGATCTGACAGACATATGAGGAACTCTTCCCTGCCATCCAAAGTGGGAAAAGACCCCCCCAGCAGCATACCCAGCGGTACCATGGTGGTATGACGTCATGGCGAGAGAGCAGCTCTGGACATCGCGGTGTTGATTATTTCACCGCTAGTTGCCTGATTCATTCGAAGACCTTTGAGA
This sequence comes from Paramormyrops kingsleyae, assembly GCF_048594095.1. NCBI lineage: Eukaryota > Metazoa > Chordata > Actinopteri > Osteoglossiformes > Mormyridae > Paramormyrops > Paramormyrops kingsleyae. The sequence goes on from NC_132813.1 coordinate 2,612,060, forward strand.
ACTTTTACGGCTGGTGTTCTGAGAAGAACCGGCGCGGCAGACAAACCTCAGCAGACGTTCTGGCAGCGTTAGATACGTTTGTGCCATTCGACGCCGGGAAGGAGAGTGGGGAAAACGCCGGCCAGCGTCAGACAGCTGAGATTAAGAGCATTCACACGCCGGGGTACAGAATATTTACAAAGCTGTCGCAGGGATGACAAACGGCCGCACTTAAATCGCTCTTAAACCGTACTTTGGGTGCTCTGAGCTACCAAGGTCCCAGCTCATTTGCGGTCAGTGAAGGGGAACGGGCCGGTCTCTGTCTGAGACCCGGCACTTGGTGCCCACCCATACATTGGTTTAGTCAAATAAAGCGAAAGGAGATTAAGCTGCTCTGTTCAGAGAACGAGTTGCAGCTCAGTCTTTCCAGACTCTGCACAGTTAGCATTAGATTAGAGGTTGAACCACAGCATTCACGCCTCATCAGCTGCAGTGATCCGAAGGCAGCCTTAATAGTGCACAATCGGGCCCCAGTCCAGAGCTGCTGGCCAACGGACCATTCAGCACATCCATGCTCATATTCACATGCCTCTTATTGTATGTATTGTCCCTAATTTTCATACTCTTCCTTATTACTATTCCTTATACTAGTTTTGCACTATTTCTTTTTATTTGCATCACTGCAGTGGCGGGACTTTGCACAGAAGTTTTTCATTGTCCTGTACTTACCAAGTGTCTAGTAAGGTGACAAATGAAGTGATTTAATCTGAATTTACCAGTGTGCCCCATCCAGGGACAATTTTCCCATTTGAGAGCCGGTGTTCTGTGCAGTCCATTCACGCCGATCCTGACCCAGAGGTTGTGTGGGACCTCGGTCCACTGGCAGGCATGAGAGCCTAAAAAGCTATGGACCTATGGCACGTGGACCTATTAAGAAGGGGAGGTCCTCAGTCCAGAACTGGGTTAGTCTTCTGAGTCACTTCAGACAACCCAATTCATCTATTTTCCCGAACCACTTATGCGGTACAGTTCCTCCAAAGTACATGTTTCCTTACTGGCATACAGTGACAGAACCCTCAACGGAGAACCCTCAACAGGGAACTGCCAAGGGAGAACTCCTTAGTACCCGAGACCCCCCAATCACAGCTCTCTCGATACCTCCAACAGCCCGTGCCCTCAGACAGAGTGGAAACTATTTCCCGGATCTTTTAATGAGCGGCTGAGCGCTGCCGGATCGGCTCGTCCCCAGAGGAAAATCGATGTTTGCCTGGTCGTGACCCCAGCGGCGTTCGACCGCACAGGCTATCAGCAAACCAAAAGATGAATTGGGCCGCGAGCTCCACCTGCCTACATGCTCTGCCTCTGCTAAGAGGTCAGGAGACAAATGAGGACAGGAGTGTGCAGAGCATTCGTCCCCTCGGATACCCAGGGCCTCCCCCCAGCGTCCCAGGAGGATCGGCCGTCTGCTGTGATGGATAGACGAGGCAGGCAAGGAGAGGCACCTACCATGACCACCGCCACATTCCCAGTGAGTCTGCCACCCTGAAGAACTCAAAAGGTGATCAGAAGACCTGGTGACCCCAATAGCATCCATGATGCATGTCTTTGTTTTGATGACCCCAGTGAGATTAGACCAACACGTGCTCCGAGCATCTCTGCGAGACGGCTCTGGTCTGTTTATGCGCAAGGGCAAGTAAATAGCATCCCTGCGGAGACTCGCGGGACGTCAGGCGTCACAACCGGACTGGGCCGAGAAGGGCAAGACATGCAGGACTCCGACGGGAAAGAGCCCGCTGTCACAGCCCTGGGGTCTGGCTGACCCCGGTTATATATCACCCGCTGGGTAACACGCCCCTGTAAGTTTTTTCAAAGGGGCTGTCAGACTGATGACTTTTTAATGCCAAGCCTTGCGGTTCTACAGAAGACTGGACTGCCTTTCTGACTTAGGCCGTGAGGGAGAGCACCGGCAAGTGGGGGCAGCCGCCCCCCTCCCACGGCCATATCCCATCCGCCAGCGCGTTCTTTAAGTTGCAGGGATGAACTTTACTCCCTCTCCCTTCCACTGGGGGGCTCCTGGACGTGCCGCTGAGTAAATGGCAACAAGGAAACAACCATGACTGCCCCCCCCAAACACCAGCCACCCCCCCCCCACCCTGGCCCCCAGCCCCAGTGTTTAAGTTAAATCAAGACTCACAGTGATGAGTGATGCTGGTGGGGGGGGGGGGGGGGGGCACGCTTGCTCCTTGTCATTTCGAGGGAATGTTAACACGTCCTTAAAGCCAAATCTGAGTTCCTCTAAAAGCTGAAACGCGTAAAGTCACAACCTCCAAGAAATAAAGCATCTGACGAGACAATTACATAGTGTGCTGATTCAGATTCTGAGTGATGTCAGAATGCCTATTCTCTGGCTCAGCTCTGAATTTAAACGCTATGTTAAATGTGTGTATTTTAAATGGCTGAAAAAAAATCCTTCAGGAATAATAATAATAAAAAAAAACCTAAGCATATAAGTATTAAAAATCAGTTACACAAACAGGTACATTCAAATCCAGCTAATACATGCGAGGACCCCTAATTTAGCCGTCCACTTCAATGCCATACATTTGAACTACTGAAGCTTATTAAATCAAAATAAGCAGCTGCAATTGTCACTTATTAATACAAGTGTTCAGCGGGGGGGCATACAGCCCATCGTAAACGGGCAGGTCCTGTTGCTAAGAGAGCACTGTCAGTCCTCCAACAGGAAGTGGGTTCTCCACCAGCCGGCCCTCTCGCCCTGCTACCAGCCGATCCCCCTTATGGTTCATTTCAATAATGAATTTAAATGACAAACAACATCCTTAAGGCATCTGAGTAGAGGGGGGCAGCACTGAAAAACTCTTATTATTCTCAAATTTCACCCACTAATTCAGAATCAGTCAGCAGCATTCGTGAGTATTTGTGCGTGTGTTTGTGTTCGCGGTTGGAACGGAAAGTCAGAGGTTAAACTGGCACTGCCAAATGTTCCGTGTAATGAGAGGAATAATCTATTGGGTCAGCTTTTAATTTTTTAACCTTCTGTACTGTTTTTAATTGCGCATCCGGTTAAATAAAAGAAATATTGTCAAATGAATCACTTTGATTAAACATACAGTTGAATAAAGATAAATAATGACAGCTTAAGCAGCTTAACTGGAACGTTTATTCAGAGAAAATCCGGTCGAATTGTGTTTCCTCTGTTTCCTTCTTTAGTATAAACTCTGTGGCCAGTTAATTAGGCACACCTGCTTGTTAACACTAGACAGCACACAGAGGGCCAATTAGAGAGAGAGGCTAAGGGGCCTGATCTAACAGATTTCAAATGCTGTGTGATTGCTGGTGCCTTGCGTGGTGATTCCAGCATCTCAGAACCAGCCGCCCCCCTGGGATTTTCACAAACTGCGGTGTCTAGAGTCAGCTGCATTTTTGTGGCTTGTTAATGAGAGAGGTCATATGAGAATGGTCAGTTGAAGTTAACAGGAAGGTCACAAGTACAAAAATAACAGCGCGGCGGCACACTGCTGTGGAAAATGGCTTCTTTGAATGCACATCTCGTCTGCCCTTGGGGCAGTTCCGGAGGCAAATGTGGGTCCTGCCCAGTTCTAGCTAGATGTACCTAATAAAGTGACCACTGAGTGTACATCCATCATAGAAGCTGACAAGCTCTTGCAGTCTAGGCCATCCTGCCAACCCCAAGGCCAGATGGTGGCAAGGAGCAGATCCAAACGTCAATGTCGAACATCTAGCCCTCCCTCGCTCTGAATGTGTTGTTGTGTCTTCATGGGGGGAGCCAATGAACAAGGCCAGGGGAAACACCAGTGCAGGCCGCTCGCTCTCAGCACTGTATGCAAGCCGCGGCCTCCAGTCTCCTTATTGTCAGCTCAATCAGCCTATCGATCGCAGCACTGCCCAGCGAGATGACAGGCCTGACATCAATGGGATCAATGGGCTCTGATTTAGTACGATTCTTTTCAATCTCCCCCTTCTTTCCATAATTCCCAGTGAAAAATAACATCTCCTGTTGTAGGGAGACTCGACTTGAAATGGGAGATTGAAGGGGAACCGGGTGAAAGAAAAGCCGCGGGGTTTTAGTCCCGGAGACGCACGGCGGGAAAGAAGCTGCAGCCAAGCAGACTGGAGTTTCAGATCTGCAAAGAGCCAGGAAAAGGTGAGAGAATGCGACACAAATGGAGGATGTTCTGGGTTTCAAAAGGAATGGCTGTGAAGTGCAGTGAGCTTTCAGCACCTTTGCTCATTTTACAGTTAAAGGGGCAGAAACACTGTAATAAAGATGGTAAGGGCTGGTCACAGAGATGGCATGAAGGGAGGGGCAGACGACACGGGTTCAACAAAATGGAGGAGTGGAATGCAGCCCAAGAGATGGACGTTTCAGCTTCAGGATGCAGAAAAACAAAAGGGTATCAGGGTCTGGAGAGGTTTTCTGGGGGCTGGAAGCAGAACCCCGGGTGCATCGGAAATCGCACGCTTAAGGACAGTCTGCATACATTCAGACAAACCGCAGTCACCATCTTGCAAATGCAGGATGTTTAGCAATGATGTAACTCGACCCCTGCAAAACTATTCAAAACTATCAAAAATAAATACATATTCAGTATTATTCTCTGCTTAAATTTGTACAGAGACGCACTCCCTCTGCCATCTTAACCAAAATTGTTGAGCATGCAATATTCTGTGTTGTTCCAATGGCCTTGAGCGATAGCGTAGCATCCATTGGTCACACATTCTGGAATTTCGCAGAATGTAGAATGTCAGCTGGGTACCATCCACCTAATGTCTCATCTATACTGAGGTGGAAAGAATGAATGTGCTCATTACCTGTCTTTGGCCAGCAAGGAATTACATGCCCCCCCCCCCCGGTCTTGAAGACACAGTAAATAATTAAGGATATTAATAAAGACACAGTGTACCTACAGGTTATAAACTTATAAACTGTAATGTACACAATGTCACATGGGAACAACCAACATTATGAGTTCGCTGTCACATGTTAGCATGATGAGCACCACCAGAGGTGCACACACACACACACACACACACACACAGACTCACGTTTGTATCCATATCTTTGTGGGGACCATTCATTCATTGCAATACCTTAAATCCCACCAAGCAACCCAGCTTTTGACATTTTTAGTTTTTCGATTGCAGGCCCAGATTTTTCTAAAATTGAGTTTCCCCTTCTGGGGATGAAAAGAAATGGTCCCCATAATGTCAAAATACAGGTTTTAATCACATTGTGGGGAGCATGACCACACACACACACACACACACACACACATTGCTTCCCCCGAGTTCCCTTTCACTTCTAAAGTCCTTAATTGACAGTCACCGCATAGTTCATTTTTTCAAAAGTGATTTACATATAGATTAATCAGTCAGAGGTGTAATATTTTCAATATAAGAGAAAATAAAGACTAAATAAATTAAAATAGTAATCATGTCGGGGGGCATAAACACCACGATGTAAACAATAACAGTAATAAAGATCATAATGGTGAGTGGCATGACGGGTTCTGTTTTATTCTCCCAGGTTCCTCTCTGGTTCCTCTGAGGTTCCCCGCAGTCTCCTCCCACCAAACCCTCTTTGGGTTTTCATGTTTATATTAATGCCTGCACAGAACCCCCCCATTTCACATATGCAGACACAGGCCAAGATTGCAGAGGAATAAGTTATCGGGGCCATTTATTCTACACCTTCTCCTGAATTTTCTCCCTAACTCTGCACGTCTCGTCATTCTGTGAGCACAAGTGCCTCCTCGTGTCCCCGTTTCCGGTCTCGCGCGCACGACCAGCTAGTCGGCGGCTGATTTCCATGCTCGTCTTTGGTTGGAGGTGATAAATATGTCTGCTGAGACCGCAGAGGTGCCACTTTGACGGAGTGCTGTCTCCTTCGGCGAGCAGATCCAATCACACCTGTCTCTAGGGGCAAGATGACCCGCACTGCAGATCTGAGCGTCAATAAACATTTATTTCCGTTAGATGTTAATGAACCAAGGCAAAACCCGTGGCACCTATTTACCATGTCACATCATATATTGGCATGTACAAATAATTTTCAAGAGCTTTTATTTTTACTATAGAATTTTCATGATGATGTTTATAATAATGTGCATATATTAAATCCAGTGTTTTCCCTTTCAGGATCTAATCTAATAAAAATGATCAGTAATTAATAAGAGCTGGATTTGGATCGCATGCGACAACCCCAGCCATGGTTTTGGGTTTTCTGGCATCGGGAGTTTGAGTCTCCATCTAAGGCTCTAAAACATTCATTTGATCAACAAAGCATTCATAGGAACCAGGAGCGTCAGACGCAAATGCCAACATGGACTGTGGACATTCTGTGAAATGTCAGGCCTGGCTCCCTGCCTCCTCTACGCTGTCCACTCTGTTTACGTAGTAGGTCTCCATGCTCGTTTTTGCACTGCCAGGAGCAGTAGGGGGCGTGGCTCTGCTGGCCGTGTCACTTCCTGTGTTTGTGTCCAGTGCTTCACTGCGTGTGTCTGGGGTCAGCCCCCAGTGCTAGCAGCTTGGTGCCAGGGAGCAAATGGAAAGGCGGGCTGAGCAGATGGGAAGCAAGCTGAAGGGATATTATTCAGCCTGGGAACTTATTAGACATGACAGTGCTGTGACTGATGTTGTTCTCTGCAGTGAATGCCGGATGCAGTTTATAGACCCCCAGGGTTCTCTTTATACAAATAAAACAAAGGAAGAGTCAAACACATTTTAAGAATGAGTAAATGTGGAAAAACACAAAACTATTCTAGAGTTATGCAAGTGTCCTTAGCTTCTTAAAGGCAGAGTGTACTTACTCTGTCTCCCTGCACGGCTTGTTGGTTATTCGGGTAACTAAGCTAATTTCAATATTCAAAAAATATCTCTCAAATGGCACAGTACAGATAACTGCAGCTAGCTGGATAAGCAGTTCATGAAAAATATGAACTGGGTGCCCTGCAAACTGACACTAACTGATCTGAAGTCAGGGGAGCTTAAATAAATATGAGGTAGTTCATCGTCTTAGAGACAAAGCTCTTTCCTTTGCCCTCTCTCTTTCTCTCACTCCCTCCATCATTTATTCTCCGTGGCCGCAGTGACGACAGCTTGCAAATGCCTTTCTGAATTCCCTATTTTACGATCTCACACACGGCTGGCCGCACTTTGATTCACTTTGCCGGTCAGCGTGCGTCCCCCGCAGTGAGCGAGAGGAGCTTGTTCGCCCCTGGCTGAGGAGGGGTAGCAGCCGGAGCGGGCCCCTAATCAGATTATTGGGTATTAGTACATGTTATCTCCTGTAATCTTTCACCAGGGCTGGCATGTGAAAGAAGCAGGTCCAAGCACAGGGTGTGCTGATACTTCAGGGAATCTACAAAGGTGGGCAGCTACTTTTATGGGTCCATGGGAGGCAAAATGAGGAAAGGGGTGAGACTAAACCTGGTCCAAGGTCTTCTCCGGCATGGTGAATGGCTGGAATGCTGACCTGCTGGCTCAGGGGACTTGCACAGTCCGAACAGACGCACAGTATATCCATACAAGCCGCAGTAGGAAGGACCGTTGTCTTTTGACAGTTGTGTCATCAATAATGCGGAGACTGCAAAGACTGACACTTAAATATCAGTCCCTGCCGGGTGAATGAATCGACTCTGTCACTGCATGGTTCGTACTTGCGGGTGTCCTTCTGCATGCCTCCCGTTATACCGTTGCTTCTCTCCAGTTCATGCATTATACATCGATCCTCCTTGGTTGTCTCCGCAGTTTCCTTCTCCCCGTTCCTTCCCTCTTTAATCCTCCTCTCCTTGCAGCTTCCTGCCAGAACCTGATTTTGTTTCTCATACTGTCTGGACATGACTGGCGCCATATTTTGATGCAACACATACAAACATGCCACAGATGGGGTGCCCAGCTGGCTCTTAACTTCTGGCGATGGTTTTCTAACCACAGGGCTCTCTCTGTCTCTCAGCAGGGTCTCCTGGAGAGCTGCTCTTCCTGGGCTTTAGCCTCAGAACACCCTCCACCGAAAGAAAAAAAAACCCACTCACAGAAACTAAAACCACTCCAGGGAAGACTGAATCACTGCTCAGTACCACTGTGATAAATCAGGAAAATCCCTGTCTGTGCATGAATTTCTCATTTTAATTCCTCGTCTGATCATGTTAATGTTAACGCTGTATTGCGGATTCCAACCCAAAATGTACATTGAACCCAAGCATTTTACACAAAGTGATTGCAGTGTTCTTTGTTTTTTTATTTCAAAATATTTTGACAAGGAAATTTTGAAGACAAAATATCAAAATAATAAAACAACAAGACTGGCAGTTTTTGGTAGAATGAAACATCACGGTTACCTAAGCACATGTGAAGTATTGGGACAAGGATCAGGGTGAAAATTCAGATTCAGGCTTTTTGTGGAACAACAGCCTGTATTTATCCTTAAGATGCACGGGTGCCTTCCTCACATTTATAGACAAGCTGATTATTTCATTATCGCAGTCTGAAGTTTGCAGAGAATCCAAAAAAATGAGCATAGACACCCACTATATGCAGGAAAGAAAAATATCAGAAAAACTGGACTCAGCAACTGAGTAAACAAAATTTGAGTGTAATGAGGAACATACGTTAATATGTACCTGTCAAATTATAGCCTCGCTGCTCTCCTGTTTGAGGTCTGACTGTATTTTAATAACATAATTGACTTTCCAAAAATTAATTTAAAGAACAAGCAGATAGTTAACAGCCACGTGAACTTGTAGAAAATGTAAATGAAGATCATTCTTTGTAGCAATCCTAAGTAATAATACAAATACTAATTGCTACAAATCTTAATAGTACTACTACTGATATTAATAACACAACTTGTTAATATTGACAGTTTATGAAATGTGTGTGTTATTTTTAGTTGCTTGATGCATCTGTGTCTTACGGAAAGGGAACCCAGGTCCCAGAGATGTAATAAAACAATCAGCCAGACCAGATGGGTTTAGGTCGGTTATCCAGGCTCGGCGGAGATTCCACGGAAATCCGGAAAGATCCGTGTTCATCTCCGATGGGAGTTGGACCAGGTGTCGCAGACAGTGTTTCTTCTCGGGAATGCATTTGGAATCGGACGTGATTCGATTTCCATAAGGTATCAGCAGGCTTCCATTCACTGGGAAGGCAGTCCCTTGGCTCGGCGATGGCAGTAATACGATACGGGAAGGGAGTCGCTTTTAAGTGACTGAGGTAGCTAAACATAGAGCGGTAGCAGTACACGTAACCCCCTGTGAGAGACCTGCATCCCAGAGATTAAAAAGCCCGTAATGAACGCTTTCTTATTACCAGAACACCAGTCCTGTAATTTTATTGCAGTGAAAACTATTCAAGAAATAATTAAAAGCGTGTCTGCAGTAATTTATACCATGCAAAGTGTGTGGGGGGGGAGTTAATTTACTTGTCACTCATTTGCCCCTCCCTTCCCTACGAGGATAATGCGATGCGTTCATTTGTTCAATTAGGCGCGTGCCTCGGACCGGGATGGGCACGCCCAAGTGCGTTTCTGATGGTTTAATAAAGCTTTTAATCCATGTGACGGATCTTGTAAATCAGGGGTTCAGATGGAGTCATCTTGAGGAAGGTGGAGCTGAAGGAGATTCATGTTCTCCCATTGGTTCCTGTTTCGTGTGGTCCACCTGTCCCTCATTCGCGGGGGGGCGCCCTCCAGGCCAATGGCGGCACTGCGGAGCCCCCCACCAGCACTAAATGGGAATGCATGTCGATCCGTGGGGAAAGTGCAAACGTACCAGGCACAGCTCGATTGCCTTAACCGCCGTCGTCACACAGGACAGCCATTACTGCGGCTTTTCACGAAAGACAATCATCTCAGATGAACGAGGCAGAGAGAGCTGGCAGTGCGACTCTGCGTGACCACAATCAGCATCTCATTCAAGCAGCGTGGCCTCTTCTGCGGGTTTTACTTGATGACAGTGTTTCGATGACGAACAGAGGCGGTCTGGGGTTCGAAATTTGAAATTTAGATTTATTTATATAAGTCTGAGACGGTACTTTGGAATGTGTTGCTTTTTTCATATCCCGGCATGCTCTCCTTAGGGTCTGAGCGCCGGGTCGCCTGTCCATCTACTATCCCAGGAACTTTTTTTCAGGGGCTCAGAGTCTTGCTAAATGGCTCAATGGAAGAGTAGCTGCTCTGGTGTGTTTTAGTTCCACACGCTCAAGCACCTGCAGATGCATTTCTGTGTGGGACAGCCTGGTCTTCCAGCACACTCTCTTTATGGGAGATTTTTTAGGAAGGGGGCCCCAGCTTCCCGGGGGTTGTGTGTGTGTGTGTGTGTGTGTGTGTGTGTGTGTGTGCTGAGCTCCCAACTCTCCCGCCCCTTTAAATACAAACGCCGCAGGAAACGCGCACGGGGACAGAAGATGGCACTGGTGCCTCATACATGACATTGTGCAAATGAAGCCACAGCTTCAGCACTGGCCCCGGCTGTCGCCCTCGGCGCTCACTGCATGCAGATGCGCGTTGGACCCCAGGAGGACTGGGGATGACACTGCTGCCGGGCCACATCACGGGTCGCCAGTGGAACGTGCCGCTCAGCTGTATGCCTTCCGCACCCCCACCTTTATTGCCGCATGGACAGGCGCATTACCTGCACACGCAGGTCTGCATCAGGGTGCAGGGAAACACCAACACGCGCATGGGCTTTCTCACTGCAACGCGTTCCTGCTTCGCCTCATAAGGGTGCTTGTAGGGGCGTAGTGCTCCCATCTTCCTGCCCGTTAGTTCTTGCTTTCATTCGTCCCACAACAGCTGAATGTGTCTCCCTGTCCCGCCTTCACCCATCTATCGATTCATATCATTGTTTTTCTTCGGTTTCTACAATGTGGAGATTTGGAGGATGTGAATCCTCTCATCCGAACCTCCGGCCCCTTCTTCTTCGTAGTCTCTTCTCCCTCCTCTCTTCCCTCTCTCCTCCACCCGCTGTCTTTCTTGCATTGTGTTAGCATTCTCCTTTACGGAGAGTGGTAGCCGTCCGCTGTTCTGACAAGGACAGCCTTCACTATGTGATCACCGGTCTGCTTTCACACCCCTTCTCCCAAACCTGGTTTCATAATTCATGACCCTCTTTCCTATTGGTTTTCAGGCAGTGGTGATTGCTGTTTGGTCGCAGTTGTCAGGAGCTAATGATGGTTCTGTCCTGGTACTCGAACCCCTTGCCCTCCCCCCTCCTCACTGCTAATGCCACTTTGTGGATCTCTGGGTTTTTGCGAATGGCAGCTTCACACTGGCCAAAGACATTCACCAGCCAGGGGGAATCTCATAACTTCTAATAACTTCCTTTTGAAAAGATCAAAGGTCATAATCTGGCACTTATGTTTCTTCCAAGGTGCAATTTATCACGGATTGGTTTTCAGTACAAGTCATTGTTCGGGGACAGCGACTATCAATAATCTGCAGTCATGTTTGCTGCCTGTGGTCTTTGCTAATGACTGTTGAAGGTTTACAGAAGCCTGGGTCAGGAGGCTATTGTCAGTAATTGACAGTTACAGTTGCATGGATCCTGGGGTAGGTCGCGCAGATCTTCCGTTACCATGACAGTAAATTGATTTTTTTCCTTCAAAACTTTTCATTTGCAATTTTCATTTGTCTCATTTGCCCTGGTCCAGGGCTCAGTGGATGAGAGGGTAATACACAGTGATGTTGCCTGATGGTAGGGTCGCGCAGGGGTCAGGGGTCACAGAAGGTCGCGTCCATGGAAGGCATGGTGGAAACACTGCACTCGTGTATGTAGGTTAGCAGCTTCTTAATCACTCAGTTGTCTTATAGCATTTCTTAATGACTTTAAATGACTCAGTAAGGGTTGTTATTTTCGTATTAATCACATTTGATCAGTGCTACATAAATATCTGGCTAACTGCTTGTCCCCAGAGATCATGCCTTATTGTGCATGATAGTGTCGCAAGTCCACTCTGTCAAGGAGGAATTTTAACGAAAGGAAGGTGACCCTGAACTCAGTCGTTTAGGGCATTGTTTTGGCTCAGTGGGTTAGGACACTGTGCCGTTGAGCGGAAGGTTGTTGATTCAAATCCCAGGATCGGCTGAGTGATTTCACCGTTGGGTCCTTGAGCATGGCCCCTAACCCCCACTGGCTCCTGGGAGTCAATGACCCTGCTTTCTCAAATGTGTTGCTTCGGATAAAATCGTCTGCTAAAAAAAAATAAAATATAAGCTCAACTCTTCTTCTTAAAGTTTGGGCCTAATGGTCCTAAAAATAGCCCCGTCAAACACCGCAACAACACCGGTTCTAATAGGCACTGCCTGGACATATTCAGGGCCAGAATCCGTGACGGGCGTTGGGGTGGTGGCTGCTGTTTTCTGTCACGCCAGCTGAATGCTTCAGGAGGAGGCTCGCCGTTGGAATAATCTCGGAATAACTCCCTAGCCGTCTGCCTTGCCGTTGGCCGGCCCTGTCCCCGTTATCGGGGACGTACGGCGGATGTCGCGAGCCACCATTTGACGCTGCTCGTATTGCCTGCCGAAATTGCCTGTCACCGCAGCCGCCAGGGATGACGGTGACATTTCTGCTGGTGGGGAGGGCCGCGGTGGGGAGGGCCGCGGAGCAGCCAAAGCGGGAAAGCGAGCCGCAAGGAGGAGCACAGAGCTGAAGATATAAGTGGCAAAGTTAACCAGGCTGGACCAGGCCTGGAGAGACTGTGGTGAACCTGAGAAGCTCAGTGGCACCATGTCCAACCTCCCTTCAAGTGTCTCTGGTTCTGCTTGCTTCTTAGCCAGAGAGGTAGCACCTGAAAGAGAGGCTGAAAGGTCAATATTATGAGGGTTAGGGCGGCCACGGTCCCCAGAAGGCTGGGAAGTAAGGACAGGCACGTCGGATGACGTCGGCTAGGCGGCCAGTGGACCAGAACATGATGTAAGCAAAAGCAAAACTCCATGTCTAAACGCTCAAGGTCACATTTCCACTGTTGAAAATGCAACATGAATTAAAAAGCTCAAGCAGTAAATCATTATTTTTCATTATTATGATGCTTCTCCTCACATTTTATGGCGGCACATTGCTCTGATACACTGTTTCCGTGTAAGTGAGGGAATCAGATTATCTGCTCTGCGTGGACCTTGAACCCCTCAACACCGAGGTGGATGTTGTTTTTTGAAAACAGAACAATCGTGTAATGAAGAGCGGTGGAGGTCACTGCGAGGCATCACTCGGCTCTTGCTTGCTCTCGCCTCAGGCTCCGAATTGCACACTGCACGAGTATCTGGATGGGAACACGGAAAACCTCACTCCCCTTCTCTGCAGAATGGAGGCAACAGACACAGGTCCTACAGGCGCAGATGTGGAGATGGGGGTGGCTTTAATGCCACCCCCAAACTCACTGGGTCTCAATCCCCAGCTGCTCCAGCCTCTTTCCATTGGTCGGTCTTAAAAATAACACTGAATCTAATTGGAGGAGCCACGTACCTCGGATTCCAGAAGAGTCCGCAAAGGGAAATTTATATTCATAGATTTATCATTTATAATATACCATTTAAATTAGAGGATTTATAATAGAATTATACCATAGATTGCTTTACTAGATTTAGATTTTATTTTATTGTGTTGCTGGAATGAAGCTATTTGCGAAAAAATAAAATTAATGGTAAATTTGATTTGAAAATGTAAGCCGCGAGTAATATGAATATTACTACAGGCTGCAAAGTCATCATTAATATTTTATATGACTAATTAGACTGTAAATTAGGTGCGGCTTAATTGAAAAGTACATAAAACACATTGAGTGTGACCTTGCGAGAGGACAGGGGGTGTGGGTGTGAATCGGCACGATTAGTCTCCTGTTAATGACGATCGGTATCCATGCTTAATGTGTGCCACGTGTCACTCAGCATGTCAGTGGCAGGAATACCTCTGGCTTCCTGGACCCGTGTCAGGATCCACATTCATGTCTCAAACGCATGTTGCGGACTAGGACCAAAATATAAAATTCCATGGTGTAAGTTATGTCTGGCTGTGTTTTATCAGTAGATAAATGGACTCATTAGTGTTATAATGTCTGCTAACTACACAACACAAAACTGATGACTTGTAATCAGTTGGCTTTTTCCTTCCCTGATTTCCATACTTCCGCAGGGAGAGGCCCGTGCTCCGGTCCAGGTCTGGGATGACTGATGGACAAGAATCTGCTTTTGGCCGCTGCACTGCGCTGTGCACTGCGCTGTGTACTGCGCTGTGCTTACACCGGGAGGAGGGCAAGGTGAGCTCCTTCACCAGAGGACTGCTACAGGCCTTGTGACTCGTCAGCGTTTGTCGCCCAGTTTGACAGCTGAGCCGGTCTCTGGAGTTGCCGCGGTCCATCTCAATGCTGACAGAAGGCTCAACTGCTCATTAAATATCCGTGGGTTTAGACTGGACCTTTGGACCGAATCCAGCACTCCCCCCACCGACTGATTAGCATGCGATGCCCTTTTCGGTTTTAAATTCTGGGTAAACATGCGAACCCATGACACTAAGCCCCTCTAACAATGTCCCAATCACACACTGATGACTTATTACATGTAATACTTAGAGATCGGCCATTTTCTACATCTATAGAATTCTCTATCGGGTACTGGCACCTAAACCAGGAACAATATTGAGTCTCATATGTGATTATGCTCTGCACCAGAAGAGTGCAGATACGTAGATAGAGACGGCTCACAGCGGCTGTCACAGATGCCTTCTGGGATAGCGTAGAGAAGCCAGGCTCCGCTGCAGACGGCTTGGGGACGTCACAGGCGGTGAGTGGCCAGGTCTCCGCAGGACATCGAGCGGGTTTCTGTGCGCTTCTGAGCCCTCAGGAAAGAATGAGGCGGTTTCCGTGGTGACCGCCTCGACACCAGCTTAAATTAAATATCAGCCTTCTTTGGCTATGGAGAATAATCACCTTGTTTTTTACTTGGAGAAATCCTTTGATCAGAAGAAGAGTAATAAAGTGAGATGTGTGAGCTGCCACTGAGCCGCTGCCTTCCTCTCCCTCGCCCCTGATCCAGCCGCTGCCTTCCTCTCCCTCGCCCCTGACCGAGCCGCTGCCTTCCTCTCCCTCACCCCCGATCCAGCCGCTGCCTTCCTCTCCCTCGCCCCTGACCAAGCCGCTGCCTTCCTCTCCCTCGCCCCTGATCCAGCCGCTGCCTTCCTCTCCCTCGCCCCCGATCCAGCCGCTGCCTTCCTCTCCCTCGCCCCTGATCCAGCCGCTGCCTTCCTCTCCCTCGCCCCTGACCGAGCCGCTGCCTTCCTCTGCCTCGCCCCTGATCCAGCCGCTGCCTTCCTCTCCCTCGCCCCCGATCCAGCCGCTGTCTTCCTCTCCCTCGCCCCCGATCCAGCCGCTGCCTTCCTCTCCCTCGCCCCCGATCCAGCCGCTGCCTTCCTCTCCCTCGCCCCTGATCCAGCCGCTGCCTTCCTCTCCCTCGCCCCTGACTGTGCCGCTGCGTTTTCTCTGAAGAAACATGGTTAAGAGCCGATATGAAGTTCTTTCTCCTCATGCTGCTCGCAGCGGCAGATGGAGAACAGTGAGTGACCTTTAATTAGCCCAGTGCTTGTGCATAACTCACTTTATAAAGACGTCCCACGAACCAGACCAGATCTGCCAGGCCGGCTCCGCTGCTGGAGGCCGGCGTCAGCGCACCATCAGTAATCAGCAACTACGAGGAGCTGAGAGTCACGGCCCCGGCCGTTTGCGACGTGGGCTTGTGTCGTGAAGGTCCAGCCCTCAGAAAAGCTGTTGTCGAGCTGATGGAGATAGCGAGAGGACTAGGGGAAGGAGAGGAGGCGCGTAGAATGCCACACTGCCTCCCACTCGGCTGTCGTCGCAGCGCCCCCACCAGGGATGTGGCTGCAGCGCTGCCCACGTGAAAAGGATCCTCTGCCCATCCGACAGAAGGGCACCAAATTTCAATTAAATTAGTCATTGGATAGAATCTCTACATTATTCAATTGATAACTTTGCTGTCGCCATCCCGTCGCTGCCTATTGTCGCTGCCTCCCCCAATTTGAACACTGGTGCACACCCTACAGTACATATCCAAGTGCCCTCCCCAGCATGGCATTTTTGGAAATATCACTGGCCCCCACCTATTCTAGTCCCCAGTCTTTAAAGGCAGGAGGGAAGCAACAGGGGTGGGAATGATGCTCACATACCATTTCAATTAACCTCACGTTACACCCGATGAATTGGACACTATTCATGGTTCATTTACACCATCTCGTTACGGAGAGAAATGCGGCCCAAACCAAAGAGACAAGATTGCATCAAACAAGCATCTCCTCCCCCAACTTCTTCCTCTCCAGTTCACCCACCCGCACCCTTCCCAGCCCCGTTCACCTACCCATTACCACCCAGAGTTCAGCACGGTGTAACCGCTCACTGATGAAAGAACCGCCGCGTTAGCGGCTCGCATGCTAATTATTTCAAGGTGGCCCTCTGGAGCCTTCGTCAGGATGAGTCCGGTAATTAAACCGGCAGCCAAAAGGAAGCACGTTCCACACTGTGTGAGCAATAGAAATACACTTAATGTAGCTGCGGAGGACACAGAAAGATCCGGGAACCTGCAGTAGGGTCCCAGTGGATTGAGCAACAGAAAATGACTGAGTCTTCAGCACACCATCAAACAGCGATCACGTGAGAAATGTAAAACAAGGCAAGTTTTACGACAATCTCTCCTCCGTAATCACATCAGCGCCCCCTTCTGAGACAGCCTGTGTTTGTGCTTTGGTAACAATGTTAATTGGCAATTTTCTTTCTGCTGCACATTCGTTTCGTGAATGCCAACTGTTTTCTTGTTTTAATACCTAAAATGCATGCATCTCATTTCCTCCAAATTGCACTATGATGACACAAATGGGTACATTACAATAATCAGAAATCAGGGCTTTCTTGCAGGCAGAATTATTCTGTTTTTACCCAAAGGCCCTGCCCTTCTGAGTGAAAGCCCGGTTGGTCTGGCACCAGGAAGAGGTCCAGCAGGAGCCAAGGGACCCAATGGAGGTAAAGGTGTATTTTGTGACCGTAGTGAAACGTCACTGGAAGCAATAATTAAGGTTAATTTGGCATGATAAGTTTTAGTCCACTGTCCGCCTCGGCACCGGAGTATCTATTGATAGACGCCCATCCCACAGAGTGGCTGGGGGGGGGGGGGTGTTCCCTGGGTAATATGGCTCAGAGCTTGCCCCACATTCCCAGGGCTGGCCGAGAGGTCTGCTCCAAGCTGTTGCAGGTGTGCCGAGCCCCCTCCCAACACAGATGGCACTGGCAGAGTAGTGTGGGCACCACTGGTGGGTAAAATTTAATTAATGTTTCCTCAAACGAATCTGGCCGCAGCAAGGCTGCACTCCCTGTCCATTTGTTTTCTCCTCCACGGAATTTACAGCCATTTCATTTTTTATAATAATTCTGAACTAATACAACTATGACATATAGTGTGTGGCTTAGTGGGGTCGTGGATGGGAGAGTTTTAACGTCTTAGTGCTGATTGAGTAACGAGCCTGTTTCTTATGCAGAGGGCTGAGTTCACAGGCTGAGATTAGACTTTTACTGGCAATCCTTCAGGGGACCTCAGTATTATAGCTAGAAGATCGTAGTTAGCTAGCCAGTTAGTTTATTGTGCTCCTTTATCATCTCCTAAATAGAAAACATGTTTATTTAACATTTAGTGTAGTGACTCTTTGTGGCCAACAGGGGGCGCCACACAAATGCATGATTTACTGCTTCCCTTAACCCTCAACATGGAAGTCACCTCATTCAGACAGGGCCATCTGTAGAAGTAAACCCCTCTGTCCCTCCTTGAGCGATGTCATGGTGGAGTGGAGCCTCAGCTTGAACCAGCCCGGAGCGCGAGCCCAGGAGATGCCCCTGCACTGGCGCAGTGGGGGTTTGGCCCAGAGTTTGACTTTTCATCTCGTTCAAAGCTTCTGTCCATGTCACCCTCCCATTCACCAAAAAGCAGCTTTCTCTCCAACTTCTGTGCCCCCAGCAGCTCGTGTCCCCCGGTCTCCGTTTGATGATTTTAAAATAACGCACCTGCTTGTTAAAGATGGACTCACCCCCTGCTTCCTTGTTGCCCTAAAATCCCTGAAGGCTGTGTGGCTTTCATGCAAAATGAGGCCCCTCATTGTGTTTCTGCTGGAGCTCAGAGACCCAGAAAAAGACTTCTATGCTTCGGAAAAAATAGAAAACCAGTGAGGAAACCAGGGTATGTTTCTATTTAATAATTATACTAATGATGATAAATATGTCCTTGATAATGAAAATAACAACAAAAACAATGACAGTAATTACAGTTAATCCCTCTTTGAGTGTGTGATGCAGGCGGGGATCTTGGCGAAACGTAGGGGAGATCTTTTCTGGGATTCGCACTGCTTTGTGGGGGTTGAAGCGTGCGTGTGGCTCCCCTATCAGATCTTCACGTGAATGCTGCACGCCTCGTATCAGATCTTTATGTCGACGTGTGCCTTTCGTATCAGATCTTCATGTGAAGGTGTGCACCTCAGATCTTCTAAAACCCTTTCAGTCAGCTTTCCGGCGATATCCGCAAAAGCGCGATCAATCCGTGTACCCGCATCGATCCATCCGGACCTTTAAGCTCGGGGACCGTTCATTCCTTTTTCCAACTCGCTTTGATAAACAAGGTCAGAAGGCACAGAAGCTGGAGTTTGGCGGTTTGGCTTTACGTTTCTACTGCCAGGGAAGGCCCCCTGCTCTTGATGGATGATCGATACACGCTCACACCTGGATCTTGTGGCCTCAACCTTCTCCCGGCCCTTTATCTGAAGCAAAGGGCTACGTGAAGAAAAAAAACCCTCTGCGCTTAACTTTTTAATTTGCTTTTTAAGCAGAGCGACTTTTAACGTCTAGGCGTCTCACTGTCACCGACTGGGCAGATTACGATCCCGGCTCGTCGCTGTTTGTGAGCGTCTGCAAATATTTTCCAGAGCCGCGTGCTGAGCCTAAATGCGAAATTAAACCGGCGTTTGTTTGTCGGAGGCTGAATTAAAAACATTAAAGACGAGTAATTAAGTAGCATACAGTAATGATTTTCACGCAAAACAGAACTGATTTGCTCAGCTCAAGTCATTACAGACTGCTTCTGAATGTGAAGGATTAGCGATAAACTGCAGATGATTACGGCGCTATCTCCGGCATTCCGAAACTAGACTTCCCAAAGGCGTTCCCAATCCACATATTTATACAGAGTGGGTAATCCTAAGACACACTCCCTCACAGGAAGGCACAGGTGAGTTACAGATAGAGGATTTGCATGTGATTTTTATTTTGTGACAGTCTGTCTGACTGCTTGCCTTTGGATAAGCCTGATTTCCGTCACCTGGCATGAAGCGATTCGTTGGCCAAACAGACGCCAAACCCTGGGTGAGTGGAGAGACACCTGTCATTGGCCGCACTCTGTCTTCCTCCGGGGCCCCCCCGCCTGCACGGTTGGTGACCCCAGCCGTCTGTGATCCCTTTGGCAGCAGGACTAGGGCAAGCTGCCCTCTCATGTTGAGCCAACAGAGCCTCGTGTGGATAAGAGGAACAGTGTGTAGTTTATGTGCTTTTTTTTAACCCACACCCTCTGGCCAGTGATGGGGTGACGCGAAGCAACAATCGTGCCCCAACAAAGGTGGGAAACATCATCCATCCATTCACGAATCCATTAGCAGTCAATCTGTACTTAAGCACAGTGACATCATCCATCTATCTCTGCCCTGATTGGTCCCTGTTCATTGAGACCCTTAATACAAACAGGTGCTAATGCCCATGTGACCATTTTGGCTAGGTTCTGGCCCTCATGGGTTTTTATGTTGGGGGGGAGGGAGGGTTGAAGCTTAGTCATATTTAGCTGCACATTGGCAGTAGCTGCTTGGCCCTAACAGGCCGGTGAGATTGAGCAGGAAGAATGAACTGGTGAGTTCTCCTCATGTTGGGGGCGTCGTAGATGCTGGCTGGTTGGGGCCCAGTGTGGAATGTGTTGAGTGGGGGTCCAACAGACCTGGTACCTGGTACCTCTCATCGAAACATGCTAAACTCACCCCACCAAACTAAATACCAGCATCTTGATGAATTCCCGACGATTAGAAACATTATAATAATATATTAGGATTCAAGGATTCAAACGATTTATTTGTCACAGGCAAGATATAAAGTCCAGCTGTAACCTGCAGTGAAAGGCAAGGTGATCAACGCCATAACAACACTGAAAGCAGCAAAGCAAAGTTGCAGTTGTCTACAGAGGTATTAGAAATGCTTCTAGCTAACTTCAGGTTTCCAGTGACGACAGCTTTTTGTGGTTAATCTCCAGAGCCCTGTGCTTTACAGCACGTGCTGTTCCAGAATTCGGATTTGGAGTTAATTGAGGTGTTAAGTCTTGGAGGTGTTGTGGGGAAGCTGAGGATTGTTACCGTGGGGATTAGCAAGCAGCCCCTGGGGCTGCATTACGCTGAGGCTGATGTGAAGACCGATAGTGACACTTCCACTTGTTTTACAGCATGCAGATTTATTGCGACGGCATTCTTAGAGAGGCAGGATGCTGCAGGGAGCCCCACCGAGGAGCACATCTCAGCAGCCTCGGCTTTGCTGCTGTTCCTCACGCTGGTCCACAGATCTAGATGGAAAGCCAGTTCTGTGTCCATTCCATGATCAGCTAATAAACATACAGAGCTCGTTCGGGGTCAGTCTTCTCACTTTATAGATGGTTCTGTTGGAGGCACACGGTCACTGGGGTCATATGGGAGACCCATCGCTGTGTCTGTCATGGATGGGCATCCAGAAGGTGGCTATTTGCATATATAGATTTTTTTGTAATGAGACACAAGCTCTGAGCCACACTGCATGCAGTGAAGCTTGGGAATATTGCAGTGAACCTGGACAAGAAGTGAAAAGCAATGTTTTATATGGGCGTCAGCATGTCTAGGAGGTTCTGCTAATGCTCAGTATCTGCTCTGGATTTCCTCTCACAGGATTCATGAGATCATCTCACTGCCTCAGCTGGCCATAGTGATATCCCTTGTCTCTCGTTCTCAGTTTTCTTCAAGTGCTTTTTAATTCCTCCACTTTATTTCCAAGCATGAGTGTTTTTTTTTACAGAGGTCTGGAAGCTTTACAGAGACTGAAACATTTCCTAATGAAAGGCTGCGAAGAATCAATTAAGTCACACAGAGAGTCTCAGTCAATTTCAGCTGGCTGTAAAATTATGACGGCAAAACATTTGCTTTTTATTGTGCATTTTTGACACAAACAGCTATTTTAGGTTCTCGAACCACCTCAAAACCTCTGAAGTTTTTTAAAAAGCATGTTTTCATCCTCATGTTTTAAAGAGAGATAGCCAATAGGATTGTAGAGGAGGCAGGACCAGCCAATCAGATGTCTTGGTCCCACCTCTTCTGCCATCTGATTGGTTATCTATCTGAACCAATCATTTTTCCTTCTGTCCTCAGAACATTTTTGTGTAAATTAAACTCCCATGAGCCTTATATCCATGCAATCCCAAACATACTTCTAATCCTAAACCTAACCCGTACCCTAACAATAACCCCATGCCAGCTTAGTAAAGTGTAAAAAGTATTATTTCTGGTGTGTGAGGAAGGAGTCACAGTCATCTTTGTGCACTTTAGATCTCTACAAGCTAATCTCCAAATGCAGATTTCCCTAACTGGACCATACAGATTAGTTTTTAGCTGGTAGTACTGAATTATTATTCTTTTATCAAAATTTACAGCCTGAACAGTCCACCAGTAGGAGGTGCTCACGGTCCCCTTTTGCGGGGAAAATGGACTTCAGTGGTTCAATGTAGCAAACTAGACAGGGCAAAAAAATAAATGTATCACATAAAAAAGACGAAATGCTTTAATTAAAATCTAATAGTCTTAATAGCTGAAAAGTCATAGTTGGCAGGATGTTAAATTAATGAGCATTGTAATTCTTCAGTCCATCCCCTCCCAGCGCTGATGTTATATTGATCAAAGGTGTCTTTTATTGCACACAATATAGGACAAAAGCAGGTTGGGGTTAAACCCTAATTTACAAGGTTAGAATTCAGCAGGTCTGCTTCTCTGTACTCGCCTCGGCCTCCCCAGTCTGGCTTAAGTCGCAAAGCCCATTTCTCATTCTTACTTAAAGTTTATTTTCTGTGTAAAGACTGTTCTGGTGCCAGTTACAGACCCTACATGATGGCAGTGGCCGTAAAACGGCCCACGAATCCCGGGAGATAATGAGGGCTGGTTCTGTGTTCTTGCTTTTGTTGTACGGCCCTGGACGTGAGAGGCGTTCGACAAGCTTAGCACAGGCGTGCCTCTGTATGCCTGGTTATATCACAGGGTAAATAGTGTTAGGGTGAGTTTTATTCAGGTGTCAGAAGGACTCAGTAATGACCTATAAACAGATCGAGTTCTAAATGGGTTAGGCGGGGGTGTCGGTGCTCGTTGTGGTTAATGGGGAAAGGTAAATGAGCCAGTCATTGGGACAGAGAGTCACAAAGACACTCACCGCTGGCCTGTCTACGTCTCTATTGCTCGATGTGACCGTTCGGGGTGACAGAGCTTCCATTTTAGCTTGTTTCTGGGTGTTGTTGTGCTCTATCTGGGTTGCTAAGCTGTCCCAGTCTGCCTTTGGTGTAGTCGCAGAAAGTCAGTGGTCTGGACCGGGCCGGGGTCGCAGCCAGTTCTGCATCGGTGGCTCCAGTCTGTTTTTATTGACTCCCCCCACTCCCAATCCCCCAGTTTCGGGTCTCTCCCGTCTGCCCCCTTCCCGGTAAATGATGGACTCGTATTCCGGGGGCGTACTCCACATCCAGCGCCAGCTAGTGTTGGGCCCGGGGGTATGGCGATTTACGCTCCGGATGCTGGGAGGGCAGGGGGAGGAGCCTGAAGTCAGAGGCCCCGCCCTGCCCTGTCAGGGCCTGACCCGGGGCCTTAATGGAAGCGCGGTGTCGTGAGCTGAAGCAGCGTCCTCATTCTGTATCTCTCCCTTCTCAGCCAGAAACACTGAATCACGCCTCCGGATCTTTCAGCAGCTCATGTGAGCCCGTCGTTGCCCTCCAACTCTGCGTTTATGGACAATTATACGGCCGTATCGTCGAGGAGGCAATCTGCAAAGCGCCGTTTCGGAAATGGGGATCTGAGAAGCCCATTTATGCGGAGACGGGTTCTCGCAGGCACCACGCGGCTGCCCCCGCTATTGGATTCTCGGCGGGGCCATAGCGCGCCTTGTAGCCGAGGGTAGTTATTTGTGCGGCTGTGGGGGGCGGGGGGGGGGGGGAGGGGGGTTATAAAAGGTAGAAACACTAAACAGAGGCTGGCTGCTAGGGGCTGAGAGCAGGGTCCCAGGGCTGCACTACTTCTTGGGTTTGAGAGACACCATGGATCATCCCCAGAACATTCCAGAACACAGCCCTGGAGTGGCCCGCTAACAGACATCGCAGACGGCAGGCTGCCACGTGATGCCCCCATGGGGACGCATGCTGTCTCACAGCCCGCCGCCCCCGAGGGATGATCCAGGACGGTCGGGGTCCTCGAACCGTGATCAGTCTGCCTCGAGATGGCTGACACCCAGCGGCAGTCAAATGAAGGTTAATTTAAAAAGCATCGATATCCATTTGCCTCCCCATCTCGCTTCCTGACATGGACCTGACCATCCCAATTGTCGGGCCCGGGCAGAGGCCGGCTGATTCACAGCTGGACCTCTGCTCCTTATCTCGCTCCACTTCCCTGCATAGACTCCGAGCGAGCCGTCCTTGTCCCCAGACGGCCTCAGCCGCTTGGAGACCTTGGTGATCAGGCGGGGGCATCGATTCAGGGTGGATGCATACTCAGCAAACTTGTAGACACAGTGGATTTTGAATCATGTCTTGGTGCTGACAGTTCAGTGCCAACAGATCTGCCCACAAGGGGAGGGGGGGGCGCGGGGGGGGCGCGATAAACACCTTCAGGCTGAGGCATTTTAACCCTATACAAGTCACAGTACTGACCAAAGTAAATGTAGCACACTAGGTAAAGTTTACTTCCTACACCCCCGTCTGAGACAAAGTGAAATTGCTTGCTAAGTCAGTGTCCCCTCAGAAGATGGCGCCCTACAGGGATGTCGGCTCTGTTTACAGGCGAGCGCGTCAAATGTACAGCATGGCCACGGTGGTCATCTTTAGGAGTGGAACTGAAGGACGTGAAGGCTGATGACCTCCTAAGCACAGTCTGAGCACGGCCTTCTCCAGCGTAACCGGAGTCATCCTGTGGCGCCGCACCCCCCCAACGTCAGACGCCGGGTCCTTATGACCCGGCACCTGGGCCACCTCCGTTGACGCTGGGGGCACAAGAAATTATTTCCGAGACACACGCCTATCCAACCGAGGCGGAGAAGTGGAAGGATAGAAAGTTCCGGAAATGTAAAAACACACCTCCGGGGGGGAGATGAGGAGCAAGCGACGAGGAGAGGCGTTGGCTGAGAGATTTAATTAGGAGAAAAGCGAGGGCCGCTCCCCCTCCCCAGCCTTGCCCTGCACTCCCCGGCCAAGCAGTGGAAGACGACCTATTGACATTAATCAGGAAAATGGAAGAAAAATAAATGATTACCTATTTCTCTTCTGCTCCCATTAAACCGTACGCTGCTGCTCCGGCAATCAATTTGGGCTCGATTTGACAGGAGGAATGAAGATTTACGATGCTGCCTCCCAGCCTGCATCCGCGTGTTTAAAGACACAGGATGCCTAATTAGCAGAGGGGATATATGTTTACCTACAGTAATGCAGATGAGCTTAGCATAAGTCACGACGTATGTCCAGAATCATTTAAACTTCATGAGCTTCAAGTAATTTTTTAAGATATTAGAAATAATAATGTTAAGCCCTTCCAGATTTAGTCATATGTGTTTATTTTTACATGCTTATTTAAGCGAATTAATTTCTTGCACGTCTCCGTGAATGTCGGCCGGTTGTCTCCTGTGAATGTGGATGAGGCGATATGACCTTTGACCTTGCGGTATTTATAATGCGTCCTCTTTCCTGGAGCAGGACCGTGAGTCTGGTGCTCATTCTCCGAGCCAATCGTCATCCATTCCTGTGCAGAGAAAGTCGTTCAAATAATCTGAGGCAGCGTACAGGGCACCTGAAACATTCAGGCGGAAGAGGCCAGCAGGGAATCGGTCTTTTCTGATTAAGTCCCAAAACACTCTGAAAAACAAATTAAATGGGAAAAATCATTCCGTTTTTGTCCATTTACTTTAGCGGGAATTAATCTCCCAAATGACGATTTAAAAAATTACCCGGAACGAAAAAAAGGTTACTAGACTTAAATCTGAGAAAAAGCAAATTTACTTTAAATATCCTCAAACAGCCGCACACAGACAGCCATCAGCTGCCTTTCTGGAAGAGCCGTCCACGTCGTTGAGATCGTAGAATGATATTCGCCCTCATCTACTCATCTACGAGATTCCATTTCCTGCTGCGATTAAATTTTCAGCCACCGAAACTATTCCCAGATTTTCTTTGCACCCCGACACCTTTCAGGATGACGTTGAGCTTGCTGCTGTTCCTCCATCATACAGAAGCAAACGTCTCACGCTGTGAAATGAAGCCTGGTTTTATTATTTCCTTACGTGATGATATGTGAGGCCTGACTCGCAGGTGTGGAAGGGTAAAGATTGCGGTTTCACCCTTTGACTCCCAATGGGAGCCCAGGCTCACCCCACAGGACCCCCCCTGCAATTTGCAGAAGGTTCCAGAAGCGAGCGGTCACCATGTCATGCAGAGTCAGGCTGCTTTTTTAAGTAGAACTCGTGGCCTTTGGTTCACCCCAACACGCTGTGACGTAAGGCTTGATTATCGGAATCATCAGCATTTGTGGTCAAATCGCTGGATGGAACAAATTGGATGGGCAGGTTCTGGCTGCCCCTGATGGGATCGCTCACCTGTGGTCCCCGACCTGCAAGAACCACGATGCTGATTGTGACCTCGGGGTCAAGCGGCACTGTCTGATCATCTTGAAATGGAGGGGTGGAGATGGGGGGGGGGGGGGGGGGAGAGGGGTGGAGAAAAGAGTCATGTGAGATGGGGATGAGTCAGGGACAAGGCTTCCCGTTCAGGGTTAGCGGAGTGCTGAGTGACACGCTACAGAGAGAGTAAATGTGGGAAATAACAGGAAACAAAAGAAGAGGGATCAGGGCCGGATTCAAGACAACCTGAGTCGCACTTGGAGCGGGAGGCAGCTGAAATGAATTAGTCACCCAGTCACAGAGACCTGGTTTTCTCTCAAGACAGACCACCCCCCCCCCCCCACACACACACACACACCCCCCCCATCTGGATGTATCTGTCCTGGGGGGGTGCGCCTTTACAGTGGCTAAATGCAAGACAGCAGCTGATCAGCATGCGGATTTCCATCCACCCGGCCTCTCCAGCAGATGAGTCTGACATATTGGGGCTGTCCACACAATGGCGTCTTACAAACCTGGATCCCTTTCTATAAAAATACCCCCCCCCCTTTTTCCCAGGAATGGGCCTGAGTAGTTCCTGAGGTGCTGAGTCTCTCTCGTAATTAAAAGCTGCCTCGTCAGTACTGATATCCCTTGTGGTAACTAAAAAAATGCCAATTAAAACAGCACTCAGTCCGTTTTGGGGGCTGGCATCCGATTTGGGCCGGAGGGCAGTGACAGCTTCTCGTGGGTGTGCGGGGGCGGGATTGGGGGGGGGGGGGTATGCTGACACAGTACCTACATGAGGTTGGAGTGGGGATTGTGGCTTCATGCATGACAGTGCACATCACACATCACACGGCAACTGCCAACACAGGCATCCAAGGACAGCCCAGTGTCCCATAAGCTTGTTCTGGCACTAATGTGAGAAGTGCTCAACACAAACCTACTAACATAAAAATAACAAACTACAGACATATGTGCTGTACATGTCTGGCTGGGTCATATTTCAGGCTAATCATCAGTTTGCCCATAGGCAGCACAGGCAGCTGTGTTGAGGGGGGGGTGCTGATTTAGCAAACTGCAGGGGTAACCCCTCCCCCCCGCAAACTGCGTCTGACCCAGGCTCTCTCTCACAAGCCGGACTCTCCCCCCTCCGCGGATTCAGGAGGCATGGTTAAGCTGCAGGTCCGGCTGTGGGGGCCGGAAGCACGAGTGAAGGAGGACGGTGATCCAGTGCTGGCACTCGCCGTGCCGTGCAGCCCCAACGCGGCTTCTTGGCCGGGAAGGACGTGAAGTCACCACCGGCACCGTTCCTCTTAACCGCGGAACAGAAAAACCCGTCACGCTGTAAGGAACGCATCCCGCCATTTTCCGGCAACGTTTACCATGCCAGACATCTGGCAATAAACACCATGTTCAGTCTTTTAAGGCTTCTGGGCCGTGCAATGAGATTTACGACCTCTTTTGTTTTCCCATTACCGTCGGCGGGTCTGGCAGGGCCCCGCGGCCTTATCGGGGACACGCCATGGAATGCATTTACGCCGAACAGGTGCCCGGAGAAGCGGCACACGCCTGATATGAATATGTTATGACATGCACTCTAGGCGTGCTAAATTGAACACGGCTTCTCTGAAATCTCAACATACGTATCCGGGACGTGCTTTAATTCTCCTCGCCTGCCAGCCGACGGCAAAGCCGGCAAGGCTCCCGCCTCATCGTCCCTGACGATGCCGCTGAATTATTCAGCCTGCACCGCGTACTAGCAAACAAACCACGAGTGACACGAGCTGCATGGCCGTGCTTTGCTCGCACGCATTATTCTGGCAGCCTGGAGGCTTTCTCATCTTACAGGGTGTTTCTCACACAGGTGGAAAGTTCAGGTTCAGAAAGTAAAACTCCAGACCAGGATTTTGTTTCGACCAACCAGATGAGTGTAGAAAGTCACAGGCACATTGCAGTCAACTGGTTGGTCGAAACAAAATCCTGGTCTGGAGTTTTACTTTCTGAACCTGAACTTTCCTCCTCCGCACACAGACCTTGCATCTGGTGCCTTCCGGAAAGCTCTGGGACTCAAACCCACAACCTTTCAGTCATGGCGGGGTGCATCTTCATAGTTTAATTGCGCACTTACATGCAGACCAGGCTTGGTGAGCCGGCAGAGCCTAAGCGAAGCAGAAGGTGACCTTCACACGTGAGAAGGCGAAGGCAGTCTGCTGGGGAAATTACATTAATACGGAACAGCATTTAAAATTGAATTATTACCCCGAGAAAGGAAAAGGCACTGAGGAAAGTGCCAGAAACGTTCCATCAGTGAAGGGGATAAGATCTGTGTGTCACTGTCACGTTTTATTTCTTTTTTTCTTTTTTTCACTGCCGGTGTGTTGAATCTCCATCACTGGGTGACACCATCTGCTGTATCCCGCTTAGAAGCGCACTGACAAAAAGGCTCCTTCTGTGCTGATAAACAAACGAATAAGGTGAGGGAACAGACAACTGGTATGGAGGGCCCTGGCTGGCGAGCTGGCTCACGTGAATGTTGGGTACCGCCCTCACCTAGGCCAGCATTGTTTCCCGCAACCGCTAACAGCCCCGCCTGAAGGGGGCGCCCTTGGACAAGCCCAAACCGCGGCAGCAGCAGCGCTCTCCACATTGACCGGCTCAATTCTGAACTCAAAGGATTTTTAATTATCGTGGAGCTCACAGAACTGAATGTCTGAGATCAATAACATCCACGGTGGTGGTTTTCCCTGACGGAGCGTGCCGAAGGCCAGGGAGAGCACTCGCTGAGAGATTGCTCTAGGTGGGCTGGACCCGAAGCCAGCACTGCGGGTAAGGCGATCCCGCTAGCTGATGTGAGGAGACGTTCCCGCTGGCTTCACCCATCTAACCAGTAATGAACTTGAGCTGGTTTGTTTTTTGTCAACATTAGCATAGGCAGCAGTTGCCTAATTTAACCTAAAACTTGGACTGAGAAAAAGTCTGACTATAATGTGGAGGAAGGAGGCCAAGGTGGCAAAGAAGGAGGCAGGCAATACACAGCATTGAAACGACAGATGCATTATTCTTTGATTTTTACTTTGTAAATGCATTAAATAATGTTTGCCAGTTGGCGTATGAGTGTGTGTGAGTGTGTTACTTGGTCCTATTTGTTTGTGTCTGTGGACCGTTTGAATCTTTGTGTATTTGAATGTGCCTTTTGCCTTTTTGTTGGTTTGTTTGTGTTTGCCTTTTGCCTGTTTGTGTGTGAATGCATATTTTTTTTGCATATTTGTGCATTAATGTACCTTTTGCCTTTTTGAGTATGTATGCCTTTTGTCTGTTTGTTGGTTTGTTTTTGTTTGCCTTTTGCCTGTTTGTTTGTGTGTATGTGTGTGCCTTATGCCTATTTGTTTGCGTGTGTGAATGTGCCTTCTGCCTGTTTGTGTGTGAATGTGCCTTTTGCATGTTTGATTGTTTGTGTGAATGTGCCTTTTTCTTTTTTCTTTTTTGTGAGTGCTTTTTGTCTGTTTGTTTGTGTGTGTGCCTTTTGCCTGCTTGCTTGCGTGTGTGTGTGTGTGAGAGTAAATGTGCCTTTTCCCCGTTTGTTAGTGTATTTTTGTGGGTGAGTGAGTGTGCCTTTTGCTTACCTGTTTATTTCTTATTTCTGTTTGTGTGTGTGTGTGTGTGTGTGTGTGTGTATACTCGCGGATGCCTTCTCAGCAAAAGTGACAGCGTTAGCGGCCCAAGAAACCTGGGCTCAGCCTGCCAGCTCGCGGTTTCTCCTGACGGGTGCCATCTTTGGGGGTGACCCCCCCCCCCCCCCCCACCACGAGCCTGCTCTGAAAGGATAATACACAACGGTGAAGCACTGTTTCTCTCTGTCCCTGTTGAGGCGATCGAAAGCGAGGGAGGCGGGGGGTGGGACAAAGCTGCAATCCCATTGTAAGTAACAAGCATCTCTAATCACACAGGAACTGTTTCCGCTCCTCGGCCGCAGAGCCAGAGGCAGTAATAATACCGAGAAATAAATATAATATTCCCACACGATTCCCCCCTCTTGGGGTGGGGGGGGGACGAAAGCATGGGAGAGAGTCTGCTCGGGCATGATAGCACCTCCACAGCCTTGATGGCAACGCAGGGCTCATTATGTCTGCTGGTCGATCAAGTGGGGGTCAGTCTGTTGGTCCTCAAAGCACCCAGTCCTCCGCAGCCCCCCCTCCCCCAGCACACTTAGCCACAGAGCTTTGAAAGCCACATAGAAATCAACTTTGCGTGGTCGAACACCTGCATACAGAATGGAAAATGAAAGGACGTCTTTTACCCCAGACCCCCGGGCCCCGATTTACCCCATTTGTATCACCCTGCCCTCAGATTCTTTCATATATTTAGATTTCAAATTCCCACTCAGTTGCCCATAAATCCTGTTGAAATCTTCAAAGCTTTGTCATTCGTTAACAGACCATCTACAGCTAGAGATACTTACTGAGAGATGGGAGATGCTTTCATTATCTAATGTGCATGGACACAGATGACAGTCTATAAGCTCTCATTAGTTTTATGGCAATAAGGTCTATTGAGAAAACAGTCTTCTCATTAAGCTCAAAGAAGAAGGTCTAGAAGAATCTCGTTTGCATATTCTTTTTAATATATTACATACTTCTGTCAACAAATAAGCACCATCTGGGGGTGTTTTAAAGGTATATCTGAATGTTACTTGCTAAGATTTACCTGCTTCATTTATATTTATCCCAAGAAACCCGAGAAATAGACCCAGTGTGTCTTATCTTGGATTTGAAATGATTTTTTCAGCTGCAGGATGTGAGATCACAGGGTGCTGGAAACTGTTTGTAAGGTCTGAGATAGCAGTGTCCTGGCAGCTAACTGTAAAGTCTGAGATTGCAGTGTCCTGGAAGCTAACTGTAAGGTCTGAGATTGCAGTGTCCTGGAAGCTAACTGTAAGGTCTGAGATTGCAGTGTCCTGGAAGCTAACTGTAAGGTCTGAGATCACAGTGTTTTGGAAGCTAACTGTAAGGTCTGAGATCGCAGTGCCCTGGAAGCTAACTGTAAGATCTGAGATCATAGTGTCCTGGAAGCTGACTGCAAGGTCTGAGATTACAGTGTCGTGCAGGGTTGGGGCCATTTACAATGCATTCATCAAGTCCATTCCAAATTAGGAAGGGGAACTGGAGTTGGAATTCAAATCTCCCTGAAATTCAAATTCAATTCCAATTCTATTCCCCATAGTTATTATTTTTTTTTCAATTCCAACTCCAGATCCATTTCCTGATCTGGATTGGAATTGATGAATGCATTCGGGAATGCCTCTAACCCTGATGTCGTGGACTGTAAACTCTGTAACTTTTATCTACATTATTGACCCCTCCATTGGTAAAGACTGGTAATTGGTAGATTTGGAACTAGGACAGTTTGGAAATCACAGCCAATCAGACATATCAGACAGATATTAAAATAACCCAAGGGAAAGGCACCAGAGACACAAAGTAATTCTTATTATTATTATTTTAATCTAGTTTTGGTGTGAGAAGACGTGTCTGATTTTTCAGAGTCCTACACTTGTTAGATTTTTTTAATAAACATCTGGTTTTCCAAGATGGCGGGCTTCTTTTCCAGCCCGAGATCATGCGTATGATTTTTCAATATGAGGACATGCTACTGATTTCTCAGCCTGAGAATAGCTGGATTCCTGGCCCTTTATGAAAAGCCTCAATAAAAACACATGTTTGCACAAGGTCATCCCATAATAATAACCACGGCGACCATGTGCTCCCTCGTTATGAGTCGCTTCCATGTGCCAGAAATATATTGCTGATCATTGTTCATGGGTTTTGTTAAGAGGACCCTCTGTGACTCTCCTGCTTGTCCTAAAGGTCACCCTGTCTCTGTGACATTTCACCAAAACACCGTCAACTAATCACTGTCACTGTACTGGGCAAACCTAATTAGGTGCAGCGCTGAAGATGCTTTTAATGAATATAGCAAAGTAGCAGCTTCCTGTCTTGCCACGTGTCCCCCATGACCCCCCGTGACCCCACCAAGATCGCTGACTACTTTCTGGGCAACGCGGTGATCGGCGTCACCGTCTCTGATGCGAGCGGAATGTGGGAAGCAGGGAGACAACCTGAAGTTCCTGCTTTAAGGTCAAGCTTTCATTAACTCAGGACCTGCGGAGGAGATCATGTCTTAAATTAGACGGTAATTAATCATACACATGACTATTTATCATATTCTGTTTTTATCACCGCCCACGTGCTTCTTCTGCACTTAATTAAGCAAGATTTACAATAAATAGTGTATTAACAATGAAAATGTCATATTAGGAAATGTGCCATTTTTGATATTAACATGGGTTTGGTCATTGAATAAGTGCAAAGGTGACAGTTTCATCTTCATAATATCATTAATATTTATTGTAGATTATTACAGGTTTCTGAGACAGGGACCTCTAAGTCTGAAATGAATAAGGCTGTCAGGTAACGAGAGATGAAAGACTGGAGGGTCGGCGTTTAGGCGAAAGAAAAGGGGGGGATTTTTGAAATCAAAGGAACAATGACTGGAAATAAACAAGATCATGAGGTATCAAATGAAGGAGGAGTGAAGAAAGGAAAGGGCACAAGCAAAACGAGGGCTTGACATCAATGACTGGACTAGTGATGACGAAACAAACAGGTAATTAATACACAGACTAACACGGGTAACGAGCATCAGGTGTGGGCCTGACAGGAGACGCTTTGGGGAAACTGAACTAATGGCCACAGATAAGTGACGTTTCTTAGCCGAAAGCAAATTCTGTGGAACCCACAGCTACGTAGCTCAGAACTCCCATAAACATTAGGTATCTGTTGAGCAAGCATATGTGTTAACCTTTCAAAAAATTGAAAAAGGCAAAGAAATCAGTTATCTGATAAGTATATATCACAAACCCTCACGCGCACATACACACAGTTTCACTGAGGAAACAAACCGCTCACTGACGATCCCCGTATCCTTATTACAGAAGCAAGAGTGATAGATAAAGATGTCCCACGTTGCCAGATGCGGCGTGTTTTAAGACAACACCTCCATAATACATCATCCCAACACCTTTTTAAATTCAGAGATAAATCTGACAGCCTTCCATGGAATGCCATGAGAAGGTGGGGGTGGGGTGGGGGGTTGTTCTGTTTTAATTACACCCTTGTCAAATGTAGACTATCTGTTAGCGAGTGAGGGTGAACGCACCCCCGTGTGCTGAGCAGGGGGAAGACGATCCACGATAGAACAGTGATAGATAGAACCCTGAGATGGGGAGACCAGGGAAGAAGTGCAGTTACTGGATGAAATTAAATTAATTTAATTTAAAATAAATTAAATTTAAGCTTCATTTGCCATGTCTACAAGTATGAGAATGGGTACATTGGCATGTGTTCATTTTCACATTTCGCATCTTACTGTCCTTTTTAAGGGACACACACACATATAATGGTGAGAGTGAAGCCATCCATCCATCAATCCATCCATCCAGCCATCCAGCCCCAGAGCATTTTTCTGGTGGTTAAGGATCTTGCTCAAGGGTTTAACAGTTATACAGTGGTGCTCTCTCCCTTTGGTTAGTGACACGGTGGTACTTGGAACATGAATGTAGAGTGAAACATGGAGGAGATGTTCACTGAACTTGTCTTCTTCCCTATAGCTGAGTTCAGTTCTTGCTGCTGATGTATCTGACTATAACCATGCCCTGCATTTCATAAACATGTCTGTAGCAGGTCTTCATCAGAGACCTTGGGATATATGAAGCCCTATAATAGACTGAACCAAGATTATGGTTATAAGGCCCACATGAGAACCTGTGGAACCGTAAAAATAACTCCCAGCTGATCAGCACGCCATTGTGAACTGCAATTATGTGTACTTTATGACAAAGGCTCTGCTGTGGGGACTTTATGCTAAATGCCCATATCTGCACTGCATTTAGCGGCTTATTGCAGCAAACTCCAGCTTCTGCTGCTCGGAAATAGGCAGCCTTCAGCCACATTATAATGCTTTCATAATGTATGTATCCTGCATGGACCGAAGTTTTTCCACTGAAAATCTGTTTCTTTTGTTTGAAAATGATCATTATTATGTTCCTTAACCCCCTTGGATGGTTAGTCGGTTGGTCGGTGAGCCCTCACAGCATCCCAGAAGCCTCGCTGCCACTCTGCTCCCCAAATAAACCGTAATTGGCCACTTCTGATGCTAACTGACTTAGCAAGGCCGGGCTGCTGGGCCGTGACCTGGGCGGGGCTCCGAGGGTGTGGCTTCAGAGATGCTCTCAGGCGGTGAGTATCCTCTGACCTGCAATGCATCTTGATTACTGATTGCACTTGAGTTAATTAGCTGTTTATAAAAGCACGTAGTGTTTCACAGAGCCCAGTAGAAATTCATGTTTTTTTTGCCTCACTGCCTGTTTATGTATTTACACTGCTGCCAAAACCACAGATTTATGACATGCGGAGTAAAAATTATGGTAATACAGTTTTTCTCAATCTCTTTGGCACAATTCATGAAACAGTTAACATTCTCATGAATATAAGCGCATTTCTCAAAACAGTTTATGCATATGGCACAACAGTATGCTTAAGCTGCAAGAGGTCGTAACCCACCCAAAACAATTAACTTATCTCTCAAAAACAAATAATTTTATCAATGAATTAACAGTGCCACTAAAATAAAATGCACCTTCAGCGTCGTTTTAACCATGACCGTCAAAATGCTTAGACATATTGTCAAAATGTCAGTGTAAGTATGGTCCTGAGCTCCAAAATTCTGAATGATAGTCATTTCTCACTTTCTCACTGTCACTGACTGATCATTCTTCTTTAGCAAACTGATACTTATTCATGTCAAAGACACCAGTTTCAACACTGCAAGGTTTATAGTATGTAAAGTTCAGTGGCAAGAGAAAGCACTTGCATGCACATGTGACTTCTCCAGAGCTCCCATCCATCCATGCTCTTCCCTGCGTGGCCAGTAGGTGGTGCTGGCCATCCTGTTCCCTCCTGTCTTTGTACTAGACCCTTGTGTGTTTCCCTGTTTCCCAGACTGCCACATAGCTCAATAGGCAGAGTGCCTATTTCTGTTATGGCGTTAGGATTAAACTCATTGTTCTGCAATTGTTTGTTGTCATTTGAAAAATGTGCCTAAAAAAGTCAACATGAACTGTAATGGGAACTGAGGTGAAGATCCCTAGGGGTGTCAGAGGTACATGGATACCCTGGAAGATTCAGGGGGCCCAACATTTTGCTCATGGGAGTTTTATTTACACAAAAATGTTTTGTGGGTAGAAGGAAAACTGACTGGTTTGGAGTGATATCAAATCAGATTGTAGAGGAGGTAGGTCCAAGCAATCAGATGTCTTGGTCCTGCCTCCTCTAGTTGCTTGGACCCATCTCCTCTACAATCTGATTGGTTATCTCTCTGAACCAATAATTTTTCCTTCTGCCTTCAGAACATTTTTGTCTAAGTAAAACTCCCACGAGCCAACACTTCACAGGATCCCAAAATCTACCGTCAAGTGGTCCTTGATCAGCTGACACTATATGTACCCCCAATCGGCCCAGAATTTCTGGCCACGCCCCTGCTGATCCCTCACATTTGAGGGTAGGTGGAATCGATGTAGTATGAATCGAGCGCTGTGCTGCAACACTCCATGGGCTAAGGACCCTAGGCCTTGGTGACTGTTGTTTGTGCATCTATCACATTTTCTATGAATATTCTTATGGCGTTAAGTGATTAGTGCTCCATGTTCCTGTGAAGTGCACAGCGTTACATTCATGAGCCACCTTACATTGAACCTGGCCCCGCCAGTCACAGAATCCCCTCTGTCTTTCATTTCTTAAGATTCTGACCCCAAATCGGCGATTCCTTTTCGTGAAAGGAAGGTAAGGAACCCTTACTTGAAGTGTCACATCGAGTGCACACGCCGCACACGCCTCTTTCCCATTTTCCGGCTCTCATCTCCCTTCGGCTTTCAGTCCCAGCATTTCCCAGCGAATCGGATCGCCTTGGCGGCCACGCTTCTGCCTTCCTGCCCTCTCGTACAGATCGGCCGCTTTCATGAGACCCTTCATGCAGTGAATAACCCACAGCCCGCCTTTGAATCAGCATATTCATGTGGAAATTCCATCTAGACCCGATGAGCTCCAGAAAGCCCAACTGCGAACCATGAACAGTGCAGGACAGGCAGACAGACAGACAGATATATATATATAATTAATAAACACATTAATAGACAATAATAAATTATAAACACCAATAAACAGTAACAATGAAAAGAATGTCCAGGAAATTATAGCAGGGACATCTGTTGTAACATCTCAGAAATGAATAATATTACTGAGGGCTGCTATTGGCCAGTTAAAGGGATCCCACAGGGGATTGGATGGAGGTGGGAGAGCATCCAACCGGGGCTTCATATGTGGATTCTGCAGGCGTATTAGGGAAGGTGACATCATCCAGATGTATCCCTGTCCCAGTCTTCCTTCGCCCCCCCCCCCCCCCCCACTTGGCAAGACTCATTGGTACAATTAGAAGCGTAAATCAAAGCATTTCGACTTAACGAACCAGCAAGATGTGCTTAGGTTCAGCCTGCGTTCGGTTTACATCACATCTGTGCACTGAATCTATATACACGCATCTAGTTTTCAGTCATTTTGTGGTTATTTCACCAGTGTAATGAAATATGCATTATCCTTGACAAGCTCTATTAACTGCCCAAAACACCAACTGCAGAACTTTCCCAAGAACTGAAACAATTATAACAATAATTAAATATATGCTCAGTTACATGATTTATGGGTTGGTTTTGCTATATTTAATAAAATACCTAAAATTCACTCTTAGGTAAGAATAACAAACTTTTTACTCTTTCCTTCTTTTCTCCTTGTAGATGCTGGTTTTTGGGATAGATTGACACCCGTTTTGCCAGCACATGGGAGCCACAGTTCCCTATATATTGTGCCTTTTGCACGTATTTAACCGGGATGCTTTACAGACAGGAAGTATCACTTTTATGACGCCAGAGACAGAGATTTAGAGGAAATCTAAAAAGTGCCACAAAACAGATAGATCCGCACGTTTGTTGCGGTCTCCTTCGGCTGAGTCGTGCCTCTTCCCACTGGGTTTATTTCTGAATAATGGCTCAGTGCCTCAGGAAAAAGACATTATGAGTTATGGACACACATCTAGAATTGCTGGTCTTGTCATCTCAACGTTTAAATGAGACTTTTCTATTTTCTCAGTAATACTATTCTCAGAAAGCTTTAAAGTTTACACAGGGTAAAGTTTACTTTGAAAATTGAGCTTGACTTTGTTCAGCTCTGAGGCAGAGACCCAGGGGTGCTGGGGACATTGAAGGAGGTCGGGTTCCATCTGTGGATGATGGGTGTTAGGGCGAGACCTTCGGGGAGTGCAGCCTGTCCCCTGTAGACTCGGGTTCCAGACCCGTGACGTTGCTGTCCCTCCATGGGTACCAGGCCCCATCACCTTGGGTTGCGGCCCCAGCGGTCGCTCTCTCTCCGGTGCACCAATGGGTGAGTTTAACGTCCATTAGTGGCTTAAATAGGGCAACGATGCATGGCAGCTCCAGCCTGGGGGGGACAGGGGGCACACAGTCAGCTGATATCCATTCAAACCAGATGCATAGGCAACTCGCAAAGGTGAATCGGCAGCAGCTGGTCAAAGGAAGCAAGATTTTATGGGAGACTCAGGCAAGGTAAAGCACTCCCCCCCCCCCCCCCAGAGTAGAAAGGGTGAGAATTCTGCCATGTTTGGACATCTGACATCCAGCTGAGATCCTGCATCTGATCCTGACACATGGTCTAATGAGAGATCGCTGTTTATCATTGGGTCGGCTGGAAATATATGTTGTAAATAAACTTTGATCAGCTGGCTGGAGTGAGATTTTCAATTTGAGACAAGCCTGCACACACATTTACATGAATGTAACAGGTTTATTACCCTGTAAATAGTCTGTAGGGTTTGCAAACGACCCCAACACTTTTGATGCCACTAATTTTGGGTTTGTAATAGAACAATATAGATTTGCCATAAGATATCTTGCGTGAGAGTGTGAAAGTGTGAGTGTCACGCCAGATGAGTGAGAGCTGGCAGCCCTGATGTACACCTTTCG
Source organism: Paramormyrops kingsleyae (assembly GCF_048594095.1). Lineage (NCBI taxonomy): Eukaryota > Metazoa > Chordata > Actinopteri > Osteoglossiformes > Mormyridae > Paramormyrops > Paramormyrops kingsleyae. Next base: position 2,650,152 of record NC_132813.1, read on the forward strand.
CACTAACACTCCCAACCCCAAATGTTCTAAAGAAGCTTTTATTTTGGTTTAATATTCTCCTCGGAGACACAGCAGGTACTCGATACGCTGTTACCCACCCAGGTTCTCCCGGAGAACATGATTAACAGCACTCATTCACGCCAGCCGGCTGACGGCGATGATTTCACTTCTAATCTATTTCCTTCTTAATTCTCTGTGCTTCTCGGTCATATTTCCCCTTTTCCCGGTGCCCATGTTGACAGCCTGTCCAATCTGAGCGAGCCGAATTTCAAGCCCGGCAAGAAATTAGAAAAGCAGCCCAAGCTGACAGATTTCCTGGGGTCGTTCGTCTTGGAAATGGCTGCCAATGGCACACGGAGCTCAGAGTGTGTTTATGGAGGCACCCATCCGGGGTCAAAGGTCGTGACCCAGGACTCTCTCTCTCCCATCAAAATATTAAATTTGCATGAACTGCGAGGGTGCTGTGAAACACTGCTTTATAAATTCCAGTGTGCCGTCAGCGCCGTTCTCCCGTTCCGTCAGTGCGCGGCCTGTCGGTGATAAATGGTAGAATCATAAAGTTCAGATAACTAATTACTCGGAGCGTTTTTTGGTGCAGAGTTAATTAAGTGGTAAATTGCATGTGGGGTGGGATGTGGGGTCGGCCCTTGAGGATGATCGAGTGTGAGAGGTCCGTGCGGTGATGGACTGGCGGGGTCGGGTCGGACTCCAGCGAGAGCCATGCGCCGTGACCTCGGCCTCCTCCCAAGCTTTGTGAGACGATGTTCTCTTCACCTCCAGTGCCACCACCCCACAGGCCCAAAATCCACGACGTGAAAATTGCCCGGTTCGCCAAATTGCCATCACTACCCCGGCTCCACATGAGTTCCTCAAACAGCCAGTTGTACACTTCCTAACAAGTTTGTATGTTAACGTTTCCTTTTGTTTGCTTTTTAAAGACTTCCAAGGCCTAATTGAATCTTCTTTTTGACTAATAAAAACCATTGCAGCCTCCCAGCAGCAACACACTAAGCTGGCAATTATGGGCTGTAATTACGTGAGTATGTCTCTAATGTAAACAGCGTGATTATTACTCTTGTTATGTGTGTGTCATTTTCACCTCTTGATTTGAGTGCGAATGACTCAGCAAAGATTCATAAAAGCACGAGGTTGTCGGGACGTCATTACCCCGGTAAACGGGGGAGATCGTCTTCCAGGGCTGCCAACTCTCACGCATCTGTCCTGACACTCGCGCGTTCAGACTCTCACGCTCACGCAAGAAATGTTACGGCAACTGTATATTATTCCATCCTAAACCTATAATTAGCTACATCAACAGCATTGGGGTCGTTTGCAAAACCTACAAACTGTTTATAAGGTAATGACACTCTTACATACATGTAAATGTATGCGCAGACTTGTCAAATAGAAAATTTCACACCAGCCAGTTGAGCAAAGTTGCCAACCCTGACCTTCTAACTAACCTGGGCAACCGAGCAGGACTTACAGAGACTGAATGTAACAACACACCCATGGGGAACAAGGATCCCCTGCCTCAGTGTTCTCCATCCGCAGAACCGCAGAACCGCAGATCCGCATCAGAGAGGCCCCATCACACTACAGATATCCCCGAAGTTGTATGGTTCTGTACTGCTTCACAATGACAGCCATTTGTATTTCTCTTTATTTTTGTCCTTGTCACCTCCGTCCCCAGCTGTACTTCACTGTACCAAAGCTGTGTTCGCTACCATTTTTTCCCCCATCCTTACCGTACATTTATGCTGTTTGTTAAGGACGTTAAGCTGATGAATAGTGTTTATAAATCTGTTATGAATGTTCTATGTACATACCAGTACTGTCAGCTATTATTATGGAAAGATTAATTAATTCACTGGCTTAACATGTGGCGGTTTTTACCGTTGGCGCTCTGTTTGTTGGCGTGTTCGGAAAGAGCCTCCCGTCAGCGGAATCGAGGTAACGCGGGTCACAGACGTCAAAACAGGCTGTCAGCGGAGCAGATTCAGCTGTGATTCTGGGGAACGCCGGTGTGGGGGAAGAGGGGGAGCTGAGGCAGGAGCAGAGCACAGAGTACAGAGTGTTGAAAGATGGGTTTTATTTTAAAACAGGACGGGGGATGAGCCCAGTGTGGCGATGGCCACAGTCATATTGCGGCGCTGCTCTGTAAAACACGGGGTCTCTGACAGGGGGGGGGGGGGGGGGCGTCAAGGAGAAAGAGAGAATGAGAAGCCCGCCATTCGTCATTTAATATCACTATACAATTTACAGACACCCTTAGGGGTGAGGTCTGTGTTTTGATGATCTCTGGGTGAGGTCTGTGTTTTGATGATCTCTGAGTAACGTGTAACAGAATGCATATTTTAGGGATCTGATTCTCGAGTTTATGATCGGGAATTATTACCGATTTTTTGTGCTATGTGGTAAAGGGGACATGTGCGTCACGTTTCTGCGTTTCATATACTCAGCGTCAGGCTGCCATGACGACAGTATCCGTAGCAGTTGACTTGGGCGGCATGGTTACGAAACCGCCAGACAAACTCCCGCTGTTATCACGTCACGATAGCGGGTTGCGGCATTATAAGTGTTAGCATAGCGTTAGCATGTTACCCAGAACGATCACCTCACAATCTGTTGTATTTACATATTTCTGTAAACATTTATATACACAGGAATTGTGCAATATAAATACTACTGAGCATTTTTGGAGTTTTAAACAAATTCATGGGAAAAAGAAAAAATTAAATTGCCAAACAAGATGATGTTTATGGAATCCATCATACTGACTGAAAACAGGGAGCGTCTGCCAACTGCAGAGGAGGCGCTGAAAGTGTGGCTCCTTCAGGTCCACCTCAGGCTTCAAGATTCAAGATGCAAGATCTTTATTGGTCGTATGCAACAGTGCCGGGCGAAACAGAACACTGCAAAACCAGACAGTATGCTGATAAAGTGCCAGATAAAGTGCAATAACAGCTCCTCTTCCACCGAGGATTGCCGGTCAGATAATAAATTTTCAGGATGAGTGCCATTTTATTAACCTTCATAGTAAGTTCAGGCGGTCATATATCAATTAAAGTATGATGGTAATTTACCTGCCGAATGATTTCTTAAGTGGACTTTAAAGCAAGCAGAGTATGGCAATTATTCAGTATTATAATGAAGATATTGATAATGTCAGGAGTCCCTCCGGTCTGTAGGGGGCAGTGTCCTCTTAGTGGGACTCTCACATCTACAGTTTACTGTGGATTTTCAGTTTCCTTGGGGCTGCATTAACTGAAGGTGTGTCCTCGTTTTGCAGGAAGCCATCTGTTGAGCTCTCAGACCTCAGTTTTGAAGAAGTTCTCATAGGTTCTCCGCCGTGAGTTCACTATGATTCACCTGTCTTTGTCTTTTAAGTTTGATTCCTCTTTTCATCTCTCCTGCATTGCCCTGGTTCCCTTGACCCTCCTGAGTTCCACAGCTACCTCAGTTTGAGTAGCCTCGCTTTGATGTCCATCCAGCCGCCTCCAGCCCCATTCTTCCGCCTCTCTTCTTCTCCCGTCGGTGAACTCGCTTTCCTCACTGTGCCCTCGGCCGATTTCCAGCTTTATATCTTTATCTCTGGGTCTCACTCCACCTCTGCGATGCCGGCTCCTCACGCACTGTGTATCTGCAATGTGACTCAGAGATATTATCAATACAGGAATACACTGTAACATCACATTACTAGGGTATTTTATGTAAGCTTTACAGCAGAATATTTGTAAATGATAAAAGAATATCTTTGAAAGCGAAGGTCTCCATTAATAAGGGGTAATTAAGAGGAAGACCTGAAATGAGTGAGTAATGGAATATGCCGGTTTTCCTCCCACACAATCTGAAAATGGGACGGGACCTCCCCAGGTGAAATGTAAATGGGTAAGTGTGGTCTGTTTCTTGTAATATAGCTCATGACCTGCAGAACCAAAACACGGGCCAAATCCACAGAAGTAGACCGTAGGACAAACGAGCGAGGTAACACCTCTGCCTCAGTGCCATATTTCAGTACCGGTGACCCCACGAGACCTAATCCTGCCTGCCGTAATTCTCAGAGAACACGCGCCTCACAAATTACCCTTGAAAAATGGCTTCCGGAGCGATATTACCATTAGTAGCAAAGTTATGTTTGATGCTTTTATTTATTCATATAGAATTTCCTCCATTGTTTTATGAAGGGCAAATAAATCGTCTTGACCTTCTGGGATTGATGAATTAGTTAGCTCGCCTTTCTGAAGCCACGAGGTGATTCTTCAATGACATTTTGAGGTCAGATGAATCATTGCCTGTAGTTTATAATTTTGCATTACAGTATTAGTCATGAGGAAGGATAACATGTGAGTGAGAAAAATGTAACCTTCCTGCCCAGCTTTGCAACTGCTGGGACAACAAAATTAAAAGGCCATTTGCCATCATTATTTAATCATTTGTTATTCTGAAGAAGGGAGAACGTCATGCAGGCCAAGACCTTGCAGATGCTGTATATATGTTTGTAAACAGCAAATAACATTCTGATAAATATTCTATTTGGTTCCGTAGTTCTTCCAAGGCTGTCCAGGGCTTTCAGGTTTATTCAACTATATATGTGTGTTTTTTTATGCCAAGGGACATTTTATCAAGTGAGTCAGTACGGCAGTTGTTCAAAGGAGCCCTTTTGGCTTCATGAGATAATTCAACCATGTTCCTCATGGGTATCGATTATTAACCAGCTCTTATGTCCCTCTGACTTTTGTTGTCGTATTACCCACAATCCCCCAGGGCAACAGGTAGCGCCCCGTTTGGCAGACAGCCCACCAACAGTTGCTCTCTCAGGTAACAGTTATGCTGCACTTAAGCTGCCGGCTATAGCGTTACCTGTAGCAGAGCAGCCATGGACAGACAAATCAGCGTTACCACAGCGGCACGTCAATTGTCATCACCACAGGCGCGTCTCCCGCTGGCTGCCTCACGCCCATCCTTGTCCCCCTGTTGTCCTGGGTCTGTAGTTACTTCCAGATAACAAATGCAAGGCAGGTACTCGGTCCCTCTTTTTCTGGCCACATTAACGACAAAACATAAACAGATGAATTACCTGCTGGAATGGTGATTATTCATTACCACACATTTACCGTCATATTTTATTCATTTCCCGCCGTTCTGGCTCAGTTTACTCAGTAGTATAATAGCCACACTTTTACAGTCTTGCCTCTTCTCTCGTTACCGCTTCCGATATTTTAAAAATATCTCCTTTGAGCTCCCAGATAAGTACCACAGCTGAAAATTACACCATGCATTTAAACTCCTCTCCCGGCCCTTTAACTCTGAGCATTTTTTAGTATTTTTCCCGAAAGTGAGGCGAGCGAGATCCTCCGGCAGGTAAAGTGTATCCATTCCACCGGCTACTTATTAAATTTGTCTCCAGATCTCACCGCCTGGTCCGGGTCGCTTGTATTCATCTCCTGTGCTCCTCTTATCTGCATGCGGAGCCATAAAAACAAACAGGAAGAGATTATTTCCTGCCAAACAGCGCAGTGCATATTTCCGAAGGGCTCTTATATAATTTATTTTATTATGCCCATTTGTTATGTTAGTATCGGGTGTAGAAGGTAGTGTGGGGGGGGGGGGTCAGGGTTGACTATGAGGAATAAGTTTCGATAACGGTAATGAAGACCAATGGTTCAATCACACTGCTCTAATAAACCGTTTGAGTATGAATATACAATAAGGTTAGGGGCGGGGGTCGGGGGGCTTATGTGAATCTCTGGCAGCCTACACACTGAACAGTACACCACTAACAGGACCTACCATGACCCCCACCCCCCCACACACACATATCACGCCCTAACAGAAACGGAAAATACTGTGTCGTAGGTATATCAAGATACTTTCATACTCTGCATGAGTACAAGACATCAGAATAGGGAAAGACACCCACAGACTCTTTAAGCTGTGCTAATGAAGTCTCCCAATGGGGGCTCTTATTTTTCTCTGAAAATGAGGTTTGGCCTGCGTATGAGGCTGTGACAGTTCTGCAAAGGTAAAGGGGGGGGGGTGGTGCTGGGGGTGTTTCCTGTGCCTTATGCCTTCGGGGAATACAGAGAGGCTCCCATAAGACTGATAGCGCTTCACTCGCGTGATGCGCAGTGTTTAATGACAAAGCCATGTGGTTTGGACCCGCACTGCATTACGGCTGAAGCAAAAACAAACGCATTCATTCTCATAGCCAAGTAGACGTTCGACTTAGAGAAAGGGCAATTAAGTCCAGGCAATCAGCTGGTAATCACGCCGGAAGACAAGCACGTTCCACGCTCGCGTTACGAGTCTCTGATTTCTGTGTTCGTCCTCCAACAGCACGCTCCCTGGAGGAATCGTACTATCTCCACGTAAAGATGTATCTATTTGTGATGCTGCTGCTCCTGTAACAAAACATTTGTTCTTGACGCTATTTATTATATTGTTGCTTGGCAACCATCACATAACATATGATCTAATAATATTTTTAGAAAGACGTCAGACTTCAGTTTTTGGTTCGGCTCATGCGTTTGCCGCCGTGTGGCTCCGTGCGGCTGGGATGCGCGGCCATGGGGGCGGGAATATCGATCTAAAAAAGTTCTCCTTTTGAAACCCTGGGGATGAGACAGGAGCGGAATGAGGTGATAAACAATCCCTGAAACAGAGGGGAAAATAATTAAACAATGAAATTGAAATGTCTTTCTAAGAAAAGAAGCCCAGCTCTGTCGTCCGAATTACTGCCAGAATGCACCTATTTTTAAAAACGGGGACAAGGCCCAAGAACTTGTGCGAGGCCCTTAATTCTCAACTGCTGAATTGTTCCTGATAAATAAGAAAATGTAATGTAAAATTATGGCTCTCACCAGTGCCCCCAGCATTTGTCGCCCCCTAGTGGCAGCCATTTGGGCATGCGCACGCTGTGTTATTACCCAGGGGGAAAAAGGAGCTGGGCAGTGAGTGACCAGCCTCTCTTGATTGGTCGCCAGGGTGGATCCGAAGCTCACGGCTCCCCGGCCAGGGGTGCAGGCCGGTCAGGGTGCCAGAAGACGGGCCGGGCGGGGCCGGCTCCATGGCCACCCCCCAGCTGCGCTCCTCTTCTGCTGCTCTTTGATATTGATTGGTTACAGACCTCTCGGCCAGCCCGGGCCCTAGCTTGGCGTGATAGGATGCTGAAATTACTTTCAGTCGCCAAGTATTAAAGTGAATGGGGGTGTTCAAAATGGAATTTCAGCTTGCCGCGACCTTCCACTCGCTGAAGTATATTGATGTCAGATGATGACACTTCCAGCTGTATTCGGGAGAAATCGCATTGGGGGAGTGATTACGGGGGGCTCTCCCACTGTCCGTCTCGCTCTGCAGGCCAGGAGCCACACACACCCACACACATGCACGCACGCGCACACATGTAGGGTAAACATATCCTTATGGGGACCGTTCATTCACACACACACACACACACACACACACGTTTGTATTCATATCTTGTGGGGACTCTCCATTCATTTCTGTTGGAAACCCCCCCCCCCCCAAACACACACAGGTTTCTAATTATGTCTTTGTGGGGACTTTTCATTCATCTCTATGCTGAAAACTCTAATCACAACATGATGACCTTTAACCCCTATCCAGCCCTAACCTTAACCATACAAGACTTTTTGCATTTTTACGTTTGTGATTGCGTTCACAGATCGTTGAGGGGACCCACAAAATGGTCCCCACAACATCAAAAAAATTAGTTTTTATTACATTGTGGGGGACATTTGGTCCTCACAAAGTAATATAAACCTAATCACAAACACACAGAAACACACACACACACACACACCCTAGATTGCACACACTGACACTCTGCCATGCACGGGACCCAGGAATAGAGGAGTGTGGTCCCACCAGCAGAGGACTGGGCTGACTTTCACCATGATGCCATTTTGTGATGTGACTCTCGGGCTGGTTTCTGGTTCGTCGAGGTTCCCGGCAGGATCTAGCAGTCAGACGAGACAGATTTACGACAAGCAGCCGTGGGTGTTTGAGCCATCCACCAGCCCTTCTGCTGGCTGGCCGCTGTTCTGGAGGGATCTCGCCGCTCTTCATCCTTTGCCACGACTTTTGGTTTCCGCTTGGGAACCATCATTCCATGCATCCGGTTCCCCCACCTTGGCCCGCACGCCTCTCACATGCAGGACGCGTGTGACGTAACCAGCGATCGAATGAAAAGGCTGGTCATGAAACATTAATCTGGGTAATTATTTAATCAACCATGCTTTGTAACAATTGAGTATTGGGGACATAAGCGGGGAAGGCTTATCGTGTTCAGCTAAGAGTTAAACTCCAGGCAGAATGCATCAGATCACATTCAGCAGCAATAATCACTTCCCTCAGGCTGATATCACAGGGAAATAAAGGAAAACGAGGTTAATCCAATGGTGTTGTCTCCATGCTCTTAGCCTGTTATTATTAGACCCCTTCTAAGAGCAGAGATCGCATTTTTAAGTAATCTAGCAGCCTAAAGAGCACAAAAAAAGCATGTGGTTAGTCCCAAAAAATAAATCAATATGAAAGTTCTCAGGGGATGTTTGCTTTCATCTAAATTTTATATGATTTTACGGTACAATTATGCACGGATTCAGGTAGCGCAGCAGCCACAGGAACCTGAATTTCAGTGGGCAGAAATGAATATCCCAGGTGGCATCCTGCGAGTAAATAAATCTGAGTAATTAGACACTTGTTTTCCTTCAGAAAATAAATGCGTGAGAGCAGTTTGGGGCTGGTAAGGATTATGTCCTCCACTGAGTAGCATAGGGATCAGCCAAGCAAAGAACGCACACAGGAAAAATATCTTCTTGGTTGGTGATGGGAGAAAATCCAAACGTAGGCGTGAGGCGGCAAGGGGAAGAGATGGAAGCCAGCTGCTAAGTTGGCATCGGGACTTTGGTCTGGGTTAGTAGGGCCGAATCGAAACAGGACACATTAAATTACACCGACCACAGGAACGAGGGCCAAGTGAACCGAATTAACTGGTGCACTGCGGACAGCCGGCTCTCCCCATGCGATAAACAGCACCCCCTGCAGGAAACAAGCCAGCACTAAAACAATATGGTAGGGAAAGTATATGCATATTGCTCTGAAAAAAATATATAATGTCTTTGTCAAACTTGGCTGGTTAATACTACTCATACTGCTGTAACTCTGATGTGGATGTATTCCCTGGATTGCAGGAGAATGTTTTGAAAGCAGCATGAACAACGAATCCAGCTCTATATGCTGCTAAGTCCTCCACAGTGGCTGCTAGAAGGTTCCTGGAGCTGCGTGTTAATGCTCAGTGCCGTCTTGAGGGTGCAGCCGATTCTTCATCTGCTGCAGCCTTTGTTTCTGAAGCAGGGATCTGGGACCACGTGCGGATTCATAAATCAGGCCGGGCGGCGCTCGCTCCTGACACACACTGATCGATCGGCGTCCGTTTGCGGCTTGACGGCCTTGACGGTGTTTAATTCGCCGGTGGTTTTGACAGTCAGCTTGAAGGATCGTTGATGGCACATGGGAGTAGGGAAGGCTCAGATCCTTTGTGGAACGGAATGGCCTGAGCAGCGTGTTTGGGAAACCGGGAGAGCCCCGTTACGGTCCGGGAATCTGAGCCCGGCGACCGTCCAATGAACACCAAAACAAACAGGCGGAGAGGGAGTAAGCCCGGGAAGCGACGGACTGGCACCTACTCATGTGCTTCTGGGCATGGAATCGAGGGTTGAACAGGACTCTCGAGTGGGAAGGGGGCAGGCGGCTGGGTGAGAGCCAAGCGTGGGGGCAACCTTCAGCTTCATCTGGCTCGGTATCAGGAGAGGCGGAAGCCTCCGTCGCCGGCGTGCGTCAGCAGCAGTACCGGGCACGGGGGGGGCACGGGGGCAGCGTGCCACTCGCTGGTTCAAATCCCAGGGTTGGCAGAGTAAAGGTCCTTAACCCCCAATTGCTACAGGCACTGGCCGACCCTGCCTTCTAAAAAAAATATGTAGGTCGCATTGGATAAAAGCGTCTGTTAAATAAATAAATAACTCACCGATTCTTAGAGTGCCGGTGTGATGGAGATGGGGGGGGGAGAGACAGGCGAGTCACTAACCACATGTACTAGCATGCAAACCCCGTGTTGACGCATGTGGCAGTGCAGCCTACCTGTGACCAACTGCATCTGTCTACACTGCAGTGTCAGTAACAAGCCCCTCCCTGAGTCGCTTCAGAGCTGCCATTAGACCCTTTAAGTCAGGGTGGGGTGGTGATGCTAGTAAAAATGAAGACGGCCCCCCCCCCCAGCCACCCACCCACCAGTCAATTAGGAATACGAGGAGGTGGACACTGTACTGTAATCAGCCAGAGTTGTCTGGTTGTTCCACCACGTCTGGCAATCGAGGGTCCCCATTTGCAAGACCTGGGGAGCGGAACCGGGTCTGAGGGCCTGGAATCACGTCAAACGGCAGAACCGTGACAAATGCGAGATGCAGAACAAGCGGAATCTTTGTTTATTCCTGTGTTTATTTACTCTTGTTGTGGAAATGGCTCCGGCTCGCGAATACGAAGCCTAATAAATGTCACCGCCGCGTTTACCGCCGGCCCCAGTGGCCGAGGAGCCAAATTGCATGGCGATCATTTCCAGGTAGCCTCTGATGAATGTGGATTGTTCCACGCTCCTTCTGACATGTTTTAAATTGAGTCGAAAAATGGGCCCGTTTGGAGACAATTTGCTCCATGGACGGGGTGCAGATTGCACTGGGCTCTCTCGGGCCCGCAGGGCTGACATCCATTTCACGGAACCGCTCCCCCCGGTTCCCATCATGGGGCCGTCTGCTAACTGGGTCAGCAATGGAAGGAATGGGAAACTTCGGGCTCTGATTCCCTGGGCTTGTTTCCCCTCCTCTTGATCTGATGCTGTTGTTTTCCTGCTGCTGTTGGTTTCTGAGAGTTGAAGGGACATCCAGAACAAACAAACCGATGTAACGTGTGATGTTTGCACAAACGAAGCATATCTATAGAGAGACAGGGAAAGAAACACGTTAGGGACAGAGAGATGGATGGAATCACTGATCCAGTAGATAAGAAATGTATGGATAGCTTTAGCTAAGAAATGGAGATGAGTTGAAGAATTTTGCTGACCCTGGAAATTGTACTTATTCCCTCGTCAAATGAACACTGGTTCCTCTTCTCTTTGGTTCAATGTGTGTGTAGCACTGTCACTTTAAGGTGAAATGATACAAGAGGAAGGCTCACCGTCTAAGGGCCTCTAGCCGTCACAAAAAACACGCCCTTCAGTGTCATGGACAAACAAAGAGCTGCTATGATGCTGCATTTGACCCAGTTGCGACCCCCTTTTATCGCTCCGCCATAAGCGTACACATATATTGGAGAAACATAGGTTAACTACCCCAAAGCCAATGTGGACATTCTGCTCCTGAAGGTTCTCAGCCATTAAACACTGAAAACCTGTTTTTATGGATGAGAGCAGAGTGATTCCTAGGAACAGAACTATTCTGATCTTTCAGAATAGAGTGTGTTTGTGGATTCCTGAACAGTGATCTTTCCTTGTGGGAGTTTTACACAAAAATGTTCTGAGGGCAGAGTGAAAAATGACTGATTCAGAGAGATAACCAATGAGATTATAGAGAAGGTGGATCCAAGCAACTAGAGGAGGTGGGCCCAAGACATCTGATTGATTGGTCCCGCCTTCTCTAGTTATTTGGACCCACCCCATCCAAAATCTGATTGGTTAGCTCTCTGAACCAATCCTATTTAGTTCTGTCCACAGAACATGTTTGTGCAAGTACAACTCCCATGAGCGTGATCATTCAAAACAGAGCAAGTTGTGGATTCCTCGAGAGTGATCTTGCAGAACAGAGCTGACACTCAGAATGTTGCTGGTCTTTATATGTTTTCGCTGACACCCCAGAGCACGGTGTGGGGAACACGGGAACCTGGAGACATGCTGAGAGTGACATCACCGTGGACCAACCTGGAGGCAGAAAGGGGACATGGTGAATAATGCTGCCCTTTACAGTCCAGCATTCATCCCCTGTATATATCAGCTTGACCTGTGACCGGCTGATGCAGCTAGCAGGCAGTTCCTCAAAGAGCCGTCTCTACTGCTTTGCGGCGTGTTAAAAATGGCTTTTAGACATAAATGCTATTGGTGAGACCAAGCGGAGGTCATTACTGAATCACCAGGGTCACACGTAGTGTCCTCAGTGTGTCTGCACTGACAAACGTGAAACAGTTGTCCCTGGCTCTCTCCAAAGTCACTTCACGTAGCGATCTAGCCGATAGAGAATCCCCAGGGAGCAGCAAACGCATCCTGAGATCCGTACCTGCTGGAAGCTTCCCCTGTCCGTACACGTCTCTGTCCACTGGCCGTAAACAATCCGCGGATGCCTGCGTGTGGACCAATTATTTAGGGTTAAAGACAAATTACCAACATCCTCTTCAAAGCCGAGTAATTGTCTCAGGAAAGATTAATACCTAAAGACTTCCAGAACGAGGGCCTCAGAGAGGGTAATTAATCAAAACTGATTAGCTTTAAACTCAGGATTCCGGCATCGTGGCCACTCTTGACCGCCAGCACGCCTGTTCACACGCGCTATCTCGGCCCTACAAAGCGTCTTTTGTCGCGAAAGCGATTTTCTAAAGTCGCTCGAGCACAATCCCGTAATCCCGGGAGCCGGAGTGTCCGTGATTGTGCACTCATTAAGCGGAGATGTGTGCCAGTCCATAATCCAGCCGCGGTATCAGGAGGGCAGGCTGGCAATTTGGGCTCTGGTCGTATTGTCAGGCAGAACTTCAGCACTTGTTTTCTGCCGGAGGTCAGTGGCCTGTCACGTAGAGCGGAAACTCTTACTCATCCAAGGCCAGGGAGAACTGCTGAACACGGGATACTGTATGAGAATCTCAAGCGGGAAGAAGGGGGGGGGGTTCCTTCTTACTTTTTTATTTTTCATGGAACTATATTGGAAATTCATTCGAAGTTATGTGTAGGGGGAGGGAAGTCGAGAACTTGTGAAGTGCTGATTTGTTACATGCTGGGGTTTGTGGTCAGGCCAGATCTACTGACAGATCTACTGACAGATCTACTGAGGCATGCAGCCGTTTCATCTTCTTCCTGCCGCCTATTGTTTAGGCTTCTGAGCAGGAGCTGAAAGGACCTGAGACCCTCAGCTGAACCCTGCGTAGGCAAGACTTCTGTGTTTTATCCAAAACGAATTTTCATTGCAGCGGTCAAGGGGCACATTTTTGGGAATTCCCCTGTGGCTCCTACTCCCATTCAATGACACTCAAATCACGCATTTGTGTTGGGCCCCCAGGGTTTGGGGGCCCCCTGTTGGCCACAAATGGTCACTACACTGGGCAAGCAGATGTGGGTGGTCCCAAAGTGCCAAACCTGTACCTATACACATCAGTCCAAAACAAAGACTTACAAACCTCTCACAGAGGTAAAGTATCGAGTCAGATAAATCGGTGACACGCCCACACACAGTGATGACTTTCAGCGCGAGCAGTGCCGCTATGTCCACATGGCCTTATTAAATACCTTTAATAGACCTGTAAAGTAAATAAACCCACCTATTGATCTCAGAGATTTAATATCATTACTGATGCAAGAAACTAAAGGGCAGAAACAGAAAATTGTGTGAAACAGTAGTTAGTGTAACTTACTGCAGGTGATGAATGGGATCAGGGCATCTCCTGTGCTGAATATAGGATTAGGCAGAGAGTAGCTTGGTAATGTTATTAAAGGCATTGATCTGTCTTTGCTGAAGAGTGATAATGGCTGTTTTACCAGGCCGGATCTGCGCCGGTGGCCCCATACCTGCGGTGCTTATCGGCCAACACGCTGGTGGAGAGAGTGGGTCGCCCGGCGATCCGGTCTGGCTCCAGGAAATGAGTCCCCACCAAGTGTCACACGCGGGCTGATCCTCGTCTTTCCGTGATTAATTCCTAATGCAGAAAAGAGGAATTCGGTCCCTGTTTGGCTCAGCTGAGCTGCAGAAAACGCACGGAGCCAAGTGAGCAGGGCTGGGGGAGATGAGAGGGGGGAGAGGAGAGGCGGGCCGCTTTTTCTGCTGACTGCGTACCCGAAAGCGGCTGCGTCCCGCGGGGCCGTCAGAGCGAGTCGGGGAACCCGTGGGAGGCCGATGTGCCGAGTAAGCTGTGCACAGCGAGCCTGACGGCGCCCCCCCTCGGCCTCTCCAGCACCGTAGCCACTTTTTCCGGGTCTCCGCGGACGCTCATGACAATAGGGCGGGGTTAAGAGACGCGGCTGCGAAAAAAACTAAAGTCCGGTAAAATACCTGCAATAATGGAGAGCGCTGGGGTGTTTTCTCTCAGAGAGAGTGTCCTCGAAGGTGCAGGATTTACTATAAATGTCCAAACAGCAGTTAGTGCTGCTGTTATCATGGCCCCTGTTCCAGCTCACGTTACACAACATCTGTGTCTCACAGCATCTTCCTGCAGGGTTGCCTCACCATGCAGGAGGATTTCAAACGACAAAAAAAATCACTCGCGTCTCCTGCTGTTTTTTTTTCTCAGCGCATCATCAGCTAAATTGGATCAATAAGCAATTAACACTTAACTCTGATACGTATACTGCCCCCCCCCCGTCTAAGTACACCTTATTTAGCTTACACTCCAGGAGCTACATAGTTAGCTAAGCACTTTCAATCCCCCCCCCCCCCCCACACACACAAACACACGCACACACACACACGCACACGCACACACACACACACACACACACACACACGCACGAACTCTAAAAAAAGCTTCAGAAATATCGATCGCATGAACAATGGGAGAGCATCGCGGCTCCAAGTCCCGCATCGCATCACTGACATTATCATGGGCTTTTTGATTTCTTTTATCTTGGAGATAACTGGCCACTGGTTCTCATTTCAGATGATGGTGCACTTCTGCGGGGGATGGTCCGTAGTCAAAGGCAGGGACTCTCAAACAGTACATGTGACACAAAAGGCGTGGCACACGCCTCGTCTCACCCTACCAGCACTTCCCAAAGCCGCTGTGTTAGTCTGAAGGATGGATGTGGTGCCCGGGGGGGTCTGTGCGGTCTGTCCTGACGCGCAGAGGCGGCGGTCACTGTGAAATTGTCGGCGAACTTGTGCGCCGTGTTCAAGAACACTGTTATCCTGCCGCGATCGGCCATGTTACTGCTCTCTGTCACCTCTTTGTTTTGCTAAGATCTTTCTCTGCTACTCCATGTACTTCCAAAGTCACATTCTTACCATTATGCCACAGCTGGTGTGATACTTAAATTCATATATGCTCTTATATATGTGTTTATATAGCCTACATATCTGCATATATGTTTATTACCCAGGAAGAGGCAGTATCTGATTAAACACTGCATTGGTGTCAGCTGATACACCCACACGCGCAGCTGGGTGGACAGCCAATCTTTGTAAGTGATAGGCAGACGCAAGTATTTTTGTTTGTTTTCTTGGAGATCGTATTTATAGAGCCACGCATCCATATTTACTATGGCAACATGGAGAGTCTCAGGTGGGTGGGGGATTCTGGGGGCTCGAGCTGTACTGGACAGATCAGTAAGCTCAGGTAACAGACGCCATGGCGACCCCTCCCCCCAGAAAACTGGCCCCCACTCCCTTACATTACCCTTCTGCCCCTCTATTCCTCCCCCTCATCCCCAATGCCCCGTGGCCCCCGCCTGACGTGTGGAGAGCACAGCGTTTTCCTGACAGTGCCACAGCAGAGCGTAAACGCCATGAATGGTTTACTGTTACTGGCAAACATTAAGAATATATCGCTGTGCATCGTCCACACAAGAAAACGGCATCATCTTTGGAGGAGCAGAAGTCTTCCGAGTGACTGGACCGGAGTGAAGTGAAACTTGGGGGAGTGGCTCTGATGAAAGGGGCAATGCGATTACTTTCGGCATTTTACCCATAATGCACGGAACTTGCGAATATGTCAATGAGCTGGAAATCAAATTAATCTCAATGTAGGCATTTCTGTGCAGTCATCATGTGTCTATTAATGACTTTTTATGAAATGCGGTGGGTGTTTAAACACCAGTCTGGTGTCCCTGACTCTCCCAGAATACCTCGATACCCGCACCCCTTCTCTCCCTGAGTTCACGCTGCCCTAGCTTCTCCCCGCAGGCCTGGCTGAAGGCAGGATGATGTCCTTCACCAGGCAGAGAGGGATTCCTCAGCTGATGAGAACATCTGTACATTCTTGACAACCTGTACTTGACACTGAAGAAAGAGAACAAGGGAGCCCAACAGTGGAAAGCCCTACCTGGACTTTGACTGGTAGATACTAGCGTCCAGTGGTCTACAGGGGGCAACAGGAGGCCCAAAGATACTGGGACAATAACATTTTCATGTGGATCCAACTGTCTCAATGAGACTTTTATTTTGAAATATTCTTCAGGCTTTTTTTTCCAAAGCTGTTCCCCCTGCATCCCCCACCCTGGTGTCACTTGAATTTTGAAAAATGGGCTGCGCAGAAAAATAATTAAGAACCCCTGGCGTGGAAAAACATAGATTCATAGCAGGGTTTGATTCCGAGTGTAAGAGCGGAGCGTCACTGAGAGCTCATCATCAATCCAATCAGCTAATCAGACACGTGGCTGAATTATTGATGGCTGAGCCTCATCACTTATGCGGGGCTCATTTGTCTGAAGGCCACGCTAAAGGGCTCCTGCTCCAAACATCTGCTGTGTTTGTCTTCGTGAGAAAGATTACAGGGGGGATGTCACGTCTTTCCATACATGCGCATGCAGCCCCCCCCCCCACTTGTGCCTAATGCTAACACGCATGCTATCACTCGCATGTGGAAAATGCTAGTGTGCCATAGTCACAGTGCAGGATGCTAACGCACATGCTAACGCTCTCATGTGGAAAATGCTGGCGTGCCGTAGTCACAGAGCAGCATGCTAACGTACATGCTAACGCTCGCATATGGAAAATGCTAGCGTGCCGTAGTCACAGAGCAGCATGCTAACGTACATGCTAACGCTCGCATATGGAAAATGCTAGCGTGCCGTAGTCACAGCACGCGGTGCTAACACACTTGCTAAATCTCGCACGTGGAAAATGTTAGCGTGCCAGTATCACAGAAAAAGGTGCTAACACGCATGCTAAAGCTCACGTGTGGAAAATGCTAGTGTGTCTAATCAGAATACATGATGCTAAAACACATGCTAACACGGTACTGTTCAAGCCTCGTGTTGTCTTGGACATCATTGTCCACTGGAAAGGACGGGGATGCTGGGGACACAGTGAGTAGTGCCACTTTGATGTGGGAGTAGCAGATGGAGGCGGCGAGGGGGCGTAATTGGATTGCTCCAATGTCGCAGGCCGTGGAAGCTCACCCTGGCACTCAGAAGCTCCAGGCTCCAGGCCCACCTTGTTATTAACGCTAGGCGAACCCTTGCACTAACTCTCTACATCCTCCTAGCCATGCCGTCCCCTCGGCACCCTCATTTACAAAATGCCACGATTGCTTTCAGAGACAGAGAGCCGGGCTCTCTGAACTATGCCTTAAAGTTTAATGGGAGGTATTCCGGAACATTCCGAGGGATGGTGGGGAGCAGCAGATACCAGTGAGGGATTCAGAGAAGAAAACCTTGTGCATTTTTCATCACAGGAGTAATGGGGAAAGGCAGTAGGCAGGATGGACTTCAGGGTGGGTGAGAGAGGGACAGCAGCATGTGCCCAGAGTATATCGCAGTCAGTAACTCACCAGAAAGAAGCGGCTTGAAAAACATTTATGCAAAATATTACCCAGAAGTCTGTGCACCTTGTAAGGAATCCCCTTGATTCCAATTCTGTGCTCTTAAGTTGAAGACAATACACAACTTCTTCACTCAGAAAAACGGTTACATTACTGTTAATTAATGAATCCCATTACATCGTTAATGACTGTACCACAATATTTACTCCCCCATAACATTATCTCATCCTGCACATGGATAAGAGACAGCCAGGCTTCACAAGGTATTGTGGGAGATAAGGGAACTCTGTTCTCGAAGATGTGGCTCACAGGGTGATGGATTACATTCTTCACCTGTCAATGCATCTGACTGGAGATGCTGTTGCATAAAGGAGCCGGTCTCTGCAGAAACTCAGCATTTCGGAGAAGAGGGTGGAGGCCGACCATCAACAGGGTGGACAGGAGCTGTTACCTGTATCTCCAGCTTCCATTATTCCGAAAGAGGCACAGAGAGGCCATCAGAGTGGATGATGCAGCACTGGAGTTCCTGCAGGAGGTGGATAATCAAAGGGAAGAGCCTGTCATTTTCACCAGGACACCAACGTCCTTCTCTGGAAGAGCGGCGTGTGATTGAAATTCAGCTTATCTTATGTGTGATAGTATTCCACAGTCACTTTGAGTGGCCAATCTGTGACTCTACATGGCGGACTGTAACCTCAGACACTTAGGAGGGGTTGGTGGGAGGGGGGTGTGGTCAACGATTACGAATCACTGTTTTTCATGTGTCTCAGTCTTTGCCAAACATGTTTTCCCGCTGGGTTCACTATGAGCAAGGACTAGCCGCAAGGTGGTTAGATTCCGCATGGCGGTTGGGCTCCGTATGGCGGTTAGACTCCGCATGGCGGTTAGGCTCCGCATGGCGGTTGGGCTCCGCATGGCTGTTAGACTCCGCATGGCGGTTAGGTTCCGCAAGGCGGTTAGACTCCGCATGGCGGTTAGGCTCCGCAAGGCGGTTAGACTCCGCATGGCGGTTGGGCTCCGCATGGCGGTTGGGCTCCGCATGGCGGTTAGGCTCCGCAAGGCGGTTAGACTCCGCATGGCGGTTGGGCTCCGCATGGCGGTTAGACTCCGCATGGCGGTTGGGCCCCGTATGACGGTAGGGCTCCGCATGGCGGTTAGACTCCGCATGGCGGTTGGGCCCCGTATGGTGGTTAGGCTCCGCAAGGCGGTTAGACTCCGCATGGCGGTTAGGCTCCGTATGGCGGTTGGGCTCGATATAGCGGTTAGGCTATGCATGGCGGTTAGACTCCGCATGGCGGTTAGGCTCCGCATGGTTAGAGGCTGAAAGCCTCCTCCAACCAAAGATCTATTGCCTTCCAAGAAGTTCATCGATTAAATAGATGCACCATTTAGCTGACCCTGAACCCTTTATAGTGCTGCCTTTAAGATTAAATCCCACGATAGAATAAAAAGCATCAAAGGTGCCATCATTCATTTAAGACAAACTCACCAGTGGTACATACCGTCCCCACAAAGTCAGCTTTATGGACGTCAAAGGGAGCAGAATAAACTGTCAGTAATAACAGAATCCCTGTTCCCAGGGGAGAGGTCTCCATATTACTGTGTAAAGACATCTCTGTAAATCACCACTCCAAGAATAATCTGTGTTCTTGTCATCGTCATGCTTGCCTGGCTTTGTTACCAGGCAATCCACACACCCAATCCTGTATTATCTCTCTGGTCACCAGGGGGCGCAGAAGAACATCATATTCCATCCAAGAATATGGACACTGGGTTATTTGAGATATTCCTGGTTACTGGATTAATTAATCACACCCAGCTCTAAAAAGGCCGTTGAACTTCCTGTTGGGTAGAGAGGTCCTTTGATTCCTGATGTTCCCTTTTCACTAGAGGGTTTCTTTGTGGACACGTGTTCTCCTGCTCAAACCCAGCATGGTGGACGGGATCTGCGGGGTCCAATGGAAGCTGAAGGTTGAAGTAGTGTGTGAATTCAACAAGGCTGAGTGCGTCTGGTCCTGGAATCCGTAATTACAAGTGGATGTCAAAGCTCGGTTTCCGCGTGTACGGAGATTAAAAGCCTCAGCGCCGTGATCTGCCGGACACTGCATTCTGGCACCTCTGACATGTGGTTATCACCAGTGTTTGAAGCGGCGCTGCTGTTGTTTGGCTGTGAGAAGATAAATGCCAGGCTTGTAAGCAATGCCAGATGCCGCAATGGGAAGGAAATCCATTTTTACAAAAAGAGAAAGCTACTCAGATTGTTTTATTCTCTTACTTCAGGCCCTGAAAAGTTTACTTGGGATGCAGTGATGGGCTCTTTGAAGCATCAAACATCTACAGACGTGTGTTATGTAAAATTAGCATTGACGTCACCAAAAACCTGGCTCTGTTTCCCCTCAGCCAACTTCCTGCTGTATCCAAATACTTCTGAAGTTCTGGGAATGGACATCTATCTTCCAACTGCTTATCAAGTGCTGGGTCACTGGACAGCCTAGTATGTATCTCTGGAAGGTTTGTAAACACCTGCTTACCTGTTATGTCTTTCCAATATAAACCCCCATCCTTTTTTTTCCTACACTGCTTTTTCTTACACTTTTTCTTACACTGAGTGTGGAAATCAATAATGGGTGAACCCAGTGGCCAGCTGCTCATTTGCATAATAAGCATCTGTCTTGATGTCATTGGACCTCAGGGAGAACCTCCACCGATTACCGTGCAAAGTGATTGGAGGGCCTTGGTCAGTTTCTGAAGCTCATATCAGAGCCATAGACAGAAATGCATGATGAGGAAAAAAATGAAACATTAGGGTCTGATCTATCTCATTCTCCTGGAAGAGTCATTTTATTTCGGAATAATTTGGGGGGGTTGTGATGAAATTTTTCAGAGCGGGTCTGAGCACGGGACCGAAAGCGATGCAATCATCTCCACATTTGCTGCAGCCCGCCGCTGCTGTTTATGCAACGCGATACACATTTTAAGCACACAGTCGGCAAATTGGACTGAAACTCTGCCGTACACTTTCCTCTCCGGAGCCGCCAAAGATTAAATATCCACTTATTTAAACTGAGAACCTGAGATATTTTTTCCCCTTAGTAAACGTTTGAGTCGGTAAATAAAAATTACATGCTGAGGGGGGTTCATTTAAAAGTGGGTTGTAGATATGGATTCCCTCGAGTCAAGGGCCAGCCTGACAGGGGTGTAAATGTTGCTTTTCCCGGTCCACTCCAGTGACTTCCTCATGTTTACTACTGGGACGGGCCCTTCAGATGGTCTCGCACACTTCTGACTGTGCCGGCGTCCGCATGCTGGTCATGCGGCCCACATCACTCCTGTAGCATTTCACTTCATTATTAACATCCGTCCAGAAGGAGTTTAACTTCATTATCTGTGTTACTGAGGTTCCCATTATTTGCTACCCCAGGCACGTTACAGTCCCTGTTAGATACTGGTGCTGGAGTCTCGCACGGATTTCGGACTGGTTCCCGCCGTCTCTGGGCCCAGCCGTCACGCGGCTCTGGCTCGGGAACGTGCCGGCTGGAAGCAGAATGGAACAGCCGTCACATCCCTCGCTTCATTCCCCAAACATCGGGTCTTTTTAAAGCTGCGCTCTCATTCAGACAGAACGCAGGATGGATGGCGTCAGCAAGGCGCCGTACGGGCGGCTAAAATATGCCTGTGTTTTTGGTAAATATTGCACTCTCTGCTTCCAGAAAAAAAGAAAAATAAACCCACAAGGGGCAGAGTTTGGACAAAAATGACCGAGCAGCCAGATGCAGCTGGCAGACTGCGCACTGTGTCGGGGGGGTTCATGCGTGGTTTTGTGTTACTGACAGAATCAGGCCCAGAGAACTGAGGGGCAGAGTAAAAAAGGACACACCCACATGGACTCAAATAGAGCTATAAACCCTCATAGATGGCAACACCCATATACAGAGTCACACCCACATATACAGACATGTCCGTAGACACAGGTATTTCAATATACATACTTAATTTTCCTTGTGCTCTCGTATAGCCGTATTACGCCATCTTCCATTGCGGAACAGCAGTTCCAGTACTAAGAACAGGACAATAAAAATCCCTGGATGTCATTCTCGCCCTGTTCCAAATATCAAGGATACATTGGTTGCATCATTGTCAAACAAAAACATTCCCATGATCCATTGCACCCCAAGTTCATTCTTGGGAAGCAATTTAGCAACACTGCTCTTGCAAAGACCACAAGAATGATCTTTGTGTTCTCGATACTGAGAAACAACCCAAAGACAAACCTATACACAAGGACACACCCACAGGTGAACATGCTCCTATAAGGAGACGCGCTCACATGTAGGGACACACCCATATACAAGGATACAGACATGCACAGAGACACGCCCACATGTAGGGACACACCCATATACAGGGATACAGACATGCAGAGACACGCCCACATGTAGGGACACACCTATATACAAGGATACAGACATGCAGAGACACGCACACATGTAGGGACACACCCATATACAAGGATACAGACATGCACAGAGACACGCCCATATGTAGGGACACACCCATATACAAGGATACAGACATGCACAGAGACACGCCCACATGTAGGGACACACCCATATACAGGGATACAGACATGCACAGAGACACGCCCACATGTAGGGACACACCCATATACAAGGATACAGACATGCACAGAGACACGCCCACATGTAGGGACACACCTACATACTCGGATACACCCGCATGCATGGACACACCCTTATGCAGCAACATGCCTTTGTAGCAGACTGATGTATAAACCACAGGACGCCCTAACCTTAACACCATCCTATAAACCTAACCCTTACCCTTGCTGTGGGACTGGATCCACAGCGAAGCTCATGATAGTGGGTAAAGCACAGGAATCCAAATATTACTTTTAAAAAAATCAATTGGAATAAGATGAGTTTAAATCTTGAATTATTCATTAGCTGGGATTTATTTTTTGTGGTTCTTCAGGGGCTTTAAAGTGCCCAATATTTCTGTACTTGGTCAGAACCTGTAGCATGACGTTTGTGAATATCTGAGCTTGGGACCAGAATGTTCTTGCGCTCATCCAGAAATCGGACCAAATCCAAGTCAGACCATGGAAGTCTCGAGTCCAGACGGTCCAGTCTGCAGTTAGGTTTGCCAGTTGCCACCAGTGTTGTTTGGAGGGCCAGCAGGGGGCGATATTCCAGCTGAGACATTAGCAGTGGGTGCGAACACTATCACAGGACTCATTAGAATGAAAAGTGGCGCCTCCTTGAGACTGAGGTCTGTCCGCCTGCAGCCTTGTGCTGCTTGGCTCCTGATGACTCTATTAGCTGTATAGATAGATGGGCCCCGGCCCAGTGGCACTGCAGCTCGACCCGCCCGCAGCTTGAGGCCATTACACCCCGCTGGCGTCGACTCACAGTCGGCCCAGAAACATAATCAGCCCAACACCGGCGGCTCTGAAGTATCTGTACAGCCAAGAGTCACAGGGCTTTGCTGGGCTATTAGCACAAGTGTGGCATACCCCCCCCCCCCCCCCAAGACTGGAAGGGGCGGGCGCCTGTAGGATTCTGCCATGAATTACAGCCCCCCCCCTCCCCCAGCAGAGGAATGATGAAGGAAGAGGGAAACACAGTAATCACACTGCAGCGCCCAGTGAAGTGAAACAACAGACAAGTAAGCAGATAAACAAGGAGAGGAACGCAGGGGGTGCTCTGGGATCTGTAACCCTGGCGATAAGGACCAACACCCCCCGCCCTCCCCAGAGTCTGCACTGAACACTCCTCCTGAGCTTCCAGCAGTTTGTTACACACCATGGATCAGAGGGGAAGTCAATGACTCAACAACAAGCAAAATGACCACCTGGCGCTGCCCGTATCTGGGGTCAGAGAGAGCTGGTGATGCTGACTGGCCTTTCCCCGGCCCGGGCGGCTACATGCCGTCTGCTGTGCCGCACAGACCCAGCAGGGGGCTGTGTGTGTGTGTGACAGAGAGAGAGAGTGTGCGTGTGTGTGTGTGTGTGTGTGTGTGTGTAACACACTGCTCTTTATTTTCAGTAACGCCTGACACCTAGTGCTCGTTGTCACGATGGGTCCTGCTGCATTATCTGGCAGCAGCGGGGATTCTGCCGCATTGTCTGTTTTTATCAGAAGTTGGGAAAAAAAAGCTGAAAGACTGAGATTTATATGATTCATTGAGTAACTCATCTGTGCAGTTTTTTTTTTTCCTTGGATGGTAAAGTTTCAAGGACATAGACCAGGATAGAGAGAGTTGAAATGACAAAAGGAGTATAAGCACATTCACATAGAACAGGGAGAGAAAATAGAATCACAAACACAAAGAGAGTATGAACACACAGACAGCATAAACACAAAGAGAGTATGAACACACAGACAGCATAAACACCGAGAGTATGAACACACAGACAGCATAAACACAAAGAGAGTATGAATACACAGATAGTATAAACACAAAGAGAGTATGAACACACAGACAGCATAAACACAAAGAGAGTATGAACACACAGATAGTATAAATAGAAAGAGAGTATGAATACACAGATAGTATAATCAGAAAGAGAGTATGAACACGCAGATAGTACAAACACAGAGTATGAACACACAGATAGTATAAACACCGAGAGTATGAACACACAGACAGCATAAACACCGAGAGTATGAACACACAGACAGCATAAACACAAAGAGAGTATGAACACACAGACAGCATAAACACAAAGAGAGTATGAACACACAGACAGTATAAACACAGAGTATGAACACACAGACAGCATAAACACAAAGAGAGTATGAACACACAGACAGCATAAACACAAAGAGAGTATGAACACACAGATAGTATAAATAGAAAGAGAGTATGAATACACAGATAGTATAAACAGAAAGAGAGTATGAACACGCAGATAGTACAAACACAGAGTATGAACACACAGATAGTATAAACACCGAGAGTATGAACACACAGACAGCATAAACACCGAGAGTATGAACACACAGACAGCATAAACACAAAGAGAGTATGAACACACAGACAGCATAAACACAAAGAGAGTATGAACACACAGACAGTATAAACACAGAGTATGAACACACAGACAGCATAAACACAAAGAGAGTATGAACACACAGACAGCATAAACACAAAGAGAGTATGAACACACAGACAGCATAAACACAAAGAGAGTATGAACACACAGACAGCATAAACACAAAGAGAGTATGAACACACAGACAGTATAAACACAGAGTATGAACACACAGACAGCATAAACACAAAGAGAGTATGAACACACAGACAGCATAAACACAAAGAGAGTATGAACACACAGACAGTATAAACACAGAGTATGAACACACAGACAGCATAAACACAAAGAGAGTATGAACACACAGACAGCATAAACACAAAGAGAGTATGAACACACAGACAGCATAAACACAAAGAGAGTATGAATACACAGACAGTATAAACACAGAGTATGAACACACAGACAGCATAAACACAAAGAGAGTATGAACACACAGACAGCATAAACACAAAGAGAGTATGAACACACAGACAGTATAAACACAGAGTATGAACACACAGACAGCATAAACACAAAGAGAGTATGAACACACAGACAGCATAAACACAAAGAGAGTATGAATACACAGACAGTATAAACACAGAGTATGAACACACAGACAGCATAAACACAAAGAGAGTATGAACACACAGACAGTATAAACACAGAGTATGAACACACAGACAGCATAAACACAAAGAGAGTATGAACACAGAGACAATATAAACACAAAGAGAGTATGAACACACAGACAGCATAAACACAAAGAGAGTATGAACACAGAGACAATATAAACACAAAGAGAGTATGAACACACAGATAGTATCAACACAGAGAGAATGAATACACTGATAGTATGAAAACCTACATAATACAAACACATGGAGAGTTTGAACACACAGTATGAATATTAACAGTGTTTTACAGGTGTAATGTGAGATATGCTTCTTATCTGTGTAAGAAAGCAGGTTTGTGAAACAATTTACATGTGCAGGCTGAGATATTTCCCAAAAGGTGGAGGGTAACACAGTAATTCCCTGAGAACTTCAGAAGGACTGGGATAGGCGAGGGAGCTGCTGGACTGGGCGGTGACGGAATGTCCTTAAAGTCTGCTGGGAGCTCTCTCTCTCTCTCTCTCTCTCTCTCTCTCTCTTTGTCTCTCTATTTCTCTCTCTCTCTCTGGCTCACACACTATCCAGCACCAGAAACCAGGCCCTCCTCCCTAAATGCGGATGTGTGCTGTAAATCGAAGTGAGCGTGTAGTTTATTAAAATACCCCCATGTAACGGTGTGCCTTTCTTTATTCCGCTTGGCAGCGCAACCCGAAGAGCTGCTATTTTTAACGAATGTGCCGGTTTTGCTAGCCAATAAATGCTCACATTACACAAAACCGGGGCGACGTGACAAAACAACACGCAGGGAGGAAGATTCCCTGCTGAATAATGAACCTTTTATTACACAAAAACTCACTTGCGTTAGCTGACTGCTCTGCTATCTATTATATTTTATTAAAAAGTTCTGAATGCTACTGTACACCAATCTTTTCAGCGACTGAATGGCACATTATAAAATCTCTCAGGAAGATTTCCGGAATGCATATTTTTAATCGACAGATCTCCTTTGCTGTCTACAATGGCTCCAGACCCATGTGATAGACCTTCCTGGAACGATATTCCGGAAGCTTCCCCCAGCCCCTGTAGACACTCAGACAAAATCAACACAGTGCTCTCAGCTTACTCATTAAGAGCCACCGTGGTGATGGATAGTTATAGATCTGCCATTCCAAAAGCATTTGGAACTAATTGGAGTTTTATCTTGACATCAGCAAACATATGGTTATTGACCATGGGGTCAAACACATTAGCCATTAGCTAGGGTCTTTGCAAAGCTTCATTTATATCTAGCCGCTAAATCCGGAGCGCTAAGCTGCCCTACTGCCATGACATTTCACGTTTGCACAGAACTGTCCCTGAAGATCAGGGAGCGGTCCGTGTTTCTATACGGGGATGATTAATTAAACAATTGTAGTGCTGCCTCTCATACTGCCTTCAGTTTCTTGTACTGTAATGAACCTGACACACTGGAACCTGTTACTTGGAAACAATACAAATTCAGAGCGGAGAAGGAAACACAGAGTCATTAACGGCCTGTCAGGAAGAAACACAACACGTGGTCACACCTGAAATCCACTTGGCTTCGCCAACTGCAGACTGTTAATTATTTTTTTTTTTATCCCTAATGATGTACAGTGAGGATCATTGTCGGAATAGCTGAGAGCCTTTGCTTAATTCTGGTTTGATTGGACGTTTGCCTGCGTTTTTTGAGGCTAGCGTGTTTGGGTGATAGAAAAATGAAGGAGCGCCGTCTCTGTGGTGATGATGGGCTGGTATAAATGCTGGAAATGGTGGAAACACGTATCATTTACAGATTGAATCGCTTTTCCTGAATCAAGGTAATTAAGGTCTTAATACACTTATGAGAGTTTGTACTCAGCGTTATCTGTGGGAACAAGATCTCATTGAACACATGACTCAAGTGTCAGGTCGACTCCTTAGAGAAGTAAATTAACCACCAACGGACTGCAAGGAGGCATTGTGGTCCACAGCAGGGTCCTCAGCGATGTTTGGTACCGAATCGCCTGGTTGGGGACCTCGGCGAGGCGCTCTGCCGTCCTCCTCTTTGCATGTGGAGTCACGTCCAGTATGTTGTGATGTCGCACGTGGTACGCCTCATGCACTATCACGACAGGGAGGGCCCTCCACGAGCTAATAAGAGTGTACTTAAAGCGCACTTCACGTGAGCGGTTCTGGAATGAGAGGTGCCGGGTCGGGTAATCACGGCGGACTAACACAGCTATGTTCCCACTATTTCATACATTGGCTGTTGTCTTCTGTTCCATCTTAAAAAAAAGGATCATCAAACCTCGTTTTTCACCAGTCCGGGGGATATTGCAGTTGAAATCTTCCTGCATTGAAAGTTGGCGATGGGCTCTGATCATTTCCCCCCAGTTTTGTCATATTACTGTTACATGCTGTGGTCTCCTCAGTCCGAATATAATCACATGTCCGGCCGCCTTAACGTCAGATGATTCTCCTAAACCATCCTATCTGAGCTGGATCTTGAGGTGATTTGTCTTCTATCTTTATCTGGTTTTCCATTATTCTGTTTGCCTTTTTTTCAGAATTTTATTTACTGTACTTAAAATGATTTCACGGCTCCGAAAATGCAATACATTTATTTATTGAAATGTTAAACATTATTATGTATATCTAAAGGTTTTTAATGAGATTTTTTTTCTGACTTGGAGTAAAAAATCAATGGCAATAAAAAGCCCTCCGCTGGCATTTAATCTTGTTCTTCTCCAAGTCAGTCTAAGTCCTGAGGGACTCCTGTGTGGTCATGACTCGAGAGATCAGTCTGCATCACACCTAGAACCACACCATCCACCAGCCCTCCTCCTTATACATAAACGACACGTGTGTCAACAGGAACGTCCTTGAACAGACGGTAACTCTTAAAAAAAGCAGGCATTTTAGGGACTCCTCCATAAAATAAATACACTCTTCACTTTCCTGGAAATTAACGTTTGAATCCAAGTGTGTGGGATTCCCTGTGAACATTCCGGTCTCAGCACACTAATGGCCAACTTTAGTCGCTCTTTCTGGCCTTGCCCGTCTTGACCAAGGTGAGAATAAGGGCCATTAATTACATTAAAGTGAGATTTAGTGTAATTCACAGTAGTAATAATATACAGTTCTTCTTGTTAGGAGACCTTCAAGCAGTACAGTATACTGCCAGCCAAATGGACTGTGGAGCATGTGCTCTGACCAGAACCTCATCGGGTTTCTGGCACAAGTAACTGTGCCTTAAAGGGACTGCAGGTGATGTTGATGCATTACTTGGGAGGCCATTCTGCCTCATGCACTTAATATGAGACATATGGGGGCAGTTAAGCTGCTGACCAATAGGAGAGCTTTCTATGATGGGTGGGAGGAGTTAATCTGCAAACCAAATGGAGAGCTTTCTATGATGTGTGGGAGGAGTTAAGCTGCTGACCAGTAGGAAGGCTCATAATGATGTGTGGGAGGAGTTAAGCTGCTGACCAGTAGGAAGGCTCATAATGATGTGTGGGAGGAGTTAAGCTGCTGACCAGTGGGAAGGCTCATAATGATGTGTGGGAGGAGTTAAGCTGCTGACCAGTAGGAAGGCTCATAATGATGTGCGGGAGGAGTTAAGCTGCTGACCAGTGAGAAGGCTTATAATGTTGTGTGGGAGGAGTTAAGCTGCTGACCAGTGGGAAGGCTCAAAATGATGTGTGGGAGGAGTTAAGCTGCTGACCAGTAGGAAGGATCATAATGATGTGTGGGAGGAGTTAAGCTGCTGACCAGTGGGAAGGCTCATAATGATGTGTGGGAGGAGTTAAGCTGCTGACCAGTTGGAAGGCTGATAATGGTGTGTGGGAGGAGTCAGGCTGCTGACCAGTGGGAAAGCTCATAATGATGTGTGGGAGGAGTTAAGCTGCTGACCAGTGGGAAGGCTCATAATGATGTGTGGGAGGAGTTAAGCTGCTGACCAGTGGGAAGGCTCATAATGATGTGTGGGAGGAGTTAAGCTGCTGACCAGTTGGAAGGCTGATAATGGTGTGTGGGAGGAGTCAGGCTGCTGACCAGTGGGAAAGCTCATAATGATGTGTGGGAGGAGTTAAGCTGCTGACCAGTGGGAAGGCTGATAATGGTGTGTGGGAGGAGTCAGGCTGCTGACCAGTGGGAAAGCTCATAATGATGTGTGGGAGGAGTTAAGCTGCTGACCAGTGGGAAGGCTCATAATGATGTGTGGGAGGAGTTAAGCTGCTGACCAGTGGGAAGGCTCATAATGATGTGTGGGAGGAGTTGACTTGTGCTCTGAGCTTGTTATGACGTGTGAGGACAGATTTGACTGAGGCTGTGGGTTACTCAGCATTATTCCATGGTGCAGCTTGGGGGGAGGGGGGGGGGATGGCATTCCTTGTCATATTGTTGCCCTGCTTTGAATCTTCTCTGATGGCAGTTTCCATGGAAACAAGGAGCCACTGATTCACCCTAATAAGTACATTTTTAGTGTGCACAAGTTTGTGCACGTGCGCGTGTGTGTGCACGTGTGCGTTTCTGTGTGGGATTGTTCGTGGTGCTCTGCTGTGTCAACGCTTATACACTCACTCCCATTTTACCTCTGAGGGGGTGAGTGCAAACAGTTTACTTGGAAGTTCACAATAAATTAGCAGTTAAAGCAATAAAAAAGACAATTCGTATTGTAAACACGTCCATTAGGAAGAAAAAAGTTAGAAAAATGGGGAAAAAACAACTCTGAAGGTGACGTCTCCGTTGCCAGAGCAACGCGGGTACAGTGGAGGGATTAATTTGAGGAACACCGTTTTGTCTTCAGATCCAGGATCGCAGAGTGGGCCTAACTGCTGGTATGCCCAGCTGCATGGCACACAGAGAAACCAGCCCCCAAATTTAGGAAGAGCTTAAACGGAGTCACACGCACGTGGAGAGACGAATTGTGGGATTTATTTTATACACTGTAATATGGAAACTCATATGCAGGATTTCGGATCTGTAGAACCAAACGTGCATTGTGACCCGGCCTCTTAATGCTGCCCAGCCGGATGTAGCAGGTGACACGTGGAAAGAACTGAGGGCAATGGCCATCTTTGGCCATCAGGGTCAGTGCTGGGAGATGACAGAGCTAGATTCGCTTCCTTACTGCAGCGGAGGGAACCATGATGAATCCTATGTGGACAAGCAGGCGTCCGCTTAGGAAACGATGAGCTCAGAAACCCAGCAGTCCAAAATCTCATGAGTCATGCTGATATGGCCATAATCCACCGTGAAGGTGCAGGACGTGGTGGGTGGCCCCTGATCAGAAAGGGGGCGTGGCCAGCATGGACAGAGACCACATGAGTGCGAGAGTGACCCCCCAGTGTCCCTCCATGGTGTTTCTGTAGCCCCGAATCCCGTGCTGTCCCTGTCACACCGAGTGCTAAACTCAATTAACTCAGGAAAAATGTGTGCCAATAAAAATAAGCACAATGAGATAAAACGAAATGCCGTCCTTGGCTGATACGAGTGCATCAACACAGGAGCGGAGACCTCCAAGCCTTCTAGCTGGAAGCAACATGTGGACAGGTTCACTTTTTCACACCTAGGGGGAGCTCTTCACCCTCATGTGAGCAGGCCCACGGAAAGCGGAGGAGCCTGACTGGATCTGACCACGCCTGCAGACAGACTGACAAACAAATAAACAAAACCGGCAATTTGGTCTTCAAGGCCAACATTATGAGCCCCAATGTTTTAAAACAAATAAGTACATAAAAGTTTAACATAATTTTATTTCAGAAAAAAACAGCAGCTATTCTCCCCCCCCCCCCCCCCCGCAACCCCCTCACAGAGGAATATAAAAAGCAAGGCCTTCGTTCCTCATGTCTGCTTTGACCCGACTGCAGCTCCAGCCTTTTTAAAGTAAGATAAAAATATCTTCAAATCAGTTTGCTTTTAAAAAATGATAACTGGTCTCAAGGAGCTAAAAGCAGACAAATTAGACAAATTAAGTCTTTTTTTTTCATTCTGTGCTTCATGTTCTCTCTCCAGTCGGCCCATCCCTCCTGCCACATGACCAATTCATATGGTAATATGGTCCTGAGTGTAACCACTTCGCCATTCAAACTGCCCCATTTAGGTTAAGGACCCAAATGAAGAGCTTGACCCGTCTGCATGCTGTTTCTGCAGTTCCTACTGTTCTGCGAAGTCCCTACGGGTTCAGGCCTCTGCGAAATGTGTTTGTGCCCCCCCCCCCCCTTCCCACCACCACCTGCTGACTGTGGCCTGGCTGACTGAGTGACCCCCCCCCGCCCTAGATCGGCTGGGCACGGCGCCTGGGTGGGTGAAGTCCAAAGTGCTTTTCCGAGCCTGAGCTCTTACTGTACTCCATGTCCTGCCCTGGTTTTTTGGCACAGAGGGAAAAAGAGCGATAACTGGGAGAATGAGACCACAAAATGCATTTTACATCATCAGAGTGACTCTATTACCGAAACAAACTGTTTCAATTACGACTCTTCAGAATGTATGAATCTAAACAGCGCGCTAATTATGTCTGTAATTACCAGGCACTCTGAGCTGATGGCTGTCTCTAAAAACAACCACCACGGTTAGGATCATGTGACCACGTTCACGGTTTCCGAGTCGCCAGGAGATGGATCCAGGGTGAGGGGGGGTGGGGGTGTGGTCCGAAGCACTTGTCTAGTCGTGTGAACATAAATCGGTCGCAACTTGTGACATCTTGTTTTTTGTAACACCAGGCATTGGCTATAGATATTGGATAATTGCTATAATTTTACTCTTTAATGCTGATATTTATTTATGCTAATTAACTTCACATCCAAGAAGAAATCACTCAGTAGTTGGTGTGGCCTTTCAGTACAAGCAGCCAGGACATCGCTTGTTCTCTGCCTCCTCATTATTAATAATCACACGCAAAATTAACGCCACTTGCCAGCTTAATGATGGCGAGGTTTTCAAAGTGGCCGGTCGTGAGCTCGCTGTTAGTACAGTAAATATAATTTAGCCAATAATAGTCATAGTGCAGCATGAACAGGGTCAATGTACCTGTGAAATCAGGCCTTTGTGTAAATGAGGTCAGAAGATATCCCAGAATGAAATGGCCCTGTTTTGTGTCCACCCTGTCACTACAGCGTACCCCTGCACTCTTGTCAGCCAATCCGCTCGCAGCTTCATTTACTCTATTCAGTTGACTGGCAGTGAAGTCAGCCAGTCAAGTGGCTGTGCACGTTATGATTTTTGAGAGCCAAATGCTTCCTCTCCACTGTCCTTCATCTCTTTATTTTTATGTGCTGAAGTCAGAAACTTGCACAGGTGTGTCAAACTAACAGCATTGTTCAGAAATAATGTTCTAATTCCCAAGTCCTGCTGGGTCTCTGCCTTTTCCTGTGGGCCGACACCACTGAGCGTGGTGTTTAGCCCGGTGAGAGGCAGCTTGGCTACAGGTTCCCACTGAGTTTGCTGTACAAGGTGCAGGGTTGAGACAGAAGAGGCCCCTGTGATTTATGGGTAAACAGACGAACCTCTGTTGTCTTCTGCTAAACACTTAAAAATAAACAGGCAGACGGCTTAGGTAGAGAGAGACACGACTGCCTTTCATTACGGGTGCTGCAGGAAGTGAACGAGATCGTTTGATCTCACAGGTTAGGGAAAAAAAACCTGTTTGATCTAAAGAATAACAAGTGTCACAGGTTCAGGCTGAACCTAATTTTATTCGGCTAAGATCCGTGAGGATGATTTATCTGAGCTCGCGGCCACTGACACATCCCTGCCGTCGTTTCTGCGCTACATCTTTTGTGGAGTAGAAATTGATTTGAATTGATTCTGGGGTGGGGGGGGGGGGGGGACTCAAGAGGGGTGTTGTGAATTCTTCCTGTGGAACGCTGTTGACAGTCATCATGGTGCAAACTAACATTAGCATCCGGTTTCAGGCAAAACAGAGATGCAGCCATGTAGGTTTGTTTGCCATGTTTGTTTGGCCCATGTTCGTTTGGCCCATGTGTTTGAAGTTGGCGCCATGGTGCAAACTCAAGCTGCACCCCGCCCATGTGGGAGACACCGCAACACTCCGGTAGCTGTAGCCCCCAAAACCATCCAGGCTATCTGTTGCTAATTTTCTATTCTTTTTTCAATTGGAGATTAACCCTTAAGCTTGATTATATAACATTTGTTGTTGGAAATCTGCGATTTTCCCGAGGTATAATTATGTCCCGTTTGCATGTAATTAAACAATTCAGAAAAAAGCCAGTGTGACGCTCAAACACGGATCCCCTGCTTCGAGGGGACAGAGGCGTCGTGCCTCCGATCGGATTCTGGCTCCCGTATTTTAAAGTTCAGTGTTCTTCAAAAACACTTTAAGATGCGAGCGATTGTCAGGGATTTCACTCTCTCCTGCTGACATCAAATTACTCAAAGCAGTGAAACAGGTGGGGGGGGGGGGGGGGGGCAGAGCAGAAAGGAGTGGAGAGGAGAGCGAGGGAGACGCTTCCCACCCCCAGTGTCTTATCGAATGGCCCTGTCCAGCCCTGTGCCACCATTTAACACTTCGCCTCTTCCTGCCTCTTTCTGGAGCCTGGAGATTTCAACTGCTCCCCCCCTCCCCCCAAAATCATGAAATACAAACACCCATTATGATGTCCTTAAAATTCAGTCGTCTAAACATCCATCCAGAAGTGAGGGAGCAATCTCCATGGCAAAGCACCTCTTGTTCCCCCTGGCCTAATTTAACACTTCTGTCATTAATGACATAACTGGCAAAGAGATGGGGGGGGGGGGGGGGGGTTGGGCTGCCCAATCAGAGAGCTCCAGTGGCTCCAGCAGGCAGACTGATGAAATTTCTCCGGATCAGTGCACTGCCACCCTAAAGGCCAGGGCTGCTCACTAAAGACATGCTTCATCTGGACTGGCTCTTGCTCAGCTATTCCAGCTTTCTCCATGTTTCCTGCATGGTGTTGTGGTGAGTCTGAGGCATTGGGAAAAAGGCATGAGAAGGTGAGGTCAGCTACCATAAGGTAGCATGACTCAACATTATAGTCACTGTGACTCTATGTAAATGAAGCAATATGAATTAGCCTGAGTCAGCAATATCTGCACTGGAATAGCCATGAACTGATTTAAGCATGAGTTCATGTGTTTTTACAGTGGGTCACTGTGACTCTGTGTACTGTAATTGAGTCTGAAGTGGTATGAGTTAGCACAATTCAGTGTGATTTGCAATGAGTTACTGTGACTATATAAATGAATCTGAAGTGGTATACGTTAGCATGAATCAGTATGATTTGCAGAGTATTGCTGTGACTACATAAAGGATTCTAGAGCGGTATGTGTCAGCGTGATTTGCAGTGAGTTACTCTGACTCAATGTAATTAAGCATGAAGTGATTTAAACATGAGTTATTGTGGTTTATAGTGAGTTATTGTGACTGGGTAAATGAGTCTGAAGTGGTGTGAGTTAGCATGAGTCAGTGTGATTTGCAGTGAGTTACTGTGACTACACAAATGAATATGAAATGGTATGAGTTAGCATGAGTTAGCATAATTTGCAGTGAGATTCTGTGACTCTATATAAATGATTCCGCAGCAGTATGAGTTAGCGTGATTTAGCAAGCGAGAAACAGGGAACAGGAGAGACTAGGGAGCAGGTAGGTAAACAGCAAGAGCAGAAGGACGACAAGAACATGGTGTGAAGATCATGCGAAGAAGGCTACGTCAGGCCATCACCATTTTACAGAAGAACATAAGGTAAATTGTCACCCAGGCTTCTTCCAGCATAGGTTAGCATAAGTCAGTGTGATTTGTAATGAGTTACTATGACTAAATAAATCTGAAGTGGTATGAGTTAGCATGAGTCAGTGTGCTTTTTAGTGAGTTACTGTGACTCTGCGTAAATGAGTCAGAAACAGAAGGAGAGAAACCCCTGCTGACAGCTGGACTGTATGTGGCTCCATGGCCTGCAGCTATGGAAACTCAAAGTGCAATATTACTCTGCCTGAATAACAGCAACACTAATGAAACAATAAGGAGGCTGGGATGCCCTGTTTCATTCAGAGAGCATCTACACAGCCATTCGTTTTAATCAGCCTCTGTCAACTGAGCAATATCGAGTTTCATTCCACAAAATCTGGATGAGGTGCGAGATATTTACACTGTTGGTTGTTAGAGGGAAATGGGGAACAGGAGAGACCAGAGAGTAGGTAGGGAGACAGCAAGAGTAGAAGGAGGAGAGGAACATGGGGTGAAGGCCATGCGATGAAGACTACGTCAGACCATGAGCATTTTACAGTAGAACATGAGGTCGATTGCCACCCAGGTTTCTTCCAGTACAGGTTAATATTTGCATGTGCAACCATTCAGATAGAGAGATTGTCATATTTAAGGATGGGGCTGAAACGCACAGGACTGTAACCTTACAGCACATGTCCAGACTGCCCTCTTATCTTGTAAAAACCCTAACCCCCCTAACCCTAGCCACTAACCCCAGTCTCCTCTGCAGGTTAGTGCTGCTGGCAGGTTGGGTTTGCCCCTGTGAAGATGAGATAGATGTGGAACGACAGGCTACAGACAGACTGTGACGTGACTTGATGAAGTAGTTAGAGGCGGATTGTGATGTGAACCAATAGAGAGTTTAGAGGCAGACTATACTGTGACCTGAATGTGAGGCAGGCTGTGATGTGATATGACAGAGGGATTAGAGGCAGACTGTGATGTGAAGTGATGGAGAGTTTAGAGGCAGGCTGTGCTGTAACCTGATGTAGAGTTTAGGGACAGAACATTACTCCTTGTTTATGGTTGTGCTAAGAGTGGCTCATGCATTACTGTCACGTGTCCTTCTTATGTTTGTTCAGCATGTGTGTAACAAACGGTGGTGACTGGAGATCAAAGTTCAGCCTGACCGCACATGGTCAATGAAGCCGTCAGATAGTCAATGTTCTAACGGCCCAGTCCTCCTCTCCGTCTGCTACCCCAGGCTCTCTCGAGTGTTTCTTCAGTGACTTTTCATTTGACATCGTGTGCTGGATATTGGGTGACGCAGCCGCCGGCGGTGCAATTCCCAGATCACATCCTGGAGCTGAGGTAGAGTTGTTTTATCACCGTGCCGATCATGACCTGCCACAGGGATGTCCGTAATCCACTGTTTTCTTCACAGCTTTTGGCTGCCCGCAATCTAATCAAGTGTGTTTAAGCGAAACCCTGAAGGTTGTAAAGAATTTGTTGCTAGAAACCCTGCCTTCGGGAGCCAGTTTGGGGGGTTTATGGGACAGGGGAGTCATGCTATCATTTCTCCAATGGCAAAGACACATGTTCCGGAGATAGAACTTTGGGCTCATGCTGTGAGGTTCAGGGATTCAAGGTTTCAAAAGGCAAATTGTCATTTGTACAAGTACAGATATACTGAAATCTGTGCTTGTGTACTGTCCTGCAGAATTAAACACCAAATAACAATAAATATCAAATAATAGCAAATAACAGAATATTGAGAACAATAACATACATACAATATACATACTATACATACAGTAGTCATACAATATATATAATAAGATCATTAGACGCTGCCGGCTTCTTGGCTTACCTACCTCCTGCTGTCATTCATCCCTGAGATTTCTCTAATTAAGTAAACACCTCCAAATAATCACGACTGAAGGATTACAAACCTTCAAATATATATGAAACCAAGCATCTTCTAGGGAATTAAAAGCAGGTCTGGGAGGAGGCCTGGAATGGCCTGGAATGGGCTGGAATGGGCTGGAATGCTGGGACAGAGCGGTCCCCAAGGACACAGGTCAACAAGTTCTGGAAGCTGACAGTGTGTGGGAGGAACCTGGGAAGCAAAGGGTGAGATCGGAAGAGAAAGAGGGGCGATAAAGAGCTGGGTGAGTCACATGACCCAGTTGGACGTCCAGTGGTGACGACCAGGCATTAAATACCATGAAGATACTGAGGAAGATGGACAGGGGACAGGTCTGGAAAGTTAAGCTATTACACACAGGGTTGCCCTGGGTGCGATAGCATCAGCGTCCGCGGTGAGCGGGTCGCACCGCTGAGGTTCTGATAGCACATGCAGGACGGGCCCGGAAACGTGGTACCATCAGATACCGGAGCCCAGAAGCATTTGGACTGCGTGAATCACCAACGTCTCGTATTATCATGGGTGTCTGAGGAGGGACCCGATCCTGACAGGTGCGGGACTGGGGGAGGCAGAACCTGCTGGTGCAGTCTGGGCAATGCCTCTGAGCCAGACACCAGGCGCTTTAAATAAAGCCTCACTTAATTACAGATGTAATATGTTAAATGAATTTTTTATGTGTGCAGTCACTCTGTGCTGAGAATGATGTCCACAAGAAGGCAGCCGCCATGGCAGGCCGCATTAATGACCTCATTAGCCGAACACGCTGAGCAGGTTGGTGGGGAGGGGATGTGGAGGGGAGGGCACCAGTGCTGACTGGCAGCTGGGTCGGCCAATCGGTGGGGCCCAGCTGTCTGTTTTGGCTGCTTTGATCTATCTCAAATAATGCTGAGGATTTAGGGGCTGAGCGTGAAATGAGGTCCACGTCTGTTTTCATTTCCTTTATTTTTGGATTTTAACAGGGATTTAGTCACCAAACTTTTCCATATTCATGTACCACTGTGAATCAGGCCCATTTGGATTCTCACACAGACACACACACACACACACGCGCACGCACACACACACACACACACACACACACACACACACACACACACACACACACACACACACACGCTTAGTCGGGTAAACATATTTTTAAGGGGACCGCTCATTCATTTCTATGGGGAAAATGCTAACGCTAACTATGACAACCTTAACCCCGATCCAGCCCTAACCATAACCGTAAGTAGCCAAACAAAATACCAGACATTTTTGGTTTTATTATTACATTCACAGATCTTTGTGGGGACCTGAAAAATGCTTTTATTACATTGTGAGGGACATTTATAATGCAATATAAACATGATACACACACACACACACACACACACACACACACTCTTTCAAAAGGAGCACCATGGAGCTGATGGTCTCTTGGGAACCACTCAAGCTCTTGCCCACATCAGTGGGAAACACAGAATCTGTCTCCCAGCAGCCGAGCAGTTTGCCACATGACACCAGTGCTTCCATGTTTTCTCTGTGAGAATGTGCTGTCGCCCGCTGAGGGTGAGAGGAAGAGGGAGAGGGAGGCGAGGGAGGAGAGGGAGGCGATGGAGGAGAGGGAGGAGAGGGAGGCGATGGAGGAGAGGGAGGCGAGGGAAGCGAGGGAGGAGAGGGAGGCGATGGAGGAGAGGGAGGCGAGGGAGGAGAGGGAGGCGATGGAGGAGAGGGAGAAGAGGGCGGCGAGGGAGGAGAGGGAGAAGAGGGAGGAGAGGGAGGCGATAGAGGAGAGGGAGGAGAGGGAGGCGATGGAGGAGAGGGAGAAGAGGGCAGCGAGGGAGGAGAGGGCGGCCAGCCGGTCACCTTCGTCCCAAGGGGAGCATCCCCATCCCGCTAATTAATCGCCGCCAAACAGATTAATACATCCTTATAAACCTCTTCATCCCCGTTATCGCTGGCCATACAATAACATTATTCAGATTTATTTGGGGTTTGGTCAGTCTTCTCCTCAATAATCTAATTAAACAAGAGCCGGCAAACTCATCATTGAGATTAATTTCTGAGTCCTAATTAATTAACAAACATAAACAAGTTTGCTTTTATATCCAGGCAGATTGGGGGGGGGTTGCCATAGGTGGGGAGGGGGCTAAGGGACAGTATCCACTGTAAATCCTCCAGGTGTTACGCTGCAATGGCTGATTGTAACCTGTGGCATGAATTTGGGCGGGGGGGGGTGCCAATATTACCAGTATATCTATCATGCCTGAGACGTCAGCATGATGGATCAGCAAATGCGTATGCAAGCGTGTGTGTGTGTGTGGGGGGGGGGGGGGGGACGTTGGCTTTGGCAGCATGCTAAAGAGCAGCTCTTTATCATCTGACCCTCTGGAAGATACCAGCTCTATAAGACGCCAGTCCTATGCAACGGTGATTCCGGAGGGGGGGGGTAGGCAGAGCTTCTCTGCGTTTAACTCCTCGGTGTGTGGGACACACAAGGTGTGGAAGACCGTGTGCGGTGGCGAATCTTAATCACCCCCGCAGCCCCCGAGAGACGGGTGTTAATGATTGCGCAGACGGGGGGTTAAGCGGAGCCGGCGTGACCTCGGCGACCCCCCCGCATCATTTTAATCTGAGAGTTCGTGTCAGAAAGAATGAGCAATGGTGCAGTCG
The DNA here is from genome assembly GCF_048594095.1 of Paramormyrops kingsleyae. NCBI lineage: Eukaryota > Metazoa > Chordata > Actinopteri > Osteoglossiformes > Mormyridae > Paramormyrops > Paramormyrops kingsleyae. Next base: position 2,689,866 of record NC_132813.1, read on the forward strand.
GCTTTCATTCTGAGAGCGAGGCTGAGGATGGGGAAAGCCTCCCCCCGCTCGGAGAGCGATCCGTCACATAATCCCCCCCCCTCCCGGTCCCCGACGCCCAGACAGATATTGACAGATGGCTGTGACCTTCTCCGAGGGTTGGGCGAATGCAGACTGATGGAGCGCGGCGACTCCCTTGTATCCCCCCCCCCCCCAAAGACAGCCGCCTGTTCTAGGTAAGAGTGGGACCCTGCCTGACATGTGACCCTGCCTGTCACCTCCCCAAACCCTACAGACCACAGAGGGACCCAATCCACCTTCCCCCGCCCCCCCCAGTCCACGCTGCTCAGAAACCCACGTCCTTCCCGGCCTTAACCCACCCCAAGCAGAAAACCCAGCCGTTCTATCTGACAGACAGAGTCATGTGCTTCAGGGGCCAGAATTTACGACAAACAGGAAATAAAAGGGGCCCCTATTAAATACGTGAAGCCTTCATATTAACACGGCTCATTTCCCATCACGCTCAGCGGATGACAGCAGGCGTATATCTGAGCACTGTATTCCTGCTGGTCACGCTCCTGAACACAGTTGCATTTATTTAACCTTTATCCAAAGCTATGTACATTTCCCTTTGAGAAAGGGGGGTCAGGATCCAACACCCCATCCCCTGTGCTGGCCCTGGGATTTGAACCGGTGACTTTCTGATCACATCACCACACCAAGCCACACACCAGTCCCCAAAGGGGCGATGTGGTCGAGCCTGTGCCCGTACCTGTGCCCGTACCTGTGCCCGTCAGTACCGTGGCCCTCACTAACCGACCGAGCCACTCGGCCCTTTGGCCAGCTCGCAGGCAGTGCTATAGCTCACAGCATTCATCAGGGCAGGCCGTACTCGTACCCGAGCCACTACGATGGGATGAGGGAGAGCTGTGTGATCTGTTCACCGCCCACACCGTGGCTCCCGCTTAATCACGCTTTTGGCCTGGATCTGCCGCGCTGCTCATCATGCTCAGCCCAGCTCCCACTGCTGTTCATGTTCTGCTAAGCACTTGCCTCTTACTCAGCCCCCCCCCCCCCCCCGATTCATCATCAGAGACTCCCGGCAGTACTGGGGGGGGAGGTCGGGGATGACAGAGCACCCGCTGGACGGTGGGGCCGCGCTCCCCGTGATGGGTGGAGGGGCCCCATTATCCATCAGCTTGCCGCGGATCGACGTCGAGCACGTCGTGCATCTCCCTGTCAAGGAAAGCGATTGTCCTTTATCGCCGCGGCAACCGGCTCCGACCTTAAAAATAATAATATTTCTGAGTGAATTGAAATGATGATAGCGAGCGTCTGGGATGCTTGGTGCCATGGTCCCTTCTTACTCTCTCTGCCCCGAAGAGCGGGGTGGGGGGGCCGGGGGTGCGTACTGGAGTTATTATTCTGCACACGGCAAGTAGAGCTTTACCCATTGCGAGGATGTATCTCCGCTGAGGATGAGGTTAGATGGTCCATGGGACATGCCACTCTGACGAAGGCTGTGTTTACCACCACTCAAAACCATGCATCTGTATGGCGCCCCCTGTTGGCCTCAAGCAGTCACTTCACAAAATATTCAACTTCCTTATTTTGAGGATGCTGAAGCAGCATGTTCTTCTAACCGGCTAGCGAGCTACAATTTTCAAAAATAAAAGGTAGGAGGCCTCTAAGCTGACCATAATTCTACACCACAAAGATACGCCTGATGTAGCACACGGGGGGGGGGGGGGCTTGTGAGTTGGGCCCCAGAGGCAAGGAACCCGCTCCTGTCGCCACTATGGAGAGGGGAGCTGTGCTGGCCAGGCTGGGAAGGAGTGACTGTGGGGGCTCCAGCATTATGTCACTGTGGAGGGAGGAGCCTGTAAAGCTCTCTGTGACTGTGTGGGTCTCCTCTACCCACCGTGGAAGCCTCTCTGAAGCATGTGCAGATTGGCTGAGGTGGAGCCTGAGTCAGCTTTGGGGTGTGTGTGTGTGTGTGTGCGTACGTGTGTGAGGGTGTGTGTGTGTGCGTGTGTGCGAGCGGGTGCGTGTGTGCTGAACTCTTCTCCATACCTCCTGAGATGGACTAACCGTGACCCTGAAGAGAACAAGCAAATATATTATACATGAACGCTCCTTCACAGGAGGTCGGCTTTAATCCTGATTTTTGAACCGTCTCCGGTTTCCAACCGTGGCGTTTATCTGTATCTGTAACACATCGGCGGAGTCGTCCAGCGGAACGAGAGATGAGAGAGAGGATATGGACACAGCCCCTCTATCCCTCTCGATTGTGACTCTTTCCGGAAGTTGTTTGGCGTGTTCCTCAGGAGCAGATGTGCTTAGGGTGTCACGGCGGTGGCGTGACCCCGGGGGCCAGGGACTGAGGAAGGGTTTCGTTATCTGGCTCACTGGTACAAATCCGCACAGTGACAGTCTCTCTCCAGGGTCTTGCCCGTCCTGTGGTGCTGCCTCACCCTCGTCCCCCCAGACCCTGTCCCCACACGGCTGTCACTTTCGCTCCCGGCCACCATAACCGCACGCAAACCACTTCCTCAACTTATTTATTTATTTCCTTTTCTTAAAAAATTGTTGTTCCTCTTAAGGCTTTTGTCAGCTTCCTCTCAGCTATGTAATTACCCGAAATCCGACATGAAATTAGGTGGTATTAAAGACATTTTGGCACAAAAGCCACCCCCACCCCCCCTGACAAGTCTGCCGCTTTCAGAGCTCTAATCAGGTGACTAAGCGATCGCGGTAGGCGTCTGCATACCACGGGGGCGGGGGGGAGGAGGCGCTGCCGTGGAGACCAGGGGGTGCCATCTGCCCGGTTCAGGTAAGTTCGCCAGCATCTCAGAGCTCCCACCTGGACACAGTGTCAGAACAGCGCCCCCCAGAGGTGAGAGGAAGAAGAAGGAGGGGCAGGGCTACGATGGCTCAGATGCAAGGGGCTGGAAAGAGAAGAGACAGTGATATTCATGGCAACCTGGCCAGAGGTGATTCTAGGAATTTTTAAGGTGGGCCGGCCATAATTCATATAGAGGGGTCAACCTTTCATTAGCCAATGATATGCTTAGAATCGGTGAGTGTGAGAGGATGGGGCATTACGGTGGCCAATAAGCTTTTAGCTTGACATGGTTACGTCATCCGTCACGCAGTTTCATTTCAATAATAAGAGGTAGACGCCGTCTGTGGCTGGGGCAGGAAAGAAACACTGAGGATTATGGACCGACAGACCTGTTTGGCAGAGTTCTGTCCGCTCTCAAGATGGCCCCATCAACAGGGGCCACTCAGGCACTCCGAATCATCCCCGCTGACCCTGAGCATGGGGCACTGGCTCTCCACCTTCACCTCTCCACCTTCATCTCTCCACCTTCACAAGAAAGAGAGACAGCAAACTCAAAAAGGAAGAGCCAGGGACTGTGCCCGTCCAGTCAATGCCTGACATCTGCATACATGTGGACACCAACAGACAGAGGCTGCAGCAGGCTGAGCGATCCCCCCTCCCACCTGGCTACGACTCACTGTGTCCACTGGGGCTCCTAATTATATGTGCCATGTCTTTATTGGCCACATTACATTCCCACACAACAACGCCCCTCTCCATATAACCACATCCTCTCCTCATAACCACACCTCTCTATGCATAACCACACCCCTCTCGTAATAACCATGCCCCTCTCCACATAACCAAACCTCCTATAAGCAGGACCACACCCCTCTCCACATAACCACACCCTCTATGCATAACCACGCCCCTCTCCACATAACCACACCCCTCTATGCATAACCTTGCCCCACTCTACACAACCATGCCCCTTCATGTAATCACACCCATTTCCACATAACCATGCTCATCTCTGCCTAACCACACCCCCTTATATAACCACGCCCCTCTCCACATAACCACACCCCCGTATATAACCACGCCCCTCTCCACATAACCACACCCCCTTATATAACCACACCTCTCTCCACATAACCACACCCCCTTATATAACCACACCTCTCTCCACATAACCACACCCCCTTATATAACCACACCTCTCTCCACATAACCACACCCCCTTATATAACCACACCTCTCTCCACATAACCACATCCCCTTATATAGCCACACCCTCTAATATAACCACGCCCCTCTACACATAACCACACTCATCTCTGCATCCATCTCCATGTAACTATACCCATCTCCACATAGCCATCAGTCTTGCCACATAACTGCAGCAATTTCATGAAACCACACCCCTCTTCACATATCCTCTGCATCACCACACCCCTCCCCATATAAACTCACCCATCTCTACATAACCACACCCCTCTCCATATAAACTCACCCATCTCTACATAACCACACCCCTCCCCATATAAACTCACCCATCTCTACATAACCACACCCCTCTCCATATAACCACGCCCATCTCTACATAACCACACCCCTCTCCATATAAACTCACCCATCTCTACATAACCACACCCCTCTCCATATAAACTCACCCATCTCTACATAACCACACCCCTCTCCATATAAACTCACCCATCTCTACATAACCACACCCCTCCCCATATAAACTCACCCATCTCTACATAACCACACCCCTCTCCATATAAACTCACCCATCTCTACATAACCACACCCCTCCCCATATAAACTCACCCATCTTGGCATAAACACACCCCTCTTCTTGTCTCATACACACCTGCCTCTTAGCCTCCACATGTTGATGGATGAAACTGTATTACAGTTAAATTATAAACACAATAATTTGCCCCTCTGTGCACCAGAGGCATATGATAGCTCTGGCAGTTGTGCTTACCAAGAATCAAACCATATACTTGCATAGGGCCCAAGAGGTCTGCACGCTAATATTCAATAAACACATTCCTTATTTAAGAGATGCTTAAGCAGCATGTTCTGCTAACTAGCTAGCTACCTACTCGTATGATCTTGTGATTCTAGTCACTAGCTATTTAGTCTTGGACTCATCTGAAGGGGGCCCAAAATGACTTTTTTTGAGTGGGGCCCAGGAAGTTTAAGAGCAGCCTCTGGGACAATGGCTCACCTCTGCCCCCTACAGACCACAGGGGATATTTACACTACACTCTACATCGTGAAACGCTGAATCGTCAGACATTGTAGGTGGGCTAGAGTGGGAGAACCCCCCCCCCCCCCCCTTCATGTGTGAGGGGGTCGCTGTGATGACACAAGCTCATACAATCCCTGCACCTCTTTCTCACGGAGGCCCCAGCTGATCAATAGTATTTGCAGGACCCACCCCCCCCACCCCTCCTCCCCGCCGTCTCAATTTCAGAGCTAAGGAGCAATTTTTCCCGTGCTGCTTCTCCAGCGCCGAAGCAGGCTAGCGATTTGGCCACGCATGACATCGGCCGTGGCGACTGCCCAGCGCCGCAAACCGGGCCCATTACCACTCGGGGGGACAGATCGCAGATATGATACGCGGGGATGAGGGGCCTCCATCAATCAGGGTAACTACAGCTGTTACTGAAGGGTCATAAGGATTTTAATCTCCACTGGTTACAGCTTGGGGTCCAGCCCATCGCCGCGAAATAGCCACGTAGCAGAGCCGTCAGTCCTGGGGAGGGCGAGATCGAGAGGAGCGGGGCTGACGGGAGGATTGGAGAAAGCAGGGTGAGAACATTGGTTTTCTGCTAAACATGCTATTGATTCGCCAAGACTTCAGCTGTCCGTCTTACTCAACGTGTTGTCCGGACCTGTTACTTTCACTGCCACGAAAAATGTGTCTGAGCCCTAACTGTGGAAACAGATTACAGCCTTGAACAGATGCGTGACTTTCCAGGGCTGTTTTCCCCATTAAAAAATATCACCGGCTGTTCCGAGCAACGGCAGACGTCATACATAATCGGCAAAACAAACATGAACGCGGCAGAAATCGGCGTTGATTAAAAGCTGAGTGGGTGCCCAGGCCAGTCGAGGGCGCCGTGTGAGATATCTGCTGTCTGGGGCAGAATACTACGGTCAGTGCACTTTATCAATAACCCTGCACTGTTTTCTGGAGACAAAGGATATTGAACTGGCCGTATGGCTTTGATGGGGCCTGGCGGCGCCTCCACGCCCTTTATTTATTGATGGCTTTCATGCGTAGTCAACAGCTTTAAAAAACAGATTCTTTAAACACAGACGATCGATATATTTGGCAAAACTGATAAAATTGCTACTTTATTAATTAGCTAAATTGAATCGAGGCAGTCCATTTAAGTTGCACATCTATGTATGTATGTATTGATTCAGACCTGATTCGCATGTTTCTCACAAACCCTGAAAGTGACAGAGCTCTTATTGTGTAATACTGTGAACCCGGCATTATACCATAGGATATATATGTTTTTAATATACAAGAATTCAATTTATTGAAACGATGTACGAGGCGCCACTGGGCTGATTAATACATAAAGCATTTCTAAAAATATATTTTTCATTTCCTGCTGAACTAAGGTCTCACTGAAAATTAACGGTATTAGTGGGATGCATAGGTGAAATTCCTGGTTACATATTGGAACATTAATCTTTGTTTACACATGGTAAACATGCTGTTACATTTTTTAATTATGAAGAGGTGGCAATAAATCTTTTTTTATTTCTTTGTAGTTTTGGGTGCGTCAGTGGGGAAGCATGTGCTTTGGCCGCTGCGCCTGTGTTTGGTCGCGGCACACGGTCCCTGCAACCACAGCGTGACGCTGAAATGCACAGGCCGTGTGCTGGTGATGCTGGCCGCTTAGCCGTGCTGAGAGTAAGTGAACATGGATCTACAGGCTAAGGAGGGAACAGACTCCCCTCAGGAGGCCCTAAACCTGGATTATACTCAGTGGCAGTGATGACACGACAATAATGCACCCCGTGCGGTTCATGGGGTACAGAAGGCAGCGGACAGACCCATGAGTCCGAGTACATTTGATAGCAGCCTTAACCATCTTCAGGGGCATATAAAGGGGTGGAGCACTGGCCCCAGCTGAAAGCTGATTGGCCCCTGGAGTGCCCTCACCCCTGTCACTCACAGATTCCAAACATATCATTGGGTAATGATAAGGTTGGCCCCACTTTATGAATTATGGCCCTGCCATTACCCCCTACCTTAAAAAAAATCCTAGAATTCCCCCGCAAATCTTAAGGCAGAAAAACATGAAAAATATGACGACTCAACCAGTCCGTAGCCACCTATAGCTGAAATTTAACTTTAAGAGAGCTGCTAATCATCGCTGGGACAAAAACGACAAAAACAAAACAATAGGAGCTGGGGGAGGGAGTGAGGTGCCCCCACACAAGGCTCCGATGGCCTCGGCTGATTTCCTGCATATTGCAACTCATTACTTTCAATCCGGCAATAATTGCAAATGAAGCAATTAGACGTGCAATTTGCCGAAAACGTCTCTGCCGAATACATGTTGCGTCAATTCATTAGTGTCAGACGGAGAGGTTGCTGTCAGCAGAGCAGGCCTGACGCCGGGCCCGAGGCCACGCCCACCCGGTGCTGTTAATGCCCGCCTTCTGCACCAATATAACGACGTCTTTGATTTGTAATGAGATTGCTTCGCTCCGCACGCGCCTGACATTTACAGATTTGGATAATTGTATTTTATGTTAGCGTTGTGTAACATTTCTGAAGTTAAATGCTCTGATTTCGCAGTTAGTTATTACATTCATTCGGACCCGGGCCAAAAAACCAACAGCCCAAATTAAATGCTAACGGATTAAATGTTAAAATTTTAAATATTGAATAGACCGCCGGCCGCCCACAGCCCTGTTTTTAATCTTCTGCAGTCCCCAGGTGACCGCGTTCGGATCACAGGACCATGAAGCCCCAGAAATTAAACTGAGATGAAATAAAAGGCCTTTCAGGAAGGAAAATAAAGGGGAGAGGAGAGTGGCAGGAAGGCAGAAGGGCTATGCTAACGACTTAGCAGCACCGCGCCGTCCCTCCTGTTTACAGAGAGAGGCATGGAGTGTGTCCGGCAGCCATAGTCTGCGCTGAGGGCGCTTTGCCGAGGGAGGGGTCCCCTTACATAATGCACACAGCCTACAAAGGAGCTTCCACTTGATTGGGGTAAGCCCCACCCCCTCCAAATTTTGCAGAGCTGATTGAAAGCCTGCGGAGTTAACATCGTCTGGAAGTGTCAGTGATCGGCATGGGATTATACTCAGCCTCCCGTCAATGGAAACCTCATACTTTTCTCCGCTGTGGCTTCTACCCTGTTTTGATACAGATTTATCTGTGATTGTAGGGATTCTCCCGTAAATGATTGAGGGATAACGTTATGGAAAGCAATATGTCACTTAAACGAGATACGCGCTGAACTCAAGCCAGTGAGTAATTCACGGTTGCTGCACAGTTGTTCAGACTGACCTACATGCTGGATGAGGTCAGAGGTCATTGAAGCATGGGGTTGGGTTGTGAGGGGGCAGAGCCTCTGACATACTGGCAGGATGATGTTTAGGGATTGGATGTGATGGTGTTTGGTGATTGGACTATGGGGAAAACAGAGCCGGGCCAGTCCTGGCCATGGGGCATGTGTGGGTCCTGAAGGAAGCCAGAACACAACTGATCTCATCACACACATCTGAGTCGTTACGAGATTTTCAGGTATTAAATCTTCATGTCTTCATTTTTTTACCTACACCCTGACACTGATCTCAGAATCCAGATGGGACCACAGAGTTAGTCAGTCCATTTCCCTGTTGGGGCTAGCCTACAGCTAACATTTTCCTAGAGCTAGCCTAGCAATTCTCCTTTGGAAGTAGCCTTGATCTAGCCTAGCATTTCTCCTTTGGAAGTAGCCTTGATCTAGCCTAGCATTTCTCCTTTGGAAGTAGCCTTGATCTAGCCTAGCATTTCTCCTTTGGAAGTAGCCTTGATCTAGCCTAGCATTTCTCCTCTGGAGGTAGCCTTGATCTAGCCTAGCGTTGTCATGTCACAACAGTGCCTGCCTTTTCCATCTCAATTGCATGCCTAGAGCCTGCCCAGAGTTTCTTTGGATGATGATCACGACATCACTGCTAACTGGCTCGTGCGAGCCCTGAAATTACACTCCATAAACAGCTGTATGTGAGAAGAAGATGTATATGTTCTGCTTGGGTTTGAGTTTGTCAGAATTGGTGCTGAGTATGATAATGTTGAGAGTTCACGCCGCGCGCAAGCGGCAAACCCGGGAAATGGTGTCTGAGTGTCCTGTGACGTTTCCCTCAGATGGCTGGATCGCCGTTTAGGCCAAACTCACTGGAACAAAAGGTCACGGAAGTTGCCAACAGCGGGATGCATAATTCATGTGGAAGAGCAGGTGCTTGACAGAATCAGGGCTCGGAGGAGGGACCCTCGCCCGCATCCTCACACATCTAATACCCTAACTCCTGTACGATTAGCAGCCGCTACATTTTTTACCCCGGGTGATAAAATCAGCCGTCACTCTTCGTTCTCCGAGTGACGGAACCTGAGAGAAAACATCTCCCTCATTTGCAATGCAGAGCAGGAGTAATGAACCAGTATTAGACATCTGACTTGGGGGATTTGCATTTTATTTCTAACTCTCCTGCCTCATGTATACAAGCCAAACTTTTCATCCGGACTCTTGTCCTAGCTCTTATACCCCCCCGATTATGTATAGAGGTATGAACAAGAACATGCATAAACGGGGAGGTGCTGGGGCGGGACATGTTCAATAAGGCCCGTGTGGATTGGCACATGGCCACACAGACTTTTAATAAGCCATGTTTTAATTGGACAAGCTTCACAGTCATGTGGTGCGTTGTCTGCACTGTGATCAAATATTTCTAATGTGCTTTTCTAAGCTGCAGACTGACTCTCCCAGGCTCACCAGACATGATGATGATTATCATTACTATTAGTATTATGACTAGGAGTACTGGGGAGATAGACTGGACTACCAAACAACAGATGTCTGCACAGAATAGTTGGCAGTGTTATCCCTCTCGATAAGCGAATCTTAAATCCCACTGCCCAGCCAAAAGTGCTCAGGCTTATAAGGTGTGGTAACACTCCAGAAATATGCATTTTTCATTTTATTCTACTTATGTAGCAGATGCTTTTATCCAAAGCGATGAGCATTTTTTCCAGAAAGCGGGGTTGTGCTGGTTCTGGGATTAGGGTTACCACCATTGTCCCACATAACACAGGATGCAGCATGTACCAATGAGGGATCGTCCCGTACTGACAGGATGCAGCATGTACCAATGAGGGATCGTCCCGTACTGACAGGATGCAGCATGTACCAATGAGGGATCGTCCCGTACTGACAGGATGCAGCATGTACCAATGCGGGATCGTCCCGTACTGACAGGACGCAGCATGCACAAATGCGGGATCGTCCCGTACTGACAGGACGCAGCATGTACCAATGAGGGATCGTCCCGTACTGACAGGACGCAGCATGCACAAATGCGGGATCGTCCCGTACTGACAGGACGCAGCATGTACCAATGCGGGATCGTCCCGTACTGACAGGACGCAGCATGCACCAATGCGGGATCGTCCCGTACTGACAGGACGCAGCATGTACCAATGAGGGATCGTCCCGTACTGACAGGACGCAGCATGCACAAATGCGGGATCGTCCCGTACTGACAGGACGCAGCATGTACCAATGCGGGATCGTCCCGTACTGACAGTATGCAGCATGCACCAATGCGGGATCGTCCCGTACTGACAGTATGCAGCATGCACCAATGTGGGATCGTCCCGTACTGTAAGGGACGGGTGGCAACCCTACCTGGGATTCGAATATAACCTGCTGAACCACACAGCGACCCCCACGCAGGTGTGGTGATAAATCCTCTATATATGCTCTAATATTTCCACCGAAACCTTCAGCAAGTTAAACAGCTGTCGCAGTAAATCTGGACAGGGGTGGGGGGGGGGGGGGATGGGGTTGATGCAGTTATTTGACAGCCACTGTGTGTATATGTAATGTCATATAAAATGGGCTGCAATATTATTGTAGGCCATTGAGGTTTTCGCAGCATGCATGCACAGACGAGGCATGCAGGCAGACTCACGCTGGAACAGCCCTCCTTGGACGGGACGGGTTGCCTGAGCACGGCATAGGGCTGCTTTCATCTGCGCTCGTTTTATAAACGCAAGAAATTATTAATCATCAGTAAATAATAGCGCCTCTTTTCTGGAGGGGCTGGACCGCGCCGTGTTGTCATGGCGCTGTTTGTCAGGCAGGAAGGGGGGAGCATGCAAATTAAAATCAACACAGGCAAACAACGAAAACTAACAAATATTTCCGTCACAGCTCCTCAGTGACAAATCAAAGCCTTACTCTGTTTATCTTCTTTGCTTTCGGCTTCTTTAAAAAGGAGCCTTTCTCTGGCATCCTGGTGACAAACAAGCTGATAAATCCTCATTTTATTTAGGGCCGGTTCACATGTAGAGCGTGCTCTGCAACTCTGAGTAGTGTAATTAGCGTCTCGTCATACTGCTTGCCATGGAGTGACCAGATCTTGAATCCTTACACAGCTCCACTCACTGTGAATGGAGCCCGCTGTGGCACAACACAGCCAGCAGGGTGGCGCTAGTGAGGCCTTCACTAATGAGCTCCAAGCTGAGCTCTGTACATAAAAGACCCCCAGCTCCCTGTTTTGCACTGCTCAGATACTGGATGAAAAAGAATATAACCCATATGCAGTTGAAAAAATGCAGAGCTGTTTAAAATCTATTGTAAAAAAACTTCCTTGTCTTAGTTCTTACCCCTTCAGCACATTTTATGCTCACTTAATGCCCCTCACACCTGCAGGCCCCTCCATCACAGTCATCACTCCCTCATACTGTCCTTTGCATTGCCAGTTGTGTTTGTAGTAATAAAAATAATTGCCCCCTATTATTTGAATTGCACCCTGAAGTGAATCTGCTTCGTGGCTTAAAGGATTTCAGATCTTCTTGTTTAGCGCAAACAGATGGGAAACAGCTGTAATAAACCGTGTAAATGCAAATAAAAGCATTTATGGCTCTTAGTTCATTCTATATTTTAAAACTGCACTTTTTTTCATATCGCCGCCCATTCCACTGTACTTTCTCTGTCAAAGGCTTGAACAATCCACTCCATTATTGCTTTTTAAAGGTGCTTTTCAACTTAAACCAGTTCACACACATTTCTCCCAGTTTGAAGGGCCTATAATTGCGTTGTTCTTTGTCAGACTGAGACATATGGCATCCAGAAGCCATTAAAGACAAAGAAACAAAGTCTAAACGCACAGCTCAAAAGATAAATACCACTGGACTGGACACTGGCAAGATTTAATCTAGTGTTCCATTACAACTTGAGCGAATCCGCGCAAGGAGAGAGAAAACCCACACAACCCCCCTCATCCATTTCCTGCAGACACCCCCCTGTTCTGCCCATCATTTGCAGGCAGCTGACAGACCCCTCGGCTGCTGCCATGGTCGCCCTCCTTGGTGGGTTTAATATTTCCGTATAACAGAAATTGAATTACCAGGGCGGATTGAATAACATCAGATAAGGAGCAGCCTGCCTGTCTGTTTAGCGGGGAGGAGATGCCATCTTCCACGGGCATGTGTCGCGTATTGCACTACATACAGCCTTATCAATTAAAAATGTTGTAACGTCCACTAACAGGAAATATATGATTCTATCATTCATTGTCACAAAACAAACATCCGTTAGCTTCTTAGATATATAACTTTAACGATGTTAAAACATTTCCCTTCATTCTCTCCTTGATTATTCCTTTTTAGAATAAACCTGTTTACAACAAACAAACTGCTGTGATGTGAAGTGGTTTTCTGCTGGGGAGTGTGCAGTGTGCAGTGTGCAGTGTGTTCAGAGGACAGGTAAGATACTAGTCACACTAGTAAAGCTTACAGATTAACAACAACAATGGGAAATCACAAACTAAGCAGCTTGGTTCTTTATTGGATGATAAAACTGAAGCATTCATACTGGCCTCCACCCTTTGTTATTACCTGGCTGGCACCAGAGTAATTAGCAAATCCGGCTTGAGCAGAGGGATCTACCTGCATGTCAGCCTCCTGTCTAATCGGCAGGATCTCACACCGTCAGTCCATCTCGCAGACAGACTCCAGGTCCATCCGGACTTGTCGCGGGCTTCCGGCACATCGGAGGGGTCGATAAGCAGGAAATGCTGCCGGGAATGGTGGACTCGGACTTTTGGAGTCAGATCAGGAGATCAGCTTCTCTGGGAGGACAGGATTGCGGCAGAACGAGGAAAGGGGATGGGACGGAGTCTGGGAGACAAGGAGACCCTAGAGTCTGGGGTACGTGGCTCTGATTAGGTTAGTGTGATTATCTGGTAATGGTCACGGTAGGAGGCACCATGTGAGGGACTGGGAAGAGTTGGTTATGCCATGAGAGAAATATGTCAGGTGGCTGACATATCAGATCTAAACTGCCTACAGCGCATTACTAGACACATTATTAGAGCATGTGATCATGAGGAGGGCAAAGGTCATAGGTCATACTTGGGTCTGGCGTTAATAATGTCCCCTTGAGTAATGAGCCCCTTCATACCTACAATCCAAAGCAAATAAATAAATGAATGCAGCTAAATAGGTCCCAATGGACAAATGGATGCTTCCAGAAATTGCGAGCCAAGCAGATGAGCGTGTTGTGCGCCCGCCAGGGCAGCAGGAGTGCCTGGTCACCTCGCCTGTGCTTGGGCCTGCTTTGCCAGGCAGGCAGAACACCCTAGCCCTTGTCACCATTAATTACAACCACACTAATGATGTCCGGTAAACGGGGGGGGGGGGGGGGGGGGGGGGGGCTAAAGTATGTGCATGTCGAGATTAATCGCTCTAATGCAGGGGGATCCAGACGTATCGATCGGAGATTAGGCTGAGGGTTTCCCAGAAGCTGGCAGGGACAGCGACTTTACAGTGATGCATCATGGGAAAGCTGCTTCATATCAGGAGGCCGTCCTGATCTAATTATCAGGCTGTTCACTGTAAGGCCTTGCCCCCCCCCCCCCCTGTTCCTGCGCTGCTCTGACTCTCCCCTCTTTATTCCCGGCCACGTCCCCTAGTCCAGTTCCTAGCAACGGGTCACCTTGTCCCTCTGATTGTCTCACAATGCCGTTGTCTGGAGTCAGATCCCGAATCCACTGCGGAATTCTCTGTATCCGTGCGGCTCTATCTGATAACCCGGCATGCTTATCGCCGCCAAAGTCTTTCGTCATATATAACATGACATTGAGCTTTGAATGGGTGAAATCGGCTGCCAGTTAAGCGGGAGGGAGTGCGAATCTTGTAGCAAGATCATGTAGCGCAACATGTTGATAATGAGACCCGGGAAAGCTGAGCCATTATTGAACCACTTCCAGCGGAAAGGAGATAAACTCTCAGCAAAAAGATCATGTGATTCAGTGCTGGCACTTCATTGGTGGATCTTTTTCTATAGTGTTACTTTATTTTTGATCATCTTATTGACTGGGCTTGGAATGGACGAGTTCCTTTTAATGACCTTTGATATCACAGCAACTGTATGAAGCCTTTTTTTGTATATTAAGAACCATGAAAATGCAGGAAATTGGAATATAAATATTTAATTTGCATTTTTCACACGAGAATTCCGCAAAGCTCGCTTGGTTTGAAAGTTAGTTATGTTGGATTTTGGATGCTGCCACTACAAGCTACAAAATTTCCCAAAGAGGCATCATTCCTGCTCTGGGGGTCACAGAGGTCTGTCCCAACTTTGTCAACTGGGGGCGCTGTCGAGGCATGGTGCTAATGTATTTCATAGCCAGCCATCACATATTTAATAGCTAAATATAATTATTTAAGTCTAGCACATTCTATTTTTACACATGACTCTTATTCGTAATATTTATGGTTGGTTCTCCAGTTATGAAGTCCATGTGTCCGTGACACATTTATAAATACTGTGGTAAACACTGTCCTTGTTTAATTAATTAGTTACACCTTGTTTTTGGGTAGAGAACACACTTTTTGGGATGTCTTTCTTACTGATAATCAGAGCCAATGTTTGAGTAAAAGTGAGCACTGTGTGTCTCTAAATGATAATTCCCATTTGATTTCTCTGTTCTGTTTATGTTCACAGTGATCCGGGTTTATCACGGAGTGATAACAAACGAAAAAGCTTTAAGAGCAATAATATACACAAATTGTTCATCCAGCTTCTATCGGGAGCAGTTGGATTGGATTTGGAAATAGGCACCGTATCCGAAGGCGAAGGCACAACATGACAAAGAACAGAGAGGCTGCACAGTCTCGTGTTTAACAGAGAAATGGGACCATGATCATTAATCGCGGGCGGACAGTGAAAAAAGATCGCGGTGCTCAGACAGGAGACCTTGAGCTGCTGATGAGTTATGTTCCTGAGCCACAGCTTTGCTGCCCCTCTGCTCAGATCCTACAGGGTCCTTCTGGAACGTTCAGTCGGCAGGCAGGTTCATGATGAAGGGAAGCACCACAGGGTCTGATATGAGGAAAAGTTCCCTTTTTCCGCCCCAGTCCCTCACATATTGTGTTCATTGGTACAAGTGATCGACGTGTCAGCTCACTACTATATCCCTGGCTGATTAAGGTCACCGTGGTGAAAACTACACCAGCAGCAGAGACACACATGGACAAGGCAGGTTTTCCATGAGGATCCTGAAACCTTTGGCTCTCTCATTCCAAAGTCCCCCCTCCCTGACCCCACCAGGAGAGGTGGAGGTGGGCGTGTCCTCCAGCAACTTCCTCAGCCCCCGCCTCTAATCCCACTACCTGGATCCAGTTGCCGACATCTCCGAGGCACTTGTCGCCTGCAATTAGGGAGACTGACAGTTTTGGGGTGGGGGGGGTCATGCTGCCTCATTCCCAGTGCTGTAAATTACCCCGAGTCGGCCGCCAGCTCCTCCTGCCACAGCACTAATAACTTTCAAGGTTAATTTGTGCAGAGCAAAGGACTTGCATGTCTAAATATGCACAAAAGCTGCAGGCCGGCTGACCGTGACCCCCATGCCATCTTAATAAGTCAGCTCGTGCAGCATTGCCCTTTTATTAAATCCTGTACCGCCCGCTCTTTTTGTCCCTCTCTGCTTTCTGTGACTGAGCGTTCTAGGTATGCACGTATTTTTTATCACGTCAGGCTGCGCATGTGTGTGTTTCTGCTTAAATAAGCCCGGGACTCGCTTGCAGAGGATTGACGCAGGTGTGCAGTGTGCTTGCGCAGCTGAGGGGCACTCTGCACATGTGTGGAGATCGCCTGTTACCTGATCAACTGGCCCAGGTCCTGACCTTGGTCCTCATGCTCTCATGGTCCTATCTGATCCCTGTTATTATGCTGGCCAGCTCCCCACGTCTCCCCCTAGGGAAGGCTGCTCCGCCCACTAAATCCCCCTGAACTCCCCAAGCGGCACTTTAAGGATCATTCACAGAAATCAACAATTTCCCGTCTCCCCTTGCTCAGAAAAATGAATGCGGATTGAGCGTGCTGTGACCGGCTGCGTCTCCTTACCTTCCCTTCCCTGAAGGAGCCCCGCTCTCACTGTCGCTGTTTATATCTGTCCGAGGCAGCGATCACCCTTTGACCCGGAAGCACATCAGCACTGCTGTTCATTCCATAACAAGAGGACCTCTAGATGTCGCCTGGTTTCTGTTTCTGTGTCACCGTCATCCAAAGAATTGCCAATTAATTAACTGTCATTCCCGCTGCCTTTCCAGAATTAATAAAATTAATGTTAATAATAGTTATAGAAATTTATTGGAGTGTAAAATGCGATCGCTAAGTTTTCTTTAAGCGGAGTATTTCATTATAGTCCCATTAACATGCAAATGAACTCCTGGCTGTGATGTTTCTGGAGAACTTTCTGGAGGTAGCTGACCTTACCTGCTTGCACGGGTCCACGCCCCAAACAGGTTTGTCTGTGGTTCAGGGTGTCCCTTGCCACAGAGCTGGCTAATCAGGGGAAATCGAACCCGGGAATCACACTGGTAAACTGCACCGCATGCCACGTGTTTGCCAATTAGGAGCTGCGATTCTGCATCTCCAAGACAGGAAATTCAACAATGATTGTGATTAGCGACCTAATTACAATATAAACTCCACTCTGTCATCAAGCTAATTCCAAGACTATTTATGGAGTGCTGCGTGATTGGCTAAGCCGCTGTGCTTTCCCATGATCCTCTGGCTGTCTCTGTGGCAGAAGGCACACGCCTGCCACATCTGGAGGGCTTTCGAATGGCGAGGGACTTCCAGAGAAGATGAGGGGGTAAAAATGGAGGCATCGCTGCATCAGCTGCACCCTGACGGACACTGAGGGGTTTAAGCTGGGGCGTCCCGTGTTTCCATGCTCACTGCTGCCCCCCAGGGGATGCCCCAGGTCACACTCTTAGTCAAGCATCCATATATTCCTCTGTCTAGGGGCAGATTGGTGCACATGCCTCACTTCGGGACACGGTTAAACGTATTTAATTTACAGGCTGACCTCGCCCCCCCATCAGCAAATTTTCCTGACTGCACACAGCCACCACTGATCAGTAAATTTTACCACTGATTAGCACATTATTGACATGACGTCGATTTTAATTCTCTTTCGTTTCTCAAGTGGGGGGTGGGGAGCTGGGGGTGCACATCAGTCTGGGGCCCCCAGAGAAGTTAATTTGGGCCCCTGCTTCTGTCAAGGGACAGGGGCCACAACATCTGGAGCTGTGTCAGAACTCTGATACCAGCAGCACATCGAGGGACTGTGGGTGACATTTGGGATTCATGGCACAGGGGGACGGGAGGCATGGGAATCAGTGTCACATTCCTGTCCCCCCATCCCACTGGAATTCTGGAAGTTTGTTTCCAGTTTACAGAAGAATGGAATCCCCAAAATGTCAAAGAGTGGTGAAGGATTATGTCATAAATATGCTCGGGCTCAATTGTTTTACTCTGCTTTGAGCCCAACGTCTCTCAGTAGATAATTATATGTTACTTTTATAATTAACAGTGTTAATGAGTGTTTGGTGTTTGTGCATATTGTCACCGTATAAAGTTGCATTTTCTAACTTCTAATTAAATATAAAAATGCTGATGAGACTCCTCACTCAGCTCTTATGGGTGTATTGGGTCTTTTAATGGCCATTGTATTATTCACTTAAATGTACTTACATGGCACTTGCAATAAGTATAAGTGTAATAAAAACCTAATAAATTTGTTGAAAAGGGCCTGAGCCAGCAGGAGAGAGAAAGGGAGGCAGATATCACGATTGTAGCCATTCAGTCGTTGTCCTCAGCGTGGGGCTGTCAGGATGAACAACGTTTTCACCAATAAATAACTATCTTAAATATTCTGTGATTTCATTTAGGAGAACCAAACGACAGGTGTGTATCTGTCTTCCACGTTTAAAATGATATTGCAGGGGTGTGACATCCCACTGTTAAAGATATTTTTATGATTGTGAAAATTGGCCATGATATCTCAAATACAGCTGGGCAACATTATCACCCTTTATTAATACTCTCGCAGTAGAAACGGAAGACAAAGGCCCGTTATTCAGAGACCTGCGGCTGATAGAAATTGTCTCATGCACTGATGGATCCTTATGGCCTGCTGTGCATCATCAGAAGAATGTGAATATGATGAGCACCTGACCCCCCCCCCCCCCCATCTGTGAGTGATGCTGAGTGAACATGTGAGGAGGATCCCCACTTACGCATAGAGGAGTGCAATCTGGGGGGGGGTTCTGCTCGGGCACCCATGAGCTGTGGAGTCATGTTGACTCCAGACTCATTAAGCTGCACTCTTTAATTATGGAGCACCTATTGACGGTGGAGAGAGGAGGCGGAGTCGCAGCTGCGGGCCGAGCCCGAACAGGTGGGCGCACTCAACCTTCATGCTGGAGTGGAGACATTCTTATGGGTCCCATGGTGGAGATATTGCTCCCTCAGTCTGTTACACCTTCACCCAGGAGCAATTGGGGGTTAAGGGCCTTGGTTAGGGGCCCGATGGTGACATCACTATATCAACTCTAGGATTTGAACCCATACCCTTCTGGCGACAGGCACAACAGTCTAACCCCCTCACTGTTACTCTTTCCCCTTATTTCACCTTCATCCTGCTTGACAGGAACTTGGTTGAGACAAAATGGAAGGTTCATTACAGAGAGACAGGGCTGCCCATTCTGATACCCGATCTTCCCACAGGTGACAAGTTGTGCCGAACAAGGGGCCCTCAGTTTAGCTGAAATGTAAGGTTTCAGTCCTTCACCCTGGTATTTCTTACACCCCTTGGTATTTTTTCAGCCCCAGTGAGTATATCCCATTCCACTGTATACCTCCAGTTTTATTCTGCATTTTCTGTCCCACTGGGCTGTTACTATCCCACTGCACACTTCATATTAACGTCTAAATGTGTTTATTTGGCAGAGTCTTTTATCTAAAGCAAGAGTACAAGTGAGGCAAATAATACATAACAAGAATACTGCTGTCAGAAGTCAACTTGGGTACCGATTCTGCTGGGCTAAGCTTACAGTGATTGATCAGGAATAAGTACAAGACAGCCGTGAGAAGCAGAGCTATACAGACACTGCTTAAAACCTCATATCAGAAATGCTACACAAGTACAAATCAGCCAAGAGAGAATGTAGTAAGAGATGAAGTTGAAGTGCAAGATACAGTAACACAGAAGAGCAGTGGCTCAGTGGTAGAGGAAGAGGTCATAAACGGGCGACAAATGCTGAGGAATTCTGGGAAGAGATAGGTCTCAATCCATTTCTTGAAGGTCATGAGGACTCTTCAGACAGTTAGTATGACACCTGTTTCCATGGAGTGGAAGAGCTGTATAGCTATGATTGTATACTTTGCACCTCACTGCACATCTCCTGTTCTATTGTGTACTTCCTGTTCCATTATATACTACACATTGCACTGCACATCTCCTGTTCTATTGTGTACTTCCTGTTCCATTATATAATACACATTGCACTGCACATCTCCTGTTCTATTGTGTACTTCCTGTTCCATTATATACTACACATTGCACTGCACATCTCCTGTTCTATTGTGTACTTCCTGTTCCATTATATACTACGCACCCCACTGCACATCTCCTGTTCCATTGTTTACTTCCTGTTCCATTACTGTACATACTTTGCACTCCGCTTCACACTTCCTGTTCCATTACATACTATGCACCCCACTGCATAATTGCTGTTCTATTGTGTACTTTCTGTTCCATTGTATACTTTGCGTACCATTGTGTACATCCTGTTGCATTGTGTTCTTTCTGGTCATTTGCAAGCTTTCTTCAAAGCCATGTTTTGTGCCAGCTTACATTCAACTCTAAAATGATGGCGGCCAGTAGACAAGCATTAGTTATGTTTTTAAAATGCTCATTGCCATTCTCATGGCCCTCTGAAACCGCCTCGCCAGCTTTATCTGTTCCACGTTACTCGACATGGACGGCACCATCTGCTTGTCTAGACAGCCCTTGGGGCTGGCGTCGCCCTGAGCTGGCTGTCCCCCCCCCCCCCCCCCCCGTGCGGGGCCCGTGGGCTAGCCCGCACTGCGACCTTCTGCCCGAAAGCTGCAGCGGTCTAGGCCGTATACTCCCAAACGTCCCTCTATCTCGCAGTGAATCGTCCTTGACTCTGCACCTCCCAGCCAACTGTGTCCAGAAGCTGCCTGTCGCTCTGCTGTAATAGACTTGTCTGTCTGGCTGACGGCGCCGCCTCCCAGACCGTGACCCACACCCATCCCTCTGCCTCGCCGTCTATGAGGGACACCAGCTCCCCCACCTGCTCCAGCTGTCTGGTGATGCTACGGCACCAGTTCAGGCTCACAGATTGAGCTGCCTATCAGCAAGTATTTCCTGTACAGAACAACTTCCTGACAGGGACTCCCTCCTACCCCACCCCCCCCCCCCACATACAGTACCTACTTCTCCACAGACGGTACATCTGCAGTGATGTTACCAAAGGAGAGCATGCAGTGATCTTACCACTGAATGTGTGAATTGAAATTAGCATGGAGTTTGCGCAGCAAACATCGGTGTCTAAACATCATCATAGCATATATCCATGGATTTGTCTTTCTCTGATTTTCAAACAGTGTAACAGTGCCCTGTGTTATTAAATCTATGGAAAACAACCTTAATTCGTTGTTTTCGTCTATAAGAGGGCTGTCATGTCATTAAATTTTAATAAATAAATATTGCTGTGCTCATTGTTGCTGCTTCTCTAAAGGACCATTCACCATACAGCTTTAAATAGTCGTGTAGCTTCTCACCTGCAAGGGGGGAATTGTTCTGTCAATACATACGGTGTGCCATTCAGCGCCATCTAGTGTTGGGAGTATGGTAAGGCCAGGACCCTGGTACTCAGCTTATCGGGCAGATTGTGCAGGATTTTAACTGGAACGGAGACGATACAATTTAGAGTGATCTGTGCTGATAAGACGGGAATGTAAAAACCTCCGTTTCGGTTTCTACAAATGGACAAACTTGGTTTTTAATTTAAAGTGTAACCCTGTCGATAGGCGTTGGGGTCCAGCGAGCAGATGAGGAGATTTAAAGGAGATTTTCATTTCACACAAGGCATGAGAGATAAGGGGGAGAACAGGGGGTGAAGGGGAGGGAAAGGGAGAGAAAGAGAGGGAGTGGGAGAGTGAAATGGGAGAGAAGTAGGGAGAAGGAGAGAGAGGAGGAGAGTGAAATGAAAGATAAGGAGGGAGAAGGGGAGAGGGGGAGAGAAGAGAAAAGAAAAGGGGAAGAAGGGGGAAGGAGAAAGAAGGGGGAGAAGGGGAGACTGACAGAGGGAAATGGAGGGAATGAGGGAGAGAAGGGGGGAAGGGGTGGAAGGGAGGGGGTGGGAAGCGAAGGGTATCTTGCTGAGGGGTGAGGGGGGGGTGGGGGCTAGTGTTTGTGCTCTCATCTATTCCCTAACCATGCATTTCCTGCTATTTTTTTCTGTTTTGTTGTGCAGCTCACCTTTTGGAGGGTGGAGCTGGGATTTGGGGGGGGGGGGGGCAGGAGACACAACCTTAATGTCTCCCTGCTCATAGATGCATGCGGAGACATGATGTTTGCTCCTCGCAGGGGGCGGTGAGAGCCTCGCCGGTGCGATTAGCGGTCCTCCTCTCTCTCTGGGGGCGGCTCCCATCGCTTATAATTGTTCAATTAGCTGAGAGTCGGTGTCCCACCGGTACCAAAGCGCGAGCAACATCCTCATGGGGCAAAAGCACACGGGGCTCCTCTCTCCCCTCCCTGCTAGCTCCCTCCCCGTCGGAGGAGAGCCCAATTAGGAGGGAGCATGCTAGGGGCGGCACGCCTGGCACACGCCGGCCCCCGACGAAGGGCCGGCAGCGATTAGGCCGAGCGAGGCAGGAAGGACGCAGAGGCACGCTGAGAATTCCCACTCCGAGGCTCCTTCCTCGGGGCCTTGCTACCTTGCAAGCCTCTCTCCTGCTGGGCAATCCCTGACTGCTAGGGCTTGGCCCGGACTGTTTTTGGAAAACGGGGGAGTGGCAGAGGGGCTTCCTTCACTAAACATCAGAACTATTTCTTTTGCCCGTAATTTGTCCCTCTTTGCTATTTGTGGCTGTGGTGTATTGTGCCAAATATAAAGCAGAAAGGCTTTTTATTAATGATCCAGGGCAAAGAGGCACGGCTGCGGACTTTCCCTCATCAAAGCACTTCCTGACTGGACAGATTCACTTCCTCTTTTGGGCAGTGACTTGTGGACCCCGCCCAGTGATTAACGGGGTAATGACGCGTGTGACTGAGAGGGGAGACCGCAGGGACACACCTAAATCTTCCTCCTTGCCGGCTGGAGAGGAACCGCCCGCTGTTGCTGGGGAGTAGCCCTGTGCACGCGTCGTTCCTCAGCGCAAAACACGGAACCTTTCCCTGACGGACCGCCCTATCACGTTTGTCTTATTCCTCATCCAGCCGTCGCGTCAAGGTCACCTGTCACACCTCCCGCCGTATCCAAGGCGACACGTTCTCTGAGGCAGCACCGCTGCCGTCCGTCCGCCGGTTGACATTACCGGGAGAAATGTTTGTCATTTTGAGGGACAATGGGAGGCGTCCTCTACATAAACAAAAAGCCGAAGAGGAGGTGCATCGATGTGGGGGGGCGGAGTCCGCGGGCGCACCGGGCAGCAGCCCATGACTGAGACAATCTCTCATTTACATCGAAAATGCCAAAATTCGGAGAGACGCAGATACACGCACGCCTCTCTGGGTCTGGCTGTTTGACCATCGTCCCTCGGGGTTGGCTCTGATGTTGCTTGTGATAAACCCACCACCACCCCCACCCTGATACGGAGGCCAGAATCGCGTCTCTGGGACAGATTGTGTTAATCCGCACGTGTGGGCATCCCATGCCCGGCACCCGGCCCTGCGGTGGATTCAGACAGGTCGGCACAGCCTCCGATCCGGCGTGTTCTTCGTTTTCCTGCTGAGGATTCCGGCAATTTCTAACGGCCATACTGCCAGTACACTCTGCCTGGACAGCAGAGGTTGGCGAGAGGCTGCTGGGTTTTTTTCCAGCTTGGCCGAGGGCAGATTCATGCAGAGGAGGGAAGGACGGTGGAGGAGGAATATGGCACGGTGTTGAGACCCCTTGAGCATTATCACCATCGTCACAATCGCTTGTGACCGTGGCGACGTGAGCTGCTGCTTTGAGCCTGGTGTCAGGTGGGGTGACGCAGGGACAGTGTGACAGTCTTTGCTTTATCTATGTGCTCAGAAACACATTCAAGTCTCTGTCGTCATGAATCATCGTGCGGCTCTTGTCATGCAGATCACTGACTGTAGAAACTCATGTGTTGATCAGCTGGCTCTTCTGGTAACATATCTGATTGCTACAAGATACACAACAACGTACAAAGCCTCTCTGAAGTCTATCTCATGTCTTATATTTCTTCTCCATCCATGCTATGCCCTAATTGTTTGTTATCTATTGTCATGGTGTCTTCAACTACAGCAAGAGGTGCTGTGCCAACACAAATTTCCACCGGCCTTGGACATGTGCCAATAAACATTCTGACTAAGGTAACTGTTTGCAATTTCGATTATTTTTTATTTCAAGAGAACAAAACTGAAATGCAGTTATTTCAGGAAATCCTTAACATCATGGAGTTGCTGCTCTATTGGTAAAAGTTTGCAAAATGAAAAATAAAATGCCGAACAATCACTCTGACATGGAGCATTTTGAGCCATGAGATGCACTTTCCTGATTGGTCAGTGGAGAAATGGATCGTGGCTTTTTCATGTTTCAAAACTTACAGCCACCTTCCTGCAACACCTGTGCAAAAAAATATGTTGGCGTGTTTGCAAGTGCTTGTTATTGTGAGAGAGAGAGAGAAAGAGAGAGAGTGAGTGAGAGAGACAGAAAGAGTGAGCGAGAGAGAGAGAGGCCGCGTGTCAGTTTGAGGCAGGACACTGAGTGAAATATTGTTTTACTAAAGAGAAAGTGAGTTTCCGGGTTGTCTCACGTTAAGGTGACAGTCCCTCTCCGCTGGCTGCGAATTTGAACCAAATGAAAGCATCCATGCGGCAAAGTGCAGCGATGTTAGTGCTGTATAAACAGCCGGGGCTCGCTCGCACCAAAACATCACGGCAGCGCCGAGAGGAGCCCCCCGCCCCAGCCAGGCAGCCGTGCACTGCGATAAGTACAGCGGGTCAGAGGCTGGCTTTAGGTTTTCCGGTTCATTCCATATCTGACTGATCATTACCAAAAGACCTTCTTCACTCATTACCTAAGGACCTCCGCATGCTGGGCGAGGGGGGTGGTGGCTAACTGAGTGGTTCAGATCAGCCACGTCCAATCAGAAAAGGCCCCTGGGTATGCAGGAGAAGCTCCCTGCTCGGGGGCCCTTAGGAACCCCAGGCCTTGGGAAGCAAATTGCCGGGTGGAGGTGAGATCATATAATACAGCAGGGAGAGTCAGAAACACATGACAATGATGCCTGATGTTGGTAAAAATCACCAAAAGAGACCGAAAGAGAATATTGACTCTCTGAATGGGTGACAGCTGTAAACCAACGCAGTCCATGCAGGGTCAGGGTTAGGGTCATGTGTGTTTATGAAGAAGGATGGATGGTAACACGACTATTGGGAGAGAGAGTTTGGTGAGACTGAGCTGCAGAACGCAGAGGTAAAGTCACCGTGAGGCATCCTGCAGTGTTCGAAGGATCCCATCTTCTCGGCAAATGGCAGTGGGGTTAGGGTGTGCAACTGTACCACGGTGGTGGGGGTCAGAGAGGAGACCATCGGAGCACCAACTGCCCAGGGCCATTTTTACCTGCACACTCTCACGCCTCGCAGTGGGAATCGGCATAATTACCAAAGCCAGCGAGTGATTACCGTAAGTCACCAGCCGGGGGTCCACACACACTGTATTGGTGTTAATGCGTCAGTTAATGAATGGCTTGAGAGGCTGACTTCGCCATCAGCCATCTTGTTGTGTTATTTTTAAGCACCGTGGTAATCGTTGTATAACGGTAACTCTCTCAAGGAAACAAGACAGTTTGGCAGCTCGGTGTCTACATGTGCTGTGAGCCAAAGCGTGGCTGTGAGCTTAGAAGCTGCTAACTGCCTGTGTGCCAGGCCGAGGGCACCGCGGAAGCGGGGTCCCGCTGACGATTTATCGCTGTTTCCCGGGTCTAACACGCCATGACGGTCGCTACGAAAACAGACCCGCCTTCCAGAGTGCGCGGGTGCTCCACGGCCCCCGATCTTTTTTACTCTTCCTATCCAGTGGTTTAGCTGACACCCTGTGTGTGGCTCAATGGGTTAGGATGTTATTCCTGTCACCGGAAGGCCACTGGTTCAAATCCCAGGGTTGCCAGTGTGATGTCACCACTGGGCCCCTGGGCAAGGTGCTTAACCCCCAATTGCTCCAGGGACTAGCTGACCCTGCCTTCTCAATGGTACAAAACTTTGGATAAAAACCTCTGCTAAATGAATAGCAATAAAAAAAGAAGCTTATATGTTTTTTTTTTTTACTGGGGCATTATGGGTCCTTGCTCTGGGGTTTCACAGCATCCTGGGAGGTGAACCTGACCGAACAAGTCCTTCACTACCGCACCGTCACTCCGCCCCCAGTAGCTGCAGTTTCCTCCTGCATTCCAGACACTCGCTGTAACGCGTGCACCCCCTCTGTGTGATGTGTGTACTCCCCGGGCAGACGCTGCGAACGGGGATTGGCTATCATCTGACCTCGCCCATGCAAATAGAGGATAAATTTAAACGTCCCCCTGGTTTAAAAGAAGGCTTCCCTCCCCTGTACAATGACACAAAGTCAGAGCAGGCTGTGTAAGGCCATCCAGGCTACTACTGGGATTGGAGGCTGAGTGTGACTACGACTGACCCGTGGTGCCCAGGAGAGAGCAGTGGGATCAGCGGCGACAGATCCGTTCCGGGGGGGATGGGTCGCGAGCCGCTGTAAGACCGACACCCCGGGGATGGGTCGTGTCATTTGAATACGAAAGAGCAGTCAATTATTGCTAAGAACCCTTGAAATCCCATAAGTAATTACCATAATTGGAACTACACCGTGCAGAGTCCCGTTTGCGGGGAAGGGAAGACCCACAGATGGATCGTTGGTGGAAATAGACTTGCTAAAATAGCTATTTTTATCACGGTGTAAATTTATCAGGAAAAAACTTTGGTGTTTGTATTAAGGTTGCATGACTTTCTGCTGGCAGCAAAGGAGTCATGCCCACGTGTGAGGATAACTGTGCCATGTGTGTTGTCGCTGTTACTTCCCTGGGTCCCGTCAGAGTACCGGGTCTGAAGCTCATTTCCCAAGGGGGCTTCTCAGCTACTTCTCAACCAAGTCAACCTCATGTCCTCCACTCATCTGTACAACTGAATGCAGAAGAAGACTTATTAAATTAACTGGGGCACCAGGAAGACCGAACGGAACACTGAGAATAGAAAGAAGCCGGATGGGTGCACTTTTGAAGAATCGCCTCTACACTCACACACACACGTCCTGGATACAAAACCTCAGTTATTGCAGTTAAATGGATATACACAGGTGAACACTACAGCCAAGGATTTCATATCTAGGCCACACCATTAAGTTTAAAGGGGTTGCTATCGAAGGCCTCTCCATGGGACACTGTGGTCACTCAGGTTTGGTCAACGCTGTCACTGATAGCTAAGCTGACACAAATCTAAGTAATATCTATGTTGTCTACAAAAAGGTTATGATTTGTGGGGTCATGACCTCCTGAAAACTTCTGTCTAATCTTGGATGAGAACACAGCATAATGGCGGACGTCCTGTGAATGTCGCCTCGTTCATGAAACAACGCCACGGGGCGGGAATGCGACCCATAATCCCACGGTGGCCAGGAAGACGTCACCTTATTTCAGGTCGGTTATGTCACCATCTCTGCAGCTCATACATAAACAGTGAGTCACGGAGAGTGGCCGCTTCGCCTTGACATCAAGTTCGTTTTCCCAGAAGGCACTGAGCCCCCAACTCTCTCTCTCCTTTGTGCCTGCTCGTGATTGTTGCCAGAACGAATGCAAAGACACGTGACGGCCATGTCTTACCGAGTCTGACCATTGTCCTCCTTTGAAAGGAAACTCTCCAGAAAGCTCCGTCGTCCCTGCGTCCCTTTGTAGGCCGTATTCAAGTTTATGAGGACTGTAGACAACTGAAAATCAGAAACTGCTGGACTTTGCTTAACATGCTGGCTTAGAGCTCCAGCTTCAAAAGAAGTTCTAACTTAAACTTAATTATTATTAATAATAGTCATAATATTAATACTAATGATTCATTTGTTTGTTTATTTTTGGTGTTACATTCATCCACATATATATTTATAATTGAATAAACTCCACATAATTCATCATTCTTCATCTTAAAGGGCCCAGTACCTGCTGTTAGGACCTACAGGCTTATTGCTTGGGGGGCGCCTTCAGTGTAATTCATAAAGGTTAACATCTCCTTTACTCGCGGCTCCGTGGGAGAGCTAGAAGAGTGGGACACAGTGAATTATTGCCACAATATATATATACACTTCAAATACACACTGGTAATAAAACTTCGACACGCAAAAGCATGGCAGAACACTAAACGGTTTGCAATGGGGTTCAGTTTTATTAAGGTCTTACCAAATGAATGCCGAGGGCTTCCGGGCTGGGAAGCTGGATTCCCACCTCAGCCGCTGTGGCGCTGAGCCACCGGACCATAAACTCTGAGCACCACCCATAGCAGCTGGTTCAGTACCAGCGCCGCAGTTTCCGATGCCATGCCAGCTCAAGGGTTTCTTATTAAGATAATACAGCAATTCGCAGGGGGGGGGGGACAAGTCATCAACATGTCCTGCTTTAAGCGCCTGCCTTTTGGGAGGAGCACGTATCCGTCCTCTACAACGTACTGGAAATGTGGCCTTCAGCTGACTGTGGGGGTGAAAAAACATGCAATCGATGGACCACAGCAGGGAAAACAAGACGTGGCACAGCGCTAGCCCTGGGTCAGGGAGCGCGGACCAGGCAACACGTTCTATCTGAGTCTATATTTAATAACAAACTGCAAATTAAAGAACTGCATGGCACAGAGAGAAAATTACATCCCCGGGCTTTTGGCGATGGAGGCAGACAGAAAACGCTCACTGTGTTTTAGAGCATGACGGCAAAATGTCCTTAGACACAATATTCCTGAAAAAGTGTGGGACCCCTGTAATAACAGCCCCTACCAGCACTGGCTGCCCGAAAGGTTCAATGTATGAATCATGGACCTTATGAAACACGGATCAGTTTGTGACACATTGATCACATGACCACAATATGAAACATGGACTACAGGATCACTGTATGAATCATGGACTACAGGATCACTGCATGAATCATGGATTACAGGATCACTGCATGAATCATGGACCAGGGGATCACCTTATGAAACACGGATCACAGGATCAGTGTGACACATAGATCACATGATCACAATATGAAACATGGACTACAGGATCCCTATATGAATCATCGATCACATGATCACCGCATTAAACATGGACTACAGGATCACTGTATGAATCATGGACCAGAGGATCACTTTACGAAACACGGATCACAGGATCAGTGTGTAACACGTAGATCACATAAACACAATAAGAAACATGGACTACAGGATCACTATTTCACTCATGGATGACATGATCACCTTATGAAACATGGATCACTGGATCAGTGTGTATAAAACACGTACTACAGGATCACTGTATGGAACACATACCATTGGATCACTGCATGAAACATGGACTACAGGAATCCTGTGTGAAAGAATAATCACAAGCAAACTGTGTGGATTATTGCGACAGTGTCCGAGGCAGATTCCTGCCCCTTCCCACTTCCACCCCGACAAAAATGCCCCGGCTCTTCCCCCAGCTGTCTGCAGCACTGGCTGCCTCTAGACATTTGCCCTAATGGCGAGCCACTTTAATAAGAGCTGTGCTTGGCAGAGCTGACCCCCGCCCACGTTTAGGGCTGCTGTCAGCATAAACAAATCAGTGAACGAAGTCCGAGCCCCCAGCGGCAGGTGGTGCCGTCCAGCCAGACGCGTGCCTCAGACTGGGGGCTATGCGCTACTTTTCTGCAGAGGTCCAGAACACCCAGCAGTGCAGATGCTTATGCTCAGGGGTGAGTGTTTATGGAAACAGGCTAAAGTCCTGTATACCTGTATTTCTTGGTATACAGACTGTAGCTGATGTATAAACACTCTGTATCGGCAGGATTTCTGTACCAGTCATCATTGGCTGCCTTTTGACGTTAAAATCCTTATATAAAGAGATTAAATAATAACTGACCATCTGCCCTCAGTTTCCGATTCACCCTGTCAGTCATTTTATTGAGCTGTTTTATTAAAGACCCCCCCCCCCCCACAGACCCCCCTTAACCCCCCTGGCAGACCAGAGACCATGACCCATTTTATGAATGTTTCCACAACATAGCAGCAACATTGTACATTGTTGGCCCGTTGCAAATCGCGGCGCTACCAGAACACAGTAGCTCTCGAAGCGCTGACCCAGTTCAAGCCACCACATCCCCCCCCCCTCCACCCCACCCCCTCAGGCCACCCCACCGGCACACCTTGTGCTCTGCCTCAAACCTGAGTGACACATGGGGGGCGCAGGCGTGAGTGCACCAGAGACGTCAGAAGCGCAGGCCGTGTGGAAGCTAAGGGGGCTGGGGGGGGGGTTGGGCAGCGGACTCAAAATACCAGAGTGTTACTAGTGTATAAACATGAAAGGCAAACATGAAGATATATAGACTGCAGCTTTTACAGTAACACAGTGAGCTTTTACAAGGCTCAGCTGGACCGAAATACGAAAATAAAAGAATCATTAGTGACAAAGAAATATGGTGGTGGCTTCATTTACAGTGTGACTCTGCGGAGGCTGTCCCAGCCATTTAAAAATAAACACATAAACAAGAAAGGCGCCCCCTTCTTTACACACTGGCATTCAAATCATACCTTGTTCCCCAGCCCCAGGAATAAATATACCAAATAAAACTGAGACATTATCAGAGTGCTGCATCACTGCTAAGAGGTATGATGTAACCCTTTACAGAAAATCCAATTAGACAGGTGCAAAAGAAAATCGCGAGGTTTATATATAAGCCAGCCATAGCGGGAAGACTGGGAGTGCGGAATGCTTCTACATCTGAGGCAGTACCTTCTGAAATATTTGAGTGACTTCCCGGTTGGTGAGGGGGGGGCTGAGAGGCAGATAATGGGTCTGATGAAATCCTCGGTTGAAACAGTGGAGCGAAAACACCTGTCTCGACTTGGAACAGGTGGCGCTCACGGCTTGAAGCAAGCGAGAACCGTAGGCATCTTCCAGGACCTGACATACCCCACCGCCACGCATTAAATGGACGGATCTGTCAGCGTCGTGTTACAGGGTGCCTTTTTAAATACGGAAAGTCACCCGTTTCACATTTTAAAGGACATTGCGGCATTTTCTTAGAGTGAAAGAAAGTTTTTGCATATCTCTCCAAAGGCAGGGACATACATTATGGACTGAGGACGGTAAGGAGAATCTGGTGTACGGAGGGATGAAAATGCACAGGTCTGCAATGTGTCACAGATCTGCACAGGTCTGCAATGTGTCACAGATCTGCACAGGACTGTCATGTCTCACAGATTTCCACAAGTAAGCAGAGGTTCACAAGCCTCATAGACCTGCACTGGTCTACCACGTCTCACAGATCTGCGCAGATCTGCGGAGCTTCCCGCTTGTGGTCAAACACTCGCGAGGTTTTGCTCCGTCCCGTTATTACGGGCATATACAGTGTTTCGCCCTGTTCTCCACCGCACTAAAGGCCAACTGTGTGTGACGGGTAGGTGATCAGGACGGCGTTTTTCTCTCCGTACAATATTGATGCTGTAACGCAGACGCTTTTCGCGACCATCTGGCCACCACCCTCCGATAACGCCGTCTTAGTTCATAGGAATGGCGAGCTCCGTCCAAAGACTTAGCGAATGTCTTCGTCAGTTTCACTTTGTGGCCGCAGTATCAAGTAACAAGTGTGTTGTTAAAAGTTAAAAATAAAGGAGTGACGCGGGGGGCGTGGCTCTATCATCCACCGCGCTTGATCGCTAAGTGTAGGTTTTTCTTTGCGTTTATCCCATCCGTTTGCTGTGGAAGCGATGCGCTCTTCTGGATCTTCTCCAGAACCTACGGCAAACGCCTAGCTTTCCCGATGGTCATTTGCACCAAGCAGCGGCGTTTAAGATGTATGGCTGTAGCCTGATATATTGGCGCAGCATGCAAGATCAGATCTTCAGCATGTTTTCGTATGTTTAAGGTGTACTCTTTTTCGTCACGCTGCAAGAGAAAACTTTAATTATTTAATATATTTATTTTAATTAACATAAACTTGCAAATAAAAAAAATAAATAAATAAACATGAAAAGATAACCTAAACAATTTTAAAAATCGTCATCTTTTGGTCAATGGGGACAGGTGCTCAGCCGTCCCTGCACCGACCGGTTAAAGCTACCGAAAGAGGGTATTTCCGCCAATCTGCGGGCGTTGCCTCTGGTTTACAGGCGAAACGCAGATTGCGGACTAGCAGCCTTTACGCTTTGCCTTATATTGCGGGTCTCTCAACCTTGTGTTTTGCAAACTGAGTATTTAAATATAATATGCGGTTGCTCTGTGGGTGCAGTTTCGCGTTGCTGTTAAAATTAATAAGCAGTTAAAATAAGAAAATCCATAACTGGGCTCATTGCACGTAAATGAGGTAACAGAAGTTTAAGGCATTTTGTGACTCTGGGTTTGTGTCTCCATAAACATTTTCTGGGGAAGGATGATTCGCCGGATGGTCATAGTGTGAGAGCCTGAGTTTCCACAGGTTTAAGACTGATTTCTTAGCTACCATAGGTAGACGTCTGAGTCATGGCACTTGACTTTGACCCCGTGGCCGGATTCTGCATGCTAGTGGGGGCCGCCTGTATCTGCTGATCCATGTCTCTCCCAGGGGAGTTTCTAGGAATTGAAAAAAATCAGGGGGTAAGTGAAGTTTACCTGAGGCTTGACTTTTTTTTTTTTTTTTTTGAAGGAAGATTGGCATCGGGGCTATAATTCTCTGGGCTAGGCTTAAGATTCTCGGGGATGTAGCTCCCAGTGATCAGCCCTAATGACACCCGCGGTCCCTCCTAAACATGTGTATACCGTGGGCTAGGATTTTCCGGAAAAGCAGGGCTGCTGTTTTCACAAGACAAGAGCAATGTGAAAACCTTTTTTAGGAATGTCAATATTTTTTCTGTGATCCATTTTTTTCTGAAGGACAATGCAAGAGGAAAATGAACAAGCATGAAACATAAACCATAACAAACACCCCCCCGACTCCTCAGCTCCTGGCCTTCCCCACCATTGGAATGTCAATTGTTTGTGGAAAGATCTGTTTATCGATCTGGCTATTAGCAAGTGAAAGAGCGCCCCCTCTCCGTCCTCAAGCAGTGACTGGCTGTTAATATCCGTCTTACCTGATTAACTTGCGGTGTATTTGGAACTGCTGCAGGGCCACAATTAGTGATGTCATCAGTGTGAGACATTCAGCATATAGAGACGGTTTGAAAGTTGAACATCTTGATGGTGGGTAATTTATAGGGACTAATACTGCGTTCCATTTGAACTTGAAACTTGGAAATTCTGAGTTCTCAGTCAGAATTACAACTAGGAAAATCTGAGAAATCTATATAACCCCGACCTCAGACTTCAAGATGGCTGTGGCCTTTATCCACAGAAGTTAAAGCTGTAGTTTTATACGGTTTATTGGCACTTATGTCTTATTGGTGTCTCATTAAATTGGTCGTACACACAGTACTGTCCACCTGCTACCTGTGTACATGTTGCTACAGTGTTTTTATGCTCAAAATACTGTGTAATGCGTTGTAATCCAGTGGTATTGCAAACACTGGCTAACAATGAACCTGGATAGAACTGGGGCTTGTTTCAGAAACCGGGACTTCTTGCTTAGCCGGATAACTGGGGTACCGTAAATCCGACAAGTTGTCCGGCTAAGCAAGAAATCTTCCTTTTTGAAACAGGTCCCTGGTATTGCTAAATGGATTTCCGAGTTGTTGTACTGGAACGCAGTTAACTCGGGTGTGACGTTATTCCCACTGGAATGCAGTTAACTCGGGTGTGACGTTATTCCCACTGGAACGCAGTTAACTCAGGTGTGATGTTATTCCCAGTTCCAACTTCGGTAAATGGAACGCAGCATAAGATGAGGTGGGTGTTGTTGACTCTCCTATCCTAATGGTGGCCGGATAAAGATCATTTGCGGGCCACGTTGATGGTGGGTCTGCTTTTGGGGGGGGGGGCAGGGGGGTACACCGCTAATGGCTGCACCTTTGATTAAGGTCAGACCTCCGCAGTCCATAGTCTGGAGGTGCAGGGTGTGTGAAGAGCAGATCATACAGCCCCAGCGTGTCATGCTGAAGGAATTCATCTTCTGCCGTTCCTCATCCTTACCATGACAACGGCATTAAGGAATTTAAAAAGCTGGATTTAACCTTGAAGGACAGTGTGTGTGTGTGTGTGTGTACAGTGTGTGTATGCGCAGAATGGCTAGGAGAGCATCGTAAAAATTGCAAGTGCATTTGACCCACCACTCAGATGCTTCTCGCACATCTCAGTTCATTATCTGATGCTTTTGATTTACTCTGGCAGAGCAGACGGCAATCTGGCCCTCCCCTGCAGCCCCTGGCCTACCACCAGCATGTGTAACAGCACCTCAGCCACACTGGGACTCTATTATCGCCTCGGACAATCGCGGTGGGCCACACAACACCTCACCTGGCACGCCATCCCAGCTCGTTCCTACGTGTGACACACTGGCCTTTTAAGAGAGCTGCACGCATAACAGCAATCGCTAACTATGGCGATGCCGGGCCCTTGTCTTGGCCCTATTTCCCAGAATCCCACTGGGTTTTTGCAGATTGATAATTTTCTATCATACCCATGGCAACCTATAAAATTACCTTTTTTTCTTACTCATTTATGTAGCCAAGTTTCTATGGCAGCGACAACAGAGATTTATACAGTTAGAGCAAAATATTAATTAAGACTGCATATTTTAAAAGCATTAATGAGGAATAATGTTTACTCGTTCATCTAGCCATCCATCTTCTGATTATGCTGGTCAGGGTCGTGGTTGGGGTGGGAGGGGGCTGGAGCCTTTCCCAGGCAGCAGGGGGCGCCCTGGGTGGGGTGGTTTATCCACTGCAGGTTGCGTCACCCTTATGTTTCCTTTGCATGTCTGTAAATAGAACCAGAAGCATAGACAGGAATGGATCTCAGCACTGATGGTGTGACACCATCATCACCATCTTCATCACCACCATCTTCATCTTCATCGCAAGTGGCCCCTACCCCCATAGTCTGTCTTCTCAATTATCATCTTACGCCTTGAGGTTTTAGTTCCTGTTGTCAGTGACTGCCAAACAGGCTACATTATCATTGATAGAGCCTATTTGCATATCTATAATTTCTGTTGTATGTTTATGAATGAGTCACTGTTTGTAGACTTTTAATCTGATGTTAGTTACCACCTGGGGTCGGTATTTAGTGAACGACACTTTATCTTCGATTTAAACAGGCACATAGGAGTTTTTTAGCTGACGTATATCCCGTCATGTTTTTCTTTGAGACACATGGGTGACGGCTCAGTGTGTGTGTGCGCACGCGTGTGTGTCTGTGTGTGTTTGCGCTTATTTATTTCACCCCAGTTGAATGTGTTTTTTATTCAACTACCACTCTGTGTGAATGAAATGATAAGAAGGAAAAAAAAAGTTTGGGGACAATCTTTCTCTCCCCTCTTTCAACAGCAAATCAAATTTCCCCGGCACAGGGCATTTTTCTAGATGCCCGGCCACATTCTTCTTTGCCGAAGAATTTGTTTTTTTTTTTTTTTTTTTTGACAGAAAAGGGGAAAGAAGGAAAACCCAATTGCGAGTTAGGGGAAAACTGATATTTTCATTTTCATATTCCTGCAAAATAATCTTGAAAACTGTACACGCTGCAGATAAACAAATAAAACAGTAACGTACGCAGAGACCAAGGTGCTGCTGAGGAGGTTATTAACCACTCAGATCTGATAACAGGGGCCGCTGAAGACCCCCCCCTCGCACATGCCTGCCCATTCACCCGTCTCCAGCTCAAGTCACCATTGGCTTGATTAAAATCTCACGCTCAGGCTGGGGAATCTGTCACCCCACCTTTTCCTTATCTTCCCCGCATCAATTACGGATGGACTAGATGCCGGTAGTTGTTTTCTCGAGGGTCTCGGCCTCACTGCCAATCCTGCCTTTTAACCGGTCAGATCCGTCTCCCCCCGACTGACCGACATGTGGGCCGCTCTCCACGGCCCCAAGCGTGTCTGTCTGCACATACCCGATACCAGTCCATGCTCCGTGGATGCAGCACAGTCAGCATGACCTGATCGCTGTGCTATTTTGAATCTGGAATATTTTGAGATGTTCTGGGTGAGTGGCTCCACAAGTTAGGCCGCTGTGCATGCGAGTGGAAGGTTGTGGGTTCGAATCCCAGTGTTAGCGGTGTGGTTTTACTGTTGGGCCCTAAAAAACAAAAGGAACATATGCTGCTTTAGATAAAAGCATCGGATGAATAAAAAAAAAAATCTATTATCCCCCCTCTGTAAAAATACAGCTTTAAAACTGATTCACCAGGTTTAATGCTAGATTTAGACAGCAGATGCTTCTATAAAAAGCTACGTACCGTTCAAGAAAGCAGGGTCAGCCCGTCCCTGGAGCGATTTGGGGGTTTAGGGCTTTATTTAACAGCCCAGTGGTGAAAACACCTATGTCAACCACAGGATGTGAATGAGCAACCTTTTGATCGTAAGCATAGAGTCTTAATTCTCCAAGCCACACACTGCTCTCAGCTTCACCATTTCCATCATGCCACGATTGGGACACTGAATATAAGCCCTGTCAAACAACGCAGAACCATTCCCGGTGAACCAGCTTCTGGGAACCTGCCCGTGAACCATGGGTGTGAGCTGCAGGTTTCTCTGGAGGAACCTTGAGCTTCACCGTGTTCTCCTTATTCGTTCATGCTGTTTGGTCGGTCCGCTCTGCCCTTTTTGACAGACTGAGACTAATTAAAACAGAGGTATGCTTGATCAAAGCCTGCTGCTAGGACTTTACTAATCTGGGTCTGGAGTTAAGTGAGTCACAGGGGGCTTTTGAAGTCTGAAGAACTTTTTACCTCCTTTGAATCAGGGCTCATAAGCATTTGTTTTGTGTTGTTTTTATGCTGGATGTTTAACTTAGAGCAGTCTTTCCCAGTCTGGTTCTCGGGAACCTGCAGTCGGTCCATGTTTTTGCTCCCTCTCAGCTCCCTTCCAGATGGTCCACATTTTTGCTCCCAGGAGCTGGGAGGGAGGAAGAACTTCGACTGTTTGTGGGTCCCGGGGGGCCGGATGGGAAACCCTGGCTTAGAGCATGGACTGAAGGTGTTTAGGATCAGTCCTTCACCTCCTATATCCCGATTCCCATAATCTCTCTCTAAGACCGAGGATCTTATGGTCACCAGGGTAATGGTCATGCTCTCCACCTTGTGTCCTCTCTGTAGGATTAAGAAACTCAAGATGGTCACAGTGTCCACCTTGTCTCACCTACTCCTTGGGCTCCAACTGCTTGCAGTTTCTCATGCTGAAGACCAACTCACCATCCTCACGAAGCAGGGCTCAGTCCTGGGACTGCGGGTCCCCGTGCCGGGGGGCCATGTTTCGGCATTCCTGGGCATCCCGTACGCAGAACCTCCTGTTGGGGATCTCCGTTTCAAGCAGCCCATTCCCCGGAAGCTGTGGTCCGTGGTGTGGGATGCGACAAGGTACTCCCAGTCTTGTCACCAACCTCTAGACACAAGTTTCCCAGGGTTCCTGGGGTCAGAGATGTGGAACCCTAACACGAAGATGAGTGAGGATTGCCTCTACCTGAACATATGGGTGCCACACCCTAAGCCAGCCCGTGCCTCTGTCATGGTGTGGATCTATGGAGGCGGCTTCTCCTCTGGGTCTGCCTCCCTGCCTCTGTACGATGGACGTTTTCTGAGCCACACGGAGGGCGTGGTGGTGGTCTCCATGAACTACCGGTTGGGTCCCCTGGGCTTTCTGGCATTGCCAGGTAGTATGGATGTTCGGGGAAATGCCGGCTTGTTTGACCAACGGCTGGCTCTGCAGTGGGTGGCTGAGAACATCGAAAGCTTCGGCGGGGACCCGAGGTCTGTCACGCTGTTCGGCGAGAGCGCCGGTGCTGCTGCTGTCGGCTTCCACGTCCTGTCCCCAGGCAGCCGTGGCCTGTTCGCACGCGCCATCTTGCAGAGCGGTACCATCAATGTGCCATGGGCGGCCATCCCACCCGAGGAAGCCCAGAACCGGTCCGTGGCTCTAGCCAGGCTTCTGGGATGCCCGCCAGAGCCCGGCGTCGATGTGGAGTCCTGCCTCCGCAGCGTGCAGCCCACAGACCTCGTGAACAGACAGTTTGATGTAGTGAAGGTTCCACTGGTCAGGACGACTTTTCCTCCCACGGTCGACGGAGTCTTCCTCACCGACTTGCCCGAAGTTCTGCTCCAGTTGGGGCAGTTCAGCACAAGCAACCTGCTCCTAGGGGTGAACAGAGACGAGGGGACATACTTCCTGCCATACGGAGCTCCAGGCTTTAGCATCATGCACGAGAGCCTGATCTCCCGGGATGACTTCCTAGCGGGGGTGGCGCTGGCACTGCCAGGATTCAGCCAGATCTCACGGGAAGCCGTCATCCTCCAGTACACAGACTGGGAGGATGAGTTCAGCGGCTGCAAAAACAGGGATGCGCTCAATCATGTGGTCGGCGACCATTTTTTTACCTGCCCCCTGCTGGACTTTGTGCGCACGTTTGCCGGCTTTGGAAACAAGGCCTTTGTCTACTACTTCGGCCAGCGCTCCTCGAGAAACCCATGGCCACATTGGATGGGTGTGATGCACGGCTACGAGATCGAGTTTGTCTTCGGCCTGCCACTGAACGTCAGCCTAGGCTACACGGAGGAGGAGGAGGCCGTGAGCCGGAAGATGATGAAACACTGGGCTAATTTCGCCAAAACCGGGTCAGTCTGCTCCTCTGCATCGTTAGCAGAACACGAAACGTGTCACGTGGCCCCCATGTTAATGAAACCTTTCAGCTGCATGCTAAGTGTTTGCCTCTTGCTATCCATCATGAATTTAACATTTTCTGTTAGGCGTCTAGGTTATTTTGTCTGCTATCTGGCGAATTTGGGTCTTTTCATGCTGCAATGTGAGGCAGTCTTCCTAGCAGTCACGTGTTTGACACCTCAGTGGTGGCTAATGTGGAGTTAGCTTCCTGCTAACATCGGTTTCGCCAGGAGCCCCACCGCTTCGGGATCGGACTGGCCACCATTTGAGAGTGTGCGGCAGGAATATGTCTCCTTGGATGCGGATGCCTTGAAGATCGAGCGCTTCCTGAGAGCCAAGCAGTGCAAGCTTTGGAACAGCTTCCTGTACAAACTCCAGGCCGTAACAGGTAGGCTGCTCTGCTTGTCAGAGGCTCATACGTACCCTTCTGTCCGGCATGATTTTACCATCTTTTGAGCAACAGACTTATTGCTTGGCATTTCCCCAGTTCAGGAATGCTCACTGTAGCAGTTTGAGGTGCGATGGAATTTCCCTCTAGGGATTTGAATCCTTTAGGTCAGAAACTTCTTGATTCTTAGCTGCCAGATTCCTCTCCCTGCTTTCAGGGATCCAAAGCTGAGGTACTTAGAGCATGAGTATTGTGTTTCAGTGAGTAGCTGACATTGGCGGGTGGGCTGTGTGTGCGTGTGTGTGTGTGTGTGCGTGTGTGTGTGTGTGTGTGTGTGGCGGGGCGGGGGGGTGGGGGGACTGTGAGTGGGCAAGTTAGTCAGTCAGCACATCAGAAAAATATTTAATATTATTAAAAGATGAATAACACTCAGCCTTGTTCTCGGAGCTAATTATGCAAACATGATCCCTGCCCTTACGGTTTATTTTAGGGTTGCTTTTACATGCATATAAGTTTCACCCCGGGGACCTTCTAAGTCACATTGCCCATCCATCTGCTGCTTGGCTATAAGAAGTCAAAAGAAACTGCTAGAATATGAAAGTGGCAGAATTTATTTTGACGGATTTTAAAACCCTTAAAGGCTGAATTTTCAAATTTTTTTATTAACATTTGAAATTAATTGACATTTAAGTTAAATGCATGTGGAGCGACTACTAAAGAGAATAGACTGTGTAAACAGCGTGTAGTAGTACCAGCGTGTGTGGTGTGAAGTGCATAGTATGCTTTTTTTCTTCTTTTGGTGTATACTTCTGTAGCTGTGTAGGGATTTATGCCGAGCTGAAAAAACAAGCTTGTATAATAAGCAAAGACACCCATGTGTGACCTTTCCTGAGAAAAGAACAGCCATCGCTAACATGGGAAGTCGACCCCCTCCCAGAACAGGAACAATGAAAACCTGTTGCCAAGCAAAGTAATATTTCACCCAAAGTGCCAGATAAAAATAAATGTTAAGGCTCAGACCTACTTGGACGACCACTGGTGACGAGGACGGGCATGAGGTGACAGACATGCCTGCAGAGGCAGCAAGGGAACCGGGGTCCCAGATAGATGTGGAACGGAGCCGGGGGGGGGGGGGGGGGAGGTTCTGGCTTAGAGTAGATGGTGGCGGAGTGGGTGTGAGGTGGGGGAGGAGCCACTGGCAGAGCTAAAGGGGGGACAGGGAACCTGGCTGAGCTCCCGGTGATTGTCTTGTTGTTGTTGCTCTCCTCAGCATCCGTGGATGAGGTGGAACAGCAGTGGAAGAAGGAGTTTGAGCGCTGGGCCTCGTACATGCAGAGCTGGAAGACCCAGTTGGGTTATTACACAGCCCAGAAGCAGAGGTGTGAAGAACCTTGATGTGGCCTCACATGAGGACCTGCTCCGCCTTCCCAGCCCGGTAAACACACCACTAGCTCTCAGGCTTGAACTATACACAGTAACTAATGGCCATTATGGTTCCCAAACATCACAGCAGGAAGAGCAGTATTTTATTTAACTGTTGATGAGATTCACATTTATTGTAAATAACCAGTTTTCCACAGACTGCCTGAAATCAGCATTTCTCAGCCCTGCGATTGAGCAGAAATGTGGTCTGTCTGGGGGTCCCTGGAGGCTGCGGTGAGAGACACTGCCTTAGATGATGTATTTCCATGCAAATGGAAGAGATCGGATCGAAAAAGTATCACAGCAGTATCGAACCATTGTGCTAAACTATGGAGCCATAGGAGTGCCATAACAAAGAATACATCTGTAAAAGAGCAAGAAAATGTTGAGTAAGAAAGTAAAATAAATACGTAAGATGAATAAATAATAAGAAGAAAATAAATGCTTTTCCTTTTGCTTTTTCTGTATTGATTTTGCTTTTTCCCGAAGGGCCGACCTGTCAATCAAATGGCTTTGGGCGGGCCTTCCTGCGGGAACACGCCCCCTCAAACAGACTGAGTGGCAAAACATGCTGCAACATGGCTGATTGTAGTCAGGGAAACTGCGAGACAAACGATTATTTGCTTAAATTAAAGGCAGTTGGACTTGACAGGGATTCATCCAACTTCCCAAATTACCATTGGATCATAGACATTGAAACGTGGCTACAAATCAGGTTTTAAAGTGATCTGGCTGAGTATCTAAACTTTTTTTGTGGATTAGCCCTTTAAAGGTTTGTCTTGGCTAGTTAACACTCTCTAACCATCCCCCACTTTGTCTGTAGAACATAAGGCTCATCATGGATGTTTTTGAATCAATGCTGACAAAACTTTATAGCTACACAGAACGTAAATTAATGATGCTAAATATTTAATTGATGAGTAAGTTTGTACAGTTTATAACTTAAGGTATGATATTACCCAAAAACCAAACATAATTGACACAATTTGACAGCCGCAAATCCATGTTTCAGAGCCTGTTTTCCAGTTGTTGCTCTGGATTGTAGTGATCCAGCCGTCTAAAAAGATTTCTTGTTAAATCGTGTTGTACGCTGAACGCTATTGCTGCCACAAATTTTTTTGTCATTCAGTGGGTGTGACCAGAGTATATCCTGCCTACTGTGATGTCATGTGCATACCCCCTATTGACCACTCAGCCTGGGCAGGAAGGCCTGCCCAAAACCAGTAATAATTCACAGCTTGGCCCTTTGAGAAAACGCAAACACCCCAGGGAAAAGACAAAAGCAATATGGAAAAAGAAATAAAGAAAAGCATTTATTTTCTTATTTTTATATTTTTATTTATATTTTGTATTCATTTTACTTTCCTACTCAACATTTATTTTCATTTTTTTGTTATTTTTATATTTTTTATTTATATTTTGTATTCATTTTACTTTCCTACTCAACATTTATTTTCATTTTTTTGTTATTTTTATATTTTTTATTTATATTTTGTATTCATTTTACTTTCCTACTCAACATTTATTTTCATTTTTTTGTTATTTTTATATTTTTTATTTATATTTTGTATTCATTTTACTTTCCTACTCAGCATTTATTTTCATTTTTTTGTTATTTTTATATTTTTTATTTGTATTTTGTATTCATTTTACTTTCCTACTCAGCATTTATTTTCTTATTCCTTTACATTAATTCCTTTTTATGGCACGCCCATGAACCCCTCATAACCCTATAACACATCTTCAAGATTTTTCATTTAATCAATCCTTTGAATGTTTCACCTTTAATCATCTGTTGATTGCCAAAATGCTTTTTTATTTAAATCAGCACAGTCTTATATTTTTATAAACCTGTACACGCTTTTGAGTATGAAACTTTTTTATATAATTATTATGAAACTGCATCTCTGATTTTGTAAGTATCAGAGTGCAAAAGTTGTTTGAGGGAGTTAATGAATATAATTTTTCATGTTTCTTGCGGTACATACA
The DNA here is from genome assembly GCF_048594095.1 of Paramormyrops kingsleyae. NCBI lineage: Eukaryota > Metazoa > Chordata > Actinopteri > Osteoglossiformes > Mormyridae > Paramormyrops > Paramormyrops kingsleyae. The sequence goes on from NC_132813.1 coordinate 2,732,284, forward strand.
CATCCGCGCTGGGCTAATCCTTCATTCCTCTTTGTTCTGAAGAGAAACGGAGGGAATACTAACAGGACACACCAGCCGCCATAGCAACAGGTTCCGGAATGTAGCTGCAGTGATAAGAGAACGGAATGTAGTAGAAATTGAATCAGTCCCCTCCTTTTGTACCTTGTAAGGGAGGCTGTAATGCGATAATTGCTGGTAATTACTTAATTTTATTAGAGAGTGATGATTGGGCATATCGGTGAGACACTGTAATTAACTGCTGACTTCCTGAGGGTAGGCTGGTCACCTCCCTGACTTTCATGTCCTGCACCGGAGAACCAGGTGCTCCCCGCCTTTAAAAATCACCACACTTCGTCCTCCTTGCTGTGTAAAGTCACACAGATTGAATCAAGTTAATATGGACAATGAGTGTCCCCTCCCCCCCATGTCCCATCCACAGTAGGCTGCCTTTGTCATGAGTCATGAACCCAAATCCAACCGGCTGCCCTTTCTGTGTTCAGGTCAAGGGCTGCCCTTCTTATGACTCGTTTATATTGTTCATTATCGCACCGTTGGGATTATGCGGTATGTGCTTCTTTGGGTGTGGTTTGCCTGTTCATTGCGTGTCAAGGATGTAAAAAAATAACACCACTGGAAGAGCTTTGTGAACCACGAAGCTGACCCCTGTCCGAGACCCTCCTCCCCTGTGTGCCGATGTGTGACACCCGCATGTGTGTCTCAGGATTTAATATGTAAGTGTGTATTTGTGGGATAAGTGTGGCACTGTGGGACACATTAACATGCTGTTATATGGAGCAATAAAAATTTTAAAGGTGAAGTCTACCACTCCTGTCCTGATATGAAAGTCATTTCTGAGAGTGTGTGTGTTTTTTTTTTTTAATTCCCCTTTGGTTTTACATCTATAGCTGATGTGCCCCCCCGCAACACGGTGATATATTCTATGAAAATCCTGTTTGGGGATGGTTTGTCGGGCCTTTTGTTTATTTATTAACAGGACGGAAGCCAATCTTTGAAATGCCAGCTCCGCTCGTTTGTAAGCTAATCGCTGGGACGCGCTTCCTCTCTGACCTTTCTGAAAGAGCTGTGGTGGTAAAGTGCTCTTGGCTCTTTTCAGGAGGCACTGAGGTGTGCCGCCATGTCCTGCTCCCTGTTAGTTGTATAAATATAATTTGTCATCGTTTTTGCTTGTCGCCTGCTTTTAAAAGGATGTGGAGGGGCCTCGCACCGAGGAAACAGCAGGCTGGAGGGGGCCGGGCGGCAGTGCAGACCTGGGTTTAACTGACTTCACGCTCCTGCGGTGATTGATCACCAGCCCCATGGCCAGAGAAACTCTGTAATGAAATCCAGCTGGCCCTTAACACTGATTGCAGTTGTAGGGATGAATGGTGGCTAGCCGGGCAAATGTAGAAAGGCTGCTGTCCTCAACCTGCCTAGTCAGCACAAGGCCAGAAGCCCCGCCCTCCTCCTACCCAAGCAGCATATGGCCAGAACCCTTGCCCTCCTCTTACCCAATCAGGATGTGTTCAGAAGCCCCGCCCTCTTCATGCTCAGTCAGTACAGTGTTCAGAAGCCCCGCCCACCTTGTGGCCAGTCAGCACATGGCTACTTGGGTGTCATTTTTTCAAGTTTTCATTTGTCCTTACCTGAAATAGTTAATTCTTTTTTATTTATCTGAAAAGACCCAATTAGCATCAGGTAGTTCCGCCTATAAGGTTTCATTATAATGCTTAAAACCTCATTCTTGTTCTTGCTTAGCATTATCCTAAAATTGCCGACCTTAGAAAGTTCTTCAGTGTTATTAAGAATGGGAGTGCAGTAATGGCGATGGCCGCCGATTTAATGGCATGTTGAGAAGCTCTGCCAGTGCTTGCTGAATGCATTAGCCTCTTATCCTGCTGCCGTTAACGCAGATCCTCTCCTACACCGGACTCTCGCCCTCCCGAGGCCCGATTTAACGCTCCCGTGTCACGCTCCGTGTCCTGCCGAATTGGGCCACGCGGCTCCGTCTGTCGACACGCTCCGCCGACACTCTCAGCGCTCGCCATCCATCGAATTAGCCGGGAGTTAATCTCCGGACGGACGCGATCCGCTCCGTACCCGGCCTGGGCCTAATCGACTGCCGATTTATCTGCCGCGGAAGATGAGCGAGTCTTGGGGATCGGGGGCCGCTCCCGCCATGGGGCTTAATGCTGTCGGCGCACCATCGGCCTCCATTGCTAATTCAGATGCCGTAGCTCTTCCAGGACACTTAGCGGCGTGTTCGGGAGGATGGCTGCTAAACAAATCATCGCCCCGAATGAACCGGGTCAGCATCTCCTTCGCTGGACAGAAGCCGAGGCAAAAAGCCACGGGAAGTGAAGCTTCCTTTGCCGTTTGAACAGGTGCAATGGAATGTGTTCGTTCTGGCATTTCCCATCATGCTCCTCTTTTTAAGTCATACACACATACAGTACAGTATAGAGGGTCCGCCATCCATCCAGCACCCCTGCAGCAATTTTCAGGGGCGTTAACTAAGGAGCTTGGCCAAGGGCCCAGAGAAGATGCGGCTACACTGCTGAGCACAGGATTGGACCCAGCGACCTTCCAATCACAGGCACGGAAGCCTCGGCCACTGAGTCACACACCACAGAGGAGGTTCTGCGTCCCCATGCCTCTCCACCAGGCCAGATGACCTTGTCTGTTTTCAGCACATCACGCTACAGTTTTTAGCCTCTGGCATCACAATGTGTTCCCAGACCTCCAGCTCCCCTGCGGAAGCCCCCCCCAAACACCAGAGATTATTCACCATTATCCACCCACTTCGCACAAACCACAGGCCCCGTCTATGACCCCCCCACCCCCCTCCAGCTGCCCACGTCCATGGGATCTGCCTCATCCTTTAAGAGATGTTTTCCAACAGGACACCTCCTACAGTTTGAATGACATCACTTCCTGCACTCCATGCCTGAGCTCTTCAGGTTGTACCATGGTGGACATGAGGGGTGGCTTCGCTTCGATAAGATGGGAAGTTCCATTTTTATGCAGGGACCTGATTCTGCCTTTCTGTGCGGCAGTCGTAGAGGACGATCTGAGTAGGTGTCCCACAATGACTTCAGCATCACAGTTTGAAATCAGGTGATCCCTGCCTGGTGCTCCCACTGGGGAGAGCTTGGAGGGGTCCAAACTATGTCTTCTGGCCACAAAAGGCGATTCCTGAAGCCTTTCAAACTTCTCCCAGTGGGGCAGAACCATTCAAAATAGACAGGAGAGTCATGAAAAAAGTGCTGGTTTGAATTTTAAAGCCGGACGGATTTTCTTTACACTGGAGAGGGAAAAAGAGTGGATGACGTTTATTAAAACGACTGAAGGTAGATTTTCTAACTTTCTAACTTTTTTTTTTTCTGAAGGCAACTTTTTTAAGACTTGTGTTTATGTGCATAGTATAGTTTTGCAGTGTTTGGGGCAGTAGATTAAAACACACAAACAGAAACACTCACAGACACACATACACATAGATCACACACACACTCACAGACACACACACATAGATCACACACAGACCTGCCTGCTGAATGTATTTCTTTCTTTCAGTATTAACATAAAATCCCTGTTTATCATACATCTTCCTCTAGCTTTACGTCACCCTTGTCTCTGCTGTCACCCAGCGGATATAAGCCAGCCTAGTCGGCAGCGCTGATACCGAAAAGGTCGGCCATGCGATTTCTTGAACTGCCGTAATCGGGGAGGCGAGATGAAGATTAGCGGCACTCTCTGATTCATCCGTGAAAGAGTCTTTGATGTGAGATTAAATCCAGGTGAACTAGGAGGCTTTTCCTGAGCCGGCTCTGAATCGAAGGTGAATTTGAATTGAGTTAGAGAGATGGTCTGAGAGCCCCCTTGGATACGGTCTTGGCTGCGCCGTGTCATGGTTGACCAAGGCCGTTCCATCATGTGACTGTCTTCAAAATGGAATGAAACAGGAAGTGTTGGAGCACCGTGTCGAAGATTAGTCAGGGTGCGGCAATGGGAGGGGAAATGGAGCAACATAGAGTTATGGTCAACCCCCTCCCCCCACCCCATATTCCAACACCACTAGACATGAAAAATGCAGCTGTCAGTACCTGCTCTACAGCTTGCTGGCAAATAGGTGGTCAGTGTTGGAACTGCACCTCATGAGACTAACTAACCCCCGAAGACTCCCCCCACCTGGCAGCAATAGGATTTACCAGCGAGTGGCATATGAGAACGGGGCAATCATCACTTTTAAAACGGCTGCAAATCCGGCCTCTTGCATCGAGGTAAAATGCCACCGCTCGCCGTCTCAGTGTCTGCCTGGCTGTACGTGCCTGCGGGTGCCTGAGTGTGTTCAATGTCACTGCTCTCTCCGGGCTGACGGACACCAGCCGCACACAGCGCCCCCCCTGCCCATACGAGGAACATCAGCTTGGCCTCATGTTTATTCATCGGCTCTCGGGCGCTGCAGAGTGACTTCATTCTGTGACGTCACGGCAGCAGTGTGAACAGAAACGCGGGACGTTAACAGGCACCTCCGCGGAGCAAGACAACAGCAGGGGGCTTAGAGCTGTAAAGTACACGGAGGAAAACTAGCTATAGATGGGCATCCACGTCGACAAGGACACTATTAAGAGACATTAAGAAATCTGAATTCAGAAGGCTGGCCTCACAGCGTTTAAGGAGCTCTGTTGCATTAGCGGATCAATGCCTGGGAATCAGGTATGAGTATCGCACATGTCCGGCCATCGAGCAGGAACTGTCAGACCTCTTTTGTCTGCGGAGATATCTATCTCGCTCCTCTTAGGTACAGTAAGTGTTCAGGTGGGGGGAGACTACAGTGAGGCATTAATCTCCCTCACCCCCACCCCTGGCAGTGAGAGGGAAGCCAGGTCATAATCAGCTTACATATGTTCAGACATCAAAATCTTGCAATTCTCACCACGCAGCGGTGAGCACTCCTGTTAAAACAATCCGCTATACTAACATACTTTTCTCAAGGATGGAGTGTCTGGCAGCCTATTAAGTGGTGGTGGGGGGAGGGGGCGGGTTAACTGTAATGGGCCTGTTTAACATTTAAAAGGCTGAATCAAACTGGAGACGTCCAGAGGAATGAAATGGACCGGGCCCATGCAGACTCTTCCGGGCTCCTTGGAGGATGGTGTCGGCTCGCTGATGCAATCCCCAGTCCTGAGAGCTCCGTACAGAAAGGTTCTGATCCTCCTTTCCTATTATGGTGGAATTTTAATGGCCTCCTATTGATTGAAGGGGGGGGTATGTTTCCCCTTGCCTGGCAACATTAATGTAATCGCTAAAAAACACTCCTCCCTAAAATAAATCTATTTTAATTTCATTTTCGGCAAAAGAAATTTGATTAAATATGACTTGGAAGGTCACATTATATTTACTGTTGTGGGAAGAAGTCTGCAGGATCCACACCAAGGTCATGTGACCTACAAGAAGGAAGAAGGGGCCGTGACGTCCTTTGATAGGATCTCAGATGCTACAGATCACAAGTGCGTGTGTTTGTGTGTATTAGAAGACAATGCCCAAGGTTCCCCTGACATTGTGGGAACATTTGGTCCCCACAATGTGATAATTTTTTAGTCTCCACAATGGTAAACTCTATTTTATAAAAATCTGTGAATGCAATCAAAAAACTAAAAACGCCAGTAATTACTTAGTACTGGGTAGGGTTAGGGTTGTACAGTATATCATGTTGGGATCAGGGTTATGGTCATAGAAATAAATGGATACAGAACACCCCCCTGCCGAAATCCAGCTGCACTGAGGCATCAGCAGAGCCGCCTGAGCTCTCATGGGCGTCTGGGGAGAAAACCCAGAATTCAGTAGAAATCAATCTGATCCAGCCACTAGGCTGCCACTGCGCCAATATCAGGGGCCCCTGTCTCGCCTGCATCCCCCCCCCCCCCCCCGCGCCCCCGGTCTCCTCCGCCTCCCTCCCCAACTCCCGTCTCGCCTTACTCCCTCCCTCGCACTCCGTCTTGCCCTCCTCCACCCCCCCCCCCCCCCCCACCATCTCACTCCTACAGTAACGGCACAGCTGCCTTTTCTGGGTCCTGCTGTGTATCATTAAGCAGACGAGAAGTGGGCCTGGGATGGTCCTCTGCGGGGGGTGGTGGGCATGGCTTTTGGTCTGTAGTGGGGCATCAGGCTGGGTCAGTCCTCTGCGGGGGGCGGTGGGCATGGCTTGTGGTCTGTAGTGGGGCAGCAGGCTGGGTCAGTCCTCTGCAGGGGGCGGTGGGCATGGCTTATGGTCTGTAGCGGGGCATTGGACATGGCCTATAGTCTGTAGCGGGACAACAGGCCGGGTCTGTGATTTGTAGTGGGCAGCGGGCTGGGTTATGGTCTGTGGCAGGGTGGGCCTGTGGTCTGTAGCATGCGGTGCAGCAGGCCTGTGGTCTGTGGCAGGGGGGTAGGGCAGCCTGTGGTCTGCAGTAGTGGGGTGGGGCTGGCTTGTAGTCTGTAGCAAGTGGCAGGGCGAGCCTGTGGTCTATATCAGGGGGACGGACAGGGCCTGTGGTTTATAGCAGATGGTGGGCCGGTGCTGTAGTCTGTAGCAGGCAGCAAGGCGGGCCTGTGGTCTATAGCAGGTGGTGGGGTGGGCAGGTTATGAGCTGATGTTCATTGGAGAGGTCACTTCTCAATTTAAGTAAAAGTAGGACTCCCTGAATCCAGAACCCCTCGATTCACCTCCTTGACCCCCCTTTCCAGCATCCACTCCTTCTACTCTTGGCTGTGGTGACAGACTATGATCCCACACACACCAGTACTTTCACAGTATCGCCACCAAACAATGTTTTACAGACGCCTTTGTCTCTGTTGTACATAAATACCAGCAAAGGTGCTGGCCAGGCTAACATAACATCATTCACAGGTCAAATTACAGTCCTGCTCCATAATGGCCTTTCAGTGGCATTCGATATTTATCTGCAAACCGCTGGGAAGTGGCAGTTATCCCACGGTTTTCCGAGAGGTGTCTCTGCCGGTGGCTCTTTTATTACGGATCCGACCGGTGCCCCACGGTGAGGGACAGCAGAACCAGCCGTGTCCCGCTCACCGTCATGTGGAGAAGACGCAGGTGTCCACAGGAGAGTGGCTTTGTCTCCGTGGTGTTGGATTATTTATACTTCACTCAGGTTCCAGTATCGTGCTGATTAATGATTGGGTTGTTATGGCGCTATAACCCTGTGCCTTAATCCCAGTAAAGGGAACTCGCCAGGGTAACAGTTGAGTCTTGTGAGTCGGACGAAGACGCGGTTGCCGACAGCGCCCGTTTAGAGCCCTTTCGTTCTGTTTCTCCTCCCCCACGCCTTTCATTAAAATCGTGCTGACCCCTGAAGCATGGGTGTCCATTCATCTCACCCTCGACGGATTCCATCTGCCAAGCCATCGATCAGTGCCAACAAGAAATGGAAAAACAACATCGGGTTTCAGTCGGCGGTCAAACGGAAGTGTGTTTAAACACATAAAGACACGCCGTCTCCAAGCTCAGGCCGGCTTTTAACCCATCTGCTGACAGGATCTCAGGCAGGTGTGTGTGCAGGGGCGGGGACACAGGGCTGAAAGCTGATTGGCCCCCAGAATGCCCCCTCCCCTGTGACTCACCGATTCAAAACATATAATTGGCTAATAATATTGATGGCCCCTCTATATGAATTATGACCTCCACCTTAAAAAATCCTGGAATTGTCTCTGACATCAGGAGGGTTCACAGCTTATACTGGGGGCTGAGAGCCTCTTGTCGCCCAGCAGCTGAGCCCCCAACATGTAGCCCTCAAAGGTAACCACCCAGCAGGGAGAAATTTACACGGTGATTCCGGCTCAGGAAAGGCGGCCATTTTCAGAGGCCAGCCGCCTCGTCTGACACATTTGGAGCAAAGTGGGTTCAGGAGGCTGATGTGTGGCGTGGGGTGATTGGGAATAAACCGGTCGAGCCCGGAGTCCAAACCGACAGGCCCGGGTCCTGATAGGAGGCCCCCCCGCCGCTGACAGCTCGGTAAGCAGGATGGAGCGCGCGGGACCCGTGTAATCAGGAAACGCCAGACTCACTCACCGGGGGGAACCGCAATCCAATCGCTTTGGCTTCACGTCACGCCGTGGGCCAAATGGATGTTTATGAGATGCGTTATGTGCAAAATGCAGAGCTGCTTCCCGGCAGTGCCGAGTGTTCCTCATACCGGCCCGATGGCTCCTCTATATTCTTTAAAAACCTCCTTGATTTTTTAATGATTAAATAAAACGAGCTGAACGGAAGGAGAGCTGGAGCTGCGGTCATCGTGTTTCTGGTGATGAGGGAATCTTTAATCAGGGATTTTAAAAGTTTATCGCAGAAACTGCACAGGCTTGTATTCCTCCTGTCCCACCAGAGAGAGACCAAGATTGTAACACTCAGCAATCCCAACACCCTGGATTACCAAAAAAATCCCGACACCCCCGACCCCCGAAAGGCATCGGCCGGAGCGGGAATCTGACACGCAGGGAGTGAGTGAGTAACAGAGCTCATTACAAACCTGCGTCCCCTTCACAAAACGCGCGCTTCGTGTTTCCTTTAACGCTCTAGATTTGTTACGAGCAAAAAGCACACATGTTCGCTGTATATATTTCCCAGGTCCGCCATAAAAGAGATTTAAAATGCTGTTAGAGGCTGACACACCTTTTCACAGGCAGAACCCAGCGGCTCTGGGAAGGTGCACGTTTCTGTGTGACTGATGGCCGATGCTGGAGAACGGCGGCTCTCAGGACAGCTGGTCCTGCTCGGCTGCACTCCAGCACCTGCCTTTTTCTACGCCCACTGAAGAGCTGCAAACCTCCTACAGCCCAGGTCAGACCTGGTTTGGACCCGCTTTGGGGATACTCCCAAAACAGAGATGGAGTTCTGTGACAATGGATTTTGAACAGAAGCTCTATTTATTAATCTCCTTAATATTCTTTTTTAGGATGTTCTGTTTGTGTACTGTGTACTTTTTAAAAATTGTTTGCACTTTATGTACTTGCCTCTTTTTGCACTTTGTCTTGTGTTTGTCTACACTTCACCTATCTCGCTGCTCTATGCACCAGAAAGTCCCCCTGGGATCCATAAAGTTTATCTCATCTTATAAGGGCAGGATGAACAGATTCAAATAAAAACACTCTAAAATCTGGCGGAGTTTCTGGTGAATTATGGGTGAAATACTTTGATCAAGGCTCCAGTCAAATTACGCGGCTTTAACAACAACAATTTGCTCTGGGGTTCCAACTCGGCTGTGCCACCGATGATGGTTCCTCAGAATGAAAGCTCTAGAACAATCCTTTTCTCATGCATTGTCACAAGCTGCAGCTAAGCAGTCCCGCAATGAGTTAATTAGCCAAAAGGCATTTGCCACCCTGATTCAGCACACAGACCAGGTCAGGCTACCCATCTCGCCCGGTCCCTGGTGTTTATGTACACTGTCTGTAGCCTCCGTGACGGCCGCACGTGGGATGCGCCAATGGAATCCGGCTTTCTTTCGAGGAGGGGTGACCCCTCCGCGGCAATCCGCCCACCTTGTTCCCACGCAGCGGTGCAGATTAAACCGGGGGTAAAATGTAATTACCTACCCGACGAGGCCCGGCAGTTACCACTCACCTCGAAGCTCTTAGCTATCGATTCTGGGTCCAGACGCGAATTACGGCCGTCTGACCTTCGCTGAGCAGAGCGCCCCGTATTTATTTTGCCTTAATTGATCTAGGCATCAGCAGTAAAGTAGGTGTAGGGGGGCTAGGGGGGGGGGGGCAAATTCTTGCCCCAGTCTAGTGACAGTAAACGAAACCCTCCGACTGACAGCTCAGCGTTGACGAGGAAAACAGAACCACTCGGCCCCTATTTATGCTCCTCTGAATCTAATCACCACCTTCCCATCCCCACACCCCCACAAGACTCCCTACCTTTCTATGAGCCGAAAAGCACATACGACACGCTTGATTTGCACAGCATCGGGGGAACGTCGGGGGAACGTGGTCCTTTACCTGTCTCCCATTCGTGAGCGGCGGGGTGAAATTCGATTAGGCCTGTTTCAATGGGAGCGGCCGCACTGTGTAATCACTGCCAGCACTCGGGAGAAATATTCAGCACATAATCCCCGCATTATGGAGCTGCTCACCCTGGCGACTATCGACCGGCGGTCTCGTTTAGACAGATCTAATTCAATCATGTTGAAAGACAACAAAAAAAAACTAAATCCAAAATATTTGTATAGCTCACAGCTACGAGTATCAGATATAAACATTTAGCAACAACAGCGACTCAGAGCAGCCTCTCTGCGTGCAGTTGGGCCACGAGCAGATGGGTGATGTATTATGGGCTGGCGAGTCGCAGCTCTCTGGTGGAGTTCTCTCACTCGGCGGCTGCCCACGTGCTCCGAGAGCTCCCCGCGAAAAAGGTCGCGGAGCCGGGAGGCGGCCGGCTTGGGGGGAAGCTCCTTCTGAGCAGGGCTGCGTTTGTTCTTTTTGGGGTCCCACTCAAAAAGTCACTTTGAACCCCCCCCACCCCCCCGCTGCCTGACTTTGTATTGTTTGCTGCATCTTTATAGGGCTTTTCTTTGATGTTCTTTCTTTCTCTAGCTAGCAAGTCAGAAGATTGGTGCTAACTAGCTGGTTAGCAGGACAAGCCTCTTCATCCATCCATGTTCTGTCACAGCTTGTGCTATTCAGGGTCATCAGGGGGTCCAGAGCCTATGGGTCTAAGGCAGGGAACAACCCAGGATGGGGCACCAGCTCATCACTGGGCACAGTCACACACCAACTCCAATTAACCTCAACGTTTGGGGGGGGGGGGGGGGACTGGAGTACCCAGAGGAGACCCCATGACAACAGAGAACATGCAACATGGGGAGAACATGCAAACTCCACACACATTGAGCCATGGTGGAGACTTGAACCCTGGATCCAGTGGCGAGTGGCAGCAGTGCTAAGTACTGTACCACCATGCCGCCCCCACGCCACTTCAGCATCTCCTAAATAAGAACTGCGTTTTTTTCATATACTGTACAGTGTAGTAGCTGTGGGGGGGTCACACGCATGCATGTCACACACTGCCGCTCCCCGTGAGGGGTTGTCAGCTGTGACAGTAGCTGGCAGGTCGCAGGTGGCCCACGGATGTTTCTAGAGCCTGGGAGGAGCCTGGCTCCGAGCCCAAAGCAACAAGCTTTTCAGAATCGAGTGGCATTTCCATTCCATTCGAGTTACTGTTTGCGGTTTTACTGCGGCTGTGGTGAGCTGTCTGCATGTGCACAAGCACAGGATTAGAAGAGAGGACAACTCCCAAGCTTAGGAGGACCCCAGCTGGTGGCCCGGATCTGAAAGGCGCAGTCGCTGCTCCATTAGGGTGACATCTGTATGTGTCACTGCCTTGCTATTGTGGGTATCCAGTGGTTGACTATAAATTTGTATATTTATTTATAGGTAAAATATAGGTAATGTTTGTTGCCTATATAGGTACAGTGAACCTCTTCTTATCCATTCTCCAGATTCTGGTCTCACTTATTACTGTGCTGATCATATGTAAGAGGAAACAGACAGAAAATATCAGCTCTCCGTGACTGGGGTCTTTACAGGAAATGACATATGAGGCAGGGGTTCTGGGTACCGACGCCATTTTTCAGTCCATTCATGAGCACACAGTGACTCTCCCTTCATGTGCAATGAATTAGAATAGAAAAACAAAGACACTCCTGAAGAAAAGATGATGGATGTTTCAATCGGGAATGATATTCCCATGGCAGTGTGAAGTCTCCTCAGATCCATCCCAATTATGAACAGCGGGAGCCGTGAAATTCTATGAACATCTGTCCTGTCCGTTTAGCCAGTGTAATCGCTCTGACCCGTTAATAACTGGGCCAATGGGTGATTTTTCAGCCAGTATTTAATCTTCTTCTCATGGCACAGAGGGGTGTTAGGAGGGACGGTGTACACACACAGTGAAAACAGAGCACTAAAGCCTTACCTTTAACACCGTTTATGATGTCATCATCACCACCATCATCATCATCACCATAGTTATCATCACCACCATCATTATCACAGTCATCGTCACCATCGTCATCATCATCACCATAGTTATTATCATCATCATCATCGTCACCATAGTTATCATCACCACCATTATCACAATCATCGTCACCATCATCACCACCACCACCATCACCATCATCACCATAGTTATCATCATCACCATCGTCATCACATCATCGGCATCATTATCATCATCATCATCATCATCATCATCATCATCATCACAATCATCATCATCATCACCATAGTTATCACCATCACCACCATCATCATCACCATAGTTATCATCATCATCCTCATCATCAACACCATAGTTATCATTATCACCATCATCATCATCACATCATCGGCATCATCATCATCATCATCATCACCATTATCACAATCATCATCACCATCATTGCCATCATCATCACCACCATCATCATCACCATAGTTATCATCACCACTATCATCATCACCATAGTTATCATCATCATCATCACCATAGTTATCATCATCATTGCCATCATCCGTAGCACCATCATCATTATTGTCACCATCATCTCATAATAATTGCCATCCCATAATCATCATCATCACCATGTCAGAGATCATTACCGGCTGTAGTTGCCCCCCTTCACTAACCTCCCCCATTAGTTAATACTGGGATTACTGTGAATTAGTGGCTACCTCCCTGGGTTCCATGTTGACCCAGACGTATGGTTTGCTTTCCCAGTCTACCTCACCCCTCTTGGAGGAGGACCTTCTCAGGAGTCATGTGTCACTCTGCATACTGCCGATGGAGTCACTGCTGAGTGTCCGTCAGACTCTCCCCACGTCAGCGCTGCTGTGATGGTGACTCCTCCCGACTGACCCATGCCCCTCCGCTCTTACACAGGGTCAGATGCTCAGCCTGCTTCTCAGAGAACAGTATCAGGCACCTAATTGAACAACATATTATTTCTGAATGAATCCTCAAGCCTTGTCAAGCACAAAGCCACAGTGTAAATGCCACTGTCACATTTCCTTGCATTTCCCAGAAATGCTTTTCTGGTGCGGGGTTGCGGTGAACCTGGGGCCTATCACAGTAGCGGCAAGTCCCACCGGTCCCTCACAGGTGAGTGGTGATTTAAACCACTTCGGACTGGAGGGGGGCCAGAGCACCCCATAGAAACCCACACAGACAGAGAGTACACACAAGCTGCAGAGCCGGTTGGGACTTGAACCCACAACCCTGAGGCCACAGTGCTGCCCATGGAAGTGTCAGCATAGTTAACGCTGTTGTAGACATACAGATCAGGCAGCTGTGAAGAGAGGTTCCTCTTTGAATGCGATGCCCTTGAGGTGTATATTTAATACCTCTGTGAATCATCCCGGATGTATGTGTGTGTGTGCGCGCGCACCTGCGTGTGTGTGTGTGTGTGTGTGCTTCGTACTCACAGCAAGCAAGTGAATGACTGTCCTTCACGTTTTGTTGTACTTCCCACACTGACACACCTCCCCCCCCCCCCCCGCCGCCAATGCGCTGATCAGCTGCTTTGAAGGATCTAATTACAAGTCAGTGCAACTTTAGCCGAGTGCGGACAGACTATACCCCTCTTCTGCTCCCAGAGGGACACGGGGAGCATGTAGAACCCGGGGCCATGGTCATGGACTGTAAGTCAGCGTGCTGCTCAGCGGTGTGGGCAAACGGCATGAGAGCCGAGGGATCAGGGGTTACCTCTTGTACCGTTGAGTTGTACTGGACCTCTAATGCTTCGGGGAAGCAGGCATCCATGTGAGTGAGTACAAGAGGCTGTTAGGAGGCGGTAATGAGATTCCCATCTTACATTAGATGCAAAGAAACACGGGGTTGTGTAAAACAGGCAGACGCCTTCATAACTAAACCAAAACGGGTGCTTCCCGAAAGCTTTCATAAGGCTCATTCCCAAAAAAGATGTTATTATGATGTCTCTGAGGGTGGCATTGATGGATCCCCGACGCCCATCTTGCCAGACCCTTTAAGTGGGTGACGGCTGCCAAGTCGGAAAATGTCAAAAGCAATCGAGCGACGGGGACCTGGAAGCTCTCCTGGATCTCAAACCTTAGAAATGGGACTGGGGGGGGGGGGGCTAAAAAGAGAGCCAGACCTTGAGGTTTTAAGTCTTTCAACGCGCCTGGGAGGAGCAGGCACTCGAAGGGCACCAGCTGCTCTCCGTTTATGGAGATGGGTGGTAGGAGATAAATGCAGGTCCTGAGAGCCTGAGAACAGCTAGGTGGCGCCCATCTTCTGAAATGCGTCCAGACGCCAGTTAGCGTTGGATAGCATCACCTGCTAAGCTAATAAATAATGAATAAACAACATACGGTGCTGCCACAAATCCTTGAACCGGAATGTAAGAGTGTCCGGCTCGGATCTGGCAATGTCCACGCAAAATATGAGCAAGGTTTTCGAATGCCGCTCGCTTCACGCATCGTCTCCTGTTTCCATACGGCGAGCGTCCCTTCCCGGCGCTAAAGCAGCAGCGAGTATCGATCCTTACTGCCGGAGAAGGACCTCTCTTTTCTTCCAGCCCATGTGGAAAATCCCATCCGTCTGTCTCGCCGAAACATCTCTTGGCAGGCTTTGCCATGTCAGGTACTTGGACGGGAATGCAAATCTCGTCAAATGGATGATCCCCTGCAATGTGCTAACAGACGTGACGGAGAGCGAAGTACCCACATGGTATGGAGAGTCAGTAAAAAAATAAAAAATCACATCCAAACATAGGGCAGATTGAACACTAGAGTTATGGTAGAGTTAATTAGGGTTATGAGCAATTTGTGACCTCAGAGCAATTGTATAACGAGGCCATGCAAAGTCTTTCATACAGAGAGGGTTCAGTCTACATTGAGTGGGTGTTCTTAACCTGAAGGAAGTCTGAAATGAAAGGCAAGGACAAATAGATTAGCATAAACTGTCAAGAGGAAAGAGAAAATGCAATTTCCTTAGTGCATCTCAGTAGAATATAAACATGCTATTAGGTTTATGGGCTAATGTATAATTTTGTACAGTTTGTACAAGTCCTTTCTTGCTCTGAGAGCCGTATGTGAATAGTTGTGTGTTCAGAGTGTTATGAGACAATAGGTCAAATTTCTTATAATAAACCAAATGGTCAGTGGGGGAGGAGGGGCATGATCTTTCTGGAAAGGGGGCTCTGGAAATCACATGCTGGTTATAAAGTGAGTAACTTGCAGTCAATGCACACATCATGACACTACAAAGAGCTTCACATACACCCGGTCTGTGAAAGCTTCATTCTGATTCTGTCAGTAAATTGTTTATTCAGAGATAATCCCAGTGCAGGCGGCATATTCACATTTTAAATATGGTAAAAAAATGTGGCATCTGGGGAACGGCAAACTGACCGGAGTGGAAGAGCGTCGTCGGGCCCCGGAGGACAGCAAACCTTTGGCCTCACACTCAGCAGTTCCCATGGAAACCGACTCATCCACTGATTGACAATAAAGGAAGCTTTATAAATTAACTCAGGCAAAACTTTGGTCACCTCAGCTTCCTGGCTGCCAACACCTGGGTCCTGATGTTACCGTGCTGTTTCTCTATGTAGCTAAGGAGGTCAGCGGCTCTGTAATTAGCTGCTAACAGACCAGTCTGTGTCAGAACCCTACGCAACCATCCTGCACAGTCTTGTCCAGTCTTGTCCCTCCTCATTATTACATCACAAGAACCTGGAAGTTTTCCTGTAATTGAAAGGTGTCATTGATGATGCAGACACATCTACCTTTCAGATGACAGAACAAAAATAAGACCAGGACCAGAGACCCTTAAGTGGTTATGTCCAGAAGCAAAGCGAATCGTGGCATTTTGTTTTGCAACGAGCACTGCATGCATAAATTATCATTTCAGATGCATTTTAATTTACTCGGATAAAGTGAAAAACCGCATCTAATAATGTGGTTTTATTTGAAAGGGTAATTGTTAAATAACAGAACACATTAAGGACTCTTCAGAGATTTCTGCACGCAGACCGGCGAGACTTTAATTGTCCCTAAAGGAGTGTAGGTGTTTAATTACACATCCCTGGCAGGGATCCAGAGCGCTCCCACCAGCCTTGCCCCTCTTCCCATTGGCTGGCTGGCTGTTGCATAACAACGACAGAATGAGGCTGTAACCAGAAATACCTGGCCTGGGTCACGCCCCACTCACCGTTACGCATTGTGCGCGTACGTTTGTCTTTTCGTGCGTCACGGGTCGGATTTATGATGTCCCAGGCTGGGCTGGGAAGCAGGGGCCACATTTACTCAGGCATACCGTGCCGGTCTCTCATGGTGGAAGGTGAACATCTGTGATAGGAGTGCTGTGTGGCTCAGCAGGTTAAGATGCTGTGTCTGTGATCAGTAGGTTGTCAGTTTAAATCCCAGGGTTGACAGAGTGATATCACCATAACTTCTCAGCCTGCTGGTGAGTCTGTGTAACAGCAGCAGCTCTGGCCCCAAAGAAGGAATAACAGTATATTTTTTTATTTATGGGGGTTCAGCAAGATTGCCACAAGTTTGCTACTACGTGGCCTACTTCCTGTTACAGTGATTTTGTGGAGACTCCCTCTTCTCTGGGGCTAATGTGCGCAGATGTGCCGTGTCAATGGACGCTGTGTTCCAGCCATTAGCAGCCTGCTAATGCAGTTACATTGTGTCAGTTGTTAGTCTGACATAACTCCCTAAATCGCCAAGCTCCACCCCTCACTTCATCCCCGTCGCCCTCCCCTCCCTGCTCTCTCATATATAATATAAACGGCTGAGATTCTCACCTTGAATGACACAGCAAGCCTGATGCATTTTGATTTATGTGCTTATTTATGTATTTACTTGTGGGTCTGTTAAAAGCTCTTTACGGGACACAGGGAAGAGGAAATGACCTCATTCATCCCTTCAGTGGCAGGTGGTCTATGGCAGGGAAGGGAAGGATACAGTAGCCCCCGGACAGCTAAGTCTACATTAACAGGGTATGCACTCTGCTGGAACACTTAGCTGAACCTGCAGGTGAATGTAAACTTGAGCCTGGACCTGAACTGGAAACATAACCTGGACCTAAATCTAAACTTGAACTGTAAACTAAACCTGATCCGAAATCTAGACCTGATCCTGAACCACAACCACAAGCTAAATTTGATTCAGAATCTAAACCTGAACCTGGACCTGAACCAGAAACTAAACCTGAACCTAAACTGAACCTAATTTGATGCTAAATTTCAGAATCTAAACCTGAACCGGGACCTGAATCAGAAACTAAATCTTAATCAGAATCTGAACATATATAGGGGAAACTAACCCTTAACCTGATTCTAAACCTGAACCTGAAACAAAAGCTGAACCTGAATATGAACCTAAACCCGCTCACACCTGCCTTTTTTGTAGAAAAAAAAAAAAAAGATACACTGGTGATGGGGAGGAGAAAGGAGTGGAAAGAGAAACAGGAAAAATAATAAAAAGAGGAAGAAGGAAGGAGATATGTGGAGGTATTATGCTGACAGAGATAGCGGAATGAGGAAGGAGACAGCATGGAACAGCTGAAGATGGACGGCAAGAAGAAAGACAGAAGCTGTTTTAGTAACATGGAGCGACCCAAAGGAAGGCAGATAAATAAACACGACTTAGAGCGAGGCTACCTGCTGTTAGCGCTGGCTAGCGTGACCTTTGATTAATTGTCTCCCGTTGGGAGCTTGTGGCATCAGCCACTTATTTGGCGTCTCTCTACATTAAGACATTTGCAGGGAGTAAAAGTCAAACTCCTCTGTCCTGCAGATGAAAGGAAAGAAAAAACAAATAAATCAAAGATAGAAGCTAAGAATCTGGGTGAAGCCTAGATAGGCTGATCAGATAATCCAAGTCAGGGAGGACACTTTGAGCTACTTCAGGTTTTACAAACTAATTTAAAACTGAAAGGCTCATGTGTTTGGCTAAATTGTTCCGTTCTTCTTGTGCTTTGACTGGTTGATTGAAAGACTCATTCAACTGTTCCACTTTAACATTAGTGACACATGCATGATTAAAAGAGACTGACTAATCAGCACACAACAAGAACTCAGTGCTAAAGCGATATCCAGGTCTTTTAATTGAAATAGTAGTTAACAAATCCTGTCCTAGCTCAACGTATCCTCACTGACATGGATTATCTGGTCACCCTAAGCCTACAGGAATGCTCAGCTTATTGATTTTACTGATACCAGCCTCCATGCAATGCAGCTCCACCATCCATTCTGCTTAAAATACAAGTGGACTGCATATAGCAGCCGAAGTGCATTGTGGGTTGGGGAACCCACTCAAGCTCCCCTGGTGCCTAATTAGGCACGTCTGCTAAAGTGTGACCAAGAGGAGGCCTATAGTACAGATGTTTGGGATATGAGGGGGTGGATGTGATTTCCCCCTCATCCATGCACCAAAACCAAACCTACAGCTACGGTAAGAAATGTGTCTTGCTGCCTGGAGAATAGAGGACAAATACCAATCTCATGCTGAGAAATTACTTAACAAGGCATCTGGAACCATTGGCTGAAGTCTTCATGTTGCCAGGGGGAAAGAAATTTGTGGCGCACAACAGTGTAGCGGTAAGAAAAGGGGAGTGATATCACGGAGGCAGCGTGGGACTCAAAGGCATAATAAATCAGTGACTGATTTATTATGTGTGTGCCGAAGTGAGGAAAATTAAAGCGAGAGAGGCTGACAGATGCTGGTGAAACAAAAAAAAAAGGCAAAGCGTTTCAACCAAATGAGGCAAAAA
The DNA here is from genome assembly GCF_048594095.1 of Paramormyrops kingsleyae. Classification (NCBI taxonomy): domain Eukaryota; kingdom Metazoa; phylum Chordata; class Actinopteri; order Osteoglossiformes; family Mormyridae; genus Paramormyrops; species Paramormyrops kingsleyae. The sequence goes on from NC_132813.1 coordinate 2,751,065, forward strand.
GGAGTTTAGCAGGAACGGAGCTCCCAGGAAGCCGTCGCTGGCCGTTTATGAGCGATAAGGGTGATGCACTTGGGCAGTGGTGACAATCCTTCCATCTGACAGGGGGTCCTCATTAGAGAAGGGCTGGCACGTCGGATTTTTGTTCACTCGCTCCCTCACTCTCTCCTTCTTCCTCGCGGCCCCCCCCCCTCGGTCACACGCTCTCCCCAGCTGCCCACGCAGCCAAAGCTCAAGTATCTGGCGACGGTGACAGAGGCAAGGAGTTGGGGGGCAGCGTGACTCATGCGAGAGGCTTTTCCCAAGCCTCTCCCAGGCACTTCAGGTGATGCCAAAAAAGCGGGGAGGCTGACGATCATGTAACGCTGGGTAATTATGCAAAAACACGCATGGGGGGGAGGCCGGCTGAGCGAGAGACTCACATGCCTGACTCACAGGGTTTTATTTTTATCCCCGATCATATTTTGATGCAGAATGAGCAGGAGGAGGAGGAGGAGGAGGATCCGCTACTGACCTGGAATAGTTAGGGCCTGCAATGCTCCTTGTCTGTTACTTCATCTCCAGTGCTCCCAGAGACTCGAGCGTAGCTTCCTGTAAGATAGCAAAGTGAAAAAATAGGGAAAAGGGTTTTTTTCCCCACCTGGAGTGGATCTGAAGGAGTGTCATGCAAGTAGCTTGCTTTCTGCTACGTGACCTTGCAGAAAAAAGTCAAATAAAATCCTCTATATTTCTGTAATTTTCTCTCTCAGTGCTGAGCAATCAAGGTATACAATTGCAGCAAGTCCGGGGTTTGAAATTGTACTAAAATTATTAAAGACCTCAGGTACAGCTGTAAATACACAATTTTCTTTCTACAATTCTGTGTTCTGGACCAATATACTATTTTGGGCTCATCACAAATAATTTTGCAGTTGAACCAATATGCCATTCAGTCGGCTGAGGGCCTCATGCTCGTGACGTTACCATACTGCTTTCCAGAAATCTGAGCTGTGAGTCACGCTGCTCAGGTTAGTAGCCTGGATGTGGCAGCGATACAGACACACACCCATGCCAGTGGCGTGTTAATCAGGGTTACGGCGTGTAACCGGCGGCAACAGGCTGCGAGCGATGGGCGCCTTGAGCGGTACATCCTCTGAAAATCTGCCAGCTGGCACATCTCAAAAGTACGACAGGGAAATCACATATCCCTTTGTAGTGCAGTTTAAAGAGCACGCGGATAGTAGCAGTATGTGTATGTGTGCGCGCACGGCTGTGTGGATTATGTTTATGTTACATCGTGGGGACCAAATGTGATAAATGTGATAAAAAATTTTGACTGTGTGGGGATCATTTTTCAGGTCCCCACAAAGATCTGTGAATGTCATTACTTATGGTTTAGGTTAGGGCTGGGTAGGGGTTAAGGCTGTCACGTTGGGATTACAGTTTTCCCCATAGAAATGAATGGAGAGTCCCCACAAAGATATAATTACAAACCTGTGTGTGTATGATGTAATGGCAGACTGTCACTGGGATGTCGTGTTCCCAATGGCACTACAGAAGGCTGAGAGAGTCACAGGGACACTCACACACCCCTCATCCGGCTCCCCCTGGTGTCCAGACTGCAGCGGTGCAGCTCCTTTCACAGCCCACTCAACCCACCCACCTCAAGCCTGTCTGTGCTCTTACACCCATCGTTAGGTGCTTTTACATTAGTTCTCTTCCGTGTGAAAGTTCAGGAGCAGCTGGGTCACAGATTGGCAAGCGCTGCTTTTCAAAGAGAACAAACAGAAAATCCCTAACAGTGCAAATGTGGGGATCAAAAGGGCCATGGAAGAATGAGGCCTGCAGGCCTGGCGTCCGTCTGTAGGGGGTCATGGGGGGGGGGTCGCGTCACATAATCCACACATATATATTCACCAGGATGCCAGTCTCTCTATACAGTATTCTGTCATTCTCAGTATAATTCTCTCTGTTTCTCAGTACAGTACTCTCTCAGTCTCTCAATATAGTACTTCATCATTCTCAGTACAGTACTATGTCATTCTCAGTACAGTACTCTCTGTTTCTCAGTACAGTACTCAGTCATTCTCAGTACAATACTCTCTCAGACTCTCAGTACAATATTTTGCCATTCACAGTACAGTACTCAGTCATTCTCAGTACAATACTCTCTCAGACTCTCAGTACAATATTTTGCCATTCACAGTACAGTACTCAGTCATTCTCAGTACAGTACTCCATCATTCTCAGTACGGGACTCTCTCAGACTCTCAGTACAGTACTCAATGTTTCTCAGTACAGTGCTCAGTCATTGAAACAGCTTGGATTTTGGCACTCCTTGCTGGAGTTAATAACTCCTGTTTGCTTTTACACTCTCACTGAAGAGCAGATCCACAGGTAGGAAGTCTACTGATGCTCAGGAGTCCTGCAGTTCTAGGATCAGCCCCACGGCACCTGGCTCAGCTCCCCTCGCAGACAAACCCTCCCAGCCTGGCGCTGGCCTGTGCTAGCTAGGTGTAGTGTGTGGTTTACACTTGCTATTAACCTCAATAAAGGTTGCTAAAGTCTTAAAGATATGCAAATGAGAAATGAATATTTGGGTCATCTCATATATCCAGCAATCCAGCAGTTGTTTGTTACAGCTGTCTCTAAACATTTTAACCAATATAGCTGTGCATGAATCTCGCAAAATGCTCACACTGGAATCCCGTAAAGACATTTGCTCCTCATTTTCTTTTGGGTTTTTACTCAAATATCACTTTAATGCCGTTTAAGTGGCATGTGTGGAAACAGGAGATGAGTTTATTTTTCTGAGGGGGGATCCTGGCTTCCACGGGCTTCTGGGGTTAGCACGTATTTTGCGTTCTATGGAGCACAATGATACCGCTGCCATCAAAAAGCTATTACGGTGAAAATGGATATCATTTGTGCGTGATCTGTAGATAAATATTATCAGAACCAATACTTAAGAAATACTCATATCAGATATGGCTAGTGAGCTGTCACATGCTCCTCAGTTTACATACGACTGGCTATTAAACGGAATACTCATCATGCCGGGGATCTGTAAGGGGCGAAACAGGACCGGGTCGTCTCAGTACAGGCAGAACCGGATCACTTATCTGTACAGTCGAGCATCGGACAGCGTGGTGAGACAAATCTGGAGACTCGGCACGGAAGCAGATGGTCCTTCTAAATATATCAGAAAACACTGATCCCCTTCAAAGAAGAATCTGAGACTTAGCGCATTTATGCGCACGGACACGCCAGGCGGTGCCAGGCGGTAACCGGGCCGCGCCAGGCGGTAACCAGCACGCGCCGGCGGCCTCGCGGCTGCATGTTAAACGTCAGGCGGCAGGCCAGGCCAGTGAGGGGTGAACGCGAACGTGCTCCATGTTGAGGCCGCCTGGGTTACCTTATAACCTGCCCCACACCCCCCCCCCCACTTGTGACATTTACAGATTTTATTGGCTAAACATGCCAATGGGCGTTACTGGATGGAGGAGCCTTTCCATCATATGGGTGCAGCTGGTCTGCAATAATGCTAAATAAACATACATTTATTACACTGTGCACACAGGCGGGGTAACATCTGAGCAGAGGGCAGGGGTCAGCTGGCCAAGGCCTCCCTATAATGGGATGATTGTGATTTCAAATCTCAAATGTGTCAGGGGTCACGCTGCACCTCCTCCGCTGAACCTTTAAAAACACACCCCCTTCCTTCTCAGCGGGGTACGCTCCTCCCAGCAGATCAGCCTGACCCTGCCGATAAAGGGACTCGGGCTCTGCCACGGGCAACCTTGCCGCAGTGAACCCATCATGCACCTGTCACTGTCTGCAGCAGGCTGCTCCTCCCTGGGTCGGCTGAATTCGACCAGCAGATCTACTGCTGTTACAGACTACTTCCAATCCTGCTAATGCTGCTAATATAGATCTGTTACTGCTGCATCAACTGCTGCTGGATTTGTTAATACTGTTTCTGCAGTTTCAACTGCTGATAATATAGATCTGCTACTGCTATAACTGCTGCTTCAACTGCTGCTAAAATAGATCGGTTACTACTGTTACTGCTGCATCAACTGCTGCTAGATTTGTTAATACTGTTACTTTGGTTTCAGCTGCTGATAATATAGATCTGCTACTGCTGTAACTACTGCTTCAACCGCTGCTAATATAGATCTCTTACTACTGTAGCTGTTTTCAATTACTACTAATATAGATCTGTTACTACTGTAACTGCTGCTTCAACTGCTGCTAATATAGATCTGTTAATATTGTTACAGCTCCTTCAGTTGCTGCTAATTCTGTTCTGTTACAAATGTTACTGCTGATAATGCAGCTAACATAGATCTATTATTACTGTCATTACTGCTGCAGCTTCTTCTAATATAGATCTGTTACTACTGTTACTGCTGCTTCAAGTTCTGCTAACTGAGATCTGTTACTATTGTAATTGCTGTGTCACCTGCTGCTAATATAAAGCTGTTACTGTTGCATCAACTGCTGCTAATGCTGTCTCTACTGTTACTACCAGTGCTATTTCTGATATAATAAAACTAAAGCATTGTTAATATTACTATTATTATTATAAAATGCATTATTATTATTATTATCATCATCATCATCATCATCATCATCATTATCATCATCAAAGACTTTCTTGTTTCTTAAGCATAGCATTCTGGGTTTTGACCTCCATGGCTGTGGGTTCAAATCCCAGCCCTGCTGTGCGTGTGCTGAGTTTGCATGTTCTCCCTGTGTTACACAGGTAAATCCCTGGTACCCTGTATTCTCTTGCAGTCCAAAAGCATGCAAGTAGGCTAACTGGCATCTCTAAATTGCTTGTATTGTGTGATTGTTTTTTTTTTGTATGCATGCCATCTGATGGGCTGGCATCCCATCCAGGGTGTACCCCAGCTGCCTGGGATAGGCTCACCCCCCACGACTCTGTCCAGGATAAACAGTGGAATGGATGGATGATCCAGCTCCTCATTGCTTGGATGAAACCAAAGCAGAATCTGGGTATCTGGGTATCGTCTTACAGTTGGTGACCTGGTGCCCAGCTCACTCCTGGGTCCTTTACTCCAACACTCAGCTCAACAGCTGAGTCCCCTGCTGGCCAGGTAGCTGGGGGGGGGGGCCTCCGTCACTCTCCGCTGCGGGTGGCAGCAGTCGGAGCTTCCTGTCGCCGTTGTCGTACGGACGCGTCAGTCATGCAGCGAAGCCCCCAGCACCACCGCTAGCGGGAAAAGTCACGCTGGCATTCAGGGAACGCTGCAAGAAAGGGAACATTCTCAGAGGAGGTGTTGGAAGCAAAAATACACCTTTTAGCTCAGTTTAGCTTTAAGAAGAGAAGCATCCATTAGCCCATTGGCGCTTTCTGGAACCACACGGAAATGAAACATCTCTGGCTGCTCTAAGGTCACATGGCCCTTTGTGTGGGAGGGTGGGGTTCAAAGGGGGTGGATTTATGTCTCGTGTGTGTGTGTGTGTGTGTGTGTGTGTGTGATTTATATATTACCCAATGTCCCTACAATGTGATAAAAACCTGTTATTTTGACCTTGTGGGGATATTTTTCCAGGTCCCACAAGGGAAAAGTCTGTGGCTGCTATCAAAAAACTAAAATAGCCACAGTCTGGGGTTAAGGTTGCCATAGTTTGGATTAGGGTTTTGCCTATAGAAATGAATGGACAGCTCCCACAAAGGTATGAATACAAACATGTGCGTGTGTGTAAGTCTGTATGTGTGTGTGTGTGTGTGTGTGTGTGTGTGTGTCCAGGCTCACACTGTCTGTCATCTGTCAATCACAGGGCAGAAGCAGTTCGCAGAGAGCATCCATCCATTAAACATGATCCTGTTTCCTCCCGTCCAGGCTGGGAGGAGGCACCTGCAGCACTGTGGGTTTCGGGAAACAACGGCATGTGCGGAATGCTAATCCCGCGCCGTGAGGCTCCTACGATCGCATCGGAAAACTCACACACTAATAGGTCAAAAATAATGTAGCACAGAAGCGGTGCAAAGTACGCCATGTTTCTGTGCTGGGGGAGCAACAGATGGCAGTATGAGGTGTGTGGGGGAGGGAGTGGGGGGCCCCAGGGAAGGTGTGCGGAGACAGACCGGGACCGGAGAGGGTGCAGTACTGTCTGCGGAGAGCTTGATTTCCCAGTGGGCCGAGCTCAGGCACTTAGCAGGCATTCGAGGCTCTGAGAGGGGCTTTCCCCTCTGCTCTGCTCCCAGCATGCATCTGCACGAGCGCGCAAACACGCACGCACGCACACACACGCACACACAGACATACAGATTAGGCATCTATATCTTTGCGGGGACTATCCATTCATTTCTATGGGCACGACTCTAATCCCAACAGTGGCAACCTTAACCCCTACCCAGCCATAACCTTAACCTTAAGTAGCCCAACAACACACAACACTTTTGGCATTTTTAGTTTTTTGATTGCAGTCACAGATTTTTATAAAATTGAGTTTCCCCTTGTGGGGACTAAAAAAATATCCCCACAAGGTTAAAATAAAAGGTTTTTTTTTATCACATTGTAAGGACATTTGCTCCCCATAATGTAAAATATACATGAACACACACACACACACACACACACGTTTTATTGTGCACATCATTTGTCTTACAGACACGTAAGCAGACAAGCCCGGGTGCTGTTAATTTAGCATATGCATGTCCAACACACCCTCCAAGCTGCAGGCAATAGATCAATACAGGGATGGCAGTCCTGCCATGCGAAAGAGCAGCCCTCCTTGGTGAATCTGAGATACCCACCCATGGCTTCTCCATGCTATCTGTTGGCCACATCACACTGCTAATCTGCAGTGGCCAGTTGCTGGTATCATCATTCAGGTTTGATGTGGACACTCAGCTGGCACTAGCTACCTTTCCCCCATGACTAAAACTAAATCGTGTCCCTCCCCATGGCTACGCTACAACTAAACAAGAACACCTGCTTAAAGCTAAGCTAGCTGACAAAGCTGAAGCTACAGCTAACTGTTTCCTTATGGCAGGGTTGGATGACTGTCACGCATCTGGTGCGACAGCCACACTTTCAGACTCTCATGCTCAAGCAAGAAATCTAACTGCAAATCTATATTATTCCATTATAAACCTGAACTTAGCTACGTCAGAAGCATTGTGGTACTTTGCAAACCCTACAGACTATTCACAAGGTAATAAAACTGTTGCATACATGTAAATATGTGTGCATGTTTGTGCAGACTTGAAAATCTCACTCCCGCCAGCTGACCGGTTGGCAACCGTGCATATGGTTAAAGCTAAGCTTCTTGACCTGGCTAAAGCTAAAGCTAACCATTTATGTAAGGCTGATGCTAAGCTTCTTGACCTGGCTAAAGCTAAAGCTAACCATTTATGTAAGGCTGATGCTAAGCTTCCTGACATGGCTAAAAATAAAGCTAATCTTATTCATATCTTTTCTTTTATCTCCTTCACTGCTCAGTATATTTTGATAGCTCACTATTTGTATGTTTTTGGTGCTGTTGCTGTTTAATAGGATGGTTAAGCCCCAGAATACTCCTCTAAAAATCATCTCTTAACTCTTCCTACATGGTTCAAACTAAAGCTAACTTTCACTACACGTTTAAGGCTTTACTTCCCACACATGGCTACAACTAACCTTCTTTGCATGCCTCAAGCTAACATTCCCCATATGGCTAATGTTATCCTTCTCCTATGCCTAAAGCTAACATTCCCCATATGGCTAAAGTTTTCCTTCTCTCTATGCCTAAAGCTAACATTCCCCACATGGCTAAAGCTAACCCCCCTCTGTATACCCAAAGCTAATATTCCCCATATGGCTAAAGCTAACCCTTTCAGCATTCTCAATGTTAGCATTCCCCACATGGCTAAAGCTAACCCTCTTTTTGCGCCCAAAGTTATCATTTTGCACAAACCTACAGCTAACCCTCTCTGTAGACCCAATGCTAGCATTCCCCACATGGCTAATGCTACCCCTCTCTTTGTGCCCAAAGTTAGCATTCTGCAGAAACCTACAGCTAACCCTCTCTGTATACCCAATGCTAGCATTCCCCACATGGCTAATGCTACCTCTCTCTTTGTGCCCAAATTTAGCATTCTGCACAAACCTACAGCTAACCCTCTCTGTAGACCCAATGCTAGCATTCCCCACATGGCTAATGCTACCTCTCTCTTTGTGCCCAAAGTTAGCATTCTGCAGAAACCTACAGCTAACCCTCTCTGTATACCCAATGCTAGCATTCCCCACATGGCTAATGCTACCTCTCTCTTTGTGCCCAAAGTTAGCATTCTGCAGAAACCTACAGCTAACCCTCTCTGTATACCCAGTGCTAGCATTCCCCACATGGCTAATGCTACCTCTCTCTTTGTGCCCAAAGTTAGCATTCTGCACAAACCTACAGCTAACCCTCTCTGTATACCCAATGCTAGCATTCCCCACATGGCTAATGCTACCCCTCTCTTTGTGCCCAAATTTAGCATTCTGCACAAACCTACAGCTAACCCTCTCTGTATACCCAATGCTAGCATTCCCCACATGGCTAACACTAACCCTAACCCTACTTATATTGTTTCCCCATTGTCTTTCACTTTATTTTTGACGCATTGAGCTCAGCTCTCTATATACCTCTGCATACCCTCGTGTAATAGCTACAGTCTCCCCAGGTTTTGCAGGTCCCACAGTTTCTGTCCCGCGCCCAGCTGGTATCTGGCTTGTCCTGACCTGCCTCTGTTCCACAGAGGTTAAGACGCGGAGAGCTGCTCGCTATATCTCCGCCCGCTGAGTAGAAGGCGCATCAGCACACAACGTGCTATCCCCGGTCATGCCGTACTGGAAGACACACCGTGTGCCCACTCCAGGCCCAAGATCTATGAGATGCTGTGGAGGGGAATATGATAAAGAAATAATCATTTAATCATTTCTTCTCTTTAAGACCCTGACACAGATAATGCTCTCAGCAGGTGGAAGCGTGTGTCTGCCTTTGGAAATAAGTGGGTCCTTGAGCTGAAACTTGATGGGTGAAGATGTCACGACAGGTAAGGACTTCAGTGTTCAATACCGCACCTTCGCAACGGAGGTCTATGCCTCTCGGGTTTACGGCTGCAGATCAAAACATAGACATCTTCTTAGCAGCTAAGAATAAATGCACATGCGTGCGTACAATGTGAATTATTAGCATCGCATGGACGTCCGCCGTGCCATGTGGAAATATAAATCAGCTTAAAAAGGGAGATTAATCGAGAGCCAAGAGCTGGAGGCAGCGTAAGCGAGAGCAGCACTGGTGGGAGTGAGGAGATGAAGGCCCAGCGGGGTGCTGCAAGCAGGAGGTACTGGGAGGAGCGGGGAACGGGGTCACCCGCTACTGACGGGGGGTGGGGGGGGGGGGGGGCGTGGGGGTGAGTGGTGCCAGTGAGTAACACTATAAGCCCCAAAGTCCAAATATATGGCAGTGGGACTTCACTGGAGCTCCCGGTCACCTGATTGCTGGCATGCTTTCAGAGCTGGCCTCAACAAGGTACGGAGACCTCCCGTATGACTGATAGAGCGCTGTCGTTTTCTAACAGGCTTCACGGAAGCCTGACATCAACAGCAAGCCGCGTCTCACCGGTCTGTACCATGCTCTTGTTCCTGAGGTGGCACACTGACCTGGCGGGTAGCACTTTTGGCTCATACCTCTGGGCATGTGGATCCCTCTTTGGTGCCAGCTCTTCCCCTCTGCCATTTCTTTAGCCATTCAGAACTGGAGCCCGGAGACAGACCATTGAGCAGGACTGGGCGTCGCCATGCTGCGGTGGGGGCAGGTCATGTGATTGCCCCTTATGTTCCTCCCTCCCCAGGGAATGGCATGCAGACCCATCTTCAGCACCTCCTCCCCTCGCTCCTGGAGCATCCTGCTGCCACATATCAGTCCAGCCTCCTAGGAATTTTTAGTATTAAATACATTGATTTTCCTCATGATAAATATCTCAATATATTCCAAGTGAAGTGAAATCCTATCCTCTTGGAAATTAGCACATCAATAATATTCCAATATTCCAATATTCGAGATCCGAGAATCGAAACTTATATCCATATGGGAGCCGCCATTTTTTCCAGTCCGCTGCCGGACCAGGAGCTGCATCCTGAGCGGCCAGTCAGCAGGTGACTCTTCCCAGTTCCATACCAAGCCAAAACTGAAGGATTCCCCTTTCACTACCTTGTAAACTTCTAAAACAATAAAGTCTCTGTGCTTCTGGGCCCCCATTTGTTCATTAATCTTCTTTATGGCCTTATTTACTGCCATTTTAAGTCAGGATGAAGGAATCGAACTATTACAGTAGGTTGCCAGGCAAGGAAATTTCAACTGACAAAACGTTTTTATGGGTGTTTATAGTTTACATTGAAAATGAGTAGTTGGCAGGTTTTGCCTCCACCTTGTATAAGGAATATTAGCGGGCTGGCCGTTCGATATGTAGGAGTGATGAACATTTCAGACTTATTGTCTGTCCCTCCCGCACTCAGCATAACATGCAACATGCAGTGAGGTATCCTCCGCGCGTCTCCGAGCCATGCTCCAAATCGCCTATGACAGTGCAACATGCAGTGAGGTATCCTCCGCGCGTCTCCGAGCCATGCTCAAAATCGCCTATGACAGTGCAACATGCAGTGAGGTATCCTCCGCGCGTCTCCGAGCCATGCTCCAAATCGCCTATGACAGTGCAACATGCAGTGAGGCAGTGAGAAACATGACAGTGTTTCTCAAACCAGTCTTCGGGGATCCCCAGACGGTCCACGTTTTGTCTCCCAACTCTCTGGCCTATGATGCCTCTTCATGCACGTTCCGGTGTTGTGGGTTCATTGGTTTGGTTTGTCTAGGAGCGCCGTGTTGCTCTGCAGGCTAAGATGTTGTGTTTGTGATCCAAAGGCCATTGGTTTGCATCCCAGGGTCAGCAGAGTCATCTGTGTTGGGCCTTTTGGCAAGACCCTTCCTCCAGGGCATAGCTGCACCTCTGTTCTCAAAAAAATGAATAATGCTTTGGATAAAAGCATCCGCTAAACAAATCAAAATGTATCTGCTCTTTATTTTGGATCCTCTTCCGGTGTGTGGATGAGAGTGCAGCTCGCAGTGAGTCAGCCCTGGCGAGGCAGGAGAGATGACATCCAGACTCAGCATCTGGAGCCGGAAGGACGGCCTTCCTCGCATTCCAGTGCGGACACTGCCTCAGTGCCTGATCAGTAGTGGGCAGTGGCATATTGTTCCCTTGTGGGACGGTGCTGTTGTCTTACCCTGAAGCAAGGTACTTAACCTGAAAACACCACAGCAAATATCTCGCTGCAGCCAACCTGTAATACGCATATTCTAAGCTTAGCAAGTTCAGCTTATAATTGTCCCTGAGCCAAAAATAAACAACCAACAGCAAACTGCAATTTTTTTTCTAAATAATCACTAATACCTGGTAACAGTAATATGTGATGGTCTTTGTGTGACAGTACACATGGCAGTGCTTGTGTGTGGGTTATGTTTATATTACATATTTTAAATGTTCCCCACAATGTGATAAAAACTTGTTATTTTGTCATTGTGGGGGCCATTTTTCAGGTCCTCGCAAAGATCTGTGAATGCAATTATAAAAGTAAAACTGCCAAAAGTCTTGTATTTTGTTTGGTGACTTTTGCTTAAGGTTAGGGCTGGGTAGGGGCTGATTGGGATTAGGGTTTTCCCCATAGAAACGAATGCAAGGTCCCCATTTAGATAGTTATGCCAATGTCTGTGTGTGTGTGTGTGTGTGTGTGTGTGTGAGCGGGTTTACCTATCCTTATGGGGATATAATGTCCCCATAACGTGATAAATATCCATTTTTTTCCCCCTTATGGGGACCGGTTTCCTGGTCCCCATAAGGGAAAACTCTATTTTATAAAAATCGGTGACTGCTATGAAAAAACTAAAAATGCAAAAACTCTTGTATTTTGTTAGGTTACTTATGGTTATGGTTAGGGTTGGGTAGGGGTTAAGGTTGTCATAGTTAGCGTTAGCATTTTTCCCATTGAAATGAATGAGCGGTCCCCATAAGGATATGTTTACCCTACGTGTGTGTGTGTGTGTGTGTGTGTAGATGTACCACCAGCCAAAGCCTGGGATTATATGGCATCCATTTGCTTAGATTTGCAGTGTTTGCGCAGTGTCTGCCCCAGTGTATACAGAGCAATCAGAGGTGAATAATGTCACCTTAGGGTACAACAACTGTCCCTATAAAGACTTGTTGTATTAAAGAGATAGGTATAATTATGTCCTTTTTATCTATTGTATTGACATGTTACGATACTTAAGTAAACTTTCTAGACATTATTATTGCTGAAACCAATTTAAATGAAACATTGTGAGTGAATGTAGTAAGGCAGTGGGAATCCAGCTGACTGCAGTGTGCTCAGGGTGAATGGTACCACCACTGGACATCAGAAGCATGAGGAACCTTGGTGGGAACGCTGCGAACGCGGGGTCCTCGTTCCTCCTGACGCCCCAGAGAGCACATGCTCCGGAGATCTCTGCGGCTCACAGCCATTTGGGCTTCAGCCATGCAGGCCAGCGATGCACGTTTTATCTGTGCACAATCAGGCAAATACATCAGATTGCACTTGTGTGAAGTGGAGGCTTTACTCACCATTACATAAAAAGAGCATAATCACAAGAGAAACTCTGTAAGGCTCATTATCTCACCCCTGCGGGCCATTAAAACAAAGCCGATTGGATCTTACGATGAGACTGGACAGAAATATCAAAAGATGTACTTTTATTTCTAAATAGATTTCTATGCCAATTTAATAAATAGATTTGCAATTGTACTTGTGTATTGTTTTGATGTCCCAGTTGGCTGAAAAGAAAGTGCAAATTTGCTGCCAAATGCAAGAACAGCTAGATAATTTTTAACTGGTGGCATGTGTGTGTATGCATGTATGTATATAAGCATGTATGCCTATAAGTATGTATGTATATGTGTATGCATGTATGTATATAAGCATGTATGCATATAAGTATGTATGTATATGTGTATGCATGTTTGCATGCATATATGTATGTATACAGGCATGCATGTATGTATGTGATATTATGCCCCCCTGCTTCTGTCAAACCCCAGTGGACTACAAATCGCTGTAAAGAGAACAGGTTGGTATGGCGACGAACCACATTCATCGTCATAAATGTCTCTGCGAGTCCTTTAAAGTCTGGATCCACGTGCGATTAATGCCCTAACTACCCATACTACTCAATTATAGCCCATAATGTCTCAGGGTTATCTCTGCTGCCCGATTCAGCGGTGAGTGTGGGGCTGGGGGGCCGCGTTTCCTCCCTGATATTATCATCGTAAAACTCGAGGGCATACGCCCCCCGTGCTTTGTGTGTGCTTTATGCCTCCTGCTTTTGGTCGGGACCCAAGACAGGACACATCAGATACAGAATAACCAGGAGGATCTCCTTCCCACCTGAGGCCACAGACTCCAACTGTGAGGAAATGGTGGGCAAGTTTGTGTGTGTGTTTGCGTGTGTGTGTGTGAGCGGGTGTGTGTGTGTGAGCGGGTGTGTATTTCACTGCACGTTTTATCCCACACTTTAAATTCAGTGTCTGTCTTCAGACCTGAAAAGGCAGATTTTGAGCAGCAGTAAAATTGCAAATTACAGAACCTGTGAAGAAGATGGGTTGTGGTGTTTCGGCTCTGTCAATAGCAAAGGTGGCTGTACCCCCCTGGCTGATGGGGGGGGACGACAGGAAGTGCCTCCCTCTGTCTCAGAGGAACCTATAATCCTTCTCTCTCTATATGTTACCTGCTGGAAAAAAATGTCGAAACGTTGCTCAGTCCGGTCCCTCACCGATTCTTTTTGGTCAGAGGGTTAAAGTCTTTTCAGTAGAATTCAGTGACCTTGGTGTTTTGGAGAGTTCCAGAAACAGCTCTTTACAGCATAAGTATGTGTGCTTTTACGTGGAGAGCATCCAAATTGCACCCCAAAGCGGCAGGGGGGGGGTGAAATCCCAGCATCAAGATGGAAAAAAGAGCCTTTTAACTTCAAATCAAGATCTATTATTATATTTTTAAATTGTGAAAATGCGGTTATATGGTCAGTGCAATATTATTTGCACAAGTACGTTCAAACATGTTATTTTACTTGTTTTTTTTTTTATATGGATAAACCCACACATATACGGGTGAGAGAGAAGCTTGGGATCTAACTACAGGGTCACCCAGCAGCCCTGCAGCATTTTATGGCGATTTAAGGATTTTTCCTTGTTCTAAGGCCTCACAGAGATGTGGCTATTCTGCCAAGCATGGAATTTGAACCAGCAGCCTTCTGATGGTGAGCACAGGAGCCTGTCACCATGAGCTATGAACCCTCAACTGGGGGAAGATGTCACAGAAGGCGTGTGGTTTAGATGGAGGAAGCTGGATGAAAGCTGTATGGGAGGGAAGGTGGGATTAGGTGGGAAGGTGCTCAGTGTCATGGCGGACTGAAGCGGGCCCGGACTTTGCCGGAAACGGTGAAGCGTGGCATGCAGGATTCACCTCAGGCCGCTGTCTCTGCGGTCTCCATGGCAGCAGCACTGCGGACGCCTCCGACCGGCGGTAATGAATAAGTAATTAAGAGACAAATGTGAAGTGATTACAGCCACCAACTGCTGGGCACTATTACCCATAGTGCACTGCTGCGGCGGCAGGTTCTCTCCTATGTCATGCAGCGAGTCCTGTCATGCGAGCGATCCATTTGTCCGAGTCCTATCCTGATGGGGTAGGCGAGGGGGGGGGTCTATTTATGCTGTTTCGACCAATCACCGAGGACGACAGTCATTAACGGTCCGAAACGTGCCACTGTACAAGGTTGTTTGACATTGTCACAACGAGGTGTAAATGCGAACACAAACAGCAGATCATTAATTACTCTGGGCTTGCTTGCGTACCGGGAGAGACAAAAATAACATCCAAATCTAGCAATACAAAAAATGAATAATCTATGATTAAAAATCAAACAGTAGTAATACCGGCTAGGCCAGCAGGTGGCTCTTTATACACAGTGGTAATTGAAATCCAAGTAGTATTTACCTGTTTTATGCCTGAACAGATTTCCATTAAAGAATCTTCAAAGAATCTTGTATTGCGTCTTCTTTATTAAGCCAATGTAAAGGAGGGACATTGGTATATATTATACAGCCTGTCCAGGCTGGAGAAAACAAAGATTGAATTAAGTTCCTGCATCATCAGAGGAATCCCCATGCAGACGGAATCCTGCGCATTCTCCGCTTAGCCCTCCCCGTGTAACATTTGCACAAGTGACGGGGAGAGCGGGGTGGGCAATGGCGCTGGCTTGCGGTTAAAAATAGCCGTGCCAGGGTGGCGGCATGGGGAGCTGAGAGGGTTTCTTTGGAGGTCAGCGTGATCCCGCGAGTGGAGCCAACAGCCGCTAGCGCGTCAGGATCTGACAGGAACGGGACGGCCACGCGCTGACTCACCCCGCCAACAGACAGACCGGCGGCATGCTAAACACACAGGCGCGCGCATGCTGCGGGGCATTCACGGAGATCCTACGCTAAACACACACGCGTTTGCAGCGTTATTTTAAGGAGCCCATTTCGGCACCAGATGGAGCCTCAGTTTACACTGGATTCAGGGCTCACTGCAGCTCAGTGAGTGTAGAAGGTGCTCCAGGTGAGGAGGAACCATGCTTGTCAAAGCAGTTATTCATGAAACATTAACGTTGCCTGAATTTTACCAGCTCTGATACTTTCTGCTCGTGTAAAGTGTAAAACATCATCTCTTCATCATGCTCTTCCGAG
Organism: Paramormyrops kingsleyae; assembly: GCF_048594095.1. Lineage (NCBI taxonomy): Eukaryota > Metazoa > Chordata > Actinopteri > Osteoglossiformes > Mormyridae > Paramormyrops > Paramormyrops kingsleyae. The sequence continues at coordinate 2,766,855 of NC_132813.1, forward strand.
CAGCAATAATTCATGAGTTACTTAAAGTACAAAAGATGTTTCTCCTAAATTTTTCATTTTGGAGTCCGGCCCTGATTTTCTCTTCCTGGTAGCAGAAAGAAAACAGATTGCGTTTAAGATCATTTTAATATTTCATCGCTACCCATCACAGTCACATTAATCCTACTTTTATGAATATGATCCGCCGTTGAAATGTTTTATTTATCGTTCATGTCATTCTCCAGGACGCAGAAGATACCTTGTGGAGGAGACGGCTGGGAGGCGTCTTGCTGGATGCTGGCAGTCAGCTGCAGGTGGGGAATGAGGGATGACAGCACTATCATAGCACATATTCATCAGTAACCTGCAACTTCTTCTCCTCACTTTTGTTTCCTGCTGTCTTTCCGTCTCGCAACCCCCCCCCCCCCCCGTCCGCGTGGAAGTGGGAAGTTGCCTCTTATGGGCGTTTCCCCCCCCCCCCCCCGGCTTCTTACTGCGGTGAACCGAAGCGAAGTCTCCCATGGTGTCTTACCCGCCGGATCACGCGCCAGGCTCAGCACGTCACGCCTCGCCCAAATCCCCGAGCTTGAGGTTTCCACGCAGATCTGAAGCTTGGGGCTGCAGGGAAGAGAGCGGATGTCCTTGGGTAGATGAGTCAAAGTTAAACAATGTTGAGAATGCCTGAGTCTTGCGGTACATAAGTGACCCCCCCCCCAACCATCCACCCCCCCAAGCTTCAAAGCTTCAGTAAGTATCTGCGAACAACATCCAGGGTCAGGCCTCGACCGACAATTAAGCTTAAAAAATGTGCATGCATCATTTTGTAATGCGTCGAGAGGAAAGTCAGCATTTACTTCTGCAAGTAATTAGGCCGCAAGAAAAGGCTGCTGTGTTTGCATGTGTGTGGAGATAGATAAAGGTTATACGTGTATATTTACTGCATATGCATGTATATATAGCGAAGTGCAGTGTGTGTATATAGACAGATACTGAATTTCTGTGCTGCATTCAGTGGTACCACATAAAATGATAAATGGTTCCATTTCTCACTTCCGCTGTGAATTTTAATTCGTTCTATACAGAGCCCGGTGTGACCAAGAGGCCCACGAGCGTGCACGCCGTTTAAATTAACAATGATAGTAATTGCTTCAATTTAAAACACCAGGAAAAAAACTGACCTTACAGCGAGGCAGAAGAAAACGGCATGCACTACAGAACAGCTGCAGGAGCGAATAACAGGCTGACCTGGATAAATGGTGAGTTTAGAGGGCGAGCCGTCGCTCCCCCCCCCCCCCGCCCCCCCCGCCAATCCCCCCCCCCCCCCCCCCGGAACAATGAGAAGAGTTAGCAGATAAACTCGAGGGTCATCCTTTCTCACTCTGAAATTACCATGGCCTAATTACTCAGCTAACAGAGGGGAAAAAAAGCAAATTGTGATCTGGAAATCGGATGGAGAGGAAGACAGCGTGCCAAAGTAGGGCAGGAACGAGAGGCTCGCCGACAGGCGGAGGACGAATGCAGACAGACCGAGGCTGGACTTTATTTTAAGCACGTCACAGGCACACATTACCGGGCGCCCGATTACTCACGCCACACATGCCGCCTTGGGAGGATGTCTGCATGATGCTTTGTCCCGCATGACTGAACATCCAGAGACACCCACACTCAGGGTTAAAATAGACCCTCTTTGCACACGTGCCGCCTGCTGTTGACCCTGTTGTTGTGGCATCATTGTCGCCACTATCGCTAATTCTCCCTCCCGATTCAGCGCTGAGTTCCGCATGTCCTGCTCCTCTCGTCCTCCTCTGCCTGCTCCTCTCGTCCTCCTCTGCCTGCTCCTCTCGTCCTCCTCTGCCTGCTCCTGACGATGCGGATCCTAGCTCCTGCTACTTTGTGCCTTATACCCAACGGGACGGAGTCGTTAGGCTGATGAGGATGTTAATATTTCAGCTTACATCACTAAGCTTCAGCTCCTCTGTTCTTCTTTGGTTACGCCCCCCCCCCCCTCCATCTCATACCCCCTCCCCCCTAATCTCCCCTAGGGCTGCTGAAGGATCAGTTTTCCAGGGGGACGAAGTTTGTGGATCCTCAGGCCAACCTGGGATGGAAAGAGAAGAGAACTTTCTGGAAAGCTCAGCCATCGGGGTTAAGCAGGGAACATAGCCCTGTACCTCTAGGAATGTGCATAAGAGAGCCAGACCCCCCAGCCTGGTCAGTGATATTCTGATGGCAAAAGGACACTGGCATGCTGACGGCACATCAAAGTGAAGCCCAGAGACAGACACCATGCTTCATGTAACATCAGTGAGAACCACAGAGATGTTCCTGAGGCTGAATTTTTAAAATGTGTAGTTTTACACTCACTGGAGGCCTTGAGATATAATTACAATGTGTCACCAATCCAAATTAAACAGGGGGACATTTTAAAATATAATAATGACAAATTTGGTGTGGAAATGGGAGGAGTGGCATTTGGGGAATGGCCGGACCGTACGGTAAACATTGCTCCTCTTAGCTTGATTTTTTTCCCATAACCTTGAGGCTGTAGTGCTTTCCCATCAAACCTCAGCACAAAGGCATCTCCTTCAAACAGCTGCGGACGTTATTTTAGGAAAGCGTTTGGTGTTTTAGGTCAGCCCCTGAAACTCCTGAGATCTGAACACCTCTGTCGGTGTTACCCCAGTTCCCGTCCTGAACAAACGAGAGGAAAAGAAAACGCCTGTTTGCAGACAGGCTACATGGAGGTGGGTGGAATTGGAGACCTTTCAGTGTTTCTGTGCTTCCCCCCCCCCCCCCCCCCCCCTTGACATGGCCTTGAGGGACGTAGCGAGGGAGCATCTGAATGCAGTGCACTCAGCCACCAAAATCTGCAAGGTACCTGTGGGCTCCTGTTATGCGTTAGGGTTTCAGAAGCATCTTCACCCACCACAGATGTTTCAAGGCCTGGTTAGCAGAACACGCTGATTCAGCATCTCCTAAATGAGGAACACGTTTATTTAATATTAAGTGCAGTGACTATTTGTGGCCTACAGGGGGCCCCCAAACTTCGTGGGCCCCACACAAATGCACGGTTTGAGTGGTAAACACCGGCACTGGGGAAAATCAAAACGCCCTATTTTCACTCATGCGGCCCAACCTGCCCCCGTCTTCCTGAGCCGTGCTCTCGTCCCGCTTAAGGCTGTCAGCTGCCCTTTCGCTGAGCACTGCCCACCCTGGCGAGAAGCGGCAGAAATGCCATCAGACATGATGAGGGTGCTCAAGCAGACGGGGGGAGTGACAGGGACAGACTGGCACAGCAAGGGAGGGAGGGAGTACTTTTACCTGCAGAGGGGGGGGTGTTTACTGGGATGAAGTCACACTGCACCTGGAAGTTGGTCCCTGTCATTCAGGCTTTCATTCACCCCTCAGTTTCTGTCACGATTTGCTTTAAAAAATAAAAATAAAAATCACCATTAAAACTTTTTTTTTGTTTGCCACAGGCAGAAGGACAGAATAAAATGATGTTTGTTTTTTGGTTTTTTTTTTAGCTGCTTTCCTGTCCACGTTTTTTTGACTTTCATGGGAATTTCAATCTCAAGCACGCGGAGAAAGACGCAAATGGTGGGGGGTGGGAGGAAGGGGGGCGCTGCTGGCGAGGGGCGAGCTGTGTGGGTATCACGCCTCTGACAGGATGGCGTCGCACAAGGATGACGACATTGTCATGCCACAAGGAAGAGGTCCCGGCGTGGAATGGCGGCGGACGTGTGTCCCGCCCTCCGAGGTGGGGCCGGTATTCGGGGGGGAGACGCAGAGCCAGGGCTAATTGACAACGTGGCAGTCGTCCAGCCAGACATTGCCCATCTGCAACTTCCTGGCATTTACGCCCCACTTTGGGCACGTTAGCCTAGCCGCGGCGAGGCGTGCGCCACTGGGACCTCCTGACGAGGAGGTGTGGAGACGGAATGCAGTGTGTGGCAGCTCTGGGAGCCCCTCTGCCCCACTTGGGCGCAGGGATATCTCCTCTGGACCGCCACCAGCCACGAAAGGAGGCAGTTCCAGCTTGGTCCATGAAGACCAGGTCGCCAATGACTCCAGGCCACCGAGAACCTTGCTGTCGTAGCCCCAAGGAGGGGGACACCATTCAGCAGGATAAACCGTCAACATAATCCTTACAGCACACCCCGTGTGTGTTAGAGACTGTACAACAGCAGGAAGACAATGGAGCCTGCTTAGAAGGATTACACAGATCCTAGTGGACCTGGCTTTACTGGAAAGACCACAGGCATTTAATAATCCTGGTTTAATAATAATAATAATAATAATAATAATAATAGGGGTGAGTGACCATAAGGCATTACAGACTCGATCACCAAATGGTGAGTGCGGCTTTGTGCAAATAGTTTAAAAAAACACAAACAAATTAAATAAATGGATCTTTTTTTCCCCTCCTTTGTGCCACAAGTCACTGCAGTAGAGAAACACATTTGTCCAGCATTTCATGTGCTTCCTTGAACTGGTACAGACGCTGGGGGGGATACAGAAGCACTGGGCAGAAGAGGAGAGCTTATAGTGTTTAGCAACAGTGCAATATGTTATCCTTTGATGACCGGGGATAATTACTCGCCTCAACGTTTCTGGCGACTGCCCATCTGCTTGCTAGGAGGCAGCATTTCAGAGCTATGAGGCACGTCTGTTTCGGTTTAAAAAAAGAAGGCAGAAGCGCGCTTTTGAAGCGATTCGCCTCTGGAACGGAAATGCAAGCGAACTGGAAGCAGAAGTAGCCTGGGTTTGCTGTGGTTGGTGGCCAGTGCTCCTTATACGCAATCAGAGTTCGCCCCAGCATTATATACTGCAGGTGGCTTAATGTGACGCATGACAAATGGAAAGAAAAGTGCTTTTTTCTGACAGCTGCAGTTCTTAAGGTCACCAAGGGCCACTGAAACTTCGCATTACTCTTACTTCATGATTTATCGTCTTCACGGGAAGGGATCTCTGACTATCCCGAGTGGCCGGGCCACATATTCTCCATGGAAATGAAAGATAACAGGGAAACGTGCAGGATTACAGGTCGGCGAACTGCCGGGGTCCACATATAATCTGAGCCGCCGGGGATTAAAATACAGGAGCTGCTGAGGTTATAACTGATAAACGTAAACGCTTTCGGCAAACTGCTACAACAACAACAAGTACGTTTATGAAATATTATTTATGCGTTAAACATCCATTAAAACAATTCATATAAATTGTTGTCACCGCGTTCGAAAAAAGCAGAAGAAGAGTTCGCAGAATTAGGTTCCAACCGGATCCCGGTTAGCTGTCTGAAATGGGTCATCTTTCTCTTTAAAGCAGTAAAAAAAAGACATATTCTCTGTAAAAGGGTATGAAGTCTACGGGCATCGCCTGCCCAGTCCGGCTCCTGCGTTACCCGGTCGATGCCGGTACAGACACCGGAGGCAGAGATGCCATCTCCGGCTGCCGCTTCTGCTTCTGCAGAGGGATCGAAATGAGATTCATGCCCGGCTCCCTCCCCTGTAGTGTGATATAAAAAATGTAGGCAGGAATGATTTTCTCTCCTCGGTGCTCGATTGGCTCCGAGGCGTCCTAACACCCAGCAAAACGGGGCGGGGACGAGAAGGAGGGGGGAGGGGGGGTCACAAAGTTGCTCAGTTGTGCACGGCACTCTGATGTGCCGATCGGAGGAATCTCTGAATGACAGTCTTTCTAACGCGTATATCATTTGCAAAAGAAAGTACTCGTGTGCAATGGGAGAGGCTGGGGCGATCTAGGGGATCAGATTTTACTGCGTCTCTCGGACTTACACGGGTCAGGAGCAGGAGAGCTGTCCGCGTTGCGATGCACTGATGCTGTTACCCCCCCCCCCCCCCCCCCCATAGGGTAAAAAAATCTCATACGGGCGAGCGCCTCGATGCGCGCTCCCGACGCAGCAGTGAGCGTGTTCGGCTACCCATACCTCCCCCAATCGCCACCACCAACGCCAACAGCCCTTCTGCTTCACCCCCTCCTCCCGCAGCACTTTCGCTCTCTTTTCTTCAAGCTCATTTCCATGACGTCTAAAAAGACCTGATCGGGGGTGGTGGTGGCGGTGGTGGTGGAGGGGGAAGAGAAAACGATTCTCCGTTATGATCCTGCATCCAAGTGATGTGCTTGTGCGCCGGAAAGGGGGACACAGCTCCGGAGCGCCGAGCTGCGGCTTCTCGCCGCTGCACTGTTGAGCTTTCATCGGGGAAGCGGACCTGCATCACAAGCAAACCTATAGAAAGGAGGCATTGCATTCCGATCACGTCTTCGCTTTCCCCCCTCTCTGTAGCCTCAACCACAGTTGGAGTAAGGAGAGGAAAGGCACAGCAGAAGAAGACGGAAAGATCCGGCCGTCTTTAAACTAGTCGTTTTTTGGGGGGATACTCTTGAATTCCGCCGCAAAAAAAGGTGAGCGCCGCGCGCTTCCGTGAAACCGTGATACGCTGCTATGTGGGAGGCGGAGAGGATGCTGTAAACAGGATTAATATACATTAAAAATGCGAAAACCGAAAAAAGCTCCGTAATGCGCATTATTTGCGCTTTACTTGCTTTTTAATTTGACAACTAGTGATGTCATTTGAAAGGAACTATGCTCTTATAAGTAGGGTAACGCTACAAATTTCATCATAGGACTCTGTTCGTGCCCTTTTATAATTTCAGTTTATCTATGTGTTAGTATTGTTTTTTTTTCGCACAGCATCCAATTCTCGCGTAGTGCGCGTACTGCTTTTCCTTCTTGCTCCTGCCTTATTTTAATTCCTTTACATGTCTCTTTCCAGGCATCAGTCGGAAGCCGCCTGTATTTTCTCCAACCCGGAGAAGGAGATGTAAAGTTGGATCCTATTGAAACCGAGTAGGTATACGCTAATTACATTAATAATTATTCGTTCCGGAGGTGATGTTTTTACCCTTTGGATTATCAGAAGGATTCGACATGGAGACAGTACCAAAAAAAAAGCACAAAGTGCTCTATTCATTTGCAGTGTGCGGTCACTTCCCCCTCCCCCAAGGAATGGAGAACATGTCTGGGAGACTTGCGTTCAAAAATAACTTTTAGTTGTAGGTTTAGGATCTATGACCGATGGACCGAAATCGCCACCAAGAGCAGCCGGGATGCAGGCAGGTCGCCATTGGTGCGAAGATCCTTCTTCAAACCGCCTAAGCCTTATCAGACTCAGCATCGTTGAGCTGTTTGCGCCCCCCCCCCCCCCGCCACCCCCCTCCCTCCAGACCCGCCGATAACAGGGCATCGCCATCCACGCTAATTAAGCGCGGTCGCTCCACGCAAAGCGGACGCATCTCTGCAAAGAGAAACGCTCCCTCATAAACACCCCCATACTGCGAGGGCTCCGACAAATTACGGGAGGTAAAGCGATGACAGGTACCGGGGAATGAGAATGCCCTGCCTCTAGTTTGCCGGAGCAAAATGCACTTCGGTTCGCGATCCCACGAGCCCCGGCTGCTTTTTCCACAAGCTCCGGGTAAGAAATCATGAATTTCCAAAAAAAAAAAAAAGCGCACTGTCATTAATTTACGGAATATCGCAGCGAAGTGGTAGCTTGACGCAGGATTTATAGGACGGGATCGGTATGTTATGTAATAAATGCAGGTGGCTTTTCCGTTCCTGCCTGTATCGGCATTCGCGTCTAGTTATTTATATTTTTAAATAGCTGTGTAGCCTGCCTTGCGGTGATTGATTTTCTGCTCAAATTTATCACCTCATATTCGCTTAATTGTTGTGGACGTTCTAGTTAGTGGCCGTGCCGTTAGTATGCCTAATTTCAGCAATGACAAGTAACTCCCGTGTGCCCGGACACTGCCTGCCTAACTCCTGCTATGTTTTTCAGTGCTGTGAAGTGGCTCTCGGCCGTGGCAGCGGCAGGTCTTCCAGGCAGGATGCTGTGGGTTACTCTGCTAAGCACAATAGCTTTGGGATGGACTACGCCGATTCCTTTGCTGGAAGACTCAGAGGAGATAGACGAGCCTTGCTTCGACCCCTGCTACTGTGAAGTGAAAGAGAGTATATTTCACATCCACTGCGACAGCAAGGGATTTACAAACATCAGCCAGATCTCCCAGTCGTGGTCGCGGCCCTTTAAACTCTATCTGCAGAGAAACTCGATGCGCCGGCTTTATTTCAACAGCTTCCTGCACTTGAACAATGCCGTGTCTATTAATTTGGGGAACAACGCGCTGCAGGACATCCAAGCGGGGGCTTTTAATGGCCTCAGCGTCCTCAAAAGGCTCTATCTGCACGAGAACAAACTGGAGGTGTTTCGAAACGACACTTTTCTGGGATTGGAGAGCTTAGAATACCTACAGGCTGATTACAACGTCATCAAACGGATCGAGAGTGGGGCTTTCCGCAACTTGAACAAGCTGAGGGTCCTCATCCTGAACGACAACTTGATACCTGCACTTCCCAATTTTTTATTCAGGTCGGTGTCTTTGACGCACCTTGATTTGAGGGGGAACCGGTTAAAAATCCTCCCTTACAAGGGGATGCTGGAGTATATCGGCCGCAGCCTGATGGAGATCCAGTTGGAGGAGAACCCGTGGAACTGCGTCTGTGACATCGTGCAGCTGAAAACGTGGCTGGAGAGGATACCCTACACAGCACTGGTGGGCGAGATCACCTGCGAGCACCCCTTCCACTTCCACGGCAAGGACTTGAGGGAGATTAAGCGGAGCGAGCTGTGTCCCCTACTCTCGGATGCCGAGGTAGAGGCCAGCTTGGGCATCCCCAGGTTGCCCTTCAGCAATGACAACGTATGGCCCACCAAGCCCTCGTCTATGCTCTCCTCGTTCCACAACACTGCCTCCTCTGTTGAATACAAGGAGAAACATAAAACCCCAACCAAGCGGCCTCGGGTGCACAAGGCTCCGCCGACCCCGCGCAGCATCTACCCGGGGCCCAACCAGCCGCCCATCGCTGCTTACCAAACCAGGCCGCCGATTCCAATCATCTGCCCGACCGGGTGCACATGCAACCTGCACATCAATGACCTCGGGCTTACTGTCAACTGCAAGGAGAAAGGGTTCTACAACATATCCGAACTGCTTCCCAGACCCCTGAATGCCAAAAAGCTGTATCTCAGTGGGAATTTGATACAGAAAATTTATCGGTCTGACTTCTGGAACTTTTCCAGTTTGGATTTACTACACTTGGGCAACAACCGCATATCCTATGTGCAGGAAGGGGCCTTTATAAACCTCCCTAATTTGAAAAGTCTCTACTTGAATGGGAATGACATTGAGAGACTGACTCCAGGGATGTTCAGAGGTCTGCAGACCCTGAGTTACCTGTACTTCGAGTACAATGTCATACGAGAGATCCAGCCAGCCGCCTTCAGCCTGATGCCTAACTTGCAGCTCGTGTTCTTGAACGACAACCTTCTGCGCACGCTCCCCATGGATGCCTTCGCCGGCACGTCGCTGGCCAGGCTCAACCTGCGCAACAACTACTTCCTGTACCTGCCTGTCAATGGGGTTCTGGAGCACCTGCATTCCATCGTTCAGATCGACCTCCACCAGAACCCTTGGGAATGCTCATGTGACATCATCCCACTCAAGCAGTGGATAGAGAAGCTTAGTTCAGTCATTGTGGTGGGGGAGGTGATCTGCAAAACGCCCGACTTCTTGTCCGGGAAGGACTTGCGCTCCCTCGATGCTGAACTCATTTGCCCTGAGCTGAAGTTCTCAGCACCTTCTCCCGGCGCCCCTGACGACATGACTTCAACCAGCGACTCTGGCCTGGGGGACTCTCCAATGAGGGCGAACATACCGCTGTCTGTGCTCATCCTCAGCCTCCTGATCCTGTTCATTTCGGCTGTCTTCGTGGCCGCCGGACTCTTCGCCTATGTGCTGAGGCGGCGTAAGAAACTGCCCTTCAGGAAGCGGCAGGAAGTCGACCTGACCGGAATCCAGATGCAGTGCCGGATGTTCGAGGACCAGCCAGCTGCCTCGCCGGAGAAACCGCCAGGCCATGTCTACGACTACATCCCCCATCCCGTCACGCAGATGTGCAACAACCCCATTTACAAACCGCGCGAGGGGGAGATCGAGGAGCAGTTCACTGAAACGAAAGAGAATAGCAGTAATTATCGAACTCTGATAGAGAAAGAGAAGGAATGGACGATGGCAGTATCCAACTCCCAGCTGAACACCATCGTCACCATCAATCAGTCGGGGGACATAGCAGGCTTCCACGAGAACGGGGTGCTTTGTCCCACGGTAATAGACAGTCAGAGGCCAACCCCCACAGTGGGGTTTGTGGACTGCCTGTATGGCACTGTTCCCAAATTAAAGGACATGCACGTGACACATGCACATCCCCCGGGAATGCAGTACCCTGATTTACAACAAGACGCCAGACTTAAAGAAACGTTGCTCTTCCCGGGGAAAGGCTTTCCCGACCAAACCCAAAGCGAATACCTCGAGTTAAGGGCCAAACTCCAGACCAAGCCGGATTACCTCGAAGTGCTGGAAAAATCCTACAGATTCTAACCACGGAGAATACATCAACTTTTCCATAGCCCAAAAAAAGAACAATGGAACAAATGATCAAATAAAGCATGATGAAATAAAAATATATAAAAAAATTTCCCCCAGTCGCTTTGGAGGAAAGGCCATACTCAGATATTCAAGAAGTGCCTTTTTCAGAGTAGCCAGCAATGTTATCAGTCCTTATTTTTATACGGAACAGGTTGGTTTGTGCCGAAGGAGGCGTCGGGAGTTCTAAGCTTAAACACTTATCCGGGCAGCGGCGAGGGGACGTCGCTCGCGCCTTGGTTACGCGCTCGAATGGGACGTCTCGCGCACGGAGGACGCCTCGAGGCCGGGCACAGTTTGTAGATTATTGCAGTTTGCTGCATGCATACAACTGCAGGGGTGGGTATCGCTCAAACTATCATCCACATATAATAGAGATACTGCAACGCATTATTGTTCAGTGGTCTATTTGATTTTATATATTATCAAGGACAAGCGAGTTCTCTCTCAAGGACGCACCTAAGGATCAACATTTGTGAATATATTATGACGCTCAAGATTTTATGGAGATCAACGCACTTTCTTAAAAAAGCTTCTGGATATTATCACTAACGGCTTTGTAGGAAGCACTTTTAATGTTTTCTCTCACAAAGATTTGAAAAAAAAAATGTGCATATATTTATTCTGTAATTTCAGTGAAAATTGAATTGTAAAGGTAACGTTAAATCAATGTATAGTGACTCTGCGTCTGGTTAATCCTTCTTAATAAAATCTATTAAAATCAAATAAAGGTGCTAAAACATAATATTTCTGACTAACGTCAAAATACTGCTATGCCAATATATCGCGGTAGGTAAGCTGGAAAATATATGCTCCGTTTTCATTTGCCAAATACATATAAATATATTTAATGTGTGATATATGTCGCTTTTTTGCTGTTTAATTGAATTAGATTTTGGATGTGATTTGGTTTTTGAGGACAACCTGTCTATGAGAGAAAACTAGAAAACAGCAAATAAATATACTTTAACAGAAATTGCAATATATAATATTTTAAGTTCATGATTAGTTAATGTTTACCCAGCGTATTTGTAGGATTTTGGTTTATATACGCGTTTTCAATCTTGCGCGGACTCCGTCGCTGCAACGGTCAGTTCTCATTGTCTCCAGATGAGGGCGCCGACGAGACGTCCACATTCACAATGTGCCGTTCAGCTCAGTTTAATGTCCGTTCAATGTCAATGCAGGAATATTCCAAATACTTTGGGAAAAAACGAACCGTTTGTTCCTCTTTTGTGGACAGCCCCGCGAAGGATTCTGGCATAGATTTCCAGATCAGTTTCTTAAATCTCTTTTCATAGAATAGAGAGCTTCGTCTAAATGATCTCCGTCATAATAGTGACGTTTTATTATGCTAAGTCAAGCCAGCTGCGGGGTTTCTAACCTGCTTCCATACAAATCAGTTAAATACTATTGCTTGAAATGGCGTAACTTCTGCGCATGGCTTTTTCGGAGGCATTTGCACCATACGAGGTGAGGGGCAGCCTCAGCATAATGAGAGGGGACAGGTAGTGTGAAGTGTATTTTTCATTATAGACACTTTTCAAGGTCTCCCGGGATTGCGTCGGAGAGCCGCTTGGCACCGCATGGCAGCCTGATTGTTCCTAAGATTGCCGTGTTGACAGAGTGCATTTCAGGGAGGGAAAAATATTGAAATGTGCGTGGAGCTGAGGGGGAAGTGACTCTTAATGAATTGGCTTTCAGAAATGATGCAGTACTCATCTTTTCGGGACTTAAAATTTGCTTTTTGTTCCATATTTTATGACCGCGTTTCGAGAAAGGTCGCATTCACAAATTGTTTCATACCGCAGTAACCTCTGAAGGCAAATAAATAAATGTAATAAAAATCACCAATAGTTCGATAACAAATAAAACGCGGCGTATGTAATTATACAGTATTATAAGTATAATAATAGCCTTATTCATTAAAAAGTAATATTTTAAAGTAAGAGGTGTGATAAACAGTAATGTTCAAATAATCAGTCTTTATAAAAGTAAGTCAAATGGGCCGCTGTGTCTTGATTATCTAATTGAATACTTCCTGATTTTTTTACACATGGGGAAGTGCGCTGTTTATGTTTGTCGTGGTATTACTAATTTCCTGATTGGTTTCTGTTAGTAATGCTTAGTTACGTACCTGCATGACTGCTATGGCATGGTTTGTTTTTGGATGTTATATAACCCAAGTGACCTACACTTATCGGGAAATAGCCAGCATAATGTGGCGGGGGTGGGGGGCACACACCATTTGAGCTGTGAAGCCACTGAGCGGGTGTGAGGTGTGTGTGCTATGCACACTCCCCCCATCACACGTCGCTCGTACCCCCCTCCTCCCTTGGGAATCTTGGCACTTTCCGCTCAAGGAGGCCGGACACTAACCCCCATTGAGCACTGTCACAGATCAGATAAGAGCAGAAGGACAGAAATAATCCCTCCCTCTGTCACAAAGCGCTGAATGACAAAATGGACACTAACTAATCGCTGTCCCTTCTGCTCACCCGAGGAAAGAGAGGGAGTGAGCGGCTCCCGCGGCAGTAATGATGCCTCTCTCTCTGCTCCTTCATGGCTCCCATCAATGCGAGCCGTCTAACTGCTAATGTTTTCAAAGTTTTTATTTGCATTTTGCCAACTCAGTCATATCTATCTCTCCTTGGGCTGTAGTTGTTTGTTCCCGGGCTGTCAGAGGCTTTAATTAGCTAGAAGATGATCAGACAGGGAAAAAGGACACAGCTTTGGAATTTAAGAGGAGAATGTAGCCATGGTGATTAGTGGAATGATTCTGTAAACCAGAGAAGGGAGATGTTTGGTGGAATCTGAAAGGAAGTTGTCTGGTTAGTGGTAGTATGTGTTTGTGTCGATTGCAGTAAGATGGCTGCACAGCTGCGTGTGTCCAGGCGTCCTGGCTGATGCGTGTGCATTTACTCACATGCGCCATTGCGTGTCACCAGGGGATGCTATGTGGGGGCGGAGCGTGGCCCCTCAGCTACGGACGGTCTAGGTGACGCAGAAGTGGCGTCTGTGTGATTCTGTCTGTGAGTGTCACGCTCGGGGGTGTTTACACGCTGTCCCGAAAAGGGGGATGCTGTCTGCAGACCTCAGAAAGCATGCTGTGATCCACCAAGGCTGTCATTAAAAAAAACCACACAATCCTCTCTCAAATTCTCCCTCTGGAATCCTATGAGGTTTGTTTTCTCTCACAAACTTATAATTTACAGATCAGTCTGGAAAGGATTCTTCAGAAAAAGCCTGGGTGCAGAGGAGAGTGGGTTCCGTTGTTTTGGGCAGATAAAGTAGGTTTGAGTGCCAGGTAGCTCTGGTCCAGCTCATTTCCCATGGAGGTCCACACTAGGCCTCCAATATGAATCCATCCACAGGTGTGATGATGGGTCAATCATCACAACATACTCATCACCAGTGATTAGTCAATTGCTTAAAAAATGGCTAAGCAGTGAGAGCCTGTTTTTATGTTTTTTTTCTCAATATTAAGCAGTCTGTTTGTGATCTGATGTGGATTTTAGACTGTACCCTGTGCAAGCCTCGAGATTGTCGATCGTCTTTTTTCCCAGCGGAACCCATGGGGGCAGATGGACGGCTGCCCTCCTATTGGGTCTGTCTGATCTGTGAAGCCCCTCCCTTGATGTTTGTGGGCGTGCCTGTTTCTGATTGGTGGTTTGGCTAATACTCTTATCCAAAGCAAATGGCATTTATTTAATCCATTAATGCAGCTGAGTGTTTTACTGGAGCAGCTCAAGTTCATTAAGTGACTCCAGAGGACATGGTTGGCACTCCTTGCAGGGTTCCAAGGACAGACTGTCCCGCGTCCTGAAGGCCATAGTGCCACCAAGGTAACACTAGGTGGGCGTGGTGATTCCCTGTTCCCAAAACATGCTGCACACCTGAGGGTTATGGCCTTATTTGGGGGGGATTTGTGGGTGTGGCCATGAACAGCATGCTAACTGTGTGTGGGTAATTTATTTCCTGTGTGTGTGTGTGTGTGTGTGTGTGTGTGTGTGAGTGTGTGTGTCTGTGTGTGTGTGTGTGTCTGTGTGTGTGCGTGTGTGTGTCTGTGTGTTCATGTGTGTCTGTGTGTGTGTCTGTCTGTGTCTGTCTGTGTCTGTGTGTGTCTGTGTCTGTGTGTGTCTGTCTGTGTCTGTCTGTGTCTGTGTGTGTCTGTGTGTGTGTGTGTGCTTGTGGGAGGTGTGTGTGTGTGTGTGTGCTTGTGGGAGGTGTGTGCTCATGTATTTTCAAACACAGCAGCATCATTAGCGGATATGTTGCTGACATTTAGCTGCTATGCCGTGTCTCTGCCTTCCAGGGGAATCTGACAATGCAGTGTTAGCAGAGTCGGGGCTGAGGGGGCGACCCGGACAGGGAGTGGGGGGCGTGTTGTAAAGCATTTTTTGGTCAGCTTCAGTCCGGAGCTTTCCATCTGGGTCAGCAGCACGTGGTGAATCCACAGTGCAAACCGCTTTTGTGTTCAGGGCCGGACTGCAGAAAAGCCCCAGCTTTCGTGGTTAGGTATTTATCTTAATTTTTCACTTTTGTCATTTATTGCATTAATTCAAACAGTCACAGTCTGATCCTGTGTGATCTTGGCACTCTGATAATTAAACTGCGTAATGATGCATCGCTCCTTATTGTTTTTAAGAAACACATGCATCATTACTAACGTCTAAGCACATACAAAGGAATGGTCACGTAAGACTGGAATCATTTACCTTGCGGGCGGTTATCGTGCCAAGCAAGGAAGCCGATTGGTCAATTAGCGTAGGAGCGGCTCGCCCGAATCGCTGGTGGTTTTGTATGGATTTGCTGATGTGCATCGCTGTGTGATGATCTTAGCATCCAGCCTTAAAGCCACCAAGCTCCTTGAGAAGCTGACCTCTGCAACCATGCTTGCTAAGGTCCTTCTCCTCCGTTTTAGCATCTCTTCCCCCCCCCCCCCCCCCCCCCCGTGTGCCAGGCCCATCCAGTATGTACATAACAATTACTCCAGAAATAGCTTTGCTGAAAATGTCTTTCAGTCGCAATGAAGGAGATGTCATTGTACAATGAATTCCACTCTCTTTGAGGCAGTCACACCTAAAAATGGAGAAGTTTAAAACACAGCAGTAGCTGAAAGGATCGCTGAGCTCCTCTGGACCCCGATTGCAGGCTTTGATGTTTGCAGCCCGTTACCCATTCAAGGTCAACGCAAGCCAGCAACCCAAAGTACAAATAAGAACCAAATGCCTTTTTACTATGGACATGCAGTGACATGTCGCTGTTCCATGATGTCAGTAATGAAAGCGTTCATTTGCCGCAATATGAGCAGCGGCTATTCGCTGCGCTAATGATGTGCATGCATATAATCTGATGAGGATTAGGGTGTCCAGCAGAGCTCACACAGCCCAGCGGTACTGACACACTGCATAGGGGATGTTATGTTTCTGAAATGGAGCACTCTCACTCACTAGGGTGCTGGGGGGGGTTACTGGATGGCACCGCTGTCCCTGTCCATGGTCATGAAGTGACACGGTGTCACTATCCATGGTCCTGAAGTCACACGGTGTCACTCTCCATGGTGCTGAAGTCACACGGTGTCACTCTCCATGGTGCTGAAGTCAAACGGTGTCACTCTCCATGGTGCTGAAGTCACACGGTGTCACTCTCCATGGTGCTGAAGTCACACGGTGTCACTCTCCATGGTGCTGAAGTCACACGGTGTCACTCTCCATGGTGCTGCCCGTGGTTCTGGATAGCAGTGCTGTCCCTGTCCGTGGTCCTGAAGTCACACGGTGTCACTCTCCATGGTGCTGAAGTCACATGGTGTCACTCTCCATGGTGCTGAAGTCACATGGTGTCACTCTCCATGGTGCTGCCCGTGGGTCTGGATAGTAGTGCTGTCCCTGTCCATGGTCCTGAAGTCACACAATGTCACTCTCCATGGTGCGGCCTGCACATCTGGATAGCAGTGCTGTCTCTGTCCGTGGTCCTGAAGCCACACGGTGTCACTCTCCATGGGGCTGCCTGTGGTTCTGAAAGATATGCTGGCATTGTCCATGACACAGAAATACTATAGTAATACTCTGTATGATAGTAAAAAGCTGTCCCTGTTCATGATGCTGAAACACCAGTGGAATCCTCATGGTCACTGCCTGGGGTTGGGTTGAGTATTGTGTCTGTTACTATCTAGTATTAATACTATGGTGCTGTGTTGAGTTCCCAGGTTAAGAATGTTCAACTTATACAAAACTCATGCTTACAAATGGACTATTGTAGCACATATTATTATTAAAACTTTGTGGTTAAATACAATGGTTCATAAGAAAAAAGTCAAGCGCTACTTTGTGACACTCATGAAAACATTGTACAGCTTCAGTGGTTCATCACTGAAGAGTATTTTGTCTGTTACTGTCTGATATGTATAGTTTGTTGCTCAATTGAATATGCTGTCTCTTATTATCTAATATTAATAGTGTGGTGCTGGGTAGAGTATGCTATCTGCTACTACCTCATATGAATTATTTGGTGCAGAGTTGAGTATACTGTCTGTTTTAATATTATATTAATAGTGTGGTGCTGGGTTGAGTATGCTGTGTGTTACTGCCTCATTGGAATAGCATGGTGCTGGGTGGAGTATGCTTTCTGTTACTACCTCATATGAATAGTGTGGTCCTGGGTAGTGTATTCTTTCTGTTACTACCTCTTATGTATAACGTGGTGCTGGGTAGGGTATGCTTTCTGTTACTACCTCATTTGAATAGTGTGGTGCTGGGTAGAGTATGCTTTCTGTTACTACCTCATTTGAATAGTGTGGTGCTAGGTAGAGTATGCTTTTTGTTACTACCTTATTTGAATAGTGTGGTGCTGGGTAGAGCATGCTTTTTGTTACTACCTTATTTGAATAATGTGGCGCTGGGTTGACTTTGCAGTTTGTTACTACATCATGTGTATTATATAGTACTTTGTTGAGTATACTGCTTATTACTATGTGTACTTCACACACACAAAGCACTCTGGGATGACTGTATATTCTAGCTCCGAAATTCTCATGTTTTTCTGACTAACTGGTCTTACATCAGGTGATGTAACATCTGACACTTAAGCAGATGAACAACATCTGTGTCATATGTGTTTGTGTAACTTTAGAAAGTGAATGTTGCTCTGGATGTGCCCTGCTTTGACTGTGTATGTATGCACATGTGTGCTTGCTGGTATGTGCATGGGTGTTTGCTGATAAATGTTGGTGCGCTGTGAAGTTCCCATCTCAGCGGGATCGCTTTGAGTGATTTGCTGAAAGCGCTTGGTGTAAAGCGTGCGAGGAAGCCTGAGAGAGGGAGCGGACTGTCACGGCAGGAAGGAGAAACTGCTCTCATGCATCTGCAAGGAGAGCTTCCGTTTGAGGATGAAGCTGAGGCTGAGACTCTGAATGTGTGCACCTTCCCATGCATCTGTCACACCTATTAGACGCCTAATACATCGGTATTTATCAAAATGATGTGTTTGTCCAGAGCAGCTTCCATGTAGCTCTTACATGAGATTAGATCATCAACATGGTACTGCTTTCATGCTACAACATGCAGTATAACATGATAAAATACTTTACATTACATAATACATTTCTGCCACATAATCTTGTATAACATGACTATATAGGATAATACTGTAAAATATGGCAATATTACATAACGCCCTGTATAATACGATATAGCACACAAGTTCAGTGCATTGAGTAGGGTGGTGTCAAGCAGACAGGTGTAGTGGGTTGAGAATAGAGCAGGTCTCTCTAACAGAGCTGCAGCTTCAGTAGGGGTTGAGAGAATTGAAGCTGGAAGGATTCTTTCTAGGAAAGGAAGACTGGTAATTGGTCAGGCGGAGCAGCGTGGAGAAGGTGAGGGTGGAGGGGTTTTGGGGATGTGGAGGAGCAGTGTGGAGAAGGTGGGATGGAGGGGCTTTGGGGATGTGGAGGAGCAGTGTATAGAAGGTGAGGGTGGAGGGCTTTTGGGGATGTGGAGGAGCAGTGTGGAGAAGGTGCGATGGAGGGGCTTTGGGGATGTGGAGGAGCAGTGTATAGAAGGTGAGGGTGGAGGGGTTTTGGGGATGTGGAGGAGCAATGTGGTGAAGGTGGAGGGGCTTTGGGGATGTGGAGGAGCAGTGTAGAGAAGGTGAGGATTGAGGGGCTTTGGTGATGTGGAGGAGCGGTGTGGAGAAGGTGGGGATGGAGGGGTTTTGGAGATGTGGAGGAGCAGTGTGGAGAAGGTGGGATGGAGGGGCTTTGGGGATGTGGAGGAGCAGTGTGGAGAAGGTGAGGATGGAGGGGCTTTGGGGATGTGGAGGAGCAGTGTAGAGAAGGTGAGGATGGAGGGGCTTTGGGGATGTGGAGGAGCAGTGTGGAGAAGGTGAGGATGGAGGGGCTTTGGGGATGTGGAGGAGCAGTGTGGAGAAGGTGAGGATGGAGGGGCTTTGGGGATGTGGAGGAGCAGTGTGGAGAAGGTGAGGATGGAGGGGCTTTGGGGATGTGGAGGAGCAGTGTAGAGAAGGTGAGGATGGAGGGGCTTTGGGGATGTGGAGGAGCAGTGTGGAGAAGGTGAGGATGGAGGGGCTTTGGGGATGTGGAGGAGCAGTGTGGAGAAGGTGAGGATGGAGGGGCTTTGGGGATGTGGAGGAGCAGTGTGGAGAAGGTGAGGATGGAGGGGCTTTGGGGATGTGGAGGAGCAGTGTGGAGAAGGTGAGGATGGAGGGGCTTTGGGGATGCGCAGGAACAGCATGTAGAGATGTTTGTGTGTAAAAGGGAAGTGAATTCAGTGAAGGAGACCTGGTGCTGTGTTGAGTGCTGTGTATGATGTGACTGTTGATGTACAGTATGTGGGGATGTGTTGTGTATGCTGGTGGGCGTGTTTGTATGGACTGAATCGACCTGTTCCATCTGTACCAGTTTTTAAGTAGCTTTACACTGAGGATTTTCTTTCCCCAAATGAATCTGAGCAGCCGGGTGTTGTTGCTGTGTATCGTGAATATTTTGAAAATGCACATGTGTTCTGTATGTACACACTGCATACTTTCATTTTTTTATGCCCTTTAACTTCCTCTGCTTTCCAAGGTCTTCGCATTTCTGTTTGAGATCTTGCTTGCTTCGTTCCTCTCCTGTTGCCTGACCGAGGAACACACGAGAAGCAGCATGCTGTGGAATGTTCTGGACTTGTTCACACGTGGCATTTCGCAGCCCGGTGACAGATTTGTTCTGCTGTGTGACTTGTGAGGAATTCCAGGCAGAAAAATAAGCTCTCTCCAGATTTTTACAAGAGATCGGAAGTAGAAAATAGGAATTAATCAAGGCTAAGATAAGGCTGATAAAGGAGGCCAACAAGCCGCGCTGATGCCCAGCTGAGCTGAGCTAGGGTCCACGTTCTCCAGAAGAGCCCACAGTGAGGAGGACAGCGTGATTCATGCCCCTCTCTGTCACACCTGACAGCTGCGCTGAGCTGGTATGGGGCAGTCATTCACCTTCTCTTCTTCCTGCTCCTGTTCCTGTTTTAGCAATGATGCCCATCTCTAACGGTTCACAGAAATGCTATCCACTTCCAGCCAAGCTCTTGCCCACCAGCGTCTGCTCGTGTGATGGATGGCTCAGAAATGAGAGCAGGCTGGGCCATCCCCCCCCTCCCCCTTCATTTCTGGACCATGCTGCCATATCTGGGCACTGGCGTGCATGGGGCCGATCACTTCAAATGCTGGTGCGTTATCCTTGGCCTGGAGTCTGGCAAGGGGAATTGCATCGGGCAGTTGAGGCGAGGTTGCTGGTTCCTCATTAAGACATCAATAACAGGGAAGAAGAGGTGCAGATCAGGAGCTCAAAGTGGCCAATCCAATGCTGTAGTGGCTCTGGGGCTCGTCGGTCCACCTTGAACCTCTTGTGCTGGTTTTCATTAGCTTGACCAACAAGCTTCCATTCCAAACCTTTGCTGAATCCTTCGATAATAATTTACATCTCATTAGTGTGAGGTACAAAACAACCTCCAAGTGATGCTGTACATGCAGACCTGGGCATGTTTTCTGACCAATTATCTGCAGTAGATGGACAAAGGATTCCTTGTCTTTGCTGTCTGCCGGCCCTCTAATGGATGGTGTCATTCCCCAGGGATTAAACTATGTATGTATGGCATGTGCAGGTCAGAGAGGCAATCTCAGTCTTACACTGTACATACATGATCTGTACACATTGTCAGGCATGTTCAAACCCACCCCGAGAGTGTGTGCATGCGCGTGTGTACGTCTTGCAAGGGTCGTGCGTGCTGTAGCGTGCGTCCCTTGCTCTGTAGTGCCGTGTGCTGTGTGGGTACGTGTTACTTTGTCACTGTGAGTGTAGGAGGGAGTATTTGGAGCCTAAGGAGGTGTTTAAACTCCAGCTGTCTTCCCGAGGGCCGGGCGGAGGAGCCGAACTTTAAGCGGAATATCAGAGCGATCTGATGAGTTGGGGCTGAGGGGGCCAGGACCGCCTCCTCCTGGGTTACAGTCGCTCTGCATCCCCGCCTTCCTGAACAGAAAAGCCATGCAATGTGGCTGCATGGGAGTCGCCTCCAGCTGCAAAACCCAAGCAGAAGACGGAGGACTCGTGCCAGAGGCTGGCCAGAGGAGGAGCGACACATCTGCCAGGACTGTCTAGGTTAGGAAGGGTCCCAAACAGGCCGGCACTGCCCAGATGCCGCTTCAGGCAGAGGGCCGCAGCTGGCTGTGAAGTGCGGCACTTTGGCGTTTAGAGCACGCCCTGCCTATATGGAGGCTGCCCACTGGCCACTGGCCACTGGGATGATGCGCGTTTATTAGCCGCCCATCGAGGGCTTCTCCTGCTCAGATGGTCGCCTGTTTGCGTTGCCATGGAATCGTGGGTATTTGAAGAGGGCCGGACCCAGCTAACATATGGAGGTTAGCCTGGGTAAGGCCGGTATATCTGTGCGTGCGTGCGTGTGTGTGTGTGTGTGTGTGTGTGTGTGTGTATGTATGACTAGGCAAAAATGCAAAAGAGAAAATGCTAACAATGAAAATAGTAACAGCTAAAATGTTAATAATATAAAAGGTAACAGCTAAATGCTAACAATACAAAGGGTGACTGCTAAACCAAAACAATAGAAAACATAATGGATAAATGCTAACGATGCAAGCCGTAGGAGCTAAATGCTAACAATGCAAAAGGTAATATCTAAATGAAAACAATAGAAATGGTAACAGCTAAATGCTAACCTCACATTGCCATGTCTTTCATGGGTAGAGAAAAAAAACATGCCCCTTCCTACCCAACACCATTAAACAAAACAGAGAAAGATTGGCCTCATGTTTCTGTGGTGGGACGTAGAAGACAGGACCTCATGTAGGGTCACCAGGCCATGATTAAGCGGGCGGGTGGACTCTGCCCCCTACCCACTGCTTATTAACATTACGCAACGTCAGTTCATCACCCGGCAGCTGAGTGATTAATTACGATGGGCACAGCAAGGCATGCTGGGAGTGCCAGTGACAGGCTACAAGACTGCAGTGTAACCAGAAATGCTGCCTTCCTCAGACTTTGAAATCTATATCTCATGGAGGGTGGGTAAGCACGGGGCCTCTGCTGCGTGATCTCATTAATCACCCTCGTTGTGGTGTGTTCCGGGGGATTAAATCCCCGTGTTCCCGTGACGTTCCCTAATGCTTATGGAGACATCGCTCTAGCTCCCCCTGCAGGACTCTCTCCTGCCCGCTAATGACAGATCGCCGTCCCCTACCACCTCGCACGGCGCTTTGTGTGGATACGTGAAAGCGTCCGTTGCTTTTGAGGGTCTGTTCATGTCTAATGCTCGTTCATTCAATTTTAAAAAATATCCCTAAACGGAAACTGAAAAGACTTTCTTAGATGGCAAAATGCACCTCAGCCAAAGCTGCACGTCTCATCGCTGCTGGTGGTACCGTATGTGGTTCAGTGGGTTTGGATCCTGTTCCCAAAATTGGAAGGACACTGGTTCCAATACCAGCATTACCCTGGTACTGGGTTTCATTTGGTTCTCCGCACTACTCCAGCATAGGAAATTAGTACCATCAATCCACTGTAAGTCTCACCAGTTTAGTTGATCAACAACATACTGTAAGTGTCTTCATTTCCGTAAATCGTTTAGTATTGTGTGGCTCAGTGGGTTAGGATGTTGTACCTGTGGCCAGAAGGCCACTGGGTCAAATCCCACAGCTGGCAGAGTGATGTCACCGTTGGGGCCCCTGAGTGTGGCCCTTAAGCCCCAGTTGCCCCAGGGACTGTGTGATCCTGCTTCCTCAACAGTGAATCGCTCTGGATAATAGGATCAGTTAAATAAATAAAATGCAAATAGCCGTGAAGTCTTTAACAAGATAACAAGTAAGAACAGTTCTGTGGAAATAGCTGAGACACAAGGCAGGTTCTGATTGGCTACTGATACTGATTTATGCTACTAATCTACAGTAAAATAAGACTAAAAACCCCACAGGCAAATGCTTTAGTGGAAGCATTTATTTCCCTGGCCCATGTTCTCCCAGCAGCCCTGGGCTCCCGTTAGGTCTACCTCAGCCCAGCCAGCGCCATGCGTCTGCACCTCTGCTCCATCTCTTCCGGGGGTGACCGGGGTGTCCTGATCTTATTATGACGGTGACCAGAGGCTGCTGCTGACCACAGACTGCGGTCTCTGTGTCTCCAAAGGTTACAGTGCATCCCTGACTGTTTTTCAGGAACATGGATCATTTTCAGGTGAGACGTGAAGCTCAGAAACACAGAGTAGAGAATGATAAGACGCAGAGTGCCCCAGTGACACGCCGTCTGATCAGAGGAGCCCCGGGTGCGAGTGTGCAGCACAAAGTCAATTCAAAGGGTGATTCAATAAAGAGTTACGGGATAAAGCTGAGTCTGCCTACTGATAAAAAATATCACAACAGGCCTGAAGAACCAAAGAATCACTATGCCGTTACATAGCTTGGTGAACTGTACTCATCTATAGTCAGTAAATGCCAGCACATTGCTACACACAGCAAGTACTCACCTACTCATAGTCAATATAGGCAGTACCCAGGTTAAGAACGCCCGATTTACGGACAAGTTGTACTTACGATCGGGCTGCCATAAAGCCTATTATATTAAGAATTCAGGTTAAATACAATCGTGAAAGCATTGTGTGGCTCAGCGGTGCGTCAGCGCGAGGTAGAGTACAGTACCGCATGTAGTTAACTTTATTATTGCCATATAGTAATAATAATAATAACTATTATTATTATTGTCATTATTATTATTATTATGTTCTGTATTATTATTTTGCCAACTTACATACAAATTCAACTTAAAGACGTTAAAAACATTTGTTCACTGGGGACTGCCTGTACACACCTACACACACTCGGTATACACTTACACACAGTCAGTACACACCTACACACACTTGGTTCACACCTACACACAGTCAGTACACACCTACACACACTCGGTATACACTTACACACAGTCAGTACACACCTACACACACTCGGTACGCACCTACACACAGTCAGTACACACCTACGCACAGTCAGTACACACATACACACCTACACACACTCGGTACGCACCTACACACAGTCAGTACACACCTACGCACAC
Organism: Paramormyrops kingsleyae; assembly: GCF_048594095.1. Classification (NCBI taxonomy): domain Eukaryota; kingdom Metazoa; phylum Chordata; class Actinopteri; order Osteoglossiformes; family Mormyridae; genus Paramormyrops; species Paramormyrops kingsleyae. The sequence continues at coordinate 2,791,009 of NC_132813.1, forward strand.
TTGGTTCACACCTACACACAGTCAGTACACACCTACACACAGTCAGTACACACATACACACCTACACACAGTCAGTACACACCTACACACAGTCAGTACACACATACACACCTACACACAGTCAGTACACACCTACACACAGTCAGTACACACATACACACCTACACACAGTCAGTACACACCTACACACACTCGGTACGCACCTACACACAGTCAGTACACACCTACGCACACTTGGTTCACACCTACACACAGTCAGTACACACCTACACACAGTCAGTACACACATACACACCTACACACAGTCAGTACACACCTACACACAGTCAGTACACACCTACGCACAGTCAGTACACACCTACGCACAGTCAGTACACACATACACACCTACGCACACTCGGTCCACACCTACACACAGTCAGTACACACCTACGCACACTTGGTTCACACCTACACACAGTCAGTACACACCTACACACAGTCAGTACACACATACACACCTACACACAGTCAGTACACACCTACACACAGTCAGTACACACCTACGCACAGTCAGTACACACCTACGCACAGTCAGTACACACATACACACCTACGCACACTCGGTCCACACCTACACACAGTCAGTACACACCTACACACAGTCAGTACACACCTACGCACAGTCAGTACACACCTACGCACAGTCAGTACACACATACACACCTACACACACTCGGTACGCACCTACACACAGTCAGTACACACCTACGCACACTTGGTTCACACCTACACACAGTCAGTACACACCTACACACAGTCAGTACACACATACACACCTACACACAGTCAGTACACACCTACACACAGTCAGTACACACCTACGCACAGTCAGTACACACCTACGCACAGTCAGTACACACATACACACCTACGCACACTCGGTCCACACCTACACACAGTCAGTACACACCTACACACAGTCAGTACACACCTTCGCACAGTCAGTACACACCTACACACAGTCAGTACACACCTACGCACAGTCAGTACACACCTACACACAGTCAGTACACACCTACGCACACTCAGTACACACCTTCGCACAGTCAGTACACACCTACACACAGTCGGTACACACCTCCACACAGTCGGTACACACCTACACACAGTGAGTACACACCTACGCACACTCGGTACACACCTTTGCACAGTCAGTACACACCTACACACAGTCGGTACACACCTCCACACAGTCGGTACACACCTACACACAGTCAGTACACACCTACGCACAGTCAGTACACACCTACACACAGTCGGTACACACCTACGCACACTCAGTACACACCTTCGCACAGTCAGTACACACCTACACACAGTCGGTACACACCTCCACACAGTCGGTACACACCTACACACAGTGAGTACACACCTACGCACACTCGGTACACACCTTCGCACAGTCAGTACATGCTCTGAGGTTATGCAGGACTGTCACAGCAGCCCGCTGGCTCGACACACTGTCACAGTTTTTGGTGTGGGGAGTCTGGCCCAGTACCCGGGAGAGGTTCCATTCTGCCGAGCCCCATGTTTCCATGGCAACCCTGGGATTGGTATGCCAGCCCATAAGCGACCCCTCTGTGCGCCATGGCAACGTTCAGCTGACATGTAGCCTGCACCTCATGCCTTGCCAGTGTGGCTCACGTCATGGACCCCGGAGCGCCATCCTGACCCCCCCACTCCCCCCACCTCTGAAGCGAGACGGCTGGCCGTGACAGGCCACGGGTCAGTGTAAACCCCCACCCCCCGTGTGGGCCGGACTCGATGAGCCACCTGCACACGGAGAGCATGCCGAAGGGGGACTCGTGTTCCCGTTTGTCTGGCTAATTAATCAACAAGTGGAATCATGTACTTGTGTTCTGTGGGGACACATGAGTACACAGAGATGAGTACATACAGAGATGAGTACATACAGAGATGAGTACACACAGAGATGAGTACATACAGAGATGAGTACACACAGAGATGAGTATATACAGAGATGAGTACACACAGAGATGAGTACATAAAGAGATTAGTACATACAGAGATGAGTACACACAGAGATGAGTACATACAGAGATGAGTACATACAGAGATGAGTACACACAGAGATGAGTACACACAGAGATGAGTACACACAGAGATGAGTATATACAGAGATGAGTACACACAGAGATGAGTACATAAAGAGATTAGTACATACAGAGATGAGTACACACAGAGATGAGTACACACAGAGATGAGTACACACAGAGATGAGTACATACAGAGATGAGTACACACAGAGATGAGTACATACAGATGAACAAAAAGTACACACAAATGAGTACATATGGATGAGTACATTTGGATGAATATCTGCGATCGTGAGTACATACAGAAGAACAGACAGAGTGGAGCAAAGAGATGAGTGCACTCCTATTTTTGTGTAGGCTGTGTTGTATTCTCAGCCAGAGGGTGAAAATCTCTATTGCCATTTAGTGACTGACGGATATTTCTGTGAAGGAAAAAAAATGATTAGTTGTCTAAAATAAACTCCCATCACAATTTCTGTTTGTCTGATTGCATGTTCACTTGTTGAACTTAATAATTCCGTGGTAAAGATGGCAAACATTTTTCTGCCTAAATGTACGGCGGTGGTGGGGGGGCGTAGAAGACTCAGGACCTCAGACTCCTGAAATCCTCTCCAAAGCCCCAACTGTGAGCCATGCATCTCACAAAAAGCATGTGTCCTTCTAATCCAGCCACCTCTGCAGTCCTTCATGGATGTTCTCTAAAAACCTCGTCTTTATTTGTCTCAGCTGAGAAAGTGCAAGTTGTGTTTAGGGACGACCCATGAATTTCTATGGCTTTCATTGTAAGGCAGCACTGTGTATTTCAGTTCCGCCATCCAGGGGAGGACGGTCGGCCAGGGGCTGATGGGATTTCTACCTTCAGCTCCCTCGTCTCGGACGTTTGGATCGTTTCCCACGACTCCGCAGCTGCACGTGACCCTGTGCTCCGGTCTCCCAGTGTCCCGCTGCTTAGGGGGACCCAGATGTACGACGCAGTGGCAGGACGAGGGAGCCCCTCATTACAGTGGACAAAGGCTATCGGCATCCTCGAGTGCTTTGAGAGATTACCAAACCTCAGTGGCATAGTCCAGTGGAAAATTTCAGAGAAGAGATAGTGTCTGAAAGTACACTCCACACTTCACCCTTCTGGGTTTTAGCCAGGCTTAACTAGGCACCATGTGTAGTCTCTCTCTCTCTCTCTTTCTCTCTCTCTCATCCCCTCACTCTCTCTCTCTCTTTCTCACACACGCACACACACACACACACACACACACACACACATACTCTCTCTCTCTTTCTCTCATCCCCTCACTCTCTCTCTCTCTCTCTCTCTCTCTCACACACACACACACACACAATCATTTACAAGCTATTTACAAGTTAATGGAAAATAAACGCACAGCAGATCACATGTCAGTGTCGAATGCTGAGTTGAAATTTAATAGCTAACAAATTCAACATTGCAGTGTTATGCCTAGTCCGACAAAACTGAAATAGTTGCACAAATTGCTGGAGGTTTTCAAGCTTAGGTAATTTGTCTAAAAAGGACATTGTTATGTTGTTGCATTCATCATCTTTATTACTGGTGGAGCCTGAGACAGAGCTTGGGGGGGGGGGGCACCCCTCCCATCCCCGAAAGAGTGTTCCTCTTCTGTATTTTGCCCTGACCCCCTGCTTCTGTTCTGGGTGTTAGGGGTGTTGGTCTGGTAAGTGGTTGTGACTACATTAGGCTGGTTTGGTCACAAAACAGCCACACGAATTGGCTGGAGTTGTTGTTCGGCTGAGCAATTTTCACCGTGGATGTTTGTGAAACATTAGTGAAGGGTTTTGCAGTTTCTTTGGGGACTAAGCTCCATTTTGGTACACAATCAGGGACTGGACACATCACCCCAGTATCATTAACAAAAGGTAAGGTGAGATGTGGCTTTTTACAGCTGTTTTCTCTCTTTTACTCCCTTCTCACCTTCAGTTTTGTTTCTGTTCTTCGGTAATGCCGGGCATTAATTACTCAGGTTGCAACCTAGTCGTTTGTGGAGAACTTACAGTGAGCAATAAACATTGGCCATATTAATTTCTCTTTTATGGATCCACAGCTGACCAAGGCCAGGAATAACAACCAGTTTAATTATTAGTTAAAGTACAATATAGCAGCGATATGTCTTTCACCACGTGAGACTCGCAAATGAGTCATAGGAAGAAAGTCCATAAATTTATGAGGGTTTGTCTTTATGGCTGCTTTCACTGAAGGCTATGCTGAACCTCCATCTGCACTTGGCACAAATGTGGTGTTTTTTCCATGTTCTGTGAGCTGGTGCGGGCATCCCGACGCCCTGAGGTTGGTGCTGCTCTTCAGTCTATATAACTTATTCTGAAATACTTACAAACTCACATATGACCTGGGCAATTTGAGTCTTTCTTCAGTATATGGTGCTATGCAGTGGATTTTGGTACTGAAAATACTTTTACAGAGAAGGTGACCTGTATTCAGTATCGCACTTTGTGTATCTGTAATAACATGTTCCACCCACCCCTTCCCCCGAAATGCTGTAAACAGCCATTCACGTTTTCTTTAGTCTCATACAGGTGCCATAAAGCCTGATCCAGTGTCCACGCCCACTGTTCTCTGGCCCCGCCCCTCCGCATCATGTGACCCTCCTGATGGATTCTAACAGATTCTGTTCCTCTCCGTCATTTCACGCCCACCCTCATTCTATACTGGCATCCTTTCATTGCACACACAGGCCAGCGTAATTGCGTCCCGCTCTGTAAAACGAAAGCTCCGCCTTCATCTGAGACACGAGACTCTGGACCCCGCCTGCTCTGTGCAGATCTGGAGTGTGCAAAGGTCTGTGCAGTTCCTCTTCACTGGGTTTAATGGCCGGCACAGGAAATGAGCACCATCAATATGCTCTGTGCCCTCCGTTTAGTAGATCATCAAAATACTGTGAGTTTCTCTGATTCAGAAGAATATTTAGTTGTGTGGCTAAATATCAGGGGGGGGGGGGGTAGGATGCTGTTCCTTTGATCAGAAGGTCCCCATTCAAGTCCAGTGGCTGACTGATTGATTCCACCATTTGTCCAAGTACTCCATTCTCAAGAGTATGTTGCCTTGGATTAAAGCTTCTGCTAAATACACATAATATAATTATCAACATCCTGTACCCTTCGCTGGTTTTGCAGACCATCCACATGCTGTGAGCTTGTCAGGAGATCATCATTATGCCGTAAATTTCACCAGGATTTGGTACTTGGTGAGACAGCAGAAAGTGGAGCTTGCATTGAATGTTGTGGTGACGTGGAACAGTGCAGGAAGAAAAACGTGTCTGTAAATTGTTCTACTTCCTGGTGTGACCCCAGGTGACAGTACCACAGTGGGCGTGTCATACGCCTTGTGGCCTATCAGGCTTCTCCACAGGAGAATCTCTGCTTGTTGCTCACCTTCACCATGTCTGTGCTAAGGGATTTACTCTGCCCTTTCCAGATGATTCTCATTCTCAGCCCTGAGAAAGAAGTCCTTGGTTTGACATTTCCCAGACTTTCACAAACATTCTGCCTGGAGTCCAAGAAATGCTGCCTTACTCAATAGTCTTCTTGCGGAGTTTAAGAGCACTGAATTGCTTAGTGTTGTACAGGGCTTGCTAGAACATGACATCTATGTTTGCGCACGACCATGAGCAGCACTTTCGGAATCCAGCTTCTGTCTACCTGATCTTCTAACAGACATATCACAACCTCACTAAGTGACCTGGATGTACAAGAGTTTGAAGCAATCAATTCAACAACCTTTGCTTTATTTTTAATGCAGCTGTAACTTTGGATCTCCTCAACTCTGGAGCACCTGGACAAGGTTCCCATCTCCACCTGTCTCATGTATTGCAAGAGGCTCCCATCTAACCCACCCATGGAAATGCAAACAGGACCACTGGTCAATGCCAAAGTTCTGTAGTTGTCCCAAAATTGGTAGTCGGGCATAACAAATGCAGCCTTAGCAAAGATCTTTATTCCATCAGAGCTTTGGAGCACGCTGTGGGCCTTCCATCACATCATGCCTTCTCCACCGCTCATACCCTCAACGAATCTATCCAGAGATTCAATAATATGCTGTCAAATCAGCTATAAAAACAAAAAGAGCAATAAAATTCAAAAGAAATAAACATCATGGCATAGAAATACATTATTATTATTATTATTATTATTATTATTGGCATTGTTATTACTGTTATACTTTTAAAGGAATCATTTGTGACTTTTTTCCATCAAACTTGAATAAATTACGTGTTATCGCTGAGGTCCAAACGTGGAAGTCACTTTATTCAGTGGCTCAGAGTAATATCAGCTACAGAGATTTATCTCCAGTGGCAGTAGAAAGCGCAATGCTGTGGTCTCTTCTTTCCTTCACTTCTCCTCCTAGCCGAGGCTCAAACTCCTTTCGGACCTCCTTTCGGACCTCCTATCGTCCGGGGCTGATGTCCAGCTCCACTACCCCGGAGCCACACTTAGTGCCTATAGACCACGACTGTTTATTTACATGCCCTGTCAGAATCTCAGCTATAAAGTACCATTTAGTGATGGACTCATGACGCTGTGCATCTCTGTATCGTGGTTGATAATCAGAGCCACTCAAATGGCTGATACCCCTCCGGGTATCGCGCCACGGCGTCGCCGCTTCAGCCCTGCCCCCGATCTGGACCTTTATTTGCTGTACATTTGGGCAATAAATTATGATAGAGCCGCAATCGTGCAGGATTGCAGTCATGGAGCGGACGAAGTGGGAAGTTTCTCTTAACCGATAATATGTGTTTGTTCTGTGAATTATTCTGTCTTACGCAAGCTAGGGTACATTGTAGTCATCAGGCGACAAAACGGTGGGGGCTTTATCATAAATGCTGTTTGATAAATGCAGAATTTTACAGCTGGGCCATAAAGACACTCACATGCACAGAAGCAAACACTGCCGCACTGTCCCTGTGGTATAAAGGCTATTAAGGCCCCGGCAGTGAGGCAGTCTTCTCGCACTGCATGCTGACGCGCTCTACATCAGGCAAGGTGAGGTGCCACTGTCCTCCTTTAACTTTCCCGTGTCACAGTTTGGACACTTCTGGTTCTGCGGTGTCATTTCAGCCATTCTTTGCCAGTCTGAAATGTGTTTTTATCAACATTTTGAACTGCCTGTTGGTCACGCTCGTGAATTACAGAGACTCTGCTGGAGACCGAGATCAGTGTTCAGATTCAGTCAGTTACTGCCAAGACACCGGCACAAACTGGGGTCATGCACCTTCTGAAAGAGTGTAAATAGCAGACGAGGTGGGGGGGGGGGAGGATTGATAGTCGCTGCCAATCTACTCGATGGATGGAGCCATTCCTTCCGGAACTCTGGAAGTTTCCATCCAGTTCAGAGAACAGTAAGTTTGTTCTCTGGAAACTGGGAGCCAGTGTCACGGTGGTGTACGGGATGCCTGTCACGGCATATGGAGCCAGGTTGTGGGTTCGAATCATGCAGGGACCCCCTCTGTAATGCTGCTGACTGTGTCTGGCTGACAGGTAAACAGGCTGATGGTTCAGACCAGACGCACAAAGGCGATTACGTCTGGCTGCTCTAAAGCCGCTTAATTAGATTGTTCCCACGGCGGCGGGAAAGCCGGCGATGGCTGCATTCCGCCGTGTCGGCGCTGGTTGCCGGCTGCCCCCTCGCCTGCATCCTCCTCTGATCTTCACGCCACATTAAGCCTTTGGCTGCGTGCGTTGTGGTGGCAGACAGGTCGCTTTAATATCATAATGCATCATTTTAATATGTAAGCGGTGAGCCTCGTTCCCCCTGCCGCCGTTTTATCTCTCTGTCTTCCACTTTTGCTTGTGGATTCATTTGTTCATGCAGCTGGCCACAGAGCCTTCTGAACTCAACGGAAGGTTTCAGGTCACAAACTGTACCTTCTCCCCATGATAGCAAACATCTCGGCAGAATCCATATTTTTTGGCGGTTTCAGTGCCGCTTGGAAGTCTGACACGGTTATGCTTCCTTCCCGTTACTCCTGGACTCCATGCTGGAATGCTGCAAGGCCACGGAGGGTTCAGGCTGTTCCTGCTGCACCTTCTCTCACTCGATCCTCCTCATACATCATTTGAATGTCGACCATGTGACCTCAATGCTAAGTTCAGTCAGTGTGACTGGGGAATAGCGGGTATTATTGTGTTGAGGCAAGTAGATCCTTTTAGCGGGAGCTGGATGCTGATAGATTCAACTCTCAGGACTGCCGGGAGGAGAAGGGGCTTCACCTCCTACTGTTCATTGGGGGAGAACAGTAGGAAAATGAATCGTGATGCTTGCAATTTATTGTTTTTATGCATAGATCGTGTGGGATCTAAGTAACCATGGTGTCTTCTGGAATGTGTCCGCTGTCCTTTGGTTCATGGCTGGAGCTGATTGTGTGTGTGTGTGCGAGTCTGAGCGTGACTTTGTGTAAAACATCCACAGATGGGGAAGAGGAAGTTCTCAGGGTTGGAGGTGACCCTGATCGTGATGTTCCTCCTGGTCGCAGTGGTGGCAATCGCCCTGGTGGTGGTGCTGGCGACAGGAGAGCCAGCCGTGATCACCAGCGAGGATGGTGAGTGTCTGCGGTGTGGTGGCCGACCAGTGGGGGGTCGACATGGAGAAACAGGGAGGCAGAGACTTGAATGGACATTGTCCTGGACCCTGGGCCCGGCTTAGGGACCTGGTCCTGGTTTTGGTTCAGAGTCCTAGCCCTGGTTCAAGTCCGGGTCTGAGCTTACCATCCTGGTCCTGGTTCAGGTCCTGGCTCAGAGACCTGTCACACTGCTAACTAATTCTCAATAAACAACACTTATAAAATTGGAAAATGGAGGCAAGAGATTTCAATGGACAAGGCAGAGAGACATAAAGGTTCATAAAGTGAATGAAACCCCAGTTCAGGGTTAGTCTTGTTTGAAACTCTTAAAGGCAAACTTACAGTTTCTGTTTTGATCACACATTTTTTTGGTCACATAAGAGCCCCACAGAAATGTATGAGTCCACTGCTAATTGGTTGATGTGTTTGGGGAGAAAGGTCATTTGCTCAACTAGGTAAACAAATCCCAGGTTAATGCCCCCCCCACCCCCCATGTGCCATTGTTTGATTGGTTGTTTGTGTGCCATTTGTTAAAGAGGTGCCCAATTTCGTACCGGAATGTCCCAATATCGACCTGGGCGAGAGAGTGGACTGTTTCCCAGAATCTGGAGCGTCAATGGTAAGTTTAAGCGACGCATCCTCACATGCTGGGTGAGAAGGTGAAGGAGCGGAATGGGGCCCCTGGACCCTACGGGCCCTGACATGGCGCTGATGCCCCTTTGATTCTCTGCAGTTGAAGTGTGCGCAGCGGGGGTGCTGTTGGCAGCCTCTGGACGATAGCAATGCGCCGTGGTGCTTCTTCCCAGCCAACCAGGGCTACGAGGTGACCAGCGAGGAGAAACCCACCGACTACAGTAGGCATCACGCCACCTCCCCCCCCCCGGCCCACGCGGACTTGCCGCACCCTCCGTTTCCAGATGAGCGGGACCTCGGGGGGTGGAGAATGTTGGGAATTATCCACGTTTGAAACAATAACCATCAATAACCTGTGGAGTGGCTCTCATGAGCAGCGGCCGGCCATGTGGCCGAGCCTCACGGAGGATTCATTAGCGGATTACGGGAAGCGTGTCATTGTCACAAAGCCGTCAGCGCCGGTGGGCGCTGGCTGCTGATACGGGACTTCTGGGGACGTCTCAGTGCTTTTTCTTTTCCCTTTAAGAACGTGACACGGTTCTGAAGAGACTTGCGGCCCCGCCCATGTTCCAGAGCCACATCGAGGAGCTCGTCTGTCACGAGGAGATGCAGACGCCGAACCGATTCAGGTTCCAGGTCCGTTTGTCTGGGTGGGCCTACACAAATGTTCTGTCTGAGGCGTGTGGCAGAGGGCTTTCAGGAGAATGGAGTCTGCCCAGGACCCTGTAACCAGGGCCAGTCAACCGTGTCGGTTGACATAGGCAGCTGCCTAGGGCACCATCATGTGAGGGGGCGCTGACCTAGAAAAGCGCCAGTGTAACAGCATGCTTATGCTTCCATGCATGGAGCACTGGCATGTCCATGGAACTGGGCATGGGTCTTATTGTGCTACCTGGGTGGCATGCAACTGGGCATGGGTCTTATTGTGCTACCTGGGTGGCATGGAACTGGGCATGGGTCTTATTGTGCTACCTGGGTGGCATGGAACTGGGCATGGGTCTTATTGTGCTACCTGGGTGGCATGCAACTGGGCATGGGTCTTATTGTGCTACCTGGGTGGCATGCAACTGGGCATGGGTCTTATTGTGCTACCTGGGTGGCATGGAATTGGGCATGGGTCTTATTGTGCTACCTGGGTGGCATGCAACTGGGCATGGGTCTTATTGTGCTACCTGGGTGGCATGCAACTGGGCATGGGTCTTATTGTGCTACCTGGGTGGCATGGAACTGGGCATGGGTCTTATTGTGCTACCTGGGTGGCATGCAACTGGGCATGGGTCTTATTGTGCTACCTGGGTGGCATGGAATTGGGCATGGGTCTTATTGTGCTACCTGGGTGGCATGGAACTGGGCATGGGTCTTATTGTGGTACCTGGGTGGCGTGTTAGTGGTGAATTGGATGTTTAAACTCAAGCTGTTGGTTCTTTACTGTGAGGTTGGTCCTTTACAGCTAAACTGTCTCTGTTTGTAGGATAATGGCCTCTCTCTCTCTGTCTCTCTCTCCCTCCCTCCCCCCCAGATCACCGATAGCAAGAAGCAAAGGTTCGAGGTGCCCCATGAGCACGTGAAGCCACCCCCCAGTCCACCAGGTGGCGCCCTGAAGTACGAGGTGGAGCTGCTCAGGAAGCCCTTTGGCCTGAAGCTGCGTCGGGCTGATACCAAGAGAATCCTGTGAGCCACACGCCGGTGCCGCTCTGTCCGACCGACCAGTCGGGTCACGGAGCTGGCCGCCGCGCTCCGCCATTGTCCCTGTGGGGGTGTCCCCGGCATGCCACACCGCACCACAAAAACGCCCAGGATTCATAGCTGAAACTAATATCATGTTCGACTAGTTCAACCGTCAAGAGCTTTTATTTACAATTAATTAATCTCATTACTATGCGCCCTGTATAAGAAAGGCATTTATTTCCCTGTTCTGTGTCTGTCACTGGCAGAGAGAGACAACATAATTACGGTTGTGTCTCCCAGGGACAACTCAGTGGATCTCTGTCATTAGAGAAATCAATTAGTCCTCAAACGGAGTGAAGAATGCACTCTCCTCCACAATTAACCATTATTATAAAAACGGGGGGAAAAAAGATAATGAGTCTTCATTAATTCTCTTTTTCCTCCCTTTGTGTTCGGTCTCAGCTGAAAGTGGTCCCGGATTAGGTGGGATTACCGGGTCAGGCAGCGGTAAACTCGCCCCGGTTGACAGACGCTCGCCACGTACGTTAATTTGCTCACTGCGGGGAGTACGTGTGACCTATCATTGCGTCGTCACGGGAACGTGATAAGCGTGATTAGATTCATGGAGGCTCGTGTCCAAATCAGTCTCTCGTTCTGCAATTTACTGCCTCTTATAAAGCATTTCTATGGCAGCACCGCAATGTGTCACTAATAAATAATGGCTGCTTTTATATTTGGGGGGGTGGAAAGCCTTCTCCCTCCCTTACTTGCTGTTTTTTGACTTGGGTGGATGTCATCCATTTGCAACCCTTTGGATTTCTGGGACACACTGCCCCCCATGTGATGAGCTGGGCTTCTTGTCCCCTTATGCAGGTTCGACACCACCATGGGCCCCCTGGTGTTTGCTGACCAGTACCTCCAGCTCTCCGCCCGGCTTCCTTCGCACAATATCTATGGGCTCGGGGAGCACGTCCACCAGAGCTTCAAGCACGACACCAACTGGAGGACCTGGCCCATTTTCACCCGGGACTCCTTCCCCAATGGGGTGAGTGCCTGACTCGAACCCCCAAACCAATCTTCACATGGGGTTCGATCTCCACCCCATCTCAATCTCTATTTATGTTGCCTCTGCGGGTCAATGGGTTGACCCCCCCGAACGTACTTGCTAACATTAAAGAACAAAGAAAAAAAATGGATCTGCTGTCCAATCCTGTCCAATCCCGCTGGACCAGCTGCAAATCATAAAATGAAACCCAGCAGTCTGAAAGGTGACTGGGAGGCAGGTTCAACCCAGAACCCCAAGCCCTCATGTGGATTTTCATGTTTTGCTTCTACAGGGGACCCACAACCTGTATGGACATTATCCCTTCTTCCTGTGTCTGGAGGACGAGAGCGGCCAGTCCTTTGGGGTTTTCCTCATGAACAGCAACGCGATGGGTATTTCTGGCCAGTTGTTCCTGAAAGAAGGCGTGAACATCTCCCACAAGCTGCTTAAGTACTTAGAGTTTTTCCATGAGGGAAATTCCAGTTTGCAGATCATGGAGATCTTAGCAGATGCAGCCTGGTTACGAGGGAGAAGCTTCTTTTGTATTCTAAAATACGATGCCGTTGGCGTTCCACCTTAGCAGACTGTACCCCTCTACAGACCTCCTCCCTCACCTAACGGTCTGGTTCTGACTCACACAGAGATCACCCTGCAGCCTGCCCCCGCCGTCACGTACCGGACAATCGGAGGTGTCCTGGACTTCTACATCCTGCTCGGGAACAGCCCTGAGGCAGTGGTCCAGGAGTTCCTGGAGGTGAGGACATACTGGTGGGGATTTTTTAAAGAGTCAATGACATACTCTCCATCATTTTAATAATAACGCTACGCAGAATTAAAATGAAAGTATGAGGTCCACTCTTTGGCCCTCCTCATACAGGGCAAATGATATATGATTGTCTGGAAGTTTATTAAGTTATATTTGCATATTGGCAGCCTGGATCTAAGAATTAGCATGGGTTTTTGGAAAGGAGAGGTATGTACACTCAAAGGATTCATCTTAATGGAGGTTCACTCACTCAGCAGCACCATCAGCTGCCCGAAGCTTCTCTCCCCACCATATCTCAAGGAAGATGGTCCAGCAGAAATGTAAATTAGCTCAAAATAAGCTAGTGATTACTGATTAGTCCACTAGATCATGTCGTTCCATCAGAGTAGGCGTGTAAGAGCATTTCTCTGTACATGTGAAGAAGATGTGAGGATGTATCTGAGTAGGGGTGCTGTTTGTCCTGACACTTTGCTTATTTATTTTTAAAGAGTAAAAGGCAGTTAAGTAAAGGCATCTCTTGGCAAAGCTGTAGGGGCGATCCAAAGCCCAAATGTGAGGCATGCGGAAAGCTCTGGAAAGCAGCGGAGCGTGCAGGGACGCTGTCGGGGGAGCGAGGAACATGCCAGCGGTCTGCTGGGGCGGCAGCTGTTCCAGTTACCGCTCAGTTAGCATCTGGTTTAGTCCTGGTGTGCTGGGTCAGAGCAGCGGTGGGTTTAATTAGTGCAGGCTGAGGAAGAGATTCATGTCTCGTGATCTCAGGTCCCAGAAGGGGGCTTCACTGCTGAAACCTGGAGCCGGTGCTTTGTGATCAATCTGACGGTGCCTGACTGCGATCGCCGTCTCTCTCCCAGCTCATCGGCCGGCCCATGATCCCACCCTACTGGTCTCTGGGATTCCAGCTGTCCCGCTGGGGCTACAGCAGCCTGGACGAGGTCAAGCAGACAGTGGAGAGGAACCGAGCGATTGGGCTGCCATATGTAAGTGCAGAGATGTCTGGATTCTAGGTGTCTTGGTCCCAGTTCATGGCAGTGGTCCTGGTCCCTGGTCTCGGTTCAGAGTGCTGGTCCTGGCTCAGGGGCCTGTCACACCGCTACCTAATGCTCAATAAACAACACTTATAAAAATAAAAATCCGTCTTGATCCTTTCTGCCTGTGCGCTATCATATGTGTGCATCTGTGTCCTTCCAGGCAGAGTTATAGCGGTAAATAAGATGGCCGCTTCGCCTAAACATGGAGCAGAAGTACAGCTGAAGGTGAAAGGGACCGTAAAACAAACTTAAAAATACATAAACGCAGAAGCGGAGCCAAAAGCCTCGGCGTAAATGTGAGGCATGTTTATTATTATGCTGCACGGCTTACGAAGTTCTGAGTCACAAGTCTGAGGGGGGATGCTAATCAGTGTGAGAGGGGGAGAGCATCATTACCGAATGCCGGAGCATTCTGCACCGAGTAGCATTTGCTAGGAATTGGCAGAAATGCGTTTCCATCTGGCGAGTGCGGAGGCGGAGGCGTGTGGCGGTAACCGAACGGGCCGCGCGTGAGAAAGGCCATAACTTAATGAGCGCATTAGCTGCCGTGTGTTGACATGACTTTTTAATCTCCATCTTTGCTTTCGCCTCTCGACATTTCAGGACGTCCAGTTCACAGACATCGACTACATGGAGGAGAAGAAGGACTTCACGTATGACTTGGTGAAATTTAAGGACCTCCCGCAGTTCGCTGACTATATGCACGCTGCCGGTCAGAAATATGTGCTGATCCTGGTAGGTCCCTGGGGAAAACACAATCCTTAAATGCTGGGGACAAAGTCATGGTGTTGACTCAGCTGATTCGAACTGAGAACTTTACTCAGTCGAACCAGGACGTTTGGCTGTTTCAGGTCCCCCTAAGACTCATGACAGGAAGTTAAAAAAATTCTGCTCATTGTCTGAACACAAATGTCCTTTTCACCCGGAGTGATAAGAGGTGGAGGGAACTAGACGGCAGGTAACGTCTTATTCTGCCAGTAATACCTGGTTCTGCCAATAATGCCTGATTCTGTGCCTCAGGACCCAGCCATAGCCATCAGTCCCAGAGTGAACGGGCCATACGCATCCTATGATCGTGGGAATCAGAAGAAAGTCTGGGTGACAGAGGCTGATGGTGAAACACCCTTGGAGGGAGAGGTATGCAGGAAGGTGGGGCGTGATAGAGGGCCAAATAAATACCAGGCAAGGGGGAAGACGGGGGAGGTAAACTTACAAACTGGGACAATCACACATTGAATGGGTCAAGGTGATACTAAGCTATGCGTGAGCTACATGATTCCCAGCTCCCAAATTATTTCCAAGTATCCCCCCCATTCCCGGCTCCCGCATTATTCCCAGGTATCCCCCCAATTCCCGGCTCCCACATTATTCCCAGGTATGCCCCCATTCCCAGCTCCCACATTATTCCCAGGTCCCCCCCCCCCCATTCCCAGCTCCCACATTATTCCCAGGTTTCCCCCCACTCCCAGCTCCCAAATTATTCCCAGGTATCCCCCCATTCCCAGCTCCCGCATTATTCCCAGGTTTCCCCCCACTCCCAGTTCCCAAATTATTCCCAGGTATCTCCCCCACTCCTAGTTCCCAAATTATTCCCAGGTATCCCCCCCCCCACTCCTAGTTCCCACATTATTCCCAGGTATTCCCCCAATTCCCGGATCCCGCATTATTCCCAGGTATCCCCCCAATTCCCGGCTCCCGCATTATTCCCAGGTATCCCCCCATTCCCAGTTCCCAAATTATTCCCAGGTATCTCCCCCATTCCCAGCTCCCACATTATTCCCAGGTATCCCCCCCACTTCCAGTTCCCACATTATTCCCAGGTATCCCCCCAATTCCCGGCTCCCGTATTATTCCCAGGTATCCCCCCCACTTCCAGTTCCGACATTATTCCCAGGTATCCCCCCCCATTCCCAGCTCCCGCATTATTCCCAGGTATCCCCCCCACTTCCAGTTCCCACATTATTCCCAGGTATCCCCCCATTCCCGGCTCCCACATTATTCCCAGGTATCCCCCCAATTCCCGGCTCCCACATTATTCCCAGGTATCCCCACCACTTCCAGTTCCCACATTATTCCCAGGTACTTCTAGTTCCCACATTATTCCCAGGTATCCCCTCCATTCCTGGCTCCCACATTATTCCCTGGTATCCCCTCATTCCCAGCTCCCGCATTATTCCCAGGTATCCCCCCACTCCTAGTTCCCACATTATTCCCAGGTATCCCCCCATTCCCAGCTCCCACATTATTCCCAGGCCCCCCCCCCATTCCCAGCTCCCACATTATTCCCAGGTTTCCCCCCACTCCCAGCTCCCACATTATTCCCAGGTTCCCCCCCCCCCATTCCCAGCTCCCACATTATTCCCAGGTTTCCCCCCACTCCCAGCTCCCAAATTATTCCCAGGTATCCCCCCATTCCCAGCTCCCGCATTATTCCCAGGTTTCCCCCCACTCCCAGCTCCCAAATTATTCCCAGGTATCCTCCCATTCCCAGTTCCCACATTATTCCCAGGTATCCAGCTGGTGCTGGTGATTTTAATGCCTTTATGATACTAGCATGATAAGAAGAGCTGTCATGGTTTACAGAGAGTTATAAATAACGTTTTATGTGTTTTATCAAAAAAATTCAAAATGTCAGTAATGCAATATCTCGCATTTTTATCTGATTTACAGCCTAAGAGCAAAATGGAAGTCAGGGGTGTAGCTTGGAGTTGATACTTATGCTATTATATTGGTTCATGAGCCTGGAATGGTCGTGTTTCTCACACACAAAACCTGCCTGGGAGTTACGCAGTTTGCTGACTGGCACAGCCAAACTTTACAGGCGCGTGTGAGCGGGCGGGGGTTGGTGGTGGGGGGGGTGGGGGGGCTCCCTGCCTATTCCTTGGCCATTCATCGCGAATGCTGGCAGTAATTGTGTTCCGTAGGTCTAAAATAGAAGCTCATCAATATTCCCCGAACAGCGGCGTGCACCTTTTTTACCAGCAAAGCTGGAAACTCTAAAACCAGAGCAGGAGATGATTTCGTATGTAAGGCATCAAACTGGAACAAAGTGTTATGAAATTCTGCCGCGGCTCATTTTCTCGGAGCAAAAAAAAGGGGGGCCGTTTCCCGGATTATTCCTGGGCTAGGCGTTCCTCAAAGCTGGGGAAATGTTACCGTTAGAAGGGGGTGTTTTCCACCACTCAAGCCATGCATTTGCCTGTGGCCACCAAAATCTGCCCCCTGTTGGCCATTGACAGTCATTACACAAGGAGGGCCCCCAAGTGAATTTTTAAGTGGAGCCCCAAAAACAACAAACCCAGCCATTGGTATATTAAGCATGTCTTCCAAGCAGGAAGACGTGACTTTTCAGTGTTTATACGGGGAGGTGGTACCAAGCAGGGCGGGGGGTCTTCATCTGAAGGTCACCAGGTTCGAGATGGGTGCCAAATGGATTTCATTTCCAAAGGTTTTTCTCATATTCTGTGGCATTACATCACGTTTCGTAACACATGTTACGATATCAAAGTGTGGAAAGTGATACATCTGTCTTCCTGTCCTGTTAGGACCGGCGTCCCACTACATAGATATATATAATTCATATTTTCCCTGTCCTTGGAACTTGAACTTGAAGGGAGGTAATTTCAGGATATTTAACCTCGTCCTCGGAGGAAGCGGGTGATCAATTCCGACATAATGAGAGACAGAGGGAGAGAGAACGAGTGAGACGCACTAAATGGAAACTAGACAATTAACCCTGACCTTGCAATCCAAAATGGAAGCATTGCTTTCCTGCCAACAAGCCATTCCTGATTCAGCTTATAAATTTACTCATCAGACAAATGGCAGATTTACATTGTGTGTGTGTGTGTGTGTGTGTGTGTGAGTGTGTATTAGGTTTATATTACATTGTGGGGACCATTTTTCAGGTCCCGACAAAGATCTGTGAATGCAATCAAAAAAACAAAAATACCAAAAGTAAAAATGCCAAAAGTCACATATTTTGTTTGGTTACTTAAGGTTAGGACTAGGTTGGGGTTAAGGTTGTTGTGTGGTGATTAGACTTTTCCCCATAGAAATGATTGGGGAGTCCCCACAAAGATATGATTACAAATCTGTGTTTGTGTGTGTGCTTGTGTGTGAGGAAGAAAACTAGAGGATTTTGAAATTATATAAATGGTGGACTGGGCGGGGTTAACCTTGAAATCTTGAACCTTGAAATCGCTCTCTTACTGGAGGTTACTCAGACACCCCTGTCGGTTTCACGGTTAATAATTACTTATTACACGTGTGATTACAAATTCCCCCTCATTTCTGTTCTCTATTCTTCTTTCACCTCTAGTGAGTCATCGTCATGATCTGTATGAAATTGCATTCTCACTTTCTCTCTCTCTCTTTTCCTCTCTCTCTCTCTCTCTCTCTCTCTCTCTCTCTCTCCTTCTGTCCCTGGTCCTTTGTCCTCTCCAGGTCTGGCCGGGACAAACTGTTTTCCCTGACTACACGAACCCGGCTTGCAAAGAATGGTGGACTGATGAGATACGGAAGTTCCACGAAGAAGTGAAGCATGATGCGCTCTGGATTGTGAGGACTGAACACTAACCACACACACAGACACATACAAGCGCAAACATAAACACGCACACACATATACGTGCAACAAGGAAGCTCGCAGGATTTTACGATGCCCCTCTATCACATTAATCATAAGACATCTTCAAGGTCTTCAGCATGCTGTCTATTGCCAGCCGTAAATCACCTCCTTTAACAGAACTAACACGAGGCGTTTTCATGTGTGAAATTGTTTTTATCTCCACAATGATAAAGACCTCTCTCTGTTAATTTGATAAGGCATTAATTAAATCATACTGGGCTGTCTAAGCGGATGTCCGAAAGAGCGCCCCCTGTTGGTGTGTTTGTCACTGCTGAGAATCCCCCTTCTGTCTTTAAGGATATGAATGAGGTTTCCAACTTCCGGAAAGGTTCCATCAAGGGATGCACTGTCAATGACTTAAACTACCCACCCTTCACCCCAAGTCAGTATCTAGCATTTCTGAGCATTTCTGACCACTCTTCACCCACACAGTAAAAACCAGTAACCCACCTCCCCCCCAACCCCCCAAAAGATATCCTGGATAAGCTCATGTACAGCAAGACCCTATGTATGGACTCACAACAGACCTGGGGCAGCCACTATGACGTGCACAGCCTTTACGGATACTCCATGGTCCTCGCCACTGATGAGTACGTACGCTTCGGCTTCAGCACTTTTTTCATTGGTTGGGCCAAATAAGTGAGCAGCCAATCAGAGCAAAGCCACACGCGTAATCAGCAGTCTGCCGGCCATTATGAGCAGGTGTCTCTGAGCGGCGTGACATCTGGGATCTGGAATAGAGTCCCGAAAATCAATCTAAGACGTGTGGGGTTGGGGAATCAATGACAATGCACCGAAATCAGACTTTGGGGGGGGGAGGTTGTCTGCCCGCTTGCTTTAATTCCGCGGCGGGCCGGGCAGCCTCCGCAAGATGCTCTGTGACATATTAATCTGCCTGTTTCCAGCAAACTCTGTTCCTCAGTCTGTCTGCTCCAACCCCCTCTCTGTTTTATTGTCTTTGGTGGCCATTGCCCACCCCCTCAGGGCGATGAAGCAAGTGTTTAGGAACAACAGGAGTCTGGTGTTCACCCGCTCCTCTTTCCCTGGGACGGGCAAGTTCTCGGGACACTGGCTGGGAGACAACGCCGCCACGTGGAATGACCTGAAGTGGGCTATCACCGGAATGCTGGAGTTTAATCTCTTCGGAATACCTTATGTGAGTTCCCTGCTGCATACCCTGTCCAGGATTATATCCTCCTTGGTGGGAAAACCTCTTCCAGAAAAGAAATTTGTGCCAAATACTTAATTAAGTTAAAATAAGTGATGATTATTGACATAGAAACCAAGGGTCTTGAGTTGTTACATTTATTATTACAAGTATGGGGTTTGCACAACTTCAATTCAATTCAATTCAATTTATTCTTATATAGCGCCTTTCACAACACAGTTGTCCCAAAATGCTTTACATGGTTGTGTTGTGATACATAAAACATAATTAGAGAGAGACAGAGAGTGAGAAAAGGAAGGATAGAAATTGAATAAAGAAAGCCAGAAGACAATGGAGGAGAGGAAGCAAAAACTCCCAAGTAGGGAGAAAAAACACCTGTGGGGGTCCAAGATCACCCGGCTGGAGCTGGAGTGCATGACTGCTGTAGCTCAACATGTATTGGTCTGTGTTGACACACCAGAGGTTGTGGGTTCAAATCCCAGGAAACCCACACTAAGGAAGTTTATCCTTTCCCTCTGCTCAAAGTCTAGTTGACAGAAGGCATAGGGTCAACGTAATGTATGTGTTTGCACGCAGATTGGTGCCGATATCTGTGGTTTCTTCGACAATACCACAGAGGAGCTGTGTCGTCGGTGGATGCAGGTGGGGGCGTTCTACACCTTCAGCCGAAACCACAACGCTGAGAACTACAGTGTGGGTGTCCCTTCTAGACTCTGTGTGTCTCTCAATAGGATGGGAGCTGAAACACTCTTCTGTTTAAACAATAACGTGTTTTTTTTTCTCCTGCACTCAAACACCCTTGAGCCGCTGTTTGCAGTAATCAGCATTCCTAATTCCGGTGCCCGGGGCAGACCCCTCGCCCCTCTACCCCTGAACAGTCAGCTAACAATAGCAGCTCTTCAAGCCAACAATAACAGTGCTTCAGATGACAATGAGATTTTTCAGCTGTGCCACCTTGCACCGCCTTGCACCACCATGCGCCACCATGCGCCACCTTGCGCCACCATGCGCCGCCATGCACCGCCTTGCACCACCATCCGCCACCATGCGCCACCATGCGCCGCCTTGCACCGCCTTGCGCCACCTTTCACCACCATGCGCCGCCTTGCACCACCATGCACCACCATGCACCGCCTTGCACCACCATACACCACCCCTCATCTTTGAGCCAATTTGTCTGTTGTTTTCGTCTCTCGTCCATCAGCCTCAGGACCCGGCCTCGTTTGGTGCCGACTCCCTGCTGGTGAACAGCTCCAAGCATTACCTGAACATCCGCTACACGCTGCTGCCTTATCTCTATACGCTCTTCTACCATGCCCACGTCACCGGAGACACCGTGATACGTCCAGTGATGCATGAGTGAGTCGGCCTCTCTCGCTAGACACCCTAGTCAGACGAGCTGAACCCCCCCCAAACCACTGTGTCTTTACCTCCCTCCCTCCCTCCCTCCCCCCTCCAGGTTCTACTCAGATAACGTCACCTGGACTGTGGACCGGCAGTTCCTGTGGGGGTCTGATTTGCTCATCACGCCGGTTTTGGAGCCTGTAGGTTTTCTCTGTGACATTCCTGCGTGACAGGGGCATCTTTCTACCTGGTGAAAGGGGGGCTTTTTGGCTTTGAAACATGTATGATTGATCACCCCAAACATACTGCTGTGTGTGTTTGGATGCTTTGTCTGTGATCAGAAGGTTGTCAGTTCAAATCCCATGGTCTGGTGAATGATGTCACTGTTGGGCCCCTGAGCAAGGCCCTTAACCCCAAATCGCTCCAGGGATTTTCTTACCCTGCTTTAAAAAAAAGTGTTTCTCTCTTTGGATAAACACATCTGATAATTTAGTAAAATGTAGTTGTTTATTCAGAAATGGGATAAAGTATGATGGAGACATAGACAGGGAATGGTGACCTTTGTAACGACATTTATATTTTTAAAAGTACAATAATTATGCTTGGTGTCCTGAGGACTTGGGGCAGAGGGGCACGTTTCGGATTTGCTGTCTACAGCCGACCCGCCACCATTGTCAGAATTGTGATTCCTGACATAAGGAGATCGTTCCCTCAAGTAACTAACGACCATGCCAATTCGCGGGCGAGGTCATGTGACGTATGGCTGCAATTTGTCTCCAGATCTGCACATTCCAGATATTTCTTATGCTCGCATACATACAGGTGCAAGGAGACACTTATAAATCTATCGTCTCATGGGAAGAATAACCTTGTATTTTTAAATAGAGAGACAACTTGTGCAGCTGCCTCTTTATGCAGTTGACTCTAGAGCAGTGGTTCCCAGCCAATCAGAAAATACCAGATTGTTCTACCTATTGGCTCTCGCTTCTCTGCTGAGACTTGATTGGCCTCCGCTGGGACAAATATGTTAGATGGGTAGTATTTCCCTCTTTCTTTAAAAAAAAAAACTTTTTTTTTTTTAATGGGAGCAGTGACCTCATTATGGAGGAATTATAAGAGAAGATAAAACTGAAGTCATATTAAAGTGGGTGATTAATTGCTAATTTACCATGGTTTCATGCATGGTTTAGAAAAAAAGCGAATAATTTGCATGCAGACCATCAGAGCATCATGTGCAGAGATGTATTTATAGTAAAGTGTTTATTGAGTTTGTAATTCAACAGGAGAACCCCTGGGAGATCCTTCTGTGAGTGGAAAACTCAAGAGAAGGAACGTTCCGGAAGCGCCCACGTTGGATGTTCGCTAATTTGTATTTGATTCATTATATCAACATATTTAGGATCTCCAAAGTCATGTGACACTTTCCATGGCTCTTCTGGTGACTCCATAGCTCTCCGAATGGTGAAAGCTTACAGCAGCTAAACTGAAACCTTGAGGGCATGAAAAAAAGCCTGCAGAGCCTTGATCTTCTAACAGAAGACAGGCCAGGGACACGGGCAAACGCCTGGCGCCTTTGTTTCTGTGTCCTCCTCCTTCTGGTGTTTACAAACAGGGTCCTGGCAAAAGCCGCCCTCATCCATATTCTCTTCATTAGTTTCTAAAGTGGGCTTTCGTTGCCATCAAAGGCAGCCGCGATCTCGCACGTGGAGTCGCCTTGTCCTCACTCACCTTCCAGATTCCCAATTAGAAGTGTTTTTTAGTTGAAGGCTCTTATTGAGGAAAACATAGAAATGCCAGCAATGTACTGTAGCACCGTCCTCATTCTCCCCGTTATATTTTTGGAAGCCGTCTTGCAGTCTGTACTGAAAGGTGGATCTTGTAAATAGTCTGTTCTGTGTAAGTCATACATTCAAGTTGCTGAATGTTTTATTGACCATGTGCAACAATGGTTGATTTCTTCAGGCACAGCCAGTGCATTGAATAACCAACAGTATACAAATTTAAAATACATATATAAATCATAGACACTATCGATACAAATAAGAGCTGTTGTGTTTTTCTTGCGATGGATCATGATGGTGGACTTGTGAGTCCTCGATGTCCATGAGCAGCACCTCAGTTAGGCTTGGCGAGAGAGAGACCCCAGAGGGCCTGGATTTTCCAGACAGTTAGACAGGTCATTTTAGGGGTGAGTTATCCAAACAAGTCCTTGAGGGTCACTTATTCACTACTTTGATTGGCTTCCCATTGGTCACATCATTGGTTCCCATTAGCTTAGCCTGGGCAAAAACTGACAGCATGTAACAGCACCAGCCACTCTGGTTCTGTGTCTGGGATCCACGCCACAGCATCAGGACCACAGCTCTCCATCACTTTCCCTGACTTTCAGGCGTCACTCTGGGCCCGGGGCTCCAGCCCCATTGTTGGTGCATGTTTCTGGTCGTCCACTTGGGCTTAGTTGCCGAACCCACGTGTGAGATGTCAATCTGCAGTGTCTTAGGCGATATTACATCACGGACGTCGAGTGAGTGTTTTTTTTGTTTCTGTGATTAGCAGGAAAAACTCTACTCAGAAGGACTTTCCGAGCGGAACGTCAAAATTCTGAGCCGGTAGCTTTTATCCCATATAAATAATTTTGCTTGGATCTGAGTGGAGATCTTAACCGTGGCTTGCCTGGTGTGGAATTCGGCTGTTTTAATGAGAGGATCTTGTCTAGTTATTCCGTTTCTGTGTTCTGAAAGACGGTTTCCCCCGTGTCCACGCTGCTGCAGTGAAGAACTGAAACGCCCTTGCATAATTCATAAGAGCCCAGGCCTTGTGTCCCCTCAGCTCCTCAATGATGGATGTGTGTAACACACATTAAATGCTGAAGAACTCCTGACAGCTTCAGAGGTGTCTTAAGAGAAGCTCGAGTCTGTGGGTGGGGGGTGGAAATTAGTTTGTTTATTGGGCAGTGCCTTGATAACATCAAGAGACATCGGAAAGATGGTCAAGGTTAATAGGGAGGTGACTGACCCCCCAAAGCGGGTGTGGAGAGCTAGGCTGGCATTTGGCTGTCATTGGACGGGGCTCAGCTTTGGTTTGATCTGGGTATGACCATGTTGCTCTTTTTTCAGGGTGTGGAAACAATCAATGCCTACATCCCAGATGCTGTGTGGTACGACTATGATACGGTAAGCTGCCTCTTAGCGCTTTAATGACCACTCACTCTGAAACTGGATTGTTTAAAAAATGCGTGAAAAAATGGTTATGCACCCTTACAAAAAAAGAAGAGTTCGGGAACTGGGTGAGAAATTCCACATGAATAAGCAAAAATGACCATCCATCTCCACCATGTTTTGTTAAGCACCGACACGCCTCCGGGATGTTCCTGTGCTCCAGTGCATTCTGGGTAGTTTGCACTGTCCTGAAAACATTAGTAGATGATAGTGAATGCTGGCCTGTTTTTGTATGTAGGAAGAAGCAGAGGCAGAAGTAGGGTTTTGGGGGTGGGGGGGGGACCTTGGAGGGTGCGGCCCAAGCACGCCAACTTGGAGACGCCACGAAGGCGGAGCGCGGGGTGGAAAAAGAAACACGAAAGGAGAGAAAAACATTCATAATGAATGAGTCCTGCTCACTTTAAGCCCCTTTGGGGGAATGATGGAGAATTAATTGCTGCGGACTAAATATTTTAGCTGAGTAACATCTGAAGGCTATTTAGAGTGGGCATTCCTGTGCAGACCCAGGCAAGATGATAACCCCAATTTCACTGACTCACATGCAGTGTGGGGGGGCTGGTGTAACTGACATGGCCCCATGGTTTTAGTATTATTATCAATATGTTTCTTCACCTGAATTAAAGACCTTTTATGCCAGGGGTCTCAAACTCCAGTCCTGGGGGGCCGGAGCCCTGCACAGTTTTTGGTTTCCCCTCATTTAACACACATGTTTCAACTCCTTGTGCTAATTACCACACAGCTCTTGAGCTGGATCATTTGTGGTGGAACAGGGAAAGAACTAAGCTACACAGGGCTCCGGCCCCCCAGGACTGGAGTTTGAGACCCCTGCTTTATGGACTCCATATGGAGAGTATGGTTTGCTATCTTTAAGCTGCCCTGAGTCGCTTTGGTAACTCTTACCACTTCTGAGTATTTTTCCATATGTTTTTTAAACAAGAACGGGGTATTAGGTTATTGCCCGCAAGCCAGGGCCAGTTCAGGGTTAGGTTTAGGTTCAGCTGGGATAGGAATGAGGCCCAGACCATGACTCTGATCCAGCATGCCTCCCCAGTCACATGATGCAGCGTCCCCTCAAACTTCTTTCTCCACCAATCAGGAGGAGAGGTTGCCCTTCCGCAAGCAGCACATCAACATGAACCTCACGGCGGATAAGCTGGGCCTGCATATTCGAGGGGGGGCCATTCTACCAACACAGAGGCCTGCAGTGACCACCGTCTACAGGTAGGAGGCGTCCCCCATCCCCAAAGCATTCTTACTGTAACCCCCACTCATGGCAATTTTACTTACACAAAAATGGGAAATGATTGAGTCAGGGAGATAACCAATCAGATTGTAGAGGAGGGGAGCCCAAGCAGCTAGAGGAGGTGAGACCAACCAATCAGATGTCTTTGTCCTCTAGTTTCTTGGACCCACCTCCTCTACAATCTGATTGGTTATCGCTCTGAACCAAACATAATACTACCCTCAGAACATTTTTGTGTAAGTAATGCTCGCACGAGCGTAGCCCCCACATCAGTGCTAATACCAAGCAACCACACCTTATATGTCTGAATAGTTCTGTATAGGTTTAAAAACATTTCTTAAGCACACAGCAAAAGAAGCTCCTAAACTGAAAGTCATCACAGCCACTTCACCACCTGCTGTACTAACGTTTAACAGCAGGGAGTAAATTCCACGCCCTTCTTTAACGTTACCTCCATGTTAGAAAAAAACACAGACAAGTAAATATCAGTGCAGTAAATGCCATATTGATTCCACATGAAGTTTCTGCTAGTGAATTTATGAAGCCTGCATCTCTACTCTGTCAAACCCCAACTTTTTCCATTTCATTATTATTTTATTTTATTTTTATTGTTTCACTTTATTTGCACATTTCTGATGCATGTTGGTTCAGCTACATTCATGAGACAGATTGCTCAAAAAATATACACATACACAAATGAAGAGACCACAGCAAAATTTTCAGTTTCACTCATTTCTCAGTTTATGCATATGCGCCTGTGTAAAATGTACATTTTTTTGCAAACTCCAGCCTGGCTCTTCCCTGATTCTCATTGATAAAGGGCTTCCTATTTGCTTTATGGGTCTTCAGTCCTGCTTCTAGGAGCCTGTTACGAACTGTCCTAGCAGTGCACTTCACGCCACTTAAGGTTTCCCATTCTTTTTGAAGGTCATTTAAGGTCATTCTTCGATTTATGAGGCACTACTGAATAGGTTGATGGTCATCTCTGGCATTAGAAAGTTGCTTCTGCCCTCTACCTGGCTGGTTTCTGGTCATTCCCAGTGTCTCCTGCTTCTACTTTGTCCTTGTGTCCTGCTGTCTTAGAAACTTTGAGCCTGGAAGCATCCTGCTGCTCAGTGTAGCTTCTGCCAGCTGAACCAATATTAAACCAGGCTTATATTCACACGATTAAACCAGTGGTCTCTTCCAGAGCTGTGTGTATATATACTCGTACATTGCCCTATTGTGAGTGTGTTGTGGGGTGTGGTCCCATGTCTCCCCAGTCGGCAGAACCCCATGGGTCTCCTCATCGCCCTGGACGACAGCATGCACGCCTCAGGGCAACTCTTCTGGGATGACGGGGACTCCAGAGGTAACCAGCAGCTTCTTTTGTGTACCTGTCCATTGTTTTCTATGTGACGTGCATTTCTGGGGGTAATGTGGTGGGGGGGGGGCACTGTGCCAATGGTCAGAAGGTTGCTGGGTCAAATCGGCAGAGTCGGCAGAGCAATTGCCCCAGGGATACTGTCTGACCCTACAAAAAATGCACGTTGCTTGGGATAAAAGCATCCGATTAATAAATAGCTATAAATAAAATGTCAAACAGTGCAGCTCTATCAAATGTTTCGTCTGCATTTTGTGAGTGCTGTGTTTTCCTGGGGGTGGGTGTGAGTGTGGCTGTGTTTGGCTGTTTTGGTGGGACAATCTTGTAAGGTCCTATAAGGTTAATTACAATACAATGGGAGTCAAATACAGCTGTATATAAAACGTGAGTGAAAGGCTGCCGCCCTTCAATTATGCTTCCAGGAGGGTCCGATGTGGGGCACTGCAGCTGAGATTAGTGATGTGATAACTCCAAGTGTGAGGAGCAGTTAATCTGCCTTATTAAGAATAAAAGTTCCTGATTAGTGATGTTCCCACAGCTCAGCAGTTTGGCATCTGACCTCAGAGGCAGGTGATGCGCCATATTAGCTCAGAGCGAAACGAGAAATAAAGTTTGCTTGCTTCTGTCTTTGTTAGGTTGTTTACTTCAGCATGAGGCTCAGTTTCACTGACTTGCGGCCTCAGAAGTCCACTGAGCCTTTCCTCCTTGGCTTCCTGTGTCTAATAAAAATTTCCCCCACTCTTTTTCATCCTTTGATTTGCAGATACAGTGGAATCTGGAGCATATATCCACTATCAGTTCTCAGTGGCTAATGTATGTATATATCATATTGTTAGTGGAATACCTGAGCATGTTGAATTGTTACTGTCATGTGGTGTCACCATATTTCTCCCTCTGTTGTGTATGTGTGTGCGCGCGTGTGTGTGTGTGTGTGCACACACCTGTGTCCTGACAGCTGAGTTATCCTTCAGGATGTGTTGACCATGACGGTCCTACGGAATGGATACACTGATCCCAACAACTTGAAGTTTGAGAACATCACTGTCTTGGGGGTGACGAAAAGTCCCGGCACCCTGGAGGTGACCCACGGGGACACGACCAACAAAGTGCCAGCTGAGAACGTTCGTTATGATGCTGTCAAGAGTGTAAGCATCTGCCACCAAGCTCCCCAAGAAATTACTCCCCAGTTCCTCAAATCTAATGTCTCTGCTTCTGTTTCTGTGCCGTCGCACTCAAACGCATACCCAACACACTGAACCCACACACACAGGTGCTGTACGTGAAAAACCTCACTCTGGAGCTGGGACAAAACTACACAGTGAAGTGGAACACACTCCCTCTGGTGGAGAGGTTTGACTGCCTCCCTGGTGACAACGTCAGTGAGGCAAACTGTAAGGCCAGGGGCTGCATCTGGGAGGTGAGTGGGAACCCAAAGCATGGAAACCCACCTTCACCATGGAAACCCACCCTTGCCATAGGCACCTGTCTTTTCACCCAAGCACTGAATTAAGCTACTCAGTGTTACTCAAAGAGTTCATCAAATTGGGGTGGACCAGGTTTCTCAATGTTACTCAAAGACCATATCATGTTGGGGTACATTGGGTTTCTCAATGTTACTCAAAGACCATACCATGTTGGGGTACATTGGGTTACACAATGTTACTCAAAGACCATACCATGTTGGGGTACATTGGGTTACACGATGTTACTCAAAGACTATACAATGTTGGGGTACATTGGGTTACTCAATGTTACTCAAAGACCATACCATGTTGGGGTACGTTGGGTTACTCAATGTTACTCAAAGACCATACCATGTTGGGGTACATTGGGTTACTCAACGTTACTTAAAAAGTACATCCTCTTTATATTTAGCCAACCGACACTACTCGTGTTCCTTGGTGCTTCTACCCCACGGACTATGGTTATGCTGTGCTCAAAGTTGAGAACAACACCATTGGCTGGAAGGTGGACATCCAACGTGACCCCAAGCTACAAAGCCGGCGACCAGATTCCCCCGACATTGACAAACTTAGAGTGGAGATTAACTACCTGAGTGGTGCCATGCTGCAATTTAAGGTTTTGTATTTCTATAGTTTTCTAGTAAACATACACAAGACACCATCTTAGTGCCTCAGTTCTGATTGCAAAGGCACGCTTGCTAATAGTTAACTTCATGGCTGCATTAGACTTCAGGAAACCAGCTCTTCTTATCATCCATCTATAGATCTATGACCCTGTTAAGAAGCGCTTTGAGGTGCCGGTTCCGCTTGACATACCGCCCACACCTGAGATGGATGCCAACAAGAGACTGTACGAAGTGAGCGTAGCACAGCAACCCTTCGGGATCAAGGTCACCCGGAAGAACACGGGAACTGTGATGTGAGTTGTGACACACCAGGTTGTCACAATGTCTATTAGCAAGTGAGAGTGAATAAGCGAGGTGGCCAGCAGCTTCCAACGACTGAGAAGGTTGGGTTAATCTGCTGTCCCATTTTCCCATTCACAGATGGGACTCCAGTCTCCCTGGATTCACCTTCTCTGACCTCTTCATTCAGATCTCCACACGCCTTCCCTCCCAATATATCTATGGCTTTGGAGAGACCGAACACACCAGCTACCTTCATGACCTCAACTGGAACACTTGGGGCATGTTCTCCAAAGACCAGCCACCTGGGGTATGCTTCTATTCACCCTACATTTTGACTCCTTCTTATCCATTCAAACCCTATATCCTTCAAATCATTCCTTCAGGTCTCCGAAGTCTTCTTCTTCCTGTTTCCCTCCTTGCTCTCTGGTACTTCTTTCATTCCTCCTCCAGAATAATGTGTCCCTTGAGGCATTCACCATGACCCCCTCCTCTTCCCATTTTCCCCTCTGGGCCTTCACGTCACACACTATACAGCTCAAATAGCGTTTTCTGTTGTGTCTTCGCATAATCCCATGTCTGCTTTCCATAATCCTCCCATTACACTCCCACCTCACCAGTTCCTCGAGAGCCTTAAATCCGGTTCTGCTCTGTCGTCTCACCAGGCCATGTGACCATGCTCATTTACAGAACTATTTTTATGTTAAAGAAACACACACATGGTTAAATAGGAAACAATTCTAAAGACCTCCAATTAAAAAGTTTAAAAAATGAAATGGGGCATATGTGAGGAGGTTGAACTTTAAACTGCCCTGAACCACAGTGTTCCTGGGAAGGTCTGCTTCTCCTCATGTGGAGTGTGAAGCTCCCTGAAGAGTGCCATCCAAAGTGTACTGTCAGTAGATGTCACCTCCCATCAGTACACAAGCTCCTGACCATCTTCTTCCAACCCAAAGACCTTTTGCCTGCTCCTCACCCCAGAAGGACCCCCCCCCCCCCACCATAATTCATGTGTTAACACTTCCATTTTTCAGGAGAAAACGGAGAAGACCTACAGCACTCACACTCACAACTCCCCCATGGTTTTTCCCTTCTTTCTTCTCCCCAAACTTACAGTACAAGGTGAACTCCTATGGCGTGCACCCATTCTACATGGGGTTGGAGAACACAGGCGATGCACATGGGGTTCTCCTGCTCAACAGCAATGCTATGGGTGAGCCCCTGCCCCATCCCCCCCGCTCTCCTTCCATTCTAGCAGTTGTAGAAGCACTTCTACAAGCAAGCTGTTTCTATCTCCATGGCTCATATCATTCTGAATGATGTTATAGCTGCACCGTATTTGACGCTGACGTCTGTACTGATGCGAATTAGCCCTGACAGGCGTTCCTTTCGTCCACATGTATCTTCACGTCAGATGTCACCCTTCAGCCGACGCCCGCGCTAACGTATCGCACCATCGGTGGCATCCTGGACTTCTTCATGGTCTTCGGTCCTGCACCAGAGATGGTGGTGCAGCAGTACACAGCAGTAAGCACCCACTTTCACCTTTGTGTGTGTGCCTGTGCATGTGTGGAAGCTATCTGTCAACCAGGTCATGCTAAGACGAGCCTTGACACTCCATTTGCAGCGCTAGTATTTTGTAGTATTTATAGAGAGGACAAAACATGGATGAGATTCAGCTCTGTCAAACCCTAATGGCATGGCTCTTTCCAAAGCATTCTGAGACCGGTCCCACAACAAGTTGGATCTCTGGGGTCCTGGCCTGGATAGCATTGGACTGGATGGATCTATGGACTCACAGGCTGACTCATTTGTCTTTTTCCATTTTTCAACAGTTGATTGGCCGTCCAGTTCTGCCAGCCTATTGGTCACTTGGATTCCAGCTCTGTCGCTATGGATACGAAAATACCACTGAGATTGAGAACCTATACAATGAGATGCAGGATGCTGGCATTCCCTACGTAAGCACCTGGCACTTTATGTCTGTAACTGGGTACTAAATGTAAATGGATATCCAGGACTGATACTCACCAATCCGTGATCTTTGGCCGCTGTCTCCTTCAGGATGTCCAGTATGCAGATATTGACTACATGGAGAGGCAAATGGACTTCACTCTGAGTGAAGACTTCAAGGATCTACCTGCTCTCGTGGACCGCATGAGAAAAGATGGCATGAAGTTCATCCCTATCCTGGTAGGTGCCCAGACTTACCTTGAACGCATTGATATTTTCCATTGCCTGGAAGAAACTACAGCAGTCAACCTCCGCACATTTGTATTTTCCTTCACGGCGTATCATAGTTAAGCTGCAGGCTTTCCATCATTTGCTCACAAGCCATTCTGTTTATCTAACTGAGAATCGCAGCACCCTCTACCCTCTATGGCCTGAACATGTCACTGGACCATTTCCCAGATCCGTAAATGGCTTGTTTTCTTTAGGACCCTGCCATTGCGGGCAATGAGACGATCTACCCCTCCTTCACCCGTGGAGTAAAGGAAAACGTTTTCATCAAATGGCCTGACAGTGACGAGATCATGTGGGGAAAGGTAAACTCAACCGAGAAATGATTGACATACTTATAAAATGATAAATAATAATAATAACCAGGGAAACTACATTCTAGGTGTGGCCTGACCTCCCCAATGTCACAGTCAATGAGTCTTTGAATTGGGATACTCAAGTGGAGGTACAGTGTCTCACTTCTACCATCATACATAATATCCACCTTTCGCTTCAGAGTCTTCTGAAATAGAAGCATCTTGCCCCGGTTTGTCTCCGCAGCTGTACAGGGCGTACACCGCCTTCCCAGACTTCTTCCGCAACCAAACAATCGAATGGTGGTACAGAGAGATCGATGAGTACTACAACAATACTTTGAAGTTCGACGGCTTATGGATCGTAGGTGTTCCTCGGGCTCGTTCCTGGCCTACGTACCTCATTTGTGTGCATAAGGATGTTTTTAATTATAATGAAATATCTATTTACGCACACAATTCCAAGTCAAAGATGACAAAAATAGCTCAGTGCATTCATTACATTGTTAGCAGTGGCCTATAACGAACAAGATTATGGGAACAACATAGTGGCACATACTGTATGCCAGGTCATAGGATGAGCTTCAAGCTGACATTCCAGCAAAATTACAGAGCAACCTTTCATTTCCTTTGAAGGACATGAATGAGCCAGTGAGCTTCGTCCACGGGACAGTGGATGGAAAATGTCCAGGACCTGTGATGTACGACGATCCGCCCTACATGCCAGGTAAGGACACGCTTTCGGACCCGTGTCGCACCTTCAGCCGTTTGTTTCTGCAGCTCGCTGGGAAATTTTGCTCCTCAAAAAGATGTTTTATTTCTCCTGGGGAGTGGAAATTTCATTTTTATCTTAGTAATATGAAATACCTCTGTTTCAATGGGGGCTTCATAAAATTATTGCTGACCAGAGCAAGTGGAGGGGATGAGTGGGAAGAATTTAAACCACGTTTCATAAAAAAGTACCTTAATAAAAATATTCATTATTTATATTCCGCCTTTGAATTTGTCAAATATTTGCAGGCTAGCTGAAGGCATAGGATAGGCTACCTACTGAGACCAATCTTGTCCTGAGGTGTTCATAGTTTGGCTAAAATGAGACAAATGTAAGAGCCTGCAGAGATGTATTTTTTAGATCCAACATGCCTTCTGTGAGATACCCAGATCCTGTGATTTTGGTTTTTATTGGGGAGACATCAAACTAGCAAGGCATAGCTACAACTTGAAAAAAAGCTTAAACTTGTACGATCCACTGGCATACAACTAATTTAGGACACGCTTCCATGCCATATCTCTCAGCCCTGGAGTCGAAACACATGGGCCTCAACCACAAGACCCTGTGCATGAACAGTGAGCAGCATCTGCCTGATGGCACACCTGTCAAACACTATGATGTTCACAGTCTCTATGGATGGTCCCAGGCAAAACCCACTTATGAGTGAGTATAGGCTGATTACACAGTGTTATTTCTACCCAGTGCTACGTAGAGCTGTCTGTATGACTTCCCAGTGCTATGTAGAGCTGTCTGTATGACTTCCCAGTGCTATGTAGCGCTGTCTGTATGACTTCCCAGTGCTATGTAGGGCTGTCTGTATGACTTCCCAGTGCTATGTAGAGCTGTCTGTATGACTACCCAGTGCTATGTAGAGCTGTCTGTATGACTTCCCAGTGCTATGTAGAGCTGTCTGTATGACTACCCAGTGCTATGTAGAGCTGTCTGTATGACTACCCAGTGCTATGTAGAGCTGTCTGTATGACTTCCCAGTGCTATGTAGAGCTGTCTGTATGACTTCCCAGTGCTATGTAGGGCTGTCTGTATGACTTCCCAGTGCTATGTAGAGCTGTCTGTATGACTACCCAGTGCTATGTAGAGCTGTCTGTATGACTACCCAGTGCTATGTAGAGCTGTCTGTATGACTTCCCAGTGCTATGTAGAGCTGTCTGTATGACTACCCAGTGCTATGTAGAGCTGTCTGTATGACTACCCAGTGCTATGAGTACGCAAAGCTATCGCTATTGTTACCAACTGTTGTTAATACGAAAAGATACTGCTACCAAGATCTATGAATACATGGATATATTGCTATCGCTTCCAAGCGTTGTTAATTCATAGAATTGTCGCTACCGAGTGTTTTGAGTACTTAGAGCAATTCTCATCACTACTGTTTTTTGCTTATAATCAACCAAATCTTACTTTTTCTTCTCTCATCAGTGCCTTGTTGAACATCACAAAAAAGAGAGGGGTGGTGATCTCCCGGTCCACGTATCCCTCCAGTGGGAAATGGGTGGGCCACTGGTTAGGAGACAACACCGCTAGCTGGGACCAGCTCTACAAGTCGGTCATTGGTAGGTGGAGATGTGACATGGGGACATCTCACCGACCATGTCGTTTTTGTTTTCCGTTCACGTTCATTTTCGTCATGCTACACCACTGACTTAAAAAGAGAATGTTTCGCAATCAGAATGTTGAAGCACTGTCATTATTTTTTCAGACATACCCCTACCCATGTACCCCTACCCATGATGCTTTTCTCCTTTTTTCCACCACCCAGGCATGCTGGAGTTCAGTTTGTTTGGCATCTCATATGTAAGCTCTGTTTCAATTACTGTCTCCAACAATCAACCAATTGCAGTGCATCATTGAATCATGTGACTAATAAAATGAAACGGCTGCTCTTGTAGACTGGAGCAGACATCTGTGGCTTCTTCAAGGAAGCCGAGTATGAGATGTGTCTCCGCTGGATGGAGCTGGGTGCTTTCTACCCATACTCTCGCAACCACAACGGCAAGGGCAACCGAGTGAGTTTTAACAGCCCTGCCTTCCCGGTGGCATGTGAATCTTGTCCCGTACATACAGCTACCCTTTGTCTTCATTTCTACCGTATGACTCAACCCTGTGCAATGGCTTGTGGGTCAGACCGTGAGGTCAGTGTCTGGCTCTGTGGGTTAGAACGCTGTGAATCAGAAGGTCGCTGGTTCAAATCCCAGGGTTGGCGGTGCAGTTTGACCGTTGGGCCCTTAAACTAAGCCCTTAACCCCCAGTCTCTCCAGAGACTGACTGACCCTGTTTTCTCAAACGAATATACATCACTTTCGATAAAAATCCCCTGCTAAACGCATAAAATGTAAGAAGGAGAGAGATTATAGCAAGTTTAAGCAGAGTAATCTTGCTACTCCACTCCTGTTGGTTGCCAGGTATTTGTTTAAAATTTGACCTTTGCGGATTGTCGGGACACATCTAAAATCCAATAAGCACAACAGCGGGGATCGATGCAGCGTTACTAAATTTCCTCGTTGAAATACGACATGACCACATTGCTGAAGGGAGGTGCATGCAAAATTGAATTCTCAAGGTTACCCCCCCACACACCTCTCCCCCCTTTCGCTTCCAATAAAACCATAATGGCTTGCAAATAGATGTTTAAACTGCAGGAAAATGAAGCGAATGTTTAGCCGTAAGACGGCGGCAGTGTTGCCCGAGGCTGAAGGAGAGCGGTTCGGGGTCACTTACAAACATGGCTCGCTCGCTGTTTATTTCTGACATGTTCGACTAGCCCAGGAGCGACGAGAGAGGGGAGGGGCCCAGAGGGAACAAGCTAGAGGTCAGAGCCGGAGGCCGGGACAGTGTCCACTCATTAACGAGGCCCTTTGATTTCTGTTTACCCTCAGCACCCTGAGCCAAAGTTCCGCCATTTCACCCATGCTCGCGTTCTGAT
The DNA here is from genome assembly GCF_048594095.1 of Paramormyrops kingsleyae. Taxonomy (NCBI): domain Eukaryota; kingdom Metazoa; phylum Chordata; class Actinopteri; order Osteoglossiformes; family Mormyridae; genus Paramormyrops; species Paramormyrops kingsleyae. The sequence goes on from NC_132813.1 coordinate 2,826,431, forward strand.
GCGGCCGCTCCTCTGAACGATTGGTTTAGTACGGGGACATGGAGAGTCCAAACGACCCGAAGGGGGATCGGGAGTGAGGTGGTGGGTGTGGGAGAGGATATGGGGGGACAGGGCGGAGAGGCTGGGCTCGCGTAGGCTGCGGTGTGTTGGCCTGGTGCTCTGGAAGAGATCTGCGCATACGGCACAATTGCAATAACTTGTGATAATTGTCAGCCCTGCAGGGGCGCTGTAAAGGAGAGGGAGGCTAGGATGATTGAAGGACAGAAATTTGGAACATAATTGGATTGATCTGGGTTGGGGGCCCAATATGATATGCTGTCATGGGGCCCAAAATCTTTAGCGTTATTTTTACAGAGTTTGTCTCTTTATAACTTATTTCTATAAAAGTTGTTTATGTCTTTTGTATAGTATTTACTTCATGTTTGAATTGCATCTACTTTGGAAATCGCCAACATAATCTTGCTGTGTGGTACACAATCACAGTATAACCTTTGAATCTTGAATAGTATCACAATGAGGTCACTGCCACGGAACCAGAAACGCTGTATTCCTCCGGAACTTGGGGAATGTTCCGGAACCATTTTCGAGACTATTGTTTGGGGAGATGTGTATTCAGGTCGCAGACTCAGCGTCTGGGGGCGTTTTAAGTTTTCCAAAGCGCACCCCATCTTTTAAAAGTGCGGTGCGTTAAGTGGAACAGGCATACGCACACACACACACACACACGCGCGCACAGACACACACACACACCCCGTCTTTGACACACTTCCTCATTCCTGCTGGCCAGCATCGATCGCTGGGACCGCTGTTAATTTCAGCGCAGTATTGATATCTGAAGGCAGATGGAGGCTTTCAAAGGTCTCCGTGACTCCAGTCAAAGAGCGTGAAAAGGGATTTCTCTGCTGGAGCCCATGAAGAATAAAAAAGACACATAAAAAAGGAGAACAAAAACCTCAGAAAGATCTTAGCACAATTTTCAACTTTGCTTTTTATTTTTAACAAAGAAGTGAGGAAATCGTTTATATGTCAAAGTTTATACAGTGTGAGTAATAATAATGCTAATCAGAAAATATGTCGTAATATAGCTTAAATAATAATACTTGGTGCATATACAGAGCAGAACAGGAGATATCAAAGAACAAACAATGCCAGTGTACTTAAGCTCTTGGTGATTAGCTGTTTATTGCAGTGCAAAGGTGATGTTTTAATCGCTTGGTGTGTCGTTTGCACGCTTGCTGCTCTGTCTGGTCCCGTGGCTACTCTGTGGCATGTCTACTGAAGCCCTGTTCCTGATTTTGAGGGAACCATAGCTCGCTGTGGGAAAAAGTGGCCAACAGAAACGTTTCCTGGGTGATAGTACTTAGTGAGGGAAGGCAGAGGAAACACTGTAGTTTACCGTTTGTCACTGCTGTTGCCGAGGGCTGTGAATGTGACGGAATGCCAGTGACGGTGACGCCGAGCCTGTCTGTGTCATTTACAGAGGCAGGACCCAGTGGCTTGGAATGCCAGTTTTTCCGAGTCCTCACATCGCATCCTGACGATCCGCTACACGCTTCTGCCCTATCTGTACACGCTTATGTTCGAGGCTCACAGGCAGGGCAACACGGTCATCCGGCCCCTACTGCACGAGTGAGTATGTGCAAAACCACAGCCCAACACCGAGATAACATCTCAGACCTGCAGAAATTTAGGACGACATTGGGGTACGACTTTGATGGGCTGCTCTGGTCCAGAGACCCACAGGATTTGCCGCTTTTTTTGGGTTCTGCTTAACTTCAGCATTTAACTGGAGTTCTCTAGGACCTGGGGGAGTAAGCAAGATAATTCCACCTGTACTGACCCTGTGTTGGTTTATGGGGGCTAACTTACTGATGGGTTAGCAGGTGCTAACCGTAAGCGGTCCCATCTGGGATGTTTCCCTTACCGTGGCTTTCTCCTTCCTTTCTTTTTCTTCCGACTAATCCTCTGTCTATCCCTTCTTCACTTTTGCCCTTTCGATTACTTTTTTTATATGTCCTTAATCTGGTTTTGTTTCTTTTCTGTTCTGTTTTTTGCTCAGGTTTATTCTGCTCACGTTATACTTCGTCTCCTTTCTATTCTTCCTTGAGCTCTCTCTCTCCAGCCCATCCCCCCCCCCCCCCGCGATCTGTCACTTCTCATGCCTTGTGTGGTGCTGTTGTCCGTGTGCTTTTTAACTGAGGGGCGTACCACTGACAATGGGGTTGCCTTCCACCCAGGTTTGTGAGAGACAGGACTACCTGGAGCATTGATAGACAGTTCCTGTGGGGCCCCGCGCTGCTCATCACCCCCGCCATGGAGCCGGTATGGATCGCGCCGTCACCACTCATGATGGACGCTTTCTCCCATTCAAAAATTTTCCCACTTTCTGCTCTTCTTATGAGGCTCATGATGCACCAGGGCGGTCGAGGAAATAACCAAGAACTTTTTCCTTCTCTCTCCTCCCCAGGGTGTCACTGAAGTCCTTGGCTACATACCGGACGCACGTTGGTACGACTTTTACTTGGTGAGCGACCAGCATTTTTCCAGTGATCTTTCCAATGGGACAGGTCCCATGTCTTCTGAAGGTGGGCGTGGCCCTGCGGTGAGATGTGTGCAATGGGTTTACTTTTGTCCCCCCCTGCCACCCCAAGGCGAAGCCCATCGAGGACCGAGGCAAAAATGTAACCTTGCAAACCCCAAATGGCCACATCAACCTCCATGTCCGAGGCGGCTACATCCTTCCCTGGCAGGATGCAGCGAAGAACACCCAGTTCAGGTAACTCTGCACCCCCCCACCCAGTTCAGGTAACTCTGCACCCCCCCACCCAGTTCAGGTAACTCTGCACCCCCCCACCCAGTTCAGGTAACTCTGCACCCCCCCCACCCAATTCAGGTAACTCTGCACCCCCCTGCTCTTCCTGACTCCATTACACTACCTGCCCGTCACATGGCGCCCTCTTCTGGAAGTTCCCCTGCCGGCATCCCGGCAGCAGCATCTACACCGCGCGATCGCCGCCACTCCGAAGCCTCACATCAGTCCGATAGTCTCATTGTCATAAGTCTGCCGGTGAAATTAGCCAGATCCCGCGGCTCTGCAGTGGGCGGCAGACAGACCGGGGTGGTGGGTGATTATCTCGCCCGCCGCCCGCCCACCTGTACGTGTGTCATTATCGGGGCGGCGGGTAGACACCTGAGCGGTAGGTGTTCATTTTTGTGTCACCCATCTCCCGAAGTGCGGGCTTGACCTGGTGCCCGTTTCCCGCCATGCATATTAATGTCCGTCCCCTCAGCCTCCATCTCCGTTTCGGCGTGTCAGTCGACAGCCCCCTCCCCCCCCCCCCCCCCCACCGTCTGTTATACAGGTAGAAATCCTCCAAGAAGCGTGCCCACTGTGTTTAAGTGCCGTGTCTCTTCTGCTTCGTCACCCCCCCTCCACACACACACCCCCCCTTGCAGCCGCAAAAACCCCCTTGGTCTCATCGTAGCTCTGGACGACAACGGATCCGCTGAGGGATCGTTCTTCTGGGATGACGGGGAGGGCATCGGTGAGTCATCCAGCTCACCCCGCATGGGGGGGTGGGGGCAGTAATTTGAAGTGCAAAGCGTTGTGGGCCATCAAAAGGTGGAAAAGTTCAAAAGGCCACTTCCAGAGAAGTGCTTCCCTCTGAAAACGATATTTATACCGGTCGCAATTGAATTAATAGGAGGCGACTGTTTAAGGAACATTTTTCGTGTGGAAAGAATCTTGTCACTCAGTCCCCGGTGTCCACATTTCTCTCTCTCTCTGTCTCTCTCTCTCACTTTGGCTCCGTCCCTCCCTCCCTCCCTCTTTCTCTCTCCCTCTCTCCCTTTCTCTCTCTCTCTCTCACTGACTCTCTGACAGACACCTACGAAAACGGAAACTACCTGCTGACGAATTTCACTGCCAGCCAGGTAGGTTACATCATGCTGACATCACTTTCCACAAACAGCAAGAAATAAGAAAGGCTGTTTATTTCCATTTATTTGTTTTCCAACATCTGGGGGGGGGGGGGGTTCCCTGGGATGGGGGTATTAATCAGGACCCTGTCTGCTGCCAGTGGGACGTCTCCCTCTGTTTGTCGCACAGTGATGCGGTTTGTCAGTTTTTAATTTATTTATTCGACAAATGGATGGATTCCTTCTAGAATAAACATATGGCACCCATGTCTGGCTCTGCTGCACCATCTTGACCCTCCCCCGTGAATATCTGCATGTGCATCCACCGCACCAGTGAGACGACGGGGGGGCGGCTGTCAAACCGCAGGCTGATGTGCCCCCTCCCCCCCCGGATCTGCTCGTTTTAGAAAACGCTGGAGAACACTGTGGTACACAACGGCCTGGCTGACGTGGACCGCCTGCATCTGGGAAAGCTGAGGGTGTGGGGAGTCGGGAAGCTGGTTACGGGGGTCACCGTCCAGCGTGGCATGGAGCAACCTATAGATCTGCCCAACACAAGCTTCAGCCATGTCCAGGATACAGAGGTGAGGAGGCCATCTTGGATCTTTCTGCAGGGGGTGCACGGTACCCAGGAGTTTAGCTAGTCCTGTCACGTGACACCAGAGCGGGGCCATCTTAAAAGAAGGCCGAGGGTCTATGTCCCAGGGGCTAAGTCCCAAAATCCCAAGCATTAATGAGAAGGAATCAGGTGGCCGTGATTTCCTGCAGTCTGCGTGCAACAGATGCGAAAGCCATCAATGGCACTCCCCAGAGCATGACCCGTGCCCCACCCCCCACCCCCCCAGGCTGTAGGACGTCTGATTGGTTTTAGGGTGGTATTTAACGAGCAGTAATATTGACAGTCCAAACACATGAAGTTAACACTAGAAAGACTGACTGGGTCAATTGACCCAAATCAAACAAAATGCTATTTCTCATTGAAGTTCTTGCTACAAAAATCTGAAAAAATCTGACTTTTATTTTTTTATCATTCTTGAACAGAACATGGTAACACAAATGAAGTTGCTGGTGAAATTAGTATTTTACAGCAGTATATACCTAGAAAGACTGACTGGGTCAATTGACGTAATGTCATGCAAATGAATTAGATAACCAAGTCATAATAACAATAACATAATAGTCATAACACCATCACCGACAGGGCAACTTGAGAGAAGAGTCAGCTGTCAAGTCACGGTCACTTGTAAACGCAACAAAACTGTCACTACCTGTGACACGTGCAAGCGTCCTGTTTGCGGCAAATGCTTGGCCAAAATATGCATGAGCTGTCAAACGAAAGCTAACTGAAGCTAACTTTTTTCAGATTTTTGTAGCAAGAACTTCAATGAGAAATAGCAGTGATTTTGTTTGATTTGGGTCAATTGACCCAGTCAGTCTTTCTAGTGTTAAGGAGGTGATCCTCGACCCGGGCCCCGGGTCACCCAGACAGTCCACATTTTTGCTCCCTCCCAGCTCCTGAGACACCTGTCTCATGTTCTTGATTGGCTGGGAGCTGGGAGCAAATAAAAATGCGAACTGTCTCGGGGTCCCCTACGACTGGGCTGAGAAACACTTAAGGCAAGTTATTATTGTCACTGTTATTGAGGTAATTTATGTGTAAACTTCTCATCATGTATGGCGGTTTGTGTATCCCGTGCCCTTGGCTGCCCTTACCCCTCCGTGAGCCTGAGCAGGATGGATGGATATATCATATGGAACACACAGATACAGCTGGACATATCAATGATGTCTGTGACAGCGTTTTATGCCGTTTAATTCTAGGCATCAGTCATCGACAATGTCCTCATATACAGTATGTGCATCAAGTTACTGATGTGCCAGGATTTGGTCCGGTTTACAGGACCTGAAGTACAAAGCTTCCCGCCAGCGGTAGCAGGGAGCCATGGAAGCGGGAGAAGCCAAGTCTCTGAGTGACCTCTGAAAGCCACAGCCCGCTGTCCATTCTCAGTCTTCCTTCGGTTTTGTTTTCCAGGAACTCGTGATCGATGTGACAGACAGATCCTTCTTTGTGGACGAAGAGATGTCCATCACATGGAGAACTGCTATTTAACTGGGACTCCTGCAGGCGAGCCGCGTGAATCATACAGAAGGAAAAAAATGTTCAGAAAGTGCTCAGAGATGTTCTCCATGACAGATTAATGAACGGCGGCCATTTTGCTGACGATATTTTGTATATGTGATATGATCAGTTTGATGAAAACATTATGTTGGAGTATTTGTATCTGTTGCATGTTTTAATGATATATTAATACCAAACTAATGAACAATAAACCAGGACCATTGTTTTCCAGTCCCACGACAAGGAATCGGACATGAATACCTGTCTGTCACTTTGTCCAAAGGGTGAGATTCCTGCCCCATTAGATGCCAACATAATGATGCAATTGCCAATTATTCATACAGGTGTAACTATAATGGCGCGACTATAGCAATAGGGAATTTAATTGATTTCCGCTCTAATTGGCATTGGTTGGGGGATGAGCCAGTGGTGGAAAACACTGCAGTGAGGCGCTAATGAGAACGCGGATCCGGGGCCCCCCAGGTGATGTCTCTGGGAGTCAGTGCCAGCGGTTTGGCCCCTTGTTACTCGTCCTGCTAATGGCTGTTATGTTGTCCACCCAGAGCAATGCAGGTGCGGCGTCTCAGGGGGGCGACCGTACTTCCCCTCCCCCCCTTCCAGATGGTTTTTTATCAGCAGATCCAGTGACGGCCACGTAACTCTCACATCCACCTGAGCGCAGTGACAGCTTGCTGATGTGCGCTTCACAGACAGGTCATGCCCCCCTAAGGTCAAAAGTCAAGGGTCGCTGCCCTGCACATAAGGTCTGGTAAAGGGTCACTGCTCCATTCACAAGGCATATTTATAGGTGAAAAGGTCAAGCACATCTGAAAGGGTGTGATACAGTGCTCAGAAAAATACGTTTAAGATAAACCCCAGCGTATAATCCCAAAATACAGACCCTCTCTAAGCCTTTTTCCCAAAAGGTTCATGCATACAGGGGAAAATCTACATGTCATCGGTGTGTGTCTATATTACCTTCCGGAAGTATCCGTGGAAAGAGATAGCACTGCGATTTCGGTCAGCCGAGGTGCTCCGCGCCACGGCACCGCAGCAGATGCGCCTGGGACACCATCCCGCCAGCGGCCTGGCGCTGTGCCCGGTGCTGAAGTGGCAGAGTAAGGATGACTGCGAAGATGTTACTGTCCAGAAACATGCCACTGCTCAGTGTACTAATTTACAGCTGCTATAAACCTTTGACACAGAGCTTGTAACAGCAAACAACTGCGAGCGGAGTGGGGGGGGGCAAGAGTTACACTTGGGTAGTTACTGCCATGTACTCACAGAGCAGGCTAAACGTAGTTTAACTGAAAAATTAGCTGTCACTGGCAGGGATATGCAGTACTCAGCAATACATTCAGCAGTACATTCTGCTTTTGTAAAGTACTCATGGCAGCTGTACATCAGAATCTTCTGTTAGGGAAGTACTCATGACAGCTCTACACCAGTACTTCCTTCATCAATAAAGTACTCATGGGAGCCCAAAATTAGTACTGTCTCTATCAGAAACGTAATCATGGCAGCCCTATTCCAGTACGTTTTATATCAGTAAAGTACTCATGGAAGTGTTTCATTACTACTCTCTTCATCAGTAAAGTACTGATTGCGCTACCTATAACAGCAGTATGTACCTTTTGAGCCCTGTAACAGGCATATACCCTACCGGGGGTGTGAACACGGCAGGTAACACAGTAGGGCCTTGCAGTCCTCCCATTCCTATAGTCTGCGGTGACGTTTACAGGGACCCCTCTGTCATGTTCTGTCATGCACACGTTCATGTCTGTGCAGCAGTGTTCATCAAACCACAGCAGGCTTACACTGCCATGAGACAGCTTACCAGGGAGAGAAAGAAAAGCAAGCAGGAGAGAGAGAGCGAGAGAGAGAGAGAGAGAGAGACAGCTGTAGGGTAATGAAGTTCTCTGGTGATGTCAACAGGAATGCAGGGCAAATAATCGCCTTTCTCGCAGTCCTCCGCATTCCATCGCATTACCTTGGGTCTCACCTGTGCAATTCGCTTATCGCCCGCGACGCCCTTCACAGCAAAAACGAGGCCATGATAACGCGCCACACCCAAACGCAGCTTCACCCAGAACATTCTGGAAGAATCTGACTTTTCTATCTTGACAGTGCGCCCTGTTCATTTCACACCTCAGGACCCATCTGGGCCAGTCATAGGTTTTTTTTGTTTTGTTTTTTTCTTTTATTCATTTGTGTTTGTCTCAGAGAAGTTTGTTTTTACAGCCTCTAGGAAGCAGTTTTACTAAAACGAAACCTGACACTCCTCTCAGATGCTGAATGAGTCGATCTTTAACTTGTACCTGAACTTTTTATTGAGGTGCGTGTGTGTGTGTGTGTGTGTGTCTGTGTGTGTGTGTGTGTGCAGAGACACCACGGCTGTGCCCTGAGCAGTGTGCAGACCACCACCCAGCTGAGTTATTCTGGGATCAGAATGGAGACTCTGAGGAAACGCTGTCGGAATGGGGGGTGGGGGTTAAGCAGCCTGAAAACAGAGAAGTTGAAGGGGGAGTTTAAACATCCAGGAAAACACTGCTATTCCAATGGCATTCACGTCAGGAGCATTTCGATCCACAATAAAAGGCGTCACGTGGATCTGGGGTGGCTGTACCCCGCCTCTTCACCCCCACCTCACCTGTGACCTGTGACATGCAGGTGGGGGGGGGGGGGGGGGCAGACAGTTCACCAAGAATCCGCCTCTTGTGTGACACACACACATTCACAGGCATCTATCTGCTAATATGATTTGTTGCATTTTTTTTCCTTTTGGTGAAATCAGTTATTTGGTATTTGTTGAATTATTTTTTTAGCTAGATAACAGATGGCTGTGTCTGTATGGTAGTCAGTCATACAGCTGGATCTACAGTTGGAGTATTTTAATTGGTTTAATTAAGGTGCATCCTGAACAAGGATGCATGAAAGTCTTTAAGTTTCTCACCCAGACGTGTTGCGTACATTAAACTGCTTTATGTTCTTCTTCTACCAGTAATCATGTTATTCAGCCCTGATTCTTTCCACAATATTTAGCAGCAAGGGGATGTTTCTAAATTATACAAAAATCTCCTTTAAATTTCAACTCCACTACATGTGTTAATTTCCATCAGTTATTACATATTCTATAGCATTCACATAACACAAACAGGAACTTTATTCATGTTTTTTTTCCTCCCAGATTTCAATACTTCTGCCTTTTCACGCCAGTATCCTGTGGATGACCAGCTCCCATTAAACCCAGTATACCCTGTCCCAGTACATCTGTGGAGGTCTGTATGACGTGACAGCTTCCCAAAATATCACATTTCTGCTTGCATAGTGGTGGGCTTAGAGGCTGATCCATTAAAAACTGGCCGATGTAAACCGGTATTTAAATAAGCAATTGAGGAAGTCGATTTTCGGGTCAGTCGATCTGCTGATCCTCTTTTTATGTGAGAGTCGCGGCTCCATTAAGAGAATAAAGCGGATGCGAGGCAAGGGGGGTGTCCTCCAGCCGCCGCCTCGTTAATTGCTCGCTATGCGTTTGGGTTCAGATCCGTTTCATGTATAATTCACGCAGGATTGAGGGGGACGATCGCGATGGCGGCTGTGTGAGCGGGGCGCAGGGTCTCCCAGGGCAGGCGTCCGGAGAAGTCGGTACTGGGGCGGCTCCGCTTAATCCGTCGGCACTGCCGGACCTCGTCGGATATGTGACATGTCCATGAAAACCGTAAATTCTGCACGTCGCCGGCCATTTAAACCGGCTGTGATTGATTTTATTTAAATACATGCGCAGAGACACGGGCTGCTAGTTTTTGGCTGTGCTGGTTAATTTCCTAACCAGGACTAATGGTTCTCCACCCCCTGATGATAACGACGCAGATAACGGTGCCGGTCAAATGGTACTGAATTGTGTTTTACGGGACATTAAGCACGGAAATATGGCATTTTGGCTCCTTCTTAAATGCTGTTTTCCCTGTGTTTTTTTATTTTTTTTTTATTTTAATTTTATTTTGTTTTATAAGTTTTGCAAACTTTTGAAAGGAGATTACAGCTGTCCAGCGGAGAGGCATAACATCGGCTGGAGGAAGAGTCTGACCACCCTGCAGTAGCTGTCTTTAACACAGATCTTAAGGGTGTGTCTGTGTGTGTGTGTGTAGATTATGTTTAGGCCTATATTATATTGTGGGGACCAAATGTTCCCCACAATGCAATAAAAACCTGTTATTTTGATGTTGTGGCGACCATTTTTCAGGTCCCCACAACGATCATTGAATGGAATCATAAAACCAAGAATACCAAAATGCTTGTATTTTGTTTGGTTACTTGTGTTTAAGGTTAGGGCTGGGTAGGGGTTAAGGTCGTCATGTTGTGATTAGAGTTTTCCCCATAGAAATGAATAGAGAGTCCCCACAAAGATACAATTACAAATCTGTGTTTGTGTGACTGTCCACAAAGGAGGCTGACCGCTGAGACACGGGCGGGGCTGGACGCTCGATCCCACGCTCTCGGGGCGGATTGGGGTGGAGGATCTAGGCACCACCAGGACAGGCTGACCGTAATCACTCAGCCTTTGTCATCTCTGCGGGGAAATGGCCACGTAATTGTTGGGATTGTCGGGGGGGGGGGTCCTTCTGCACTGACGGTGAACCGGGAGAGGGCTGCTTCAAACCATACTACAGACTGGCAGGGAGGGGGACCAGCACAGTTAAAATTGCACTAACTGGAAATCCTCTCCCAATTAAACAGGGTTTGGTCAGGCACAATAGCCACATCCCAAGCAAACAAGTGTAAGTCTTACAGTATTTGCCTTTTTCCATTTACTTGCTTATACACGGCTCCAGTGGGAGTGTTTCCAGTCAAATGCTAGAGAGGACTCGCCTGCTCGCCGTTACGTATTACAGGTCAGTGGCAGCAATCACCAATTTATTAACGACGTGGTAAACCGCGGCTCAGTGGATTTGCGCTCCCTCCCGCGTCTGTGCCTGAGTCCCTCCTCCAGGATGTAAGCGTGCCGCGCTGCGGGCATGCCGGCCTCACCCAGGCTACTGATACACAGCCGCTGTGATTACTCACTGCCACGAGCCGGCCCTCGTTAGTAATTCCCAGAAGAACTCTCTGTGAACTGAAGCACAAACGTCTCTAAGACAGTCTGTCATTCAGCAGCAGCTCTTGCCCCGTTATTAGAATAAATGCACGTCTGAATATTCATATTCAGTTTCTATTTATGGGGCACTTTACACATCCCGATGGAAAAGGTTGATGTGCAATGTCAGCTCTCCGGATTTCTGCAGTCGCTGTTTTGTCTCTGAGCCATTACACGTTTGGTCAAAAAAAGCAAAGATAAGACAGAAATTTACTGATGCTGGGGGAGGCTTTTCCCGGTGTGACGGAGGGAAACATGCAGCAGAGGATAACACAAGTAAACCTGGACAATAAATATGTAAGGAAAAGAAACAATAATAAAAGTAATCTAAATTTAAAAACTAAACATGGATTGTGGGTATTTGATTCAGTATATAAAATGACAAGGATTTTAACAACTATTAAAAACATGAAAGACCTTTACAAGAAATTAGGGCCTGTTTTTGTATGGCTGCCTGCATGTTATGCTGGATCCAGTCTGACCCAGAGCATCTTTAGATGTTTAAACACAAACATTTTCCAGCAATTTTCTCATTTAATTGTTAATAGAATGTATTTTGACATAATATTCAGTCTTGTCTTAGGTGTCAGATAATATCTTGCTCTCTTTATGTTGCTTTTCCATACAAACAGCCTAAATTATGATAATAATAATAAAAAAAATCAGCTCGAGCTTCACAGTTCATGCATTCAAGGAAGCAAATATTATAAGTGAACATTTGAATTAGTCATTACTTGATGCAAAGAGACGTGACTTTTGTTGGTAATGTGCTTCCCTGTCTCTCAAATTACTGTGGAATGAGAGAATGAATCCAAGTAAACGTTCAGCCCTGAATGCTGATGACAATTACAAGTGCATCTAATATAAACAGATGAAGTCAGTCTTCACTTTTAAATTACTTCATGTACTGAGAAAACAGTGCGCTACCTCTCTGGATCACTAATGACCAGGCAAATAGATTTCTCACCTTAGGACAAATTTAAAACTTGACATCATGATCTTCACGGCGCCCCATACCCGCCACGCCTCTGTACCGACCCGCTGGCGGCCCCCACCCGCACCGAGGTGGCTGTGATTCACACGGCAGCTGGGCGGTGACCCTCTTTTGGAGGGGCCGCTCTTGGCCGGGTCGGTCGGGCATGTTTTTGGTGCCCTTCTGCTCCGCCGCATGGGAGTGAGACCCTGCTGTGTCACCAGAGTGAAGAAACGGTGGAACGGGAAGCACTGCAAAGCTTCGGAGATGTGCTTCATGGAAGTGAGGCTGGAGTTACGCGGGAAAACACAACTGGATGCCGCTGGTGTAAGAGGAAGGTGGGGGAATGTTCTAGAAGCCGGAAAGGGATGACGTGGGGCTCTGGGCTGCCCTCCAGACCAGGCTGGGTCTGCTCAATCACCAGGGTTTGGGCTGCCTTGTAGCACCTTAAAACCTCTTGAGAAGCTTACATGTTCCAGCTCTGCTGAGCAGGTCATGAAGTACATCTGAAAGTCTTGAGAGGGGGCAGGGGCCAGGTGAGAAGATGGCATGCGGCCGGGGCAGCACTGGTCTCAGTGATAATGATGTCGTGACTGACTGAACTCCCTCACCTACCTCACGCTGTTTCTGTTCCTCTCAAACTTCCACGGTGGCACCTCTGAAAGGTCTCAGTCATGGCTGACCTCAACAGAACACAGGGGCCACAAGCTTCTCCGCAACCCTCCACAAGCAGCAAATTAGCAGGTCAGGTATGCTGAGGAAAATATGGACTTTAAGAGACAAGTTTGAGTGGAGACTTCTGCGCAGCAGTTGCTAACACGGCTAATGTGCCTCCATCGACATCCCCGCTATCCCCATATGTTAATGCTAAGCGCCAGTAGCATCTGGGATTAATTTCCATTTAACATATTAATGCAACATTTTACTCTCAATGCTTCTTTTAAACGTGGCAATTTTAGATTCACTACAGTTTTGCAGAGTTTTTTTTTTTTTTTTACAGCTATAAAACTAATTTTGTGATAAAAAATGTCAACTCACATCTGCAAGTAATGAAAACAATTTTTATCGTTAAGGGGTCAAAGGTTAACCAATTAAAAGTAACTGTCAAAACTTGGAATCTTACTTCTGTACTTTGAGCAATGAGGCAAAGTCCCAGAAGCTTATTGCATTATTCAATGTGTATGGCTTCCCCCCCCGATTCCCTCTTAAGCAAACACGCATCAAAGAATTAAATACCTTAATTATGCAGGGTCTATGCAAATAAGGAGCAGAAACCAACGGGGGGTGAATCTAACTAATGTTTTGTCCCTCAAGAGAAAATTACAGTACAGTAGGACAAAAACTTCTTCAGTCAGAAGGTGGTTGGTCAGTCACTGCTGTCAATCATTCTGCTTAATCACTGGCAACCAATAAATGGAAGGCGTGTAATTAAAGGGCAGGTGTATTCCGAAAACAGTCGGAAACTTTTGTGCCTCTTGCGGCGAGGGGGGGGAGGGGCAGGAAACTGACATTGACTTCAAGTGATAAAGAAGCACAACCATGAACATTTGTAGGTCATCATCTGGAAGTTCTGATTGCTGACGTTCGGCGCGTGACGATACTGGGGCGGCCAGAACCTCACATTGTCCCTGCGCTCAGGTCACCAAACAGATAAAGTGGGACCTTCACCAGAGCTGGCTGGTGACGTTTCAGTATCACTTTCCCCAAAACTCTTAATAAAATGTGAAACAGCTCCCTCAGCCCCCCCTCCACTGGCTCTGATTGGCCAGTCGGTCCACAGAGGAGTCATGAGTAATACACAAAGGGGCGTTACTTTCGTGTCACGCAGCCCAATCCTATGTGACCCCGAGGAAGCCTGCCGCTGGCCTGGTGGACCATGCCTGGGATATTTCACCCCCAGAGCAGCTGAATAATAATTCATCTTGTTCGTTCCTCGGGGATCATAAATAAATCAGGGCTGCGAGGTTATCGCTGACACGTATATGTGTGTTTATGCTTAACACGCGGCTTTAATCGCCTGTGACCGCACAAGCTCCGGATCGCACGATTACACCAGCACGGGAAATCACCAAGGAGTGAACTGGGAGCATAATTAACGCCGTGGAGAGGAAAGAGAGGGAGGGGGAGCGGAAATCGCCGTGACGAGGCAGCGGCCATCTTTCTCCAGCTTGCTGAATTATTCAGGAAGCATTCTATCTGACATCCAGTCCTGAATAACAGAATTAGAAATCAATGCCAGCTGCTTGATGTTTGAATTTATTTTATTTTTTTTTAGGGGAGGGGGGCAATACCTCACTAGTAAGTCCCTCGGCATAACCAGTAGGGGGTTTAACATTATCTCTCCTGACAAGTATTCCTTGTTCCGAATAACTGTCCAGCATGCTGCACCTCTGCTTCCGAGCACCGGCACGGGTCCCTGGGCCCCGTAAGTCGCTTATGCATTTATGCAGAGGGCACCAGTGTCTGGGGCCTGGCGGGAGACAAGCAGATAGTCCACCGGGCTGCGCTCTAAACCAGCCACTGAAATGTCCTCCAGAAATCGCAGAGGATATTACCCGCGATTCTCCCAGACTCAATCCATTGGCTACCACGTGTGTGTGTGCGTGTGTGTGTGTGTGTGGGGCGGGGGGGGGATGACCCCCTATAGAACAGAGATTTGTTTTATTCTTGCATGGCAGGGCACCCAGGTTGCGTCCACCATGTCCTTTCTGTAACTTCCTCCACCTCCCGCCTCCTCTTCCACTACCTCCTCTCACTGCGGGGGGGGGGGGGGGGGGGGGTAGGTCGGTTTGATTGACAGAGGCCTCCACAGCCACAAAGGTGAGAGAATGCCGGCCAGGCTGCCCATTGCTGCATCGTTTTATGCATCGGGTGCATTTAATTACCGAGTCTTAATTATCATTTGCTTTTAATGCCACGTTTTCAAATTCATCTTTATCTTTTTCCATTAATTGCCATTCATTTGCAGTCTTTTGATAGAAATTAGGTGTATAATTAAAATACAGGTGTCGTTGGGAACATGGCGGCTTTAACGAGCTTCTTTATGCCTCTTTCTTCGGAACCGGATCTCCCTAAATGTCACCCCTGAATCGCAGAGTTGCCATTACGAGCTGTTGTGTAATGAGGGCAGGTACACAGTGTGTAACTCGCCTCTAAAGTAGGGGTTCAGTACACCAGGGTGCAGTGGAACGTGTGGCGCCCTCTATGGATGCCAGTAAGGAGGAACGGCGGTGACAGACAGATGGTATAGCAAGATGAATTATTTACACAGCGTGGGAAAACTAGCGGTATTGCTCCGGAGGAGAGGGCGCCTCCGCTTGTGAGACATTAAGGGCTCGTTCTCTCGCATACACATTATCACTTACACACAGCTCTGGGGGAGGGGGGCGGGGTTTTGCTGGGGGAGTGGCTTCGTAACTCGTGCCATTCCTTTGGTCTGGTGTCTGAGTCATCTGCTCTGGGGGGTTATTAACGCACAAGTTGGGAGACGCTAAGCTGTTTAAGCGCGACGCCATTACCGGCGATTGCTATTCCGACACCGATGCTCTCCCGGGGTTTCAGACAGATGCAGCAACGCACTGGGGCAGAAGTGTGCGCCGCAGCAGGATAGGGCGTTGCACCTGTGACTGAAAGGTCATGGGTTTAAATCCCAGGGTCAGCTGAGTGATGTCACCACTGGTCCCCGTAACCCGCAGGCATTCCGGAGACTGTCGGATCATGCTTTCACAATTGTGTGTCTCCAAGCATCTGAAAACTACACTATATAAATGTAAAAGCCCCCCTGTGTCACTTTCCTATGATATAACAGCGTAGGAACGACAGACCCGCATAGGAGAATAAGGCCGGGTGGCTGACGTCTCTGTCCTTCTTCCTGACCCAATCGCTGCAGAAGGTCACTCCTCTGGGACATATCAGCGTCATGTTTGTGAATGGGAGCTTTCCGGAAGCCCCCCCCCCCCCCCATCCCCTATCTCCTTACAGCCAGACTCCACAGAATTAAATTATGAAGTGAGAATCCTCCCTCCTCCCCCATTCTGAAAAATGCACCTTGAAGCATTTCCAAGGAGCTGCCACTTCTGGCTGCTGTACGTTTGTGGTTACCAGTGGGGGGTTGGGGGGTGGGGGGCGGGGGGGGGGGGTTGGTTGAAAGAGCGGCATAAACCGCCGACAGGTGAATTTGTGGTGCACAGGTAATGTCACCCGATAAAGTATTTTTAAAGTGCCTCTCATGTGCCTCAGACCTGCTGTATTTATGCAGGAAATGCGGCAGTGACTCTGATTGCTACCTGCATTCTCTGCAGTGTGCTTACATACGTGGCCACGTCTCCTTGGCTACGCCTGGAGATGAGGAAGTATCCGCGGTAACGAGGGCCACACACGAGCCGTGTCACACTACCGACTCTGGCCACTCTCAGCCGGAAGCTGACGGCCGGTTGGATGATCAGAGCCACGTCTCCTGGCCAATCGCACGGAGGCTGGGTAGGGCTTTGGAAGAGGCCCCTCTCTCCGAAAAACACATGGAGCGTGAAGCCCTGCTCGTTAGCCAAAATAAACTGGGCGCGTCTCCAAATGTCAGGACGCTTTAAAGAATCACCTTAGCTTTCGGAAAGCAGCGTGTGACTTCACGGTCACAGTTGCTGGCCGGGCGATTCTAAACCACTAAAAACGCAGCAGTAGCCAAATGTCGTGAACCCACTACGCTGTGATGATGCCCTCATCCCCCTTCCCAAACAGTCCCTGTCGTGATGATGGTCCTTACATCTGCCCGTGCAGATGCTGCCGCAGAAGGCCGCATGCTGACGCAGACCAGGCAGTAGTGGCTGCCGATGCAGAGGCTGCCCAGATAGCGGACCGAGCCGCTAATGGATCCGATCCCAGCCTGAATGAATCGCATGTCAATGACCCGCATGTTTCATCTGCTTCATGATCCTCTGCCTATCCCTTCCCAGATGATGACAAGTCTAACGGCTGCTATTTATAAAATACCTTCCTTATAAAGGAGGCAGGAAACAGCAGCAGATGCATGACTGGGGGCTGTAGTTGGACCCATGAGCCAGTTACTGTGTATCCGTCATATGGGGAAATATCCCTCAATAAGCAGTTATAAAAACACAGAACAGAGGCACTAAATGCATCACTGTCATGAAATTACATCAAACGGATCCTATCAGGCTGTCCATGAGACACGCAGCGTCCCTGCGGCAGTGAGGGTGAAGGGTCACGGTGATATGGGACCCCTGAGCTTACAGCACCTGCGATTCCCATGTGGGCTCAGGCCTGTCTCTGCCTCGCCTCCCAGATCAGATGCGGACGATGTGGGTAGGGGAGGGGGGGGGGGGTAGTGGGGAGAGTCTGGAGGCGGGAGCCGCTATTCCCAGTTGCCTGTTGGGGTGGCAGCCGTCTCTGAGGGAGGAGCCAGATCAGATCCCAACATGGTCTTTCCTGCCGGAACGAGGGGGTCGGCGGTCTGGCTGGGAATGGGGGTGAGATAACGGACCCAAAAATCACTGGCCGGGATCCCGGACGCACATAGCGGGGCAGTCCTGTGAGCGGCACTGAGGGAAAAGCATTAGCGATGAGATCAGGCCTGGACCATGGTGGGATCGATAGGGCCTCAGTGTCATTACTCCCCCTCTGCAATCTCCCAGCACTATAATAATAATAAAACATGATAATACTCCTGAACAGAAACCCAACAGACTGCAAGAAAAATTAAAATACAATAAAATATCGTATCACCAAAAGCAAAACAAGCACAAGTGGACTAAGACCAGTGTCAATTCTAGAAATTTAAGGTGGTGGGCATGAGAGGGACCAACATTATCATTATCCAATGATTTATTTTGTATCGATGAGTGACAGGGGAGAGGGCACTCCAGGGGCCAATCAGCCTTCTGCTAGGACCAGTGCCCCGGTGACCCCGCCCCTGAATACGTCCATGGGTAAGACCTGTCTGACTAAAAGCCCCTCAAATGAATTAGCTGTAAAGTGGAAGCCAAGTCTTGGAAAGTTCCAGAGTCAGGCGCGTCCTCAGATTACAGAGCCTTTATTAGGGCGACAAAGGGACCATATATTTCCGGGGTAATCCGTGTACGGCCATCGGATGAATTAATAATATAACGGATGCATGTACAGATGATGGAGTTGAGAGGCAACGACAGGAGGCCGCCCCACTGAGGGGTGACTCTGTGCAGAGGCGGGTTATGAACGGCATGCACACGGTCGCCGATGTTTTCACGGCAGACGTAAATCTTCAGGGCCGGATTTCCAGGGCGCGGAGGAGTCGCCTCTCTCTCGCCAGCCGACGCGTTTTATTTTCGGCCCCCCGTCCCCAAAGTAATTAGCAAAGATAATTAGAGCGGCGTGTGGATCGTAAGTGTGACTTTCTTCCCGGCTTAAATAAAATATTAAGTCTAATGATGACAGCGTGGAGTTATACAAAATTCATTGTCGACGCTTTATGTAACTTTTATGACTCTCATAAAGAGGGACATTGAAGTAGTCGCATCACAGTTATTTATTTGATTATTTCCGGAGCTCCGTAAAGGCCGGCGAAGCGCCCCCCCATTCCGAAGAAACCACCGACCGCTCCCTGCCCGCGATTTATCCTCTCCCTTCCTTCCCCTTTTGTCTCCTACTGCTTCACTCTTTCTTCTCGAGTTCCTCTTGCTACTTTTTGCTTTGTAATATTTTCTTGTAGAAGCATCCTTTTTTGGCACGTATTAACCTCTGGCTTCTCTTTGTGGAAGTTTATTTCTTTGGCTGGGACCCATCCGCGGGAGACCCGGCTGACAGGCTGTCCGGCAGAGCGGGGGGATGCGGGCTGGGGGGGTGTGGAGATCAGTGCCTGTGGTGGGGAGAGCAGCCGTCTCTCGCCCTGTCCTCCGGGCCCTGGTTGCATGTGCGGAGGGGTAGATTGCGGACCTGCCTCAGCACTCCTGCCGCTCGGAGCTTCTCCTGGACAGGATGTTCTTTATTTTCTGCTGCCCTCGAGCTGCAGTACCACGTGGTGAAGGAACTCAGAGATCCTGTGGTGTGGACACCTCACACACATACACACACAAACACAGACACACACACACACACGGATTAGGTATCTACATCTCTGTGGGAACTCTATATTCATTAGAGTACAACCCTAATCCCAACAATGACAATCCTACCCCCTACCCAGCCCTAACGTTAACCATATGTAAAGAAACAAAATACAAGACTTCTAACATTTTCTTGATTGCATTCACAGATCGTTTTAAGATTGAGTTTTCCCTTGTGAGGACCAAAAAATGATCCCCACAATGCCAGCATAACATTTGGTCCCCACAATGTAATATATACATGACCACACACACACACATTGTGTCTCTGTTCCTCTTCTTCCATCTCTTTCTTTCTTCCTCTCCCCTCCTCTCTCTTAATATTTGTCCATCTCATCCACTACCTTCTTCTCTCCCCCTCTCTCTGCATCTCTGCCCCCTCCCCACTCTCTTTCCCTTTCTCCCCCTCTCCCTCCCTCTCCCCCCTCCCTCCATTTCTGCCCCCTCCCCACTCTCTCTCCTTCTCCTCCTCCTCCCTCCCTCTCTGCCCCCTCCCCTCCTCTCCCTCCTCCTCTCTCACCCACCCTACCCTCTCCTCTTCTCTATCCCCCTCCTTCTTTCCCCCCTTCTGCCTCCTCCTATCTCTCTACTCCTCTTCCCTCCTCTCTCTTCCTTCTTTTCCCCCTCTCCCACCCCTCTTCCCATCTGCTTTAACATCTGCTTGGACACCAGCTTGGCCCAGGCCGTATGGGGGGGTTCTCTCTCATGCCCAGACCTGTGTATAGTTGGAGGAGCCACTAGGGTGATAATCTAGCCTGTTTAACAGCCAGGTCAGATTCGGGTGGGACAGTGATGGGGGAGGGGAGGGTGCAGTGCTAATTTGGCTTTGTTAGCCATTTTAATTGGGCCTTTCATATGCCCTGCATAATTGGGATTCTGGGGAAGGTGTGAGCTCCAGGGAAGCACCAATCACAAAGCCAGAACATCCTGATTGGCTAATGGCCCGCCGTGCTGTGCTCCGCCCTCAGTTTCAGGCTCAGCACAACAGCTAAATAGCACTCTTTGGGCAAACGCCGAACACATGGAGCGGAAGAGGCAGCGCCCCTTCATCTCCACAGAGCCCTATACGCAGTGAGCGCCCTCCGCAGGACTGCATTCCCATACACTTAATGTGCCATTAGCCCGACGTTGCGGTCTTCCAGATGGTAAATCACACATGCCTCTGTCGGTAATAAATGCAGCTCTGATTCCAGGAAAGCATCTTCCTGCCGGCAGTAACGGGACATCCCGGGATGGAACGGGCTCTTAGACACAGAGATGCTGACGATGCAAGTTCCAGGAGCGCCGCCGAGGTGGGAAGATGGTCTGGAGAGTCGGATCAAGGCGGACGGGAGTCCCGGGTCGATACGCACACATGCTGACAGCAGAGGCCTCTTCCTCCAGTTCTGTAACAAAGCACTGCTTCGGGGACCCAGAATAATATTCTAATCACGGCTGTCTTACGGGCCGTATGGGCCCTGCAGCCACTACCCTAACCCACATGAGTGGTGCGGCACAGTGCATCGTGGGTAACCACTCGAGCGCTATCAGCATAATGCCCTGGTAAGACGCGGTGCCAGCTGCCCTTCGGCAGTCGGCTCGGCGGAAAGGACACAGACAAATAAGCACAGCGCAGGAGCGGAGAACGCCACCAGGGCCGGCAGCACGGACACACGGTCTGACGCGTGCCGACAGCTGCTGCTCCGTGGATGGGCTTCCTTTTCCTGTCGTCACATAAGCCGCTCCGGCGACCACAGCCTCTTCATGGAAAGCATGTATCCTTGAGGACTCCTCAGCTTCCTGGGGCTGTTTTCTGGGGGAACACACCTTAGCCGGAATCTCTCTGGACCTCTTGTGTGTGCATGGACTTTTAATCACGCTGCTCTGTCTCCTTCTCCTTTCCCCCCATCCCTTTCTCCCGTCGTGTGTTCCTATTCCAGCTCTCTCTGCTCTGCTGCCAAGCCTCTCAGTCACTCCCGGTTACCGTTTCCACAGGAGCGTCCGGCCGCCTGCTTCCTCAGAACTCCGACCTCTCAAACAGCCGGATCCTCCAGCCCAGGCCAAATCACCATCGGGTTTTCGTTCAGTCATTCTTTCTGCTTATAGCCAGAAATACTGTCTTTGGGTTACCTAGTGTTGCATAATCCAGGGAAAACTTCACCCCCTTGCCACCAGAACCACAGCCCTGGGATGCCAGAGTGGCCCCTCCCCTCTAAGTGTGGATTCTATTACCAGCAGACTGGGCATCCACTTCTCAGCCATGGGCGGTTTCCCTGGCAACGCTGAGATTTAATCGGAGGTTTCAGGAACATGATCTGTCACATAAAGGATGCAGATTTGTGACGAGCTGATGCCCCCAGGGGGCCCAAAAGAAATGAGGGGAAATTGATTCGGCTGGAATGGACTTCAAGTGGCGGATCCCTTGAAAAGCAGCATGATGACTGATAACGCGGTGTGTGTGTGGGGGGGGGGGGGGGTAGGATGCATACTGTCATGTCCACATTGCATTCAGACTCCCCCCTAAAACTCTGGTCATTAAACAGCAGCAAGATTCAGTCAGAATCCAATTTCTCTGGCTCCTGTTTGGGCGGCAGCAGCTATTTGCGCGAGAAACAGCAGCGCGGCATGAGAAATGGTAAAGTTCCGTGTCCCGTTTCCCATTGGCTACACCGGGGCTGCCACCGGGCCGCGCGGCGGAGTGTGATCTCTACGGCGAGCCCCCTAATTATCGCCGGCGAATCAAACTGACTGCACCGCTCTGCTTCCGGGGGCTGGAAGCTCAAACACCCCCACTAATGTGGCCGTTATTCCCGTTTTTTTTCCCCCGGTGTTTGCGTGGCTCTTCAGAATGTTATTTTAACACGATACTTCAATGTATCATTCAAATTCATAAGCTAATTTGGCAGCCGGAATCAGAATGAAATATTAGCAGATTAAACTTATACGGGAGATAAGGGCCAGAACCTCACTCATGTAAATCAGTTTCTCCTGCTCGCCATCCATTAATCGCATTTGCATTCACGCTTGATGGCGACATCCGTGTAAAGGTAAAGGATCCAAAGGAGGTTTAAATGGATTACTGTTGCCACGGTGACCTGGAGCTCTGTTCACTCTGTGGCTTATCCCCGGTCCCACCCTCGTTCTTTTCAGTCGCGTCAATCGGAACCAGGGACGGCGCGGTAGAACTGTGCGGCCCGGCATCGGGAACATGCCATTAACCCAGGGAGTGGCAACGTATGAACTGCGGCCCCCGCCTCACAGTTTCCACGTCCGGGGGGGGGAGTGATGTGAAGGGTTCGGGAGCAGCCTGCAGTACGAATGGGAGGCGGTGAGATTCACGCTCGCCAGTTTCAGCCCCACCAACCGGAAACTCAACATTGTGCATCTGAATACCTGCAAGAACAGACAGTACTGAAAGGGTGCAGACAGGGGAAGAGAAGAAGCACGAGGTCTGCCCGCATGTCCAAAAAAAATGTTTGTTTTTCTGCTTGCCAGCCGGTGGTGCGGTGGCTAAGGATTTGGGCTTCTAATCCCAGGTCTTCAGGTTTCAGGAGGGTACCTTCTGTAGTCCCCGATCGGCTGTGTAAACAGAGAAAAACACTGTAAGTCACTTTGGGTAAAGATGGCAGCTAAGCAGCTAAATGCCGAAGAGATGTATTCTGGGAAACGGCGACTGTTTGGGGGTTTAGCAGATGGCTGAGGCATTGCAGTCTCGGCAGCCGCCTCCCTTGGCTTCTGTCGCTTGGACCCCCTCCGTATGCAAATGGTGCTGGAAGACGCTGGCATCCGTGGGAGACGCCCAAACAGCCCACGGGTCCCGGGATGAAAACAACCTGTTGGCAAGATAACTAAAGGCTAGAGGATCTGAGGAAGGTGGGGGCTCGTGCACGAGGAGGGTGGTGTCAGAGCTGGGCGTCACATGCCCTCAGCAACACATCCCCCACCCCCCACCCCCCCACTCCGGAACTCTGGCCTCATCCAGCAACCGTGTGGCGACAGGCACCGAGATAAGGATCCAGCGAGCTGAATGGAAAAAACGACAAAAACAAATGACAGCGATAATTAAAGGACAGCATTTATAACCCATGATCAGTCAACAGAGATAAAATGCCGGCCAGCTCTGGGGTGGGGGTGGGGGCGAGGGAGTAAATAACAGCATATGAGATCAGTCGGGGTGCCCTGCACAGTGGCTGAAAGGCGCACAGACCCACGGGAGCAGGAGAAACCTGAACCTACCAAGTCCGCAAGTGACGCAGAGCAATTACACTCCACAAACAGATTGCCTGACAGTCAGACAAAAGCACTTTAATTATACGTGTAACATTTTTATGCTTTACAGGTGGAATCCTCCTGTCCCATTATAATGGTTACGATGCTGGGGGTGGGGGGGGGCTGCCCACAACTGGCCCCCTCCCTGACTTCTGTCTGCCCTTTTCAGGTATAGAAATTCATAAATTCATAACCAGACCTACCGTCCATGTCAGCGTTAATTCAGGCGGCCCATCCTTCAAGAATCGGTCCAAGGGGGTGTGTGTGTGTGGGGAAGGGGGGTGCCAGGAACAACCAATCACACACACACACACACACACACACATACAGGGAGGTCCTTCTACAGGGGAGATCTTTCCAGAGCATCTAAATGAATGAATGAACTTGAACTTGAAGTGTGTAGAAGTGTAGTGCAGATTAATAACAAATTTTTTAAAACTCAGGCGATCGCGCGTCAATGTCAGCCTCGAATAGCGAATGCATTTGTAGCACTTGGCAGCGCCACAGGCTTGATTGGAGCAGCCAGATCTGAATGGGACCGCATGACATTTTATTCAACGCTTCGCCAACAGGCGGCGCTCATACGGCTCTTACCAGCAGGGGGCGCAGGTTCACTCAGACGTTCGGCCCTACACAGGGGTGTATGGGGACCTGAGAAGCTGCAGACTATCTGGCATATAACCAGGTCCATACCATGGGCCAGCTGTTCCTCTGGTCCCCCTGGGGGAGTGGCAGTCTGGCAGCTGCGTGTTGGAGGGAGGGGGGTTAATGGGTGCTTGGGGGGTACCTGGAAGCCATTTTGCAATCGGTGAGCCTGGGCCACAAGTTCGTAGCAGGTGTGCACCATCACCGACGGCTGCCGATGCGATGAGGGGGGTGGAGGTGTCCCCACCTCTGGCTGCTTGACCCCGAAGCTCACGGGCATGTATCTGTAAGCAGGGAGCTGCCCGGCAAACGGTGCCTGTGGTGGCATATGGGCCCAGGTAGCAGCTGCGTGGAAGATAGTGGCATCACGATACCCGCATGCCTCCTCCCTAATCACCAGTGCCCGCGCGCTACGCTAATTCACTATGGAAACAGCATCGCTAATGGAATCCGATATAGCTTCCAAAATGAAAGGAAGCTTTATTTGCACAATTATGAAAACAGGTCTATTGGCATGTGCTAATTTTCACATTTCCCATAATGCTCTCCTGTTTCAGACTCACAAACGTATGGAGGTGAGAGAGAAGCTTGGGGTCTGAGCGCAGGGACAGCCATCCACCCAGCAGCCCTGCAGCATGTTTTGGGAGAGGTTAGGGGCCCTGGTCAAGGGCCCAGCGGTCATGTGACTCCACTGCTGAGACCAGGATTCGAACCGGCAGCATTCCAGCCATAGGTACAGAGACATGGATCGGCATAAGACTGAGATTATATCTAACCAGGAAGGATTTTTATGGTGTGTTGAAGTAAAGATCCTTAATCTCTGCCTCTTAGTTAAATGGTGATGTTTGTGCAGGGGCTGTGGGTCACAGTTGCCTAGTTAGCCACGGAGGGGAACGCAGAAGGAGATCCTTGGCGGAAATACCGCGCCCGAACCCAGAACGGCACGAAGGGCCAACAATCTAAGACTGCAGGCTGCTGTCACTCGTTCAGAGTAGCCAGGAGGGACAATCTGTGCGTTGTCCTCTCTAAGCGCTCACATTATGCAGCCGTAACGTAAAACGCCAAGCACACTTAATTAAAAGTGTAGCAGCCCCCCAGAAGGTCCCCCAGCTCCAGACAGGAAGGAGAAGACCTGCCTATTTTAGCTTTTGTTTCTAATTTATAGTAAGAAGGGCACAATTCTACCCCCCCCCCCCCCCCCCCCACTGCCATTTTTTCTGTTCCAGGTGAAGACTTTTAATATGTTGCTCATTCGGATTCACAGAAGGGAGGAAAATCGAAGAGAAAGAGCAGCCAGAACTCTCCGAGTGCTCGGAGCCAGAAGAGGCATTTTCCAGATAGTCAATTTCACGCCATTGTTTATTTATTTGCATACTTACTGGCCTTTGTGCGTGACATTGATACCCCCCATAAGCCATAGGTGGGTTCCTTCGGTGGGGGGCGGGGGGGGCGGCGCAGGGGCAGTGTCAGCCATCTTAGAGGAAGCAGAGGACATGGCAGAGGACGGCCCGTGCGGAGGTGGGGAGGCGCTGTGACACCCTTGGGAGTGATACGTGTGGTAATGGATGTGGCTCCACCAGGAACATACTGGGATATGAGCACTGCTCAGGGCGGCTATCAGGAAGGGTGAAGGGAGTCACACCAGGGGGTTGTTTACAGTGGCTCGACTCCCCCCATCGTCATTGACCTGACATGCAGTTATAAATGACAAACTTAAGGATGATGGCTTAGAAAGTCACACGCTGACAGCCTGGGGTTACCCACACGCCAATGGAACAGGCATGGCTAACCGCTAACTGCTAACCGCACCGTGAGGGACAGCGAGCGGCCAGCAGCATTAAGCCACACGCTGACAGCCTGGGGTTACCCACATGCCAATGGAACAGGCATGGCTAACCGCTAACTGCTAACCGCACCGTGAGGGACAGCGAGCGGCCAGCAGCATTAAGCCACACGCAGACAGCCTGGGGTTACCCACACGCCAATGGAACAGGCATGGCTAACCGCTAACTGCTAACCGCACCGTGAGGGACAGCGAGCGGCCAGCAGCATTAAGCCACACGCTGACAGCCTGGGGTTACCCACACGCCAGTGGAACAGGCAGGGCTAACCGCTAACTGCTAACCGCACCGTGAGGGACAGCGAGCGGCCAGCAGCATTAAGCCACACGCTGACAGCCTGGGGTTACCCACACGCCAATGGAACAGGCAGGGCTAACCGCTAACTGCTAACCGCACCGTGAGGGGTAGCGAGCGGCCAGCAGCATTAAGCCACACGCTGACAGCCTGGGGTTACCCACATGCCAGTGGAACAGGCAGGGCTAACCGCTAACTGCTAACCGCACCGTGAGGGGTAGCGAGCGGCCAGCAGCATTAAGCCACACGCTGACAGCCTGGGGTTACCCACATGCCAGTGGAACAGGCAGGGCTAACCGCTAACTGCTAACCGCACGGTGAGGGACAGCGAGCGGCCAGCAGCATTAAGCCACACGCTAATGGAACAGGCATGGCTAACCGCTAACTGCTAACCGCACCGTGAGGGACAGCGTGCGGCCAGCAGCATTAAGCCACACGCTGACAGCCTGGGGTTACCCACACGCCAATGGAACAGGCAGGGCTAACCGCTAACTGCTAACCGCACCGTGAGGGACAGCGAGCGGCCAGCAGCATTAAGCCACACGCTGACAGCCTGGGGTTACCCACACGCCAATGGAACAGGCATGGCTAACCGCACCGTGAGGGACAGCGAGCGGCCAGCAGCATTAAGCCACACGCTGACAGCCTGGGGTTACCCACACGCCAATGGAACAGGCATGGCTAACCGCTAACTGCTAACCGCACCGTGAGGGACAGCGAGCGGCCAGCAGCATTAAGCCACACGCTGACAGCCTGGAGTTACCCACACGCCAATGGAACAGCATGGCTAACCGCTAACTGCTAACCGCACCGAGAGGGACAGCGAGCGGCCAGCAGCATTAAGCCACACGCTGACAGCCTGGGCTTACCCACACGCCAGTGGAACAGGCAGGGCTAACCGCTAACTGCTAACCGCACCGTGAGGGACAGCGAGCGGCCAGCAGCATTAAGCCACATGCTGACAGCCTGGGGTTACCCACACGCCAATGGAACAGGCAGGGCTAACCGCTAACTGCTAACCGCACCGAGAGGGACAGCGAGCGGCCAGCAGCATTAAGCCACACGCTGACAGCCTGGGGTTACTCACATGCCAGTGGAACAGGCATGGCTAACCGCTAACTGCTAACCACACCGTGAGGGACAGCGAGCGGCCAGCAGCATTAAGCACTGTGCAGATAATCTAAGACATTGAAGAATGGGAACAATAAAGGAAGAGCTTTAATGAAATCGGCTTTTCAATGACACTGTTTAGAGTGATTCCACACCAGGCCGAGGGCTACAAGTTACCACGATTAACCACAATAACCAAGCTGGAGACCAGTTATTTCGGTACAGGTCAGCCACACAGACTGTTTAATAGGTAACTGTTTTTCTAACTTTTTATTCTGTAGACCAGGTGAGACCTGGACATATTAAAGTAGAGGCAGCTGTGCACGGGGGGGGGGGTTGAACCCTCCAAAATCAGCTCCCACCGTCCCTTGGTCAGCAAAATCTTCAAGGAGGAACCTATCCATAGTGTTCCCCCCCGAAAATGTATTATTTTTGACTACCAGATTAGACCAAGACGACCTGGGACCTCGTCAGCTGCCAAGGTGCGAACTTTACATCAATTCCTGCCCCAGCAGGCAGAGGGCAGCAACTACCAGAGGCAGCAGGTACCTTGGCAGGTCGCACAGGACGCGGCTGCAGTGGTGTGCTGCCATTGGCTCAACTGACAGGCCGTAAACAGCATGACCTGCTGGCTGCCCCCCCCCCCCCCAACGCCCGGGGGAATAAGACAGTTCAAGGGGCTGTGGCGTGTCCTACTCAAGCTGCAGATACACACGGCAAACTAAAAAATTGTTTCTCCCTCTCTCTCTCTCTCACACACACACACTCTCTCTTACTTTCTCTCTCTCTCCCTCCATTTTCTCTCTTTTCTGTCTCCCCACCCACGGGGTCCCGCCTGCCCCCTAAGATGACCACAGAGAGCCCTGAAATGTTGTTTGCTCGTCCATGTAAAACTGCAGTAATTAATTCTCTCATTCCTCCCAACAAGCTCCCAGAGTCTGGATATTTCCACACTTCCATGAAGGGGAGGGTCGTGCCACCTCCTTCCCAGTGGCAGCGTGGTTTGTAAGGTTGGGGGCAGGGGGGGTATCCTGCTGCCAGGACTGCATGGGGGATCTGCTGGAAACATGATAAAATGCCCGTGAGGGGCTTTGAGAGCCGTGCCCACTCCGCATGAAAGAGAGCGACAAGTAGGGACTTTAACATCAAACCTGTCGTCTGCACTGACAAGACCCACGACTTCCACATTGACTGGATAATCAGAGGCTCCCAACCGCTGTGCCCCGCTAGAACAAGACCCACGATTGTCAAACTGACCGGATGTTCATTGGTTTTCAGTACATTATTAGCCTTTACAAGTCCTGAGTAGCAATAAATAATATTGATATAATGATGATAATAATCGACATTATATCAGCTGGAGCAATTGCCCTATGCTGATAAGGTGGCGGAATCTGATTGTGCCTGTTTTTTTCCCTTTTCATTTGCAGTATTATGAATGCGTGAGCTTTTTTAAGCGCGAGACATGGAGACTTTACAGAATGCACTTAGAATATTTAATACACAAATAAGTCACTGAACAGCACAGAATTTCAGTAACTCAAGAAAACACAGACACAGGCTGGGGGGATGAGGAGACACAGACTGGGGGGGTGAGGAAACACAGACACAGACTGGGGGGGGGTGAGGAAACACAGACACAGACTGGGGGGATGAGGAGACACAGACTGGGGGGGTGAGGAAACACAGACACAGGCTGGGGGGATGAGGAGACACAGACTGGGGGGGTGAGGAAACACAGACACAGACTGGGGGGGGTGAGGAAACACAGACACAGACTGGGGGGATGAGGAGACACAGACTGGGGGGGTGAGGAAACACAGACACAGGCTGGGGGGATGAGGAGACACAGACTGGGGGGGTGAGGAAACACAGACACAGACTGGGGGGGTGAGGAAACACAGACACAGACTAGGGGGATGAGGAGACACAGACTGGGGGGGTGAGGAAACACAGACACAGGCTGGGGGGATGAGGAGACACAGACTGGGGGGGTGAGGAAACACAGACACAGACTGGGGGGGTGAGGAAACACAGACTGTGCTTTGGTCTGCCGAAACACCAATATGATAAATGCCTTTTACATTAAATATATTGAAGGCCAAACCTGAATTGAGGAGACAGTTTCATAACTAACAGCTGTTCTGCGTCGATACCTGATAAGATTTCAGCGCATTCACTGCCAAGCAGCGAGAAGGCCTAACTGTTTGTGTGAACGGTCCTAATCAATATTTGGCCACAGGGCTGAAGGTAGGATGTGAAATAGGCCTTAAAATGAAATGTCACGCTTTAAATATGTCCCTTTATAGACCAGTCTCTGTGCCTCTTTGGCTGGGGGTAATATCAGCACCAAGTTTTATGGGATGTGAAGGATGAGAAGATCCAGACGGAACATATTGGGAAAATGAGTAAAGCTTGGGGGTCACATGACCATGGTGCATCTCTTTCAAAACAGAGCAGGGAATTCTGGGAGTACCTGGGAGCCAGTGATGAACAAAATTGGGTTTCAAAACCAATATGGAAGCAAGCTGTCAACTAAGAAAATATTCAAAGACATCCTCTGTGAGTTTTCGACTGGACACACATCTTAGGAAATTTTGGATGGATTTCTGCTCCATTTCAGTTCAATGTAGAAGAAGATCTTATGGAGGATCGTCATGATTTGAGCACCTTAAATGTACACTGGAATTTGGTATTGCTGAACATTTGCTGCAAAAAAAGAACATGCACTGAACTGAACGGGCAACACAATGACAATACAAATGCCTTTCATTCTCTTTACAAAGGGAAATCACCTTGCCTTTAGCAAGCAAAATGCGCTACGCTTGAAATGCGGTGTACATCCGTCATGTTTTCATTCATTTAGGCTGTAATGGTAATAAATAAGCGAGGCAGGAGGTGGACAGAATAACAGACACATCACATGACAAAGGACTTTAACTTTGAAGTGACTCAATCATAATTATAAACTCAGCTACAGAGGTGAGTCTGAATGCCAGTTAGCAGCATGCGTGTCAGTTATGGAAGGGATCAGACCAGCAGCCCTGCGGGACGATGAAGAGACACAAAGCGGCCAAGTAGCTGAGTTTCAGGCACAGGTCACAAAATATGCAGAATTATTTTACGTGTCAAGGTGAACAGTCTCAAAAACCGTAACAGCATGTGGCAAAGTGAATCGGCAGAGGATCAGTGGTCACAAGGACTGAGTAAGTGGGAAAACAATCCAGTCAATCCTCAAAAATGATGACAGGACTCCATCAGCACTTTCTTAATCCATTTTTAACAAACACTGAATGTTGTGATGGTTGTAACTGTGGCAGGTTGTCATTCAGAAACCACTTGGATTCACGGCCACTGCACGAGTGCCATATTCCAAGATGGCAATGTCTATAAACACTGTGGAATGATTTCACTAGATATGAACATGTCCACCACTTTCATCCCTCACGGACCACATAGGTTTAACCTTTTTATATCCTCCTGAGACCCAAGGAAGAAAGTGTTTTTAAGAATTTTAGGTTTTTTTGTCTTTGGAGGAAATAAGACATCTTACAATTTAGATTTTTTCAAATTTATTTTTGTTTTTAATTTCACAGCATGTCCTCTTTAGTGTACAACAGGAATAAATATGTTTCCTTACATCAGTGAAAAGATAGATGCAAAAACAAAATGTCCACTACAATGGACATAAATGAATATGTGGGGTCTCAGGAGGATATAATTAACTAATATCCCACAAAACTTATTTAAGGACTTAATGCCAAGATGGACTCTTGCTGTTTTGAAGGTGAAGGTGAATGCTGGCCCTGTTCCTCACCAGGATCCTGATCTCAGCTACTTCATCCACGCCTTTCCTGGAGCTCTGTGGAAGGTGGAGCATGCAGGCCCCACGTGTGGAGCCTAGAGGGGGCTCTCCGTGCCTGTGTACTCAGCTGCCATGCACACAGTCGATCCGCCGTGAAAATGAGAGCAGCTCAACTGCAAACAACTACCAACTGTTACGACTGCTGAAGATGGGGGAAGGGGGGGGGGCACTTTTGGCTTGTGCGCCCCCCCTACCACCATGATCCACGCTTCACGTGTACTGGTTGGGCAGACAGAAAATTCTTCCATGTACTTGGGGTGATAATTGGTTTTTCCCCCCAGCTAGAGCCTGTCGGCACAGCTGGGATCTTCTGGGAGTTTGATGTGTCAGAGTCCTGCTGGTATCTTTGCCACCCCCCCCCCCCCACACCCCCCACCCCAAGTTTCACCTCTGTGAGCAAACTGCGGAAAAAAAATGAGGCCCATGTGTGGAAGCGCCGCTTTCAGGGTGTGGCCGGTAGTGGGGGTGCTGTCTGAGGGAGAAAGAGGCACGTCGCCGATTTAGCGAGGAGATAAAGAAGCAGGAATGATGCTGCGGGGAGACAGGCAGACTGAGTCGCCGCTGCCCAGTGAGACCCGCATCGGCCCCCCTGCCTGCATGAGGGGGCTGTTACGGTCACTGTCATGGAAAGCCAGCAGTGGATTAATGCACAGACCATTCCAGGTTACAGCCTAGGGCCCTGGCAAAACTAGGGCCCCCATTCAAAGAAACAGGAGTCTCCCCGCCCTCCCTCGCTCGGTAAATTTTACCGCTGATCAGTGAACACGACATGGTATCATTATAAATACTCTCTTGTTTCTCTCCTGGCTCCAAAAGAAACAGCTCAAGTGACAGCCTGAGGGTCCCCGGAGAAGCTCATCCACCCCTGGTCACCACAGAATTCTGCCTTGCAGTTCCCTCCAGGAGAACCTGCTACAAAATGATGTGAATTAGGGAATGATGGTAAGTTTCACTCGATGCTGTTTGGCCCTACATTGCAAGTCCAAATCCCCCCCATCTGCAGCTCAGGGATATAAAAGGTTTGTTTTTCTCCGAGCCTCCTTGCCTTATTACTGTTTCCATGGTGATGGGAACGCCACGGAATGTTTGCCCGTTACTAGGCGCCGCGGTCGGCTTCTCCTGTGCCGTCCATCTGCATGTTTAAGGGTGTTCTCTGCTTCCGGAGCCTTCTGTCACGCGCCCGCATTCCGCAGCCCACGTTCCGGCTCGGCTTCGGGACTGACTGATGGCTGGTGATTCGGAATGTCTTTATTCTCACCGAACCATCCATTCCGTCTGCCACGAGGCGTCATTTCTTCACAGTCGATATATCGGGAGAGTCCCTCTGGGAGCAGTAATTTGCTGGCAGTATATGCCGCAAACGGGCTCGTATTTAAAGAGCTAAGGAACGTCTCCCTTTTCTGCAGACTCACTGTTAGGCAGGATCTTCCGTTTTTTTAATATTATCCACTCTGACCTTTTCCCAAGGATGTGCTGAAAAGCAGGAAACTTCCTTCATCCATCTTATCCTCCGTAAGCAACTTCTTACGGCATCTCTGCGAGGACGGGGCTGACCAGACACGCGCACACGCGCACGCGCACGCGCACACGCACACGCGCACACGCGCACGTGGAGCATGTCTGGACCCATACACAGATTATTATCTAATGTGCTACAACACAATTAATGTGGGAATGTTTATCTTGGATTTGGAAATGAGCTCACCTTTCATCAGGCTCTGTCCTTGCGGCTCTATTTAATTATTCAAAGAGAGACAGTGTCTTACATGGAGAGCAGCTTAGCCCTATGGATAAGCAGCAAGGCACGTCTGGACTACAAACAGAAACGGTAATGGGGGGCCTAATTAGCCAACCCCCTCCCCCGAACAGCAGGACCCTGGATCCCAGCACCGCCCAGCGGGGGCGTGGGAACGTGGGCGGGGCAGGTGACAGTATGGGTAATTGTACCTGTTGTTCCTAGATGCGGGCAGGTGTCGTGCCATCTGCCAGAGGAGGTGGGCCAGTTTGTCAACTGGAGTCCCCCCTTTGTGGCTTGTCTTTCAGAGATGGGGGGACAATGGGGGGGGGGGGGGGATCGGCAGGGAGGCTCAGGACGGCCAATATCACAGCATCTGTAAGGGCGAAATGACCCAAGACGGTGAGCACAAACAGAAAGGACAGGGTAACAGCTGATGCCACTGGGATTCAGGGAGAGTCTCCAGTCTGTCTCTGGGAGGGTGGGGTCTTTCTTCCACACCCTCGTTGAGTCAATATGCAGTAAGTCTATGCAGAGAGTTTAATTAATCAGCAAAGCAGCCCCCCTGTTTACATTTGTCTGAGTCCTGCAGGAGAAGAGACGACCTTGATTTGATTTCCTTTGACACTGCTGACAGCCTTAATGTGCCCATGTGTTACTGAAGGCAGCTTCTGGGAGGAGCATGCTCACGCTAATCTGTCACCTAATAAACTCCCCAACATGCAGGACTGCTGCCTCTTACCACTCTTCATAAATTATGCATTATGTTTTTATTTAGCAAATATCTATCTTCCATCTTGGTTACTGAAGAATAAACTTCTTTGTGTGTATGAACTGACATCTCCTGGGGTGTAATCAGTACTGTCCGTATTCTGCAAAGTCTGAAAATGCACCCTGATCTTCCTCTTGCTATTCCGTTCCAGGGCTGATGGTCTGGATCACCTTTCAAAGCCCAATCTGCAAAGATCTGGCCCCAGATGATGCTTCTGCAAGCCTGTTTGTACGGGCTCCTGGTCATGCAGCTCACACAAGACTGTGTGGAATCAGTGACTTACACGTCAGCGTCCAAAAGCGCCGTGCACAGGAAGCTCACACGTCGTGGCCCGTAAGACGTATGACGTGTCCATGAAATCAGCCTGGAAAGATCTTGCAATTAATGTTGGCGGCAGAAACCTGTCTGCAGTGGGTCGCCGAAGCAGGGAGGCTGTTTCCCAGGTGTGAACGGGGAGTCCTGACAGCCGTTGTGCGCAGGGCTGATTTATGAAGGCCGGGGTGCCTCTTCCTTTGAGGACGGGAGGAGAAACAGGAGGGATCATCAGTCGCTTCGGTTTCATTTCTAAGCTTCAGTATTCCTATGTGTGCTGCTCCCTGTCGCTATGGTTTCATCTCCGCGGCCGGTCACTTATAGCGCCATCATGTGGTCAGACCAGTCATCCACCAGTAATTCCACCAATGGCCCAGTTTGGTGACTCAGGCGTGGATCCTGATAAGGACAAGATATACAGTTTCCCAGGGAGTATTCTCCCCTGGTATCACTGCAAGTTGGCATGTATGCATCTGTGTTAAAGTGAAATTGGGCATCACAGTTTGCTTTGGGGAGGGGGGGGGGGGGGGCAAGCCTAGGTGATGCTCCTTGGAGGGGGGCTGGAATTCCTGAGCCAGAGCCTTCACTGTGATGTGGTGGAAGTGACAACATGCATGTCCTTAGCGTGTGTGCGTGTCCCTCTCTTTGTTATCCCCCATAGCAGGAAAGAGCAGCTGCTTAGATTAATGACAATGAGCTGCAGATGGGACAAACCCGTGACTGCACCCCTCCCAGACTGGCCCAGTGTGAGCACTGATCTCTGCTCGCGGCGTTTTGCTGGCCCATGGGTCGCCTACCCCGTGTGAACTTCTGTGAACGTTCCGTTAGTCTCTCACATTTCAGGTTACAGTTTTCTAAAAGAAACAATTATGTAATAATAGAGGTATGTTCCAGCTTACTGCTTACTTTGCCCCCCCCCCCTCCCCCCATCCCGATTTACCCTCTTAAACTGGAAAAACTCATATGAAGTGAATTGCGGGAAATTTCATGCGAAGGCTAAACACTGCAATGGACGAGGGCTCTCAGGTCAAAACGTCACCCCTGCCCTCCTCAGCCGCTCAGGTCGTGGGTCTTTTTCAAGACTCGCCATTTTCTCATTCTTTTTTTTATTCTCACTTTAGTCAGGGGAGAGGCATCTCGCCGGGGGCAGATATGCAGTTAATGATGAGGACAGAGTCACTTTGGATCTGATTCAGCCAAAAAGCCCCTGAGTTAACCACCACAGCGTTTCATGGTGCATGTTTCACCCTGCTGGCCAACAGCTGAATTGCAGCAGCCAGGATGAGGGAATGTAAGGTCAGTTCTGAAACAGCCCCTTAAATCTATCCTTCTGTCGTGCTCCTAGCAACAGATCCACAGCAGACCACATCTCATGTCCATGGCGACGGAGAAGGGGGTTGGGGGTGGGGGGATGTTCCTCAGCAGGAGTGAGGCAGAAGAAGCTCTTCAGGGGCTGAGGCTTCACAAACATCTTCAGATACACCTACGGGAGCAGAAATGGTGAGGTTCCTGGCATTCGGGTTCTGATCTGCGAGAAGGATCCCTGCTTCCCCATTTCCCTCCATGCTGCCCCCTCCCCACGTGTCGGGCCATGCGGACCTTTCCCGAGCGGATTGGCGGTACCCAGGCACCGTATCGCCGCTGCAAGTCCCCCAGATTAGTTATTTCTCCATTCGTGAGTCATCTGTGGTTTCCTCTTTGACCGCGGATGAACCTGAGCTTCTGCAGAGCCCTTTCTGAACATGAATGAAATCCGAACAGTAAAGAATGCAGCGACACATCGGAGGTCAGTTTCAGATGTTTAAAGGATCATGTCCTGCCAATTGCTCTCAAAAAAAAATGAATCAACTTTTGCTACATAAACGAGGGCTGTGTGGGTGAGTTTAGTGCCATAATGTACAGCCCATGGTCACATGACAATCACAACATCTGCTTCCATGTGTTTGAATTCTGTGTGTCAATTCAAAACTAGTTATAATCCATCGACTCATAAAATTAGACGCCAGTCTGCTCCTCTGTGAATAGTAAGGACCAGTTTGTTTCATTGGACTACGTACGTCAGAGCACCGTGTGATGGACGGCTCCCTCAGCCAATCGCTTCATGAGCCTGCCAGCCCTGACTGCCTAGACCAATGCTTTGTCTGTCCGTTTTACTGTGACATTAGGAGCAAGTGGACAGGTGCCCAGACAGTATGGTTTCCTGGGCTGCCCTCCAGCTGACGGTCATTTATCTCTCCCTCTCTCTCTCTCTCGCTCTGCCTTTTCTACCAAATAAGCCAATACCTGATAACTGCAGCTGGGCTGTTTTTGTTGGCAAAACCTTGGGGCCTGGTGCCCCCATTCTCTGTTTAATTATTTGCTCCCATTGTTTGTATGTATTTGCTGGACTTGGCTTAACAATAGTGCCCCCACAGCAGAGTCTCCCTTGTGGAAGTGCTGCCTCTGACTCCTCCCCCTAGATACACTTCTACCATCCCACTTATGTCCGGCCGTTCCAGGCTCTGTCCTGGTTTTGGTTTCCATCCTCCTTTGGCACCTTTGGACCAGCTGGTGTCCAGTATGGCACGCCACGCTCCCGCCCGCGCTCCCGCCCCTGCTCCTGCCGCGCTCCCACCCGAGCTCCCGCCCCTGCTCCCGCCGCGCTCCCGCCACGCTCCCGCCCGCGCTCCCGCCCCTGCTCCTGCCGCGCTCCCGCCGCGCTCCCACCCGAGCTCCCGCCCCTGCTCCCGCCGCGCTCCCTCCCGAGCTCCCGCCCCTGCTCCCGCCGTGCTCCCACCCGAGCTCCCGCCGCGCTCCCACGTCTGCCTCGCCTCATGTCCCAACACCTGATCACTCCAATCTCACTACATAAATAAATAGGAACGCCGATGATTTTGGAGCGTCTGGTGATTTTTCCTTCCTGCTCGCTCTGCCCATGTTACCTGCCACCAGCTTGTGTCTGGCTGCCTGAGACTTGTTCTCGCCACAATAGCAGTGTGCAAATCTGGCCACTCATTTGCATGGGTTAGGTTTGGTGTTTCTAGGGCCCCTGAAATCACTTCCAGCTCTCTGCCCCCGGTCCCAGTGTAATAACTATTTATGGCCAACAGGGGGCCCTAAACCTCAGGGGCTTTCGCTGATACTCTCTGCCGTATCAACAGGACTCTCTTCTCCAACACTGATGGGACTCTCCCCCCCCCATTCCCACCCTGTCAGGACTCTCTCCCCCCCCCCCCTCCATTCCCACCCTGTCAGGACTCCCCCCCCCCCATTCCCACCCAGTCAGGACTCTCTCCCCCCCCCATTCCCACCCTGTCAGGACTCCCCCCCCCCACATTCCCACCCCGTCAGGACTCTCTCCCCATGCTTACAAACGTCTTTGCCGTGACTCGACTCCTCTCGCTAGGATAGGGCCTGGATGGGGGGGGGGGGGGGGGGGGGGGGGGGTGGTTGTGCGATTAGCCTCCCCGCTAGGTGTTCTCTTCTAGGGCCCTCGATGCGTGTAGGGCTCTCGACTTGATGAATCGCGGTGCACAGAGTGTATGAATTATTGCCGTTTCTCACACAGTCGTGCACCAGCTCGCAGCCCGTGCCTCACATTATGATCTCTCCTGTACTGTATGCCATGTCAATGAAATTCATTCAACAGCCAAATACTTAACAGCTAAATCATTTCAATTAACTGTGACTTAACTGGAGGCACTCTTGTCTCACACCACTGGGTCCAGGGTTCGAGTCTCTGCTGTGGTTCCATGTAACAGAATGGGCCATAGTCGTGTGTGAGTGTGAGTAAGTGTGCCCTGTGATGGGTTAGTGCCCCATCCTGCCTTGTGCCTAAAGCCTCCAGGATAAACTCCATACCCCGTGTGACCTTGAATAGGATAAGCAGGTATGGGAAATGGATGGTTGTGGCTCAGTGGGTTAAAGTGCTGTGCTGTGGAAGGTTGCCGCTTCAAATCCCCTGATTGGCTGAGTGATGTCACCATTGGGCCCTTAACCCCCAATTGTTCCAGGCACTGCTGGACCCTGCTGTTTAAAATAATAATAATAATAAGTCTGTTGCTTTGGGTAAAAGCATCTGCTACATAAATCAAAAGATAACAAACTTAATTCCCAGCACACAAGAAGGTTGTGAGAGGGGAGGGGGAATCAGGTAACAGCAAAGGTTTTCTTTCTTGAATCTCTGAGTGGTCTCTGGCTCCCTTTCAAGCTCACTCTGCTCTGTAATTTGGAAAAGAAAGGAGCTCTTCTACCATAAAAAGGGATTCTGGTCCACTAACAGGGAATCTCATTTAAAAAACCACAGTGTACTTTTGTGTGACTTTTTAAACAGTTCATCGTTATTTTTGTTAACCTTTTTACGAGTATTTCTCACATTTTCCTACACGCTGAAGTTCATAACAAGACCCAGATAGGCTGGAAATTAGGCCCTGATATCACCTGTGTTACGGATCTCATTATAAAGTCAAGTGATGTTTTTATCTGTGGCTGGAATTTGAGGATGGAACAGAGAAAGGAAACATGAAAGTGTCCGTGTTCTCTCCCTCTCCCTCTGTCTCTCTCTTTCTCTCTCTCTCATACTCACTCACCCCTCTGCATTAATAACCTCCTGAGACCCCACCCATTCATTTATGTCCATTGTAGTGGACATTTTGTTTTTGCATCTATCTTTTCACTGATGTAAGGAAACGTATCTATTCCTGCTGTACACTAAAGAGGACATGCTGTGAAATTAAAAACAAAAATAAATTTGAAAAAATCTAAATTGTAAGATGTCTTATTTCCCCCAAAGACAAATAACCTACAATTGAAGGACACTTTCTTCCTTGGGTCTCAGGAGGATAAACAGGCTCTGATCCTTGCGGTCACACCGCATTTGATAACACATCTCTGGCTTCCTGTAAATTTCCTCCAAATTCGGCGATTCCTCCCACAGTCCAAAGTCCTTGTGTGGGCTGGTACCTCTGTAGTGTGAGTATGAGTGGGATCCTATCCAGCCCATTCCCTGCCTCGCGTCTGTCCCTCTATGATGGTGTTTCCCTGGTCCCCAGGGACCCACAGATAGGCCACTTTTTTGCTTGGGAGCTGGGATGGTGCAAAAACCTGGACCGGCTATGGATCCCTGAGGACCGGATCGGGAAACAATGCTCTATGGAATACTCTGTTACAGGGAGTGGTAATCCCCTCCAACAGCTGGACGTCCTCTTTTCCCACCTCCCAAGAAACAATGGAGCCCACAGCGGCCCAAACATGGCCAGCGTCTGCTTCTCGTCTGACATCGATCCAGGTGTGTCGGTGTACCGGAACCTTCTACGCTGCACATTGTGTGTGCGCTTCTGGAGTGACTTTGGCCAATGGCGCCCCTGGTGGGTTCTAATTATGAACTGTGGGCTCACGGTCCCCCTTAATTACAGCACACCGCTGAGACTGAATAACAACAAGACATGCACAGAGAAAGTGTGATTATCTTTAATACCCGCACGCGGCGAGAACACGCCCGGGTCAGACACCGTGGAGCAGGCTGCCGCGCGATGTTTACTGTCTGCCTGCGATATAATTCATCCTTGATTAAAAAACAAGCGCAGGTACAGTAAGATGCTATCGCTGTCATGTTTTTCACTCTCAGCTTACGCCGGGAAATAGCTGTCAGTTCATTACACAGCCAGACGTGAGAGGGTTCCGTAAAAAGGGGTACAGGTGAGAGGCGGGTCCTGGTGGTGGTGGCAGGGGCTACAGTGGCGACCCTCTTCACGCCCACACAAAATAGAGCCAGCTGACTGAGGCGTGGATCTGAAAGATCTGGCAAGCAGGAATTTACCCATAATTCCCTTCTTCAACTGACCGATTAAGGTTGATGATAAAAAGGCGGCAAAGTGACGTCAAGCTACACAGCTAACAAGCATGTTTTCTGGCCGGCTGAATCGACTAATACCCGGCAACAGTCAGCAGGAAGTGGATTCTCATTGGCTGATCTGCCCCCAGTCCATGCTTTGGGGGAGGTGGACATGTGAGTCTCTTCCTGGAAGTAAAGCTGTTACAAGTGTCTGCATGTGGGGAATAAAACACATATTATTGGCCCCGGCTGCCTGCTGGCTCCAGACTTTTCTGCTGAAGAAAAGTTTAATGAGAGAGATTCTTTGGGCGCTCATTAAATAGACAGCGAGCGTAACACCTTTGCACCAGTACAAGGCACCGAGTTCATCTCCAGTCCGCTGACTCGTCCTTTAATCGAGGCTGAAAAAGCTTGCAGAGTTACGGGCCTGGGTGGCAACTCCAATTCCCAGGGATAACCTCCGGCGGGATGATGCAAGGTCCATTCCGTGGGATGGCGGCCCCTAGAGGTGGGGGGTGATGCAAGGTTTATTTCTGGTGTTAGTGCTGGCTGGACAGGACAGTGAAACAAGAAAGGGTGGAGGAGGGGGGATGATGTAGTGCCTAGTGCCAATCCCTGCAGCTGGGGCCTCTTAACAGGGGGGACAATTCCATCTAATTTATATGTATATAGTACCTTTCACAATACAGTTGTCTTAAGGCATCTAACAAGCGTCTGGCAATCCATTACTGCGTCATTTATAGAAAATGATGCATGAAACAAGAAAAATGAAAGGGGGAAGAGACAATGCCACAAGAAAACATAGGAGAGGACCCCCCCCCCCCCACCGCCGACATGCTAACATTGTAGGAAATGAGCCTGTTTATTACAAGCAAGGAGTGAACTGAGATCCCAATCCCATTCCCCCCACGACCCTGAATAGGACAAGCGGTTTCAGAAAATGGATGTGGATGCAAGTGAGGTCCTTCAGAGTCCATCAAGGAGTCAGTTCTCCAGGCAGGTCTCTGTGACTCAATAGACTGCAGATGTTAAACCTCAGTGTCACGCTCCCATGGCACTGAACACTGCATCCAGTGAGGCGCCGGGCAGGGAGACCCTGTACACGGGGCGCTTGGTGACAGCACGCTTGGTGACAACATGCTTGGTGACAGCACGCTCGTTTCCTCCACAGCACCCTGCAGCCCTGGAGGAATAATCAGTTTAAGAAACTAATAAAGAATAGATTAAGCTAAAGCACAGAGGAATTCACCGGAAAGGAGGGGGAATCAGCTGACGGGAGGAAGTATTAGGGATGGGAAGGAAGGAAGGAAGGAAGGAAGGAAGGATAGAAAGAAAGAAAGAAAGAAAGAAAGAAAGAAATGATGGAATAAAAGGAGGACATCAAGATAATGAGGCGGACTTAAGGAGCCGATCATCAAGTGAGGCCCGTAAACCAAGAAGACGTATGGTTCATTACTCAAAAATGGGCTTATATGTTTAAAGCACACTTTCCGCTCATATGCAAAGGGATTTGCAGTGTATTCTTTGTCAATCCTCCCATTTAGTGGCTTTCGCAACTGAGACTGGCCGCCTGTGCAATCAATTAGTGTAAAAGCAACAGAGCAAGGTGCTTTCATCTCGGTGACGCAAGACATGTTAGTGGTGGGGGGTGGGGTGGGGTGGGGTGGGTGGCTGGGCGGGTTGGCAATGACAGAAACGCAAAGGAGCATGCAGCGGAAGGGGGAAAATGCCGGATGATAATTGATCCTTCATAAAAAAATTCCCCAATTTCCTGGCTTCTTAATAGCAACTAGAATGAGAGATTTTACCCCTGCAATCAGGAATGAACCTTTAGTCCATCACTCTGTTTTACGCATCACCTGTGAGATTATCGTGTTTTCAACAGCCCTCCCAGTTGTCACCAACTGTTCTGATTGGACATTTTGATCCTGCAAGGGATTTTCCTCCAGAAGGGTCAACTAGTTTTGCTGCCCATATATACTGAGTGACAGCACTTACAGATCACAGAGCGCATGCTCTGCTATGCAAGTATACTCAGTGACAGCACTTACAGATCACAGAGTGCATGTTCCTCTATGC
Source organism: Paramormyrops kingsleyae (assembly GCF_048594095.1). Taxonomy (NCBI): domain Eukaryota; kingdom Metazoa; phylum Chordata; class Actinopteri; order Osteoglossiformes; family Mormyridae; genus Paramormyrops; species Paramormyrops kingsleyae. Next base: position 2,868,382 of record NC_132813.1, read on the forward strand.
ATATATACAAAGTAACAGCACTGACAGATCACAGAGTGCATGCTCTGCTATGCAAGTATACTCAGTGACAGCACTTACACATCACAGAGTGCATGTTCTTCTATGCATGTATACAAAGTAACAGCACTGACAGATCACAGAGCGCATGCTCTGCTATACAAGTATACTCAGTGACAGCACTTACAGATCAACAAACAGAGTGTACTGCTGTCCATGCATACTCAGTGACAGCAGTCACAGATCACAGACAGCTTACTCATTCGTTGATGTATACTCTGACAGCACATAAAGGTCACAGAGTGCTTTGCTATCCATGTATACTCAGGGACTGAACCATCAAATCACAGAGATCGTGCTCTACTGTTCATGTATACTCAGTGACAGCACTTATAGATCACAGATAGTCTGTTCTTCTGCCCACCCACAGAACTTGGGTATTTGTGTTCATATTTGGATTCAACTGGGACTGAAAGCCTCAGTTTGTCTGAATGCTACCCCTCGAAGACTTGATGAAAACTCGTCAGTGCCAAGACGGAGGTGAAATCACTGTGCCAGCAAGTGGTACTCTGTGGAAAATAAGCTCTGCGCCACCAGATATAAAAGGAAAGGGTTTGCTGTTCATTACAGGGGAACATGTGCTACTGCGCTGGAGAGAGGGATGGGCCCTTCCTGTTCCAGCTCACACAAATGACGCGGATTTATAGACACGGATTTTCAGGTCCTCTTCCCTTTGCTGCAGGACCTCAAAATATGTACAAGACGGATGGCTTCCTTCCTGCGTCAGAAATCCGCGATAGAGACAGATGGAGTCGAACGAAAGGAATGTCGCCTGCCTGACAGGAATGTGAAGCCGGTCATCACAGGAGAGGGAGGGAAGGGTCATGTGTGCTGCAGGCTCTTTGGGTGTGTCCTGTGCGACCACTGGGGGGCGTGTTCTACACGCACAACATTCATATTCCGAGCTTCCAGAAATGGGAAGGAGATACTCCGAGGATATAGCCAGAGGTTCTAAAAAAGAGGGACATTTTAAGCCGATTTAAATGAATGTGGACTTGTTTGTTTGTTGGTTTTCAAGTATAATAAAAGCAGATTTCTCATGTATATTCCCTATATGGCAGGCATATCAGAGCGGGGGTTTTATCAAAAGCCGAGAGATATTATGTGACAGCTGGGGAGTGCGATCTCTCTGGGCTGCGCGTAATCGCCGGCTTGGTTAACACGCTACTCCTGCCCAGGGTGCTTCTGGGTGTCACTCAGCCAGCTAAAAGCTTGTCACCCCGTGACACCCTCATTCCTGTGACACGTCTGCTCCTCGGCGACGTCCACGGACAGATCTGGGGTGTCGGGGGGGTCAAAAAGTCAGGGCATCGACGAGTTCGGTGGGTGGGGCAGGTGGGTCAGGGCACCAACGGCTGTGAAATCAGAACACTGGGAGACTGAGGGAGTGGGGGGGGCGGTGTTGAGAGCATGATGCCGTACAGTAGGCCCCCATCTGGATAAAAGGATAAGGGCAAAGCGGCAAAGGAAAATCATCCATTCCTGTGGAAGAAGTGAAGAAGAATGAGTGGAGAGTCCCCACAAAGATATGAAAACAACGTGTGTGTGTGTGTGTGTTTCTGTGTCTGTGTGGTCCTGTGTGTGTGCATGCGTGTGTGTGTGTGTGTGTGTACTCATGTGTGTGTCTGTCTGAATAGGTCATATAAACATTACATTGTGGGGACCAAATGTCCACACAGTATGATACAAATCTGTTATTTCTGACATTCTGGGGACCATTTTTTGGTCCCCATATGGGGAAATTCAATTTTATAAATCTGTGGCTGTGTTACAAAAGCCAAAGACATATTTTGTTTGGTTAAGGTCATGGCTAGGTAGGGGTTAAGTCCATCAAAAATTCAATTTTATAAATCTGTGGCTGTGTTACAAAAGCCAAAGACATATTTTGTTTGGTTAAGGTCATGGCTAGGTAGGGGTTAAGTCCATCAATGTTGGGATTTGGGTTTTACCGATAGAAATGAATGGACAGTCCTCACAAGATATGAGTACAGGTCTGCGTGCATCTGAGTGTGTGAATGTGTGTGTGTGTGTGTGTCTCTGTGTCTGTGAGCACCTGTGTGTGCGTCTGTGTGTCTGTGTGCACCTCTGTGTGTGAATGTGTGTGTGTGTGTCTGTGTGCACCTGTGTGTGTGAATGTGTGTGTGTGTGTGTCTGTCTGTGTGCACCTCTGTGTGTGAATGTGTGTGTGTGTGTCTGTGTGCACCTCTGTGTGTGAATGTGTGTGTGTCTGTGTGCACCTGTTTGTGTGAATGTGTGTGTGTGTCTGTGTGCACCTCTGTGTGTGAATGTGTGTGTGTGTGTGTGCACCTCTGTGTGTGAATGTGTGTGTGTGTCTGTGTGCACCTCTGTGTGTGTGTGTCTGTCTGTGTGCACCTGTGTGTGTGAATGTGTGTGTGTGTCTGTGTGCACCTCTGTGTGTGAATGTGTGTGTGTGTGTCTGTCTGTGTGCACCTGTGTGTGTGAATGTGTGTGTGTCTGTGTGCACCTCTGTGTGTGAATGTGTGTACCTGTGTGTGTGAATGTGTGTGTGTGTCTGTGTGCACCTCTGTGTGTGAATGTGTGTGTATCTGTGTGTACCTGTGTGTGTGAATGTGTGTGTGTGTCTGTGTGCACCTCTGTGTGTGAATGCGTGTGTGTGTGTGTGTGTGTGTGTGTGTGCACGCTGGATGAAGGGTGTGGATCCTATCAGGCAGGAATAAGGGCGACATTTTCACTGTCTCTGCAGCATCTGCTTGTTTATCCACTGCAATCTCTTTCAGAGAAAATTGCATCTTTTCGGAGCTCCGTGTGTCCATGCAGCAAAGTCCTATTATGTCGCTACACGAGTCTGCAGCAGCCTGTCTGAATAATGTCGTCTTTATCACTCAGCTGCCGGCCAGCGCTGCCCTTGTCAGTTGGCGTGGGGTGAACGGTGAGATCGACAGCCTTACTCGTCCTCTGTGTCCTTCTCCGTTGTCCCTCTGTTGTCTTTTATGTTTTCCCACAATGCACTTGGCCAGGCAAAAAAAGTGAAGTTATTTCACTCTGATAGCTACAGTTATAACCCCAAGCTTGAGCTGAAAGGGCAGCGCGAGTCTCACCCCCCCTTTCTCCCTCCACATCTCTCTTATTACTTTGCTTTGTTCCTTCTGTGATTTCAATAACGCCTTCATGCATGAATAAATGCATTTTCTTTCTCTCTTCTCAGTGAAAGATGTGTGGTGCTTATCATGAGCTTAAGCAGGAGGTCTGCATCTCCCTGGTCTCTTGCAGACCCTAACTCACGGTAGCCAAAGGCTGCAAGTGCAGCCTGTGCCCTTTACAAACATGGTTATGTTATGGTAAGATGGATTCCCGGTTCCGGCCTGGATTCCCGGTTCCATATGGTGTCACTCATCTGCTCATTCCCACGTTCCACGTCCTCATCGCTGTGGTTCAGGCCAGAATCCTCTGGATGTCATCAAAGAAATCTAGTCGACTGGGTCTGAACCTTGAACATCTCTCATTTGTCAAGTGCTTTCTTGTGTTTGAGTCAGATGTCAGGGTGCCCTGGGGGGGATGGAAGGGTCAGCGGAGATAGGAAGACCTTCTTCAGGGTCGGCGATGCTGTGGTTTTCCATTCCATCATTACGTTTTCCACTTTTTTTTTAACAGATTCTTAAGCAAGGTACGTTTTTGAGAAAGCAGGATCAGCCGGTCCCTGGAGCAATTGGATTTTAAGGGCTTGATCAAGCATCCAATGGTGACATCACTCTGCTGACCCTGGGATTAGAACTGGCAACCCTCCGACCACAGGCACAGCATCCTAACCCGCTGAGCCAGACGCTGCCCCATCTCTGCATGCCCAGGATTTGCATATGCTTTAAACTAGGGGTCTCCAAGTCCGCTCCTGGAGAGGTGCTGTCTAGTAGGTTTTCTCTCCTTCCTGGTTTCTGATGAGCCACTCCTGTTCCTGGTATTTACCTGGAACCAGAGCAGCATCCGGAGGTAAAGGTGAACTATTTGTACTTTCACAGAAAAGAATACAATCAAAATGTCTAAGGGGACACTGTGCTTTCGATACAACCTCAGTATCACATCAATTTCCTTCATTGTGTTTGTTTTTGCTGTATTTTGTCTGAACACTCACCTTATTCTTAAAGCAAACATATATATTTGCATTTCTGATTTCTGACATTCATTCATCATTTTCCCAACATCAATAGCCGAAGGTGCAGGAGCAGCAAACGGTCTGAGCCCCTGGGAATCGGACTGCGATGCCCGTGCTGTCACCGCACAGACACCAAGGTCACTCCTGACACGTTGCCGTGGCTCCCTGCTCACCAGGTGTCACTCCCGGGGTGAGAGAGGAGAAGTGTACATATGTTACCTGTGTGAGCTGTAGCTAGCCTGCTTAGATAAGACAGTGAGGTTCATCAGTCATATGCCCGCTTTACTCTGCGGCTGCAAACCCCACGCATTCCTGTACCCTTCCGGTGACTTCATGGTGCTCTATAAATAGTAGCTATTTACCCAGAGGTGTCAGACCTGCTCTTTGACAAAATTTTGAAGGAAACCACTGAATTGTTCGGGGTTCTTCCCTTTGTTCTTGTGTTCAGTGGTCTGTGACAGACTATAATGTTCAGAATCTAGCACCTCTGTTTCTAAAAGGTCGGAGATTTCCTGATCTCCTCTACAAATAACACATCAACGGGGAAACATGTTCTGAATTTGTACCCAGTACAGAATGTCTTTAGTCTGTTTTTAACAGCTTAATTATTATTTGGATTACAGTTTAGTCCATTTGCGGTTCTGGAATCAGCTCAAGGTTTTATTCAGTTAATTTTCTTGTGTTTCCTGAAGAAGTTAAGGGTCCAACTTCTAGAACCACTTCTGAGATTGAGATTGAATTTCACTTTTTTACTGTAGTTCTGTCCATCTTTCATGAAATTAGGTTCTGTTCTTTTCTCTTTCTGTGATTAAGAAGCAGACACCTCGAACCGGGTCACACGGGCAGCCAGGTCTGATCGAAGGTCCGGGAAGGAGGACTGTGGCTGCATTCCCGCCCGGCACCTGAGCCAGCCTCAGGACGTGAGGCGCGGTGTCGCTGTCCGACGTGCCAGTTCCCCGTTCCTCAACCTGGTGGGGGCGCTGGCGAGTGACATTCTGGATCCGAATCCGTCGTTTAGTGTGGCTGCACCAGAACTGGGTTTCCTCATTACAGAGTTGATGGAGAGAAGGAGAAAAACCTGGATAAATTGTTTATATTTGAGGCCAATCTGCCCAGAATAGAGGCAGCCAAAATGCTGCTTATTTTAAGGAGAAGAAAGGCATTTATCATGCAAGAAAACTGATGAAATTTTGGAGGCATATTGCTTTTCCTAATGATTTTGAGTTCTCACAATTTCCCATGTGGCCTCAGGCTGCTCTATGTTCTCCCAGTGCGGCCCTGATATTACTAACGGCAGGGAATGCCGGAAATGCCGACGCCATGTTTGAACACTGCGTCCTCTCACACACTAGGTAATGACCATCTCAGGGGTCTTGTGTTCCCTCCAGGGACACGCCCGGGGTTAAGCCAACTTGGCATTTTGAACTGTTCCTGCCAGATCTTGACACTTTTCTCTTCAGGCCTGTTCAGATGTTTTACTCCTGGGATGGTTCTAGTGTTTTTGCTTTTTTTTTATGGTAGCGTGGGACATCAGAGGTGCCATAATTCATACAGCGGGGCCAGCCTTATCATTATCCAATGGAGTGTTCTGAATCGGTGAGTGACAGGGTAAGGGACCAATCAGCTTACAGTCAGGAGCAGTGAACCTGAGGCCCTGCCCCTTGTAAATGCTCCTGGTTACCTCTCCTGCTCTGACACCCACCCAGACCGAGCACTTTTCCCCTTACGAGCCGAGCCCCCATCCTCCTTCTGTCCCCTAGCGGTCTGATTCTCTCTCTGGTCCTGCCCTCTTCCTCTCTGTACTACAGCCAAAACGGCAGCCATCTTGGTTCCTTTCTCCCGTTTATCGCTTTCTGCCACTTCTGTCAATATCGTGGCCAATAAAACTCCAGTGAGCAGAAGGTGTGTAGAAAGTAAGCAAAACCTGTGACTCGCTTTAACTATCACTGTCACACAATGACTGGAAAATGCCGAAGGAGAAAACACGTATTAAAAAGGTCAAAGCCTGCCTTATAAGGGAAAGACCCCAGAACTGGGTGGATCAATATCCAGCACAGAACAGATGATGGATTTTTTTCTGTGGTCTTGATTGATTGACGAAGGTCTTTGACGCAGACTGAGCTTGCATGTGAAAAAGAAGCGTGTTAACATATAAATGGCCCGTGCTCTTTGTGTTGGTCCGGCGAAGGTCTTCCCACCCACAGTGCTAAGGAACAGAATCTTTGGCACTTCATACATCTGAGGTGCGTCACATGCAGGAGTTCATACATCTGAGGTGCATCACATGCTGGAGTTCATACATCTGAGGTGCATCACATGCTGGAGTTCATACATCTGAGGTGCGTCACATGCTGGAGTGTCCTTAAAGACCCTGAAAGAATGGCACCTTCAAGGTCATTCTGAAATCATACTCCAGCTTCCTGTCACAAAACTCCTACTTCCTGTTCTGTTCCCCAGTGTCCGTTGCTGCTAGCTTCCTAAGAACTTATGTTAATTGTGTACAAATAACCCAAAAGCTGTGTGCTGTTGTTTTTTTTTAGTTTATATTTAGTTGTTGTTTTTGTTAGTTCTTTTTCTCAGTTAGCAGCTGAAAATTTATCATGTAACTATTGCATCATGACTCAGGAAAGGGAGCTTGACTGCAGTGTTCACAGCTGCATGAAATGCATCAGTTTATTTGCATTTTTAATGGACTCTTGTACACTGCTCACTGTTTCTGTTAGAGAGCGCCGTACCAGCAGCACCGGTGGTTCCATGGCGACCACCAAGAGATGTCATCCAGGACAGCATTGGCTTGGTTCTGGGTGTAGAGGTAGCCCATCAGGGGTCACACCCAGGTCAGCGGTGGGTTGGGTCTGCACCAGGTCGGATCAGCACCAGGTCAGGTCAGCAATGGGCTGGGTCAGTGCCAGATCAGATTAGTACTGGGTTGGGTCAGCGCTTGTTTGAGTCAGTGCCAGGTCAGGTCAGTGCTGAGCTGGGTCAGTACCAGACCAGGTCAGCGCTAGGATGGGTCAGTGCCGGTTCAGGTCATTGCTGGGCCGGGTCAGTGCCAGATCAGGTCAACGCCACATCAAGTCAGCGCCGGGATGGGTCAGTGCCGGTTCAGTGGTGGGTCTGGTCATTGCTGTTCTGGGTCAGCGCCTGATCGGGTCAGAGGTGCGAGGGGTAGTGAGAGATAAGGAGAGGAAGCAGTATGTCCCGGCAGACTTTTTATCCTGCGTTGCCTATTTCCGTGGCAGTTTCCGGAATGTGCCTCCCACGTCCTGATTTGTATGTTCAGCTTGATAGGTGGCACTGCAGCTTACCTACGTCTTGTGGCCAAACTGCATCCCTGCACTCATCAGCACGAACACACCTCTGTTTGAGTGTGAGTCATGCTGTACTCCCAGGTGTGTATGTGTGAGGCTACTCAGCCCTGGATGCTAGCCCCCTCGCAGGCTGTGTGTGTGACCTTTTGTGGGGAAGCCCAGCACGGTCCCACGATCCGGGTGCCGCCCCGCCAAGTGATGTGGAAATCGATGATGCGATGAGTAGAGGCTTCGAGCACCCAAGATGCATACTGGGATGCGAAGATAGCGAACAGACGGCATGGCGGCACCCTGAGAGGTAAATCTGCGCTCACTCCGGGTCAGTTGCACGCTGCGGCCCTGACATCACACATGTCGACCTCTTAGCCTGAGTCCCTCCCCACCCCTCTGGAGCATTGAATCTGATATTACAGGCAGCCATGACCCCTGCCCCCCATCTACCGCCTAACAGGGAAAAGATTTTAAGGAAACTTAGATTTCCTGAAGGATGTTCATGCTACTCCTCTTAAAATCGTATGTGTTTATGAAGCGTGATTATAACGTTTAATTATGAAAGAAAGGATACCTGAGTGATCTACCCCTCTGCGTGGGGGGCGGGGTGGGGGGCATCCAAGAGGAGTCACTCAGAACACACCTGCGGACAGGAAGATGACCGAGAAAGAGTGTGAGGGACAGACGGAGAGAAGGTATGGCGAGGAGGGAAAGAAGGGAGAAAGAGAGGGAGAGAGGGAGGGAAAGAGGGAGAGAGAAGGGAAGAAAGGGGTTGAAAAGTGCATGAGAGACGGGAGATGAAGAAAAATAGGAAGAAGAGACAGGAGACAGAGGGAAGGAGACAAGAGGGAAGGAGAAGAGGAGACAGAGGGAAGGAGAGCCCCCACCTGCAGGGACGACCCTGTGGCTCTGCTGTTTCACTCACTGCGTCACTGTCAGCTGACGCTCTTTATGCACTGCAGTAGCCATGCTCACGCTCCAGCAGCCCAACTGTGAACCCTAATACTAAAGGTGTTTGCTGACGACACCTTCCGGAACGTTCTCAAATGGCAGCAAGGGAAAAGTGATATTTATATCAGATTCTGGATATTGCGTGTGCCGGACGGTCAAAGGTCCAGACCGATCCGGATCGTCTGCACCCAGGATCCATGAGGCCATTATGAGGTGACATTCGGCCATCTGGCACTCAGTACTTCATCCTCACGATGTGGTTCCATCGGCTGGAGGCAGTACTGACCTTACACCGTGTCACTCTCGTGGTGTATCGAGTGATCTCCCCACACTGCTTAACTGGCACTTTATTTTGTGGGTTCAAGGGCACGCCGTGCTTTACACTTCGGAGGTGGGTGGGCTCAGCTCAGCCCCCGCAATGATTGGAAGGTTGGTAGAGTGATTTCACCATTGGGTCAGAGATGGTCTGACGCTGCTCTCTGACTCGTACCTCGCTTTGGATAATAGTGTCTGCAAAACAAATAAAAATGTAAATGTAAATGTAAAAGCACCGGTGGATCGTCTAACGCCCTCTCAGAGTGTGGCCTGCACCTTCAGCCAGCCGTGGGGAACCCTTCAACTCTTAAACCTCCCCACATCTTCACTCATTTACACAGCGAGATGTTCTTCAAGGGTTTGTACCACACTCCTCTGTGTGGATCCCGCTGTGGATATTTCAGTCACTGCGGAGAACATCTTCAGCAGGAGGTCATGGGCTCCATTTTGTCATCCGGACCTGCTGGCGTTGTCAGGGAGGAGAGCATGAAGACAGGACCAGCTGTGGACAGACTCACCGTCCTTCCCGAGCGAGCGCCTGCTCTCCTTTAAACGCTCTCCCTCCATCTGTTCCCATGCCACTCGTTTCAGCGCATCGCTAGGTTACCGTAATGGCCTTTCCATTGCGCTCGGCACCGGCAAGCCGTAAACAGAGGCAGAGCGGCAGAGATAAGACACAAGCGGAGAATATTTCATCACACGCCCCCAGTGTGAACCTCCCCTCACAACTGTTTCATGACTTCGACCCCAGTTTGTTTTGAGGACATTGCTGTGCTTAACGCTTACATCCGCGGTGGATGTCACAGTGTCAGGCTCACGCCAATTCATTTAGCTGGCTTTTCTCTTCATTAACATCACCTACTTAATGTTCGTCAGGCGCCTGAGATGGTCTATAAAATGAAGCTTTATTTGCCATTTGCATGAGTGTGGGAACAGGAATATTGGAATCTTTTCACATATACCCATTACCCTCTCATTTTTAAGACATGCATACATACTGTAGCGTGAGAGATGGGAGGGGTCTGAGTGTAGGGTGAGCTGTCCATCCAGTGCCCCAGGAGATGTGGCTACACTGCCAAGAACAGGATTAGACACAGTGACCTTCCGATCTCCAAAGCCAAACCCACCGAGCGTCACATCAGCCGATCAGTATCGACTAGCCATGCCTGTCCCTCATTGTCCATGACACGTATGCCTTGGGATATTACTGGGCTTGAGGGTGGCCCCCAAACTTGATGCCTTACCTGCTTGGTCCTTTCCTGGACTCAGGCATGACATGACGATCCCAGAGCCGCCAGCTTCCTAGCTGCCTGTAGCTGAAGGCCGTCCCACAGCTCCGCATTCCCATTCGCGGCCGGTTAGTCCAGCCCCACCCCTGTCCCCGCAGGAGCCTGACCGTGGTGAGTCCGACGCCGCTGAGACTGATAGATGGGGGTGGCATATGGATCCTATGGGGGGGGGGGGGAGGGGAACGTACTGGACCTGGAGAAATGACACGGTGTTTGAAGGGATTATCATCCCTCCACACTTGATTATCATCCTTTGACGAATCTGTGTTAATGTCATTGTGGAGGCATGCCTGTGAGGGGGTCTGCCCCCCCCCCCCCACCCTGTGCACCTGTCAGACATCACGCTAATAGGCCACGTAACACGTCCTCTGCTCTATTTCTCCCCATCTCTCTCCTTTTGAGGAACCCTACAGAAACGGCTTTGCAGTAATTAAATGTTACTGTGTAAATGGACCCCCGCCCCCCATCCCTGTGGCTCTACAGGGGCCGATGGCAGATTGCACCCCCCAAGCCACCCGCCGTCGGTTTAACTCGAGGCCCGGGATTCGGGCTTCACGGCGGCGAAGGTGGACCGCCCGGTTAATCAGGGCCGCCAGAAGCCTCCCGTCGGCGCTAATGAGGACGGGCAGGGAGAGGCTGCTGCAGACGAGCCTTAATGGCCACGGGGATCCAGAATGGGAGACCTGGGGGCTGCTTCTCACCCAGAGCTAAGTGCTCCTGGCCATATTTGCTCTGGTTAATCTGTCAAAGTAGGCAGCGGGGCCGTTGTTCCCGAACACATTACCTCCATCTGGCCAATGTGCGCTCACTGCCTGCGCGGATCTTTCCAGAAATCCTGGAAAAACTCTCAGCCCATCCTCCTAGGTGCGCTGAACAGGGGGTAGGCCTCAAAAAGTCATGTTGCACCGCCCTATCCATCCATGCATCCCCCGAGACGTTTAAAAAATAAATAAATAGCAGGTAGAGAGAGAATATTTTTGCTAGCTAGCTGATTAGCAGAATGCGCTGCTTCAGTGTTTATGAAGCATCGAATGCAGTGACTGCGTGTGGCCAACAGGAGGCCACCAAAGAGTGGGGCACCACACATATGCATGATAGGAGAGGTGAGGCGTGTATGGCCATGGTTCCCTTACAGTTACAGAACCCTGCTGAGAGATCCTTAATCCGCACCCATAAGCACGTTTTCCCGGGAATGGCAAGCGACACTGTAAATCATACCTTCCAGGCAGATGGGTGTGACAAAGTTGAACGTCATTGCTGTCGATCCCTGTAATGTACAGGGATCCACCGCACACACACACACACACACACACACACAGACACCGGGACACACACACACACACACACAGACTCCGGGACACACACTGTCAGGGATGGCAGAGTGTTCCGTTAATAGACTTCATTTAAATGTCTGTCTCCATTCATTTGCCCCCCCTCCGGTCCCTGTACCATTTATATAAATAGGCTACCTCATCTAAAACCACTACTGGCCTCATTTACACATGAAGCAGGGCTCTGGCTCATGGTTCCGGATAGAAGAATCTCACTACACTCTGCTGCTACTGCAGAGTCTCCTTGCTGAGTATCATAGCGACGAATCGGGGGGTGATATGCTACAGAATGACCGCTGTGTGACAAATACCCACCCTTAAACGCCACCCGTTACCCGGATTCAGCACTTTCCTCATACCTCGAGGACGGTACCGGAAACTGCCGGAACCACCTCCTCTCCGTGGCCCAAATCTTGCTTCTGTTGAGTTTTTCCTTGTTTCAAACCCCGGAAGGATGAATTTTCATGCGTGCTGATTGACAGGGGACGGGGGGGTAGAAGCTGCAGATCGCCTGGGGCGGAGTGAGACTTTTAAATGTCGCTCCAGGAAGCTGAACGTCGAGTTTAATGTCACTGCTGCATGCATCACCTCTCTGTGCTGTTTAGGGCGGGAGCAGCAGCAGCAGAGCAGGGCTGTGTGATTGGCCGGCTGGCAGCCCCGCCTTCAAAAGACCCGCCCCTTTACGGGGGGCCGTATTTATGAAGGGTCTCTGTGATGCACGACAAATTGGGGACCGCCTACAGTGAGAGTCATCAGGGAAACACAGGAATGCGGCAGGCTGCCCAAGCTCCGTTTTGCCCAAGCTCTTCTCGCCTCTGAAGAAACACATTCTGCGTGACCTGGAGGGGGGGGGGTCCTCCATGGGACACTCTGTCATTCAGTGTGCATAACGAATGACGAGAACCGAGGAGGTGGGGGAAGCAGCCGCTTCATTTCTGCTTACAAAACCACCCACATGTGTCAGAGATGACGGGCGGCCATCTGCCGGCTGCACTCAGAACCGGCACGTTTCGGGGGACCCGGCAGAATCGACTAACGAGCACGCAGTGTTTTTGGGATGGGAACACGCTGGTGTTCTCTGCATCGCTACGGTAAATAATGAAGAGGATATCAGGCCCGCTGCTGTCGTACCGCCTGCATGATGTAAGGATGGCAGTTACGGGTCAGGAGGCATAAACAGATGTGGAACCAGGGGGCTGGAACATCCACGGCGGATCGACAGCTGGGTCAGAACCATTAAAAATCATGATTAATGCTGCGGCTCCTTAAAGGCAAAGCAGGATGTTCAAGTCTGAGTTTATCACCGCTCAAACCCGGCATTTGTGTGGGGCCCCCTGTTGGCCCCAAATAGCCACTACACTAAAGGGGGCAGGGTGCCGCAAAATTATTTTTTGACTGGCACCCAGGAAACATCAATCATGGCCCTGGTTACACCCCCCACTGTCACTGAGGCTTGAGGTTACTGACCTCAAATGACCCGTACACCTCCTAGTCTGAAGAAGAAAGAAAGTTCTGGAACAATATTGGATTCCAGCTGGGGAGAGCAGCTGCATGAAAGCCAGTGATAGTTGAAGAGCAGTTGAGGACCATCCAGGCTCCTGCTTCTGCTTATAATCATCCAAAACCAGGTTCTGATCTCAGAAGGTCTTCTGTTCCAACCTCTGCTGACTCTTCTGTTCTCACGGTCAAGTGAAAAGAACCGTCTTTGCCCTGACAAACAGCCGCAGGAGTTCCAGCCCCGGCCCGGGGCTTTTTTTCACGAGTTCATGAGAGTTCACTGTTTCCTTTTGATGAACACCAGCGCATAGTGTGTCCAGGTCTGGCACATTCTCCTAACTTCTCTACTCCTTTATTGGAATAAAATGGTTAAACATCCTCCTCCTGATCTTCCTTATCACACAGCCACACGGAGCTGTAAATGAGCACGAGTTACAGATTTCCGGTCCAGAGAGTACAAATCCAGACCAGGATTTTGTTCCAACCAACCAGCTGAGCACACTGTGACTGAGACTCTTTATACTGATTGGTTGAAACAAAATCCTGGTCTGGATTTGTACTCTCTGGACCGGAAATCTCCACCTTTGAAAGTGTCAGTCTGATAAGTCAGGCTGCTCCACACTCATCCTTCTCTATCTATCTATTGTTAATATTATTTTTATTCAGCAGAACCATAGTATTGCAGCCGAAGCACTGAACTGAAATTTAAGATTATCACAGCAGTGAGATAATCATAATGCATAATGTCCATAATGCCTACTCTGTGTGATGGATTATGGGCAGTACTGTATCTTAGTGTCTTATGCTGCACCAGACATCCTTGCATCCTTTACCCCCAGAGCTTATTTATTAACTATAGCAGCTCTTAATTATCATATATGACCACAGGTTTTATTATGTTTAATAATTTTCTTTAATTCCCCCACAAACCTATCTAGAGCTAGCAGGTAGAGGATGTATGGGTTGGTAAAATGAAGTATCCTGGTGTTTTTCTAATTCTTAGTTTGGCAAATACTCCAAACGTTTTTTTTTTCCCCACAATATTTGCTGATTTTATTTTTAAATAGGTCCTTAGAATCTGAATTTGGTTATCAAATGTAATAAGAACTTTAATTATCACTGCAATAAGTAAAACTGTGATCAGTTAATGAAAAATATGTGAAACTATCAACCATGAAGAGGCAAAAAGCCTAAAACAACAATAAGAAGGTTAATTTGCTGTTACATCATTAATTCCATAAAGCTGTACAGCCTTTAAATCTCTGGGAAGCGGTGACAGTGTTCTGTTCGGGTCACTGCCCAGGTGTGATGTAAAGCAAAGATTTTGTCATTTTTAATGAAGGTTTAATGGTATTTTATGGATGTTGACAAAGTGAATTTAGAGCTCAACCATCCAGTGTTCATCCTGTGCAGGGTGTTCCCCTGCCCCATGCCCTGGGCTGCATGGGACAGACTCCAGGCACCCTCAGACCGTGACTAGCGGCTAGTAGATGGATGGATGGATGGATGGATGCAGCAGCTAAAAACAGTTACTGCACTGGGGGAAAAGTAACTTATTGAGTGAGGCCCCAGAAACAATAAACTGGATGGATGGATGGAGTGATATATGCACAGATGGATGGATGGATGGACAGACAGATGGGTTGGATGGGTGGAGTGACGGATGGACAGACGGATAGATGGATGGATGGATGGATGGATGGACAGACGGACGGATGGATGGACAGACAGAAAAGTTGTATGGACGGAGTGACGGATGGATGGACGGATGGATGGATAGATGGACAGACAGATGAGTTGGATGGATGGAGTGACAGATGGACAGATGGACAGATGGATGGATGGATGTGTGGTTTTAGGCCCCAGGGCCTGGAGCCCATGCTCTGTCCTAGGTTCACCTGGGCCAGCACTTCTTATATCTGCACCCCTGCATGTTTGCGGGTTACATCTGGTGCAGGTGACCTCTTTGACCTCTTTCACACATGTCTGGGAATCTATGTTCTACTATTGTTGTCACTTCCTGTTGAAGGAGCGCAAATTCCTCAATGGAACAGAGACGGCAGGCTAGTGCTTCTCCGGGATGATGATGCCCTTCACGCACGTCCATAGATTTCCTCTTGGGGGCTGTCATTCCGAAACTCTCTGTGAACTCACACACCCTTCAGAGACATTTCATCCATGACTTTTAATTATTCATAATTTGGAGGCAGTACGTCGGGTGAGTCGGAGCGCGAGCGGCACGGCGGCTCGAGGACCCTCACAGCATCCTATCCGTCCGCACTTGATGAATTTCTGGGCCTTGGTTAATTACTTCCTTTTGATAGATGAGTTTTTGTCTCCTTTATGGTGACATCGCCTTGTACGTTTCTGCGGAGCACGGGTGGCATTGTGGAATCTGAAATGAGTGTCAATGCCTACAAAGACGCCATAAAGGCTGCGAATGAATCTGATAAGTTCAATTATGACACTCCCTCCTTGATTTTACGCTAATGACACCCCCCACCCCCACCCCAAGGTTTTAGGCTGACAGACTGAATTCTGGGAGCATCGTGTCCAGTGTATGAGAGGCCTGAAATAGACTATGTCAACATCACTGTGTCATTACACTGGAAGTTCCAGAACATTCACGCGAGTACCATGACAACGGGGGAAATGAGAAAATCCCACAGCTAGAATGACATCGCCTGCATTGTTGTGGCCCGTTTAACCTGAGCCCTCAGAGAGGAGGATGGTCATCTTGGTCACGGCGTTCGGGCAGGAGCCTTTTAAGCCACACGGGCACGGCGTAAACGGCGCCAGCCACGTGGAAGGAAGCTGAGAGCGGCTGGGCCCGGAAATGGGCCCGAAAGTCCGTATCAAAGTCACTATTATAAAGGAGCTCCCCTTGGGGGGGATGGAGGTGGCAGGGTATTTATTACCAAAATAAATCATTTGGGCTGTAAGCCACCCACAGCCCGGGCTAATGAGCTTTGAGCCCCGGCACAGAGCAAAAAAGGAGCCAATTCAGAATTTAAAGCAACACCAAGAAGGCTTGTAAACCATTACGGCAATAAAACAGGATTATGGGGGATTGGCCGTGCATGGGCGGGGCTAGGACAGAAGCCCTTTCACGGGAGAGATACGAGTCACATGGGTGGAGGGGCGTGATTCCCACGCGAGTGTCTGCATGCGCGTGCATGTGAGCGTGACTCCGTGTGCGTGACTCTGTGTGCGTGATTCTGTGTGTGACTCCGTGAGCGTGACTCCATGTGCATGATTCTGTGTGTGTGACTCCGTGTGCGTGACTCCGTGTGTGTAACTCCGCATGTGCCTCCTTGGCTGTAGCTCTCGTCCCCAGGTGGCCATTTTCCCAGACAGAACAAAGAACAAAGCACGCAGAATCTGGTGGCGTGTAAATAACGGATCTCAGCGTTTCCGTTTCACCCGCCGCTCCCCCCCCCCCTCGCTCTACCTGCCTGCTCCGCTCACTGCTCGAGTATCAAAGGGCAAGCTCGCGTTTCGGCCTTGCCGGTTCACTGGCGTCTCTCGCCCCGGGAGGCAGGAGCTTAAGATCTCACCGCTTCTGCATTTAAAGTCGGCGCGGCCGCTTGAAGCAGCGGGTGAAGCACCCTGGGACGGCGCCTCCCAAAAGCTCAGCGCCGCTAAGATGACAGTTTGAGGACTGCATGAACCCGGCTGATGTCAAACGCGTAACGCTATCCTGATGTTCCTCAGAGGAACTTAGAACCCCACTCAGTCACATGACTTCCCCACAGGCTACCCGTCTGAAGAACTATCCAGTGACCGCTCAACATTTAAAAAATAAATCGCGGTCAGCTTTTTGGGTTCCGTCACAACGGGATTGTCCCAGACTGGCTTTGCTGCACCACTGGTCTGTTTTACGTTTTTTTGTTTAAGCATTTAGATTTTTAGTTAATCAGGAGACACCTTTATCCAAGGAGAGGTACAGGTATGACAGCAGGATCAGTCCCTGGAGCGAATGAGGGTTAGAAGCCTTGCTCAGGGGCCCAATGACAAACCGTTCTTCTGTCCCTGAGATTTGAACCAGCAACCAACCGATCACAGGAACCTCCCGATCAGCCTCTGAGCGACACACCCCCCTATCCATTGCCGATGGATTCTTCATTTCGATGCGGCTCAATGGGTTATTTCAAAATGCCTCTCCAGACAGCATGTCTATTAAGAATCTCAAGCCACAGGTTTCTTTAAAGAGTCTGTGAGCCTGGGCTTGTGAAAATGTAATATATGTGTCAGATGGAAAGAACTCAGGCTGATTCATTCCCGCCTTCAAACAGAATAAATCAAATGAGTTCATTTTCATTTAGAGGTATACTAATCATTCAATTACTTAATCTGCTTCAGGATTATGAGTATACTTCATGAATTTTCCATTAAGTTTAATAGGCAGTATTCTTTAAAGGGGGACATTCTTTGTAAAATATGTAAAAAAAAGTTTTTTATTTTTAACAGCGCAAGCACGCCGTTAAAAGTTCCCTGGCAAATATTTTAATAATGAAGCTGCAGGTCAAATAAGTTTAATGGATGTAAAACTGCAGTCAGATTTCAAGCCTCAGTTGAGGTAAACTTAATTAATTAAGAAGTCAGAATCAGATTTTCTCGCCACGTACATGGAATTCGCCTCGCTGAATATGAAAGCGATACGGTTGTATTAGAAACCACACGAGTAGATGTATAGTGTGCAACTAGAGTAGTGAAAAAATAAACCATATACAATGAGCACAGTCAGGTCAGGTGGGAGAAAGTGGGCAGTATAGAGCAGGCGTGACAGATCTAGGTAGGAAGCTGTTCAGCAGGAGGTCCAGGTGGGGGGGGGGGGGCTGCAGTGGTCTGTCTCCTCTACTCTGGAGTTGTGCCGGTGTACGTGGGGGGGAGACAAGAGTAGAAACCCCTTATATAAGGCCATGACAACATAACGTAATTTGCTCCCTGAGTAGGTAGACGGGGTGCCAAAGGCTGAAAGATGTTGGGATAATTTCACAGAGAGTTTGGTGGAATTACACCCGAAGACTCCAGGAATCTCACATGCTGCTGTGTTTACGAGACACCAGGATGTGATGTGATCTCACCCCGTGGCAGTGTGCCTGCGATGATGGGAATCTGGTGGAGGCAAAAGCCCCGATACCTTCTAAGGGAAGAGCCGCCAGCCACTTGCCTGCATTTCGGTGGTGTTGAGCCTGGGATTATCGCCGTGGCGTCAGTGTGGGAGGAGGTCCGGCTCCCGTCAGCATGTCGGGTCCTCACGCCCGTAAGGGTGGCGTCATCTGCGAAATCCGGCATCCTGACAGGTGCGGTAATTAGCGTACAGAGAGGAGCGCAGGGGAGGGAGGGAGAGAGGGAGAGAGGGAACCTTCAGCCTCGTGCTGCCCAGGTGAGACTCTCTGGAGGGTAGGAGACCCACTGAACGAGGAGCCAGGAAGCTGCAGACCCACCGACAGACGTGGCGACTCACTTGGGACACGTTTCTGTGTCAGAGTTCAGGGATAATGGTGTCAGATCAGGAGCTGAATGTGCAGACGTGCCCGGCGAGTGTGTAAGGTGGAAGTTGTGGCATTACGGGCATCGTTCATCGAGCCAAAGACAGCATCAGCCACTAAAGCGCTTTCCTAATATCTGCAGGATCACGCGATTGGCTGATTGTATCTGAGAGGTCTGACTGTCGTGACGACCCAAAGGGTGCGTATCCACCGGGATTTCAGCCTCATCTACCATCAGCAGGTAGATTGGTTGTGTCTGTCAGGAGCCCGAGAGGTACTTGGTGTTGTGTTCTTTCTCCAATCAGCACTGAGCCCTCCCCTTGGCGGCTTTTGATTGACAGCTTGGGAGGGGGCAGAGGGGACCAGGGTGAGACTAAGCTCAGCACGGAGTGAGCCGTGCTCCGCACGCTGACAGATGGCTCGACGTCACGGTATTATTGTTTCTGCAAATGTCACTCGCAGGATTTCTGGGAAATAAAAACAGCCCTTCGGTCTCTCTTCAGGTTCCCTAGACCCCCATCTCGTCGCACCCTCATCTCCTAATTGATCGGCGTTGCCTGTTTTCGGCTGACAGGCCCTTCCCTCAGCCCCGCGTTTCCCACTTTGCTTGTTTGTTTATTTGTTTATCGGTTTATTAACCTATACTTCACGGCGTGACAATATGCCTCTGTATACGAAAAGCTGCCCCGCGGCTTCTAACGACAGTGGCAGCAAATCTCACACCTTGACAGTCTGATTGGAAGTATGGCAGGTGCGGTGTCATGCAGACGGACACACACACATGCACACGGAACGAGAACTGAGGAAAGTGTGAAGAGAGATTGGGAGTCGTCTTAGGTAACTGGCATATGCTGGTGCCGTGGAAGGTCTTTGAAGCACCTCATTTGGATGTCAAAGAAAGCGGAGAGGTAGCATTTGTGGGTTTTGGGATTCCCCCCTCTGAGGAGTCACCTTTGTGCCCCCCCCGTGTAAATTATGCAGTGTTATTGCTGGCGTTTGCGTGCAATAATTGCTTCATATATTGAATCGTGCTTCCCGCTTCACGTTCCATCACGTTCACACTTTACTGACGGTATTGTTTTCTGGAAACTTCTCCATAGCTGGGTATGACAAATATTGGGGGGGGGGGGGGGGTTGTTTAAAATATTCAACTCCATTTTTTATGAGGATTTACTGTCTGTAAAAGGGCTGTAAGGTTTGACATCTTTAAAAATACATGTTTGGGCTTGCGCGTGTCTGTGCGTAGGCTGTGGAGAGGGGGGGGGGGGACTGTCTGGTGATATTGGGGGGCCGAAGCTGACCTGTCGGGCGAGGGGTGGGGAATTTCTGATTTCCAGCTCGATTTCTTTGCCTTCAAACCCGATAGATCTGTGAGAATGACAGAGGATGATGAATAATTCTGAAATATGCTTTCTGAGGGAGCGACTGGAGCTGGCTGATGTAATATTCATCCGTCTGAACATAATTGTTCTGTTTATAAATCTCTCCTGTCCTTAATGCCGCTTCGGGTGTCATCACGGCTCCGGGTGCCGGAAAGCCCGCAGTCCGCAGGAATCCACCCTCAAGCTGCAAAGCGGCCCCAAGCTGACCAATGGCCTCCGAGCCAAAAGTTAATTCGGGGTTAATCGCTATGCCGACACATCTCCTTAGTGACCACCGTGACATGGCAATGCAAATCTGGGCCCTTAATCTGACTGAAGATGGCTCCAGTTTGGGCCCTCGCATGTCTCTGCGTCGCAGTGGATGGGGGGCCATCCTGCGCGGTTGTCCAGAGTCGCATTTTCCGCAGCTCCTCACTCAGCCCAGTTTAAACTCTGTCCAAGGACCCTGAACAGTCGGGTTTCCGTTAAGGGAGCATACAACTGATTATCATTCTGCGATTCCATCTCATTCACCCATTCCATGAGGCAGAAGTACTGGAAAGTTCTTTTGAGTCGTTTTCCTGGTGTTTTTTTTCTGATTTAATTTTTTTTTTGTTTATCACTGCTGTAGAAGTATCTCGACTGACTATTAATCAGCTAGTAATTGCCTTTTCATAATGAGGAACAGAGGAGCTAGCTGTTGCGGTGGGAAATGCTGGTCAGAATTCACTTCCTGAAGCATAGCGAGGAGATTATGGCCATAACATGCAAGACTATGCAAGTTTAATTAATCTTAACTGACTGAGAGAACGTACTGCAAGCGGGCTGACATACAGACCAGGCTCTAATTACATCCAAACTCATCATCAACTTTCACCTGCTATAAATACCCCTCGGCTCATTACTTATTTTGTAGTATAAAAGGAACTCTTCGTACCATAGTCCCTTTTGTATGTGGTTGTTGTAGTTTTACTTACTATGGAATTGTTTGCTGATGTTTTTGTTTGCTTTTTGGTTTGCTAAGCTCCCGTCTCTCGGTCATGTTCTTGTTGTCGTTCAATGTTGTTTTCTGCTGCTCGCTGCCTAGTAAACTTGTTTTCATGTAAAGCCCGGCGTCCGTATAACGGCCTGTCGTTTGAGGCGCGCCGTTTTTTTTTCCTTTTACACCGTCTGTGCGTCAGAGACAGCGGCAGGAACTTCAGCTGCGTGTGGCGACCCCACGACCTGCATGTACCAGCGCCAGCTCCACAATCCCAATCCTGGCCCGGGAGAGCTGGGATCGTCTGCTTGGGTCTGAAAGATAGATTCACGACTGACCATCGCAGGCAGCTGGACATCATTAAACCCCCATTACAGGTTAAAGGGCTCGATTTATCTGATCAATTTGTATTTAAATGCCTTCTGCTCAATTAAAAAGAGGTTTGCAGGGGGAAGCTCTCAACATAATTAAACAGGTGTTTTTGGCCTCATATTTTAACAGTTAAGGGATCCTTTTGTAAGTTTAACAAGAATGGACCGCACCCCCGCCCCCGCTGTGCACACACAGCTGCCCTCCATCCTCTCTCCTCTCTTATTTGTCCATCACTCTGTGTGTAAAGTCCCGCCTGTCCCTGTCACAGCCGAAACCTAATTGAAATGTTGCTTTAATCTGATTCTCATCACGGCTCCCCCCTCACACGCTCCTGCTCCGTGTCGGTCTCTCACCAGTTCATTATTCTAAGTGCCAGAGCAACAGAGAGGATCTTGGGAATTTTTGTCCCCCCCCTCCACCACCACCTCCTCCCTTTTGAAACATGGCAGCCGTTGCCGGGCAACACAAAGCCGTCCATCTGGCGTGGAAGCCAGCGAATCAGAAGCCGGTACGTCCATATATCCGCTACCTGGCTGCCGCACTTCCTGGATGTTTAATCTCGATGAGGCTGCAGAGAGGGAGGGGTCTGCACACACGGCCGAGCGCATGCGCAGACGTGTGAACGCACACGTGCGCAGACATGGGTGCCGTGCCTCCGGGACCATCTCTCACGGTTGAGAGGTTTTAATTTCATGCATGGGGGTGTGACACACCTCAGCCTTAAAGACTGTGGCTTTCACAGGGGAGGGTGGGCACATGCCTCTGATGCCATAGCGATATGGGGGGCCTAGATGGGAGGAAGCCAGACGGAAAAGGAGGTTTCCATCGTTCTCGTCTAATGTCCTCCTGGGCTCTATTCTGAAGAACCTGCCCAGTGCTCAGAGCCCCCTGCTGGCCATGAACGTCATTTACAGCTCAGTGCAGCTGAAGTCACCATGCAAAAGGTGGGATTTAAGTGGGAGGGAGAGGCAGTTAGTTAGCCCCCCTCCCTTTTTCCACCGCCAGGCGTGTGAGGTGTTTCAGGGTGGGGGGGGTCAGAAAGACACACGCCTTCCTTATGACCAGGAAATGAGGGCGCCGGTGTGTTTGTGTGTGCATGTACATGTAGGGACACAAGCTCATGGGGGGGTCACAGGGTTTTCACTCCCCATCACTGACCTGGGGAATTGGGTGCTTATGCCATCGAAGGTGTAGCATCTCCAAGCTGAATAATTGATCCCCAGCCATTAAAAATGAATGCAATCTGCCCTTCCATATATCATCTAATAGCCGCTGGTTAAATCAGAGGCGGCCCCACACAGAGACAGCCCCCCCCCCCAAAAAAAAGGCTCACCTCAATCCAGGCCTGGGGAGAGCGCCTCTCCCTCCCACCATCACCAGGGCCCTCCAAACAGAAGATGAATTAGCAGGAAAGGTCCACAGCTGTCAGAGGTGCCTCGCTGGTGTCCTGAGCTCATGTGACATTGCATGACATGCCAGAGTTCTGGCGCCATAGACCTGACTGAGGGTCTAGTTGGTGATGGGAAAGTTCCGGAGAGCATCTACGTAAACGTAAACCCCGCAGTCTGCGTCTTCACCGTCACACGGATCGCACACGCATGCACATGCATGCACACGCACACGCACTGACTCACTGCTCTTCTTACATTATATTGATCATGTTTGTATTTCTGAGCAAACAGCTTTATGAAACATCATACTATCCCTTTAAGCAGATGAATATTTTAATAGGGTATTCTGAGTATAACTGAGTATAACTGTGTATATGATGAATGAAGTTGTGATTGATTGTTGGTTTGATTGATTGATTGATTGATTGATTGATTCATTGAGTGACTGATTACCAACCTCAAGGTTTCAACAGCAGAGTCCTTCCAGAGGTTTGTAAACCTTTTCTTGTATAGTGAATGTGAGCCAGTTCCTGACTCGGCATTATGGGAGGTTCAGACTTGTCTGCCACCCTGATGCCGCTTTACAGGTCTCCCCCAGACCTCTTTATTTATTTCAAGCGACTACAAATTGATATTTTACCACTTAGACTCATCTTCCATGAGAAACTGCTTGATAAACTCAAATGGGGTTTATTAATAGCCCTCTTAATGGTTAACGTTCCAGCCGCGATGGCGTCACGCCTTACTGGGAATCAGTTGGCGTGTCCCGCGTGGAGAGAGTCACCTTAATGACGCACACAAAATGACACCCACGGCTGCTGCAGATCGATTAGCTGGATGCTGAAAGGCAGATCAGTGGGTCAGATGCAGAGGAAATCCTTTTCACTGGGTTATTAGCAAGGCTACACACTAAATTAATGGCATGCCCTTACACGTTATGCTGCTTTAGTTTTTATAACTTTTATATGACTAATGTGAGAAAAAAAATCAATATTTTTGTTCCTTTTTAATAAAATCCAGGTAGCACAAAAGTCTATGTGAGTTTGTGTGCCCTGTGACGGATTGTCACCCCGGCCCAGTGGAAAAGAGGCTATGATTGGATGGATGGACGTTTGGATGGATGGAAGGATGGATGGATGGATAGTTTACAATGTTATGTTTTCCTTCTCACTTGAAAGAAACATATTGTGATATTTAGGTACACATCCTTATTACGGGGTGTGCTTTAACATGCTCAGCTCAACCATCCAGTTCCCAGAATACACTTGGCCCACGGGACTCGTCTGACAGTCTCGGCACCGTCTGACGAGCGTATTTTCGCCACGCTAATGATAGCCATGAAAAATTCTGCCAACGGACAGCCGTATTTTGGGAAAAGTTCCACCTGTTTTTTTTTTTGGAAAGCTGTTCACCAACGCTTCAGAAGTCTCTGTGTTAATTGAAAAATATGGACTGTCTGGTCTAACTGCCATTTTAAAATTCCAGATCTGAGCAGTAAAACTGTTCATACATGAAATAACATTGGGCATAGCCTATTAAGGTCGGCATGGTTGGTTTAACTGTTTATTTCGCCAGAGTTTACAATCTGATCCATTTTCAGGCGTAGTGTGCTCAGACAGGCGGCGCCCCCCCCATGAGCCGGTGGTGGCAGCGAACACCTTTTGTCTTAAAGACAAAGTGAGTGTTTTTATCACTTTCCAGTGGCGTGCATGCGCTTCTGTCTGAGTCCGCTCTGGCGTCGCCGAAAGTGCGGTTGGCTTAGCGTACAGGAGGCCTGACTGCGTAATGAGGCAGGACCGCGATGGGATGTTTATGCGAATATTTCCTAATTATTGGATTTGCTGAAAGATGCTGTTGCTGACCGTGGGCTAATGTGGTATCATGCTAACCTGCAGGTATGGTAGCCATTATTACAGGCGATTCTCCATCTGCACAATGCAGCATATTTGATTTCCTGAAATGATGTTAGATCTTCAAGCCTGAGTGCGGATGTGATCTCCTGAAGCATGAGGGCCCACTGCCTGACTCTCACTGCATGACCTGGGGGCAAATGGAGGGTGAGGGCGGGGCAAAGCCACACGCATGAGGCCATAGCTGCCACCCCCAGAGATCATTATAGCTACCAGGGGCAGCTGGTCATCCATAGACTACATCTCCCAGAATGCCCGGTGAGGCACGCCCACACATCATTCTGTAGTCACACTAACTCTGTTGCTTCTCCCATGTCCACTATCACTGACACAAACGGCCTGTAAGGGGTACAACAGCAGTCCCCCACCAGTGATTTGGGCAGCACCCACAGATCGCACAGTTAGTCAAAGGCTAAGGGGAATGGGGTGACACATGGCTGTCACCGTGCCACTTTGGTGAGACCGGATCACGCCTGTCACCACTAACTCATGATCGCTTAGTCTTAACTGGTGCTTTATCGTGTTAGACTGCAGAGCCTATTGCTCTGGCTGCTTATCCTGAAATTGGGAAGCACACCGCCTTCTACCAATCCCCCCCCCCATGTGTATATGCACACATACACGGGCCCCACTCTCCCGCTACGGCGGCTGCTGTGAATCAACCAATGCTCGCCAGGGATGCGTTGTTAAATAGCTGCTCTGTGTTTCATTACAGCGTATTATCATATGATCAGGGCAGGCGATCAGCACAGTCGAGACACGGAAATAAAAAGGCGCGTGGAGAGAAGGGAGGCGCCTGGCTTTAGGGAGAGACCCGGCAGTGAAGGGACTGGAAGCAGCCTCCTGCAACGTGATGTTCGCTCAGGTTGCCGCTAGGAGAGACACGCCAATCACTGGAGCCCCGCCTCCATCCTCCCGGCCAATCACAGCTTGATGCTCACCAAACCCGCTGGTGTCACTATTGTACTCTGTATTATTATACATGCCCTTGCTCAGTCATGCCCTTGCTCACCATGCCCTCTTCCCAGGCCTGGGGGTGACCGTCTCTGCAACAGATACCTCCAGACACTGCTGTGGACGCAGCTGGGCAAGAGGGAA
This sequence comes from Paramormyrops kingsleyae, assembly GCF_048594095.1. NCBI lineage: Eukaryota > Metazoa > Chordata > Actinopteri > Osteoglossiformes > Mormyridae > Paramormyrops > Paramormyrops kingsleyae. Next base: position 2,893,859 of record NC_132813.1, read on the forward strand.
GCTGTCTCTGCCTCAGTGGCAGAACCCGTCCAGCCATCCTCCAGCCTCACCTGCCCCTCTGCGCCAGAGGTGCCTTCTGGGAAATTCACACTACAGGCCGCTCCGCTTAGTGGAGATTAAAGGCCTGATTTTCCCTGAAACCGTGTGCTCTGCCTTTTCACCCTCCATTCCGAACTGCCTGCTGTGAACAGTGCCGGAAGAGGACAAGGCGGAATCTCCTTTCCTGGGATTTTCTTTGTGCCGGGCAGAGGCCAGCGCCGCCGGGCGTCTGAGTTACCGCTGTGGTGATTGCCTCACCCTTCAAACCCCCTAAATTGGAGGACGGGGGTCAGCAGGAAGCCAGGACAACCACAAGCAAGTGTGCCCTTCAAAGGACTTGAGGTGGGGGCCACCAAACAGCTCAAACACACCATCACACTCAAACCCCAGGGTTTCCTCTGAAAGACCCACAGCTTTCATTTCAGTCTAGGTCACTCAAAGGTACAACAGCTGTGCCGGATCTCTGGCGGGAGTCCAGCTCCTCAGCTGCAGTGCCACCTGCTGTGTGGAGAATCTCATTACCCACTTTCCTTGCGAAGTTAACATCCTGTTTCCATGAGGCACAACCGCAAAGAAAAGCAGAAATAGGACTTTTAAAATGAAAGCGATACGGGAAAAATGTGAATTCCACTGGCAGCACAACTTTGGCCGTTTAAACCCGGTGCCAGATCAATCGTTATCCTAAGACGCGTCTTAATCGCAGTAAAGTGGAAGCTGCTTCTGCTCATTGGGCACCATTCCCAATTAGCCATGACAACTGTGTGTGTCACCTGCCACATCAATTACCGCCAACATTCCTCTCCTCTCCAGATCCGTTACTCCGTCGAGGGAATCCTCCCATTCTTCGTCTCCGACAACAAAAGCCTGCAGTCTCTCCCTCTCGTACATTCCTCTCTTATTTCCCATCCCTTATCTGACTGACTTACAGCTATTTCACATTTAGAGGTAATTAAATTGTCAAAACAGGATTTTTTTTTATTCTTCCAAACATCAGTCTGTCTGTAAGGAAATTAGCATAATTCTTATTACACGAGGCTCGATTTGGGCTCCAGCATTGTTCTCATTATGCGGACACTCGCACGTCCCTTCAGCCCCAGTCGACTGACGCTTGCAGAAACAATTAAGTGCCCCCTTTAAACCACATCCTGGTGCGTCATGGCCAATTGTGACATGGATGTGACTGGTGTGTTAAAGTAAAGGGAAGGCAGGATTAAAGTAATACCCCTTCAATTTCACCGCAACCTTCTGGAACCTTCCGGCTGTGGAATCTTCCCAATAGCTCCCATGTACGGACGCTCCGGAGGATGCTGGCGTCTGTCTGCCATCTCAAGCTTAGCGAGTTTACAGGGGGGCTCACCATGCTGACCCCAGGGACAGTCAGGGTTCAACGCGCCAATTTGTTAATTACATCAGAGGCAACGGTGCGGACACACCTGGTGCCCCATGGGCCGGCAAGTACGGCAGATAAAGTTACCGGCGTCGTGCATTTTTACGTGTCAGTTAAACATGCGGACGGGGTGCCAGGCTGAGCTGGCGAGCTTTGAGACTTTGGGCACCTTTGGGGACAGTTCAGGATGTAACACTGGGGGGGGGGGGGGGCAGAGATGAGGATTCAGCATAAAAATGGGATTTTAATGGCAGAAGGGGTTACCCTGGTAACCCCCCTACGCACGTCAGTGTGCGTGTCTCCAAAAGGAAGCATGCTGACTGGAAAATGAGGGTCATGGGTGAGATAATTCACAGTAAACCGCAGTGGGGTTGGGGCTCATTCTCACACGGCATGTACTGTGTGTACACCTGGGAGTACATTTAATGAACATTTTATGCTTAAGTATCTTCAGTGTCCCTAATAGAACTGAAGGAGGCTTCCTTACAGCTTCTTCTGGAACCTTCTATCAGTTCTGGCTCCTCAGCTCACCTTCTGGGTTTGCGTGAGATTTACGGAGGGGGGGAGTTAAATAAATCCATCTGCAATCCCGTGGCGTGACTTTCCCCATCGGCTTCAACGTTACCCCCCCCCCCTCCCCATTCAAAAGTTCAGCAGCACTAACCCCATCCTGGCATCTCATTCATTCTGCTCAGCACTTGATTGACAAAAGGAGAAATTAAAAATGAAAGTGTGACAAAACCAGTTTTATTACAAACCCCAGCCTTTTTTCTGCCCGGACATGAATAGGTTTTGTTTGACTTGGCATCTCCTCCATATTAACTGCCCCCTGGAGTAGCAGTCACAAGTACAGAGAACAGATATTAACTGCCCCAGGGGCTGCAATTATAATGGCTCTGGGGTAATTATGCCACACCGTGCCCTTCCCCATTAACGCTCATTTGCATAATGGCTGATGGTTGAGTAGCCGACACCCCCATCATCACCACCTGCGGCATTCCTCGTATCCGCGGGCAGCTTTACAGCCCAAGAACATGTAGCACAGCGAACAAAGACGCGTGGTTAGTAATCAAGCTGTCTAATCATGGGAGGCAGAGGCCCAGAAGGTACAAGCGCACAGGTGGCATGTTGGGTAATCCACAGCGATTGGCTACTCAAGCCACTAAGATGAAATAATACCTGGCAGCAGTTATAGAACAGGTGTGTCTCTACCTGTGCACGTATTGTGCATGTGATATCACCATCATTTGTTGTGGCAGAGTTTACGCAGGGACCTGTGCACCAATACTAAACTGACCCACCTTCTTCAGACCTGCCTCCGTAGCGACACGACCCCCCCAGGCTCACACCCCCCGTGACTGACAGCTTAAAGTCAAGTCTAGCCAAATGGGCTTCATTGCCACACCATCCATATACAGGTACACAGTGACCTGAAATAACGTCCCCCCAGGACCACGGTGCAGCGTACAGACAGCGAGAGACAGGGATTGGCTTTCACAGGACTTACAGTGCAAATGACAGGACAGTGAGAAGCAGGAGTGCTGGACACAAGGGATTATACACGTAGTGCAATGTGTATATGAACAATAAGTAAATACATAAAGGACTGCAATGAATATAGTGGGCTGGACAATCAAAGGGGGAGAGTGCCTGACCAATCACGCGACAGACAGGCAGGCCCGGGGCAGCTCTATCCCTCACCCATCATGCCTGATCAAACGCTCTCCATCTGTCGGACGGGGCATCGCAGCAGGAGAAGGTGCTGGGCGGCATCCAGGAAACACGCCACAGACCGAAGTTAATATGCTTCAGTGGGTTAGGAAGCTGTGCCGCTGATCGGAAGATCATTGGTTTGAATCCTGTAGTGGGCAGAGTGATGTCAGCATTGGGCCCTCGAGTGAGGCCCATAACCCCTAATTGCTCCAGGGACTGACTGACCCTGTTTTCTCAAAAATGTCCACCGCTTTGGATAAAAGCATCTGCTCAATAAATGAAATATAACATGCTGATGACCCTGCTCTTCCATTCCTGCCGCTCCGCTTTTCGCTATGTTCTGATTACAGTCCATTTCACTCGGGCCCCAGCGTCAGCTAAAGGCCTCGGCCGCACTTTCATGCACGTTTCCGAATCCTCCACGTGATCCCTGCACTGATGTCAGCCCGGACACCAGCACCCATCGCCTTCCCATTTCTTCTTTATCCGTACTGATTTATGAGAACAATTCAGCAGTAATGATTTTCCGCCCTCATATTATTTTTTCGCTTTCCTTTCTTCCTCGAAGCAGACTTTTCGAGGAGCATAACCCATAATTGGAGCTCCAGGAATATACAAAGAGACAGTTAATATTTAGTGACGGAAGTATTGAAAGATAGCGGTTTATTAGAGCACTCATAAATAGCATATCGAGAGTGACGCCGCTCTCGGGAAAGGGAACCAGAGGCGTTCTTCTAGAAAGATCCAAGTTATGCAACAGCCGCACCTGGCTGGCGCTTGGGGTTTGACAGCTGCACTAATTTGGGTGTGCCGGACATTGAGTAGAGGTAGAGGGCCGCTTTTCAGGACGCGCACATGATCCGCTGGTGATTGTAGATCTTCCCGTGACAGCAGCCGCAAGGTGGCTGCGGTTAACGCTACATTTCTTAAATAAATTTTGCATCTTAAAGAAAATGACAGCTGAACTTTCTCACACTCTTGAGATTGTGCCACTTCACAACTATCGAAAACAAATTACCTTTCTTTATTGCGTACTTTACGCGCGTGACTTTCCTCGCACGTAAGTGTGAGTGAGAAGATTCCGTTTCCTAGGCGCTTAGCGTCCCCGCCATGACGTGAATGGCTTGCCGCCCCCTGACAGCCACGTTCGAACGGCAGGAAGCTGGGCTTTAATAAAATCCTCCAGCCTTTATAGCCATCGGAATAAAGTCACTCTCTCTCTTAACAGGTGAGAGGATGACAGAGGGAGTGATTTCATTTTGATCCCATTAACGACCAAACCTCAGCTTGGAGTAAATCTCTTATATTGCTTACATAATTCGGTTAAGAAATGGGATAAACGATGTCTCAGGTACACACACATACACATACATACGCACACACTTGGATATACACAGTCCCACAAAAGCACACAAACTTAGGCATAAATCCATATACAATCTCTTTCTCACTCTCTCTCTCCCTCAGCGTCAGCTGGCGTCCCAGCCCTCATATGTAAACGTCACATGACACAGTTTGTTGGCCTAATGGTCACGCCCCAGTTGTGACACAAAGAGACGAGCATCCACGAAAGGGAAACCCCCCACCCCCCTGGTCCCCGAGTCATCAGAATGGGAGGAATGCGCGGCGGAATGCCCTGTGAGAAACATCGGGAATGACACCCCCCCAAAGCTGCCCTCAAGCACGTCCCAGCCGAAATCACTTCATTAATAAAGCGTGGCGTACGGCGTGAATAAAAATTGCAATTTGGGTTTAAATTGAATGCAATTACGTATGCTGATTAAAACCATGAGTCATGGTTGCTGAAACCAGGACCCAAACGATATGTGTTAACGGCAAAGAGATGATTATGTCAGGTCAAAGGTCAATCATGACACCTGCACAGGAAGTAGGTGAGTCAAGGACAGGGGCTTATTCCCTGAAGGGTCCAATTTCCATCCCAGGAAGACCCTCCAGTTGTACCTCCTAAGAGTTGGGGCTTAGCTTGAGTTGTTCCACAAAAAAGGTAGCCATTCAAATTGGGGAATGTGTGCGAGATTTTCTATCTGAAGGTAATGGCACTGGGAACAGAAACCAGTGGCAGAATGTTCTAGAAGCTAGCCCCAGTAGGAGTTTCATGGACTGGGCTGGGGATGGGAGGGGTGGAATCAAACTGTGAGCAAGTGTGAGGAGCACAGGGCCGCTAAGGTGGTCCCTGTCGCCAGGGGGTCCTCGGTGGCATCCTGGTAGAACGTCCTCATGATGTCGTCAACATAGACGAGGAGTGAAGCAGCCACCCAGTCCCAGGCTGAGACGGGCGTCTCGACGAGTGATGGCTTCAGGAGGCATCATTAGGAGGTTCAAACATGGCTTAGATCACACAGGATGACAAGGGTGTCTGACACACAGAGGCTTGTGTTTCTACAGCCATCTGCCCCTTTGGGGGGGGATCACCAGCACTGCCACCCCCACCTCGAGCGTGTCACTCACCTCCAAAGGCAAAGAAAGACACTGAAGCATCAAGGACTTTGAATCAAACACCAAAGAAAGACAATTTCTAAGGGGTGGTCTCGGGATTTGCAAAGTTGTGGAACTCCAGGAGTTGGGAAGACATCCTTCAATCTGCTCCATATTTCATGTGGTAGGTTTTGGAAAAAAGAGGTGACATTTATTTAAAAATTAATTAAAAGCGTGGAAAGAAATTTGATAAGAACTGGAACTGAACTGCAGCAGTTCTGCTCCATAACTTTGGGGCTTCTGTTATCTGTAAGCGTGCTAGGCGTAAGCTTCCATTCTGGAGCATACCTGACTGAAGGTCCGCTGTCTGATAAGCTGAAATAAGCTGCATGTCTGAATAAATACTTCAGGGTAAGAGAGATAATGGCTGGGAGCCGATGTTTCAAGGTATGTGCTCTGATATAAACGTCTCCCGAAGTCGCCGTAAACTTTTCTTCCGGGATGGGAAACTCAAGTTTGAGCTTCCCTCCTGCGAATGGAAAGTGCCAGAAACCGATTCACTCTGCCGTCTCAGACTCGACCGTCTCGCTCGCGTCACATTATTCCGTGTGCAGCACACTCGGCCTCATTCGCTATCGAGCCGGCTCTGTGCATTTCCACGGAGATAAGGCCTGTATCAATCAATAAATCAAATGTTACCTAATATATCACATTCTCTCAAGCACTTAATCACACATTATAAGCAACACACATTTTTCTGAGGGAAAAAATATTCATCCATCTTTATTCCGCAGCCATTTATTGGGAGAGGAGAAACTAAATTTACTTAGATTCAAGATCTGCGAGTTTATTGTCATATGCACAGTAAACAGTCGATTACACAATATAATGAAAATCTCACTCTGCATATCTTCCCGGAAAGCAGTAAACACAAACATACAAATTAAGGTGTTTCGATATGACGATTAATACATGAACACAATGCAGTGTAAGCATATTGCGCAATGTAAACGTATAATGCAGATATTGTGTGTATTGCAAAGGAGTAGATAAATGCAAGGTAGGTATCCGACCAGCCAGGGAAAGAATGAAAATAGTCTGATTATTGCTTGATAAGGTGATTAAATAACGTGTGTGGAAATGGCCATGTACTGCAGAAGGGGAGGTATTAAGGGCTGTGTTCAAGCATTTAGCTGTTTTGGAGTTTTGGGGGGAATCACATCTGTGCATGTTTAGCATAAGAACTTTGCATGAGACTTGGAGATGGGATCCCACAAAGGACAAAAAACAGACGACCCTGTGGGGTGTTTGGGTGTTTGGAGTGAAATCCATCTGTCCGGATTGGCTGATTGGCTGGTTACTATTTGGGATTGACGATGCTAAAAACATCTCATGTCTCTGCTGAAGACCCCGTAAATCGCAGACTACCCTGAGGTGATACTGAGGTAGGAACAGGAAAGACATCGAGGGCGTGGCTGAGTGGCCGGCCCAAGGCTGCACGCTCCAATGGGATGATGGGAAATACGGCACGTCCACATCTCGGGAGAGAACACCGCGACTTGTTTGTCGTAGCTTCAATTTTTTTAATTCACATATTTAGAGCAAAAATAGCATTTTAGTCCCATTAGTATTTTTTTTTTTTTTTTTTTTGAGTAAATCATAGCCTTGTTATTTTTGCAGGTATTATATATCTGGTTGAACAGTGCTGGCTGTTCTCCGGCTAGATGAAAAACTGCCTTGTTTTGACAGAAAGTGCATGCAGGCGGTGTGTAATTATGCCAGGGACCTGCGTTTTTACTCTTATCGCGGCCAGTTCCGTCGCCCATCCGCCCGTCCCCTGCGTTAAAATCAGTGGGCTCATTTATTACCTTCATCTCCACATCGATATCCGGTCTGGACTCGGCCGAAGCTGCTTCCCGTTCCCCCTCTCTGGGACGCCACTTGCGTCGGGGCGTTTAGGATGCTATCGGCAGCTCGCCGGCGCTGGGGAGCGCTGCCTTTGCACGCCCGCCGTATTTTGATGTTTTGTTTTGGGTCCGGGCCTCGAGAGGGAATAATTCATCGACTTCGGGCCTGACGGCGGCCCGGAGAGGGACAGACGCTAAGATTTAGAGCTGATGTATATCAAAGGGCACAGCTGAGAGGAATGTGTTAGCAATTTGTGTCCACGATTCGCACTTATACTGTAGAATATAGAACAGGAACCAGAGTGTTGACGTGGAAGTGAACTACAAACTTGACCACACTGCCTTTGTCAGGGTTGTGCACATATTTACCTGTAAAAAAGCACTTTGTGGTGTGGTACGCGGCTCTTGTACCATGGAGAATATATCGCGCGGATAATAATTATTGAGAGAAATCAGTTACGTATGCTGACTGGCGTTAGTTAGATTTGATGATGCTGTGTGAGTTCTACTGTAGTTATGGCCAAAACAGTGACGTTGTTATAGGTGACCTCTGAGCATGATAGGATGTGGGGGGGGGGGGGGCTTCTTAATTACCTTAATTACATCAAAGATTTGAAAAACAACAGCTCACAAACCTGAAAGCAATCAGAAATATCATGCATCTCGGTGCTACTCAAACTCAAGTCACAACGGAGTATAAAATAAGACAACTAAGAGCTGTAAAATCACCCACCTTGACCGCTAACTGTTCTGCTAATGTTGTAGTAAAACAGTATATATATCATGTCCATACCTGTCAGCTCACAGCTAATTGAGGCATGGGAGGTGAATCAGGGTAGATTTAGAATCTCTGTATATGTTCTGTACTTTTCCAAGTTAAGTGTGAATCTCTTCTTAAACGGTTGCGGTGGCACTTTCAGAGGGGAGTTTCTTTTAATGACCCAGCTGATACTGAAGCATCAGCGTTCTCTGGAGAAAACCGTTTTAAATCAGTGTTTTTATTATTGCTATCATGGTTTTTATAACACTGATTGTCTTTCTTTTTTTTTTTTTAAAAAAAAAGGAAACGAATACAAAATCTGGCAGCAGGATCGGACATAAAAGCTGAAGGTCCTCCAGGAGACGGAGCCATAAATTTTGATTTCTGCAGCTTTACGGCTGCTCAGTCTGGCGTTCTCACTCTGCCCAGACATCCTTGCGGGATTTGCATCACTGATCATTCGCTTTAATGCGCTACAGGAGCTCGAGGGTCCGAGGAAGGGTTCACAGTCAAATGGGTCACAGGGTATCCCATGTGAGGTTGCTGACCTGCCTCAGAATCAGGGGTGGGCTTGTTGTTTTTAGGGCCCAACTCAAAAAACCACTTTGAACATCCTCCACCCTTCCTGTTTGTGGCCAACAGGGGCCCCCAAACTCAGGGGCCCCATGCAAATGTGTGGTAAACACTGCTACTCCTCACATTGGGGATTGAAACGGGAAAGTGAAGCTCCTCGCCCCGTTAATAGTGAAATCTTGTAATTAGGGGGCACCAAAACAGGCATGTTCCTCCTCGCACTCACATCACACGCACTGAAGCACCCTGCATCTGATGCAGCACCCCTGCAGCCATGGGGGGGGGTGGGGCATTCACTTAAATGACAAGCCGTCTCATCACACAAGAGGGAAATCAAGACGGAGATCTAAACGAGGTAAGAGGAGAAGGAGGAGGAGAGGGGAAGAAGGATGGAACAGCCTGTGGAGTATGGAGAAAATGACAGGTGGAGGGCAAAGGGGGAACCACAATTGGGGCGGATGGGCTAGTTAGAGAGACAGGAGGAGAAAGTGCGAGGTGTCTCATGTGAGGAACAGGACGTTTACAGGTGATCTTGACACTGATCTGCATGGAGATATTCACACTGATCTTTGTAGTGACCTTCACTGTGATCTTCACGTTGATCTTCATGGCAATCTTTACAATGACCTTCACAATGACCTTCACATTGATCTTCATGGAGACCTTCGCGCTGATCTTCACGATGATCTTTGCGGTGGCCTTCACACTAATCTTTGCACTGATATTTATGGTGATATTCACACAGATCTTCACGCTGATCTTCACAGTGACCTTCATGGTGAGTGTGTGAGGGTGCTGCAAACTAACCCAAAAGCTTCACCTGGCTGCACCTCACTGTTTCACTTCCTTGTGCAGCCCCACGGCTGAGATCTCCCTTCTCAAATTCCCACAGTTGCACAGTTCCTTGATTAGATCCGCCTGCTGCTTCTCCCATTACAGTCAGATTTCCCCGGCCTTGTTGCGTTCTGCGTAACACGACAAGGTGTGTGACCAGCGCGTGTGAGTGTGGTGATTCACTTAGCTCTGATCATGCCTCTCTCTCTTCTTTCCTCTGATTGCAGAATGAATCACCATCATCTGGGGGAATGATCTGCATTTGGCGTCTCCTCGTTCATGTTCTCTGCCATTCCTCCGCATCCCAAAAACTGTGCACACCTGCAAGGAAGACTTTGTGAGGCAACTTAACCAGACTGCTTTGCAACAGAGCAATATCCAATGAATTGTTCATCATAGGCAATCCCAAAGAGTGCCATAGATTCTATATGGAATCTTGCCCATGTTCCAGCTTGGAATCATACTTTAATGCATTGTTATTACATATGGTTTGTATCAATTGGACATGAGGTCATAGGCTCCTTTGAAGAACCTCCGATTGCCCTCTCAGAGTCTTGGGTCCGAATATGCTGACATCATGCTGAGCCTGTGGCGGTGTGGATCTGCAGAATGTCGTGGGACGTTGGATTGGTGTCTACTTCCTTATGAATGATTGCCGGCAAAGAGTCTGAAGAGCGAAAACGTAACCTTGGATTCTGGGCCTCTTTCCAAGGACGTAATGATGTTTAATTAAAACACATTCTACCGTGTCCTGTCCCAGAAACCAACAAGCACCCGATCTCCTCAATGTTTTTCATACTTTCCACAATTTCAGCACCTGCCCCCTGGCTGTTATAGTAGCGCATGACGAAGGAGGAACGATCCACCCAGCAGCTCTCAACAAACTGGGTTTATTAAGCAGAATAGAATGAAAGGGAAAACCAGAAAACAAAGAGACCACGAGGGGAGAAAACAAGTAGGTAAAAACAAGAACTAACCGTAGCTGACCACAAAGAAAACTAACCCTAAAAATACAACTGAAAAGACTTATAGGGACCGAACAAGGAGCAGAACACAAAATACACGGGAACTAACACAGGAACTAACCAGGGCACAAGAATGTCAAATAGGGTGAGGCTGGTCTCTTGTTTGGGTCAAAGCCACCCACTTACCCAATTTCGCCACACAGTGACCCAGGGAAGTAGGGAACACATTAGGTACTAAGGACACGAGTCAGGGACAGGGAACAGACATAGGACAGGGACTGACCCTGACACTGGATTGTAAACTCACCCGTTGGGCTCAGACAGGGCCTTAAGGTACCTTAATTTAAATGGACTTACATCACTTTCATTTAGCGCAGACTACCTTAAATCCGACAAGTTACTGGGCTAAGCAAGAAATCCCAGATTCACGATACAGGCCCCTGGGGAACCTGCCTCACACATGGTGGCATTAACATATGAAACCAAAGTCAACTACACTCACCACAACTACACTCACCACAACTACACTCACCACAACTACACTCACCGCTCCGCGAATGGGTCCCATCATCAGGGGAGCATCTCGACTGATGTATGTATATCGCATTTTGAATAACTGGAATTAATTCCATTCATGGGGAGGTGAGTCTCACCCCCCTCCTCCCCTTCACCATTATATTCCGTTTTTAGTCTGGAGAGGTAATAGTTTAGCCGCTCGCTCCCTGGCTGCCCAAACGCTCGTTACTGCATGATGATAAGATGGGGCCATGGGGAAAGGCGTCCTGTAATGGGCACATCTGCCCGGCGCTGCTCGTAATGGGATGCAAACTGCCTCCGCCGGACTGAATTGAAACATTAGCGAGGAAAGCTATGCATGCGAGCCCCCCGAACACATCCACCCCCCCCCCCCCCCCCCCGGGGGTTATTTTCGAGGCGCTGAAATATCGCGCGCATATCAAGATGCTCATTGTTTAAAGAGGTGGGAGATTTCGCCTTTGAAGCCCGTCTTCGGCGAATAGAGCGGCATCTCACCGCGCAGAGCGGCATTCTGGGAAAATCGACAGAATGGCTCTCCTCACCGGGAGTCGGCCTCGGACAGCGGCGAGCACAATGGGATCATTTATTCCGCGTGGTATCAGATAAAGAGCGGCCGCTGCCACTGCGGATGCCGTCCCTTTAATGCCCCTGTTAGGATCTCAGCGCTGCTGTTCTTGCTGCTGCTGCTGTTTATTTGCAAGCCGGCCCCCCACTGCCCTCCCCCCACCTTGGAAACTTTGCAATTTTTCCCGTGGCTTTGGGCTCGGCAAAGAGAAACACGGCGACAGAAAGCAGGAGGCGGAGGGAGAAGCTCTGACCGAACATTACTCGGTGACAGGTGCAAGCCGGCCAGCAGAGGTGTCGCGCCTTCTGCGTTTCCTCTGTGGTTTGGCGTATAGCTGTCATCCAGTGATAGATGCTTTCTTAGATCTTTATTTTGGGTGGGTGTGTGGGCGAGAGACTCCATTATATAGAGCCAGCGGTACTAAATCTACCCCTATTGTCCTGTCCGACACTTAGGATTATTATTTTTACCAATGGAACAAACTCTTGGCTTATTTGAGAATTCAGGTTGACTGTATTAATGCATCAATTCCAGAATGTTCTGTTCATCCCAGCCTTCCGCAGCATGGAAGAGGGTTAGGGAGGATCCTGATATCTGGGAGAGCTGCACATGTACTTTGTGGAGAAGGCAGAGACATTGTCTTGCTCTGTCCTTCACAGGCAGCAGGGCTGGGCCACTCGTATATTAACGCAGACACATTTTGGCAAAATGACGCTCCTCTCCTTGGTGTTCTGCGCCCGCCCTCGTTGCCCCATTACCTCACTCACTGACTCCTCCAGCGACTCCTCCAGCGACTCCTGTCAGATCTGAATGTGAATACGCCCATCTGTTCAGGATCTAGCGCAGCTCACCTCAAGCTCCTCATGAATTTCCCGCAGAAAGGTACTTGGCACACTCTGTTATAATGCAGCGAGGGGGGGCTTTTTCTCCCAGAACTGTGATCCATAGGAGGGGGTGACTCAGTAAGAGGACATCGACTGGTGGAGCCCAGAGGACCAGTCATCTTCACTGTCAGCTTCATCCTTCAGAAGAAACGCAAAGCATCAGGGCCAGCACCACGACATTCCTAACACATGTGATTATGTGAATGATCATTTTTAGGGCTTAATTCCAGTAATATAAAGGCATTTCATATGAAGACCTTTGTGGTTTTAGCGGCTAGTGGCTAATGCTGTTCGGAGCAGTAATTAGCACCTGGAGAAGGGTCTCCCACAGAGCGACATTAATGTTGAACGTGACTCCACTCCACACCGTTTGGGCACGAAACGCTGCACCTCATACTGCTTTCCGGAAAATCACCGGCTCAGAAACGGGCCGGGGCCGGGACCCCCGCTCCCAAGAAGGGGCCAGACCTGACAACCATGGCTGGATTATGGACCCTGGGCTGGATGGGGTCTCGACGCACTAGTGGCTGCAAGTCACAGCATTCATAGTGCAAGCTAAACACTACGAACTTCATATGCAACTGAAGATGACCATGCAGGACCTCTGCATATAGAGCTAGAGATGACAGCTAGGGCCCTATCGCCCTTTGGCATCTATAGGGCAAATTAACCATCAGGGGCCCCCAGGGCTGTTGACCATCAAGGCCCTCAGCGGTGACCCCCAGGGCCCTAGGGTCTCCCAACATAAACATAGCAAGTTAACAAGGGCCTCCAACAAGGGCCCCCAGCATACAGAGAGCACACTGAGCACCAGGGGCCCTGGGCCCCTTTCCATATACGGCGAGAGTTAACTACCGGGCCCCCCAGGACCCCCAATATCTATACCCTTTGTGTGTTATGTTCACTCTAGCTGTATGTCTACATTTTTTAACTGAATTCAAAATGAGTCTGTGTGGCTTACAAGTTGGAATTAATTTAAGTAAGGCTGCGAATTAGCATTTAATATAAAAAAAATCAGAATTAAAATTTTAATGGATTTGAAATTGAATATAGAGTTCGTATTAGAAACAATGCAATTAAATATTAACCATTTCTTAGTTCAACAAAAATAATTCTACATTTGCAAAATATACATTCATTTTACATGCAGGCGAAGCAAATCTCATACAGTAGGTACGGCAGAGTCACACAGGTGACATCATGAGTGACACATGGGTCTCTCCCTGCTGGAGGCTGGTGAGTGGCCGCGCAGGTCAGGGCCTCTGTGCCCATAATCGACGGTCATTGGTTCAAAGCCCATAGTCAGCAGAGTGATGTCACCATTGAGGCCCTGAGCAAGGCCTTTAACCTCCAACTGCTCCCAGGACTTCCTAACCCTGCTTTCTCAATTGTACATCACTTTGAATAAAAGCGTCTGGTAAATAAATAAATGCTGTATTATTTGTGAGAGAAAATCCTTGACTATGTCGTTCCCAGAAGCCCCAGCTTTTGTGAAAGGAGCTTCTTTGAAAATATACGTAGAAACTCCCATGACCTTTTACAATATGGCTCGCAAAGCTCGTGCTGTTGTTGGGGTCTAATGGACAGGCAGCCAGTGTGGTTGCCTTGAAAGATGGGCTCCCTCTGTCCTTTGATGAACGTGATGAAGCAGCCCTTTGACGCCATGCAGCGGGATTCTAAATGCACACAGAATATCGCTTATCTCCGCCGAATGATGCACAAGTTAATCTCCCCCTCTTTCAGTTGCGTGCCCTGCAGAGAGCAGGACGTTACAGGCGTTTCCCTGTCATCTGTTCCTTTCCCGACCTGCAGATCTCTTTCCCTTGCCTGTGTTGCGTGTGCGATGCAGCACACCGCATGCCCGACTTCAGACAACACGCTATCGACCCGCTCAGGTTGCGTGGAAACCCGATTCGGCAGATGCTGCGTTATATAAAGCCCTGTGTTAGCAGTTATTAAGTTTGTCTTGTGTTGCTGTTGTCAGGAAACTTTTAAACTTAAACCCCAAGTCGATATATTTATTTCTGTTACCGAAACATATACGTTTTATCAAGCCAACGCTGCCTGGAGTTCCTGTACGGGAATCTGATTTCTGTCTGGAAGTCGAGCGAGCCCCAGTAGGGCTCTTTGTCACCGACGCTAACAGGACACTAATGTCTTTCTGATCGGATTTGCAGCCACACCACACTTTTCAGCAGTTCTCACTAACCCCGCCCGAAGTCCTCCGTCTCACTTTCACACCCGAAGCCTCATTTTTAAATCTATAACGTTTCAGTTGGTTGAGAACCACAGGAAAGGGTCGCTTTCATATTTGCCCAGATCATCCGTGCCTCCTCTTTTTAATTGAATGCCCTTATTGAAAATATATTATTTGATTGGATTTTGAAAGCTGGAATAAGTATCATCATTAAGTCCGCCTCTTATGTGACATGTTACAATGAAATTGACTGCGCCACACCTAATTAAGACAAATTAGGACAATAACCAGGCCGGGAAAGGCGCTATAAATATGTAATCATTTAAATTGAATTGACGCCTTCCACCCCCTCAGAGAAACAGGTTCGGAATTGTCCTTGGCCGGAAATCCGTCTGCTTCGATCCGTAATCTTCATTACCGCTAGGATCCTCCGGACAGAGCCGGTGCTCACAGCCCCCTCCCCACACCCTGGAGTCGGCCACACAGACTTTGATGTCCCCAGGATCAGCGCTGGCACCTTGATTACTTCCACGTCACCTACAATCATCAATCGATCCCTCATCTCCACACCCGGCGTGCTGAGAGAGACGAGCCGGCTCCCTCTCATTGGTTGACATCTTATGGTCGGGAAATATAATAGAATTTGTGCTGCCTTACAGTCTTTGCTCAGAGGATCTTTTTTGCACACAGTGACGTTTCTTCTCCCAGGGACGTGCTGGATGGTGTGTGGCTCAGGGGGTTAGGATGCTGTCCTTGTTAATTAGATGGTTGCTGCTTCAAGTCCCAGGGTCAGGAGAATGATGTCACTGTTCAGTCATCGATTGAGGCCCTTAACCCCTGATTTCTCTCTCATTTGGTGAGTTAATACAGCTGGATATTCACTGGGTTTGCTGAAAAATTTATCAGGAAGCCCCTCAAATAGCACCCCCCACCCCCCAAGTCCAGTCTGACTTACTGTACTTTGACTTACTTTGCAGAGATGACATCATTGACTTTCATCAGGTCTCTCCTTTGCTGTACTCTGACGCAGCTGAAGCAGACGAGCAGTGTCCGTCCCCCCCCCCCTCGCCCCCAGCAGATCCCTGTTTAGGACGGTGCCTCGACCTGCACCTGTATATGCGCTCCATACTGTGACAAACACATCATTTTACATTTTTATGATAACTTTTATCCAAAACTGCAGACATTTTTGAGAAAGCAGGGCTGAACGGTACCTGGATCAACTGGAGGTTAAGGGTTTAAATCCCTCTGCTGACCCTGGGATCTGAACCAGTGACCTACTGATCAAAGGCACACCCTCTCAGCATCTTCAGTAAGTCAGTCCTTCTCCCAGCCACTTATAAATGGAGGCGCTGTTAAAGAACAGAGCACCCAACTCATAACATCACAGGGGTCCATTGCCCTTCGTCACTGTAGTAGAATCAGTGGGGGGGGGGGGGGCTGGGGGCAGTGCCATTTGGGGTCAGCCAGAGGTTCTGGGGGAGGGGGGGCAGGGTGCTTCACGCAGTAAGGATGCACTATAATTCTAATTAAAGTCATTACGAAAGGTGCCGGCATGTGACAGCAGCTCAGGCTCAGACTAAGACTCAGTCCACTCCAGACCCACATTAAGATGAGGATTAGTCACAGTGTCCATTACACTAACAAGACCCCCCCCACCAGAGGAATGCTAGGGCACTGTTAGCGAGCTTCCATATAACAATCAGTGTTTCTATTGCTTTTATGGCCCAGTAAATGTTAAAGGGACCAGGGGGACGTGAAACAACCGTGGCAACGTGTAGCCATGGAGACATACAACAACCGTGGGGATACAGGGAATGCACGGAAATACACCAAACTTAATTACAAACACAGTTAACACACTGCAGAGGCTATTCAGAGCAGGGAGGAAATAAGGAGATACTGCAAGTGAGCGATAAAAGCACAAAGGAAAAAAGTTTGAAAAGAACCGTATGGCAAATGGGTCCATATGTCTCCTTGGCAGGTGGGATTTGCTGTTGTACCTTGAGCTCACAAAGGCCCATGTGCCCATGGACTCTCTGGGTTAGGATGCTGCGCCTGTGATCGGCAGGTTATTAGTTCAAATCCCAGGGTCAGCAGAGCACCGAGCAAGACCCTTAACCCCCAGGATGTGGCTAACTATGCATTCCCAAAAATGATTCACCCCTTTGGATAAAAGTGTCTATGGAATAACTACAACATTGCAGGTTATCCTAGAAAATCCTCCTGCCAAGCAAATGAGGGAAGGTCACACGGTCTGAAGGTCACATGGTCTGAAGGTCACATGGTCACAGCCCCCCGGGGAGATGAAGCTCAACCCTAATGCCCCCCCAGCCCCTCCAGGCGAGTGCTGCCCTGCCTTTTTCTCTGTCCCCTTTTTAATTTATTTCTCTGGCTTCTTAATTAGGCTGCATTAAAACGAGACAGCCCACCCCCCCCCCCCCCCCGAGCTTTACCGCCACACGTAAGCACACATCGCACTCGAAATGCAGCTCTGGGAGGCCGCTAGCTAAAATATTTGTCTGTTGTGTTGTGTTTTTCCCTGTCGCCACCATCTCTCTGATCCCAGCCCGCCGCGCCAAGGCGCCCCCCCCCCCGGGGGCTCTCCGCCGTATGCTCTGTGAATTGCCGTCGCCGCTCCTGTGGGCTGCAGGTGCGACGGTGCCGTCTCAGAGCTCCGCGCTGCTCCTGCCTGCAAGCGTTACAATTCACGAGCGGCTGAGGCGCAATCCCTCAACAGGAAGTGATGCAATAGTTCAGGAAAATATTTAGAAACGAAGGACACAAAGTAGAAAGTAAAACTGTCCATGACTTTCTCTGCGCCCCCTCCCACCAGCCCCCCTTCTCCAGACATTGAAAAGAAGGGACATTCCTGCTAATGTGTTCTAAAGATGCTTCTAGGTGTGACAATGCTTCTAAGGGTCACATACTGCGACGACAATGACAGTCACGTGACCCCTTTAAGTCACTGTCTGAAAATACGTTCGCATATATGTCTATGCATATTTTTACGGTAAATGACTGTCTGTGTGTTTCCATCACATAACCCCTGTGTGATCGTCATCCAGTCCTCAGAGCCACGACAGAGTGGGAGAGCCCCTAGAAACCCAAGGCCTCAAGCTGGAATGACAGCACCCTGGCCAATCGGCTGCTTGGGAATGCACTAATCTGGGTCACGTGATCAAACCAGCTCATAACTCCTGCCTTCAGGTTTCCTCTGACATCCTCCCTCACGAGTCTGAAGAAGTCTCTGATGTAGGGAAATCAAAGAAATGCATGACACTTGTTGAAGTGTATGCTGGCGCAATGGGGCTATATATGTCTGAGACTCCCGAAATGCCTTATTGTCTCGGTAAGAGGGCGTAACCACACACGAGAGCCTAAACAACCAATCGCTCTTAGATCCGGAAACAAATTTTCCCAAACACAAAGCCCTTTTCTGGGGGTATTCGTCCTGAACTTCACAAAGAGAGAGGACAGACAGTGAGAAATAAAAGGCGTATTCAGAGTGATTTTCAAAGCCAGAATGATTGTATTGTTTTAGGGTACATTTGCAGGGGGAAGAAACACGGTTCTTGCGTGTGATGTCTGTGATGAAGCCAGGTCGTGTTCTGCTCGGGTCGGGGACGTGGGGAGATGGGTTTCAGATGAATGCCGTAATGCTCATTTCCCGCGTTTGTGGACGGGAAATTGTGCCGGGAACAAAGGCAGCCATCCGCAGCTTTGATGTGCCGGCTCGTGCCCAAACGCACCGCAGGCTGTTCAGGTGTGCCGGCCCGTCTGGACTCCACATTATTACTGAACCGGACCGAGTCGGCATCACAGGAACCAGCGGGAGCCAGATTTTTTTTTTCTTTTGAGTTTGACACTGGTGCCATAAACGAGGAATCTGGCGCTGTGCTAATTGAGTGGCTTAACTGTTTTTTTTTTTACTTTTTATGAGGCTTGTTTTTTTCTAAGTGTAAGATTGTTGGGTGCTTTAAAGGGAGAGGTTCATCCTACAGAGCGGGTTCTGAACGATTGGTGGCCCCCGGGAGCAGGCTGGGATTCGCCCCGTTCAGCTCCGCCCATCAGATGCAGCTGACAGCGTCTGCATTAGCTCCCCACTCATGGGAAAGCTACCTCTCACCCACCTACCTCCCTGCTGCACAATGCGTGCTGATTGGCTATTAAGGCACCGCCCCACACTACTCAGCAGCCCACTGGGAAGGGGGCAGGGGTCAACAACTCAGGTGACATCATGGGAAGATGTCCACCCTCTCTGCTCCTCCAGGTCAGGTGATGGCTGGGTGGAGGGTGTGACCACTGAACACAATCCAGGAGACTCACTGCGAGGACCCAAATGCCTTCGAGAGGTCACACTCTCCCGCCCTTCAGGGGCCCTTCCCCACGTCGGGGATCAGCAGATCTGCCAGATCCCCCAGAGATCACACACAGACTTAAAAGGGGAACGTCACTGCAGTCCAGAGCATCTGTACTAGTGGTGAAAATTGTGGATACATTTTTGGAATTTTGCTTTAATTATTACTGCACAAATACTGGCGATAATGTACATAAACAATCAAAACGTGCTACAAGCATCATACAATGGATGGTTAAATAAGTAACTGGAGCAACAGTTACTTATCTAAAAATTGGAAATGTTTCCACAATTTTGGCCACTAGTGTATGGGCCAGGTTCTCTGGGACGTCAGGCTCAGATGCATATCTGCACATTGAAGGCGAGCGACTGTTTATGATCGAGCCGCGCCGGACAGGCTTATCAGCCCGGGGTAGATAGATGATCATTCCCAGCGTCCTGCCAGATGCCCGGGCTGATTAAAAGTCGGGCAGGGGGATTAATCTGGCCCGTCGCAGGATTTTTCTTGATGCAGTCTGGGTTTGAGGTGGAAGATTGTGGAAACTCACACATCCACAAAAAATCAGACATACAACTTGCCCTGTCCAGGGTGTGGCGTTATTACCCCCCCCCACACCTCCCACCCCAGTCAAAAGTATGGACACGTCAGGCTGCCTTCAAAGGAACATGATAGAGTGTCACATCATACGACCTGGTCACCTGACCCAAACGCAGAAGAAACGGATTTGGAGGCGGTCACCCACCTCAGTGAGCTCGGTATATGTGGGATGTACTTCAGGACAGCTGTCACAGCATCCCAGGAGGCCACCGCATGAAACCGGTGTAGAGGGGACAGTAGGGTCAGCCAGTCCCTGGAAGAACTGGGGTGAAGCCTTGCTCAAGGGTCCAAGTGAATTATTTTGTTTAACACTTTTTTGATCAGTGCATAATTTCATGTATGTTACTCTACAGTTTTGATGTCTTTATAATTATTCTTAAATGCAGAGAATAGTAGAAATAAATTGTTCCAAACTCCAAACTCTCCCTCTCTCTCTGTCTGTAAAACCCTAGAATAGGCTGCATGACCCAGACCGCAGATATCATGACCTGTGTATTCTGATGGTCCAGATCTCATGCTTTCTGAACGGCATCAGAGGTTCGCCCAACACCAAGTCCCCTAGTTATTATTCGTATTCTAAAGCATTCCACTTTTTTCTCGTTTTGTAGATGCTAAATCTACAGAAATGGTTTCCTTCACCAGATAGATGATACAAGCAGAAATGTATGAATTCACATTCCCTGAGAATGCCGTAGTAATTCTGTAGATTATTGTATTTCACATAATGGGAGAGATGAGGGTACAAGATGTTTTACAGGTCTGTGCTCTATAATTCCTCGCTAAGTCAAAAGCGAGAGGCCCCCTCTGCCACATTAGAGCATAACTCTTGAAGAAACTGACTTGCTGGGCCTCTCTCAGGCTTTGGGTATAACAGTGTACTCTGGCTCCCGGCTCTCCTGTGAGGGAGAGCGGACACACACACACACAGACCGACATGGCACACACATGCCTTATCTCACAAACACACACGCGCACTAAAAAATCCGGTGCCGTAATCTGCATGTGTGACAGTCTTTCACATACGTAGAGGGCCAGACGCTGCCATGGGGGAGAGTATACAGCTCATCGATGTGTAACCATAGGTTACGAAACCGGTTAAGAAATTAAGAATTAGGACATTCATGGGAGAAACTTTCTCGTAGCATTTAAGTGACCTTTTAAGCAGTGTAGAGGAAAATCAGCCTGTTAGGTAACACCTTCTGGGTTATTTAAATGACTAATCCCAGTATTGAACATCTGAACAAGAGCATTAATGATGTTAATAGAGCCAAATGGGATTATAACTCTAAAACTCTGGATGTTCACGTTTCATTTGGATATGTGGACAGTACTGTAGTACAGCGTGAAACACGGTCACACCAGAGAAGACCTTTTAACAGCCTCACGGACCTCAGCTGTGCCTTGTGCATTGGTCAGCACCCAGGTGACACTCTCCCAAGTAGCCCCAAATAGATGAGTGGGCCCCCTGTTGGATGACGCCGGAATCACATCCTCAGAGAAACGTCGCGTTACGTTCAAAAGATGATAAAGACAATGCAGCTGGTTTCACCTACTTTGGCATCTTAAAATCCCACGTCTCTGCATGGGGTCCAGAGGGAATTTGAACCCAGGCCCCGAGCTGTAACTCCACTTCATTCAGAGGCATTTCTCCTTTCTGACATTTCTTCGGGCGCTTCTGGAGGAGGTAACGACGGCTCTGCACATGACAAAGGAAATATGTTCAGATGACAATTTCCATGGCATCGCTCCTGCGTCTCCTGTAATTACCGCTATTGATGAGAGGCAGAAAGCACTTACACGTAATTACGATTCTTTTGGAGGCAACAGCTGTTGTCATGATAATGCCAGGCCTTACAGAGCCTTGGGGGGCCCTGGAGGGGGTGGGGGGGCAGCCAGCGACAGCAGTGACAAACCTGGGCTCCGTCGGTCTACTTTATTGATATTAAAGCTCCTTGTTAATATCGTCGTGCCCCCCAGATAAGCACTGTTAAAGGGGAGGGATGGAGATGGGAGGTTAGGGGCTATGGGAGGTTCTCCCTCAAGGAGACCTTGTGGGGAGGTGGTGGAGGAGCAGGCGTGAGCGAACAGTTTGCTAGTTCAGTATCCCAGGAAGCACTGCGCCCTCAAGGCAGGGCTCCTGCTTATGTGACCCCCCCCCCCCCCATCCCCCTCCCCCCAGCATGAGTGATGCAAAGACAGCCGTTTGGGCTGCATTAAGTCCATTTGGACAAAAGCAGGAAGAGACTGAAAAAGCGATTGTAAAGGCAGAGTAAGCACATGGTCCCTGTGCAGGCGTGCGTGGGACGCCCCCAGGTTCCATCCCTATGTTTACTCACCGCCAAGGTCAGTGTGCCCCCATCAGGAGATCAACAAATCGAACCTTTTACTTCGGTCCTGTGTCACAGAAGCACTGAATGTGAAGACCACATTGAGGGGTGTTACCGTGGTAACGCTACTGTCAATACCAGAGCCACACTGTTTAAATTCTGATTCATTTAGCTTCTTACGAATAACCGATGGACGTTATGTATCAAGTGGACATATCGACAGGTATATTCTGTGCTATTACCCCTGAGGCTCGACGAATCAGATGCAACAGATTTATTATAGATAACAGATAGGTAACAGATATGTGTCACATTAGGGTGAGAGAGTCATGCAGGAAGTAGAGGAGCTGAAGAGGAGGAGAACGAAGGAGAGGAAAGAAGATCTGGAGGAGGGAGAAGAGGAGAAGGGGTGAAGGGAGAAGAGGGGAAGAGAGGAGGTTATGGGAGGGGAGGGGAGGAAAGAAGATGAGTGGGGAGTAGAGAGGAGGGCAGGGAAGGAGAGGAGAGTACAGGAGAGGAGTAGAATGGAGGAGAGGAGAGGCGGAGATGGGAAGAGAGGAGAGGAGAAGGGAGGAGAGGAGATGGTAGGGGAAGAAAGGAGAGAAAAGAGAAGGGTGGAGTGGAGAGCAGGAGAAAGGGGGGAGGAGGAGAAGGGAGGAGGGAGAGGAGAGGGGGAGAAGGGAGGAGAGGGGAAGGGAGGAGGTTATGCAAGAGGAGAAATGGAGATGAGTGGGGAGGAGAAGAGACAAAAAGGCATGAGAAGAGAGGAGATGAAAGGTGGAGAAGAGAAAAGAGGAAAGGAGGGGAAGGGAGGAGAGGATGGGAGGACAGGAGAGAAGGAGAAGGGATGAAAGGAGAGTAGGAGAAGGGAGGGTAGGAGAAGAGAGAGGGGGAGAGGGGAGGATTAAATTGGAGAGGACAAGGGAGAGGAAGAGGAGGAGAGGAGAAAACAGCCTTTAATGACAAAGAGCCTTCCGGTCTGAATTCTGAAGAAAAGCAGGTGGGAAACAAAGGGGCTGATGACAGACAGCTGCAGCTAAACTGCCTCGTCCTGATAGTCACACACAGGGCATGCAGACTGAACGCTGCATCAAGCAGCATAAATACAGGCTAATCTCCTAATCTGTAATAAACATGGTAAACGTGCACGTAACTCTCTGTGTGAGCAGCACATTTTATGTAAAACACGGGTAAAGTGGAGACGGTTAAGGCATCGGCTCTGAGATGTCAAGATAACAGTAATAGAAACAAATCCAAAAAAATCCAGAGTCAAAAAAAAAAAAGTGGGGAGATGAGCTGTCTCTCTCACAACGTTTGTGGAGATGGCCTCCTGGCGCGGCGTGTGGGAGGCTCCGGCACACTCATCCGTCCCCGGGAACGAGTGACGGAGGCCCGGAGTGGGTGAAGCCTGGAATCAGCACCTGTGACGAGCAAATTAGGGAGAAGAACACCAGGATCCCGGCAGGAGATCCACGTGTGCCCGGTCCAGCGGCTCTGGCGAGCGTGTAAACACACAAATATATATAAATATGCTGGGAATGTGCCGTGTGGGTGAAATGACACAGGACGCGTCTCGGAAAGCGCGGAGCCGCTCAGGGCAGGATGCGCTTCTCTCGCCACGCTGTTATCTTTCTTTCTTCCACCATTCCGTCCGGACGATAACGATCGCTTTATCGTAAATCCAGGCCCTAGATACACTGGGGCCAGTGACTGACAAGAAGGGGGCCATTGCCAAAAGCGCCGGAATGTTCCGGAATGAAAGGGACCAGGAGGGCATTCCAGTCACTCTGCCTCCGGGAGCGTGTCAGCCAGCGTCCCTCACTGACTGTGATTAGGGAGGCGATCGATTGACCCTTCTCTGGCTGCCCTTGTGACAACCCACCAAGTCACCCTTTAACCACTGTGTCGAAAGTGACATCAGCCACACACATCGGCGACAGCACGTGGGAGATTGCCGAAGAAGAGTGTGTGCAGTCTGAGCACAGCTGGAATTCCAGTGACGCGCAACATCTGTCTGCATTTCACTGGCGACTACAGTGCAGCTCTCCCAGGTTCGAGGGCACAGAGGATAGGCGTGCAGACAGGGAATCTCCCAGCTCAGGTCCTGCTGTTGGACCTTATTGCCCCCTAAGTGGTCCAGCTGTATAATTGGACAGAAGTAGCTGGATCCTTAGTACAGAGGCTAAAGGTAATGAGGGAGCGCTGTGGGGCCTGTCATACACGACGGGGGGGCTTTTCTGTTATCAGCCATCCTCTCCTTGAAGCCTCCTTATTAATTTATCTTAAATCCCCTGTTCCGTACTTTATTGGAACAGCTTGCACAACTCAGGCGTTTGCGGTCTTAGGGTCAGAAAGCGTTTCACTCCATTAAGGAGGCTGTAGAATCGAGGCCACGGACATCTTCACGGTCACGGGCAGCTCCATCCCCTCTGTGCGTGAGGCCGTCCAAACAATGTTTCTGAGCAGCGGTCTGCACGGTCCACGTCTGACTAATGTTACACGGGTGTCCGTGAAGGGGTTCCGATCAACTCGCTGGGTGTTTCGGTGACTTAATGGATGTCATACAGTGCTTGTGGGCTGTTTATATTCAGAGCTTATGCTTGATCAGTGCCGGTCAACCCATTTGGTGACATTGGCGGCCGCCTTGCGCACCATCATCTTTGGAGCCAGCACCATACCCCCCCTCCCCCAAAAAAGCGTGCAAACCTGGTGGCGCAGCTTCTCTGTGTTGTTCGATCAGCACTGTACTGTATAACCAGACTCTCCTGTGGTTTAAACCGCAGGCGTCAGCTGGGGCGTTATTCACTGAGCTGCCAGAAGGGGGCGAGCTACCCAGGCGTGTAAAAACAGAACTGTATGGGGGGGGGGGGGGGTCTTCTGTTTAGGTCTCCCTGAGGGCGGGGGGGGGGGGCACGAAAAGGCACTTTGGGACTGTAATCTGCCTGAAAGCCCTGACCACCCTATTCAGGCAGAACAAAGGGCTCGCTGATCTCCTGCAAGCCCCTTTCCAGGAAAAAATTCAATAATAAGAATAAACCCAAGAAGAAGTGATAATGCTCGGGTTAATTAAAATGAATAACGGTGGCACGTTTTTAATAAATACTCCGAGAGGAAAGCACCGAAACTGACCAGCTGCCAATTATATTTAGCGATGAAAAAGAGGGACATTATAGGATAGTAATCGCCATTAACTGATTACATTCTGCAGAGTCACTTTTGATCGACTTTCATCGCTCGGGAGACTTGAGTGGCGGGACGACTGGCCAATCAGAGGAGGAGCTGGAGCAGCAGTGATCCGAAGCCCCTGTGGATTTGCTCATTACTGTTCGTACTGTAGAACCGCCCCAAACTGACACCGCCTGTTTCCCCAGGGTGACGTCGCACGACAGGACCCCCACACGGGATATGCCCTCTTGCTGGGGCACACCGCATTCCTAATTAAAAGCCCCGGTGGGATCGTGTTACCCACCAGACGTCTGGGGATCAATCAATGGGGGCAGGAGCGACTGGCTTTGCGCGTCTCTGCAGTCAGGAAGAGTCCCCTGGAAGAAGCAAGCAGCACCCAAGGCACAGGCTGACCTCATTCATGCTAATATCTGTATTACACATTGTTTTACTCAGTGTAGGTGAACGTAACTGTCCTTCTGCTTCAGGGGGGAACAGGAGCAGTTCCTGCTCACACACCCTCCGCAGCAGGACAGGAACCTGTCGATAAATTATGCCAGTCTATAAAGTGGCACAGGTCAGGTAAACAATCCTAGATAGGCAGAGCCAGTGGGCGCAGACAAGGACCACCGTACCCGGACACAGGAGATATGTCAGGCATAAGTGTGGGTCATTAAGGCTGAGGTTTGTCTTGTTAGCTGACAGGGCTAACAGGACTCTGCTAATGACTAGTAAATCCACTTCATCCTGACACTGCAGTAAGAGCCCCAGGAGCCGTCCTCCGTCAAAACACACAGGCAAACTCCTGCATCACCCCACGCCGAGTTCACGCTCAAATGGCCCCGCATTATTATACTCCGCAGGTGGTCCTGCAAGCACCACGTGACACCAGAAAGGACCGCTGCGGATCCCTAGGAATCCACATGCCACCTGGGATCCACCGGGATCCCGGCCGGGAGATCACTCATTTATTTCCATCTTGCAAGACCATAAAAGGATAAACGTGTCTGTAAATAAATGAAATGTAACAGTAAGCAGTTCAGCTTTCTGTCAGTCACCGCGAATATGATGATAGGTTAAAGAAGCACTAAAAACAGGGTGTATAAAGCATGTCATTTGTGGAGAGTGTCAGTCATCCAAAAGAGCAGGATGCTTTTCTATTGTTCTCGCATTGATTCTGCTTTACCTGATTGCTGTACCCGAGGCTAAACGTGCTCGCTGGCCCTGTACATTGAAGATGTTTCCTAAAAGTAGTATTTTCACAAGACATCTCCACAAAAAATGCTGGCTAGGAAATGTATAAAATCCCCGTTTTACGCCCTGCGTAGCTTCCCGAGGGCCGTTACACCCGCGCTCTGCTCTGGATGACGCTGTGGAAAGATCAATCCCAAGCCGTGGGAAGTTAAAGCAGCCTGCGAGCGACACGTTCCTGCGAAACGTCCCCCGCGATGCCCCCTTAAGAGTCCCTTGTGAAGTAACCACGCCCTAGCGGCGGCACTACAAGAGAATCTGCGTGGGGGGGCATCGCATGTGTGTATGCTTACCCTGATCTTCCCACTAAGCACGACCCAATGACACCAGGAGGGAGCATCCTAAAGCAGTCCCACCTTAAACACGCCGCGGCGCTCCACGCTCTGCTAATCCGGCCGCCGCTGCTGCTGATCTTTGTGCTCGAGTGCCATTTCAATCCTCTCTCTAACCTGGCCACGGATAAACTGGCGTTTCTCCATCCCTTTGCTAAATTGAGTTCAGAGCGATTTCAGCCTTGTCGGGCTGACTCGGCATCGGGGAGAGGGGTACCCAGACACCTGGATCTGTCCCCAAGACACTTAGTAAGGATCCTCGATCGGGGCCCAAACGGAAAGGAAAGTGCCGAGAGGTTGGGCAGGGACATCTGTGGCCGGCGGGGCCTGCCTTGGGAGGCTTTGAGATGTTTGAAACTTTGACTTAAGTGTGTGAGTCAATGTCTTCGACGAAATGAGATTGTGTCTGTGGTCCTCCTCTTACGGAGGAGGTCACAGCAGTCAAACACGCAGCATAGTAAACAATACTGGGAGTTAATATGCAAGTATGATGGATAGTCCTGTGAAACAGTTACTCTGTCCGGAAACTAAACAGCTGCCTGCCCTCCCCTTCCCCCTCCGCCAAGGCCATTCCAAAGCCCACTCCTTCACCAAAATCATTTGTTTTAAAGGCTAAAATTTATCTTACGCCCACCAGTCCGAGTTTTAATATTAGCTTTACTTGGAGCTGCGGATTCCCCTCCTGAAGGTCAGATTTTGCATTTCACATTTCCCCGGCTGATTGCATAATGACAGTGCGGCCGCCACAGCTGAGACACCCACTCAGATACCCCCTATCTCCGGCACGCAGGAAGTGCCGCGTGTTAAGTGTCTAATGACTGACTGTCCTAAAGTCCACGATAAGGTGCCGGTGGGAAGGTGAGATAAAAAAGCACAATTAGGACTAAGAAACAGCGACCCTTCATGGATTTTACATTTTTTTAATTACGCTACGGCGTGGTATTATTTTAAAAAGTTCTCAGCGAGCTCCGATATTGAAATTATAATATGAATTCCTACTATCTATTTAAACGGGTCTGAAGACAACAGAAAGCACCACCTTTACCGAACCAAGGTCTGAAGTCCTCTGAAACCTCCACCTTAAGCGAGGTCTGAACACACCATACGTCATACTGCTAATTTAAATTGGATTTTCCTAAGCAAATGAAGACCCTTTTCCTCTGGAATGGTCACTAAAACACCCCCATCCAGTTCATAAAGGGTTGGACCACAGCTGTAAATGTCATGTTCCGTCAGGAAGTGTGATTCCTCGTCCTGTCAGAATACATATGCTGGCGCTCTTCTCCTGTGTCATGCTGAATAGAGAGGCAGGTGTTTCTGCACTGAGATGCACTGACGGGCTGGTTAACTGGTTGGTTATGTTGTACCAGCTGTGCTTCCAATCTCCGGGGGTCTCATTGTTTACAGACCTACATGTTTGCATTGAAGGCACACCCCCCCACCCCCACCCCCAACGCACACACACAAAAGCACACCTGTGCTCACTCCCCTTGTTTTCAGCTGGATTTCGGAACCACCGCCCCCCCCCACACACACACATACACACACACGCCCCCCCCTCCGCAGAACTCGTGTGCCAGAGCCGTCTCAATAATGCATCACAGACACAAAGCAGTAGCTTGCATTATTTAGCCTGTCAGCTGCAGGCTCACGGACGGAGCGTCGAGCCGGAGGACCGTCCTCGTTTATGCGGCTCATTGTCGTCGCTTGAAAAGCTTCACTGTTTGACCAGTGAGACCCTTTAAAGACACACACCTCTCCATTCAGTATTTCCCTCAACTAAGTTGCCCTGGTTACAGGGCCCTTCAGAGTAAGTGGATCATGAAGGCTCAATTGCCCTCAACGGGGGCAAACTGGCAGCACAGCGAGGAGTACATCTGTACCCCGGTATCTGAACCGACGGCCTTGCCACTGGTTGACTAGCACCGCCTTTGCCACCCCAGTATGTACGGGGGAGATTTATTAAATGTGTATCCTGCCAACGTTCACTCAGCACGTGGACAAGAGGTTCAAAAGGTCTGCTGGGGTATCTCTATACCCCCACAGCGCCGCCCTGCTGGCTCAGGGCAGAAAAGGGCGCAATATTTCTGTGGCACATGCTTGACCTGTACGCGCTCACCACTGCTTGCCGCCCAGGTAGAAAGCGGCAGGTAGAGCTTTTGGCCGACCGTGTTTTGTTACGTTGTGGTCTTACCCACTTTTTTATTAATTAAAATTTAATTATTAATTTAAATTTGACATACAAAAAAAACACTCACACCCCCTAAGCACCTGGCCTTAGAAAGGCGAAGGAATTCACAGAGCCTGCTCATCTGCTCTTATATATGACTCAGAGTCTTTTGAAAATGCATTTTAGTGACAGACCCCGTTACCCACTGGGTGGTCATTTACAAGGCGCCGTCCCCCCGGCGTGCCGAAGAGCCCCCTCGCCCCCGAACGCAGCCGCAGCACGTGAAAAATCCCCTCTCAGATACGTGGCCATATTGCAGAGCGTGGTTTGAATTTACTTTGGTCTCTGAGCGGCAGTGCTTTCTCTTTCTCCATCTGCAGATCGATTTACGATCGTAGCGGCGTCCTTGGCGTGCTCTCGTGTTATATACCTGTGATTTTGTGCCCTGAGAGAGTAATGGAAAAAAAAGCTCTCTCTATCTCTCCATGCGTGGACTGTTAACTGGTTCAGGGTTCAATGCCAGCTGGAACGTGCCCGCAGCCTCAAGCGGAGAGCTGGTTTTCTGCGAGTCAAGTTCGTTTTATCAATTGTATTGACTCCGGCGAATACAGGCTGTATTAGCTTTAGCGGCTAAACAGAAGGACATGCATAAACTCAAAGTCTGCATCGCCTCCCCTAGGTCTGACGGTGGCCCTGCGCCACGTTTGCGTACGCCATGGGCCGTGACATCCGGCAGGACAGTGAGACCGGGAACAAGCCGGAAAAATATTAAAGTGTTTATGCGAGGAAATACACCACAGAACCTCATCCCGGCCGCACTAAATGCGATTTCGCTTCTGCGTCCGCTTCCAAATGCAACCTTTCACACTCTGGGATGACATTTGCTTTGAGGTCACAGTCATTCCTCTTGTATGCATGGCACATAATCTAGGATGTGTGAATGGGGAAGATACATTTCCTTGGAACGGCAGCAGGAGGTAGAATTATGTGTCTTCCTTTAAAAAAAAGAAATATTTTCAGCTTTTAAGGGATTAAATTCTCACGCTAAGCCAAGATCACGTTTTGGATTAAATTTGTTTTTGCATGTAATCACAGGCAAAGATAAAGCACTATAAAGGTGTGGGTGGTAGTGGGTAATTTTGGTTTGGCTAAATCAGCTTTTCTAGGTTTTCCGGAATGTTCTCTTTAGCAAACTTTACTTTAAAAGTAAAAATCTCCCCCTAGATCAAGTATTCCTGTGCTTTTGGGAAACGTTTTGGGATGGAAAGTGTTTTCCAACATGTGAAAGAATTGCCAGCTGTTTTTCCAGCAGCACATCGTACTGGGTCTCCCTTCCGGATCTCCTTTCCGGACCTCCCTTGGAGTTCGCCCACTCCACCACACTGTAACGGTATCCTCGCTTGCCGTGTTCTCCTTCTCCCTAAGTTGACTTTGTTTACACCTTCACGTTTCACCTTGTTCTCTCCAGAGTGATGCAGGGTTACGTAACGCAGCGGGATTTTGGTCTCCTCCACTTCCTGCTGGAGGATTGTGGGTAATGGCCGGCCGCTGACGGGCACGGCTCAGGCAGCTCAAACACATGGGCCCAGAAATGCGGCATGACAGCGATGCGATTGTTTTCTGTGCCCGGTCTTAAATACCTACGCGGTGACCCATAGGGGACGTGATTGCATTAGCTTGGCACGCTATCCCCGTGTATTTCGGCTAAGCAGAACGGACACACAGTACAGTTCTAATGGTTCGGGGTGAGGGCAGGAGCGGCATGTGATACAGCCTGCCCTTCGACCCCCAAAATGCCTTGTGACACCAGTGTCCCATTGGACGGCTTGCCAGCTACACAACAGCCAAGGGGGTGGCCCTGTGACCAACGCTGGAAGGCAGCCCAAAGACACAGCATATTCATTCATCAGTCCGGCAAGGATAAGCAGCCTTACTCTGACATGCCCAGGCAGCAAGATCAAACTCTGTAGCCTCATTCTCAGAACCACGGCAACACATAACACACGTTACATCATCTCAGCGGCGTGTGATCTAATCATTTACACTTTCAATTATCTCATAGGACTTGTGAATTATGCATGAACGTAAATGTAAACTGAAACATATTGTGTAATAACGTATAAATCACAAAAGGTTCTAAGCCGCAAAGGGAGGTGGCGGTGAATAATTTAAACGGTTAAACAAGTACGTCAGAGTGTGCGTGACTCCGGAGCCGTGAAACGCCTTCCCTGAAATCCACCATTAAACACACGAGCCGGTGGAGGGGCGGCAGACAAACAGGCCAGAGTGTTTGCGAGGGAATGACTTACATCAGCGCCGAGGAGACCAGAGCCAGCTGTAAATGATTAATGGCGCTCTCACACTCTATTTCCATGGCTTTCCAGTACAGATGTCCGGAATCAGATCCTTCTCCATATTTCATTGTGCACATGACCTTTCCCGCCCCCCCACCGGGGATCAGGGGGGCCTTTGGTCTCATTGTTTGTGGAATGACGGACATTTGAGGATTAGCAAATCATTAGCATGAAACCGGAGCACCTCAGCTCTTTGATCCTTTAATAATAATTATACTATTACAGTAAACATCAAGCCATTACATTTGTGTTTGAAAAACTGAGCATTGGTCTATAGCTTTGTTACATGATACGTGAGAAATTTATAGTTAAATATAAACCAGAATAACAGGTGGGGGTAGCACAGTGGTGGCCCCACACCTCTGGAAGTGGAGTTCGCGTTTCCGCCATGGCTCCATGTGTGGAGTTCGCATGTCCTCCTCATGTCATCGTAGGGTTTCCTCCAGGTTCTGGGGATCCCCCCACAGTCCACAGGCGTGCGTGTGTGTGTGAGAGTGTCGTGCAATAGGGTGTGTCCGTCCACAGGTGTGCGTGTGTGTGTGAGTGCCGTGCAATAGGGTGTGTCCCGCCCTGCACTCCTAACTTTGTAGCGCCGGCAACCCTGAATAGAACAAGTGGTTACAGTGCTCCGACACTTCTGGAAGATTCTCGGGACTCACATACTAACTGCAGCGTCTCCTCGGCCAGGCCGTCCGTGTGACGATCCCATCTCAGGGGTGAGGCTCAGCCAGCACCGAGCGGCCAATTTCCATCCCTAAGCATGGGGTCGAACTTCAAACCTGACCGGCTCTTATGAAGTCGAGGAGAGTTTGGACAGCAGGGCCAGACTGAATGCAGATGTGTCCAAGGGGGCTGCTTGCTTCTCCTCCACACAGCCAATCCCGTGCAGGCACAGCACTAGGACACACGCCCGCTGTGTGACTTACAGGCAGGGTAGCGAATGATACTCCACCTGGATGTGTAATCTGACAATGAAGCCCACAGTGATTGGTCCTCGGTAACAAGCGGCGAGCTCCTTTAGCTGTTGTCACGCAGCACGTGTAAATTCCTTTCATCCTGAAAAATCAAGGTCATACATAAAAATGATCTGTCAGAGGCTTATTTTTCCTGTCTTTCTTTTTTATTGAAAAATAATAATAATCCATCCTGTATAAGAGCAGCACCAGGAACTCGAAATCCCGAAACCAGCTGAACTGCTGAATTCCTTATTAAGCTGGATAATGTGCAATTCTCTAATAGACTCATTTCTTATGCAGAACAGATAAAATCTTCTTTCTGCAGGAAGGCCGCTGAGGAAATGCGTCTGTAGCTGGGGATAAAGCTTTCTTACAACCAGCGAGATGATATTGTAAAAAACTGCATTGTTAATGTGATTTATTAGTAAGGACCGTGTTGGCTTTGCTGGTTAAATGCTTGTGAAGATCGAGACTCCAGCGATGGCCTTTGGCCTGGCATAAGAAAGACCCCGCCCCCATCCTGACTGCGGGGGGGGGGGGGGGGGGTATCCAGACAGGTAACGGCAGGCCAGAGGATCAGATGGGGGGCATGGATGTCAGCGCGCGCCCCCACCCCCCCAGTTCTTTAATGTTTAAGAAACCTCATGCCTGCTTTGATACCGCAGCCTTTGATCAGGCCGCTGGCGTCACTGCGGACTCACGGCGATGCCGACGGGGGTTTGATGGGTTGCCGAGGGGGGGGTGGTTTTAGCATCAGGCAGGATGTGTAATCGCTGGGCCTCAGGGGCGGGGTGGCCCATGCTCAACCATCA
Organism: Paramormyrops kingsleyae; assembly: GCF_048594095.1. NCBI lineage: Eukaryota > Metazoa > Chordata > Actinopteri > Osteoglossiformes > Mormyridae > Paramormyrops > Paramormyrops kingsleyae. Next base: position 2,926,981 of record NC_132813.1, read on the forward strand.
CTCGAATCATGCATACACATCGGGCCCCGGAGGTTTGGGGGCCCTCTGTTGGCCACAAACAGACACGGCACCAAATATTAAATAAACACGCTCCTTATTTAGGAGATGCTGAAGCAGTGTGTTCTGCTAACCAGCTAGTGAGCTACGATCTTGTGACTCTGCTTGCTAAGCTTTTATTTAATCTTTAAAGCATTATTGGCGGGTGGGGGGGGGGGGGGGGCAAAGTGATATTTTCAATGGGGCCCCAATAACAGAAAACTCGCCCCAATGGCATCTGTGTCTGTCTGTCTCTCCTTCTCTAGGAGGCTCATTTGGCCACAAAATGGGCACAGGACCTTGGTGCCCTTGTGCACCATCACACGCCTGTCGGAGAGGTGCAGGCCTTGTCCACACGTCCCTGGACGGGAGGAACCAGAGCTGCTCGTGAAAACCACGGCCTGTCCCGTCCTGTCTGGGTGCCTGTTAGCCAACGTGTCCCTGCTGTTCTGGACCGGAAGCAGCAGGACGGCTCTGTAAATGGTCTCCCTGTATTTCTCACGCCTTGCTCGGGAGCAGGACCCACCCGGCGATGGAGCAGGGCCCCCCCCCTGATCATGCAGCACTGCCTTCTCAGTTACTCATCTGCTGGCAAGAGAGAGCAGGCATTAAAAAAATACTTCAGCCCCCAATTAAAGTAGCTGTTCATTTGCATTGATCGTGAGGGCAAACGGAGTGGAGGGGTGGGTGGGTATCGTGCTGATTTCAGAGCCTGGTATTCATAATCTTCCAAGTCGCCCCCCCACTCCTGTCTCTTTTGGCGTGTCTGAATCATCGTGGAGATATAAACGATTTCAATCAGACCCAGACGGGAGAGCGACGGGACCACGTTCCCCGCTGGACGGAATGTTCTGGAAGCGCATTCTGGGTTTGGGGGCGGGGGCGGGTGAGTATAATCTACTGCATGCGGGTCGCTTATCATTCTCTTGTGGGGGGGGGGGGGGGGCAGTACGGAGTCAGCCACGATACCTGACACCGTGATGAAGATGGGCTGAAAGGGGAAGCAGTTAGGAGAGAATGAGCAGAGCGCGTGTTTCTGGATGGTGTTGAAGCCAATTCTGCCCAAAGCAGGCAGTGCTGCCTTACAAATGTTTGATTTTCCTGGAAGTGGGAATCAGTACCAAAAATGTAAAGTCAATCAGGGGTACGGACAACGCGGCTTGGATTGATTGTGCCACTATGCTCTTTATTCATCTTCGGTGCCTTGGGATTGAGAATCCTAGGTAACAGTCAATTTCACCAAGCTGTTCCACTACCATCTCTCTATCTCTGTGATAATATTGTCAGTCTCAAGTGATTATTTCTAGGGCTGGAGACCAGCAGCGAGGACAGAACATGTTTGTGGGCAGGGGTGGGGGGTTGGTGAGGTCATTTAGGGGGGGGTTCAGGGTCACCTGGGTATAGGCAGTTCAAGCAATAAGCTGAGGTTCAGGACAATGGATCAGGACCTCAGATTCTGTTTTAATGTGGACCTGCCACTCCTGTCTTTAATATGGACCTCAAACTGACTCCTCTGAGACCTCACAGAAGCTCGGTCTGTTACTGTGGTCTGGATTTTTCTGAACCATGGAGGGGAACAAATCGGAATATGTGCCGTACCATAGGCAGTCTAAGAAGATTATCTTATTGTTGATGAAAAAATATGATATCATGTCTGTTAAAGTGTGTCGGCATGGTCATTTAGAAATCATTCCTAAAGTCACCCCAGGACTTCCAGCGATCATCCAGTACACCCAGTACACCCACACAGCTCTTGATTCAAACCCTGGCACATCTCATATGGCTAATCAATACTTCATTTACTTTTTCAATTAATTAAATTAATTAATTAAGTGAGCTGGTGGTGAAATTTAACACATGGAGAGGTTTGGGAACTGTAGCGGGTACATAGAGCCACCCAACTAGATATCAGTAACCTTTCACAGAAGAGAAAAAATCTTAGTAGTTTTTGTTACGTTTCCCTTAGTTTGCAAATGCTCTAATGCAAAATTGTTTTTGTTCTGAGGATATATACACTTGCTACCCAGATAAATGGCTTTAAACATTTCCTTTGGATGCCTAAAACCTTTGCACAGTACTGTACATCCCTGAGAACTGAGATCTTTAAGTCGTTTCCTATCCATTTATGTAGCGCTTAACAATCAGTCTGACAGGAGACTATTTCTAATTTATTCTTTATCATTTATGCAGAGAATTAGTGAGCAGCTCCGGCTGTACTGCACTTAAAAGGTTTCTGATTAAATGTGACCACGCCCATCAATCCCAGCCAGCCGCTCACACGGCCTCCATGAAATCCCACCGTCCTCCGAGGCAGAACACGTAACCTCGACCAGACCAATAATGCCTCCCTGATTCACCTGTCACAGGAGAGACATCAGTCAGAGAGAGGACCACACCTTCCCGGACGTGAAATGGACGAGCTGCCACCGCGGGAGGAGGGGCTGGGAGCCACGGTGACAGTGGTGACCGCCAGGCAATAAAATAATAATGCAACAATAATGTCTTTCAATCAGGAATATTTATATCTTGGAAAAAGATTAAGGCTCCAGGCGCCACTGTGACCCTGAGCAGGATAATCGGTTAGAAGATGGATGGATGGATGGATGGATGGATGGATGGAACATTATCCGTTGACTTGATTTCTTTATGCAGTGTAACAACATAAAGTTTTATTTTTTCCTGCTCTATTTACACGTCGGTTCTTGAAACCCAAACAGCTGCAGGCCAGACCGTTTCTGCAATTAACCTTCAACATACACAGTTAAGGGAATTACCACTTATTAACAACAAGGATTGAGGCACATTTCTTAGAAACACACACACACACACACACACACACACACACACACACACACACACCAGGCTCACCAGCTTGGTCTGATCATGACCTACATGAACATATGAAGACCAGAGGAGGAACCAGAGGCCCCATGAGTGGACAAGAGAGGAGGGAAGTCACACGCATCTGTTCCTGATGCCATGTCGGTGTGTGACTCTGTGATCAGAAGGTCGCCAGTTCAAATCCCATAGTCAACAGAATGATTTTGCACAAGGCCCTTAATGCCCAATTGCTCTAGGGTCTGGCTGATCTTGACTTCTTAATTGCTTTGGATAAAAGTGTCTGGGAAAAAAAATGTAAATGTTGCGCTGCTGTCACCTGAAACAGTAGCTCTTGGATAGATGGCTTCAATGCAAGGCTGCAGTATCCATGGGCACTCACACTCTCATATGTGCCTCTCACAGCTCTCCTGATCGAAGGTCGCGTCTTCATCAGGCAGGGGCACAAACCACAATGGGTGATGGTGCACAGACCGTACCATGTGACCCAGACAGCCAATCAGAAAAATACAGTAACCGTTGTCCCAGAGATTAGCAGGTACCTTTCTGAGGTATTTGAGTGTAACCAATTGGATTAGTACTACGAAAAGCAGGATGTAACCATGGTAGCAATGGGGAATTAGCAGGCTATGATACAGCAGCCTCTGTGCCATGGAAGACCAATTATTGAAAAGTTTAACTATTATTAATGACTCGTATCCTGGAGCGGCTGCAAATTAAACATACTCTCATTTCTCCAGTGAGACGTCATTGTCAGGTGCGATTACACATGGAAATGGATGATATTATCGATGCTAAATTATGGATTTCTGGAAGGAAAAATTACAATTGATGTTTAAAAGTGCATATGTGTGAACCTATGGGAGAAACGGTCCGGCAGCACATCAAGCACTGAATGGTGATCAGTGCTGAGCAATGATCGTCTGGGAGGGTCCCGGCAGGCAGGGGCCGGTTTGATATTTTTGGGGCCCTTGTCGGCGGTAACAAGCACACGGTGATTACAGCGCACTGCCACAACCACCGCATGACAAACTACTTCCAGGATGAGAAGCCAAGCCATACCTCAGCACCACACCAGTCCAAATGGAATAGTATGAGATTATTCCCAGTGGTGTGAGTGCCAGTCCTGCCACCAACCCCCAAATTTCCCTGTAAGTTGGAGGACCTCCTTATAGGGCTGCAAGATTCTGGAAAAAAAATTGAATCGCAATTCTTTTGCTTATAATTGAGATTGCCATTCTCTGTAACAATTTTTTTTCTTATATTTAAACATTTATTGCACTCACTAAACTGCAAATGAAAACACAACAAACATATACTAGATAATCTTGAAAAGGAATAATAATTGAAATTTCAAAACCTGATCATTTTTTTTCCTGAGTGTAAAAATGTTTTAGCGGAAATTAAACTCCCTGCGCTACAATGCCTCTACAGAATTAAAGGTAAGAAGGTAAGAAAAAGTCTGATCTTAATCTAGTGATGTAAGAATTGCAAGTGCACAACATGCAATGCTGGCATTAATATCACACATTGACCAGCCCTATAATATACAGGCATTTTTCGAATTCAGTACAAAATTGTTTTCCTACCATTCGGCGCCTGTACCAGTTTTTACACCAGTGGAAAACCACCTTGAAGTACCGTACTTTTGGTACCTTCTTGAAGTAACAAAAGTACGGTACCTGGTATGCTGGAAAGGCACCATTTAAAGAGAACGCAGAATTATGGGATGCTTGAGACTCTGGTAAAGAGTAGGAGCACTTGTTTTGTCCCAGCTGATGTAATACAATGCAGAAGAACTGTTGTAATTTGGAAATGATATCACATGGAGGTGTGAATTGAGATCACAGTTTTTTTTTTACAATTAATTGTGCAGTCCTACCTCCTGGCAGGGCTGGATGTAGATTAACATCATACCCAGAATGAAGCAACTGCTGGTTAAGGGCCTTGCTCAAGGGCCCAAGAGAGAAGGACCGCGCCTGGTACTGACGGGATTCAAACCACCAACCCCCTGATTACCGGCGCTGATCCCCAGCGTCAGAGGTACCACTGCACCCTTCTCAGAGGTTTCAAAAACTAAATAGGCAACTGACCTGTAGAATCAGAAGCTCATAGCTCACTAGTTGGTTAATATAACATGCTGCTTCAACATCTCTTAAATAAGAAATTTGTTTATTTAATATTTAGTGTAGTAACTGCTTGTTGCAAGTGAGGGAATTGCAAATATCGGGAAGCCCATGCAAATATGTGGTCTCTGCACAGGGCCATTTTGTAAGAAAGTTCTGAGCACTAAATGAACATGGCCAGCTCTGCAGTGGGAGAGTACGCTCACGGGTCATGTTGTTGAGCTCATGAACAGAACACGTTATATTTCGGCACACGTAGATGCCGGGGTCAACCCAGTGATCTGACAGAACACAAGCTGAAAACGTGACCATGAGCCATACCTGTGAAAAGCACTTGTTTATGTTTTGCTAGATAGTTGATATTAAATCGGGGCCCGAACACTGAGGTTGCCCGCCAGTGTGACTGACTCACTGCAATTAGAGCATCCTCCTGGGCTTTCTTGACATTTCAAACTCTAAAAATTGCAAAGAGACGGAGTGGAGGAACACCCCCATCCAGAGCTCAGCCTTATCTGCTCCTTGAGAAAGGCAAGACCACGGAAAACCCGAGCAAATGACTTCGCTTGTGGCGTAAGCACATGGCGATCCCTGGTTTCAGCTTAGCGGCCGGGCGGCTAATGAGCAGGAGACGGTTTGAGGCGCAGGACCCTGATACTTCCTCTATCAGCAGAGCTTCACCTGCTGAAAGGATGCTTACTGCTAATTGTGCTGCCGGGCTTGAGAAATAAATAATGATAATTATTATCATTGTTGTTGCAAGTGAAAAAATAGAAGATACATGATACAATCTGGAGAGGTTCTCCACATGCCACAAAGAAAGGAGGAGGATGAGGAGAATCCTACCAGACCATTCAGCAATGCAGCCGTGTGACAGAGACTAATACCTTATAGGGTCAGGATGCAATACTGACACAGGTTCTGGAACCGGGGGCCTCGAGGTGGGAAAGGGATCAGGAGCCAGAGATGGTGTTCAATGGGTCAGAGTAACAAAAGGAGAAAACATCCTGATTTGCCCAGGATCAGTGATTTGGGTTAGAACAGCTACTGAAAATGTACCTGACAGTTATTCTGAAGGCATCTGACACAGTTATTCTGAAGGCATCTGACACAGTCATTCTGAATGTACCTGACACAGTCATTATGACGGAATCTGACACAGTCATTATGAAGGCATCTGACACAGTCATTATGACGGAGTCTGACACAGTTATTCTGAAGGCATCTGACACAGTCATTATGAAGGCATCTGACACAGTCATTATGACGGCATCTGACACAGTTATTCTGAAGGCATCTAACACAGTCATTATGACGGCATCTGACACTGTCATTATGACGGTATCTGACACAGTCATTATGAAGGCATCTGACACAGTCATTCTGAAAGTACTTGACACAGACTTTCTGAATGCATCTGACAGTCTTTCTGAATGTACCAGACACAGCCCTTCTGAATGTACCAGACACAGCCCTTCTGAATGTACCAGACACAGCCCTTCTGAATGTACCAGACACAGCCCTTCTGAACGTACCAGACACAGCCCTTCTGAACGTACCAGACACAGCCCTTCTGAACGTACCAGACACAGCCCTTCTGAACGTACCAGACACAGCCCTTCTGAATGTACCAGACACAGCCCTTCTGAATGTACCAGACACAGCCCTTCTGAATGTACCACTCTTTCTTAACATCCCGATACAGTATTTTTGAATGTACCAGTCATGCATTTGACAGTCTTTCTCAATGCACCAGACACAGTTATTCTGAATGCATCTCACACAGTCTTTCTCAATGTACCAGACACAGTTATTCTGAATGCATCTCACAAAGTCTTTCTGAATTTACTTACACAGTATTTCTGAATGCATATCACAGTATTTCTGAATGCATCTGACACAGTCTTTCTGAACATTGTCTCTCCTGACTCTTCTTCAGCTATATTTGAGCAGAAATCTCATAATCTGAGTAGTCCCAAACTCGCGAGATTAATAAAAACCTCTGGAATATCCATATACAGATTAAATGCAATTGTGACCCCTCCCTGGTCTGGCATTGCCCTCGATGAATATCATCAACATAAAATCACTGAATCCCTTGAATCTACCCCAGTACCCCCACCCCCAACATGGCACTCAGAGGTCAGGCATGATGTTTTACCGTAGCCTGGACTGTTTTCAATCCTGCCCAGTTCCTCTGAACATCAGACTGTAGTAAATGACCTCGGTAACACACACAATGAGTTTAAACCAGATGACAGTGCTCTTTGATTTACAATCAGGTAAAAAAGCACATTATGTTCCTCTCTATCCACTTGCAAATCGTTGCGAGCAGAAATCTATGACTCTTGGAAAAACATCACGCAAATCACAGGCAGGTTCAAAAACACTTTTAAATGACAAATGGACACACTCTATGATGTTTACACTGTTGCCCGAAAAGCTCTGGAAAGGTTATGTCATCACCATAGATCACCACTGACGTGTCTCACACGAGTGACGAAACCAGCACCAGTTCCCACGTGCCAGCACTGATGACAGCACTGCCAGAAGCTCTCAAACCATCTCTGCCTGATGTTCAGAGCCTGAGACCTTGGAACCTGCTGAAGACAACTGGCAGGACTGACACACCAATGAAACACCTGCTCTGGAACAGAGGGGAGCCTCTCCCTAGCTGGACCCACCAATGGCTTTCTGGGAAGACTCCCGCATTCATCTGTTATCACCCAACTACTGAACGGTCACACCCACGGTACACTGGAAAGAGGCCTTAATCCCCCATAATCCTTAGCAATATCGTGCTGCTATAGAGAGGGGCAGATAGAAGAGGCAACAGCTACACGCAAAGGTGGACTGGTGCTTGTGGAGAAAACATTGTTGCGTAATTCTGATTAACCTCTTAGTGCCACTGTGGAACCAGGAATGCGTGAGCGAATCATAGCATGCTTAAACATGCCTGGGTGATTCATTCGCTCAGTGTGTGTGAACATATACACAGCAAATTATAAATTACTAGGGGAAATGAATCCCACATGAATTAATAACTAACAAATGAGCCTTGCCTTATCGCAGCCTATGTCCGCATGATATTTAATTTCAATTTATCTGTGACCCTCTGTTTTCAGACCCGGAGCTGAAACCGAGTCAGCATAGGAGCACGTCTCACCGCTTTGTGCTGCCCCGTGGCCCTGAGAGGCATGAGACGCTATGTCCATTCACGAGGACGGACCTCTCATTTAACCTCCAGTCAGGGCAAACTGGCTCATCCTAGAGCAAGGTCCAATCAGGTCTGGACGTGGAAACTCGGGCTGGACAGAGCAGATGTTCTCGTACCAATTACCCAAAGGTCCTCAGGGGAACTCTCTCATTTGGGCACAGATGTGGACCGTCGGCCAGACAGAGAGAGAGTAATGAAAAGGGTAATGCCGTCCCCTGTTGTCTTACCTCCCGCTCTCAGGTCTATCCTCGATACAGTCATAGTTCAGCTTCTCTAACACAGGTGATTGGATTCATTATGACACATACTGGTTCTATTGGGCAACTAAATGATTTAAGGCCAAAATTCCAATTATTATTATTAGTAGTAGTAGTAGTATTTTGGTTTAGCGCTGAGGCTTGTGGGAGGAGCCCTGAGGTCTGAAATGGGTCTCATGAGGTCATGCTGAGGAAACTCGGTGCCCTTGAAATGTCCCGCTGGTCACTCAATGACCTGTGCCTCTAACCAAGTGTTTCCCAACCCAGTCCACGTTTTTGCTCCCTCTCAACTCCCAGCCAATCAGGAACACCGAATACCTGGTACCGGTGCACTGGGAGCTGAGAGGAAGCAAAACTCTAACCATTTACACTGGACCCCTACACTGGAAGCCCTACATAGTATGCAGGGACAGGAAGGTGCCGATCAGTTTGGCCCCGCAGAACAAACAATAGGGGGGCCACCTTTGTGTTCCGGTGTGTTCCAGTGTCACAGTGTGGGGTAGTGAGAACATGCACTTCAGCATGAAGATTGGCTCAAACCCAAGCAGCCACTGGTGCCAGGGGATAGTGAGTGACTCAGCAGACTAAATCTCTTTGCCCACGAATGGAAGTTTGCTCAAGCCCACGACTCAGCAAAGCAGTCACGTGTCTGTGGGCCATTCGGCAAGGCCCTTAACCCCAAACTCCGGAGACACTGCATATTGGCTGACCCTGCACTGTGACCCCCAAGCTATGGAGAGCATGATGGGGTAGGGCAAGAGAATAATTCTAATAACCTGTACTCATACGTGTGCAAACATCAAATAAAGGACTTACCTTATTAGTGAAGCAGATGGCATGTACAAAAGCTAATCATATCTGCTGCGTGATGGGACTGGCTCGGGTCCTTACTCTCTAGGCAACACAAAGCTCCGTGGACACGGGCACTTAATAACTCTCCAGTGATTATAAGAGTGATGATGACAGCAGAAGAGGCACGCAGGTGTTTGATTTTTGTTTGTCATAATTTCTGACCAGCAGGGGGCGCCTGATCTACAAACCCGTGCGGTTTTCACAGGATGCCCTCTGCTACGATCTCTTTTTTTTCTGACAAACGGTGGTTTGTAAAGATTCACTAAGTGCATAATAAATAATCAGCGTAACAGAATACGCTGGTTTTCGTCCCAGGAGAGCCTAATTAATTAACCTTGTTTTTTTCTTTTTTTTTTTTGCTTTGATTGAGCCGTTGATTGAATAAATCGCCCAGTTTAAATCGCGTTAAACGGAGGCCCGTGCTTGGGGACATCCTGTAGCTGTTCAGCTGTGGTGCCGGATGTCTGAGCTGTTATTAAAAGAACGATTAGGGCTCTTTATTTGGATTTTTAAAAAACTTAAACGGGCCAGAATAAATTGGCATTGAACTCTGCATTAATCGGCTATTCATAGCCACCGCTCACGGCGTGAAAGCTACTAAAAAGGCTAATCGTCGTATTGAAATACTTAACACCGCCGGCTTTGTTCATTCAGCGTATGTGATGTTTAGGAACGCATGCGCATTCTGTTTCCAGCAGCGCACGCGGACACATGATCTTCGGTTGACACACCTGGTTTACTCTGCACTGCGTGATTAATCAATTAAAACAGCTGGAACAGGGACCTCGAGAACACCGCAGTTCGACGGTTTAACGCTCGGGGCGGCGTGTGTGCGCGCGCACGGTCTGTCCCGAGGCTAGCCCCCGTCCCACCTGCGAGTCTGCGCTCCTTCTCTGCGTTCCTCCTTTCCCGGCTGTCAAAGCTCTGCCTGCGGATGGCCGCGACACCCCCAGAGCGGGGGCGCACTCTCGAAGCTGAATGCTGACTAGCTCTACGTGGGCTGTACGCTTCACAAGTGGGGGAAGAGCTTCAGCCGGGGGGTCGACGACAACCGCCCCAGGCAGCTTAGTCCTCACTGCTGATTGGTGCTACCCGTAATCATGTGACCTTCATGGCGCGTTAATAAGTCGTCTATGCATAATTAAGTACAGTGTAAATTTTCAGGTTTGTAATTTTATTTTAATAAACTTCTTAGTGTGCTCCTTGTACGGGAAAAGTAACTATATATCCTTTAATGCCATTTGCTGCTAAAATGACAGCTATTAATCAAAGTTAATCAGTATAATTGTCTGATTTGTGCTAAAAGGTAAATTCTTCTGCAGAAACACATAATACTGCTTTTTATAGTTTGTCTATTGAGGCCACAGCTTCCGTTATTGTTGCCCATAATCCGAAAGTTGAAGAGAGGAAGACGAAAGGCTCAGAAAGATGTGAGATTCTTACGAATTCTTCATTCAGTGGAACCAGTTGTGTGTATTATGACTAACACAGAGAAAAAATGTCATTCCTTTGATGTCAATCAGATTCAAGTAGACCGTGGGTTGGCTGCGAGGTTCAGGCTAGGGCCACGCCCCCGCCGAGGCCCTTGGTTTTTAAATAAATGCAGGGAAAAGGGGGGTAAAGCACTTCCAGGATGAGATCAGCATTTCTCTGAGGTCAGCTGATGGCCTGAAGGGGCAAGAAGGTGCAAGTGACATCAGGCATCAGGCTAACGAACGCCACAGGCCTTTCCTGACGTGGTGTCCTCCTGCCTGCCCGATCCCTGCATAATGAACTCGGCACAGTGGTGTATTGCATCTACGGCCTGGAAGGGCGCAGTGCGTCCTTCAGCTCCCCCAGTGCGGGGCGTGCTCCCCGCAACACCAACTGAACCCTGGTGCGTATCACGGATTATTGTTTAGCTAACGGGCCGTCCCCGGGAACGAAGCTGTCACCTCCACAGCCATGTTTCTCCACGTCTCCCTCCAGCCAGGCAAATTAGCAGCCAGCCCCCTCCTCTTGAGGCCCCTGTAATCGGCCTCTGCCAGCCGGATCTTCCAATTTGTCTGTTTGTCCTCAGCGGACACAGATTAATCCGAGAGCCCCCGCCTTAGCTGTGTACTAGGCCGGCATTGTCTGGTTGCTCTTCCCGATCCTCGGGAATTATTCCGTGGCAATCCGGTTACAGACAGAGCCTGCGGCAGACACTGGGGCTACCATAGAGGCGAACGCTCCTATTGTTGTATCTCGGTGGAGTCTATGAGGTGCAGAACCACGGGCGCGTCATTCACTGGGTGCACTGAGCCGTTCTTGGATTTTTCCCACAATGCATTTCACCATCCCAGCAGAAATGATAACTTGGAAATGATTAACCTTAGACACGCCCATTTTCCCAGCTCCGCCCACACCTTCACCCCTACATGGGGTGGGGGCAATGCCGCATGCTGTAGTTGGCTTGCTAAGTCAGCACCCCCCCAAGTAGATGGATCACTAGGGGGCTGCCCATGTCCCCGAATCGGTTAACCAGCAATGAATGGGGGTACCAAGGCCTTCGACTACTCGTTCATTCAGTAAGCTGACTCTGTAAGGTGTTTCGTGTTGTTATTAGGGTTGAGTTCTCTCTTCCATCTGAGCACAGTAAACACAGGCACAGGCACGCCATCTTTCTGCGGAGCTGGGCAGGCATCCTGCTTGGATCTGCGCCCTGGGACGCTTCCCCGCAAAGCCAGCTGTGTACACAGTCCAAACGCTCTGTGTATTCATACGGACCCTAAATCTAATTTACTTCACACAATGCTCACTCGCCCCCTATTCCAGCTAGTGCTTGTGTATTAACATACAGAGGCTGTTTTTTTAAGGGGGGTGGCGGGGGGGGGGTCTGTTTTTTTGGCAGGATTTGCTATTTGTGCCCTTTGTCCACAGTGGTGTGGCACCATCACTTCTGGGTGAAGCCAGATCCAGACGAAACAGTTCCCCTTTCCAGACCGTTCTGCCAGAAGGTTACGGTTCAGAGGCAGACAGAGGGTCTGGAGCTGAGGCAAGCTGCCTTGGCGACCTGAAGTTGTGCAGCTTGAAGCTTCTTACTTTCAGACGTTATTCCAGGTATGTAACATTACATAACGGGAAATGACCACCCACCTGTGCCAATAACAGTTTTGCACGCTAGTGTGAGTTACAGGCCTAAAATCCCAGATCTTAATTTGACATTTCTCAGAATAGCTGCAGCTGTCTTCAGCGGCGATGACTCAGGCCCGCGCCACTGCTTACCGCTCTGCCGGGAGCGCCGGGAGCGCCCGGCCGCCTTCTCCAGCCGAGAGGTGCTCGCGTGTCCCGACACGTGGACGGGCCCGGCTGCGGAGGCGTGCCTTCCGACTGCACGCGATCTACACCGGGAGACCCTTGGTTCGCCCAAAGCCTTCATGACCTTTGATGAGGTTGATCTTTTCGAAGTGGTTTTTGTATTCGCCTCAATGTCCAATGCACAGCAGCATGGAACAGCGACAAACTTCTGACCTCATCCTGACTGGGGTGCGGCTTGACTCTCCCGGACCCCTCAAACCTGGGAATGAGGAGTGAGTCCCCTTCAGCAAATGAGGCTGTCTCAAGGTGCGAGAGGGAGAAAGAGAGAGCTTGTTACCCAGCCAAGCTGTCAGGGACCCACGGTCTCGGACCTGTTTGGCTTTTCCGGAGACTTCCATCACCCGAACTCTGAATCAGCAGAGAATCATCACACCAGGCTCCCAGATGACTATCCATACCAAGGCTCCAGCTCATCATCTGATGCCAATACCTGAGTTTCGTTTATAAATAGATAAATGTCAGTGTGCTGGCCTGGATCACCACGCTACCTGGTGATTAGGTTTGCGATGCGGACATCAAGGCTGGTGCCTTTTCGCGTCATGAAGGTGGGTCATGCCCTCGTACCCTTCAGCAAAGAGCTTAACCTGAAAACCTAAAAGTCAGTTTTACCTGTGGGGGCCTGCTGAACAGTACTCAAGGAGAGATAGTCACATGTCACACAGAGACACTAGGATCATTCTGCTCATAGCCTGATCCCCCCCCCCCACCGCATATATTTTTAACTTGCCATTCCTATCGTCCTTGTCCATAGGCATCGAGTTGGGGGGAGGGGGGTGTCCTTGGTGGGATATTTATCTCCCAGTGTTATCTTCCCCTCATCGCCAGGAGTATGGCGTGCAGATCGAGGGGAATGGAACGCATTTCTCAGTGGAAGACTTCCCAGAGGAGGGTGAGGGAAAAGAATCCAAATTGAAGTGCCATTTGGATATTAATAGAGTAGTTGTTGCCGTGGCATCTAGTGCCTTGGAAGCAGCCCATAATAAACACCGGAGACAAACAGAGTCCTGTAGGAGGGCATACTTGAGGTGGCCATCTTGTAAACAGCTTCTCCCTAGGAGTCCGCGCCGATCCGTAAGCAGAGCAGGGCGCTTTAATGGCACGGACGTGATTGGCCACTGATGATGCTGCCGTTGGACTTTGAATTGATGTCTACGGGGTTAGGGTGGCCATTTTTCAGAATGTGTGTTGGCCCGTTAGGGGCTGCCATTTGGTCCTTTATCATGTGAGGGAGAACTTAAAGAGCCTCTTTAAGGCTCTGGTCCCAGTGCAGCGAAGGGGGGCGGGGGGGGGGGGATGTCTGTATGTGTGATGTAGTTCCCTTCCATACCTAGGAGGCAAATGGCGCATTTGATCATAGGAGGACTTCCCATGGAAACCACCATAAAGAACGAGCTCTGTCCCCGCCATCCATGGCGCCCCCTACAGTCAAAAGGCAGAACACCGCAGTCACTGTTTAGCTGTGTAACCCGAAGTTCCCATTCTTTAGGAAAGTGCACGTGATGTCAGCGCCCAGACGACAGAGTCCAGCCACCACAAGCTGAGAAATCCCATTTCCTATGAGCCTTCATGACATACAGCTATGTCATGCTAAAACTTAGCTCACCCCCACCCTGCGGTGATGGGGAGGGTGCCCGTCACTCGGCATGGGAGGTGGGAATGCTTTGACCCAATGTCATGTTCCTCAGACAAATTAGAGAAAAATCTGGATATCAGTGCTGCGTCCAAAATGTCTTCAGTCTCGCCAGTTTCCCAGCCGCAGTGACCTTTTTCCAGCAGTAAGGAGCCAGTAATGGTGAAGCTGGGGACCCGAAGGCAGAGTGGCTGTTTTCCTGACGCTCGCTGCGGAGTGTCACCACCAGCCAGCCCCCTCACCCGATGGCTGTCTGAAGATGGATAATCCCAGATTACTTCTGGGACGCGGGAGCACGTTTTGGCAGAATTTTTAGTTCATCTCACTCCATAGCCTGAGTGGATCCTTCCGAGGGGGCGGGGCCTCGTGGAGGGGGTGGGCCCCTCTGGTGGGGGCGGGGCTCCAGCCTCAGTGCAGCAGGTATGATGCACAGCCCATGCCGACGGCAGCCCCGTGTGTCCCACTGAACATAGGCACTGCATGTGCGTTTTGTGATGTGATGAGATCGACCACCCAGAAGGGGCCAACCACCCCCTGGCCACCACACCCCAGCCCCGAAGCAGCCGCTTGGGGGATGAACTGCCCCCCCCTGAATCCGCGACCACAGCCCCTTCATCGCAGTGACCACAGCCCCTTCATCGCAGTGACCACAGCCCCTACATCACCCCCTGGGGCCGGTATTTTTTGGTGCACCCCCCTCTCTCATGCCTGAAGTGCCCCCCTGGCATACTGTCCATGTATGTTTGGGCTTGATGCCCTTTTCCGCTCATCCCCACACCTCCCATGCCCCCCAGCAATCCATCAATCCCTTTTCATTTGGCGAAACACCTTTCATCACCTGTCCCAGTGTGCGGGGGGAGGCAGGCAGATGGGACAGTGTGGTCACAAAAGCAGGCAGTCCTTGCCCTGGCATGGCAAAAACAACAATTAATTACCCAGAATATGGATTTATTATGATTAATGGCTCTTCAAGAATATCAGCAATAACATCTTGTTAAAAACTTTACCCCCTAAGGACTGGATTGGAACCGGAGAAATTAAGTCCTGGGGGTTGGGGGGTGTGGGGGGAGGGAGGGATGAGCCGTCTCCTGGAGAAATGGCTGATTAATGCACCCGATAAGAGTCTCTTGTGAGCTCAGATAAATACTCTCTTCTGTGGGATGTCACTGTATTAGGCTATGGCGTCATCCCTCAGTCCTGTCACGCCCACACACACCCCACACCTGAAATGCACCACCCCACCTACATCAGGGCCCAGATGAAGGCTGGCCGGGCATGTCCAGCTGCAATTCCACCGTCCACCAGGGTGAGGCGCTCCAATGGCTGCTCTGAGTATGTCTGACCCGAGGCTGTTTCTGATATCACCTGCAGAGTCACCTGTGGGGATGATTAGCTATGATGACCATTTACTGGTTACTGTAGGGAGATGCCCGTTGGTTAGTTATGAGTGAGTTGTGAGCTGGGGGGGGTCTTTCTGTCTGTCACCTCCACTGCTTCGTCCCTCTAAGCATCACCACTGTCCTGCGTTCCTGACCCAATCGTCTCTCTTTCTCTCTCTCTTTTCCGTCGTCAATTTAAACTTCAATTTCAGTTTCATTGAAACCTTATTGGCGCAATTAACTGCAGCGCCAGAAGAATTTACCATTATAAACTGATAAGCAAAATGAAGATAACAATAGCACAGGTAAATTGAATAGCATTAATGAAATGGCATGAGAAAAAAAACAATACCATAACAGTAATACTGCTAACATTAATAACAATATCAGTAAATTTACATTTACTTAGCAGACAATAACAGGTGGATATGGGTTCACACTGACGGGTTCTCTCCCTCCCCCCCCCCCCTTTCTCTCTCTGTCTCTCTCTCTCTCTCTCTCTCTCACTCCCATAAGTTAAGGTGTGTTTCTCTGGAGGAGAATCATCCCTGCCTCAGTCTCTCTCTCTCCCTCTCATTCATTCACCTCTTATCCTCAGCTGACACCCGCCACTCCCCCCCCCCACGCACACCCGTCTGGTCCCCCCACCCCTCAGGACCCCATCATTAATCACCCAGTCTCTCTCTTTTACAGAGCGCTCCCGTTTGCCACTGGCATTTTCTTTTTCACTCCTCCCTCTCCTCTTCTCCCATGCCTGATCTCCTCTCTGCTGTGACTTCAGCCAGTGATGTTAGGGGCTGGCTTCCAGGAAAGCATAAAGGAGGCATGACCTCCACGTCACAGGTTCAAGGAAACCTTCTCCTCTAAGCACTGCAGCCAGCTGTGCCACGTTTTAGTCCACGTTGCACAGGCCTGTCGATGTGACTGCAAATTACCCGGCGCTCGCGCTTCCTGTCTATATCCTCGGCAGTCCCTCACCTGTGTGTGCGCACTTAGCTTCCAGGGTGCACTGCAGCACGTTCCACCAGAGCGCAGTGCACCAGTGACACCTATAGGAGCAGGAGGGGGAGGTGGGCCCGCTTTCAGCTCCCAGACACGCACTCCTGCTGTGATCTGGATCTCTGTGGGTCGCAGCTCTGCCTAATTAATATGCACAGCAGGGCCAGGCAGAAGAAATCCAATCAACAGAGAAGAAGAACAGGAGACGGTGAGTGACACACACAGGGAGGTACACTGACACACACACAGAGGTGCGCTGACTCACACACACACAGGAATGTACACTGACACACACACACACTGGGAAGTACACTGATACACACACTGGGAAGTACACTGACACACACACACAGAGGTACACTGACACTCTCAGACAGGAACGTACACTGACACACAAACTGGGAAGTACACTGATACACACACAGGAATGTACACTGACACACACACTGGGAAGTACACTGACACACACAGAGGTACACTGACACACACACACAGGAGTGTACACTGACACACACTCACCCAGGAACGTACACTGACACACAAACTGGGAAGTACACTGACATTCACACAGGGAGGTACACTGATACTCACAGGAAGTTATACATACACACACAGGGAGGAACACTGACACACACAGGGAGGTACACTGATACACATGCTCACACAGGGAGGAACACATACACACACAGGGAGGAACACTGACACACACAGGGAGGTACACTGATACTCACACATACACACACAGGGAGGAACACTGACACACACACAAACTTACACACAGGAAGATTCACTTGCATCCATAAAGAGGGTGGTACACTGATACTCACACAGGGAGGTCCACTGATACACATACTGATACTCTCACACACACAGGGAGGTTCACTGACATCGATTAGTGATGCAGTTAGTACAGTACAGTGATTACTGACAGTGATAGTACAGTTCAGTGATTACCGATGGTGATACAGTTGGTACAGTACAGTGATTAGTGACAGTGATACAGTAAGTACAATACAGTGATTAGTGACGGTGATACAGTTAGTACAGGACAGTGATTAGTGGCATTTAGTGATATTACAGTACAGTGATTAGTGACTGTAATACAGTTAGTACAGTACAGTGATTAGTGACGGTGATACAGTTAGTACAGGACAGTGATTAGTGACATTTAGTGATATTACAGTACAGTGATTAGTGACTGTAATACAGTTAGTACAGGACAGTGATTAGTGGCATTTAGTGATAGTACAGTACAGTGATTAGTGACTGTAATACAGTTAGTACAGTACAGTGATTAGTGACGGTGATACAGTTAGTACAGGACAGTGATTAGTGACATTTAGTGATATTACAGTACAGTGATTAGTGACTGTAATACAGTTAGTACAGTACAGTGATTAGTGACGGTGATACAGTTAGTACAGGACAGTGATTAGTGACATTTAGTGATATTACAGTACAGTGATTAGTGACTGTAATACAGTTAGTACAGTACAGTGATTAGTGACGGTGATACAGTTAGTACAGGACAGTGATTAGTGACATTTAGTGATATTACAGTACAGTGATTAGTGACTGTAATACAGTTAGTACAGTACAGTGATTAGTGACTGTAATACAGTTAGTACAGTACTTCCTGCTCTGTTTAGCAATGACAGGCCTCCACCAACACAGTTAGATTAACTGCTGTCTTTTACCTCAAATCATCAGCTGTTCCCCTGAGGAGAGAGCAGGTATGAAAGCAGCCATTCATATTATTACCGCGTGTGTGTGGGTGGTGGGGGGGTGCACTTTTATTATAGGTACTATTAAGGGGGCATTTTCCTGTCATTCCTGGGATTATACAGGAAGAGATAAACAGTCAGTAGTAGGTGGGGGGGGGTGACAGAGCCTTCCAATAGGTCGCTCACCTCCACTGAGATCTCCAGCCTGTTGCCCCGTCCCCCTCCCCCCGCCCACTCTCAGAACACAGCAAATCACACACGTACGGGACACGGACGACTCATCACAACATTATAACTCTTTGCTCCAACTTGGATGCCCCCTTCCGGTACCTTCCGTCGTGCCGCGTGTAGCACTGTGTTGCTGTTCCCTCCACTTCCGCCCGCATGGCGACGTCCTGCCATTAACAGCAGTGACGTTTGCCGCATTTGCATGGGCTCCCTATTGGCTACAAACAGTCACTACACTAAATATTAAATAAACACATTCCTGTTTTTAGGAGATGCTGAAGCAGCGTGAAGCTAACCTGTCAGCTACGTTTTTTAAATATCTGGGGGTAACTAATGACAGACCCACCCCTGGCTATCTGTGAGATGTATGCTTGCCTACGTATAGGAAACCTTCCGGAAACACCCATCATGCCTGGCGCGGATTTGTCACTTCCTACTGCTCTGTTGGCCACCACCGGCGTTTGACTTGAAAACGATCATCGCGATTTTACTCAGGAAAGCCAATGAAAAGCACGAGATTGGTTCTGAGACGAGATTACAGATCACATCACTGTCATTACGCTGAGTCCTGGAGCGCCGCTCTCGCAAAATGGTTCTATACAGATTGTTTTGTGTATCTTGTGTGTCTCCGGGTGTCTCAGAGCACCTCCGACTGCAAGTTGTGAGAACTACAGCCCCCGTTACACAGAAGCTCTACATTCCACTTCAATGTCAGTAAAGTCTCTGAGGGGGTTCATCCATTAAACATGTGCAAGTTTCAAGAATCAGAAAGAGGGAGTGGATGGATGGACTGGAGGATGGAGAAAGGAGGTGTTTCTGGGTGATCATGGCATGATTTTACAGTCAAACACTCAGAAAGTCACAGGTACAGACCAGAATGGAGCAATCCATAGCCGACTGGATTTATGGGTCATTTTTTTTTGGCTGAGGGACAGATTTTGGTTGGGGTCAGGAGAATCACCACACTAATAAAATCCAGTGTGGCCACTTGGCTGTGCTCAAGAGGAAACCACCTCAGACATGGTGGAAATAAAGGTAACACAGGCCCAGGGAACAGAGGTGGATAGTTCAGGTGCAGAAAGTAAAAATCCAGTTGCTTTTGTTTCAGCTAACCAGCTACTTTATGACTCTTAATAACTCAATAACTTGAAACAAAATCTTGGTCTGGATTTTTACTTTCTGGTCCTGAACTTTCCTCTGCCAGGTAACTAGGGCAACACCGAGCCCCAACCCACCCTCCCTCTCCCCGATTCCCTCTCTCGAAATGGATGGTGCCCCCCTCCCCTCGATAATGATACAATAGCTGGGTCCTACACTCATAACCATCCCACGCGCAGAACTTGGTGGGTTTCGGTCACCGAAGTATTCCGGAATTTTCTACATTTCTAACACTGCTGCCTGCTCCACCCATATGCTGTCGCACCAGTAAAAAAGAAGCCTGTTTACAAGACATCGGCTCCTATTTGCCGTGCCAAAGTGCTGGACCGCCAGGTACCAATTGGATAAAGTGGCGGCCATTTTGTGTTGCACTTCTTGGTGATTGTGCAGTTAGTGCGTTGTTAAATGCCTTTATCCTCCCTCTGCGTTTACTGAGAGGAAGCGTCATCGTCGGCCTGGCACATTCATCCTCGATATTAAATTAGCCTGGTCATGCTATGCGCCGGACAAGCTGTTTGGGGTGAACCCCGTGAGGGGGCTTCTGGATAAGGGTAACGGAGGAGCCAGCTAAGCAGATGTGACGAGCTTAATGGAAGCCACCCAGGCGTGGCCCTGCCGGGGCTGTCGGATCCAGGGGCAGGGGCTCGGGACCCCTGAGGGCAGCCTTCGTGGTGGTAATGGGAAGAGACGACCGCCATCCATCTTACTGTGAAGTTGGTCTTAGGGACAAATGAGGAAGAGACAGAGCAAAAAGGGAGTGGCTCCCCTTGGAGGAAGTGCAGAGTATGACACCCTCCCAGGGAGAGCACAGGGACACTTGTGGGTCACCACTGATGTAAAATGGCCGACAATCTGTCAAACTTTCCGGTGCGCTGTATCATTTGAAGGCTACAGAGATATAAGAAGTCAAAATCAGCGGAATCACTCCAGAAACAAAATTAGATCAGTACCCAGGACCATATAATCAGCCAATCACAGGGGAAACATAATTACATGAAACACCCAGGGCCATACGATCAGCCAATCACAGTGGAAATATAATTAGATTGGCACCCAGGGCATACAATCAGCCAATCACAGTGGAAACATAATTAGATTGGCACCCAGGGCCATACAATCAGCCAATCACAGTGGAAATGTAAACCCACTCTGGGCAGCTGGCCAGTTATAAGCAGGGTAAGGAGGCGGGGCTCCACTGCTTTGCCCAGGTTTTCCCGGTAAACCCCACCCAACGACCCACATTCCTCATGAGGCATGTTCCTCCCTCTCTCTCTGTACCTCTCCACTCCCCCCCCATCCTGCAGGAGGTGGTATAAACTGTGACCCTGCTGTTGGCCGCTTTTAAGAGCCCTGGCGACGCTGCCAAATTCATTTCACTCCTGACCGCGCGTCCCCCCGGCTCCCGCCAAGCACAGGAGGAGCGGAGATATTGGAAGTGTTCAGCAGAGCGTCTCCAGCCCCCACGCCTCCCCCCACCCCATCGATGACCACCTGACTCTGCCCCCCCCCCACACACACTTTGTCTCCCTCCAGCATTGTGTGCCCCACAGGTTAGGTATC
Source organism: Paramormyrops kingsleyae (assembly GCF_048594095.1). Taxonomy (NCBI): domain Eukaryota; kingdom Metazoa; phylum Chordata; class Actinopteri; order Osteoglossiformes; family Mormyridae; genus Paramormyrops; species Paramormyrops kingsleyae. Next base: position 2,948,321 of record NC_132813.1, read on the forward strand.
ACTATTCAGGGAGGCAGGGGTTCTGTGGTAGCTGGTTCACAGCCATGCTAACGTGCTAATGAGCCGGCATGCTAACGTGCTAATGTGCTATTGGCAACGTGCTGCACAAGGGCCCATCTTCACTACCCATGGAGCGCACATGCAGGTTAGGTGACAGCGCTTAAACACATTTGTTTGTCCTCTTTAATTGGATGCTTTAGTGCCACTCTGAAATTTGGGGCTGTGTCACCACCGCTGTGACAATTACGAACATTTCCAGCGTTGTTGAGGGTGATTTGTTTATCACCATGGCAATTTCTGACAGCCCAGCCTCAACACGATAACACGCACCACGGGACAACAAGGATCAGGTGTGACAAGGAAAGAAAACAGTATGCAAAATACATATGGTCATCTGACTCCCCATGATGGACAGGTAGCAAATGGGACACGCCCACACAGCCAGCCATTCAGGTGGGAGGCAGGGCCATGAGACAATGTTGTGCATGGCGCGATGGACTGATGGAATTGTCTGGTTTCCATGCCAGGGTTCGTAGGTGGGCCATTCTGTCCCTGCTGTCACCGTGGAAAATCATCAAATGCTCTGACTGTCTATAGAGAGGTGACTTTGAACCGTTTGTGTGGCCTGTCGAGAGTCATTCATCTCCATATGTTCAAAGTGACTCTGATACCTTATTGATTGCAAACTGTTTCATAAATGCGTCTAACATCAAACAGAAAGATAAATGGTCTGATCTACGAACAAATGCTGCAAGCTGACTGGTCCACTCTGTATCCAACCACTCTGCGTCATATTAAATTTACCAGAAACTGGTCAACTTTACATTCTACAGGTCTGTGTTATGTAGTGTTTACCTGATGCTGCGTGCCGCTGATCCACCCTGTGGTCGACAATATTTGGTTATGGCCTGCTGTTCCAATTTCCCTCTCGGTTGAGGTGCATCCCTTCAAAGTGATTCTTATTCTGCTTTTATCGCTCAATTTAGAAACCTGGCTCCCGGGGAGGGCGGCGCACCAGCATGCAGGTCTGACGCATGCACATGCTGCGTGTGAACGGCCAGGAGCAGACACCAGAGAGCAGAACGCGTGACATGAATTACGGAACTGACATGACGGCTCATGTAAAACCACAAGTGTTTGTGGCCTTTCACATGACTGATCGTACTTTTGAGTGGAGGAAATGAACTCGGGGTGATGTAGGATCGACCTTGGGACCTCAGGACCATAAAGTGTGCAGTTTACAGTCAGTTTATATGGTCTTTTACTGAGAGATATATAGAGAAACGCACTGCCTAGTCTCATGGTGACCTTTGACCTCTGCATTTACAGCTACGGAGATGAGGGCAAATGCCGTCTTCAGCTGCCTAGCAAGCTCTCGCATCAAATAATTGGGTGGCAGGGGCACTGCGGGAAGCTTTGGACTCTCTGAAGGCCGGTCGCAGACTAGGCAATTCGCCGAGGACCAAACGTGACAAAACGACAGCGACCAGTTCCACTCAGGCGGATCTTTGGGGACAGGAAGAAGGCACATTTTGGGTCTTAAAACGACCCTTTTTGAGCTGCCAATGTGACAATGCACGGTGGCACAGACGCGATGGAGACTTCCGCCCATTCCACTGCACCGTGTGGGTGTGAATCACTTCCAGGAATTATCTGAAAGCTTTGCTTTCATTCCGTCGCGCTTTGCGATTCGTCGGTAATTAATCTGCATTCTTTTTAAAACTCCTCAATGAAGGCATGCAAAAGTGACACCGGATAAAAGAAATAAATAATAATGGAATCACTCCGGCAACAGTGCTAATGCTGGCTTTCGAGTCTTTTCATAATGTGATTAAAGTTCTGCGCAAACAGAGCATGTAATTCATTTACGGGACAGAAATTGCCCCGGCTTTCCAGGTAAGTTCCTTGGCAGAGAGTCTGGTAAACAAAAGGAGCCGCTCTGACGTTTAATCAAGCAGGGATGTGGAATGTGATGCTATTTCGGGCTTTGATTGCAATTAGGCTGCGGGATTATACCCCACTGGAAAGAGTAACGCGTAATCAGCTGTACAATGGGCTTGGGGAACAGGATCCTGCCTCACTACCTCAAATCCTCATAATGAATCTTATTTTCTTACGTAACAGGCTTTAGTTCTGCACGTATTCATCTATTTCAGTATATAATGCAGTAAAAAAAGGTCAAAATGCAGATATGAGGTCGTGGCCTGACACAGCCATCCGATTGGCTGACTTATTGTCCCCTCCCCCAATAGCTGGATCACAGGAGCATGGTACATTTCCTCCAGCTGCTTTTTGCGCCCAGATGTTTTTATATACTGTATATGACTGAATTTGCTATTTACACTGTCATGCGGACACGCTGTGCTAGAGGACCACTCAGCTTCTGCGAAGGGCTTGGCGAATATTTTTCAGTATTGGCGTTTAGGGCGTAAATCCCGTATGGAGTCTCACGACACAGTTGCTTGTAAAAGTGCACTATACTAGATGAAACCTGTTTTATTGATTGATCGATGGCCACAATACCCTCCGTGCGTGTTTTCTCAGTATGTTATGTCATACTGCATTTTACTAGGAAAATAATCTACACAGTCAAAGCAAACATTAAATCCTGTTATGAGGAGATGAACAGATGTTGTGAAAGGATTTCAACTGTTTTATTTAAGAAATGTAATGCACAGAGACTGTTTTATTTGTTATAAGCTTTTATCTGTATTACGGTTTTGTCAGATTGTGGTCTGGAATCATTGACTAAAGAAATATTCCCAAAAAAGCCAAAACTCAGAAGTGCGTTTGTGTGAGAGAGCTACATCTTTATCCTGGGGGGGTATGGACTTGCATCAATATGCCCATCTTCCCTAGCATACTGTTAATACACACATTGTTGGTTGCATTGCCTGAATCTCCATGACAGGTGTTACATAACATGGTGTTGTTAAGCACAAAGCAAAGGAATGTGTTGTCTCTAGGACGGTAAATTGAAAAGGACGTGTTCACTGGAGATTATTCTTCTTAAACTCCCCTTTTCACGAGGTGCCCATTCAGAGGAGCCCCAAGGACAGGCTTGGCTAATAGCGAATGAGATTTCCTTTACACCTGAGGAAGCTGCTGAACGCCCACAATGCAGCTGTAATGTGATATTTGCTCATGCATTACGGCGTCCACGCACCCTGCAGGATCTGCCTCTTTGTGGGGCTTTGTGCACATGCTCAGTAATATTTATTTATAGGGGCATAATTATGGGCCGTCCCGCATGAAGCCACGAGAATATGGGGCTAAGCAGAGGCAAGGCAGGCCGAGGAGATTTGTCCGGGCTTAGTGCGAAAGCGTACTTCAGGTAGTGTTACTCCGAGGCCTAGAGAGAGGTGGGAACATACAGGCCTGAGGTTCGTTGTTTCTGGGGCTCCACTCAAAAAGTCACTTCAGGCCCTCTGCCCCCCCCCCCCAGCATCATGGTGAGCTGGAATCCCATTGAAGATGTTACTCCCACTAATTATGGCACTGGAAGGCGGAGCCCAGATAAGAGCATAAGAGCACAGGATTGGCTGGCCTGTCAGATGCATAGAAACTTTATTGGCTGTCAGGATCTAGTCATCGGTACCTCCCTAGAAGTGGGAACTGGCGTTCCTGATGTGTACTGCGGATGTAGAAATGGTGGAACATGAACACTTGCGTATGTCATCATCACTACCAAAAACCTACCCCTTATATTCAGCCTTCTCCTGCAAGAAAAGCAGAATATATACATTTTCAACGGGGACACAATACTGAGAGGAGTAGAGAACAATACTGTGAAAAACAGGCAGTCAGAGTTACCCTAGATCTTCAAGCAACCTGCCTGCATGAGATTCTGAAAATATCAGATATTACTATTCCCTCAGAACAAGGAATTCAGATACATTCCTCTTTATCTCTCCCATCCCCATAAGATTGCGTTCAAAAATTGCTTTAAATGGCCTTTGCCCCTTTCCCAGCGTAGCGTTTCCTTGGCGACGGGTCAGCCGCTTTCTGCGCAGGTGAGGCCCGCTCCGCGTCGTTAATAATGGCAGGATTAGCCGCCGCCATGAGGCTTCACGGAGATCTCCCTCTGATCCTACATGCTGATGCACTCCCTCTGGGATATTGTTCGATTTCCTTCTCACTCGTTGCCCATTTCTATAACAAAAACTATAAGAGAGTTAGGCCTCGGCCTTTCCTCGACTATAAAACATGGATTTAGAGGAAAGGAGAGTCGAGGATTTGCTTGTTTCCTGGTGCTCACATGTCTTCCCCAGACAGAGACTTTGTTCTACTGGATGAAAGACCTAAAGGCTGGAGGTCAGTGCTTAGCATGATACTATCTCAGCCAACTGGAGGTGTACAGGGGCGGGGCCACTGGGGCATTGGCCCTAACTGAAAGCTGATTGGCCCCTGGAGTGCCCCCTTTCTTGTCACTCATTGATTCAAAACATATCATTGGCTAATGATAAAGTTGTCCATTCTGTATGAATTATGGCCCTTCTTATAACCCCCCTCCTTAAAAGATGCTAGAATCATCCCTGGCCAACTGGGAGGGAGGGATCCCGGTGGCTATGTGCACCCCCTCATGGAGCTGGGGGTGTCCCATGCGGGACAGACCTCCATTCCAGCATGCTGGGTAAACACATGGCGGGGAAGATGAAAGTGTGCGATTATAAACACTGAAAAACTACCAACAGACGTAAACTGCGATTGGTCTAGCAGCCTGGTTAACGAGCTTGTTTCTCATTAGGAAATCACGTTTGTTCTTTGTCTAATGTTCGGCATGCATTTCCCCGGAGCACCGTGCATCACTCTCCCTCCGTCTCCTTCACTCCATCTTTCCGTTCACTTGTCCCGCTTCTGTGTCGTGCTGAGATGAAAGATATCGCCCCAGACAGATACCCGTCCCAGCAGCGCCGGTCCCTGTAGAGGTGGCCTCCTCTCTGTTCGGTTCCCTTTTGATCTCATCCCGAAAGTTCTGCTAGAACAGCCCCGTACATGTGAACCCGTATCGGGTCATACTGCTGTGCTCACTGGGGTAATAAGCTACCAGTGACCACGGTCACCCTATAACTGACAGATCTGCCCCAGTCTTCCTCCTTCTTCTTACCCATCCACCCTCCCACCTCTGGGTGCACCCTGGTGTCCCCTATCCTACCCTAACCTCACAGGCCAGCCTCATGGGGGGCAAAAGTGGGCCCAGTCCACTCAATCATAAACTTAGCTTTCAGATCCTCCCCAGCCCCCCTAGATAATGCTGTGCCCCCTCCCCAAAAAAAATGTCAAAACTGGAACCGGGCCTGCACCCCTCACTCTGAGCTCTACCTGCATCTTATGATGCAGCTGATTGGTCACAGGATGGTCATGTGACCCATTGCTACCAGGGAGATCACCCTGTCCTACTAGACAGTCAGAGAGGGTTTTTTATTTGGCGTCCTGAAACACTAACGCCCCCTAGCTGGCGAGTTGTGCCCGTCAAGCGTGATGAGAGTCCCGGCGGTTCCGGCGGCCGGTCCGAGCATGGCCCGGCGGTGATTAATCCGCGTCTGGTCACCGCGTCCCCACCCAGCTCGGTGGCACCACGTTCAGCCATCTGTCACCCCGCCACCCGCCACAAGGCCCTGCATAATGCCGCCGACCCATAAGCTAATTGCCTTTTATGATATAAAAAGTGAGCCGGTTGATCTTTAAGTGACAGCCGGTAATTTTGCAGAAAGGGGGAGATAAAGAGCGAAGGCTGAGGCGCGCGGAGCCGCTGACAGATGCTAGGCACGATCGTCTCGCCGGCGCTTTGAAAAGAGAGGCGCCCTCAAACATCTGGGCCCAAATTAATTGCTTGATTTTTTTAGATGATATAAAAATACCTACTAAATGTAATTTGTTTATCGTTTATGTTACGCTCTTCCCCAAATATGATTGCAGTCTCTCTCTTGCTACCATTTTCCTCCAAAGCGATCAGTTCAGCAGCAGTGCCTTTGAGTTTCTGTCACCGCTGCAAAAGGGCAGCGGGCTATTCAGTGGTTATTTAAGGTTACCCCCCTCTCATGAGAGACTTAGCATCCCCCCCCCCCCCCCACACAGACTCCGCCTTGCCTGTCTACTGGCCACATTGAGATCCTGTCAAAAAAAAAAATTAAATGGCATGTTGTGACAGCTGTTTGTTACAGATGTGTCTCTGCTCGTCCCAGATCTGAAATTTGCACATAAATGGGAATATCGGGAAAAAAAATAGGTTTAATTAGTACTGTAAACACTGATGTTCATTAACAAAACGCGGATATGTCCGATAATGATTTTCACCCAAATGAAAGCCAGCCTTTTTCCTTCCTTCATAGTCAGCGGATTACAAACAGCCAGCGACAGAGAACTTTTCTTTTATAATCACAGCACACTGACTTCCATTTACATATTATTTATTTATCCAAAGTGACATATAATTGAGAAAGCAGGGTCACCTAGTCCCTGGAGCAATTGGGGGGGGGGGGGGGGGTGGTTAAGGGCTTTACTCAAGCGCCCACCAGCCATCATTTTGTCAATCATGGGATTAGAACTAGCAACCTTCTGATCAGAGGCACAGTGACCTAACCTGCTGAGCCAGACACCAAACCTACAGTCGCTATAGCAACACCCGGATGGTATATATATAAACAGCAAGTTCTGGACGGACCACGGACCGACCATGACAAGCCTCATTCAGTCCATTCTGGTTTAATTCGGTTACGTCATACTGTAGTTCATCCAAAGTTGCACCCAAGGTCTTACATGGCTTCAGAAAGGCTTCAATAAAGGTCATCCGCCGTCTGTGTCCTGCTGGAGCCCTTGCTCTCACTGTTTCATTGCAAAAAGGTTGCTGAGGGGTTTGAATGTTACTGGTCAGCAGGACATCATCAAACTCGCTTCCCCACCAAGGCCATCAGGTAGCCATCACCCAATTCCTTTCCATGTGTCACTGTTGTCATGACAGGAACCCAGCATTAAGGCGTCCCTGCTTGCTTCACCAGCCTTTTCCTATAAAACAAACGTGTCACGTTAGAGCTGTCAGTTACCCCACCGCTCCTATTGTAATCATAGCTCATCCCAGCGTTTCATGTTAATCAGCCTGTAGTTTATTTTGATCTCATTTTAGATCAAAGCCACCCCCACGTCCCCAAGTGGGGGTGAGAAATGTACGCCGTAGATGCAGATGATGATTGAATTTCAAAGATGACACACTGGCATCAGGAGAGAGAGGACCGTCACTCACAGGAGGAACACAGGAGACTCCTAACAGAGTCTCACTCACAGGAGGAACACAGGTGACTCAGAGCATCACTCACAGGAAGAACACAGGTGATTAACAGGGCGTCATTCACAGGTGGAACAAAGGCGACTTTAATGGGGCATCACTCACAGGAGGAACACAGGCCACTCTAATGGGACATCACAGGAGTAACACAGATGACTCTAACAGAGCATCACTCACAGGAGGAACACAGGCAACTCTATGAAGGTGTTACTCACAGGAGGAACACTGGCAACTCTAACAAGGTGTTATTCACAGGTGACTCTAATGGGGCTTCACTCACAGGAGGAACATGGGCGACTCTAACAGAGCATCACTCACACCAGGAACACAGGCCACTCTAACAAGGTGTCATTCACAGGTGGAACACAGGTGACTGTAATGAGGCTTCACTCACAGGAGAAACACAGGCAACTGTAACAGGGCATCACTCACAGGAGGAACACGGGCAACTCTAATGGGGCTTTATTTATATGACAAGAACCTGCACTGTTTGCTGATAAACACAAGTTCACAGTGTATTACACAGGCACAGGTAAGGTGGAGAACATTCCACAGGCAGTTGAAATGCCAACACAGAGCATGAAGGCCTGAGCGAAATAGAGGGAATTAATAATTAACAGCACCTCAGAGGAGAGAGATTCATCTGCATTTTCTGAAAGGATCCGGGTGTCTCTGGATCGTCCTTGACTGACTCACCAAAGAGGCTTCGTTGGTGACACCCCCCCACTCTCTTAGCGTTTGCCATTCCCGTCAGTATCCATCGAGATAATTAGAGGCACAGGAAGGGGGGGGGGCATTGTGACGAAATTCCTACATGCCCCACTTTGCACACTGCAGTCCAAGCCGCGTCACCAGAGAAGACACAACAACTGCATGTGGGACAATAAGGACAGTGGGGGGGTGGATGCGCTTCAGGAATCCAGGTTGTGGAAAACTGATATGCTTGTGTTTGTAGTCTGATTTTCAACTTGTGCAAGAAGAATAAGGAAGGTGCCCCAGGAATTATGGGTAAAAGGCAAAATCCTTGCTTCTCTGATTGGCCACCACCAGCTCTCCTTCACCTCCTTGCCATAACCTGTGGCCGTGGGTGTAGTACACCTCACTTGGTACAAGGGTAACACACTGCCGCCATTTACACGCTTTCTCTATTGTGTCACATGTCAGTCCAACCACAAATTGATTCAGAGGGTGTGAGGGTCAGATGTGTAATGTTTACTCCTTAGCTAACCTACACCATCTTCTCATGCTCTGTCCATGAGCAGAACATGCTGCTTCAGCATCCCCTAAGTAAGAGAAGTGTGTGGTATACACCACCAGTGACCCTATTCCATTTCAGCCTCCAGGATCTTTTTAACTCAGAGAGCCATCTTCACAAAGAAGGAAAGCAGCCAGAGAAGTAGCTGGCTTTGGGAGTCTCGTTCCCCACTAACACACTGTAAACAGATAAACAAAGGAAGGCTGCTTAGAATAATCCCAGAAAAATAACACAACTTTCTTTAGCCAACCATTGCATTCCGCAGTCTGTTGCCTTTACGAAACAATTAAACAGCCAATTAAGATAACGAGCCCGTCGCTATAAGCTTATTTCCCCCAATTGCTTCTTGTTGTGCTTTTTTTGTGCTGGTGTTTTTGTTTGCCTGGATTATTTATTATGGAAAATAATTTTCGAAAAAACCTATCTTTGTAGCTCGGAGCCTGTTCCAGCAGAAATTCGGCTGAAGAATTGAATTAGAATTTATCAGCAGTTGTCAATGCGGTTTAGGACCGACCCCGGCCACGGCGAACGCCGCGGGAGACCACAGGAAGACTCGGCACGCTACAGCAGCTGTTTGCTGCCTCGCCACTGTTATCGGATCTGGGAAGATATGCAGGGCTGCTGGGGAGGATTACCGTTAGGTTAGTAACAGAAGCAAGCCGAAGTTAGGCTAACAACAGGCTAACGAGTTAGCAGTCTGGCCTGATATATACACTTTGCCTACATCCATGGTATCTGTATCCATAATACATACATTTTTTTATTTAAACATACAGCTCTGGAAAAAATTAAGAGACCACTCTATATTTTTAAATAATCTGCATGTTTAAATCCTGGTTTAACCCTGGTTCTGCTGGCAGAGGCTACACTGCGAGGCAGGCTGCTTCCAGGCTCAAAGTTTCTAAGACAGCAGAACACAAGAATATGGTGAAGCAGGAGACACTTGGAATGACCAGAAACCAGCCAGGTAGAGGACAGAAGCGACTTTCTAATGCCAGAGATGACCGGTAACTTATCCGACAGTTTCCCTTGAATCGGAGGCTGACATCAAGTGGCCTTCAAATAGAATGGGAGACGTTAAGTGCAGGTGTGAAGTGCACTGCTAGGACAGTGAGTATCAGGCTGCCAGAAGCCCGTAAAGAAAGGAAGAAGCCCTTCATTAATGAGAAGCAGGGAAGAGCCGGGCTGGAGTTTACAAAAAAAAAGTGTATTATAGACAGAATGAGAAAAAAAATTGAGAAATAAGTGAAGCTGAAAATTTTGCTGTGGTCTCTTAATTGTTTTTCCAGAGCTGTATGTATATCTTTGTTACGAAAAACCTACCCCCCCCCCCCCCGGTTTGGTTATCTTTTGGCATGGGTGTATTGCGGGGATTGTTTTGTTTGTGTTTGCTGAAGGGAGAGAGACTGTGCAAGTGTGTATTTATTTATCCACTTTACCGTGCCCCGACATGTTCTAGGGTCTGATAACTTCCATTAGTGTCCAGCAGTAAAATGAACCTTGAGGAGACGGCTCCCCGTGGGGGTGGAAGACCCTTCCGGCTCAGCTGTAACGCTCCCTGAGCTTCTCCAGGACAAGCCTGTGCACGGCACTCGCACTTGTGTTACTTCATGGCTAAACGCGTTTGTTAACGACGACCGCAGCTGCTTGTGGGCAGTGAGGCATATTAGCATATTAGCATCTCTGGCTAGCACGCGCCCAGCCGCGGGGCTGTGTTTATACATGGTGCGGACACTCTGTCTCAATGTTGGGACCCCATGTCCCAGGGGCCATGAGAATGCAGGAGAACCCAGTGTGGAGAAAAGTGATCTCCTCACCCATCACAAAGCGAATTTCACTAAGATGGTATCTATAACTCTAATCATCCCTCAATTATACGGGACATATGAAAATCCTGTGGCCAGTGCTGCCTGGGAATCAGATTACGCGGTTTATTGAGTTTATAATCTGAATATAACAGTTCGCATAAATCCTGTGTCATTATGGTTGTGATCTCTGCACGTTCCCAGTGCGTTCCAGAGCAAATGTGGCGCCTTTGGCTCGATCTTCTTCCTCGGTTTGTCTGCTTTTTATGCACTGATGTGCTTTATTAGTCATAAAGGGGAGAGTAAGATGGGGGGAGTGCCCATTCTCCAGGGACCCGAGCCAGAACTTCCCCGAGGTTCAGTACGTCAACGAAGGAGCAGATAAAGAGTCATTCCACTTAAACAAACAGCTGGGCTTACCCTCAATCCGGCTTCCATGTTTGCTCTTTCATTCAGTTGTCCCATAATCCCTTGGGCTACAGTTCCACTGATTCAGCCAATCAGACAGTGAGCTCAGTGGCACAGTACACGCTGGTGTCACTGGGTTTCCCATCACTTCAGAAAACTGCCCAGTTTCCCATTGTTTTATGAACTATGTGGCAGTTTTTTTTTTAAAGGAAATGATGTTGTAATGTCCCCTGTTCTTTTAGAACTTTTGGGCCAATGCTGTGGTTTAATAAAACATGTCTTCGGTGATTTTTTAGTAATCTCTCATTAGATGTTCTGGGGAGCAGAACACCTGTTAGCGACTTTAGTGCTTCGTAATGCTTAATTAAGTGAGAGGAGGACTAGAGGCAGATGACTGTGGATAACAGTCTTTTATGGGACAGGGTTTGATCCCACAACCTACCGGTACGGTGATCCACCACATATAAGGCAGCTGTGAGTTTATGAAAAAAGCCAATCTGCTGAGCTATTACTAAAAAGATGTTTGGGGACATGAGCACGGATGGCCAATCAAATGATGGGACACAGGCAAGGGCGGCCAATCAAACGGTGGGACACAGGCAAGGGCAACCAATCAATCATGCTTATTCAACTAGCAGGCAGTATAACAGGCAGATAGCCCTACTCTCAATGTGCATGTATGTGCGCGCGCGTGTGTGCGTGTGTGTGTATGTGTGTGTGTGTGTGTGTGTGAGACACTGACCTCTACTTACATCAGCAGCACTGACCTAAAGTATCAGTTAATCTCCACATCTTTCCCTTCCTGAATTTTGTGTTTATCGACATTTTTCCCAAACATACATCACATTTTTCCAGGATTTCAGTATTCTTCCCCTGTTTACATATGAGAACAGCAGAGTTGACTTTTCTCCTTGCCTTTCCAACACCTGAGGCAGTTCCCCTGTTTTTCTCTAGCTGTTCTTCAGGAGAACAAAGACAGAGATGTCGAGCAGGGACCCGCAGCACATCAGGATCAGGAGGCGTGAAGCTCTCAGGAAGGTCTCAGCGTCGTAAAAGCGGCGTGTGGAGCAGAGTGTGTTGTTCACTGGCGCTTTCGTTATGATGCCTAGGAGGGGATCAACCAGGCCCCGCCCCTCTGCCACGGTGACACGCCGCTCTGGTCCAATCAAACCTGCTCCTTTACAGAACACAGCTTGACACGGAAAAGACTGTCTCACTGCTGATTAACATTTTGAATTAACATTTCAAAGGCCAGCGATGGCCTTAATTCAGAATATAAACGGACATTAAAATTCAAGCAAGTTAGCCTGACAGTGCCATTATCACAATATAAGGCTTGATTTACAATGACCATAAAATCTCTCACTTTATATATATATATATATATATATATATATATATATATATATATATATATATATAAATGCTGATTTTGAAAGCAACTCCTTTAAATAATAAAAACAAATGCCTGACTGTTGACAGTTCTTGACAATAATTGTTGACAATGCTCTCAGTGACAAACACTTTCTCATATTACGCACTCACCCTCCCTCCCCCCCCCCGGCAGCCAAGATCCACTTAAAGGGACGAGCGGATGAATGTATGAGGGGATGAATGAGCAAACGAGCCACTGAATAATCGAGTGGCTTTGTTGGGGGGGGGGGGGCAGGGGGGGGCAGGCCCAGACTGGCCAGCCCATTGGTAACAGCTGACAGGCAGCACGGACGCCTGCATGGGGTCCTGATAAGGGAGAAGTCTCACGCGTGCTATACGAATGCGCCTTTAAGTTACCTCACTCCCAGGGAATTGCCATCCATAACACTTTGTGTGCTATTAACCTGACATGACCTTTCATCACTACACGCCTCACATAAATCTGTATATAACAATTAAGGTACTTTTCACAGTGATGACACTATACAATAACACAGTTATGGCTATTCATCTTCATAACATCCACTCCCTTCTACAAGGAAAAATGGGGGTTTTAAAATAGATGATTAAAAAATTAAAGGCAAATCACTAAATGTATTCATTTCACTGTCCAGATTTGGGTTTTCTTAGGCTGGTGCCCATTATTCGGGAGGGGGGTGTGCAGCGAGTTATACTCTGTGAGAATGTCCGGGGAGCAGATGAAGGGAACAGAAAAGAGGAATAAAGGAGATGAAGAAAATCCCGGGATGGGGAAAAAGACAATTGCTTTGAAAAAAATAGAGGATTTCCTATCCTCCCTGCACTCTGCCCTCCCTATTAGTGTAAAGATCTCCATTTTATTTATACAGTGTAATGGCGGGCTTTTAGCACAGGTGCATGCTGGGACAGTACATCCCTCACAGAGGTGCCGGATGGCCGTGTGCCCCTGTCCTGTGGGGGTTTAATGTTTCCTCAGGGGCTGGCCTCAGTGTCGCCGCCCCGCAGGAGGAGGACAGTGTTAATAAATGCTGCCTTTTCTTAACTCACCCAGTGGCGGGGGGGGTTGTCTGTGAGTCCCAGGCGGGGGGAGTTGGCAGCGGTCCAGCACAGAGAAACACCTGTATTTACCGGAGTATTGACTCGCTCCGACTCGACCCCATTTCATCTCGCATAGCGCCTTTCCAACGAGGCCCAGAGTGACGACTGAAATAGACGTGAAGTTATTAACGTTACTGGCAACGTTACAGATAATGCTGCCCAGTTCTAAACGTCAGCCTGGAAAAGCAGGAGGAAAACAAACTCGGACGATTAAAAAAAAAAACAAAAACGGCCAACTGTTCCCCCTCCCCGCCCCGGGCGCGCGACTGCTGTGTGCCCCAAATGAGGAGCGGCGAGAGCAGCGCTGCTGTCTGCCCCCTTAGTGTCTCACTGGTGGTAGGAGCTGAGGAGTCGGTAGAGGGGTGGCAATGGGAAGCTTAGCCTACATAATCATAGCCTACAGTGAGGTAGGCAGGAGCCCAGCATCCTCGCCGACTGGGGTCTGATTGGACGCCAGTGGGGTGTCACCATTGCAGGGCGGTGGGACCAAAGGGGCACTGACTCCAGCTGAAAGCTGATTGGTCCCCTTCCCTGTTACTCACTGATTCCAAACATTTTATCATGATAAGGTTAGCCCCTCTATATGAGTTATGCCCCCCCCACCACCTTAAAAAAAATTTAGAATTGCCCCCGCTCACCAAGCTGCTCCTCTAACAGGGGAATGGAGCCTCATCTGACCGTTTTGGACTGGATCACAAACCTGTGGCCATTGAAGGAAGTGGCAGTGACTGATGTTGATATGATACTGGAACTTTCCATAAGTTCATACTGGGCTGGTTGGGGGAGAAAGTGAAGCAGTAGAAGGGGGCGGGGAGATGGAGGGGTGGATGGATGGAGTCAGCATTTACTTCTTAACAGGGAGTTTCTGTAGTCCAGGCATATCCTGGACAAGGCGTACGTACGCATACACACACGCATACACACACGCATACACACACGCATACACACACGCACATGCACATCTGGGGCAAGATATCAAGGCTCATGGTACAGACAGGTGTCCGAGATGCGAAATGCCGCCGAAATGGTCCCAGCTCTCACTTCTGGCTGTGTGCCTGCTTGATAATGATGGCAGGGGGCATGATGACATGTGGGGGGGGGGGCAGGGGGCAGCTGGGCTTGTCGCCAGAGCGTGGGAGAAGACGGGAGCCATTAATCAGCCAGTCACAGCACCGGGGCGGTGGGAAGGTCGGGAATGCGGGAGGAGGTGGGAATTAGGGGGCTGAGGATTACGGACGGGGAATAATAACAAGCTCCTCCATCCTTCCGGAAGGTCAGTGTGGACCTCACAGCTTCAGATCTTCTAATGACCCACCGTAAGGTTTCAGTTCTTCAGAAGCATCCGCAGCTCCTCCTCCCAAAGAGCTGGGACCGCCCCCCCGCCCATCAGATGGCGGCCCGGGAATGTCGGCTCTGCCATAACCCGTTTTTTTCTCTCTTTTATGGCCTTGCCAAGAAAGGATTAGCCTTGGCGCAGAGGAGGCTGGTGCGCGGCGCTGATCTCGTCCCCACTGGAGCGTGCGGCCGTCAGGGTTCCCAGCATCGCCTTCAGAGAGAGGAACGTCTCTTACAGCCCCTCAAAACTCATAATTAGCCGTTTTGTTCGTTCTCTGCCTTTTTCCTCATAGCCAATTGGCATTAACAAGGTACCTAAAGTTCCTATTTGGTTTCGCAGGCAGTCATTGTGACAGCATGTGTCCCCTAATCCCTCATTGTACCGGCGTTTAACTTTTATCATCAGCACTTTCTAAATGCACAAAGATGGTATAACTACCAAGAGACTGTTAATTGAGGCCCGTAAGGCGGTGATGTGAGCTCCGTGGAGACGGGGTCGTGGAGGGTATCGGAGACAGTCACGGAGGTGGTCGGGTTGCAGCCTGACAGGTTGCCGATCAGAAGGTCTGCATTCGACATGCTGGACGGCCTCACCTTCCCACGTCAACACAGAAGTCATGCCATTAACGACTCGAAAACTTCAACCGTTCCTCTGTTTTGCATTTCAAATTCCAGTTGATCAAGTAATAAAACAATCCTAAACAGGAAGGAAACGTAATCAGGAGAATGAACATGGATGACAGACTCAAAGCTCAAGGAGGCAGGATCCCCGGCGACGCGGATGATACCCGGCTACGCGGATGATACCCGGCGACGCGGATGATCCCCGGCGACGCGGATGATACCCGGCGACGCGGATGATACCCGGCGACGCGGATGATCCCCGGCGACGCGGATGATCCCCGGCGACGCGGATGATACCCGGCGACGCGGATGATCCCCGGCGACGCGGATGATACCCGGCGACGCGGATGATACCCGGCGACGCGGATGATACCCGGCGACGCGGATGATCCCCGGCGACGCGGATGATGCCCGGCAACACGCGCTAACATGCAGCCCGCGCTCCAGGACCAGCTCCAGGACCGGCGCCAGTGCAGTACTGCGTCACTGCGTGACAGGTTTAGAGGCCCACCGGATCTCCTTCACACGCCACACGGCTTCTGCTCCCAGACTCTCCTGCATCAGCACAGTGCCTGTGAACCGCATCCCATAATAATAACAACCCTGGGGGGATCGTCTGCGAGGAAGTAGGTTTGATAATGAGAGCATCCAGGACACGTATGAAGATATTTACTGCTGAAAGAGACTTAATGCACCTGGTAATGCATAATTAAGGACGGCATGCCGTAATTGCAGAGTCATCCCACCCTGGGGCAAGGCACTCTTCACTTTTATTTGGTTTAATTCAGGTTCAGGTCTCCATTTAGCAGGAGTTTTATAGAAACCGCGGTAAGATGAAATGTTAGGAGAGACCGCTCTGCTGTGAGCAGAGAATGGCTGGATCGGCGGTGTTGGACGGGTTTTAAAAATTACGCATCATTTCCTCCATAGGTGCTGTTACCTCCAAAAAAGGAGGCGTTAGCCAAATGTGCCATTCAGCATAACCGCCTGGCTGTACGCCCTCTACAGGCCAGTGCGTGATAGTGCGGCTCGGGTTCACCCACAACACCAATCGACCCATTAATGGTACTTGGTTTACTCACAGAAGCTGGTTTGTGTGTCGCAATAGCTGTGTGGTCATTCTTTTGTGAAAGTACAGCAACAAAGTTAGAATTAAACTTGGAATTAAAATGTGCAGTTTATCCGCATGTGCGATAAAGCATTCAAAACACCGTTTGCCGTTCTGGGATGCAGACAGGAGGCTCCCGTGTCGCCCCTTTGTGTGTCTGCCAGCCTACTGCTCTGGTCGCTCTTCCCCCACAGAGAGCACTTCAGAGCAGCCTGTAATCTCCAGGTGCACCTTGGAGAGCCCAGCTTCTTACAGATGTCCCTGTCCTTCTTAAAGCAGGCAGGCATTGGGGGATTATACTGCCTGCAACACAGGGACTGCCGTATCGGTCAGAAAGCATGATTCATGTGACTGTGCGTCCCACTGGAGACGGCTCCTGAGGCTGGGGTGGGGGGGGCATCGCAGTTCATTGTAATAGCCTTGAACATTCTGGATTCCTCCAATGACTAATGACTTAGAGGGAATACAGGCATTGCACAGGCAGAACACCACCATGTCACACTGACCCTGGAGTATCTGGGGACCTCTTCCGGCCACCAGGAAATTAACATGCAAAAGTGACTTCTGTTCCCTCTTAAAAGTGACAGTGACTTTCAAATTTCCCACTTCGTTAATGCTGACCTCTAACTCTAACCCTTAACCATATCCCTACCCCACTAACTCTAACCCTTAACCATATCCCTACCCCACTAACTCTAACCCTTAACCATATCCCTACCCCACTAACTCTAACCCTTAACCATATCCCTACCCCACTAACTCTAACCCTTAACCATATCCCTACCCCACTAACTCTAACCCTTAACCATATCCCTACCCCACTAACTCTAACCCTTAACCATATCCCTACCCCACTAACTCTAACCCTTAACCATATCCCTACCCCGCTAACTCTAACTCTTAACCATATCCCTACCCCACTAACTCTAACTCTTAACCATATCCCTACCCCGCTAACCCTAACCCTTAACCATATCCCTACCCCGCTAACTCTAACTCTTAACCATATCCCTACCCCTCTAACTCTAACCCTTAACCATATCCCTACCCCACTAACTCTAACTCTTAACCATATCCCTACCCCGCTAACTCTAACCCTTAACCATATCCCTACCCCACTAACTCTAACCCTTAACCATATCCCTACCCCACTAACTCTAACCCTAACCATATCCCTACCCCGCTAACTCTAACCCTTAACCATATCCCTACCCCGCTAACTCTAACCCTTAACCATATCCCTACCCCTCTAACTCTAACCCTTAACCATATCCCTACCCCACTAACTCTAACCCTTAACCATATCCCTACCCCGCTAACTCTAACTCTTAACCATATCCCTACCCCGCTAACCCTAACCCTTAACCATATCCCTACCCCGATAACTCTAACCCTTAACCATATCCCTACCCCACTAACTCTAACTCTTAACCATATCCCTACCCCGCTAACTCTAACCCTTAACCATATCCCTACCCCACTAACTCTAACCCTTAACCATATCCCTACCCCACTAACTCTAACCCTTAACCATATCCCTACCCCGCTAACTCTAACCCTTAACCATATCCCTACCCCACTAACTCTAACTCTAATCACTAAATATGCAAACTTGAGCCCCTAATCACAAAGCTTCTTCCTCCATTGGAAAAGTTATTTGCACAACGGTCCAGGTTTCTGCTGGTACAACTTCCTATCCAGGGAGATGGGATCTGGTTTCCGGAACATGCTGGTACAACTTCCTGTGCAGGGAGATGGGATCTGGAGGGCAGAGGAGACAGGTAGGGTGAGAACTCAGTGTAGAGGTGCAATTTTCACAGGAAACTCAAACGAACTCACCAGAGTAGAGGCCTGCAGGCCTGTCGCTAGCATCCTGTGTGTTAGGCTTGCAGTAAAAACCCCCACAGTGAACTTCTCTGGTCCCTCATATGGCCCTGATGTCCCAACCTCATTAAGAGCAAGCAGGGGATCAATGCTGGGTAATCGCGAGGGTACAGCGCAGTGCCTCTGCATAGGAGGGCAGAGAGTGAGCACGTCACACGGATGTGAGGAGACCGTCATTGTCAGTTCCTCTGGCTCACCTGAAGGGGGCGACATAGCTGCTGACGTGGACTCTCTGGAGACACGGAGAGGGAATGGCTCGGCTAGGTGCTGCTTGCGATCAACTTGGTAATTCACAGCATGACCGCGTTCTTGGTTACTGGTTGTGCTGGTTGTGTAGCTGCAAAGATGGGCAGTATTTCAATCAAATGTATTTAAAATATGTATTTAATTACTTTTGAGTATTTTATAATTTTTATTTTGCTGGACAGAAAAAATCAAATGTAATTTGTAACAAAATAATTTCAGAGATTGTATTTTATGTATTTAAAATGTTTAAAGTATAATTTTCTAATTATTTTGAAGTTATTTTAAAAACCTGCATCAACAGGCTTACAGACTTCTTAATATTTGTCTTATATGGTAGACATGAGCAATGAATCAGGCTAGGTATTTTTGGTCCAAAGGACAACATTATTAATTTCTATCAGCAAAACCTAGGTGTTTTTATAGCCATTGAGCCTCTGTCAAAGGAATAACCAACTGGTAAACTTGACGTGAATATTATGCTTCACAGCCGCTGGTCCCGTTTGTTGTTGTTGTTTGAGCATATATATATAAAAAGACAAAAATCAAATAAATGTGAGCCAAGTCGCAAATGTGACGTGATCCACATATGCGCAAAACCAATTTCACTTGTACAAAAATGTTCGTGAATATGATTTTACACAACACAAATGAAAATACGTATTTGTGTAGAGTGAGATGTTTGTGGGGTTTTTTCCCCCACAGATCAGTTGCGGTACGTAGTGGACAAAAATGTAACATGAACAAAAATAGACAGAAAATAATCCACAAATGCGCAAAACCCATTTCACTTGTACAAATCGCTGTGTATTTTTGTGGATATGATTTTACACAGCACAAATAAAAATACATATTTGTGGATAGTGACGTATTTGTGATTTTTTCCCCCTACAGATTAGCTATGGCACGAAGTGAACAAAAATCCACAAATAAATGGGAGCGAAGTGAAAAATGTAACGTGATCCACAAATAGACAGGATGTGATCCAAAATGTGCTAAATATGTTTGACGTGTACAAATCGCTCCATATTTTTGTGGATATGATTTTACAAGACACACATTTAGAAAATACATATTTGTGGATAGTGAAATATTAGTGAATCATGGTACATATTTGTGGATTGTCTTCTGTGGGGTACAAATAATAAAATCTTACTTAATATACTTCCATACCACAATCACTATAACACTATTATTCAATTTAAAGATAGAGCAAGCTGTATATTTTGTAAATATTACACATTACTATAGGGCTGTTACGGTACACCTATTAATCGTGTACGATTACTGTTTTAGATTAGATTACTTGTATTTTAATTAAATACATTTCATTTTCTCATACTAGTATTTTGTATTTTGTTTTGTTACATTTGATAATCAAATATTTGTGACAAGATTTTTTTATGTATTTATGCGCATTTCTGTGTAGCTGTTTCTGAGGAATAGCCGGTTACCAGAGAATGGGCACGTCCACCGGGCAGAGAACGGATCAGCGCCCTTAGCTTGCGGAAATCTGGGCTGATCTGGGTCATCTCACGACAGGCTGCCGCAAAGGTTAATTATGCAAATCAGGTTCGCTGCGTGACTCCAGTATAAATAACCAAAATAATTACCTTTGCATGGTAATGACTGCCTGACCCACTGCTAGATAGTTATGAAGGTAAGATCATCATCATCATCATCACCTCCTGATGATGCCACCACTGTTCCGGGCCGCTGATACAGCAGAGCCCCCGTACTCCAGATCGCTACGGAAACCTGCCGACAGCGAACTTCCATGAATTTATTGTCATCTGGGCTGGTCGAAGTTTGTATCTGGCTGATCCAATCTAATCAAGCTTGTTTCAATCTCTCCATCTCTGCGTGAGGCTCCCTGTCTGAAACGGACCTTGCAAGACCTTCAATAGAGCATCAAGGTCCTGATCTTTCACGGAGCCTCTTAGTTGGTTGGAGCTCTGGTCTGGGGGGGGGGGGGGGGGGGGTAGTGCTCTTTCTGAAGCAGTCCCTGTGACCTGGGCAGAGTGCCCAAGACAAGCAGCCCGGTCACTGACTCTGACGATGCCTGTGCTCCTTAGGGAAGCGATGTGGAGCCCAGAGAGAGCGAGGGAGCGAGGCGCCGCAGGCGGGGGGGGTGGGGGGGGGGAGCGAGTGGAAAGCACAGCTGGTGCCTCCTGGGGTTAAAAACACACAGCGGAGATGCTGAGAGATTCAGACTGCAGCGTAACGGGGACATGCTGGAAAACGTGTCGTCGCAAACACTCTAACGAGACACACACACACACACTCACACACACACACACACACTCACACACTCACACACACGCTCAACTCTCTACCTGCTGGAGTCCAATTATCCATCTCAGCACCTCTGCCTGGGTACCAGCGATCCCCCCTGTTCCACAGGCATGTGTTTGATCATTGTAGTAGCTGCAGGGGGGTGTGGGGTCAGGGAGCTCCAGCCTCATTATCAGCTCAGGTCCCACACGGAATGCACGTCAGCGGGGGCGGAAGGGGGAGGGGGGGTGCTGCCATGGCGACACTTTGCCCCGCCCAATCACAATACACACGGAGGGAACCGCGTGTGCATCAGTAGGAGGTTCAGCTGAGGTTCTGTGACATGCAGGATCCTGACCCACCTCCTGGGGGGACACCTTTGCGGGGTATTCGCTGGCATTTATTCGTACCGGACCTTTTTCAGCCCTGGCCAGTCCTGTGCTGTTGATAGGCATCTCTTGGCAAGGCTCCAGTGGGAGCCCCTCTGCCAGACTGGTGATGAGGGCGATGGGCAGTACGACTGGCTGATAACCAAAAGCCAGGCAGTGGACATGTGAGACAAAAGCACAACACAGATATATTTATATACATCCATATCTTTGTGGGGACTCTCCATTCATTTTTATGGGCATCACCCTAATCCCAGCAATGACATCCTTAACCACTAACCAGCACTAACCTTAACCAGTAACTAAATGAAATACAGGACTTTTAGCATTTTCATAGCAAGTTTTTTTATTGTAGTCACAGATGTTTATAAAATTGAGGTTGTTCTGGTGGGAACCAAAAACCAAAAGTTTTTCATCACAGTAACTACAAAAATGCATACATACATACATACATACATACATACATACATACACACGTGTGCATAGCTGTGTTTACATGCACTATGTCTTGGGCAAGCATGTGAAGCAGACACTCGCCATGCTGTCACCCAGAGGCGTGTGATGGATGCTGAGGGACGGATGGCCTTAGCCACAGTGTGTCAGGAGTGTGTCCATCTCATGCCAGGGGGTGCCGCCTCGGAGTGCAGAATGCTGGAGGTCAGCGAAGGTCGCAGCTCCGCGCCTCCCCCCGCTCGCCATGCGCCCCGCCTCCCGTCCCTCTCCCTCCCCACTTCCTGCCCGCGTGTGACATCAGCCAAACTCCCTCCTTCACTTGTACTGATGTGTTTCAGCAAAGCGTCACACACTCTCAGCTACCTGCCAAGTATTTTTACCACTAATACGTGCTGAATAACCCCCCCGCCGCCTCCCTCTTCTGTCTCTGTCTACCCTTGACCTGGAAACGCGTGTGCAGAAAAGCTGCCTCCTCTCGCGGAATACGGCAGCGGTATTTCAGTGTGAGCGTTTCACGCTACGCCTCAGTATCACTCCCCACACAATCGCTAGTGCTGGTGCGGTGGTGACTCAGTCGGAATCACAGGTTTGTTCCACCTTGCTGCTCTGTGTACACCTAAAGGGAGGGGCCACGCACACACTCACACTGGCCCTGAGGGTCGTGGATCACAGCCCGGGGTGGACGGTGCCTTAGGGAGACTGACAGCACCCCCTCTGCACAGACACACTGGCCGGTGGCTAATTGCACAGCATCCCAGCCTTACTTCCACCACTAATGCGCTCCTTCATTACTCTTTATTAATTTTTGGAGCTGCGTTATACTCCATTATGATGCCTAATTATTTTCTCAGCTCCCTGTGGTGCTAATCAGACGAGATTTTCGAAAGAAACACCAGAAAGCACGTCGCGTTAATCTGTGCGGCTTCGTCTTCCTTGCATAGCGGCTGGGGAGGTGAGGAGTGGGGGGGGGTTCTGGGGGCTCCTTTGTCAGGATTCCCGCCCTCCCCCGGAGCGGCCCCACATCCGGAGAGATGAGAGCGTGCTTTACATGCGCCTCGCTCTGCCTGCTGTTCCCGGAGACGCCGCACACGCGGAATGCGGGCCACAGGAGGCCTGTCACTCCAACCCTGGGGATTAAAACATGCCAGCGGCCGCATGAGCCTGTGCTCTGATTGGCTCCTCTGTGAGGCTGCCAATTAGACTCCGCTCATCAAATACAGCGGACGCAGCTCAGGAGAGGAGCGAGCGGAAGAGGAGGCGAGAGGAGAGCCAGCCGTCTCTGTGTCTGATCTCCCTGCCACCGTCCAGCTTGGGAAGATAAATCACAGAGCCTTCAATTTTTCATTATATTTCTTAACCCCTTTTATAATTCAGTGTATTTTCCCACTTCTCAGCATATGGCGAGTTCAAGGGTGAAAGTATTCAAATTCAAAAAGTCTCATATGAGAGAGCCTGTTTTTTTTCTCCCCCCAGTGCTCTTCCTCCCGTCTGTGCGACGTGAACGCCGAGGTCAGCGCCATTTAAAAGAGCGCCTGGGCGCCCATTCGAGCCGACAGGAAGTAACCTCGCCGGAAACTCACAGCCTTTATCACAGAAGTCATATGGCAGCGATGAAAGAAAAAGCAGAGAAGTAGCGATGAGTCCTGAGGCTTTGTCTGCCGTCTGAATTCCTCCTGATAGGCATGGGCGTCTGCCTGCTGACAGAGCGTGTCACCGGGCACTTGCTGAAATTCAGAGTCGTGCGGTCGGGTTATGAGTCTGTCGCCAGGGAAACCAGTACATCCTGCCCCCCCAGAGCTGGAAGGTAACAGAGGATGGGACCACGTGCAGGAGAAGGACGTTCATGTCCACCTAGGCTTGGACCTGGTCTTAATGCTGATCGTCTGCTACAGAACATCCTCAATGAAGCCTGTGTCCTGTGACCAGAACCTGCTGGTACCACAGGCCAAGTGTTCAATTGTAACAGACCTTCTTGTCAAGCTAATCTGCCTGTTTGCATAACCCCGTTCAGCCAGAGGTGGCAGTGTCTCCCGGCTTTTCATAGCCTGCATTGAAACGTAACAACTGCTGCTTTTACATTCATTTATACAGCACAGACTTTTATCCAAAACAACGTGCAATTGAGAAAGCAGGGTCCCTGGAGCAATTGGGGGTTAAGGGCCCTAGTGTAATCACACTAGTGATCACAGTGTCCAAACCTAACCCACTGAGCCACACATGTACACTTTTCACATGCAAGGCCTGGAGGAATCCCCCAAGACTCTGAGTGGGGGGGGGGGGGGGGCTCCTTACCTGCCCTCTTTATGTGGGTGGCGACTAATGCTTCATGCGCAAGGCCAGTGAGAGTGGTGGTGAACGGTATCGCTCCCCAAACCACCCCCCCCCCCCCCCAATCTCGAGCGTTTCCAAACAACGGATGAACAAATCAGCTCATTACTCAACAACGGCTCATTAGGAGACAATAGCACTTAAAATAGCCCGTCGATAGCGTCTGCAAACAATCGGCTCATTATTAAAAAAAACAGAGACTAACAGCCTTTCATAATCTTGCAGAAGAGGAGGAGTTTGTCAATAAGGGCCCAGGAAATGAACACAAATGCCAGGCGAGTGAATATCGATCAGAGAATAAAGTGTGAAGGAGCCCGTAGCACTGCGGTAGAGAGATACAGCGACCATACGCACTGCCAGCTTACAGCTCTTGATCGATTCTGCTTTACAAGTGAAAGCAGCTGACTGGGGGATGCTGGGTAAAGAGACGCGTCTTTGCTCCTGTGAGAGGACACGCGGGAGCCAGAGTTGGACATGGATCTGCTCAGCCTCCTTATCCGCAGACCGCCTCCGATCTCCATCTCCACCCTGGGAAAGTGAAGCCCCCCCCCCTCCCCCAGCCTGTAGGAAGATGGCGGTGGGCATTCAGCTTGACCTGAGTAACATTGCTATTCTAAAATTCATTCAGTATAACAACGTTTCCCAATCCAGTCTTCGGGGACCCACAGGCAGTCCACATTTTGGCTCCCTGGAGCTGGGAAGGAGCAAAAATGTGAACTGTCTGACAGGGAGCTCAGAGGGAGCAAAAACATGGACTGTCTGACAGGGAGCTGAGAGAGAGCAAAAACATGGACTGTCTGACAGGGAGCTGAGAGAGAGCAAAAACATGGACTGTCTGACAGGGAGCTCAGAGAGAGCAAAAACATGGACTGTCTGACAGGGAGCTCAGAGGGAGCAAAAACATGGACTGTCTGACAGGGAGCTCAGAGGGAGCAAAAACATGGACTGACTGTGGGTCCCTGAGGACCGGATTGGGAAACACTGCAGTATAACATGCCCTCGTGAGCAGAGACCGAGCAACGCACATCGCGACGGATGCTCCTGTCCACAGGGCACAACCAGGGCGGCATCATTAACTCCATCGTCCACTTCACTCTGCAACGCCCATCCCATTCCGCGGCATCACCTCTGTGCCGACCACCTGGTCGATCACATCCGTGCCGCTGGGAATCGATCCAGTTTGTTTTAAGAGAGAGGTGATTTCCACTCAGGGTCCTGTTTGGGCTCAGAAACGAGAAAGTGACTGATTATGATTCCTGCACCTTGTCTCTATACAGATATTTTCTCGTGGCCGATCCCTCAGGCACTGTGCCGGCCAGGTCTGTGTGCGACAGAGAGGCTCCAGAAACAGGCATTTTAACAGGCAAGGACTGGCCTCCTCATGGGGGGGGTGGGGGGGTCTCAGACGCTGGTCTGTTTTTTCAGGGTGTACTAAACAGAATGTGATGAAGACTCCCCTTCATCTGTGTGTGTGTGTGTGTGTGCGTGTGCGTGTGCGTGTGTGCGTGTGTGTGCGCGTGTATGTGTGTGTGCGTGTGTGTGTGTGTGTGTGCGTGTGTGTGTGTGTGCATGTGTGTGTTCATCTGGATGTAGGTGTACCTGCTACAAATGAAAATGTGTGCCACAGTGCCCCCTCCAGGCCATTCTTGACCCACTTCACCTGCTGCTTCACACTCCTCAGGGTCAGACCAAACGAAAAGGCACCTTCTGATAAACGATCAGCGCAGGCACACAGACTATGGCCGACCAGCACTATAGGCCCCCATCTGCACACCCATCTGAGCCAGACCGACCCTCCAACGTGCGGCCAATGACCCCACACCCTGCTGGTGAACTGACGTCTGCCACAGCGAACCAGGACCACTACCCCCCGGACTGTTACGTGCTATTTATTTAGAAGCATACACATTGGGAGTCCAGTCTAAGCAGTATGGCTCACCCACGCTGGAAGTAAGGGATGCTGGGAAATTAAGGTACACCAGCTTTCACATTGACATCATTTAAGTAAGGAAAAGCAGCTTCAGGGACAAACATGGTATAACGTGGTAAAACAGTAACTACTTACAGTACCACCATGTCAGGGGGTGTGGAGAGCAGGCAGAAGGCCGCTGTTATCTCAGCCGTGCTCTGAAGGCTATGGGGCCCCAGACCGGCCCCCTGGCCCCCCCCCCCCCCCTGACATTCTCCTCCGCCTGCAGCCCCAGCCAGCCACTTATCGCTGAGCCCAGCACTATCTGTCAGGGTCTGAGCAGAGCGAGGCGGAGCGGCCAGACACCACCTCACTTCACGGCTCGGAGGCGGACCGCAGGGCCTGGAATTGCGCCGCCAGCGCCCCGAGGCGGCCGCAGCACCACCGTTTGAGGATAAGCGAAGGGAAAATTACCTGGAGCATTCGGTGATAAAGAGCCTTTATATCTGCCAGCCGGGAAATATCCGCTCTCTCTGTCGGTCTGCCGCTGACTCCTGGCATTTCCGGACAGATACTGCTGTTGACATGAAATTTCTTGACTTGTGATTGTAATGTTAGAGGGTGCGGTGATGGGAGAGCATCAGTCCAGAGTGTATCAGTGACTGTGGTTGCTGGGAGAGTCGCCAGGCTCACTGTGACTCTGCAAAGGATACTACAGAAAATGGATGGATGGATGGATGGATGGATGAATGGATGGATATTGTGTTTTATTATCTCTTTTAGTTATATTTGTACTCCTCACTTTTTATTGCCGTACACATTCATAGCAGAGGGAAGTGATTCAGGATGATGGTTTAGCCAGGCTTCAAATGCACTGTTTGATTTGCAAAGACAGTAAAAGATCTGAATTCGTGTGAAGCAGTATGTGTTTTGCAGTAAGTCTGATTATTTTACCCTCCATTCATTTAAATGGCTGTAGCATAAATATAGACAGAATTAGCAACAATGGAAGGTTATTTTTTTATCATGCTTAACAAAATAGCATAAATGGCGTGTAATTTCTGTTGGGAACAAGGCGAAGGGGCGGGTGGGTGTGTTTTATGAGGAGTCTAAGTGCACCAAGGTCAGACGTTATGAAGTTAAGTTCATATCACACTTTCATTACGCACTTACATAACAGTGAGCTGCTTTTACCCTTGGAAAAAAATCATCTTCAAACGTAATTGAATTACACGTTTCGAGACAGGATGAGTCATCAGGGAGGGGCTGAGAAGCAAAGTGTACCTTAGACTCCTGGGGGGGGGTCACTGCAGCACGAAGGAGAAGGGGGTGTGAGAGAAGGCTCAGACGATGGCCTGGGTGTGGGTCTCCGTATGGGGCTTCACGTCACCCTGCAGGGACGGAATGTAGGAAATGAGCAGGATGTATCTGTAAGATACAAAAAAATAAATGAGTAAATCAGTAAAAATGTAAAAAATATTTAGAAAGCAATTTAAACTGAATTTAACAGCAAAGAGGCATGAAAGAACTCAGCATCCACACACACAATATAGCCGGAGTGAGCGAGTGGCTCGGGACACAAACCACTCGACAAAGCGACCAGCGAGCGATGCTGCCGAATCCAAAGGGCTGAAACCGTGCCGGGTGACATACTGCGGGGTCAGTGGCACCCCCAGGAATTTAATCATTTTTGCGTTTTTTTTTAAATGGTGGAAACTATTTGCAATTACGTCTAGTTCAAACCTTCCATATTTGTTCTCCTCTTGTAAATGCTGTTGTTCCACCACCCAAAAAGCTTCCAGTACCTGTTTCAGATTTGCTTCTGGCCCGTCGCCACATTTAAGTCTGTCTGTGCCTCTGCTTTCTGAAGAGAGAGCCATTTTACTGCAGCGGCCCTCCCTGGAAGAGCAGTATTTATGTTCTTTTCAGAAGAGAGATGTTATGTGTTATTATTCTTGCTGTTTTTATGTGATTTGAGTTGTGAAGGTGGCATTTGTTCTAGTTCCTTCTGCGACGCTGTTGAAAGGACTCTGCATGGAGTCAGTGGGATTGTTTACAAAAGGGACTTATGAAATGTATTCATTTACCGTGTACATCCTGCCTCCTGTCCATTTTTACTAACCGTTTTTCTGGTTACAGTGGCTTCAGGGATCAGTAAGGCAGAGTATGGCAGGAAAGTAGCCCAGTTCATCACATGTTATGGTGAAACGGTCATATGTCAAGGGCAATTTTACAGTCATTGGACAGTTTTGGGGCAGTAGGCGGAGCCTCTTGCCCAAGAAAAAACAAACAGTGTGTCAACCACAGTTTATAAGCGTCATTAAATGGAGCATCATCACGAAGAGTCACCAGTGTGCGACGGCCATCCTCTGCTTGGTGGTGTCAGACCAAAGTTAAACACCAAAAAAAAACACAATTAAAGCATTTATTCAGCAGAGGAGTAAAACCTTTTCTGGGTAGCTGATTGTTTCTGGGGCAACATCCAGGGAGGCGAGGAAAAGGAGTGTAAACAAAAAACATGTTAAGCGTTTCGACGGCGTCACACAAAGTGCTGGCTTTGGTTTTGTTTCACATCCGACCCCCTGTTGAGACACACATCCAAACAGAATTATTTTCTCTCTTCTAGTGGAAAGTTGGGGAATGCCACATTACCATAATCACTGGTTAATCTTCACAGGCTCCGTCTTGGAAACAACAGCAAATAAAGCATTAATCAGCCTTTTTGTCTTCATGCCTGAAGCGCGGGAATCTCTGGAGATAGCGTGGCACGTGACTAGTGAGCATCCACGTCCATCACTGTGACATCCTGAATCTCTACTAGGACCCAATGGGTGAGTATCTGCCTGTTGTAGCTGCTATCCTACCAGAGTAGTCACACCAGGCTGGGGAAACGCTGTGTCCCTCATCCTGCTCAACCATTTCTGCTGGCCGCAGCCTTTTTGCATTCTCTACTTTCTGCATGCTTCACCCTTCCTGTATACTGCACATTTTCTGCATGCTACACTCTTTCTGCATACTGCACATTTTCTGCATGCTACACTCTTTCTGCATACTGCACATTTTCTGCATGCTACACCCTTTCTGTATACTGCACATTTTCTGCATGCTGCACCCTTTCTGCATACTGCACATTTTCTGCATGCTGCACCCTTTCTGCATACTGCACATTTTCTGCATGCTGCACCCTTTCTGCATACTGCACATTTTCTGCATGCTGCCCCCTTTCTGCATACTGCACATTTTCTGCATGCTGCACCCTTTCTGCATGCTGCACCCTTTCTACATGCTGCCCCCTTCCTGCATACTGCACATTTTCTGCATGCTGCACCCTTTCTGCATGCTACACCCTTCCTGTATACTGCACATTTTCTGCATGCTGCACCCTTTCTGCATGCTACACCCTTCCTGTATACTGCACATTTCCTGCATGCTGCACCCTTTCTGCATACTGCACATTTTCTGCATGCTGCCCCCTTTCTGCATACTGCACATTTTCTGCATGCTGCACCCTTTCTGCATGCTGCACCCTTTCTACATGCTGCCCCCTTCCTGCATACTGCACATTTTCTGCATGCTGCACCCTTTCTGCATGCTACACCCTTCCTGTATACTGCACATTTTCTGCATGCTGCACCCTTTCTGCATGCTACACCCTTCCTGTATACTGCACATTTTCTGCATGCTGCACCCTTCCTGTATACTGCACATTTTCTGCATGCTGCACCCTTTCTGCATGCTACACCCTTCCTGTATACTGCACATTTTCTGCATGCTGCACCCTTCCTGTATACTGCACATTTTCTGCATGCTGCACCCTTCCTGTATACTGCACATTTTCTGCATGCTGCACCCTTTCTGCATGCTGCACCCTTTCTACATGCTGCCCCCTTCCTGCATACTGCACATTTTCTGCATGCTGCACCCTTTCTGCATGCTACACCCTTCCTGTATACTGCACATTTTCTGCATGCTGCACCCTTTCTGCATGCTACACCCTTCCTGTATACTGCACATTTCCTGCATGCTGCACCCTTTCTGCATACTGCACATTTTCTGCATGCTGCCCCCTTTCTGCATACTGCACATTTTCTGCATGCTGCACCCTTTCTGCATGCTGCACCCTTTCTACATGCTGCCCCCTTCCTGCATACTGCACATTTTCTGCATGCTGCACCCTTTCTGCATGCTACACCCTTCCTGTATACTGCACATTTTCTGCATGCTGCACCCTTCCTGTATACTGCACCCTTCCTGTATACTGCACATTTTCTGCATGCTGCACCCTTTCTGCATGCTACACCCTTCCTGTATACTGCACATTTTCTGCATGCTGCACCCTTTCTGCATGCTACACCCTTCCTGTATACTGCACATTTTCTGCATGCTGCACCCTTCCTGTATACTGCACATTTTCTGCATGCTGCACCCTTTCTGCATGCTACACCCTTCCTGTATACTGCACATTTTCTGCATGCTGCACCCTTTCTGCATGCTACACCCTTCCTGTATACTGCACATTTTCTGCATGCTGCACCCTTCCTGTATACTGCACCCTTCCTGTATACTGCACATTTTCTGCATGCTGCACCCTTCCTGTATACTGCACCCTTTCTGCATGCTGCACCCTTTCTACATGCTGCCCCCTTCCTGCATACTGCACATTTTCTGCATGCTGCACCCTTTCTGCATGCTACACCCTTCCTGTATACTGCACATTTTCTGCATGCTGCACCCTTCCTGTATACTGCACATTTTCTGCATGCTGCACCCTTTCTGCATGCTACACCCTTCCTGTATACTGCACATTTTCTGCATGCTGCACCCTTTCTGCATGCTACACCCTTCCTGTATACTGCACATTTTCTGCATGCTGCACCCTTCCTGTATACTGCACATTTTCTGCATGCTGCACCCTTTCTGCATGCTACACCCTTCCTGTATACTGCACATTTTCTGCATGCTGCACCCTTCCTGTATACTGCACATTTTCTGCATGCTACACCCTTCCTGTATACTGCACATTTTCTGCATGCTGCACCCTTTCTGCATGCTGCACCCTTCCTGTATACTGCACATTTCCTGCATGCTGCACCCTTTCTGCTGGCCGCAGCCTTTTTGCATTCTCTACTTTCTGCATGCTGCACCCTTCCTCTATGATGCACCCTTTCTTCGTGCTGCACCAAGTTCCCTGTGTTGCAGCACCCAATCTGCTTGTGCTGTTTATATAAAGACATTTTCCAGTAGAAAGATGCAGCCACTTCTTATTGCTAACTGAACCCCACAGGTCAGGACACAGGCTCCACTTAGCTGGGCGTGGCACACAGTATCCTTATTGGGCTGAAGGCCGAGCATTAGCCAGGGTTGCATTTACTATGCTGTGCCTTGCTACACGCTCGCAGAGAAATGCAAGCGCTCATCAGAGCCAAATGATATACACTGCTCACCACATATGTTTTGGCATTGCGTGTCTCTGTGTAAACAGCCAGCGCTCCACTCCTGTTCAGCCAATCAGCGACAGGCAGAGGACAGCAGGGGGAGACGGTGAGAGGGAGGCTCATTTGCATTTTCAAATCCACTTCTGTTTACAGTAAACACTGTTCTCATTATATGTAAGGCAAACCCCATCGAAATAAAAGGAATTTTGTCATGCAGAAAAACACTGGAAAACTTCAAAGTCCAATTAATCTGTCATTAAAACCAACAAAAGCAGGACAGAGAGAAGATGAGCTCCATTTTGAGGAGTAAAATAAACAGCAACAGGACAGCATATGGTGGGTGTATATTCATTCATACTCGCCTTTAACAGGCCTCAGTGCCGGCGTTGCTGTGCGTCGACGCGTGGTGGCTGTTCCTGGGGTCCCACTCAAATAGTCACTCTGGTGCCCCCCCCCAGTGTAGGGAATGTTTGTGGCTAACAGAGGGCCCCCTAACCTCAGGGGCCCAATGAAAACGTGTTTGTGCGATGATAAAGACTGCAGTGGTGTGGTAACATCCTCAGAGAGGTGTGATGTCCATTCTACTCTAACAAGAGGCAGGCAGACGGCCAGTGAGGCCATGATGAGTGTGTCATACAACAGCATGGTAGTTCTGGGGGTTCTTTTCTGTATCCCATGTTTCGTTTCCGGTCCATTTAATGCTATGACATAAAACAGAGCCACGAAACAACCAATCACATGTATGAATCACCCCCTTTTTCCAGAAAAGAGCTTTGCATTGTGTGAATAAATTCTCCTGTTTCTGCACATTATTAATGTAAAGTCTTTGCTCACCTTGGTGGCCGGATTTTAAATGGAAGCCTTTGCTACCAGATCTCTTCTTCCACCCAGATGGTTTTAATTATCCTGGGCCACTCTGGCACACTGCAGGAGATTCTTCAACAGTGAAAATCTATAATGGAGGCTCCACTACCCCCCCCCCCCCCCCCCCCACAGCCGCACAACTTCAAACCATTCAGCCCACCCAGCGAAAGCCCCAGCCTGCAGGATGGACACGCAGCTGGGCAGACTGGGAGCTCAGCCGTGAGCCTCTTCCCAGTCCAGCATGGCTTAATGAGATTGAAGGTCCCCTGTTCCTCAGCTTTATGTAAACAGGCCAACAGTTTATACATAACACATTTCTTAAGGTTACGTCTCTCATTAACACCGCAGTCTCCTTAACATTACAGCATTGTTCAGATTACAAGCATTTTGCTTCATTTTATAATTCTTATTTTTTACCAATGAATAAATTCCTCACCCAAGTGAAAAACAAAGGCCTTTGGTCTCTCTCTCTCATTCTCTCTCACTCCCTTTTCAATCAGGCGCTTTCTGATTGCTTTGGGATTACAGGGATTTTACTGCATCTGAACAAGATTAACCTTTTTTTTCCACAAGTGCAGCATTATGTCCGCACAGCAAGGACTGAGGCGTGTGACGGCCGCTGACACGTGCGTGTGGAGGCACGCAGAAAGGCCCCCACACAGCCCATGACATATGCGTGTAGACGCGCCCATATGCCTCCAGCCTACCGTCCCATCCCAGGGATGATGGATTAAGTTTTGAGCAGGAGAAGAGAAAGACAGCGAGCAGACAGAGATATATGTTTATCATCCCTATTGCAGCTCAGTGAACATAATTCATCACCTTCTGGGCGACAAAATGCATATTATATATGAATAATTATGCTACCAAGCACAGCAAGGTTGAGTTAACATAATTAGGAAAGAAACTGTGATGACATCAGAGAATCGCGAAGCTTTTCCCACACAGGATTCTGCATGCAGCGTTAGATAATGGATGGATGGATGGTTTCTGCATGCATGTTCTGCATTTCTGTTACGAGCCCCAGTCTGGGGTTGGGGCGTAACAGCATGCTCACATAATATAAACATCTACATAACGTTTACAATAAGAACTGGCCCAAAGTTTAATTTGCACCTCAGTTGGTTTTTACATATTGAAATATTTCCCATTACACATTCTGGTACTGATACATTAAAATTATATTAATTTGGTTTGATTATTTTTCTATCATACTCAAATGAGAAAGACGTCATTTCTGTGATATAAAACAAATAATGATAAGATAAAATTGGTCATTAACATGTTACTCTGAAACACAAATATCTATAACCCATTCTTTTTTATTCTAGAGTAAATGTATGTTTAGAAAGAATGGTGGATTATTAGGGACACGTTTCACGTGTTTAAATGAGTGTATTTTTATGACTGGGCAGGGAATGAAGCCGCTGTCTTTGTCTGCATGTTAATTACTGCAGCTGCATGTTCGTGACTTTACATATGCTTAAAAATCTCCGAAATATGCAGCGATGTAAATGAAGGGAGTGAGCAGGCTTTTGCGTTTTTCGGGGAATGGTAAACCAACTGCTAAGATTCCCAAAGTTTTTTTTACCACCAAAACTATTGTCCTGGTAAACAAAATTTACTATTGTACAAACACAAGTTCTTCAGTTATTGCTCTTCCCAGTGGGTTTTCCCCTGAGACACACACACATACAGACAGGTGAGAGTGAAACTTGTAGTCAGAGCGCTGGGTCAGCCACTTATCTGCAGCCCCTGAAGCATTTTTCAGGGATAAGGGCCTTGCCCAAGGGCTCAGGGGTGATATCATTACACTGCCAACCACGGCAATGAAACCGGCGACCTTCCGATCACGGACACTTGGCCCTAACCTGCAGCCACACACCGCCCAAGATGATGCACCGGGGGACTCTGCACTAGACAGCAACACTCTAATGTGGGAGCAGATGAGCACTGAACTGGGGAGGATATGCGACATCAACACACTAACATTACTGAGGAGGCTGTACTACATCAACATACTAATAAGGGAGCTGTTCAGTGCTGAACCAAGGAGGCTGTACTACATTATTACACGTGGGAGCTGTCCAATGCTGAACCAGAGAGGCTGTACTACATGGACACACTAAAATGACTGGGGAGGCTGTACTACATCATTACACTAATGCAGGAGCTGTCCAGTGCTGAACCAAGAAGGCTGCACTACATAAACACACTAACATGGCAGCTGTCTACTGTTGAACCGGCAACAATGAAAAAATTATTCCTCTTATTTTACAATTTCATCTGGCTGCTGTGGTCTGCTGGTCCTGCAATAATAAGCCAATCCACTGACAAGCCAAGTGTGAGCATAGTTAGTTTTCCTTTTCCAAGCGAAAATGGCCAAAATGGCATCTCATTCCACCCACAGCCACAGTTCCTGCAGCTAGCATGCAAAGCAGCAAATCTGAATATCTCATCTGGCTGCAGTGGCAGCTGTCGGCTTGGGGCAGCAAGGAGCGGAGGGGAAGAAAACGGATGCTGATCACTTGAGCCGCTCTTCCGTGTCACATAAACATGGTGGAAAAGCTGAGCTTCCCCAATAACAAACAAGGGTCGGCGTTCTCCCAAGTGGAAGGCCCGAGATGGGCTGTTATCCTGAAGGATTGAGCACCAGGACATGTGGGATCACCAGGACATGCATTCCAGAGGCAGCACAGTGCTTTATGAACTGGAATTGAAATGCAGAACATTCGCACTGCCAGAGTTCAGTTAGCAATCATCTAACTATGTAAATGAAAGTTAGCAGGATGCAATAACGCGGGAGGAGAGATTCACAGTGATCTGACAGGCTCAGGGACACGAGGACACCCCCAAGCAGTGGGCTTTCCTGGGGGGGGGGATCTGTGCCTCACTCCAGCCGGCGTACACAGAATGGCCAGTCCACCCCTTTGGAACTGATTTTCTGACTGCGGTATTTTATAAAGCAGTTTATTATTGATGAGCCAAGTATTTTACTCTGTTACTGTGACAACTGCTGGGGGCTGTAATATGTGAACCGGGTGGATAATGGCAAGCCTGACAATGTAAATAAAGACAGGAAATTAAAAATCATCGATACGGGGGAGTGGCTTTACTTTAATGTAAATCACATTCTGTGTCGGCTTTGTAAGGCTTAGCAGCATAACGCATTACTATTTATAATCAATGGTTGGTTCCTTTTTGGCTCGTTTATTTATGTGAAATTCCCAGTTGTGCAATTAAAGGTCATTATGAATCAGAATTAGAATTCTGAATCCGTGTATTTTAATGTTTACACACACAGGATGCAGTTACTTTGCATGCTTGGATCTCAGGGCAGGGAGGCGACTGACTGCCTGTCCCTGCAAGCCTCCTGTTCCTTATCCTCATCCTCTTCCTCACCCATGTCCCCTTCATCGTCCTCCCACCTGCAGGATGAAGCAGGCGAGGGAAGTCAGCGACGCTGCCGGCAACATGGCTGAGCTGCATGAATGAAACATCAGAGGAGCTGAAGTTCATTTTCAGAAGCGTCACATGGGTTGGCTGGGTGGGGTGGGGGGGCGGTCCCCCATAACTCCCTGGTGTCGCATGTGAACGTGCCGATTGCTTGAGGATGGTGTGCTGCTCCTCTGACATAATGCATGTATGTATGAGGAATCAGTCAGGACCCCAGCAGCAGCAGCCATTGCTCACATGACCGCAGGCCACCAAACACATGCGCAAGCACACACACGCACACACATATGCACACACGCATTAGGTCAGGCAGGCAGGCCCCTAACAAACCCTCATTAAGGATACCCACACAGAGCCCGTGTCACTGCCCGCAGCCATTAGTGGGGTGGTGGGCGGAGCCGAGGGCCGTAGGTCACATGGGCTCCCGCTGGCATTGTCACCTGAAAGACCCAGGGAGAGCCAGAGGCATCGCTGTAACACCATCATCGACAATATCGAACTGCTTTGTGGCTGAAGCCAGCAGACGCCCTCAAACCCAGGCTTATTACCCACAGTGTGGGCTCCGCTTACGGCCAGCAGGAGGCGATCATGCTGTGTGCAAACCCACAGCCTCTCTGTGAAACACATTACCTTCCCCCTTCAGTAGGGTGGGGGCTCACCACTGACATCACAGGGGATGTATGTGGACAGGAACCCCCATGCCCCCCTGTGTCCCATGAGTTCGGTAATAATTAGGTAAGAGGTGAGACTAGACGCCCCACCTGGCTCTCTGCTCAGGCCACGGAGCTCCTCATCCAGAAGGTCCAGGGCCTGGCAGGCTGTGGTCTGCTCCAGGAGGGGGTCGTCGCTCTCTGTGCAGTCGACGCTCTGGATCTCCTGGATCTCCCAAGCTGCCTGGGACAGAGGCCGGGACACCGATGGGGCCCGAGATGGAGACCTTGGGGCACCTTGGCCAGACCACAAGCTGGAGTCAGATCCTATATGGAGCAGGAGGAGATGGATGAGAAGGGGAAAGAGGGAGGGAGAGAAAGAGGGAGGGAGGAGAGACAGGGGGATAGGAAATTGTGTAAAGCAGAGAGGGAAGAAAAGAAGAGAAGCCATAAGGAAGGCAGAGGAGAATGGAGAGACAGCTGAAGGGAGGACGACTCAGTGAATCCACTCACCATGTATTAGTGTGTGCCTGTAAAATCATTTGCCTCTAAGTGGGGACACAGTGCGCCAGATGAGATTGAGTGAAATGAGAGGAGAGATTCCATCTGCTCGTCACAGATTACAGGGCCGCCTTTCCCTGATCGGGCGTCTCGAGCCGCTTCACGTACTAACGGGGCCTCGCAGCGCTACTCACACCAACACGCTTTCCATGGAAGCCGGGCCCCGTCACTCGGCCACCTGATGCTGCTTTTTGCAGAGATGCAGAGCCCTCTGCACACCACTGCTAGTCTAATAGTAAACAGGACATTCCTGGCCTTTATACAGAACCAGGCTCTTCTCCGGAAGTTCTCCAGTCGCATTCCTGGTTTTTTCAGCTAATTCAACCTGTGCTTCAGCTGCGTGCGAACCGTCAGTAACGGGCTGATGCACAAAGCGGTTCTGAGAGCTTTCATCGCTGCCCCCATCATAGCGGAGGCGTACCTGAACGTGCAGCACTGCCTGTCAGGCCATTGGGAGAGAGTCATAATGAATCAGGTGTAATCTCCTATCTGATATCAAAACCAATTTAAAAGCTATTTGCCTCACCAGACGGGAGAGTCAAAAGCAGGGGGGCACCATGAGTGACAGGAGTGCCAGTGATTGAACATGTGCTAATTCAGCTGGGGCGTGCAGATGAGGAAGAGGAAATGGTCCAGTGTTACATAACCCGTGTACAAGATGGCGAGGAATCCAAGGGGAGGGGGGGTGGCTATCCTCCGACTCATAAATCAGAATCTCTCTTATTTCCTAAGATTATTTTTCCCCCACTTGTTTATTTTTACACATTATTGCCGTGACTGCTTTAGGAAAATGAGTAACAGTGTATCTCAGACGGCTGACTGAGCACTGTGTTAGTGCCTGTTTAAGCACACTAAAAATGCATTAGGGCAAGCTTCCTGTTCCAAATATTAACATGCCTATGCGTCTTCATTAAGGGTCGACGAGTCTTTGTACCATCTTCGCCAGAGGTGGCAGAGAGAGAGAGAGAGAATGACAGCAAAATGTAACTCTTTTGCGGGGGGGGGGAGGCTCATATTACAGATGCAGACCTCACAGGGATGTCAATGTCAGCTGAGAACAGATGAGTGAGGAAGCCATTACAGTGTGACAGAACCTCATATTTCCAGCTACTTTACTCATGAGCAACTCCACAAGCATAAGAGGCAGGAGAACAGCGCCCTCCTACCACACAGAGATGGAGCTGCAGCCCTGAGGAGACTGCTGATTGGCTGGCAGCCGAAGTCATGGTAGCTGCTGGCCCCGAGGGCCTCTGGTCTTGAGAAAAGGCATTCAGACGAAACTGTGAGTGTGTAAAGGTCAGAGAGGAAAAAAGCTGTTGGACCCATGGGAGGGTTAACTTACTTAGACAATTTGTGCAATACTGTAACGTGTCCGTAACTTTGGATTAAAAAGAAAAACATTCTGTTAAAAATGACATATAAACAGTAGCTGCAAATAATATAAAGGGTTGTGTCTTTCAATATAAAACACAAACACATAATCAGACAGTGACTCTTCAGTGCAGTTATGGACATGAGATACAAGAAATGATGATACTATGTAGGAGGGTGGAAACCCAGGACAAAAAGATGAGACAGGAAGAAGCAAGGTGACATTTCAGCATTGAGAGGAAATACAAACACTCTAGAGTAGAAGTCACAGCTATTTATACTGCCAAACAGACCACCAGGCCATACGAACACAGACTACATCTGTATATATACAAACAAACTCCACCTGCATCGAGCACTTCCAGATTGGCATTAGTCTCTCTGTCCTCTTCAGACCCACCACCATGTCCTACTGTCTCCAGCTGGGTCTGCTCTCCCTGGGAAAAACTCCACCAGACCTTTGACATATGAAAGTTGCACAGTCATACCCCACACCAACATTTCACCGACACCTCAACACACACGGCTACAGCCAGGTCACGTACGCTCGTACCATGCTCAAGGTACAACAGCAGTATCTCGCTAAAGATCTTGTAGTGACCTTTTAGTCTATTCTCCACACAGGCCAAAATATAAGAGGCAGGTGAAGTAGTGTGACACAGCTGTAGACTTTGTACTTTGATGTTAAGGCAACATAAATGTTCCCATCAAAATTAATACATGCCCACATATGGCCAGTGTTGCATCCGGCGAGAACAACGGATAATTGCACCTTCAGGACAGCAGTGGTATGAGCCCCTGACCTCGAGGTCACAGTGAGTCAGATGTTCTCAGCGCTTAATGAACTTTCCTCTACTAATGAACTTTCACAGGCGTCATTGGGAAATTCACTGTGCAGTATATTATCCCTTGTGTTTGCAATTTCAAGCCCATCAGAACTGTACTGCATTAAATACAAGAGGAAATTATTTAGGCATTCTGTATAGAAAACCGATATGCTCTCTAATATAGCGATTAACTGTTTGTGGGTGATTGCTGGCTTGTCCGACTTCACTCACTCATGTGGTGTCAGAGAGACAGCAGAAAGAATGGGAAGCAGTAACTAATTCATAAGGTGAATATAGAACAAGGTCCCCCCAATTCAAACTCTTTCATCAACTCCTGTAGTTTTACCCACTTCTTGATGTCCATTTAACATATGTATACAAAACTTAGCTGTCCTAGCTGGTGGACACACAAGACTGGACATGAGATAACATTCCAGGACAGTGTCATGGGAATAGGTGCTGGGTGAACTCCTGTGGTCACTCAGATACAACACCAGAGCTACAAACTCAATCACATTTTGACCATGGTACTGTCCTTATTAATATATCCACCCACTTTCCTTTAAAGACACCTTAAAGACACCAATCTACCATTCCTGCAAGAGGAAACAGGAGCAAATGGAGAAAACCCCAAGTGTGTCTAATAAATGAAATCTGAAATCATGTACAATGGGCTGGATGCATGCAGACTTGGGCAGTGGCAGGTAGGAGGGCGGTACCGTGAATGAGTCGGGCACACCAGGTCTTGCATCCGACCGGCCTTCTGGGAAAGGGGCATGAGCTGGACCAGAATCGCTCATGGGTGGATCAGAGACGTGTCCAAAACCGCCGACTTTGTCACCTGGGTAGCCATTTTCAGAATTATTCACAAGATCATCCATGTAGTTCTCAGCCGGGTCACCGGTGAGATAATCTGTGAGGTGATCCACTAGGTCATCTGTGTATTTCTCTGTGGGATTGTCGACAGGATCTTCTGCAAAGTCATCTTTGGGGTTATCTACAAAGGCAGCTGCGAGGTCATCCCCGAGGTTGTCTGTTGAGTGATATGCAAGATCATCTACTAGGTCATCCATGGGGTCATCAGTAGAATCTTCTGCAGGGTCGTCTGCAGGGTCATCTTTGGGGTTATTTCTGTGATCACAGCACAGCAGTGGTTTGGGACAGAAGCCAGATGCCTGGGCTATATAACGTAGGAAAGGAAGAGCAGAAATAGAGCTTGTTGGATGATTAATATTACTTAAAGTTAAAAAAAAAAAGATTAAAGCATTAAACATACATTTGTGCTATGAAAATTGCCTATATTATCTTTCTATGGTCATATGCGACGCACACTCACCTAACCTAATAACCTAAGCCTTCCTATGCTTTAGCAATTCACAGAAGAACTGCTGAAACATGAAAATATTTCAAGCCCTCAACCAACTGCTCCTATTGAATAATGTAAGAGCTCAGCTGGAAACCTTGTCCTACAATCCAGATGAGGGTCTGGAGTGGGCAGCTGGGCTCCTGAATAATAATGCTTAGATCTGGGGATGGGTGCCCAGGTTGGGATCTGAGCAAGTCGCATCCCTGCCTCTTTCATATGGGGGAGTTGTTGATAGAGAGCTTAGGGTGGTGTGTTTAAAGCTGGACTTCGTTTACACAGTGAGGCTAAGCAGGCAGTAAATAAGCAGGTAAAACCTAAAGCTGCCACATCCCCCCCCCCCCCCCTCCCATGCATTAATGATGCCTTACTGGTACCCTTCAGCATTTCGTTCTGTTGTCCAAGGCGGCGCATAATATGCTATTGAGCTGCAAATGTTCTCGCCGGAGCAGCCTGCCGATTCTGTGGTATTTGGCACGGCAATCAGGACAAGAAACGTCAGCAGCATCCCTGATTACGGCCACTGGGGTGGCGATGGGCCATTCCTCAACGCGGAATTACCACCATGCGTCACATGTCATTACCTTGTGTATTTACTTAAAACTGTAATCGATAAGCCGTTTTATTGCCATGGCTGAATTAGCTGTGACAGAGGAGCAAGACCAGCGCCAGCATTACTGCCACTATCAAACTCCTCTAATAGAATTTCAGACTGGGAAGCACACTTTCATTGAGCAGGTGTTACAATGAGGACAGCTTCTGCTCTAACCTTGTAGTTAACTGCCGCCCTATCATCAACATGCTTCATTCCCCTGATCACTATAAAAAGATCACCTGAGAAAGGTCTCTGTGGCAGGGGGGTCCATCCGGAAGGGGGTCTTGGCGACGAAGGCAGAGAGCGAGTTGACATCAGCCGCTTGAACAGACGAGGATGTGGCGAGGGAGTCAGAGGAGGGGTAGGCTGCAATGTTCTAGCTGAAGATGGGTCCATGGGAGGAGCACAGGATTTTAAGGAGGAATGCAGTCTCTTTGTTGATGCCAGACCAGCTTGTGGGGACTGCAGCCCTGTGAAGTTATAGCTCTGAACAAGTTCTCTTGCCTGTGGTATTGGTGTCTGAGAAGGTAACCCAAGGTCTGATGAATGGGGAAATTGAGTTCTTGGGGGTTCTGGAGTTCTGGAGGGTATATCAGGTTCTAGTGACTTACGCACTGGAATTCTAGAGGGTATATCAGCTTCTGGTGACTTAAGTAGTGGAATTCTAGAGGGTATATCAGCTTCTGGTGACATAAGCACAGGAATTCTAGAGGGTATATCAGCTTCTGGTGACATAAGCACAGGAGTTCTGTAGGGTATATCAGGTTCTAGTGACTTACGCACTGGAGTTCTGGAGGGTATATCAGCTTCTGGTGACTTAAGCACTGGAGTTCTAGAGGGTATATCAGGTTCTGGTGACTTAAGCACTGGAGTTCTAGAGGGTATATCAGCTTCTGGTGACTTAAGCAGTGGACTTCTGGAGGGTATATCAGTTTCTGGTGACATAAGCACTGGAGTTCTGGAGGGTATATCAGGTTCTGGTGATTGGTGAATTTGGGTACCTAAAGACTGATGTGGTTCTAGTGACTGAAGTATTTGGGTTTGGGTTGACAGATGACCTTCCAACTGTGTTTCATGGGTTCTATGTATATGAGGTTCTGGTGAATTGGGAATTTGAGTTCTGTATGACAAGGGAGGTCCTGGTGACTCACATATCTGGATTCTGGAAGAAAACTGAAGTTCTGATGAGCAGGTCATTTGCATCTTGCAAAGCGGATCAGATTCTAGAGACTCAAGCGACTGCGTGCTTGTGGACAGGTCAGATTCTGCAGTCCACGTCAATCGGATCTTGAAAGATGAGTCCTCTGCTTGTGGGGTCAATTGTGGTGAATCAGACATGTCCAGCTGCACTTTGGTGACTCTTGTGGTTTGAGAAGCAGTTTCCAGCTCTTCAGCTTCATTCACACTTTGAGGAGAAAGGGGGATGCATATTCATACTCATACTCATATTCATACTCATATTCATACTCAAATTTTTTGTAACATATTTTCATATTTTATAAACATATGGCCTCACACCTCTGGGACCTGGGTTCAAGTCTCCGCTTGGGTCACATGTGTGTGGAGTTTGCATGTTCTCCCCGTGTCGTCGTGGGGTTTCCTCCGGGTACTCTGGTTTCCCCCCACAGTCCAAAGACATGCTGAGGCTGATTGGAGTTGCTAAATTGCCCTTAGGTGTGCATGTGTGAGTGAATGGTGTGTGAGTGTGCCCTGCGATGGGCTGGCCCCCCATCCAGGGTTGTTCCCTGCCTCGTGCCCGTTGCTTCCGGGATAGGCTCCGGACCCCCCGTGACCCAGTAGGATAAGCGGGTTGGACAATGGATGGATGGATGGATATAAACATATGCTCATGACAGGGGACAGCATGGCACCCAAAGGAAAATGACGTGTCTCAGATACTCTGCGCTATTCATCTCTTACCCTGCACTGCCGACTCCCCATTCAGCAGGAAATGTGTCGGTGGCTGTACAGTTCCCAACCGTCTGCAGAAAAATACAACAAGCACTGCTTATATCACAGTGAGAGGACAGCAGGGACCAACCGGTGGGGCGGGGCAGGGCAGTGCCTCAGAGACAGGGCAGACCTGCCTCATAAGCGGGTGGAGCATGCAGAGCTCCTGTCCGGAGGGATCACACTCACACTCTGCATCTCCCGCTCCACAATGCTTGCGCTGGATGAAGCTGGACAGTCAAGATTATCAGAGCTTCCAGGATCACAGACAGTGAAGAGCGAGGCACAGTAATGCTTCAGCTCCATCTCAGCAGCTGCGGCAAGAGACATGGGTGTATCAGACGTTAGACCATATATATAGTGCACACTCATACTGATACTGTAAACATACTGATGCTACATGTACACATACCGATACTGATACTGTAAACATGCGCTGATACAGTACACACACTTATACTGATACTGTAAACATGCGCTGATACAGTACACACACTTATACTGATACTGTAAACATGCGCTGATACAGTACACACACTTATACTGATACTGTAAACATGCGCTGATACAGTACACACACTTATACTGATACTGTAAACATGCGCTGATACAGTACACACACTTATACTGATACTGTAAACATGCGCTGATACAGTACACACACTTATACTGATACTGTAAACATGCGCTGATACAGTACACACACTTATACTGATACTGTAAACATGCGCTGATACAGTACACACACTTATACTGATACTGTAAACATGCGCTGATACAGTACACACACTTATACTGATACTGTAAACATGCGCTGATACAGTACACACACTTATACTGATACTGTAAACATGCGCTGATACAGTACACACACTTATACTGATACTGTAAACATGCGCTGATACAGTACACACACTTATACTGATACTGTAAACATGCGCTGATACAGTACACACACTTATACTGATACTGTAAACATGCGCTGATACAGTACACACACTTATACTGATACTGTAAACATGCGCTGATACAGTACACACACTTATACTGATACTGTAAACATGCGCTGATACAGTACACACACTTATACTGATACTGTAAACATGCGCTGATACAGTACACACACTTATACTGATACTGTAAACATGCGCTGATACAGTACACACACTTATACTGATACTGTAAACATGCGCTGATACAGTACACACACTTATACTGATACTGTAAACATGCGCTGATACAGTACACACACTTATACTGATACTGTAAACATGCGCTGATACAGTACACACACTTATACTGATACTGTAAACATGCGCTGATACAGTACACACACTTATACTGATACTGTAAACATGCGCTGATACAGTACACACACTTATACTGATACTGTAAACATGCGCTGATACAGTACACACACTTATACTGATACTGTCAACATACTGATACTACATGTACACATACTGGTACTGATACTGTAAACACGTGCTGATATAGTACACACACTGATACTATACTGATACTGTAAACACGTGCTGATATAGTACACACACTGATACTATACTGATACTGTAAACATACTGATACTGCACCCACACTTATACTGCTACTGTACACACACTGAAACTAATACTGTAAACACACACCGATACTGTAAAAACATACTGATATTCATATTGTAAACACACACTAATACTGTACACACACTTATACTGATACTGTAAACACTGTACACAC
Organism: Paramormyrops kingsleyae; assembly: GCF_048594095.1. Lineage (NCBI taxonomy): Eukaryota > Metazoa > Chordata > Actinopteri > Osteoglossiformes > Mormyridae > Paramormyrops > Paramormyrops kingsleyae. Next base: position 2,992,938 of record NC_132813.1, read on the forward strand.
ACTAACAATGATACACACACTAATCAGATACTAACACTGATAACACATAGATACGCTGGTACCATGCCTACATTGATACTGTACAAACAGTAACGCTGAAACACACACTTATCAAATACTGACATAAATAATACACACACACTGATACTGTACACACAAATACTGACACAGGTAACACACACACAGTGTGATAGCAGTAATCAGACACTGATATCATACACACACTAAATAGACACTGACGTGACACAGACCCACAGAAGACACACACTCCCTGACAGTGATTATTTTAGCTGGAAGAGGGTAAGGGTATTAGTCCCACACTATCCCCCAAACCCCTGTCTGCCCCCCAGCCATGTCGTGGCGTGATGGATCCCAGTCCCACAAAGATGACCATCTCCACACAGATGGGGAGTCAATGGCTGTGGGGGCCTTAGTGAGAAACAGCATGAACCTGTCAGACTGGGGGGGTCCTCATCCATCAGACAAGGGGGGTCCTCATCTGTCAGCTGGCTCAAATCCATCACAGAATTCGGACGGGAGCAGACAGACGGCCGTGGCCAGTGGTCCTTAATCGGCATTCTGAAACCCCCCCCCACCACCACAAAATAAGGTCAGTTTCAGACCTGTCATCTTCCCACATTGAGCTTAAGCTACATCACATCGCTGCTGTTTGTGGGTAGGGCCCGGACCCCGAAGGAGGGCATCACCGAAATTGACCGCGCCATGATATCGACGTGATGCCATCTCCCGAGGACGCGGAATGGGGCAATAGGTGTCGCTGGCCGAGGAGTCAGAGCAGGAGTCAGAGCAGCCTCCTACCTGTGAGGCTCAGGTACGGACCAATCTCTGATCTCGTCAGGAGGATTAATGAGGTCACTGCACCCTCCAAGACGTGCCCCCAACTGCTATAAGGGTACATCCTCTAAAAAGATTATTTCTGAGTGCCAAGCTCAGACTAGTCACCTGCGGGCACTGCCAACTCAGGTTCCAAGGGGGGCCTTTCTGTAATACTTTCCAGAAGGTTCTGAGGCCTGAACTGCAGTAAAACATTAAACCACAGTGATGTTTAAGAGCATAAGCACACCATAACACTCCGTCATACGCAGCTCCACCCTCTGCACAGAATCGGACATGCTGACCAACCCTCCCCTCGCCCTGCCTCCGCCAGCTGGATCTGGGCCGCTCCCCCCTCTCTGGAACCAGAGCCTGATTAGAAACAGAGCACCGCACTGCTTCCCACAGAACGGCACATTTAAACGGTTTAAAATTCACGCTCCCCTGCCCGTGATGGGCCAACGAGCATGGCAGACGGTAACGGCGTCCCCAGCCCACCACAGCGTCCCGCCCACCCGCCACGCTGCCCCCGCCTGCCACGCTGCCCCCGCCTGCCACGCTGCCCCCGCCTGCCACGCTGCCCCCGCCTGCCACGCTGCCCCCGCCTGCCACGGCCCAGCGCCTCACAGGGATGATTCTTATTATTGTGCTAGCCGAAACTTTCTCCTTGTCACGCTTACTTACGGCTCTAAGGGTACACTCTTCAGTGCCGGTTTGTGCATAATTAAAATGAAATGTGCAAGCGCATTACACGCTACAATCAGCCAGCAGTAAAAGTTTAGTACTGGCACCATGTCAACAGTCATAAACAGGCCGGCTCGTAAACACTCATACACCCTCATACACCCTCATACACCCTCATACACACTCATACACCCTCATACACCCTCATACACCCTCAAACACCCTCATACACCCTCATACACACTCATACACACTCATACACCCTCATACACCCTCAAACACCCTCATACACCCTCATACACCCTCATACACCCTCATACACCCTCATACACTCGCACACGCAGCCCTCTCACCTACGGTACATCTTCACCAGCAGCTTCTCCATATAACTCAGGCCATCATGCTTGAACTCCACTCGGACAGGGGTCCTTGGAACAAAAAGGTCGGCCTGGATTCTGGTAGCTTCTTTAGTCACTGCAAGGGGGGAGAGTCAGACCTGTCAATTAGCTGAGAAATTGCTTAGCAGTCAAAATGTTTCAAAAAATAATCCACAAACAGTGGCTGTGCACTTTCACATAGCAGGTCCCAGATTATACCCCGGCTCAAAGGTACAACAGCAGTACCCCATGTCACTTAAAACTCACACCTGACAGTCTCAAACCCGCTTGCTCTGTCACCATAAGCAGTGCCAGTATGAAATGTACCATACATTTCCACAAATCCAGCTCATATCCCACAATGACATGTCCTAGATCCCACTTACCCTTTTTGGAAGCACAGTTTGGTATTTAATCTGGTGACAACCCTAAAGGCCAAGAGCTGGTTTTCATTAACGGAGGGGATATTATGGCTGAGGGCAGACAGGCCTCCTCAGGCCATCCAAAGACCAGGAACACGGCAGACCCTCACAAAGCTCACAGACACTGCACCAGCAGATCGTCTGATGCAGCCCTGAGGCACCAGAGTGAACAAATGGGCGCAACAGGAGAGATGCCAGCGATGAGAAGGCTGTGCGCGGGTCGCCGACCCTGTGAGGTCACGTCCCCAAATACTGCAGCATTCACTTTAAGTAAATGAGCTCCAACTCAGCCTGACAACCTGATTTTATCCCAAACAGGGAAAATGGTGATAAAATCAGGAGGACACTTCTGGGCACAAATTCTCCATTACTTATTCATGTTTCCGGGCAAAAACTCACAGTGCACTCTATACCACCCCCTCCTCCAACAGCTACTACAGTCCTACTAAAGCTACACCCCACCCCATACCATACCCCAGCCACACCCCAACCAAGTCAGTTACACCCTAACCCCCCACACCATAACCAGCCACACCCCAACCAAGTCAGCTACACCTGCACCCCCCATACCATAACCAGCCACACCCCAACCAAGTCAGTTACACCCTAACCCCCCACACCATAACCAGCCACACCCCAACCAAGTCAGCTACACCTGCACCCCCCATACCATAACCAGCCACACCCCAACCAAGTCAGCTACACCTGCACCCCCCATACCATAACCAACCACACCCCAACCAAGTCAGCTACACCTGCACCCCCCATACCATAACCAACCACACTGCAACCAAGTCAGCTACACCTGCACCCCCCATACCATAACCAACCACACCCCAACCAAGTCAGCTACACCTGCACCCCCCATACCATAACCAACCACACCCCAACCAAGTCAGCTACACCTGCACCCCCCATACCATAACCAACCACACCCCAACCAAGTCAGCTACACCTGCACCCCCCATACCATAACCAACCACACCCCAACCAAGTCAGCTACACCTGCACCCCCCATACCATAACCAACCACACCCCAACCAAGTCAGCTACACCTGCACCCCCCATACCATAACCAACCACACCCCAACCAAGTCAGCTACACCTGCACCCCCCATACCATAACCAGCCACACCCCAACCAAGTCAGCTACACCTGCACCCCCCATACCATAACCAGCCACACCCCAACCAAGTCAGCTACACCTGCACCCCCATACCATAACCAGCCACACCCCAAAAAGTCAGCTATACCTGCACCCCCCATACCATAATCAGCCACACCCACATCCACAGTGCCTCCAGACAGACCCCCTAGTCCAAATTCACAGAGCAGTTACCTGGCAAAGCTTCCCTGGGCCTCCATGTTCGCTCCTGTCCCTGCTTTGCCTCCCCTCTCTCCCACCTCCATTCCCGCAGTGCCTCCTGGAAGGACCTGGATGACTCCTCCTCATCGAATGCTCCACCCCACCGGGACTTGTTCCACCCCGTTGGGTCTGCCCCAATTGGGGCGCCGTGCTGTTCTTCCTCGTCTTCTTCATCGTCGTCCTTACTTTGAATTACAGTCTCAGTCTAAGGTACATATAGGAAATTATGGTGTTTATGGGATATAAATCTGCTGCTGATGGTGTCTACATTCCACAGTGTCATTCCCCCATGGCACTCCTCCATGTCACTCTCCTGTGTCACCCCCTTGTCATCCCCATATCACCCCTCTTGTGTCACATCCCCACATAACGCCTCCTGTGTCACTTCCCCAGTGTCACCTGGGCATGCTGGTGATCCACAGTCGCGGCTCCTTTTCTGGCCCCCCCGGCTCCTGACACACCCCCCTCCACAGCTGGCTCGTCGGGATCAATTTGTCTGCTGAAGCGGCTGACGACGTCCAGTGTGCTGATGGAGGTGTGCATCTCCATCTGCGGGTCGGCCGGCCACAGTCATGAATTAAAGATGCCACCGCGTGCGATCAGAGACCTTTCAGAAACACATCGGCAAATAACAAGCTGCAGGAGAACAGAAGCTCTACCCGTGCGGGGAAATCCTGCAGAACAAACAGGTGGCTAATGTGTCCAAACTGTTAGAGCTGTGTGCTGGAAATCATATGGAATACAAACACACAGGTCAGAGGCAGCGCACAGAGGGAGCTATACTGGAAATATTAAACATGCTCTTTAAGCCACATCTTCAATACATTACCTGACATGGCAATGCCTGGAATGTATGCAAAACGATTCAATTAAATTTTATATAGCGCCTTTTACAGCAGTCACCCCCAGGCACTTGACAAGAGTGTGTGGCAGTTCAATACTACATCATTTATGCAAAATAGTGCATGTAGGAAGAGAAGAGAAAGAAAAAATGCCAGAAGACTAAACAATTCATACCAGACATATGTCAGGCTTATTTATACATTAGCATGAACAAATGAAAATAATCCATGTTTAATTTAGAGCAGTGTTTCTCTACCCAGCCCCCAGGGACCCCCAGACAGTGTAAATTTCTGCTGTACCAGGTATTCGGTGTTCTTGATTGTTCGGTTCGTTCTTGTTTGGTACAGGTGAACTGGGAGCTGGGAGGGAGCAAAAACGTAGACTGTCTGGGGGCCCCCGACGACTGGGTTAGAAGCAGAGCATGAATGATTTCATAAGGTGACCGGTGAAGACAGCGCCCTAAACCCTAAACCCTTCAACATCCCGTTTAACAGCTGACTGAATGATGGCGCAGGATAATCACACGCAGGCAGCCACACATACACACACACAGCTGATGGCACTACGAATGTGGCCACCCCCAGCCAGCACATCAGGTCTGTGTCCCACTGAAGAGGACATCCTTTGCTGATCTGCCAGGGAGAAATCAGAGCTTTTACGGCGCTACTAATGCATGGCACACCAGGCGGAATTAGCGGCCTGCTGGATCTGTACGGAACCCGCTGCCGGCTGAGGCCCCGCCCGCGGTCTGTGTGTGATCCTGCCCCGCTCTCTGTGCTTTCATGCCCTGCCAGAAAAAGGCGGCTCTTGCCGGCCATAAGCTGGAAGCCAGTCGATCCCAGGCCGCCAGAGACGTCATTAGTGTCCATGCGTAGCGGGATGTCACCCTGAGGACTCAGCCATCAAATGAACACAGGAGGTACAGTAACAGAAGGAGAGGCACCGATATCCAGCACGAGCCATCCCTCACGGTCATTCCGGTCATGTCCGGTTCATTACAGATTCAAACGCTACTCTTTGTGCCCGCATGCAATTAAAACGATTCGCTTTCATCATTTTTGCATCATTTCCTGAGTGGCATGCACACCATTAATACTGTGATCACGCCCATTGTGCTATTATGGTATTGTACCATTATGCTATTGTGCTACGCCGCATGGTCAACAGGAAGCAGTTGGCAGAATAACATGTGGGAGTTTCTCACATCAGAGCAGTGCGGCCCAGAGTACAGGCACCCTGGGATGTAGACGTGCAAGTACGGTGCTGATTAGATTTATATTTTTGCAAACCAAACAGGATTACAAGGGTGGAGAAGCCAGAGGGTTTAATCCCCCTACCAAGCACGCATGTCCCTGTGAAGATCCCAGGGGCTTCCGGCCTCCTCCTGTCTCAAACGCTTCTCTGTTCGGTCGACATTGTCATTTTTAGGTACCCGCTCTTGTAAAGCAATGCACTCTGCTACTCCACTACAGACCAGGTCAGCCACTGAGCAGCGTGCAGAACAAGGGATGGCTACAATGCAGCCACAATGCACTGATTTTTGCACGCGTGGTCAGTGCTGTCATTGGTGAATACAGGCGGGTGACCACTCATACTGCGGTTGTGTTAAGGTCAGGGATGGGGAAGCCACACACTGGCCCCAAACTGGGTCTGAAACACACCACTCTCTGCTATATCCTCATTCTTACTCTAAGCCTTCCTGTCAATGCATCTGAATGAGTGGTGCTGCTGGACCCTGAAGGAGAGGCTCACTATCGCCACCGCACTGTTGACCTTCCTCTCGGTGACGTCGAGTTGTGAAGGGAAGGGAGAGGAGGGCGGGAGTCGATCCCGCATGGCTACCGGTTAGCCTTCATACCAGTGGTCATACCTGGGTGGGAACCATTCTGTGATGTTTCAGTGCCCCCTTCTGGTGAAACCTAGCAAAGCAGCCCACGCAGTAATCCTCTCCGCATTCCATGCAAACCTTCGTGAGGCAAAGAAATATAAATGAATTAATAATAATGCCTGGGACATGTACATTCAGAGGAAGGAAAACTGTGGAAAATGAGTGTTTGCACATTGTGCCTGTGCTTAAGTTTCAGAATAAACTTATAAATAAGTGTAAAATGCGACAAGTGGCACAGCGTGCATTACTGTGATAAAAAACAATCTTCGGGGAGCTCATTATTTCCTAAACGAGCGTAGAGGCGACGTGAGCCGACAGCGTGAGACGCTCATGGACTGGCACAGAGATGCATGCGGACACGCTCGAGATGGAGCTGTATGCGTCCTGCAGCTGGCGAAGCCCCCCCCCAGGCCAGCAGGATTCATGCGGATCCCCAGGCAACACCCCCGCCCCCCCCACACTAATGCCTGAACCCAACCTAGCCCCAAATACACTGCAGAACATAAAGTTCAGAAAGCAGCAGTGTAAAGCAAGGCTTTTGTGTGTGATGTGGCCCCCGCATACTCCCCCGCCACTCCAAGCTCCCCTGGGGAGGGAGTCTGCGGGAGACTGCAGGTGCACCAATTAGCATGGGGAAAGAGGTCCATCCTGTCCTTTTCCACTCCACTGAGGACATATAATGGGAATACTCTAGAGCTTGTTACTGGGCATTCTAACATGGAGGGAGACTGCTGAGGTAAGGCAGGGTCGCTGTGGTTCTAAATGTAGCACAGAAACGCTGTGGTTCCAAGAGTAAGACAGGGTTGCTGTGGTTCTAAGTGTTTGTTGTGTTGACAGAAGCTTCATCTTCTGGGAGGGAATTGGAGAATCCAAGCAGGTAAAGATAGGCAGAATGACTCTGAAAGGGCAAATCAATCTACTAGACGGAAGACTTGTGTCTTCCAGGAGACAGAAGTGAGACGGGGGGATATGTTGTTACTTTTCCCTTCCAGAATCAAGACCAGCTAAGTTTGGGGTCCAGCCAGCAGAAACATGCTAACGCCAGGAGACGCACCAGGCCGGCTGCACGGGCCTCACACTGGCCACAGGCTTTCCTCTTCAGCCTGGGCCCCCTGTTGGACGTTAGACTCCCAGGTGGTGGCTGTGGCTTCATCGCCGGGGTCCTCTGCAGCTCTGTGGAGAATCAGAACCAGCTGTGTGACCTGAAGGTGACTGTTCAGATCGCAGGTGGGGTGCTAAGGATGGGACGCCATCAGAGGCGAGAAAATTGCAGAGAGGGAACACGTGGCAAGCATCCTGACCACATACCTTCCGGCTCATCTTTGAGAACTGTGACCCTCAGCCTTCCTGCTGGTAACTGTAAGAAATCAGGCAAGATACCATAAGATGAACCTTATTGATCCCAAGGGGGAAATTATGATGTGCGCAGCAGCGAGGTGCATGAAGTGCAGATAAACATGCAATGAAAAACAAGAGAAAGAGCACAAACAGTACACAGAGTGCAAATGAATTTAATAAGTACACAGTACACAAATCTGTAAAAAGAATATTAAGGGAACACATGTAAATTGACAGAAGGTAAAATGTGCAGACGCACAGCCGTAGACTTTTACTACAAATGAAACAATAACCATGTGAGGAAGGAGGGTTCCTGCACATCTGGCTCCCCAGGGGGCTGTATGTGTCCAACACCCGGTGCATGCGAGTGTGTCTGTGCTGGGAGGATCACGTGGTGTCTACTACAGGGTGTGTGCCGTTTGTACTGGGAGAGCCATGGATTTCACTGCCAGCGCACAGAGCTGAAGCTGTGAGGTGAAAAGCCACACGCAGGCCTGCCTTCTGAGATGGACTCCCCTTGTTTGGGCCCAGTCTCTGACTCGGTGCCGATGCCACCATTGATCCGGCCTGGCCTGACTTCCAGTGGTACGCCCCCAGCTTCCTGTGGGAGGAGACACAGGACCACCGTGATACGATGTGACAGAAAGCAACCTAACCCACGATCGCAGGTTCCCTGAAGCCACGCCATCCAATAAGGGTGAGACAGCACCCCCAATCCACCCTCCTTTGATGAGATGGCAGCAGCAATTGGCTCAAAAGGCAATGTGTGACTTGGGCAAAGCAAACACAGCGACATACAGACATGCACAGTCACAAACACAGACAGTCCCAACTAGCAGAGCTTTCAGCGTAATTCATAAAATAAAATCCTGGGTGACTATTTCATATGCCGGGTGAAATAAACATGGGAGAAGGCGTCCTCATTTCAGCATGTCTGTTATCGTTACGCCGGGCGGTACTCTTTAGGGCCTCGCTGTTCTCATGCTCAAAGCGATTACAGTGACTCCACCTGTCATGGTCGGATGGAGCTTTTTGACTGTAACAGGGGGGCTAGGAGGACTGCAGATTAGTCTGGCTTACATAAAACCCCCTACACACGAACACACGCGCGCACGCATGCCTCCCTGGGCACTGTACCTCCAAAATGGCCAGAGATATTTTGGGAAGGTGGCGGGAGTAGCATCTCTTGGGCTGTGAGCTGCCTGTCTGGGGTTTTTGGCCAGGAGAGGGCTGAGTGGTTCTGGCCAGAGAGGACAGTGCTAAGACGAGAATATCAGCAACACAAAGGGTATAACATAGAAAGGTATAGTGGATCTATAACCTCAGTACTGCAGGTTTAATAGTTGGGGGGGGGGGGGAGCTTTTCTGCAGCCCCCATTGTCAGTATCTAAGCCCTGCACTGCTAAGTTTCATGCTACATTGAACAAAATCATAAACTAATGAACTATACAGCATCAGTAAGTTAGAGTGATCTGCACCAGCAAGGGGAAGGTGGAGTCAGTGATGTCACATTCTTTAGAAGTACAGCATGGAGGGGCATCCATCTTACAGGATCTGGACACCGTTATCCGAGCCCCGCACAAAAGGAATGCCAAAGGAGAATTCCCAGGTACTTCTTCATCCTGTTATCTGCCAAAACACGGATTCTGTCACCTGTGAATTTCACTGTCAACACAGAAGCTGCGTGTTTTACTTCCTGCAGGGTTTCCACGGCGATGCATCACAGCTGGGCGTGAAGCATGCCATATCTCACAGCTGAGGTCTCCTCTCCTGAGTTATGTGGCCATATATTAGGACACCGGATGCTTCCATAATTTACATGGCCAGTCAGAGGGGCAAATTCTTTATGTCATTAATGAAGTGACAGCAGTGATAAAGAACAGGAGCGTTATTAACTCCTGTGCCGTGCTGGTATTGAGAAACAACGATCTACCTCCTTTAATGCATTATTCTTCATTTGTGGGGGAAAATGACTAATGTACATATCACAGATGAAGGTCTGCTAACCCGGATTCTTCCAATCTGTAGTGTAATGTAAATTCAGTCACATAACCAGTTGAAGATTACCATCCCCTCTGCCTGAAGGTCACCCTTGACTAGTAACTAGGACACTATAAACAGGAAGTGCTGCTGCCAAAGGTAAAAAAATACAGAATAACATATTACGCGCCTTGACAGAAGATGATGAGTGAAAGCAAAATATTTGGCCCATCAAAACCTCATTCTCCATCCTTTCATCCTGTCTTCTCCCTCATGTCTCCTTTTATGGGTCCTTCCTTTCTTCCTCTGCCTCCCCCCGCTGTCACTCACCTCCTCTCCTCCTTCTCAGAGCTCATGGCCTGCCGCAGCTCCTGCAGACGCTCCTCCATGTCTCTGTTCTCCTGCTCCAGCTGCGAGGTATCCAATCGCAGCTCTCTAGCACTTCTAGGAGGGACAGGCAGGCCACTGTGTCAGAGCAGTCACCGAGAAACTCAGACGGCAACGTGCACCTCATAACCAACCGATCCATTAATTAAACACAACTGAATGTAGCACATTTTTACAAGCACAAGTAATTTCACAGGAGATCATCCATAAGGAATGAAAATAGCAGGCTGTGTTTCAGCACCATGTAGTAAGTGGGATGGAAAGAACACACTTCATTTTAAAAATAATCTCTTAACTGAATAGCTTACTCTACTGGAAGCTATATTCTGTAGACACTCTTTACATAGTGAGACCTGGGACTGAAGAATATCTAGTGTGTTTTTCCACTGCAAGGTGTCTTTAACTCTAAAGAGTCTTAGACTAGAAATGGTACAAAAAAAAACTACATATACAGACCTGGCCTTTAACTTAAGCGAAGTGGGCTTGTTGGGAACCACCACAAAATTGCTTAAATTCATGGCTGATACCACTTTTACTGCCTATTAGCGTTAGTGTTGTTTTCAATTGGATTTATTCTTCCCTGTAATGAAAGCACAATAAAAATCATTCATTACACCACCCATGAATACCAGACCCCATCATATCCGACAATAAAACTATCAAAATGTGTGTCTCACCAACAGCAGTATTCCTGGGATGACTGGCGAACCCCATGCGATGCTTAAACAGAGATAGACTGATAGTTTTCATCTAGATATTTCTAAATATTATGAGGTATTCTGTATACTTGTGTTTGCATTGTTTTTGTAATCTCGTACAAAGTTAAAATACCTCATATCTTCATTTTGCGTTATCAGCTCGATTGACGATAATGATTTACATAAAAGGACGCCAAACCCGGCGTTAGACACTAGCCCGGACACTAGACTAATTGTGAGTAATTCGCATGTAGCGGTCTTTCCGTTTTGTTGATTTTTTTTCGATAAATAACGCAGCTTCCCACAGTAATCAACAAGCGTTTGGATGCGTGACGTCTTTGTGTACGCGCGTCTCCGTGGAAACGCCCGCGTGAGTCACTACGTGAAACGTCTCGCGAGAAATCCATGAAACAGCTGGCAGCGCTACGAGTCTTCCCTTAAAATAAACAGTAAAAGTTTATTACTAATTGATAGTACTAATTAATACTACTTTACAGACCTTTCGAAGTTAATCTGTTTACCTACCTACACTCCCTTATCCTACTCGTTCTGCCTGAACAATTGCGACGTTGATTGGGGCGACGAGACCCCTATTGGCTCCTCAATCACGGACAGCTGGAACTCTTTAATTAAAATTATTAGTGTTTAAATCAGAATTTGGATAGATGATGTTTTGATTATAGAGAGATAAAAAAATCTCATTAAGAGTGTCTGCGATGTCTAAATTAGCCATTATAGCAGCTTATGAGTCCGTTAGTTTGGAGCCCGAATGTTTAGTGCGCGGGTGTAATCAGCGCGAGGCGGCGTCTCCGCGCTCTCCCTCGCGCGCGCCGGGAAGTGGCGGCTCTCCTTATGATTTCATTTCTAATCACGGAGATCGCTAGAATAAAGGCTGCTCTCTGTGCTAAAGTAACTAATTAAAGCCCTCAATGTGCTGCCCTTTAGCTGGTCGTGCTGCCGTCCCCTTCATCACTATCTTAATCTTGATGAGGGTCATTATGGAGGACTGAGTAAGTAAACGTTTGAGAGGCATCCTCCTGTTATTATTTCTTTCTTTTTTTTAGGGTGAGTGATGGGGTAGGTTATCTGGCACCTCCTTTCAGGTCCCCACCCCCCAACAATGCTGAGGCAGTGTCTATAGCTTTGAGCTTACTGCTCCCTATCCTTTCCGGAGGCTGTAGGGTAGAGACCCCCCAAGTCTGACTTGGTTTTTTTTTTTTTTTTTTACCTGCTGCTTAACTTCCTGTGCATGAGCAACTGAGAAGCACAATCCCATTGGCTGATTCTAACCACAACCAGCAGGGAGCTGCCCAGTCACGTATCCGCATGAAAATAAGGGGCAAGTATCAGGAGAGAGACAGGGAGTGAGGGATGAGGGATGGAATGAGAGAGCGAGTGGAACTGTGAAGCCTAATGAATGTAGTGATCCAGGCTAATTGTGGCCACAATGATTGTAGTTACACAGTAATAAGCGGAAGGGAAGATCAATGCTATAAGAAGATAGACGCAAGCATTGGCGTGGTGACTATCTGGGTACGGATGCTGTGTTTTTGTGCTGCGCACACTGACCCTCCTTGTTAGAGGTGAGGTGGTCATTTCACCTGCTGGCTAATGCTAACCAGGCTAGCTCGCTGACATCATGCCACATATGTCTGCTCTGGGCTGCAAGAGAGCAGCTGCTCTGTCATCGCTCTCTTTTCCCTGCGTGCCACGGCAGAAGCTGCGGTTGGAGCCCACATAGTGCCGGGGTCACTCACTGCACTTAACCCTGCCAGGCTGTGGGTCTAGCTGGGGGTCAGGGGAAGCACAAGGTCATGCCACAGAGAGCTGGCCAAGACGCCTTTGTGCTCAAACAGGCGGCGAGAGACAGAAGGCTGAGTCCCTGAATTCATTGACAGAGCGAGTGAACCCATGACCTTGTGAGAGACCATCAGGACGGCCTCCATGACAGCCAGTATTTCAGAAAGGGAGGGAGAGGGGGAGGAAGAGAGCAGAACCTGATACAGAATTATGGCTGTGTTCCCAACACTTGAAAACAACTTCTAACCTTAATTCGTAAAAGTACAGATCAATTCAACCCCAACGACTCCCACGGATTCCCAACAAATCACTTTGAGAGGCATCTAGGAAAGGTGTCCTAGAGCATCATCAGAACCCAAACTCTGATCTTCCTCCCTGAGCACGGGATCTGACCGGCTTCTTACCAAAATGCCTCGCCACTGACCATATTTACGCCCTACAGACCATCAGCCATCAATGGCCCATACAAAAAGGAAGGAAAACTGGTCTCTGCTTCCTTTATTGAATTTTCAAAAGGCCTTTTGACTCTATTTGGTTCTACAGACTGTGCTACAAATTACTTCGTGGTTCAAGGGGTAAAGTACATGATGTTATTAAATCAGCATACACAGAAAACAAGAACAGTCACATGGAAATGGAGGATTGCAGTATAGAACAGTGCCCCGTGGGGCATGGAATGAGACAAGGGTCCCGTCTGGGTCCAGCATTGTTCAGTGTTTACATAATAGACAAACAGCCTCAAGGTCTCACGCAGCCACTAAACATGGACAGTGGCAGAACCTGCAGCTGCTTCAGCTGTGTTGCCAGAGCCAGGCAGCTGAAAAAACAGGCCAGACGCAGGTCAGCCCTCAAAACTCCCCACATGACGCACACCAGGTAGCTTTAGCCTGGCGACTGATTAATCCCACACCAGCATGAAGGCTACACGAAGTAAATGTACAAATGAGAGTGTGACCCAAAATATCTGTACAGAAGTGAGGGATTGATTCAGTCAGCATGGATGAACAGCCCAGGAGAAACATCTAGCAGATGTGGCTCCACCTGCAGTCAAGCCCCACTGACTGAGCTGGCCTAAATCCCCCCAAAACCCAGAGCTTAGCCCGCAAGAGCCAGCCAGCCGAGCCCAGACCCGAATCGGCTATCAAAACCGAACCGAATGATAATCCACAACAAAAAACCCCGTCTGCTACTTTGGGAGAAACACCAGGCAGTGAGCAGAAAATATGGATTGGCAGGGTAGCTCTTCTGTGTCAGGAACAAGCAAACCGGCAGAAGCAGATCTGACCGAGCACAGGCTGATCGTTCACGGCCTCTCCATGGTAACAAGCCAACACCGTCAGAACTGGCTGCCTGGAGAGCAAATGGGGATGCAATTTCTGCAACTCCGTGAGAAGTATTCCCAGACAAAAGCAAAAATTACCAATAAAATCAGCATGCTTCACTGGAATGCCTGAATCAGAGATTGTTGACCATCATTCTGGGAGGGGGCTCTCCTGTACTGACCTGTCCTATGCTCACTACCTTTGATAATACAGAACGAGCCAGGGGACAGTAACATGCCAAGGTTAATAAGAATATACAACTGTTTTTGAGATGTAGTTATTTCATGTTCAACTTCACTTTGCAGTTTTGTGTAATAGCATGAATCTTTTGTTGTTCATTTATTTAAGTTGCTGAATATATGTTTGAATTTACTACAAATGAGCTTGACCGGATCATCAAAGTCAAGTAGGAGGTGAGGAGAGGGAGGATAGAGCGATAGAGTGAGAGAAAGGACAAGCTGGGGTGGGGGATTATGAGTGCTGACAGACACGAGGCTGTCATCTGCTCGAGTGGACTGTAAAAGGTCTGATGCAGCCGCCTGCCAGACTGTCAGGCCACATTCATTCTCCAAGTCTCCCAGTAGCATGGGGGCAGGGCCACACCAGCATGATTAGCATATATGCAAATGACAAGCCTTTGATCTCAGGTAAGCATGTTTGGGGCTCTGTATGGCCATATATATCCCTTTAAAAGCCGAGAGCATGGGTGTGAGAGCTCAAGACATCAACACCTCCCTGGTTACCTTGCGTGAGCTGCTCTTGCCTGCCATCTGTAGACCGTCATAGGAAAGTGAATTGCTCACTGAAGCACTGTGGAGCTGTGGTTGGCCTGTGTCCTCACTCAGTATAATAATAGTTAAGTCGTAGTAAAATAATTATCAGTTTAAGTTTTGTTTTCCAGTTCACTGACACAATCTGTAAAACAATAGACCCCTATGTTCCCATGTTGGGGCGCCTTGGGACTTAAGCCCCTGCTCACCTGATAAGCGACTCTCCTGATCCCAGCGCTGAATGGAGACCTAGCTGGAAGCCACCCAGATGGCGCGTCTGTTTTTAGCGATAAGGAAGAAAATGGCCACCACACACCATTACATTGATGCTTTTAAAGCATGGAGGAAAAAAACGAGTACCGGTGCTTGGAGCAGGTGCGCATTCCTATTGTGGATGCCAAGCAGAGACCAGGGATGTGACTGTGCAAACCCAAACCCAGAACCATGGCATTGCTGAAAAGTAATTCTGGCCTAAAGGGTATCCAGGACCAGTGTGGCCCACTGTGGAAACACTCTTTGGTTCTGTTTGCCTGGTGAATCCGTTGATCTGCTTATTAAACGGTAACCCTGAATGACCGCAGAGTGAATCCTTGGGTTTTATCCATGCACAGTTCATGCCTCAATGCACTCGTAACATAGCATCAACGTTTTTGTCTGTGTGGCACTTTTAGCACCCCTCCCCCATCTGCATAAAACTATTCCCGAACACAAGATTAAACAATTTTAATTTCATGGAAGAACACACAAAGACCAAGAAATGGGGTGATAATCAACACTGGGATCGGTTTTATAGCAAAGCCAAGTCAAATAGGAGGTTCACCTCTGGGGAGGGGGAGGGGGGTGCTGCATGCACATGGACACCTGTCAAACCCAAAATGTTTATTTCTATTTCAGATCTCTGAAACAATCACTTACATCCTCATTGGCTTCTTACATTCCAGGTGTGGTACGAAACATGACACCAATCAATCCTTTAAAAACAGACCAAAACGTCTGCCCACACAAGGTACTCAGCTTTCAGAAAAATAACAAGAGTCCGCATCACCCAGGCAAGGAGCTGTGCATCGCAGGAGCGCTTGTTAAATGAGCTAAATCCGCATGGAATTTCACCTACAATATAAGCGAGATAATTAACTTCTTACCAATGTGCATGAAAAATAGGGTCAATTCTTGAATAGATTTGGACATGTAACATTAGTTTTCCGGATGGAGATGGAAGAGACTGGATAGACCACATGACTGAGCAAAGATATGGGTTCAATGCCTGGGGAATTTGACTGCAAACCCTGCAAAGCACAAAGCCACCTGCAGAGTTTGCATGTTGCCTCAGGTGTGTTGTCTGGTAGTATTAGCCCAAAAGACCCAGCAGAGTGGCCCACTAAAGCAGGTACCTTTCTGAAAGGACCCCCCCCCCCCCCAAACATGGTTGGTAGATGCCTCAGATTTCATGCAGAAACCTGCTGGAGAGCTCTTGACTCAAGGCTCTCATCCTGCCATCCGACTCTTCCACCATCACTCTAATGAGGTCAAGGTGGAATACAACCAGGTATTTTTTCAAAGGCTTCCCCTCATTATAAATCGAACACTTCTTCCAGCCACTCTCCAGCCAAGCCGGGCATTTGAATAAACCGTGCTCTGATGTGTTTCTTTGGTCATGCTTGCAGGGGGATTTACATATTTTCCATGGCAGGTGAAGAGATAGAGTGGACTGATGTGAATTAATACTGACAGGGACGTCCTAATCTCCCATAGACCAGGCTGGAGAGCCAGGACGGCGGTATGCATACCAAGCAGGAGGCCTGCCTGTGTTTGCCTGCCCCTCATTACCTGTACACCAGTTCTCCTGTAGAACTCAGATTCATGAGTAAGAAACACATATTTCCAAACATGCTGAAAGCTTGATCCATCATGCTTTTGTTTCGTCTAAGCCGTATGTCTTTTGGAAGAGTCTTTTCAGGCATGTAAACAATATTATGCCTCTCAAAAGGGTTGAGGGAAGTGTAAATCGCACACGTGTACAAACCTGACACATTGATGGATCTGGTCGATCTTTCTGTTATTAATGTGGGCATCTTTCCTGTGGAGAACCTGTGCCAAACCTCATAGAGTTGCCATCGTCGAGTAGAAGAGACACCTGCCAAAAAAGATCTAAGCATTTTCAGGTCCGCTGCCTGATGGTATTTGAATTCACGGAAGATGAAAGATGTTCCAGAGAGAAGACTCAAAAACAATTGCTCTGACAGATGTTTTCCTAGACTAGAGTCCACAAGGACACATGGCCGGCGTTGGAGAACAATGTAGACACATTTTCAGCACCCAGTCGCAAACATAAATAGATGTTAAAAACGATGCATAAAAACGAATCTACAGAAAACACAAAGCACATTTTACTGTTTCCCATCAAACCCAACTTAGCAGAGAGAGAATGACCCTGGAGCTAAGCTGTCATTCAAGGACTGTAGAATAATTCAAGGAGAAAAGAAAAAGGGTTAAACTTCTTGGATCGACGTCACGTTTAAATTTATAATAAAACACATACAAACAGCTACAGGAAGTTGAGCACCACCATGCATACTAATGCCAGCTGAAGGATAGGTGACGACTGTGGAAATGAGCAACCAGACCTGCTTCCTGGCGTTTGATAAGGTCACACATGACGCACTTGGTATGGTGCTCAATCTGTTTTCAAAAACGAACAAATGGCCGTGATTTCTGCCCGCTGGCCGCACTGGATAGAGAAGATGTTTATTGGTCATCAACATTTTATTAAAAAGGCTTAAGCGCAAAGTATAGTTATTATTCCTTTTAAGTGACATTTGGGGACAAATTTAATAAGATCTGGTCTTTTCTCTATGCTTTAACTGTCAAATAAACCCAATTATACCCCTTTTGACCATGTGACACACTGCTTCCTGCTGTTGCCAGTGTGAAACATAAAAAGGACCACAAATGAATCCAGTGTTTAGGTCCTGTTTACAGTCTCAGGAGAGAAAAGGGGGCTCTCTACCCCACAGCCCAGCCGTAATGACTTGATCTGCCTCTCCCAACCTGCCGGAAAAGGGTCTGCAATCCAAGCAGCAGAGGGCCGGATCTCGGGCTTCATTACTCGGGTAATTAGCTGCTAGCTTCTATAAAAATGGGTCCCAGCAGGATCCCGCCCGGCTGCAATAATCACTTTGAACTGACACAAAGGAAGAGAAAAATGAAGGGAACTATCAATAGAAAATGTAAAAATAAGATAATATGACTAAATCATCCATAAAATTACAATTAAGAGCTTGAGTTTCGGTGCCGGGATGGGCCGGTGCTTTTGCGTTCGACGAGCAGGGCCTGCATGCCGCAGTGCGGATGTGAGGGTACGTCTCCACCCTCGTTTAACCACGATTTGGGTTTCAGCAGCTGCATGAAGACAAGGGGGGGGGGGGGAGTATCTCAGGCCCAGATCCACACACTCCACCGCAGACCAGACTTTGGGGGGGGGGGGGGGCAGCCCATCCTCAGCTTCCTCCTTGTCCCATCGCTGGATGTGAAGGCAGCCGAGCTCCAGAACACCCCATGGGAACAGGAGACCTCAGCTTCTAGATCCGCGTCTCCACACCTACCCTCCATCATTCATAGCTATTCCACTTACAGCCCCCCTCCCACATACACAATATGGGCTAAAATTCAATTTACCAATGTTCACATTCTCTAAATTGCCCAAGAATAAAATGCTTATCGATAATAATACTACTAATAATACTCCTTATCTTATCTGCTGAGGAGAAAGCCCAGTCGTGCATTAAAATAATATCCTTGATGCTGTACCAGTGTCATGACAACCTAAACCACTATTTAGTGAGCGTAGTCAGGGATAAGCTGGATCTGGAGTCTAATTGCTGGGAACATCCCACATTAGTCTCTGTATCTGTAATAAATCCATCTCTCAGACACAAGTTAAGTGACATTCGAATTGGATAATTATATTCTTCTTATTTTTATTAAGGAGAGCAGACAGCTACAGGAGGACATAAGGTCTCCAAGCTGAATTTACCTCATGCTCTTGAACTGAGAATTAACTTCTGTTAGTCCCTTAGCCGTGGGATGGCGGTCTAGATACATTATTAACTGACCCCGACCAGTGTGGTCACCTAGCTTCCCATCGCCAAGGTAACAATCGGAGGCGGTCAAGCTCGGGGCGGGAAATGGACGGGCAGATAATGAGAGCATAGCAGGATTCCGCGGCGTGCGGCCGAAGGTGAGTGCATAGCTGCTGTCCAGCTCGCCACACACTCCCACGCTGCACCGGAAGGTCGGGTGGCCTCCTGTTGCTGTGTGCTGCCTGGACTGGGGGCTGCTGGGGGCCTCACGAGCACACGCATGCACACATTTACAAGAGCAGCTCTGACTTCAAGACTTTTCTCTAATGCATACACATTGTTTTTATTACAAGAACAATGCACAGACCCTGGTTATGATTTGATAATTGAGCTGTTAAAAAATTGGAATGGGGCAGCAGGGCGGACCTGTAATTAGCATGGTTGCGTCACATCTCTGGGACCAGGGTTCAAGTCTCCACCCTGACTCTAAGTGTATGGAGGCTGTCTGTTCTCCTCATGTCATTATGAGGTTTCCGTTGGGTACTGCGGTTTCCCCACCCAGTCCAAAAAAACGCTGAGGTGAATCGGAGTTCTCAAACTGTGCGTGTAAATGCTGTGTTTGCCCTGCTACGGGTTTGCCTTGCACCCATAGGCTCAGGAACCCTGCGTAGGCCATGCAGGGATGGAAAACAGATGGATAATAATAGTTGTCAAAATTATTATTGGTTTCAGATCTTCTTCAAGTCTCATTTTCCAGCCTGTAGCATCAGGTTTTGTTTGTGCTACAAAGGGGAAGCGTGTATCTCCGCAATGAAGAACCAGCAAGCGAGACCATTCTCTCGCGGTAAACAAAAACACAGGCGTGACATTTTCTTGCGGCGGGGAAAATAATCAGAGAGACACTGATAAAATGGGGAGGCAGGCCGGCGTGATGAGTACTGCTTGGGCGTCATGGCCCCATGACGTGTCAATAGGTACCGTCAAGCACAGCAAAGCAATGACTTGCATTTTTGTTTTTTAAATGCATCTGTAATTGATCGATTCCTGTTTTCTATGAGACTAACTTCATTTGGGCCGCAGTAATATTGTTTTGTGGCTACATTTACACATAGACAAATAGCGGGAATGTGCTGTGAAGAGAAGTGGTAGCAGAAAGAATGCTTGTTTAACCATGTAACTCAATTTGAAATGCTAATGCTACCTTGGGCCCTGGGCCATATTACAACACTCCCTGTTTCTGGCAATTTACTTTTGGAGTTCAGAGCAGAGGAGCCTCGAACACTAATATTATACACTATGAATAAAATTAATTGTGAATGTTGACTAAAATTATTTCTGCGGCTCATCTGAATTTCAGATTGAATTCAAGCAGCTCTCATGGACGTGGTCCTCATGAAT
The DNA here is from genome assembly GCF_048594095.1 of Paramormyrops kingsleyae. NCBI lineage: Eukaryota > Metazoa > Chordata > Actinopteri > Osteoglossiformes > Mormyridae > Paramormyrops > Paramormyrops kingsleyae. The sequence continues at coordinate 3,013,124 of NC_132813.1, forward strand.
AAACTCCGAAGTTGTCGTGATCATGTGACAAGTCAGCTGACAGGAAGCTCCTGTCTGCATTCCTGGCTTTAACTGCCCGGGCAAAGGCTCATTGGATAGATGGGACCACTGTAGGTGCTGGGTGAAGGTTTCTTTGTTGGAGCCCACCACAGAGAGGAGGCCAAAGAGCAGCTGCACGCCGCTCACTGAGGCCTGAAGAAAGGTCAGGACTGCTTTTGGAAAGCCGCAGAGACACACAGGCAGGGAAGCCATTCAGGTCATGGCTGAGAAATGGCATGATGCAGAGTGGCCAAGACCTTGGGCAGAGGAGCCTGAGATCTTTATTGCTCCCCGGCAGAGGAAAAGACAACGGAGATATTTACTAGGGAACCACAGAATTTTACAGCTGATCCCCTGAAAGACACACTTGAAATATTTATTGAGGAGCAGCAGGAACAAAAAATAATATTTAATAAAGAGGGAAAAAGAGAGGAACTGTGGTATAATGAAAGCAGCTCCGAGGTCTAGAAATGCCCTGGCTTTGCGTAGAGGGACAGACCACACGCAATAACGATTTCCCACCTTTTCATTATATAAAGGATGTTCTGAATGTCAACTGTCAGTCAGTTTCATTAGAACTTTTAGACATTTTCAGACCATAATTTCCTTTGCCTTTCAGCACAATATTTAAATGAACAGCAAACAAGACAGACAATAATAATAGAATGGGAAGAGAGCGAGACAACCTGGAAATATCGAGACTCCAGGAGGGGAGGCACACAATAATTATCATTTGCCGTTTCGTTATATAAAGGACGGCTTGAAAGTTAGCTTTCCATCATCTTCATTAAGAATTTCAGATATTTCTAGAGAATCGTCTGCTTTCCCGTTTCCCTTTCAGTACCAAGAAATGAACGACAAACCAGACCAAACAATATCCAGCTGCTCTCGCTTTTAGAACTTCAGAAACAGCCCAGCTTGCTATGAGCACAAAACACCAATTTATTTGTTATGAACCAGAATAAGAACAGGTGTGGTCTGGAGCAACTGCACACGGCCATCATAATTACCGCAAATTTATGTAAAAACACCGACTTCCCGTCCCGCTCCTCTCACTGTCGGAAACCTTCATTCTGTTGGGGGGCACCGTTACTTCCCAAACCGGGGAGAACCACTGTCCGTCTCACGGCAGTCACTTAAAAGCTCCACAGCTGCAGAGCGCAGGCACTACACATCCGGGTCCATCGCTAATTCCGTCTCCCCGGCAACCGGCCCCCGAGCGGAGATTCGGGGCTTGCTGATGATGTTATTCATGGTGTCTGCGGCAAACGGCTTCCCTAATTAAAATTTATGGCGCTCTCTGCCCGCTGTCCTCAGCCCATCACTCCAGCCGGAAAAAACTCCAGATTCTCCTCTTCTGCACGGCAGACCGGAAACTTTCCGTGGAGTTGGGAAGTGGGCCGTGTCAGAGTCTTAGAAAAATGTGCATTTTTCTAAATCTCCTCCTTAAATAACAGCTCTACTGCCTTGGAATCAGCCATCCTGCTTTTTCCCGGAGGAGGGCAAGATTGCACCCTCCATCACCGTCTGGACAGTAAATGACCTCGTCCCGGGATAGGGCGTAAATCAGCCGTTAACTGACAGGTAAATACAAAAAAACCCTCGGGACTGCAGGTGCACTTGCGGCTAAATGATCCTCACACTGTTCCTGAAGCAGGAACTGGTAACGACCGCCTCAGACTGGTGGTAGACGGATGAAGGGATGCCTCTGCCCCGGCGGAAAGAGAAGCAAGCGCAGCCGCACTTGGCCTGTCAGCGAAACGCTTTAGTTTTAAAGTGAAACGGGACAGAGATCAGCTCCTGTTCTGTGTGGCTGCTGCTCATCCAGCCGGCAGTGACTCTCAGACAGCATTCTCTGCAGGAGAGACGGGCCCTAGACAGCCGTCTGTGCGGAGTTGTCCGGTCAGGAACGGGATTGTCAATCCAGACACAGAAGCACCAATCCAAACACATAACTGCTAACCGTGCCTAGATCACACACACACACACACACACACACACACACGCATGCACGTGCCACAAAATCAAATATTAAACAAGTACTTTGGAGATATTTTGGAGATTCTAAAGAGGCATGTCCGTTAGCCTGATAGTTAGTACAGATAGTTAGCAATGACTACTCGCTCCCTATTTATTTAGTTTTTAATCATCCGAGGGCGGCAAAGTGAGTTTTTTTTGGTAGGTCCCAGGAAACAACAAACCCACCCTTGCACACACACACACACACACACACACACACACACTAAGCTTCCAAGATATTTATTAAAACTAGACTTGCAACTAAAAAGCTGTTTGATTTCCTGTTTCATGTCTCTTATTTGGTGCCACTTACAGGCGGTTTGCAGTATTTGGAAAGGGTTACTACACAGTTTGACCTGTCAATCAAAGCGATCTAAAGAGGAAAGGACACATGATGGCATGGATAAAAAAAAAAAAACACGAAAGCTTTCACTCTGTTTTCCTCCCTTCGAGGAGGTTCTGGTGATGGATCCATTTGCGCAACTGTGTCGAGTGCTTTTCTTCAATGGACCTCTAACACTGCAGCGATGAGGGCTCTGGTTTTCTGTGTGTTAGGGGAAAAAAATATAGAAGGAAACATACACAAGACTGCAGATTCTCATAATGATATTTGGTGCTTTCAAACAAGTAGATAAATATCACCCCCTGCTGGCTGGTATTTAAAACTAAGATATATCTTTTTTTTTTTTGTTTTGCCCCATAGATTCATGTCATCTTATTCACAGATGAACCACTTGGTCTCGTAGACGTATGGGAATTCAGGGATGGGCATGGAGGCCGTTTACTCACCCCCTGCTGACAGGTGTATTAGTGTCACATATCTCAGACTTATGAAGGCCGCGCCTGACATTCCTCCTTGTTCTGGGGGAGGTTCCCATCCCCGCGTCCAGGTCCAGGATCTCGTTGTCATCATGACGGTCCTTCGCCACTGACAAAGGATACGATTCAGCACGACCCGACAGAACCCATAAGAGATAAAGGTAGCCACGTCAGATCGACACATCATGGCCCAGTGGCTCATGGGAAACTGTCACTGTGACGTACTGTCAACCGTGGCGGGAGGGGGGCCTGGTGACAGGAACGAGTGTTCCCATCTCGTCCCAAAGGATTGCTGGGGGTTGGTCACAATGTCTGGCTTCCGGAATGCCTCCACGGGGGCCAGCTTGTATAAGTGCAGACTGCTGAATGTCCCTGGGTGCACCAAGGGAGGGGGGGTGGGGACACTGAGGACCTACTAACAAGGCTACACAAGCAATTTTGACCTATGACCTGCCACCATGATGCATTAATTTCGGCTGCCAATGGTGTGTTATTATGTGAGATTAAACTGGCTTGAGTCTCACCACCACACTTTGGAGTCTCCTCATAGCTCTGGCTCGCACTTTCTAGGGGCCTCCTCCTTTCTTTGTAGCTGCTCCCCAGGATGGAGCTCATCCCGGTAGTCCTGAGCATGAGGAGTACATGGAGTGATGCACAGGGAGAGAGGCAGGCTACTGCACAGAGATAGAGAGAGAGTGGCAGGCTGCTGCACAGAGATGCACAGGGAGAGAGGCAGGCTGCTAGAGAGAGAAAAAGCCAGAGTGTCACAATGAGATACAAATAGAGGCTGCTGCACAGAGATAGAGAAAGAGAAGCACAGAGAGAGTGGCAGCCTGCTGCACAGAGATGCACAGATATGGGCAAGCTGCTGATTACAGATGTATAGGGGAGCAGGCAGCCCCACAGATATAGACAGATAGGGGCAAGGCTGCTGCACAGAGAGGCAGCCTGCTGCACAGAGAGGCAGCCTGCTGCACAGAGAGGCAGCCTGCTGCACAGAGAGGCAGCCTGCTGCACAGAGAGGCATAGTGGTTTTTCCCATTAAATTGCCTCGTCTTCACTAGCAGCAGCAAAAGCCATTTCTGATGCTCATACACCAGCACAAACCGCAGCAGACCTTCAGAGTGCTGCTCCATCCCTGCTGGGGAGATCCCAGGAGATCTGGGAGAGGAGGGAAAGTGGGGAGGATTCTGGGAGCGCTCTGTATCTCTCTCAGGCCTGTGCTCGCCGGTCTTGCACAGACAGTTAATGAGGCTACATCGAGCTGCTGATTTCATTCCGACTGCAGCCTGACTGACGTCTCCATTGTCCTCAGTTGTTTGTGACTGAATATGTTAGGTGTTTTTATACTAATAAAAAAGCAAAGATATTTTTCACCTCCTCTTATCTTCATACAATACCATATCAAAGCCACTTACGGCAAATTAATGAAACCCTTTCTGAATTCTTAAATGAGCAATTTTATAATTAGTGTATGCTTTCATTAAAATGATCTCAATTGTGTTCTTTTGCCGAAGGACACAAAACTGATAAGTTGAAATGTTACATTTGGCACATATTTGACCGCAAACGTCTTAAAGCATCAGCGGCTTGTAGCTGCTGATAGACTGATGACCAAATTAGCTAATTAGTGAAATCATGTTGGAAACAAAAAAGCGATGGAGGGTGCAAGCAAAGGCACACACCACACATCATGTATGGCTTGGGGGGGGGGCCGCATTTGCAGGGTTTGGAGCCCCGGGAGTGTCACTGTGTCACACTCACAGCTGGCCGGGGGCCATTTCCGTCATGGGGTGTCCTGACTCCCGGACCTCACTGTCCATCTCGAGGTTCTGAGGACTCCCTCGCAAAGGGGCTTCAGGGTCTGGGGGGGTGGATTGGAGCTTCTCTCCACCACTCAGGGCCTCATTCCACCTATCCGGCAGCTGGTCTGGGATTTCTAGAATGTTCCAGTGCTCCTCCTGCATTTGGTAATGGGGAGTTAGGCAGGAGGCTGAAGCTGAGGGGAGCGAAGGACACAGTTGCAAGGAGTCCGGCTGTTATGTGTTGACGAGCTAACTGGTGTCACTGGGAATGTGCGTCTTTACCTGTCCGAAGGCGGCGACGATGGTGCCGGCAAGCTGGCTGAGCACGAGCCTCCGGTCGGCAGAAGCCGACAGCAGGAGCAGCCGCCCATGACGGCAGCAGGTCTCCAGCTGTGTCACGCAGCCCGTGTGCGGCCGGAAGCAGGACCGCAGCTTGGGGGGGTGGGTGAGCGTGCCCCGACCTGGCTGCAGGCCGTAGTCCTGGGGGAGGGGGTCACAACCGGCATATGGACCGGAGGATTACACACCATTAATAAGGCAATATTGTCAACATCGTAGCTTGTTTGCTAACTGTTGCTCACTGCAGGTGCCGTAAAACTTGCCGTGGGGGGGGGGGGGGGTGCCAGGAAATCATTCGATGGGCCAGATTTAAGGTCTTATTTTTTCTCCAGATGCCATTGGTACAAATGTCAAGGCGAGTATAAAAAAAAAAAAAAAAACGGCATGGCTTGGAAAAAAAAATATATATATGTATTGTTATATATGTTATTTTTGGAAATGAACCAATCCCTCCTCCAAATGCCCCAGCATACTGAGGCACGGTTGGGGCCGGGCAGCCACAGGATCGCAGCCCGTTTACTGACGAAGAGGCTGGTACGCCTGACCGACAGGCGCTAAACAACGAATGGCTGGCCTGTCCGTCAAACGCCAGGGAGCGGGAGGGGCCCGCAGGCGCGGCGGGATGTGTGGGCAGGCAGCGTCAGACACTAATGGAACCTTGCACCTGCGGGCTCAGGATGACGGGCACGCCTGTTCAGGAGTGCCTGCAGCGAGCAGTCCCAGGAACTATCATGACTTATTAAGCCAGTAACGCGAAAACGCTCCTACGATCCGTCCTCGGCAGTGCGCTCGGCCGGCTTTCGGTGAGGAGGTTTGCGGATTGACAAACAGCCCCCACGCCGGTAATCAATCACGGCACCCCGTCGTCACGGTTACTTTACTCTCAAGGACAAGAGCTCACGTCTGATGTGGCTTCAGAGGGGGCCGGATATTTCTTAAAAGCCTGCCTGTCATACATCTCCGATGGAAACTTGATGCTTTTAAACACCTGGGGGGGGGGGGGATTGAATATTATATTTATAGAGGCAGACTTCGCGCCCCAGGGATCCAATTCCCCTGCACCCCCTAATCTTCCGGCTTGTCTAATAGCTGTCCTTCATCTGTGTCAGTGATGTTACGAGATGTGACTGAGCGACCTCCTCTTTCCCCTATCCAGGTTGACATCCCTCCATCTGAAAAGTCCGGAACTTTCTACTGCCCAGGAAAGAAGCTGGACCCACCCCACAAGGTGTAGGGGGGGGATGTTCTGTGCTGCACCTTGAGTGAACACTAGGTGGCCCGACGGTTAAGGAGCTGGCCGTCACTCCTTTGTCTTCCTCTCTCACCTGGATGTCCCACACCTTCACCTCCCCGTCCATGTCTCCTGTTATCAGGTGTCCTCCACTCCGGTCGACCGTCATGATGATGGAGCTGGAGCTAGCGTGGGCCACGAAGCGGGCCACCAGCAGGCCCCGAGTCGCATTCCAGAACCGCACCACAGCCGCGCCGCCACACGACACCAGGTCCGCCCCACCTAGGCCACGCCCACACGTCATCATCGCCATGCAGGCCGGAGAATGCACCACCTCCAAGACGCTCATCAGATGCTGTGTGTTAGTCATGTCTCCTGAATTCTATTTTATTCCCGGATCATCCTGTTCGAACCTCAGTGGCATCAACACCACACTATATTTAGTCTACGAAAGCTCAGATTCTTTACATAGGAAATATCCGTTAATCCTATTTCAAAGCTTAGCTCTAATGGGGGAAGCAAAGCCGAACTCCTAATGAAGTGCACACTGGGACTGGCAGGACCTTGGGGTGTGAAGCCATGATCTAATGTTTCAGAATGCAGCACAATCTGTGTCTGAGGATATTCCAGAAAGTGTCTGGAGTAATGTTTCGGAAAGTGCTATAAATAGTGGACCGGGGTGCAAACTGTAATGTCACAATCTCACTCTACCTGCAGTAGCAGCACTCCTTCTCCCTTCTAGGAAACATAGCCTAGTGACTGCATGACTGCCCTCCAGGTCCTCCCATCCACCAGGGGCAGTAGAGAGCAGTGGCACTTCATAGACCACGGAGGTGTCACACGTAGGGACCGATGGCATGTGCTGCTTCAGCAGCTCCTCATCTATAGAGTAAAGACCACCATGAACATGATTGAATATTCAATGCTCATTGAAAAAGCCCTTTGAGAGGAAAATCGGAAAATAAATAAATCACCTCAGAGAATTCCTGCTCATGCTTCTATCGGCAAGACAAATGGCTAATCCTGCAAAGCTCAACCCTCTCGTGGGGGTGGGACATGGTGGGGCTGTGCTAATCCCTTAAAGCACTGCCCTCTCAGGGGCAGGACAGGGTGGGTCTGTTCCAATACCTTAAAGCTCCACCCTCTCGTAGGGGTGGGACATGTTGAGCCTGTGTTAATCCCTTAAAGGGCCACCCTCTCTGCAGTGAGACACGGCGGGCCAGTACCAATCCCTTAAAGTTCCGCCTTCTCTCAGGGGTGAGACACGGTTAGCCTGTGCAAATCCCCTAAAGCTCTGCCCTCTGTCAGGGGTGACACACGATTAGCCTGTGCCAATCCCCTAAAGCTCTGCCCTCTCTCAGGGTCGAGACATAGTTAGCCTGTGCTAATCCCCTAAAGCTCTGCCCTCTCTCAGGGGTGACACATGGTTAGCCTGTGCCAATCCCCTAAAGCTCTGCCCTCTCTCAGGGGTGACACATGGTTAGCCTGTGCCAATCCCCTAAAGCTCTGCCCTCTCTCAGGGGTGACACATGGTTAGCCTGTGCTAATCCCCTAAAGCTCTGCCCTCTCTCAGGGGTGACACATGGTTAGCCTGTGCCAATCCCCTAAAGCTCTGCCCTCTCTCAGGGTCGAGACATAGTTAGCATGTGCTAATCCCCTAAAGCTCTGCCCTCTCTCAGGGGTGACACATGGTTAGCCTGTGCTAATCCCCTAAAGCTCTGCCCTCTCTCAGGGGTGAGACATGGTTAGCCTGTGCCAATCCCCTAAAGCCCCGCCCTCTCAGGGGTGAGACATGGTTAGCCTGTGCCAATCCCCTAAAGCTCCGCCCTCTCAGGGGTGACACATGGTTAGCCTGTGCTAATCCCCTAAAGCTCTGCCCTCTCTCAGGGTCGAGACATAGTTAGCCTGTGCTAATCTCCAAAAAGCTCTGCCCTCTCTCAGGGGTGACACATGGTTAGCCTGTGCTAATCCCCTAAAGCTCTGCCCTCTCTCAGGGGTGACACATGGTTAGCCTGTGCCAATCCCCTAAAGCTCTGCCCTCTCTCAGGGTCGAGACATAGTTAGCCTGTGCTAATCTCCAAAAAGCTTGCCCTCTCTCAGGGGTGACACATGGTTAGCCTGTGCCAATCCCCTAAAGCTCTGCCCTCTCTCAGGGTCGAGACATAGTTAGCATGTGCTAATCCCCTAAAGCTCTGCCCTCTCTCAGGGGTGACACATGGTTAGCCTGTGCTAATCCCCTAAAGCTCTGCCCTCTCTCAGGGGTGACACATGGTTAGCCTGTGCCAATCCCCTAAAGCTCTGCCCTCTCTCAGGGGTGACACATGGTTAGCCTGTGCTAATCCCCTAAAGCTCTGCCCTCTCTCAGGGGTGACACATGGTTAGCCTGTGCCAATCCCCTAAAGCTCTGCCCTCTCTCAGGGTCGAGACATAGTTAGCATGTGCTAATCCCCTAAAGCTCTGCCCTCTCTCAGGGGTGACACATGGTTAGCCTGTGCCAATCCCCTAAAGCTCTGCCCTCTCTCAGGGGTGACACATGGTTAGCCTGTGCTAATCCCCTAAAGCTCTGCCCTCTCTCAGGGTCGAGACATAGTTAGCCTGTGCTAATCTCCAAAAAGCTCTGCCCTCTCTCAGGGGTGACACATGGTTAGCCTGTGCTAATCCCCTAAAGCTCTGCCCTCTCTCAGGGGTGACACACGATTAGCCTGTGCTAATCCCCTAAAGCTTTGCCCTCTCTCAGGGGTGACACACGATTAGCCTGTGCCAATCCCCTATAGCTCCACCCTCTCTCAGGTTCGAGACATGGTTAGCCTGTGCTAATCCCCTAAAGCTCCACCTTCTCTCAGGGGTGAGACATGGTTAGCCTGTGCCAATCCCCTAAAGCCCCGCCCTCTCAGGGGTGAGACATGGTTGGCCTGTGCCAATCCCCTAAAGCTCCGCCCTCTCAGGGGTGAGACATGGCATACTGACCTGACCGGCTCTGAGGCTGAGATGGGATGTCTGGGCCCAGCTTGCGGAGGGCATGTTCCGTGCTGCTGTTCCACACCACAATGGCCCCATCACAGCTCCCTGTGAGGTTAAGATACACACTCAGACAGGGCAGATGGGACCAGGGCCACGAACCCACGCCCCACCGGAGACATCAGCCTCCCCAGGGGCTTTCTGACTCATTTTTCCATAAACAAACACACAGGGCTCACTTCCATTCCCTTACCCAGGACAGTTATTTACCAAGATAAATTCCATGGTTTTCATGCGGCATTAATTCAGCTCGGTCAGGTGATAATCGGTGCTTGCCACATCCGGAGCTCCATCATCGCGGTGTTTACCGGAATGGGAGGGGGGTATCGTGTATTTCCCCTTCAAAGTGCCCCCGCTCGAACCGCGCTCTGCACCTCTCCATAAAACTCCCGGCACATTCTGGAGCCGGGGGGGACTTCAGATGGAATCTCCGATGACTGTGATGGGGGGGGGGGGGGGGCGGGGGTGGGCATACGGAACGCCTGGAAATGAAACGACGGGCCCCGGCATGGCGGGCGGGCGGGCGGGCGAGCGAGCGGCACAGGGTTTGAATATTGATGAGCTGTGCAGAGAGAAGCGTCCCCGTTCGTGCCGCCCCCCCCCCCACCCTCCTGCCGCTCCGTCTTGCACTAATAAACATCATTTCGTCTGCGCATTAGCATAATCCGGGGAGGGAGTCAGAGAGGCAGAGTGGGAGCAGCCTCATTAGTCTGCCTCCGAACGCAGACCATCTCTCCCTTCCCCAGGCTTCCTCTGGCCTTCTTCCCTGTTTTACCTCCGTGCCCCAACCTGCTCCGCTCATTTTCCCTTTATTCCTACAGCTAAAGGTAAGAGTGTAATGGCGGTGGCCCGAATCCGCCAGCTGACGCGTGTCAGAGCGCTCTCCAGTGGCGCGTTGACTCACAGCATCGAAATATACATTTATTCCTGTGGTCGACTTGCGCCGGCAAACAGCGCTTTGTCCCACAGCCTGTTTGGAGATTCGGTTCAGGGTTTGTTTCACTGAAATTACGTTGCTGCGGCTGTTGTCAAAACGTAAAACAGATTATTGGTTAACGACCGGCCGGCACAGCGGTGTGGCAGCTGGGGGAGCAGGAACGGCGTAAGGCTGTGGCAAGTGACAGCAAAGAGGGTAAAATGTGGAATCGTGTGAAAGGAGAAGCTGGGACCGGCTTCAGGGTTTGGACACGCAGCGCAGAGACAGGCTGCTGCTGCGTCTCCCTGTGCGAGGGGCCCTGCGCCGCACAGCCGGGGGTCAGGCTCACCAGGTGCCGAAACTCGATAAGGCCAAAGAGGCGGCCCCGCTTTGTATTAATGAGGAGCCGGGAGGTTAATAAACCTTTAATTGCTCGTTGATTTTCCCTTTCTTCCCAAGTCACTTTAGCCAAGCAAGAGAACAATAACGACGATGTAATAATTAAAGGCGGCAGACGCCAGGAGCCCCGGCTGCGAAACCCAGGCCCGGGGGGGTGGGGGGTTGGGGGACAGGCCTGTGAACGGGGACGTGAAGGAAACTACACACCTGTCACCAGAGTCTGGGGGGGCGAAAAGGCAGCGGAGATGACATCATCCTGGTGCTGGACCCCCCCTTTCCACTCAGACGGCTGCACATGGAACTTGGAGAACATGCTCTGCCTGAACACCGTGAACATCCTGTCAGGGCAGAGACACACAGCCGGGGATACGACGTCAATCTCACCACGTCACTTTGTTATTACACCGACCTCATGACATCATTCCACGTTATTGCATCAGCCTTGTGACATCACACCATGCCATGCCCCCCCCCGTCCATGGCGTGATGCACAGACCTACCTGTCCCAGCCCAACACCAGGACCGACCTCTTCAGCACTAGAATGAGAGAAATCCCAACAGCTCGCCCCCCGGTCACTTCCAGCTTGTGGTGACAGTGTCCGTTCAAATCCCACACCTACGAGGAAGGAAGAAGTCAAACAAAGAGAAAAACAACAACAAAAACAGCCAAAATATATCACATCACACAAAAAACCCAGCAGCACTGGGCTTTGTGTGAGCCTCATTAAGGCAGACAGCCCCCCCCTTCCCAAAAGCCTCCGTTTCCTTGGGACAGGTAAGTACGTGACGCAAGCTCAATGCGGCAGAGAGCGCGTGATGCCCCCCGTGTTGCCATGGTGACTACAACAGCAGTGGAGGTCAAACGATGGGTGATGCTCACCTTGACCATGCCGTCCGTGCCGCCGGTGAACAGACGGGTCTGGGTGCCATCCAGTGCCATGGTGGAGATCTCAGCGTTTCCGTGGCACTGCGTGAACTTTTTGACCTTGTGGCCTGTGTCCACGAGCCAGAAGATTACAGTAGATCCAGCATCACTGCTGATCACCTGACAGGGTCAGACGAATGAAGCAGGTCGATGTGAATAGCATTATCATCAACTCAGTACTGGATAATTAATATTTATCTATGTATTCGTCTATTTCAGTACAGCTTATTTTGTAATTAAGCTCCGTTTCCGACGAGTGGGATGAGTCTGAGCAGGATAAACCCCGTCAGCAGGAGTGAGTCACCTGTTTCAAGTAGGAGTTGTAGACGACGCAGGTGACCGCATGCTCGTGGCTGGTCCACACACGACTCTCGTCCTTCTTTGCCTCCAGCAGGGTCAGCAGGTTGTTGAAGGTGAGGAAGAGTCGCCCGCGCTCCTTGTGGTAGAACAGCAGCGTGCGGAACTCTTGGGTCTTAGGGAAGATCCCGGTCAGGCGCTGGACACACAGCTGATGGTGCACGTCCCAGACCCGCAACACCTGGAGCAGAGAACTCATCTTTATCACCGGGCACCGCTCACCATCATCACAATTCACACTCTCTGAGAGCTCCTCTTCCTCACTAATCACTTTCACCACAAGCCCCACCACCGCATGGTCGGCAGTTCGAATCCCAGGGCCAGTAAACTGATGCAGCGCTTGCGCCCTTGAGAGGGGCCATTAATCCCCAGTTGTCCCCGGGGTGCTGCACACTGAGTGTGTGTCTCATGGAGAGCAAGGTGCGGCAGGAAAAAAACAGAAATTTTCCGATGGGAACTAAGAGAGTATCACTATTCTACTCTGTATGTGACCGTCCCTGTGAAGATACACGAGGAACAAAAGTTCCTCCTCTCACCTTGTCTTTGGAGAAACTGAGCAGCAGCTTCCTGTCTGGGAGGAAGTGCACAGTCATCACGCTGTTCGTGTGGCCCTGCAGGACGCCCACGGGTTTGGACATCATGTGAGGGTTCCAGAGACACACCTTCCCGTCCACACCGGCCGTGGCTGCGGGGGGAGGGCACGGCCGTCACGGCAACCCCCCGTCTGTCCTCACAGCCGGACCCGTGCCGTTCACTGGCATCACCATACCTCACACCCACCATCAAAGCAGCTCCGATTTCAGATTTTTAGTCCTAAAGCTGATTTTCAAAGCCCCTCAGGTAAGACCGTAATCCAAAATGAAGAAAGAGGCTTAACATGGAATGTCAATAAGGGTTAAAAAGTCAGTACCTTGATCTGCTTAGAGGCTGAAGTGAGGAGAATGATAAATTGGGAGACGTGCGATGCATGCCAGCCTGATCACAAAGGCATCAGACTGCTATCTATCAAGTATAGTATATAGATGTCAAGTACAGTACAGTGTAGTATAGTGGTGTATAAATACCAAGTATAGTATAGTATATATTATTAGTGTAGTATTAGTATAGAATATAAATATCAGCTATAGTTTTGTATAGAAATTTAAAAAAGAGAAGAGAAAAAAAGAAATATCTAAGCCAGAATAAAAATGGAAGGACATCAGGGGTGTTAGACTCCAGTCTTGGGGGGCCGGAGTCCTGCACATTTTTGGGTTTCCCCTCATTTAACACACCTGATTCAACTTCTTGTGCTAAAATTGACAGAGCTTTTGAGCTGAATCATTTGTGTTGGAACAGGGAAAGAGCTAAAGCTACACAGGGCTGCGGCCCCCCAGGACTGGAGTCTGACACCCCTGATGTATAGTGTTGGTCCAATGACTCTGCTGGTCTCCTCGCACTTCCATGTTAAGTAGGTTGATGGGAAATTGATCAGTAGTGGCTGGAATTGAATTCAATCGGACCTGCTGGTGCATTGAGAAGCTCCTGTGTTGTTTGGGTTGTTTTGCTGATGTTTGTGCAGATCAGCGTGGTAAGATTGTGGGTACCGAGGAGGCTGAGCCCGGCATGGAAGTCCAGGTCACTGACTCCACCCCCGACGTGAGCAGCGGTCACCCTCAGGGGTGTGGCCTCCTTCTCCCTCCAGGCCACCACCACGCTGCTCTCCCTGCCAAGGCTGCAGGACACGAAGACCTCCAGGTTCCCCAGGAACTTCACTGGGAGGTCAAAGGTCACCCAATCAGAACACGGGAGAAGGGAATCTGTCAGGTCATGTGACTCAGCTGGCCATTGAGAGCCTCCAGAGATGCCCTATTTCCATTACAGCTGTTACAAGCCCAACTGCTTATAATAGTAATTAATAGCAAGGCTGACAGCACCTGTCTGATCTGATATCCATATGACTATGGCTGACTGGTCTGACCCCTGCAGCTCTAGCAAGCCAATGGCAGCATGCGAGCCACATGGAACCTCAGAAAAAGAGGCAACTGTAGGGTTTTCAAGGGGGGGGTGGAGCATAAGAGGGGCTAACCTTATTAGCCGGTAATGTGCTTTGAATCGGTGAGTGACAGGGGAGGAGGCACCCTGGGGGCCAATTATCTTTCAGCTGGGGGCCCGCCCCTGTATACGCTGCCACACAGAAACCATCACCCCTCAAATCCAAACGGGACACTCAGCTTAATGTCAGCACCAGTGGGAGCAACATGGCTGCCGGCCCCTCGGTGAGGTGCTCCGCATCATGGTTAATGCACAGCACCAGACTATTTCATACTCCAAAAAGACAGGGGATGCTCAGTAGGGGGCGATAGAGGCAGAGAAAACAAACATGCGCGTCCACAGTGTGCCTCTAATTGCTCGCCTGCATATCTGCTCATCCTTCTAGGTGTTTTCCTCATTTTTCTGTCCAGTCAGCTGCATTCGTTATCCTGGCATCCCGCTTCTCCCTCACCCTCCATAAACTGCCCACCTGAGCTCAGTGGTCCCACCCAGCCCGGCCTGGCCCGAGCCCACGGCAGAACACACCGGCTCGGAATGCCATTAAAGATGCAATTAAGATAGCCACCGGCGGCGTGCTGCCATAGCGACTGCGAATGTCAACCAGGTTTAAAAACCCCACAGTTAACCAGGGGCAGCGGGAGAGAGGAATCAGGGGCCGAAGCGGAGAAATAATTCTGTATCTATGGCGACATGCAAGTGAATCGTTAAGGTGGTTAAGTAGAGCCCTATCGGTGCTCTAGACCCAGTCCGAGCATGACCAGCAACAGAACCAGCAGTGTAACGTTAGAAAAACTGGGCCATTAACCAGAATAAAAACACCACCAACATGCTCCTATGAAGGCAAACCCAGACTTGGTTCTGGCGGAGGGGCCAAGCAAATGAGGTTTGGGGGGGTAGGGCTAAACAAATTAGGCATGGGGAGGCGTGGCTAAAGAAATGAGGTGTGGAAGAGGTACAACTTAACAAATGAGGTCTGAGGGAGGCAAGGTTACACAAATGAGGTCTGGAGACATGGGGCCAAACAAATGAGGTCTAGGGAGGTTAGGAAGACAAGGTGGGATGAGGTGTGGAGGAGGGGAGGAATGAGGGAGTGGCTACAAAGGGTCAGCCCTCACCTCGGCGGACCCAGTCATTCCCGTGAGCGTGGTGCTGAAGAGTATAGCAGCACCGATGATGTCCCTGCACTAACTCCGCCCACTTGATGACATCAGACTTGTGCCCCGCCCCTGTGCTGGGCCTCTCAAACAAGGATATGTGGGCTGCTGTGAAGCAGATGGCGTTCACCTGTAAGCACAGGCAAACCAGCAGGCATCACCCATTACTGTGAATCGCGGCAGCAGATGGAAACCCTGCAGTGGGCGCTGTTGGCCGGTAACTACATTCCTGAGCACTGTCAGGGAGATTCAATGCTGGAATACTATCATTTTTTCCAACAAGTCGGACACTTCACCTCAAATGGCAAAGAAAGATGTAGCGCTTCGTGTAAATTACACACATAATTTGATGTGAAGAAATACTGAAACCTTCATTTAACTGTTATATATTGGTGCGACTGAGTGAGTGGTGTGATTTCTGAGGGTGTAATCATTAGAAAAAGGAAAGGATATGTTCTAACTGGCCAACTGGCTTCTTTCCCCGAGTTTGATTATCGCTACACTTCGCGGTGCGCATGCAACACTTAAAAATGCACCTGTCCCCCCATGTCCCCAAAGCTGAGGACGGCCTGATCAGGGTTGTGTGGGTTGGACCAGTAATCCAGGCAGATGGGTGGGTGTTTCAGTCCCTGCAGCTTGTATTGGCAGCTGAATTCCTGTTTGGACAGCAGGTCGAAGATGCCAATCTCCTTGCTGGTGAAGCTCACAGCGACCTGGGGGGGGATAATCGGTTAGCGTCCTGGAGTACCCAGTCCGACAGACATCCAGAGACAAGAGTCACAGCAATTCCATCCTAGGACTGTTTTACATACATTAGAATCCTCATTATTCATCGCTCTAAACGAAGTTTAATTGATGTCATAATTACGAGTTATTATATTTCATTATAAAATTGTGCAATTAAATAAACCTCTTGCAATTTATATTTACATTTTAACCTGAACAATTCACGTCATTCACAATTACAAGCTGATCTTTTATTCCACCGATGCTTCAGATTCAGATTTGGAAATATGAAATATGAAAGCACATTTGTCATGCAAATAATATAAAGAAGGGAATGCGAAGCTGTAGCGCAGAGGGATGGTGAATGAGAACGAGAGGAAGAGGAAGAGAGAGAGAGAGAGGGAGGACAGCTGGAGGCTCGATGGTGCCCGTCCTCTGTCTTTATTGTGCAGAAAGGCATAGGCCTTTGTTTAGAAAGGTAGAATGAAAAGGTACATTGTTCCTTTGATATTTAAATCGGCCCTTTTATTAACAACATGCAGGAATCCTATCTCAGCTCATCAGTCTGCTTCTATATTTGTGACACAAAGAATATAATAGTGAACATCCACTTCAAATGTCCTCAATAAAAAAAAAAAAAAAAGAGAGTCCCTTTCAAGCTAGAGAAGGGGGCAGGGAGCGTAAACAGGGATGAGCACTGCAGACACGGCTGTCCGTACCTTCTGCACGTTCTGCAGCACCGCCATGCCTGAAACCCAGAGGTCCCCACGCTTCACAGAGTCCGTGCTCACGTGATGAGTCTTCAGCGGTGTGAGCTCATCCCCCCACACGGCCAGCGTGCCCTCCTGGCTCACGCTGAGGTACCTGTCGGAGGTGGCCAGGTGCGCCACGTGCTGGACAGGCCCCCGGTGCACGAGCGGCAGGGCGCGCAGGGGCCTCCAGCAGGGGGCGCTGGCCGCACGGGTGTGCTCGTCCTTCTCGGACAGTGTCAGCAGCAGAAAGGAAGCCATCTGCGGCCAGCCCACACGGCCCTGGCGTGACACGTCTGCCCCGTCGAACATCCGCCCAAACTCCTCCGGGGAGCCGCGGCCAATTGCAGATGCGGCCTGCTCCACAAAATCCACCCTCATCAGGGTCGATGTCTCAGCCGAGTCATCTGCCTACATGGAGGGGGCGGGGCATGCAGGGTCATAGGTCAAGGGCCACACAGTAAGTCATGTTGAATTACCCTAATTCTTTGCATATTTTGCATGAAGTTCAGGTCACATTTGCCTGGGCTGTGGACTGAAGGGTTGCGCGTTTCAAACCTGAACCATGCATTAATTATTTTTTACATGTTTGTCTCCATTTGTGATTCCTTTAAACACACACACACACACACACACACACAATCACAAAAAAATTCCCACCGTACCGAGAAGAGGCTCTGCATCTTCACCAGGTCCTCCAAGCTTAACCGGCTCTCCAGCATCTCGCCCGCCTTCCTGGTCTCCATGGTTTCCATTGTCTCCGGCTTCCCCGTCTCGGGCAGAACTTCTGCAGAATTGGCGTCGTTGACCAGAAGCTCTAGTCAAGTCAGCGGGTGTTCAGAACCGTAAATAATTTATACCGGCGGGGAAGGGGCAGGAAAGGCGCTTTATCACGCCGGCACACTGATGTGCCGGGAGAAAACAGCGAGCTGTGCCGGGCCGCAGAATTTAATCAGGCACAGGCATTCGGAGGGTTCCTGACGCCGTCAAAGTGACAAGACGCAGAGAGGGATCTGACTTAAGGGGCCAAGAAAAGCCAGGGAACGAGGACACAAGATCAGGCGGTGACGGCTCCTCTGGGGAGACAGCAGCGGGCCAGACAAAGTCAGCTCCCGGAGGAAAGGCCCCACCAGGCACTCAGAGAGCTACGGTGCAGAAACACATCGGCAATTTATAAAAGCCCCACCTGAAGGTTCACGCGTTCAGGTGCACTGAGGCTGTTTCGACCGAACTGAGTAATCCAGGCTAGTTTAATGGCCGATTCGGCACTGGAAACCCACACCAAACAAAAGCAAGGAAGAGCGAGCAGCCTACCTGTCACCTAATGGCCAGGATTTGTCTAAAGGCACTCTTCACTTTCGGCTCGTAATCACATAGCGGCCCCCAGACACAAGTTCTCTGCCGATTTATCATGTCACATCTCCCAACATAACCCCATGCTGTAAATCCTAGACGCCGCACTGCAGAAACAAGAAGCCACAAAAATAGGGCCTTTACACAAACTCAGACTTTTCTTTCACCAACCCCCACCCCCACCCCAACGCCTTAGATACGTTACCCGGCAACCAACTCGGCGAAAGCATAGTGTTTGCGCGTTTAGGCCACTCCTATTCATAGACTGGACACACGAGACCTTAATCTTAGCCCCGAAACAACACAACACAAACTAAGCCACCTCCAAAAGAGGAATTCAGGCCAGGGGGGGGGGGCCTGCAGAGGTTATGACTGGGCACTTCAGTGAGCACTGAATTTTATAAGGTCGGGGGCATTTGTCGAGGCCCTGCCGGCTTTCTGGGGTTCATCCCAACAAGCTGAGAAAAATGCTCGGGCTTTTAACAGGGGACGGCTCGTTTAAGGAAAACGGAAGCGAGGAAAAAAAACTAAATAAGTAAAAAATTAAGAAATGAGTCAATCAGTCCGTTCCAGAGATTCTGACTGTTAGGGATTTAATTATTCAAATAAAATAAAAATCACCAGGCAGGGGGATGAGCAGTTAGGGCGTCACTTGGAGGGGACAGTGACTTCTTGAGGTAGGAGGCTGCGCCTGGATGCAGCCTAAAGTTGAACCACAGGCTGAAACCAGGACAAGCAGAAAGAGAAACTCCATCTCCCGTGTGAAAAGACGACATTGAAGCCACATTTACATATGTAAACTATTTATTTGAACATTTGCCACCGATGTGTTAAATACATAACTTGTGTTTTACGTCTTACTCTTCAAGTTAGAATGTCAGCGGACCAATATTTACATTTCATATAAGGAATGTCACATGACACTTAAGGCGAGCGATTTTTTGGCTTTTTTTGGATAGAACAGTGGTGACAGCGAAAGACAGGAAGCGACAATCACTGTGGCGAGGTCGTGATTAGGAGGAGAAAACGTAAGAAATTATAAAAGCTGGCAATTATACAGTTCAGAATGCCCGCCTCAGGACCCCTCCCCCATGAAGCAAGACTTATAAATTATAGTCCAAAAAGATGATGAAAGAGGGAAAAAAAAAAAAGAAAAAAAAAAACTTTACATTTTACATAAAGGTTATTCTATCCAATTTTTAAAACATCACCACGCCTCTAGAGGGCAGGGGCTTCTAGGCTACAGTCTTAAAAGTCTGCAGTATCAAGTTGGTTTGGTGGATGAGTCTGTTGGCGCTGATGAAGACATTTATCGCCCTGGGAGGAGAGAGAGAGGAAGAAAGTGGACAATGTCAGACTGGGCTTCTCACGGTGTTAGGCCTTGGGCATGGTCAGGCTACGCAGCGCAGGCGGGCACACAGACACGCGCTTGTATTCACATCATTGTGAGGACCGTCTATTCATATCTTTAGGAAAATCCCTAATCCCAACAATGACAACCTTAACCCCTACCGAGCCCTATCCTTAACCATAAGTAACCAAAGTAAAACATTTTACATTTTTAGTTTTTTGATCGCAGTCACTTAATTTTAAAGAACTGAGTTTCCCAAAAAAAAAAAACGGTCCCCAGATCATCAAAATAACAGATTTCTATCATTGTGGGGAGATTAGGTCCCCACAATGTAATACACACACATACACACCCTCTGAATGTAAAGGACCAAATACCAAAACCATAAGGCCATGACCAGAACATGGGTGATAGGAGGAGAACACAAGACAACACCTCCTCTACTTAAATTTGAATATGAACTGAATTTAGAATTTAGTGATCATTGTTGACACACCACAAAACACAACAAAATGTGTCCTCTGCATTTAACCCGTATGTGACGTTGTGACATAGCAGGGGGCAGCTAATTCAGCGCCCGGGGAGCAGTGCTTGGGGGCGGTACCTTGCTCAGGGTACCTCAGTGGTGCCTTGCTGGTCGGGAATTCAAACCTGCAATCTCACAATTACAAGTGCGCTTCCCTAACCATCAAACCACCAATGCCCAGATAATCAAGATAAGCAAAGCAACAGAATAAATGTCAATTTTTTAAAAACAAAAAAATAAATAAAGACATGGGTTAACTGGAATCTAAGAGAATAAATCAGTACAACTTACTTTCCATCTTTGAAGTAAGTTTTGAGGGTATCGCTGAAGCTTTTGGAGTACTTCACAAATTCCTTCTTTTGGTGTTCAAGTGCCTGGAAACAAACAAGCAAAAAAAACAAAACACTAATGTAGGTTTCCCACCCACCCCTTGAACAGCCTTCAGCTCCAACCAGAGTTAGGAGGCATATTGGATTATTTATCACAAAGATCTTTGGAGAAAGAGGACCTCCCCCTGGAGGAGGTGAGGAGAGAGGCTGGGCCGGGGAGGCCCAGATCGAACGGTTTTCAGCGCTCACCCTGCGGTTCTGGTACTGGTATTTCTTAAAGACGTTGTTCACGGTATCCAGCAACTCCTTGATTGCACTGGCGATGTCTCTGCGGACAGCAGTTAGCACACAGATCAGCTCCAGATGGCAGAGCCACACGAACTCTCACACCGAGAGCGAACTCATATCAGGGCGAGCACGCATCTCCATAGCCAATCAGGATCTAAACTCGCAGGCCGAGAAAGTCAGAGCGCAGAGTGTCAAATAAGACCAAATATTTAGATATTTGGAATAAAAAAAAAAAAGGAAATGGGAAACAAAAAGCAAATAAAACTGGGAGTAGAAATTAAATGACAAAATTACTTTTGGCAAGCTGCGGTGAAGGCAATATTAATTCAGTCGAGGCATGGCTTCTGCCATTCCGGGGTGGGTGTGTGTGTGTGTGTGTGTGTGTGTGTGTGTGTGTGTGTGTGTGTGTGTGTGTGTGTGTGGATAAGCGAAAGACCCACTTGATTGTCTGAAGGAAGCGCACTCGGTCATTGATCTCGTCGGGGATCTTGCTCAGGATATGCTTTAGCGCCCGCGCCTTCTCATTCAGATCCTGGAACTCCTGTTCCGGCCTGTCAATCATGTACTCTGCCACACCGACAGACAAAACGCACCGTCAGTCACCGTGGAAACAGACAGGTCGATGACTCGGGGGGGTGGGGGTGAGAAGGTAAAATGCAGCAGGTAAAAGTTTCAGCTCCACTGAGCTGAGCTGGTTTTGGCGAAAACCCCACCCACCTCAGAGGCGAAACAGCCGTGGAGATGCAGAGCTTGAACCAGACTGGGAACACCCTGGCCAGGCTGATAATCCACAGTTTTAAGCTACACAACCTCTAGCCATTGGCGGCACAACGAAGGGAGGGATCGCAGAGGGTGAATATAAAAATACAGGGGCAGGGAGTGGGGGGGTGGCAGCTTCAGGCAGCAGTTTGGTATTTGTGGTGAAACAGCACCACCTATGAGCAAGAGAAGGGCTTTGTTCCTGTCAAGCAGCCAGACACAAACACACACACACAGATACGTGCACGCACACGCACACACACAGAAACACGCGCGCGTGCGCACAGACACACACACAGGCAGTGACACAAGGAACACAAATCATGGCGAGAGAGAAGAGCAGCACGGCAATAAGTGTGTAATTACAGCTACCGCCAGCAGAGACCGCAAAGAGCAGAAAGGAACGGCAGGGAGCGGCAGAGAAACCTCATTTTTCACCACAGTGCCAGTCTCGTCTTTCCCCTGGAAGCGAAGCGAACGGCAGGAGCCCCCCCCCCCCGGTCTCCCCCTCACCTTCGACGTCATCAGCGGCCATCCGCAGCAGCGACTCTGTGAAATTCACCTCCACATTCTTCTTCTCTAGGATCTTCATGATGATGTCCTGAGTTAGACCCGGATTCTCTTTCTCCGCCTGACCATGGGGGGGGGGGGGGGAGTGAAACTGCAACGTTAACCTCCATGACCACAGTGCACAAGTCCAGAAGATATTTATTATCAAGACATGCACGTCATACCAACTAATCAGGTGTGGCTCTCCCCCCCCCCCCCACCCCGTGAAGGCTCAGGGTGCACTCACACTATGCCCTCACCTTGATAAAAGCAGCCCGCAGAGTCTGAGCCGCCGACAGGTTCACCCTTTCCAGCTGAAAAAAAAGCAAACAATAATTCAGCACCCACAGTACATAACCCAGAATCCTCCAGGGCTCCAAGCATCTGCCTCTCGGGGCTGCCAACCCTCATCATTATTCCAGCTCTTAAGGAACCCTAGCAGCAACACAGGCCAAGAGGCGCCACCTACTGGGGCACAGAGGGATTGCCAGAGATGACACTGGCTGGGTACACATATTAATTTAGCATTAATCCATTAATCCCCCGCTATCGAAAGTGGACCCTAAACACTGTGTGTGTGTGTGCGTGCACATGTCCTCCCCCTTATAAAATGCTGCCTCTTCCCCCACCAACACACACAGCTGTTGGTTCATACGCAGTATAGTAAGCATTGCCCCGCTCTTCCTGTGCCAGCACTCCAGCCACCCAGCTAAGCTGACAGTCACACAGCAGAAGGTGCGGACGTGGCATAACCAGGTCAGACGGAGGATGGGAAGGTGTTCATCCCGGCCGCCGTGTCCATGGAGAGTGACACTGCCAGCCAGTCTGGTGACAGACCCCTTCTTTCATCCATTTAAAAGCAAATGGGAATGCCGTGCTCTCCGGGAGAGCATCCACACCGGACCGGAAGTACAGTGTGTGCGGACACATATCAGGCACCTTGAGAACTTCTCAAAGGGCGCTACAGTGGCACCACACCTCCAGAGAGGGGGGGAGTGATAGACTGACGGACAGACAGCTTTTTTTTAGGCAGACCCCTCACCGCTACCAGCCGAACTTAGTGTCATATTTAAAGCCAGCCCAACCACTGATCCCCAACACACCTCGTTGAAGACCGGGTACATCACAGCATACAATGTCATGGAAACCATCGAGGTCACATCAGCTTCATTCTTCATCTCTTCCATTGTCATCCTCGTCCAAAGGCCCGCTTTAGGTGAAAGGGTGCGAGGAGAAGGTGGGCCTGCACTTTGTTAGACAACGCCCTGCACAGAGGAGGAGCCCGCGCAGTCCCTGCAACATGAGGATGCAGAAAAGAGCAGCATTAAACAAAACACATTCAGATCAAACACTGACACAGAGAAGTAGGGGGGGAGGGGGAAGGTAGGGAGGCATACAAGACAATGATTAACAAACATTTATGTACAGGGTGTGCCTCACCAAGGTAACAAACATGTAAGAACTTAGCAGTATTTCACAAGAGATCGGGAGAACAAAACTCAGATCTCCAGGAAATAAAGATTTAATGCAGTGACATAAACTAAGGCTACAACATAAAAACGACAAATCAAGATGACAAGGTTAGAGCACTTTGTCGGGCACAGCCATAGCGAACTATGGTAAATCATCCCAAGACGACTTTGCTAGGCACCATCAGGTTTCTGCTCTCTCTCTCCCTCCCACTCACTCTCTCACTCTGTGTCTCGCCTAAACTATTTCCTGCTCGAATAAGAACAGAATGAGGAAGAGCAGCACACCCTGCGGCCCTGGGGAGGCCGGGGCTCCACACCCCTACCCAAGGGCCGCGTCATCGTTCCCGCTGCGACCGAAGGGCCGGGAAACGAGGCGCGATGACGTCAGGCACCCCCAGCGATACCGGTTCACCCTATCTTACCCAACATATTAAGTTGGCAACTAGCTAAGGGAATTAGCCGGGTGGCCAGAGTTCACCGAGCGGAGTGTATGCCCTCGGCTGTGAACATGGGTCGCGAAAATAAGGGACACTGAGCAACGGATTTCCCGATAAGACAAGACCAGCAGGTGTCGCAGTGGTTTAGGGACCTGGACACAGCCTGCAGGAATGGGTCTGTCACAGGAAAGCATTTGACCACACTTTCTGCAATACCTAGATGTAAAGATGGGTAAGATAGGTTTATTAGGATTTTGCATTCAGTTAAAACTCGAAAGACAAATGTCAGCGGATATGTAACATCATATCTATCCAGTGGTGAGAAACCCTGGATGATAAAAAGGACCGTTGTGAAAATGCGGCCGAGCTTCTGCAAGCGGAGCAGGTGCAGACTGCGGCGGAGATGAGAGCTCGGGAGACCGGCCGCCACCTACAGACAGATTAGCAGGAGACGACAAACTCGCCGTCAGTACCAGGCCGAAACCGGGCCTCCGGAGCCGTCCAGATCCGGTGGGCCGGACTGCCCTTTTACAAATTCAGTAATTCTGCACACACACCACCCCCGACGTCCATTTGTAGAAAAAGGACAGCTGGCGAAGTATAAATACACGAATAACTAGCATGCTAGGCTAGGCTAGGCTAGGTTCGGTTAGCTGCTGAACAGACCTGCTAACTTTGCTGAAACTGCCAACGGTGTAATCAGATTAAACGTCTAACTACCATTATATCAGGCAGAAACCGTAAGCGCGCCATACCTTCCCCCTTCTCCGTCCTCGGTGTAGGAGCGCAAACTTTTTATTTGTGCTTTATTGTTGCTTTTTTAATCCGAAAGACGGAAGTTTTCCTTTAGAGCAGGAACGTGAGAAGACAACGTCTACCGCGCACAATCCAATCGGTCGCCACCGCACTGGACTCCCAACTTCCGGGAATCTTTCAGCCCAAGCAGTTGTAGTCCTTTCGACAGGCAAGCGTTACTGACGCTCATAATCTTAGAAATACAATTACCAGAAACACTGCTTTTCAGCCCATCATTGGTGATTCGCAAGTTGATTGACGCGACGTTTACCCAATGATTTTCACACATTTGGGATCGTTTCAAAAACACAATTATCATTAGTTTTATTTATTCGCGTTGACTCACGTTTTTCTCTGACAGCCTTGGAACGGTTAAATTAATGAAGATGCAGCACAATAAATGTAATCAGACATCTTACAAGTTTCTTATGGGTACTGCTGTAATGGACCAATAGGGGTGCAGATAGGCAGGACCGCTAGTGAATTTAGCTGTATGTCGAACCTGCCGCCGCGTCGTAAAGGACAAGGAAACACACACGTTTGTACAGCATCAATCCCGGTACCAATAGGTAAGATTTTACGCTCTTATAAAATACGGTGGAAGCCAATTCGCTTAATGATGCACATACCGCGTCAATACAGTTTGACATGTGATTCCGATAATAATGTGAAGCTTTTTTAATTAAGCCTATCTAATATAGCAAAGTTCCTTTCTGTCGTCACTGCAGTGCCAGCTGTTGACAAATATATTTTCAGTTATCTGCCACGAGTAATGGTCTTCATTTGGTGCAGTTCTTTTGCTCCTGCACCTGCAGCAGATGTACTGCTTTGACAGAATTAATTACGCTTATTACAACACCCAGCTGATGTTTTTATTGGTAATACCATCTTCATGTTTGAATTAATGTAATTTATAATAAAGCGAATGCCCGGAATAAAGAGGTAACACTAAGTAATAAAAGTGTTATTCCTATTCGTAGGAAAATAGGCATTTCGCGTAGGATTAAAAGCCCGGTTTCTTGTGGTATAAATAGGTGTAATGAGTTAGTTTAATGAAAATTAGTGGAACGATCTGAACTTCTCCGGAGCAGCAGCTTCTCATGGCTGCGCAGGGCGGACTGCTCAAAACCTTTGCTAGATAAAATGCTTCATCCGCTATTTATTCTGTTCTGTTTGTATGTGATAAGCGGGCATCGGTTCATGTAATGGAGACAGTGATATTACAACGGTCAGAATTTTTATCGGCAATGTTTACTGAGCACGAAATAATGCGGTTTTTAAAATATCACACTGAATAACAGTTAAATTATGTATCTGCTTTTTATGTGAAGCCGTTTATGGGTGATAGTGTTTATGTCCCTTTGGTTACAGTCCTCTGTGTTTGTTTTGCTTTTTAATTAATGAATGTGTTCCGCTTTACTGCAGTGATTGCGCCTCCGTGATTAAATGCCTCTGGTTTTACCAGCCGTGTATCCAAGGAGACAGTCCCGTGTCAGATATAGGTCTCAATGGAAGAACTACCGCTGACTCCCTGCAACCGAGAGTGATGCTGCAGTGAATTCGGACCGCATATGTAAAATCCACAGAGGAGATTAGGTGTTATCAAGCAAACTCCGCAAAGTACTGATGCTTTTTCAAACACCCTGCAACATGTGCCAGACAAGGCAAGGAGCCCTTACTGGAGATAATGAGTTCTAAAATTCCTGTGCCTCTCCGTCAGGGTGGCTGGCATATTTGCTACCCTGTGTCCTCCTCTTCTGTACGACCGAATCCTTTTCCTGCTCTTAAGTCCGTTTCTCAAAGAGTTTCAGGGTCTATCAGTCAACTCGGCAGTTCTTAATGGAAGCGGATCCGGTTACTGGGGACAGTCGCTGGAGTCTTGCCCCATGGTGGTTGCTGTTTGGCAGCACCGCACCGTGTAGAGGAGCTAGGGTAACCTTGTAGGCCTGACTGCTGCTCTCCATGCTCCAGAGAGCCCTTGTTTTAAAAGCACTCTGCGCTCAGAGTACCTGAATGGGCCTTTTCTTCACGGGCCTGTTAACACAGATTAATAACCTGCTGGCCTTGTGGATTCCCCGGAACGTTCCGTGGGACTCCTCAAGGAGTTTGAATGACTTTCTTGTTTTAATTTACAAAGGGAGTGTGTGCCTTATTAATTATTGAATATATATTTTAATATTCATTGTGCTCACGGTATTCCTTGTGATTTCTCATTATTTGACCGCTTTACCTGCTTCAAAAGGGGGATGTTTTGGACGATTCTGAAGGTACTGGCAGTGTAGATGGCGTGACCCTGCCTGGGTTCGATTACCACGGCATCATCAGACACACGGCCGCCCCGTTGGACAGCCTCCGGTATCTCGAGGACGCAACTCTGAGGAAGAATTTGAGATTACCGAAACGTCTCGTTCCATTCTGTTTCTTGGGAAGCTGGCTGTTCTCACAGTGTGGCCTCTTCGTCTCTCTTTGCTCCCACATCCAGCAAAGGCAGGGGGGCACTAAGAGCAGGGCATTGTGGGCACTGTCCCCCCCGAATGCGCGCCGTTTTCCCGGAGGGTCCCTGGGGTGAGAGACGCCAAGGTGGTGACCTGCATGAGCAGATCTGCAAAGCTGGTTACTATTGATCGAAGCTCAATTACGTCCAAGGCCCACGGGGAGCATATGTCAGCCGCTGACCGTGTCCTTGCACGCCACACCCCAGTGTCTATCCTCCCGCGTCGATTTGGGGGGGTGTAGAGGGAGGCTTAATGCCTTGTTTTCCGACAGTGCCGGTGTGATGGCTATTCTCTGTGCCTTCAGCTTCCACCGACACTCACCGTGTGTCCGTCTGTCCGCCCGCCCCAACTCTCCTAGGTTCAAGAATCCTCTTGGTATCTTCCACAGTTCCATGTCGAACCAGCACCGTGTTTGTGTGGAGAGAGAGAGATGTGTGTGTGTGTGTGTGACCGCAGGGAGGCCGTAGCGGGAATGATGACATCACAGCGCCCACTGGAGGCTCTCACCATGATCCCGTACCATGGCAGGTTGTGAGTGTGTCTGTGATCGGTGCTGGATTTCACAACAAAATGGCTAAATCGAGGCGTGCCATGGCCGGGATGGGAGCCGGGTTCCGTGTTGCCTGGGGCTCCACGGCGCCGGTGCTGTCTAAGAGACGTGCATGTGATGTGGTCCTCTGGCCGCACCCCGGGGCACCGGTGTCTCCATCAGCTCCCCAACTTCTCTTTGAAACCACCTCCCTGGGGCTTCTCAGCTTGTCAGGGCAATCGTGGAGCTCTGAAGGACACCATGAGACTAGCCCAGGCCTTCCTCTCCTCTGCTGCTTGCGCCAAAGATCCGGTACCTGTTCTGACGACAGGGAGCCTGGAGCAGCAGAGAAATGCCGCTTATCTCCAGTCTGAGATGATCGCAGAGATGGGGGGGGCACGACAGATCCTCTGTGTGATGCAGGAGCCGAAATCTGAAGGAGAATGCAGAGCAGAAGCTCCGTCTAACAGATAAGGGCCGTATTTCCTGTATGACACCAGCAGAGTGTGTATGAGATCGCTCCGTTCCATTCATTTATTGATTGTGGAAATCTTGCCATAGAAACTGTGTGTGGATGTCAGCCACATGGGCACGCTTATGGGTTCCTTTCATGAAGACACAGCAGGGAGGGTAACCGCTACAGAACCGGCACTCGACGCTCACAGGGTTAGTTGGCAACAGGTATCGTGCTCTCTGTGTTTGACTCATAGAGCGGATTGGGTTCCACCTCTGAAATTAAATGTTTATTAGTCCGTGAGTGTGCTTCTTTGAGTGTGGAGCCCATCGTGTCGACAATGTTAAATCCAAGGGTTTGATCCGGGTCCTTAAAGTGCCCTAAATATCGTCGTCCTGCATAGTGAACTACCACTACCCCGCTGTGGGATTTACCATCTCTGGGAGGTCATCCCTCAATGGCCACCAGGCCGCCGCCGCTTTAATCCAGGGGGCTGCGGAAGAAATTCTGGGTGCGCTTTCAGTCGGCATGGCGACAGAGCAGGGAGAGACCTCCCAGATCCGGCTGTGCCCTACGTGTTTTAATCTGCCTGGTCTAGGAGATGCAGGTCTGCAGGCCCGTGCAGGTGGGAGGGTCTTCTCAGTGGTGCACCTCGCATGGCTTCCTGTTTCATGGTGTAAATCTGCTGTATGAGCTGCATTTGCACTGGAATCCCTGGAAGGCTCACAGGAGTCTGTCCTGCTGCCGCGTCCGGCGCTCCGCGAAGCAGCTGTGTGCAAAGAAGTTTTTCTTGTTCTTCAATCTCTCCACACTCTCGAAAGTATTTTAACGTGACACGCAAACCAAAGGGTGGGAACCGTGATGCGTGTCTACATTCCTGGTGTGCCTACCCGCCCCCCCCCCCCCCCTCCTGGGCCGGAGGCTTGCCTTACATGACGCGGGGCGTGGATTCACATGTGTGCCCTGTGCAGAGGCTGGCAGGGTACCCAGTCATGGCACGCTACTGGGGAGCGATTCCCAGCCAGGCTATACCAAGGGATGATGGTATCCTACAGGTGGGGGCCCTTGCACTATAGCCCAGGTCTCCCATCAGGCACAGGGACCCCAGCAGAAATGCAGGCCTGGCAGACAAACTTGTGCTATTGATGACCCAGCGTGGGTGGGGCAGGTGCCACCTTATGACTCTTTTTGTACCCCCCACCCCATATTCTCTCCTTTCCTTTTGTCCCATTGTGGAACCTTGGCACAGATCTGTGATTTGTTTGTAAGAAGAGCTTGTTGCTAGGCAACACCACGGGCAGGGAGCACACGGCAGCGGGCCGAGGCGGAAAATGCAAAGTGTGGACGTGAGCGTGGGCTCATTCTCTCCCTTCCTCCCCGTCTCCCCATCAGCGTGATGCTCGCTCTCTGCATCCTGCCGCTGCTCCTCGCGCAGGTCCAGGCCCGGATGGGGGAGGAGCCCACAGCCGAGCTTTCGGTGCGGCTGTACCATCAGCTGCAGTCGGAAGGGACTCAGAACATCGTGTTCTCCCCCGTCAGCGTGGCCCTGGCCCTTGGCCTAGTGGAGCTGGGGGCCCGAGGCTCGTCCCTGAAGGAGATCCGGCAAGCTGTGGGCTACAGTCACCTCAAACCAGGTACAGCCCTTCTGTCCTCCTTCCTCTTTACCTGTTTATACTTGCACCTGTATAAGAAACAAAGTGTCCATCATGCTATTCTGAAATCGCCAGTCCACCTGTCAATCATGCCGGTGCCCCTCCCCCTGTCTCCTGACCCCTCCTCAGGTGAGGAGTTCTCCCTGCTGGAGAACATGACACAGCAGCTGACTTCGGACGACAGTCCATGCATTTTGCGGCTCGCCAACTCGCTGTTCCTCCAGACTGGGGTGCACTTCTACCCCGACTTCCTACAGCTTGCCCAGAAGTACTTTAAGGCAGAAACTGAGACCGTGGACTTCGGCGAGTCAGCCGTGGTGGCCCAGCACATCAACGATTGGGTGGAGAACCACACCGAGAGTGAGTCCCCAAAGGGCCCCACAGACCTACAGGGCATATATGCTGATCACAAGAATATTTGAATATTCTTAGTCTTCTGTTGAGAAATGTGGTTCATTCTCTGATTTATGAGTAAATGTATGGTTCCAGAATCACCTAGTTTTTTGCACTATCATTGTGGAATGGGAGAATCCTGGTGCCCAAAACAGGATATGGCCTAAAGTCCTGCCTGAAGGCAAATAACCTGCAGGTGACTTAGCACTGACCCGAGGACTCAATCTGGCTCTCCTCTGAAAGCTGCATCTCCATGAGGTTTGAGCTGTGAGTTGCAAAATTCTGGGAATTTTCCTGTTAATTTCCATGGAAAATTTCCAACTAAAATTCCCCAGTTTCCCTTCCCATAGAATGGAAAGTTTCTGGAAATGTTCCGCCCCTTTGCAACCCAAGCTGTGAAGTATCGGCAGCTGTCCGGCAGGTAAAGCATGCAGTGTCCCCCCGGCAGGTAAAATCCGAGACTTGCTCTCATCTGAAGACTTCAGCAGCCTGACCCGGCTTGCACTGGTCAACGCCGTGTACTTTCGAGGCAGCTGGAAGAACCAGTTCCGGCCTGAGAACACCAGGACCTTCTCGTTCAGCAAGGACGACGGGACCGATGTCCAGACCCTCATGATGTACCAGCAGGGCGACTTCTACTATGGTGGGTGATCAGGATGCATGTGGTACACACCCAAAGCAGGGAGTGTGTTGTCCAGGAGGGGCTATTAATAGTTGAAGCCTCGAGGGGGAGGGGGCAGGGTGGGTTGTGAAGGTTATTTCCTGCTGGCCTACAGAGCGCTGCTTGGGTAAATAGGAGGTTACATCTCAACTGGCAGCTTCCTTACCCACACTGCACTGCGGCACTTGTACCATTTCCTATTAATCTGCAGATGTTGTACAGTCCACTTAAATGAGTTTAATTAATTTTAAATAAATTTTATGAAATTAAACCATGCAAAGGATTATCCATGATCAATGGTGTAGGAGACGGTTACAGATTGGGGGGACACAACTAATAAACAGTGGTCTGTTTATTGGCTGGGATAAATGAAGCCAAATTAAATATTAGGGGGACACACCCCCTCCCCCCCTCCCCATCCCTGTCTATGACTCATAGTTGATGTATATCTGCCTGAAACATTGCAATTAGTGGTTTTCTCTCTTTGCTTCATCCATCTCTCTCTCTCTCCATCTCTGTCTGCACAGGCGAGTTCAGCGACGGCTCCACCGAGGCCGGGGGCGTGTACCAGGTCCTGGAGATGCCGTACGAGGGGGAAGACATGAGCATGATGATCGTCCTGCCCCGACAGGAAGTGCCGCTGGCCACGCTGGAGCCCATCATTCAGGCCCAGCTGCTTGACGACTGGGTGGCCAATGTCAAGAAGCAGAAGGTGGAGGTGTACCTGCCCAGGTGAGACCCTTCCCAAGGTGAGATCAGTACGCCTCTGATGGTCATGTTCATCTGTTCAGGGACCTGCAGCCGATGCATAGTTAGTCACCCAGGCCTGAGGGAACAGGGTACAAAAATAGGGGCCAGTAATGATAGGGAAGCATTAGGCTGAGATGGCAGAATTTGTGAGAATGCAGAGTCGCTTTTAGAATTAAGCATGTTTACACTAAATGCAAACTGCTTCCGGGCTGTTTGTACTGGATTTTGTTCAAAACGCAGCATGAAGGGAGGCCGGACAGCCACGCCGCTCCAATTAGTGCTTAATAATCTGTAACGTTTACATAGATTTCCTGCAGTTTATGGCAAACGGGATAAGCTAATGGAACATTTGCTCCCTGTCGCTTTAAAAACGTCAGGGCTGATTTCTGTATCCAATTCCATCGAAAAGGTTCAAAGTCGAGCAGAAGCTGGACCTGAGGGATACCCTGCAGCAGTTGGGCATCAGGAACATCTTCAGCAAGGATGCGGATCTGTCAGCCATGACAGGTGAGCCGCCCGGCCAGACCCGACCTGCCACGCCCGCGCGGTCTCTCCCCCCGCCACGCCCGCGCGGTCTCCCTCTGCCACGCCTGCGTGACTCTTGTGCTGACATCGGCATGCAGACATTTCAGGGGATTTCTG
Organism: Paramormyrops kingsleyae; assembly: GCF_048594095.1. Classification (NCBI taxonomy): domain Eukaryota; kingdom Metazoa; phylum Chordata; class Actinopteri; order Osteoglossiformes; family Mormyridae; genus Paramormyrops; species Paramormyrops kingsleyae. The sequence goes on from NC_132813.1 coordinate 3,045,086, forward strand.
TTGTACTGCAAGGCAGCTTTGGTTTGTTACTGGGACTTTGGGATTGATGTCAGTCGGGGTGCCTTTTGTTACGGCCTTACGTACCACAGAATTTCTGGATGCATATATCAGTGTCGCTGTTGGGATCCAGCATTTTTGTTGTTCTTATTTTTTGCTGAGACTGGAAATGGAAATAAAACTGCAGTTAATGGCATAATGGCATGGGGGGGGGGGGGTGGGCTGCTAAATTTGGATCCAAGGTCAACATTTGTGGATTCACGCAAGTTCAGTACCACACAGACGTTATCTTTGTATTTATGTGATAGTTCCAGTAATTTCCGTGATTCTGCGCTCTCCTCTATGCTTTCCCACTGGGCCCCAAGGCTTCCACACCTAGCACCCCCCCCCACCCCCCACCATTTCATGAATTATTTCTCACCAGTCCATTACTATGCGCTCTTTGAATCCCGCCCTCGATGTCCCTGTCTTGCAGACGGGAAGGACCTGTACATAAGCAAGGCAGTTCAGAAGGCCTACCTGGAGGTGACGGAGGAGGGGGCAGAGGGAGCGGCCTCCTCAGGTGACACCCCCCCCCCCCAGGGAAATCCCTGAATAGCATCTCTTCTCTTGGCTGCTCTGTGGCTCTGCCTCTCTATCAGATTCATCAAGCTGCTGTTTGACTAATGGTTCCCCCTACTGGTTTTAGGAATGATTGCCCTGACTAGGACGTTGGTGCTGTGCCCTCAGGTCATGGCTGATCATCCCTTCTTCTTTTTCATCAGAAACCGGAGAACAGGTTGGTCAAAGCGCAGACCGCCCTAGTGCAGGGTCGACTCTAGCAGTACAGCCGTGTACTCCTGTTTGAAGTGTGTGTATGAACACGGATGGTTGATAGGAGAGGATTTGTTGTCAGGGGCCTCGGTCACTTTGCCCCCCCTGGTGGTATGACATGGTCGCTTTTCCACCGCACCAGGTACCGTACTTTTGATACTTCAAGAAACTACCAAAAGTACAGTACTTCAAGGTGTTGGTTTTCCACTGCTTTTTACCATCACTGCTTTTGCATGAGCACTGCATGCATTCTTTATAATCATTTTCATCCTTGTTGTCCACTCATTGACGGGTTTGTGAGGAATTTATGAACTGAATTTTGTTTTATAAATACCCCAATATTTATTACAACTAAGTCACTCCTCCTATATTTATAACAAAATCACATCCTTAGAACAATATTTTTATTTATTTTCTTACTTTGTTTATTGTTGTTCTCTGAGTTCACAACTGTTTCCAAGGCGATGTTTGTTTCAGCGGCAGGTTATTTGCATAACAAAGAAAGTGTTTCAACTCCCACCCCAAAGTACTGAAGTAGTAAAGAAGTACCCCAGCTAATTTGTAACTTTCGGTACTGGCACTCGACCAGAAGTCAATGGAAAAGCAGAAGTACCGAAAGTACAGTACTTGGTGCAGTGGAAAAGCGCCCTAAGAGGAAAAGAAACTTTTTTTTAACTGTTTAAACTGGATTGTTAAGGGCCTTCTGACCCAAGCTAACCACAGTCATGGTTATTAACCCTGATACTGATCCACAGACCAGCAGTTCTACCCAGTCTGAAGAATGGACTGCACAGAAAGGGGTAGCCTTTAGGCTACTGCTAAAGGCAAAAAGCACTGTGTTTTAAGATGATATTGTATTATTGCTTTAAAATGAATCTCTTCATTCCCCTCCCCTGTCACTCACCAATTCAAAAAACGTAGGCTAATGATAGGGTTGGCCCCTCTTATGCCCCCCCCCCCTTAAAAGTCCTTAAATTGCCCCTGATCCAGCTGCTTTTGGTTGAATCGGTCAGATGGACTGTGGTTCACGGTTTTGTCCGTCTTGCAGGATCTGTGCTCTTCATGGGAAGAGTGATGAAGCCCGAAGTCATTGAGCCCAACCAGCACGACTTTGAAGGGGTGTAACCCCCTGCAGTCCCACCATCATACGGCAAACATCTCAGTAGAGCCCCACCCCCCCACCTGCCAATCATCTGCCAAGTTTTTGTGGAAACACCCCAGGGACACAGCAACCAGCATAGTACTGGTGATCTGTAAAGAGCTTTCAAAATGTATAAAGCACTAATACACGTCTCCCCCACCCTCAAACTGCAGCCTCACTACAGCCCAGCACACTGGCTGCCAAAGGTGTGCATTTTACTCAAGGCTTCACTGCATGATTTGGTTGTACATTTTGAAATTGTGTTATGTATACGTAGATATTTATTGCTAATGTACGTGCTCTGTTCAGTATTTAAATCCTGGATTGCATCCTTGGTCATTTTCATTTCTCTTTTTTAACGCTATGGGTATTTGCTATAAAATACTGCTGAACTACTAACATGCCTTACGTGAGCTGATATGGACTAGGGGTGAGGTCTCCGATGAGGAAACGAGAAATCACCAGCTGTATCCTCTCTTTGGAAATAAATATGAATGTGTTCAAGTCCGCTCCGTTATTTCTTGCTAGGCACAGAAAATATCTGTAAAGCTGGACCCCCTCCACACTTATTATGGAGGTCTGTGTGTGAAATGTATTAATTTGGTTGCTTATCTGGCTCCCCCTGCCCGGAGCGACATCCATTTATACAGGTTAAATTGATTTTAAGCAATCGGGGTTAAGTACCTTACTAAAGGATTTAACAATTGGTTCGCAATTGACGTCTTTTGGGTAACTGTAGTTTCATTTAGTAACACTAAATGCATCAATAACAGAAGCTAAATATCTTTTGTATTGGACGCTCTGTCGATTATGAAACCAATATAGCCTACATATAATATATTGCTGCTTAAATATTTGTTTAGTGAATGATCACTATACATCCGATACTACCGGAGTTGTAAGCGCGGCACCTGTCTTGGGGGCGGTGCTTGCGACCGGACACCGAATTTGCCCCGCCCCGCCCCCACGACTCGAACACCCTGCTTCGGCCGGGGCGCCATGGGAAGCGGCGGCGCTGTGCCATCCAGCCTGCGGTGCGGGACCCGACCGGGACATGTCCGAGAGGTAGGTCCGGGATCTCTCCCTAAAGGCGAGGACACCGGCTGCGCTTTATCATGATTTTAATTTTAAACACGTCCCACGCTGTGTATAACCGCACGAATCCTTATCAGTACGCTTATCTTCAATACTGTTGATATCGTGTGACTTTCCGTATAAATTGAGTAACACCAGAATTTCTCTGTGCAATTCTCCGTGTGGGGTATCTTAACAAAAGTCCCATAATTATCGAGTTCAGCGAGCGATTCGGAGGTATCTAATGTCCTCGGCGTCCTTTATACCGTTATAGATTACACCTGCTCAGGTGTCCCGCTGTTATGGCTACGGCCCTAATCCGGGGTTCACCGTAACTCTAACCAGCCGAAACGGCATGGAGGCGCTCGGTAGCCTTTCCAGTCGGGTTCTGTGACCGCAGTCCGCTATTTTAGGGCGTTTCGCCTGCATTTAGTGCTTCTTCAGTGTGTGAAATATGGTTTGATGTGCGTGTTTATTATTATGTATAACACTTTGACAATACGTGGTAAATATGCTGATAAAGCCTATATAGCCTAAATAACCACATACGTTGAAGGATGTTTAACGGCACCGGTATGGTGACAGAATGGCCTTCCCCCTCCCCCAGGTCCTCAGGTGTGATAACCAACGGCAACAGTTTCCAGAAATCCAACACCTCTCAGTCCTCTGACCTCGGAGACTCGGACTCTCCCCTGGCCCGAATATCCAGGGAGAGGGTCTCTGCCGAACTGAGTCCAGATTCTGGCATCGTTGTCACACCCGTGAGTCCCCCAATCTACCCGCGTTTAGCCGCAGGGGGCGACAGATCACCCCTACGAAAATGCCACGTGCAAAACACACCCCAGCTGTTTCCTTTCTGGCTTAATCCGATTCACATTACAGATGAATCTGACGGCACTCCGGCATTATCCCAGTTTCTCTTTCCGTTTTCGTGTCTGAAAGCTTTTTCTGTTTCATGTCAGTTACCCTCCAGCAGATTCAAGTACCTCTCTTGGCACAAGTTAGATGAGAATGGCGTCCAAGGAAACCAGCTGATCTGCCCCAGGGTCAGAGAAGGTGAGGTTGCTGCCATTTCTCTAGCCTGCCCACGCAACACTTTCATTAAATAACATTGGCGATATACAGTAGTTTGGCATTGTTCATGTAATACTCAGGGCCGCCAGAGGAGGAGCTCTATCTGAGGGAACAGGAAGGTTTCCATGAGGATGTGAGGAGGAGGAGGAGGAGGGCAGGCGAGAAGGAGAGGTGGGAGGAGAGGCTGCAAGAGAATTGGGAGAATTGTGTGGTGAGAAACACATCTGTCCTCACTGTCCCCCCCCCCCCCCCCCAGCATGGCACCATGTCCTGCCTGTCACCTCCCAGTGTGTCACTGAAAACTGCCATTTGTATAGCAGGCCAAACAGTCCACAGTGTGCACTCCTGTCTCTGTAACTGGGTGTGTGTGGGAATCCACCCACCTCTCCCACCAGGAGCTGAACCTCTCCTTCCAGGACCTGGGTGATCCATATCAGTCAGAGAACTTCTTCCGGATCCTGCGCCGGCTGATCCGTGTTGAGAAGCTGCAGCTGGTGGATAATGCACTGAGGGACCTGAGTTCTATCCGACTGCCAAGGTACGTTTCTCAGAAGGACTCTAGCGAGAATAATCTGGAAGTTTAGTGAACTTGTGGGTTTTTTTCCTCATGGAAATTGAAGAATCCCATGTTTGTCATGTGACACATTTTTCAGGTGCAAAAGCCTAAACTTGCACAGGAACTACCTGACCTCAGTCCGGCAACTGCCAAAGATTCCACAGATCCAGCACCTGGTCCTGTCGGAAAATGGCATCGAGGCCCTGGGGGAGCTGGTCCTGCTGGGGACCACACCCTTGCACTCCCTGACGCTCTGTCGGAACCCCTGTGCCTTCCTGCAGGACTACCGAGCATGGTAAGCGGGGTCCACATTTTATATGAGGAGTTGAAATTAAATTAAGCTTTACTTGCCATTTGTACCAGTAGGAGGAAAAAGTACATTAGATCTTGCTCTCCTTTTTGAAAAAGTCACATCTAGAGGCAAGAGTGGAGCTTGGGGTCAGAGCACAGGGTCATCTGGCCAGTGCCTCTGAAGCAATTAGACTAAAATATTTCAGATTGTCCCTGCAGGTCAGTAAATCAACATTATATCAAGTGTCTTTTTTCTCAGTATGGTCAAACGCAACATGGATCTCAAAGCCTGGATCATCTTCAAAGCATCCGTCTTCGGTGTTGTAGGGAAGCTGTGGTTATGGTGGGTGGCGTTTCAGCTGCTTACTGGAGTCCACTAACGGTTTCCCCTAAAATCCATGTCCCTCCCGCTCCCACAGTGTGTTCTCCTGCCTGCCAAAACTCAAAGTGCTCGACGGGATCCCCAAACTGCCAGAAGACTCCAGTCCTCGCTGTCCGCCTGCTCCATCACGAACATGCACCATACTGTGAGCTGGGTCTGTATCAGCTGCTAGCCACCGGTGGTCCAGACCCTTCAGAGATGTGGCCTCAAAGAGAATCTCCTGATCTCCAGCCCTGCACAGTCGCGATTTCTGTCGTCTCCCAATCATGTAACATTAGAGATGCAGAATGCAGTTTAGCAGATGAAAACATCCGGATTTAGAAGCTTAGGCCCGGCGTGAAGATCGTGCTAGCTGTTCTGTGTAGGTAAATGCCACTGCTCATTAAAAACATCTTCCAAACGAACACTTGTGATCATTTCTCTGCTGCTGTTCTGTGGTGACATGACATGATTCCTGATCTCCCAGCAGCCAGATAAAATCAGTCACACGATACTGATACAATGTCATCGGGACAAAGCCACACTATACTCATGTAAACAAGGCATTTCAGCCTTTTCTCTCTCTCGCTCATACACACCCCCCAAGAGACTTTTCTCACTTCACTGTATTCAACACGTTTAAACACCATCTCAACCCAGAGAGACATTATGGCTCCAGTCACTAGCTTGACCCAAAATGCATTTGCAAAGCATGTTGAGCATTTTGTTTAAACGGTGTTTATATCATTTCCGCTCAAAAGTTGACCTGGTGACTGGAGACCGTGGCGATCATTGCTGGGCGAGCTTCACACCCCAATCCCGCACCCCCCCCCCCGCCATCTTCACTTCCAGTTTTCATTTCATCATTGACAGGGACCCCCTCAGAAGACACTGCCTTTCCTCTTACCTGGATCTGCCAATAGAAGTGACAATAGCTAGGGAGTCATCCAATAATCTATTCAAATGAATGGGACACAAGGTCATCTCTACAGCTCAATGGGATCATTTAACATCTCCAGGAGTTCTGCAGTGATGCTGATTGACCAGGCAGAGATGTTACAGAACCACAGCACTTTAATCTGTATAGTTAAAGCACATATGCTATAGTAGTTTTTCTGCATTAAACAACCCACAGAGCATTAAACGAAACCCAACCTTATGTTCTTGCTCTTAAACTGAAACGAAAGCATGTGTTTAACCATCAGGGGCGCTGGAAGGCTTCCAGAAGCGGCGGAGGAGTGCTCCTCACACCTGCTGGCGTGCAGCGATCTGGCTCCGTGGCAGAACCCCCACTGCCCCTGCCCCATGGCTGCCCAGGGGCGCCCCCGCAGACACGAGTGAGCGATTACAGAGTCAGCGAGAGGTCGTACATCCACGTCGCCGTGCCTTTGTGAAGGGTTTCGTAACATCAAGCTACTTCCCCACTCCTTTAGGAGCACGTCAAGCCAGTAGCCATGGAAACATGAGCCCCCCCCCCCCAACCTGCCAATGCGAATCACTTTCTTGCCTTATAAATACCACACATTCATTTTTGGAGCTATTTTTAATGTACGGCGATGAATGCGGGCGCTTAGAGCCGCAGGAACGAGTCCAGCTCAAGGCCGCTGCTGAAGGCCACGCAGATGCGCAGGATGTACACTCCAGCATTACTGCATGAGCAATGAATCTTCCGTGAGCTGCAGCACGCATTTTAAAGAAGATTCCCCATAAGATACGTACAAAATGATATTTATTTATCTATACATTTTACAGCAGAACGTGAGCGATTAAAGGAATCGATTGTTTAGCATCTCCGCCTTTTACAATCCTCTGTATAGTTATGGGGACATGAAAACAAAATGGCTGATAAAGGATTTGAGATTATATCTGAAATAAATAGCAGAAGGTTTCCCCGTTTTAAAAGGCGAGGGCCACATTTCTCCCTCATGTAACACAAAAAGTATAAAATACCTCCTGTAACTTTGAATTACTTAAAAAAAAAATAATAATAATCACACCCCTAGAGGCCAGCTGACACTTTTGATGTGAAAATGGACAGAAACAGTGTGTGAGGGTCCCCAGCAAAGGGGACCATCAGGCACCACGCAGGACAGCTAACCATGGGAGGGGCACAGACCAGAGAATCCATCGCCAGCCACCATCAGCACATTCACCATTACTACGGTACCTCTGCGGTCTGAATATTACTACATGCAGCACGGAGAAGGTGTAGGTTAATGATTAAAGGGGGGTGGGGGGGGGGGGGGACCTTCCCCCAAAATGTACAGCAACCAACAGCTTATCACTCTGCCTCATTCCTCCACTGTGTCTTAACAGTCTTACAGCCACTAGAATGTGGATTTTTGTATTCCGCTGTCAGCAAAAGTGTACGATTACGGGCGTCCCCCACAGCGCCTGTACAAACGCGACACACGGGTGAGCGTCCGCGTGCCAGGCTGCCAGGCACCGCCAGCCACATTCAGTAGTTTAATCGTTGGGTTTGGGTACGTTTAGAAGTTTGGGGAGCGCTGCAGCCAATCAGGTCAAAGAAGTGGTTGCTTAGTAACCCTCCTTTTACACATATATATAGTGGAGGAGACATGATTGTCAGAAACGACACCTGAAGAATTAAATACATCATTAAATAGATCAATACAAACCTTCACATAGAAATCTTAAAAACATAAGCATCTTGGGTAATGCATCTACCTTACAGCCATCATCATCATTTGGAACATGGCGATTTGTTTCAGGCGGTGGCTGGTTTTAACTGGACCAGAAAGATCCAGCTGGTCACATGGAACCGCTTATTCCCAGGCCTTTGGAAAAACATGACCTCCATCATTACAGATTCCGAACCCAGACGGATGCAACCACGGACCAGTCAACCAGAATACAGGACACCTACTGTACTGGAAAGTTCTAGATAAACATCCCCCCCCCACTTTTAAAAAGGAAAAAATAACATTTTAAAAAAGAACCCTGAGGGAACGGCGATCTTCAGCGGAAGGCACTGTGTTCAGTCTCTCTGCGCTCCCGCCTCTCACATCTCAGCTCTACGATTGGTCCGCGAGTTCTTCGTCACTTCCTCTTCCGCCTCCCCGTCCTCCTCTTCGTAGTTCTCCTCCTCGTTGGCCGTCACGTCCTTCCTGAGTTCCTTGCCCACCTTCCCGGCATCACGCCTCGCATCATCCTGCGGCACGGGGCGACAGGGCACATCAGCACCGTGGCCAGGAATCACAGGAAAATATATTTACATTTTATTTGTTTAGTGGAAGCTTTTATCCAAACTGACGTAACATTTCTCAGTAGGGCCAGACAGTCCCTGGAGCAACTGGGCAAATGGTCATGTTCAGAGGCCCAATGGTAACATCACTGCACCAACACTGGGATTTGAACCAGCATCCTTCCCATCGCTGACACAGCGTCTTTTAAAAGCACTACCTATCTTGGTAAAACAGTAGGTCTTGCTCTCGCACTTCCTATCATTCGTACAGATGTGTGTGATGCGAAATGAAATGTGTCAAATGACAAATGATTTGCACACAGCAAGACCGACCCTGTAAGCAAACGCTGAGGAAGGGGCAGTAAGCGTTCATCTTGCCCCCCCATCACAGACGTTATATATACTTCTGCCTGTTAGTCACCTGCATCTCCTCATCACTGCAAATACCGGCTCTTTTTTCATGTTTTCAGCCAGTTACCCGCTGAGACTGCTAGATCACTAGAGGTGACGCGTCCGGGTGGATTATGGTCGACTCGGTGCCCGAACACGGTCTCCACCCCCTCGCTGCCGTGACCTTGGCTCTCACCGGGCCGCCAGCTGCACGCAGTGGGGGGAGGCGGTATTTTCACCCACGTGCTCGTAAACAAGGTCACGGGCGGCTTTTTGAGGACGTCAGCTTCAGACGTTATGGTGTCTTCAGAGCGAACGCGCGAGACGGATGCCAGCTCATCCAAGAACCGAGTCCGTTGATAAAGAGGCGGCCGCCATGACTTACTCAGATGCCTTTTAACAATGGATCTTCTCAAAGATCTTAATTTCTAAGTATGGGAGGAGCCGTCCTCCTCACGTGGCGCGAGAAGAGAAGAACCACCTGAGCAGGGCTCAGTGGACACGGCTGCCCCAGGAGGAGACCACGGATGCTGGTCAATGAGGTCAGGAGACACTACGCTGTCACTCTGGGACGTCTACATAACCCCACCATGTAAGTCAGCTTTATTGATGTGTCTTTCACATCTTTGATTACAATGTCTGTTGTGAAACTAGCTGTGTGTTACAGGGGGGGAGTGTTACAGCTGTTGAGCCTCTTGTAGTTCAAAAACAATTACGTTCAGGACGGGGGCAATCCACTTTTAAATGTAAATTTTGTAATTAATGGAGTGTTATTTTAAAAAAAAAAAAGTCAAACGATGTACATTTCACAGAGTAGAGGAGGCATTTTCAAACAAGTAAAACCGTGGTCTAACAGAGAATGAGGTTCAGTAAAACAGGCTATGGTCACTGTTTTGACTGCGTAGCTGGGGGGAGCTTCCCTCTGCTGCAAACCTGGCAACCCAAACTCTGCAGTCCAGGCGGGCTGCCGTCATTACAAATGAACCAGACCACTCCCCCCAGCCTACCTGTCAGCCAAAAAGACATCAATTAAAACAAACCTCAAGTAAAATGAATTCCTTCTCTAAAGGATCAGTTACTTAAACAGGCCAGTGAACAAGCCTTGTAAACGGTGAAGGCATAATGAGATGGGCTCAGTCTAATGCGTTTGTGGAAATGTTACAAAGCGCAAACCTCATCCTTCACGGAACAGAACTGCACATTGACTCACGCCCTCTCCATTCTCCTCGTTGTAAGGGTCTTCTTCCTCCTCCCCTTCCTGTTTCTGATGTGCTGCAGCCACAGCCAAGTCCTCCTGGACCTAAAGGAGGATCAGGTCTTAGTCTGGGTTTGTATAATCACTCATCAATTCAGAGGTCATTACACAATCTCGGTGGTACTCGTTCTGGCATCTGTGCATGCGCACATGTGTCTGCTTGTGTGTGTGTGTGTGTGTGTGTGTGTGTGTGTGTGTGTGTGTGTGTGTGTGTGGGGGGGGGGGGGGGGGGGGGCAGATGACCTCATCTTCTCCTTCCTCTTGGTACTGCTCATCAAGGTTGTCCTCCTGCTGATCAGGGTTTCCAACCATCTGTGCCAATCAGACCACGACACAGTCAATACAGCCTTCTGGGGCCCGGGGCCCAGCCTTCCTCCCCCCCGGGGCCCAGCCTTCCTCCCCCCCGGGGCCCAGCCTTCCTCCCCCCCGGGGCCCAAACAGCCGCCCCCTACCTGCTGCTGCTGTCCTGCCTCCTCCAGCTCATCTTCACCCTGGTTGTTCGGGTCGTCCTCTGGGTTCAGATCCTCAGCCGGGCTCTAGGATGAGTACTGACTGGTGTAAGACCAACTTTCCTGACAATAAGAGCAAAACCTAACATAAAATTTCAGGAGTGCAGAGCTGGAGGAGTGTTCAGACCTGGTGATGATGCTCCTGGTCCTCCTCATTCACGTCCTTCTGGTGGAGAGCCTGGGTGTCCGTCTCTGCAACACAGAAAAACGATCACACACACACACGTAGGGTAAACACATGCTTATGCTCATTCATTTCTATGGGAAAAATGCTAATGCTATCTATGACAACCTTAACCCCTACCCAGCCCTAACCATAAGTCATTGCAGACACAGAGTTTTATAAAATATAGTTTTCCCATATGGGGACAAGGAAACTGGTCCCCATAAGGTAAAAAAAAGAACAGGTATTCATCACGTTGTGGGGACATGTGGTCCCCACAAGTTAAGATATACCTGGACCACACACACACCCACACACACACACACACACACACGCCAGATCCCTTAGGAACACAATGCATGCATATAAACTTTTCTAATTATTAGAAAAGTATATTTAATTTTAATATGTAAGAAATTGCTGACACATTTCACTTCAAGGTCCAAGGTCGGGCCGTACCTCGCTCTGCCCCATCGTGCGGTTCCTCTTCATCCCGACCCACATCTGTGTCCATGTTCTCGTACTGACTTCTGCGCCTGAGTGTCACAGATTACAAACATGCTCTCAGGAAGTGGAAACAGTCACTGCATAAACTGGCTCGAAATACACAGAATCGCCGCCTTGACGCGCCTCCTCCGTGAGTCTCGACTTCTGACCTCAGGTGCTCCTCCTGCAGCAGCTTCTCCCTGCGGTCGGCCTGACGGTGCTGCTCCTCCTCCTGCTCCCGCAGCTGCCGCACATGCCGCTCCCGCTCCGCCTGCTCGCGCAGCTGCTGCTGGTGCAGGGCCTCCTGGCGCAGTTGCAGCTGCCTGCGCTCCGCATCCTGCTGCGCGGCCAGACGTTGCTGCTCCAGCTGCGCTTCGTAGGCAGACTTGACCCGCCCCTGGGCCGGAGCCGGGCCATGCTCCTGCAATGCACCGCAACTGATATTCAACACTGATCACGTGATCACGAAGCTCATTACATCACCAGCTTCTGATTGGCTGACTTCAGGAGGTAGTTTTGTTTCTGCTGGGACTACTTACCGCCATTTCCTGGTGCAGACCGTGCTCGTGGTCAAGAGCGTTTTCGTCTGGCTGGTTGGGTTGTGCCCTCTCCTCCATTCCCTCCTCGTCCTCCTCTTCCTGGGGCTGCCCCACTTGTGCCATCTCCTCCTCCGCCAGCTCTGTCCGCCGTTCCTCCTGAGGTTTCTCCTCCCGGGGGTCCTGCGGCTGCGGCTGCTACAGAAACCGCACGTCAGCGACACCTGGCGACAGGACAAGCCGGCCGCAGCCCCGCAATCCCTACCTCTAGCTTTGCATCCATCGCCCTGTGGGCCTGGAGCTCCCCCTTGTGGTCGAACAGGCTCTTGGACGCCGTGGCTGGGGTCGGTTGGTTCGCCTGCTGCGGGCCGAGCGGCCGATTCTGAGATAGCTTTAGCCTCTTCAGCTCCTCCACTTGGTACTTAATGACAGAGAAACGCAACAAAACCATGAGCGATCAACAGCATCTTGAAAAGATCCACACTCGATGTTTGGGATGCAGCCCTAAACAAAAAAGATACTTGACACTCTACACTCCTGGGCAAAAAATGGCTTAAAGCTTAAAGACTGTGCAATTTGGGTTTGGCCCATTTTTTGCCTAGAAGTTAAAGGTCTGATACATCTCACACGAGACACTGCATTCTACAGGTCAAGGGTGGAAGGAGACATACCACCACCAGCAAGAGGAGCAGGGTTAGATAGGTGATCTCTGAACGGGCAAACAGAGGAGGGTTAAATCAGGGACAGCGGAGAGGGTTAGTAGCGGGTTCTTCGGAATCAGGCAGGTATGACAGCTAATCACATCCCCATCCAGGCTGAGGTTACAGGGTCAGAGGTCGTGGGTCAACATACTGGGGGCGACCGCATGCATGCAGAGCAAACTGTGGTAGCCTAAGGATGAGAGAACACAGATTAAGTCCAATCCCTTCTTGGTCACATGGTCTGCACCCAGACGCCACCCTCCTGACCACAGGCCGGAGCTGGCAAACGAGTGGCAGTCCCAGTAACAGTCTGACTACATGAGACTGGTCACTTCCTCAGACCAAAATATTTAGCATTCTCTCTGCATGTCCCACAGGCCTGCCGATTGCTCACAAAATTATGGATGCACTTCCATGAGGGCACCACAGGAGGTGCTAGAGTGTTGCATCATAAACACACAAGACATGAATCTTTACTAAATTAGCCTAAAACTGGAGGTCTGCAGGTGCATCTTCTACTGTTTCCCAAAAAATGTTTACGTGCAGACTGTCCAATTAGGCACGGAGGAGGCGGTATTCAGTAAGTGGGGGGGGGGGGCAACAGCAGGGGCAGGGGGGGTGTAAGCAAGCTAAACCTGAGCTTCCCACCAAAGACAGTGAAGTCACATTCAAACCAGGTCCCCCCCCCCTCCCCCGCCCTCAGTGAACAAAGTCAGCCTTTGTGCTCCATCATTAAAATGCGGCATGCAAGTCATGCACCGACACTCGGGGGGGGGGAGGCAGAGCGCCCCCTGTAGACCACCCTGCCGTCGCGCTCTGACCTGTGCAGCAGCCAGTGCATTCTTGTGGTCTTCTAGTGTCAGTGCGAGTTGGTCATGAGAGGACTTTAAATTCTTCTGTTGATGCTACATTGGACATTTTGCAAATGGAGTATTGATCACACAATTCTCCCAGCAGACTTTCTTGACATGCTTCTCCAGTCGGTTTAGAGTTTTTCATTCCCACCCAGAGCTGAACTGTAACAACTAGCATGACTTCATCTCCCTTCCATTAATGGAACATTCATTAAACATAGCAATTTTCACTATATGAAAAAGTAGACAGAAAAATATTACATAATGTTGTTATCCGCTATTTTACATTGAATGCGCACCCAAGGTAATTATCTGGCCAGTAAGCCACAAGTATCTGTGGCCCCGCCCCATTTCCCAGAAGCCTCTGGGGCCAGCCCTCACCCGGGCATCCTGCAGCTGTATGTGAACGTCCTGATGGGCCTTCCTCAGCTGCTTGTTCTCCTCTCTGAGGTTATACACATTTTCTGTTACAGGAAATGAAAAGGAGATGCTCAGGGTGGACTTGGGAGGAACACCTGCCGTTTCCGCATCCAAAATCATTTTCCTGCAGCACTGTGACCTAAGAACAACTAAGCAAGTTGTGTTTCACGTCACTGAATTGGGTCCATGCTCATTCCACTGCAGTCACCGATGGCCATCACAACAGCGCCTCTAATGAGCGAGAAGGTCCCCGAGAGTCACCTTTGAGCCTGGAGATCTCCAGCTCCTTGGTCTGCTGAAGATTGTCATATTTCTGCCTGTGATCCTCCAGGACCTTGCCATGGTCATCACTCTGGACCTGGTGTTTCTCCTGAAGCTCGAAGAACTGCTTCTTTATGTCGTCGTGTTGGTTCTGGAAAAGAAGGTTAAGAGTTGCATGGAAGATTAAGGTCTAGAGGGTTAAACCGAACACACACAACCAAACCTCCCAAAAATCACAGAAAAGTTTAGAGGTACCAGCGCATTATAAAAGGCTTCCGAGCTCCTCGGAGTGGCGAGGAGAACCACAGCCAGCCCCTGACAAACTGCATGGGAGCAGATGGAGCCCTACATACAGCGACACCTCCTGCTGCCGGTCACGGGGCAGGGACAGGTGGACGAGTGCATGCAGTGAGGACAGCCCATAATTAGCACCATGGTGGATCAGCAGCATATTACACAAATTGCCATGTCAACAACAACCGTAAAATCTCCTTACTTCATTTACTAATACTGAGACATGACTTTTTTTCCCCTCTTTCCTATCGTGTCCTTGGAAGATGCTACTGATTGGTTTTACTTTCACAGGATGACAGGCAGGACAGACGACCCCCCCCCCCCTTCTTCCAAGCATCCTGATTGGACAATCATCCTGTCTGTCATAAGACTAACTTCGTTACAGAGACAGGCCAGTTACACTGACCTCAATTTGTTCTGGATTATGGTAACTCCACCCCCCCCCCCCCAGGTCATTGTGCACATGGAAATGGGTGTCCTGTGTGCAGCTGGTGTTATGACTGCACATCACCAGGAGGGGGTCGTGGGGGTCAGGGCTGAATGCAGCCAAAATCACAAACTCAGCATCTCTTATTTGTGCCCCCCCCTGCTCACCTTCAACATCTGGTGTTGCACATGCAAGGAGTGAAACCTGGTGCCGGCATCTTGCTGTTTAAAAAACAGACAAAGAAATACAGTGTAACATATTTCACCATTAATGGGTTTTCAACATGCAGAAAGGTCCCAGGAACCCCCCCTCCCCCACCACCCTGATAGACAGTTATCAATTAATTAGAGTTTTGATGGGATGGGGGTGCATTTTCGAAATTCAGAATCTGAACAGTGGGAAGATGGGTGACCAATGAAGACGAAGTATCAATATGCATTTAATAGAAACACCATGAAGGAAAGGAGTTAGCAGTTAGCTTACCTTCTCTTTGTTCAGGGTTTGCTGAGATTCAAGTTTGTACACAAGATAATCTTTAAAAACAAAATTAAAAAGGTATTAGAATAGCAAATAAAAGGTTGATCTGGTTACCAGTAAGCCCAGCTGGTCAGAGAGGTCATTAGCAGTGGCAGTGTGAGCCTTAGGGGTTAGAAGGTAAACAGGAAGGCAGTGAGGGACCAGCAGGGGGCGTCAGACTCCCACCTTCTTTGGCCTTCTTGTGCTCCAAGCGCTCCTTCTGCAGGGACTTCTCCAGCCGGGACCGGTGCTCATACACCACTGCGGAGGGAGAGAGACAGAGGCCGTGAATCCGCGGCCCTCGCACACCAGCGGGAGGCAGGGGTGCGTCCCTGCTTGCGTTGCCCTCCCCCATCACCATGGCGGTACCCTCCCTCTCTCCTGGGAGGGCCAACTTTAGAGGAAATGAGGCCCCATGGACGCTGGAGATGAACACGTCCCACAAGGAGTCAGATCCGCCAAGAGCAACCCGGCGCAGGCCTCATTCCGAATATGAAATCGGATGTTTTCTTCCAATGCCCACAAAGGCTGCCTGCCCCCCCCCCCCCCCCCGAGTCATAGGCATCCAACCATGTGACAGCAAAGGCACGCGCCCAGTGGGCACTGATGAAGTCGTCATTTCCAAAGGCGGAGGCCCAGACCACACTCTATGGCTCTGACGTCACCCACAGTACCTGCAGGTGCAGCTTCTTTGTCTAAGTCTGGTTGTTCCCCAGCCCAGTCCTTCAACTCATCGCCAATCCTCGTGCGTGATGACGTCACCTCCCCATCCAGCAGTGCCAGTCCTGAGCAGGCCGGCAATTTGGCCAGTCCCCAAGAGGCACACGATGTCCCCCACGACTAAGAGCCCTGGTCAGTGTAAAAGCCCCTCCAAGCCCCCTGCCAAATAGCTGGATGATGTCATATGACCTGACCCTGTCCACTCCTCCCAAGATGTTAATCTGAGAATTTTAATTCCAGCTATTATGAGCCCATGATTATCCTTCACAGTAACAGGCGGCAGGAAGCAGCATCAGTCACACCCCCGAGAACCAACACACCAAACAGGAAATGCATCTTCCCACTCACCACCAGCCCCAGCCCCCATATCCCCACCTCCAGGGGGCCACCCACAGCAGAAAGATCGCAGTCCACGTCAAGGACTGCCAAGTTCCCAGGCAGGCATGACTAATCGCTGCCAGAGTGCCTGCCCAGAAGATCCATCAAAATGCAGGTGATGAGAAGGGGGAGGAAAACCACCTAGAAATGGTTTGCACTGGGAAACGCTAGTCAGATACCCATGCACTGTTACTGCTTTACAGTGAAAAAAGAGCAGCACTAACTTCTGGTCAAGCACAAACCACGGGTGAGTTAGCTTCATGGAAGCAGCTTTGTTGAGAGACTGGCCACCAGGCTGAGGGGTCCATACCTCCCCGAGTTTCTGAAGTCATGGCTCCTTTGGAAAGAGTCACTTTATTTCCTTGGTCTTGTAGGCACGTTGAACACGGCTCCACGTTCCCACATGAGCAACACCCAGAAGATGAAAGCGGACACTCCAATGAAACTAGCATCACTCAGACAATCCCTTCCGAAAGACACTGCGCCCTTTACATCATTCGTCTGACATAGTCTGTGTGTACTCTGAGCTGCCACTAGGGGGACACAAACCCACCGCTGCACCAGCCTTACCGGGTGTTCCACGGCCATTAAAGCACTGGCTTCCCCAATCCCGCCGCATGCAGGTGCAGACGACGTGACTGCGGATCCCAAAAATGCACGGAAGCAGCCTGAGATCGGAGGGGGACCGTTACATACGGATCCTGTAGATTCATCATTCTACAGCCCGGAATCTCGGACGGGGAGACGTGCATCTGTCTCACGAGGATGAGTCACTGACGGGACAATGTGATGTGGGATTCATGTGCACCCCCCACAAATTTTAGATCGACAAACCCCTCCACTTGCAGTTCATTTTCAGTTCGGAAGACAAGGCTTTCCCACGGCACAGGGCAGAATTGAATAATTAACAGAGAAACAACCGATGCAGTGATGCATAACGAACAGGGTGGGTGGATTCTGTTCGAAAAGAGTGACGGAGGGAGCCGGATGAATATATCCAAGCATCCAAGGGGTAACAGATAACAGGAACCTGCAGCTTTAACCCACAAAATAAGCTGAACACGCTTATTAATGATCCACTAGTTACCAAAAACAAAAACGGCAGCGGACGGAAAGTCCAGATCTGTCAGGGTCTAAGGTCATTTTACAGTCTGCTTTTGTCTCTGTCAAGGGCCAACAGCCAAAAATACGCAGAAATACTTGATGCATTTTAATCTGTCTGTACTGTCTCTCTGGGTGCATTATATTGCAACCTCAAGATTAGGATAGAGCAGCTGAGTGTATATATAAAATGCAAGGAATGCAGAAAGAATGAATGGAAAATCAGGAACTAGTGTGTGTGTGTGGGGGGGTGTCTGTGTGTCAAAGGGGCTGTGACCATGTGATTGGGGGGGGGACACAGAAGTTGCGGAAGGGCGACATCCCCTTTTCAGTGCCATAGGGGTCGGGGCTCCGGCGGCACACCTTCCTCTGCCCATGCTGACCCGAGCTCTGCCAGTCAGGGGAGCCACGTCTGATGGGTAGCTCCCTCAAAGCAGGTCCTCGTACCACTGCCACATCCAGCTCAGGTGTCTCCAGGGGGTAAATAATACAGCTTGGCGTTGCCATCGGGCGGAGGGAAAGGGCAGCCAATGGGACAGCCAGTGTCGGTTACCTGCCTTGGTGATCTCCAGCCTCAAAAAGTCCAGGATAACAGCTATCCTGTGGTCCCGCCAGCCAAGGGAACCAAAAAGTAGGTGTCCCTGGTCCCAGCACCACTGCTGCAAGGCTACTAAACCCAAGAACCTAAGAGATACCAGGGAATAGCCCTGCACTTGATGACATCACACATCAATAGCCAGCAGAAGGGCGGTCGAAGGTCCTCAGGAAGCCCAACTGCAGCTGAAGACCAGTTAAATTCTTTATGATGAAAACGGCAAGTTTAAAATGGAAACACAGCATCTTGCCATTGTTTGGTGAAGTAGGGGCAGGCGCCCTGAGCCTACAGCCCAAGCCGAAAAAGCAGCTGGTGACGTAAAGGACAAGCACCCTTTTATTTTCTCCAGCAATGCAGACCTATCTCTATTACAAGAGAGCAACAAAAACAGCTGTGAACTGGAAACCCATAGACTTAGTGAAGCAATACAGAATACTTCCAAAGAAGGAAAAGGACATTCTTTGCAACTAAAGTAATGCTGTTTAACCCGCAAACAGGGAAAGCTCGTTTGGAACTGGTATAGGGCACAACAGCGACGAATCTTGAAAATATGTTTGATCTACAGTTGTTGACTTTTTGTGTATTCAGTGGATTAACAGAAGTAGGTGAGAGCACCAAACTATTCATTACGCCTACGATAGACAGAATGGGGAGAAACTGTTCTGGATGCGCCGATTTAAAAAGGAATAGGACGGCAGTACAGAACGTGACATCAAGTCTGATATACATTTCATAGTTATCATTTCCCTTAACTGGAAAGTTACGTGGCATCACCAGGCATTACACAAACTTTATTTGTATCCCCGCAGACCGTCCCGAGCAATGATCCTCCACTTCATCCACTTGCCTAATCCCACAGAATCAGAGAGAGCCGCCTGCGGTCTATCGGTCCCTCCTGCGCGTCTCCTCTCTTTATTTCTGCATGGCTACTGTCTCTGGGGCTCAAATATCGTCTGGCACTTAGATTTACGGCGACCGAGCAGACACCACATTGCACACGGGGCAAGGTAATAAAATCAAAGCAATTAAAAGAAGTTAGGCGCCCAGACGGGAAAAGTCAACAACTCGGTTTCTACAGATGAAGAGTCCAAACTGAGTCGCAAAATGCATAAAAAGTATTAAAGTGATTTTGATAGGAGACATTTATATATTGAATGGACTTGTTTACCTTGCAGCTGAGCCGACAGAGACTCCTGGTGCTGCTGGTACTTGATCGCCAGCACCTCGGTCCGTTTCAGCTGCTTGTGCAGCTCGTAGGAGAACATGCCCCCGTAAATGACGCCGAAGACCACGGTGAGAAGCAGCAGGGACTGGAAGACCCGCTTCTGCCTTCTAGAGCACACTCCGTTTCCCATCCTCCCGAGCAGGCAGCCCCCAAACCTCCGCCGAAACTTAACAAGCCAAATCACAAACTTCCCCCCCCGCCCCGCCTCCCTACCTTTTTTGGGGTTTGTCCTTTTTAATTTTCCTCCTGCATAACTAAAACCGTCACCAAGGGATCAAGTTAAATCGTTGCAGCGTAAACACTCTCCATCGATCAACTTATTCATGCAAGAAGCCTAACATCTGTAATTATTGCTACTTGCAGAACTATGTTGCCAAGTTTGTCCCGTCTTTTTTCTTTCTTCTTTATTTGTTCCCCGTTTGGAGGAAACTCGCAGGACAGACTTCAGAAACGCTAAACTTTCACTTTCCGAAGTTGAATAGATGGAAGAGCCGATTTAGCCAGCGAAAGCAAAAGGCAACACGCAGGAGGCTTTTTTTCTAAAAGTGTCAGCGGGAGCAGCGCGGCCTAAACGGTGCCTTTAACTTTAGATACGTGTCACCTACAGGCTTCGGCCATCCAACAGCAGCCCTGCAGGAAGTCCCGCCCCCTAGAACACTTCTTGGATACGGCCACGCCCATAGCGACTGTCCGACTTTCCCATTGGCGCTGGACTTATCAATCAAACGGCCATTCACTCCTCCTGTTTGTCTTGGGCATTCCTCTAAAAAGGGGGCCGATTGTCGCTTCTGTCGGTTTCCTGGGCTTTAATCTCACTTTTAAGCTAAAACGTATCGGCTGGGACCAAAGGAGAAACCGAACACCAGACCGATCCCTCCAGGGCTGCCTTCACCCGCTGCAGCTCTAACGCTGATCAAATCATGCTCTGTAAGAGACATACTTTATCTGGACTGGCCGTCCAGTCACTGCACTTCAGCCGGTAATAAGATATTAAACTGAATTGCACACTGACCCTCAACAGATTTATCCGGTTTAAAAAATGTCAGTGACCCACTTTATTTATGCCACATTCTAAAGTAAGAGACCCTAGAGATACAGAAACCCTGGAGGTATGTGTGTATCACTAGTAAAAGGAAAAATAAATCAGATTACAAAAGTCTTTCAATATTGCACTTTATTTAAACACCAAAATAAACTTATTTCAGCAAAAGTGTGGAGTACAATTATAATAGAACTGACTGTTCCATCAAAAAGGGGTTTAAAATAAGTGTCACAATAACTGATGCACAGTTAAAACAATTATACATGGTTCAAATTACTCGGTACAAATGAAATACAGTATCACTGTTCAGTGAATGTATAGACAGATTGAAATTTCCTAGAATACAAATATTGTTCTCACAATGTTTTTGTTTTAACAGAAGAGAATAACATTAATGTTCAAAATATTATACAAAAATCAATTTGACTAAACCAATCCAAGAAAAATGGAGCAATCCAGTGAACCAGCAGGATTCAGCAAAGGTGACTTGTCCTTCTGCACAAACATTGTTTTGAATGTCAACCATTAAGCATTGTCTTTGCATGTAACATGTTGCATGGGGCCTGGACCAAGGGCATATTTCATAAAAGCTTCTTTAAGATCAATATGTATTCTGTCTGTATTGTTGCATCCTATCCGGTTTTATTAAAAATGAACATCCTCTAATAAAGAACAAAGATCATAATTGTTCAGACAATGGTATATTCCAGGGCTCTTTG
This sequence comes from Paramormyrops kingsleyae, assembly GCF_048594095.1. Taxonomy (NCBI): domain Eukaryota; kingdom Metazoa; phylum Chordata; class Actinopteri; order Osteoglossiformes; family Mormyridae; genus Paramormyrops; species Paramormyrops kingsleyae. The sequence continues at coordinate 3,066,190 of NC_132813.1, forward strand.
TGGATGACAAAGATGACGATAATGAAGCAGGAGAGGAAGCATACAGATGTCTTTGAACTCTGGTGCTGGCAAAGACTAGCCTGAAGACCGAAGCTTATCTTTTTTGGGGAACATTGTAAAACTCACTGTGTTGGGAAGAAAAACCATAAAGCTTGATACAATGTTTCAGAGGAAGACCAGTGACAAGATGAGTGGATTCAATCAACACATGCCACTGCAAGCCTTAAGACATAAACAGAAGACAGAAAGTTCTAGAGGAAAGCTGGAATCATGAATTGAGAATAAAGTATAGAAGTTAATGCAAAAACATTTAATAACAACACGCTGGTGTGACACACTTTTACATACCAGTTTTACAGTTTTAGTAAAAGACAGGAGTGTGTAAAATTGCATTCAGAGCCCTGAAATCTTTGACCTGAGAGTTATGGTCCGAGACGATGGCCAATGTTGAAGATGAGTGCCACGGACCTCAACACCACGGGGAGTTGACAGCAGCAGAAGACTGAGGAAGTTTAACAACAAACCAGACTCTAAGGCTTTATGCATAAACACACACAGCTACCTAGACAGACACAGTGTACATAGGAACCAGGTACACAGACCATGTCGCCTCATCACAGGACTCCTTCAGCGGGAAGGGAGGCGACTGAGTCCCGCCATCTGCATGCGCCGTAAGCAGAGAGGAACCCTCATTCAGGCTAAAGATCCACCCACCACCCACAGCTGACAGCAGCCTGACGCTGAGACACCCTACCATACCGAACACATGACCTAAACATAGCTCAGCTAACAAAAACAGGCATTTTCACATTCCTACCTATGCGGGAGGTTCTGCCAATGATGCCACACTGTCAGTGTGAGCCGAGACGGCTGTTAGCTTTCTGTGGGAGGGGCAGGCACCCGCCTAAGAACAGACTGATGGCTTGATAAAACACAGCTTTGTATATATATAAAAAAAAAAAATCAACTGAAGGCACTGAGAACTAAATTATAAGCGCATATTCATAAAGCCTTATTGCTGACCAGCCTACATTAGGCAGACAGCATCCATTTTAGGGAAAAAAAGAAAAAAACAATACATAACAATCCATATGGTTCTAAATGTATTTTCTATCTGCTAATTCCAACAGATTTATGTAATGGTTAAATTAACTTTTTGTTCTACATTTAGTACAGGGAAGTAGGATCCACAGAAAACTGATGAGACATTCTGGAGTCTGCCAGCCTCACAGCTCCTCGTTCTCAGAAAGCAGGGGCTCCACTTCCGGAAAGTTCTTCAGCCCCAGCTGGCTAGAACAACCGGAGCCCTTTTTTCTGTACAAAACAAACTGAATAGAAATCTTTAAAAAAAAAAAAAAAAAAAAATAGTTCAGGAAAACACACACACACACACAAGTGAAATCTGAAAACAACTTATTGTACATCCTTTCCCTGTTTAAACAGGGAACAGAAACGTTTCCCTCGTGGTGAACAAAAGGATACAAAAAGGTCGAGGAGGAGGACGCCAAGGCTGCCAATGAGCCAGGCCAGGTGGTTCAGGATGAAAGTGCTCTTGGATCGCTTCAAGGCCGGCAGGACCACGATCAGGCTCAGCCCGTATGTACAGTTCCCCATCATGGCCAAAGCGAACAGCAGGTAGGAGGTTCCCTCCGTCGACTGCCGCTTGTACTGAGGATGAGAACGTGGCCATACCGTCATGATCCAGGTGAGGGCATGTCCCCGAGGTGTAACACTATCCTGGATGACAACATCCTGCCCCAGTTTTTCAGCCATCGCTAAACAACGGACAGACTCCCAGGTGAGCCCAACCCACCCAACCCAACAAGCACATACGTTTTTGTGGATCTGTGGAATACGGGAGGAGAGGTAGAACACGGATGACAGGTAGCCGCAGGCGTAGCCGGACATTTCCAAGCTGTGTGAGGTCTTCTGTTCAGAGGTGGAGGAGAGACCAAGTCACCATTAGGAGGGATATTAGCGGAACAGGTGTTGGGAACACCCAGGAACACGGGCATACCTGCGACATTAACCAGCCAGCTCATAAGTCCTCAGTGATGGCGTAAACATTTGATGTAAGGTGGAGTTCCACAGTTCAGATCACGGGTCTGAGTTATACATTTATCAAGATTATCTGTCCCGAGACAAAGGAGAGAGACGAAACTCAGGTCCGGTCCGGCCTTACCCCTGCACCAGATCCTAAGCCGCTTTCATCCAGGATTTTGGGAAGCATCACGCACAAGGTGAAGGCACCTCCACACCACATGAAACACATCCACTTCAAGTGCGATTCTGGGAGAAGAGAGGAAGGCCTCGTCATTCCGTGGACATCTGCTGCATCAGTCACCCAGGAAGGCTCACCAGCCCCGCTGCGTCGCCCCAGATCAGGCGGCTCTCTTTTCGACCGCAGCACTGCTTTAAATTCCGCTGTCACCGTCACTGAAGGAGCAGCACTTGGGATTAAATTTATTTTTGCCTGGTATAAATCTCAGGCCTGGCACATTGCAAACACACCTCCTTGCAGAACAAACACTCTGTACGGATCTGTGCTTCACACAGATCCGTTCTCTGAAATTACACTCCCAATTTTCCTGCTACAAACACCTCCATATAGCGTCTGGAACACTGGTGCTGTGACAATGGCTATGCCTCACTTTAAAAAAAGAATTGCCAGGACATGACACTTAACAGTGAAAAAGGAAGAGGAAATCAAATTACTTCGCTTGCCATGATTCCTCTTGTTCTTTATCTTGTAATACACATACTGGGAGATCAGTATGATGTCCGTGAATATATAGAAAACTGCAGTCACAGTCTGGAAGGGAGAAACAATGTGTTATTAAACGTTACACATTTAACATTTATCTGATCAGGTAGCCTTTACAGTCAACAAAGTGTCAATGTTTTTACTGACAATTAACAAGCCACCTATGGTTTTATGACACAGCTCACATGCCTATGCAGGCACAGCAAACCATAAACCGGTATAGCCACAAACAAACACGGAGGTGACCTCAGGCATTGTGATTACTGCACCACCATTAATCGGCCAAACATGTACCTGAACGGGGAGCTGTCTGGTGAGATAGCAGCCCGCAAAATTACTGATGTCTCCACTAAGGATGAAGAGTAAGAAGCCCAGAGAGATGGCCTCCTCCACCCTGCCATTTCTATAGGATTCATACACCTGCCTGATGGATCATGATAAGGGAGAGAGAAACCCCAGCGATTAGATACCTTAGAAAACAGACAAAACCGTTTTTACATGTAACATCACTTGCTATAAAAGCCAATCCTTTGTGTGAAAAGAATGTCAAGGCAGCCACCCTTACGTAAACATAAAATGTACATTAAACTTTCAGGCAGTCCAGCAGGTTTTCACCTAAGTACCCATTCAAGAAATATGCAACATTGCAGAGACTCCTCCTTAACCATTAAAGAAATTAAATATGGAAAAAAACCTAAACGTGCTGGTCTTTCTCTTGGCCAAGTTCATGAGACTTACGGCAGAGTGGACAGCAGGAAGCATAACATGGAGATGAGGCCGATGACCACGCTACAGTATTCCCAAGCGCTGTCGGCACATTCTTCAAAAAGGTAACGGATCCAGGGTGTCCCGTTGACGCACGGCGGTTTGTCGAGAACAGAAGACAGGTTACTGGCCACGTCCGCAGAGGCCATGTCAGCCCCGAGGTCAGGCATCAGCTTATTTCAGGATAGATCCCCTTGACCGTACCCGCTTTGAATGCAACCACAAATACAGATGCGACTGCCATCTTGTCACTTCTGCAGAAAGTAGATAGATAGATAGAGATAGATAAAGTTTAAAGTCAATTTAATAAGCTGGCCACATTCGCATTACTACAGCGTATTTATGTATACCAGCATAATGAAAGATGGCTCCAGGTCAACATCCAGTGACAGTGGCAGTTCAAATGCGAAAGACTGGCAATACTTTTGCTTTGGGCGGTTTCGCATTACGGGAAAGACGTCACTCTCCTCCCTTTTGGTCGTGACCCGACTAGTGCGCAGGATGCTCCAGTGTGTGACTTCTCCAGGTTGGGCGCTATCTTGCACAAACAAAAACAGCCCGTTGGTGACAGACTGGGGCGTCTCCTTCTCACCTTACCGCGACACGCTGCTTCCGCGGACGGCGCGCGGCTGCCACGTCGCCATCCATCGTGTGCAGTGAGCCAACGGTTCTGTTCTGTACTTTGAAAGATCAGGCAAAAATAGTTTCAATTTAATCAACTGTGGAACGGTTGACACACCTATACGCCTCCGGCACAGGGAAGCATGGCAATGTAGTCCCGTCACTTCCGCTTTCCTTTCTGTGGGTAGTGTGGCCGAGAAAGGACAAACAGAACGCACATTGAGCCCACGGTAGCGCATGTATTAAATTAAATAAATTGCTAAAATGCTAAACCATTATTCAATGATTTATCTTTCAACCGCTTATTTTTGGTCAGTAAAAACGAACACACCACGTGGCTATTAATCGGAGTATTATTACAAAACCAAAGGTATATTTATTTTAAAAATTGCTTAATGCGTTGCACCGTTAAGTCGTCCACTGGATATTCGACACGACAATTTTATGTAATTTGTACAACAGCTGGATATTTTACCGAAATTTAGTGTAAACGCCATAATGACGGGTATTAGAGCAGAGTCCTTCTGTCACCCTGCTGTGTGATTGTCATGTGGTAATGTAGTACTTTTATGCTAGTTGTAAAATTATTGGACTGTATAAACATATGAAATATATCTGTTATTTAGTAAGTGATTAATCGTGTGTGTATGTAGACTACAGCAAATTACACGCGCATGAATCTGCATTAATAACGTGTATTATCAGACGAAAACAATGGGTATAATATATGGATGGTAATATCTGGACAAGTAATGTAGTCATTTATGAATAATTGCACCTGTTGCTTGTAACAGTACCTAATACCTCACACTAGGTGGCGTGCTGTTCCCTTTTGTGTGTAAGAAGTAATGCAAACCTTATCTGCAGGGAGAAGTTGGGGTCTGGCTGAATGTACGTAATGAATCTTTAAATGGCGTATTTTACAGTAGTGCGACCCTTGTGATCACGATTTAACAACGAGGCGCCCGTGAACAGGCGATAGGTAAGTGACTTTTTAAAGCCCCATGAGGCCCGTGAGGCTGTCACGCACATCACCCTTCCCCGGGACACTAGGGCTAGGGGGTTGTCTGCACAATTGTCGGAGGTTTAAATAGTCATGCAAGGTGCCGACGTTTCTGTGTCAGTAGACTGCTTTCCAACTTGCATTTCATCAGATGCCGAGCTGAGGATTTACCTCAGTTTTTTCTTTATTGCGTCGTTTTTGTAATCGATTATGCGCAGAATTTCAGAATTGCAACATGAAATGTAAAATTGCACACCGTGATGAAATACTGTGAAATGCTACTCTATACACCGCATTTCGTTAATCATTACTGTAAATTACCACATGAAACGTGTTTATATTTAATAAAGTGCATCAACAGATTTAAGTTAAATACAAAAAGTTTACGCTTCAGATAATCTGCTCTCAGGGGTCCTGTCTCTGGATGCAATCGCGCAGTAATAATAACCATCGCATTTTCTCAATAGTGCATGAAGTATATGCGTTTAAGTGCAATTTTACACCTATACTGGAGTTAACACCCACTTTTGGACTGCCTCGGTACACATCTTCCCATCTGGTGATGGATCGATTTCCTAATGAGAAACGACGAGTGTCGTAGCTCTCTCATGAACTTTAGATTTAACAAAAAGCTGCACCAGTGAACCTCGCTAACCGTAGAACTGCAATAGTTTTCAGGATTTAGGATGAAAGGGGGCATTAAATAACTAATGTTTGTGAATCAGTGAATGATGGGATATGATAACTATCAGTGGATGAGTTAGTACGCAGAGAACGAATGAATTAAAGAAAGGAGAGGAGTAACACGGAGTGACTGCCACATGGGAGTGAGGGGACGGCCGGGGCTTTACGCGGAGCCCAGCCTCGCCTTCTCCTTTGTCTGATGTCTACCAGGATATGCTTCTGCCTTGATGTTTGGGAGATGAAGATAAAACAGAGATCGGCTCGATCCATGCAGTTGGGGGTGGTAAGCCCCCCGCCCGCCCGCCATTATTCCCGGCATAAACATGTTGTGTTCCGTAAATAATTGATAAGCACTCTAGGCAAATGGAGCGCTTTCCGCCCATTATTATGGTTTTATTAGCACATCTGCGGCCATCGCTGTTATTAAATAGCAACGCACAGCCGCACTCGTGTCGGTAACTTGCTCCGTTAACCAGAGCCAGTTATATGAGTATTTATATGTACAGCTGCTGAGCGGGATGGGTGATCAGAGCATTGTGTGGTATGTTTGCCTTCACCAGGACTGTGAGTTCACTTTTAGGTCTGTTTGAGAAAGAAAAATGGTTAATCCCTCAGTGCATCCTGCAGTCTCCCCTCACAAACAGACACACACACACACAGGTTCAAGCTACATGGAAGCTGATTAACAGTGTGCATTAATAAGGGCGTGTGAGGCGCAGTGCTGAGACTCATTGTGCTGGTCCGCTGCTGTGGTGTACGCTATGCTGGGAACTGCTTTCACAGGGTATGCACCCCTTGGGCAGGGGTTTGGGGGGGGGGGGTACTGCTGGGGATACAAAAGGCCCAGTGTTCCTCTACTCTGTGTGTGTGTGTGTGTGTGTGTGCATGTGTGTGGAAAAACCATAAGGTGACAACAGCTTTGCGTGGGATGTGGCCTTTCTGTCACACATTCACGGGCACACATACAGACTGAAACACAAACTCTCGCGCTCTTTAGTCCACTGACTGCGGTCCTGCTCATATCCAGATGCCTTTCCTGATGTGTTGCATTCCTCACCTAGTTAAGCTGTAACCAGATGATTAATATAGTAACCATTTGACTCTTTGATGTCTGTTTTTTTCTTTTCTTACCTCTATGAATAGCAGCATTCCTGTGCTGTGTGCTCAGCGGATACGTGAGCCTGTGTGTACAGAGCGTGTTTTTGCTCGGATGGGTGTATTGGCGAAATGGGCGTGGCTCAGTTTCCCATGTGACTTCAGGTGTGTGCAGGTCATTGCTTGAAACTGTCCCCCTAAAAGCAACTGTAGAAGAATAGACATCAACAAAAAACAAAACGCCTGTTTAAGCAACTTCACCTACAGATATCTAAGAATCTACAAGTACCAGAATGTTTTTGCCTTTCATCAGTTTTATCTGGACTGAGGTTAGGAATCGTTAATTTTGTTTAATTGAGAGTCAATGGTGAGTTTGTACAAAGACGGGCAGACAGATGTGAAAGTGTGTGTGTTCGTTTGATGAGTTGCAGAGTAATGTTGACTCAGTAAAATGTGTGGCAGGGATGCAAAGTCCTTCCTGCTTATTCCTGTGACACAGACACACACACACACACACACACACACACACAGCTGTCGTATATCAGCTCAAGCCCCATCAGGCCGGTCCAGTGTGTCACACAGTAAATATCAGCCTGGGCTAGAACTTCAGACCAGCGTTCTACAGTAGAATCGAACAGCATGGGATTTACAGCTTGGTTGTTTAAAGGGACGGCACATCGCGGTCTCTAGCATTCTCATGCCAGCTTGGATCGGGTGTCCAGCATTGAATTTGCAGTGGAAACTAGACCCATGGAAATGTCTGCAAAACCTGGTCAACGCTTGGCAGACCGACACTGGCAGTACATGTGTGAAAGTGTGAGGGAGTGTGTTTGTGCATGACATACAGTATGTGTATATATGTGTGTATGTGTGTGTGTGTGTGTGTGTGTGTGTGTGTGTGTTCAGTGCAGTGCTGACAGTGTTTGAAATTCAGACCGGTGAGTCAGCTTTCCCATAATCCATAGTGTGTGGGGTGCACTCAGAGAAGGCAGGTCCAATTCTTATCTGAAGTGATCAGCCAATCAGAGTATACTTCCTGTGTTTCCAAGGGCCTATAGAATCATGGCGTTTGGAGGATGGCCGCGAGGGCGAGGGGTCTACTCTATCATTCATCAGAAGTTCAGAACACATCGCCTTTTTCTCACATCAGCCTCGGAGTTTGCTGTTATTAACCGAGTACCTCAGGCTGCAGTCTAATAAACCATTTTTAGCTCTGTTAGAGGACAGTTGCGTGAAGCAGCATTTGTTTTAGTACTTTAATGAATTGCATATTCATTCAGAAGAAAGTTTAACACATTACAGATTATAGTAGCAACCAGCTGTGATTGTAGTGTGAGGTTCCCAGGCAGGGTGGGAGGGGGCAATGTCTAAGTATGCAGCTACTTTACTGTGTAGCCTTGACTGTTTAACAAGCAAAATCGGGCTAAAAAACATTATTTAAAAGAAGAATCCTCAGCTGTGTCTGATCTCTGTCTGCCTGTCTGTCTCTGTCTAGCTTTGCGGTGAGGATTTGCCATGTGTGGCCCTATTACATAGCCCTCCGTGCTCAAAAACAACAGCTCATGCTGCACCATGCCCAGTTACCATAGCAACAAGGGGCACCGAGGGGACGCCAAGTGGGCCACGGACTGAACCGGCCCCAGCCAGACAGAGTGGAGCCATGCACCAGCTCTTCGGCCTGGTGCTGAGCCAGAGGAACCTGTCCCGGGCAGGTGACCTGTTTTCCTTGGAGGATGCCGAGATCGAGGATTCCCTCTCTCAGGCTCTGGAGGAGATCAAGGCCATATCGTGCTCTCCGGTGTGGACCCCCCCGCCAACCAACTCCCATCAAACCCCAGTTCACTCCACCTGCCTTCATTTCCCACAATGCAGTTTCCCAGCATGCCTTATTCAGTTGAGGCACACTGCAGTTTCCCAGCATGCCTTATTCAGTTGAGGCACACTGCAGTTTCTCAGCATGCCTTATTCAGTTGAGGCACACTGCAGTTTCCCAGCATGCCTTATTCAGTTGAGGCACACTGCAGTTTCCCAGCATCCCAAAGGCCCCAGGAGGATATAAAGCACTTTCTTAGTCCACTACATGCAGAACTCCAGTATATTCCCAAATTAGCACCTTTTGTGGGCCATTTTAGCTGTTATCTCGTTGCTTTTCATCCTTGTCCATGCTGAGCAGTTTTTTCGTTTGCTTCAGAGATGAGCTTCAGAATTCGCCAGCATTCCCTACAGTTCAAGTTCTCATTTCTCATGCAGTTTTATTTATGGGACAAAAACTGCAGCCATTAAGCTGCCATCAAATTAAATATTTAAAATTCATAAGAGCATTGAAATTAATGAAATGCTGAAGGGTTATTTTCAGTAAATCATGACTTTTAGAATCAAATTTATCATTTATCATTTACTGCATCTAACATTTTGTACGCACCGCTAAGGTAAACTAACTGAGAGGTGGCTTGTATGATATGGGCTACCCTCACAGTCACAGGAACAGAAAACATGCACTGGCCCTTTAAGAAAACCAAAATGAAGGGTCAGGTGATGACATTTTTAGGCTTTTGCTCTGTTTTATCCAAGCTGGTTATACTGGCTGATAATCAAATAGCAAGTGAGAGCGATGTGAGTGTTGTTCACAGTAAAACTGATGCAGACACAGGCCATCATTTTAACACATCCAAAGCCTACTCTCTGTGTTATCATATCAGTTTCTGTCGCATATTCCAATTCCTAATTACATGCTTTTGCCTAATAATATGGTGAGAGAATGTGTGACATGTGACAGCAGAACCAAACCCTCTGACTCACACCTGGTTCTTGATTTGTTGGCGGTAGGACTACCTGACCAACGACAACGACCAGGCAGTGGTGGAGATCTGCATCACGCGCATTACCACGGCCATCCGAGAGACACGCTCCATCGAGAGACATGGTGCCGCCTTGGTGTCCCTCTGGGAGTCGTGCCTGGAGCACAATCAGCAACCACAGGGCAAGGACGAGGACACCCCTCACGCCAAGATCGCCTCTGACATCACCAGCTGCATCCTGCAGGTTGGATGCTTAGGGGCGCCAATGATATGCCGCTCACTCCCCTGGTCTGAGGTCATCACTCATGGCACAGTCACGCCCCTATGTGTCACTCCAGGTCACCCCTGGCATAAACACATTGTTTTCTGCCAGTCTGGATCACCCTGTCACTCCATTAATAACTGAAACTCGCCCATAGAGATGCAGCAGAAAAGCCATAATATCTTTCTCGATTTACTCAGTCTGCCGTCTTGCAGACCGCTGATCTCTAAACATGATAATGTGGGACAAACGGCTTAAGAAGTGAGAGAGGGGTTAAGCGGCTTTTATACTGTCCTCATCGCTTAAAATCCACATGATGATGCCTTTCTTTATGGTTTCCTGCTCCTCATTTAGAGCATACCTTACTGCGTGAGACCCCATGTCCGCCGTCATTCCCCAATCTCCTTCCTGCGCTCCTGTGGTCTACAAAGATGGATACATCTTGGCTAGCCGGGAAACCCAGGCTTAATTAGACCGCCACAGATTGTACCGAGAGTTTTGTCAAATGGCTCACTGCTTCTGAGCTATTTGTGGAGCCTTTGATCTGAGTTAGAGGCCTGATGTGGTCTGATCTGTTTTTTTGGCAATCTGAACACCTTGGGGGTATCTACTGTTTTATACAAGTGGGGAGATTCACCCACAGTGCCCCCTGTTGGATGTGAGAGGAATTATATCTGTTCAAGCTGGATTGAGAGTAGCAGTGTTGTTTTCGCGTGGATGGTGTGAATAGAATCATCGGCACCGGTGGCTTTAGTGCTATAAGTGTTTCGTAGCCATAGTGACGGTACATAAGTCAGCCTAATTGGTTGAGCGAGTGTCATAAGCTGTGAGCTTTCTGTATATTCCCATGGTCCACACTAGGGGGCACTAAAGCATTTAAAATAGCTCACCACAGACATAAGCACATGCCAGTACGCAAAGCAGGGACATGCACTGCGTGGGCAGTTAGTGCCTTGCTTTAGTCTGTACCTGTGTCATCTCTTTCAGACCCTGTCCTGATGTGACCCCTCACCCTACCCCAGTCTTCCTGAGTAGGGGTCTTGTTAATTTACTTACAGAGCCTCGCTTTCACACGTTTCAGTCTAGCAGCAGGCTTATGAGGGGGCCTGTAAAGGAATATTCTCCCATAATCCTTTGGAACATGATAAAGTCTTTTAAATATTTCGATATCTGTCTGAGGGGAGCAGAGACTGGCTTCTTCCGCGTTGAGATTTGGACAGACGAAATGTGTTTGGAAGGACAGGCTGCTGTACAAATAACTTCAGGAGTGATTTTGATGGGTGTTGCCCACTCTGTGCCCCCCCACAGAATTACGACCGCCCTCCCGTGATGGCCCTGGCTGTGCCCGTGGCAGTCCGATTCCTCCAGGGCGGGAACAGAGAGCTGTCCCGCAACATGTCCAGTTACCTGTCCCTGGCAGCCATTAGCAAGGCGGAGCTGCTGGCTGAGCACACGGAGGCCATCGTGCGCGCTGTCCTGGGAGGTGAGAGACAGGGCTGGAGAAGTGCCTGGATGGGCAGGTAGGAGGGTACCTATATGGGCAGGAATGAGGGTACCTATATGGGCAGGAATGAGGGTGAATATATGGGCAGGTAGGAGGGTACCTACATGGGCAGGAATGAGGGTGAATATATGGGCAGGTAGGAGGGTACCTACATGGGCAGGAATGAGGGTACCTATATGGGCAGGAATGAGGGTACCTATATGGGCAGGAATGAGGGTGAATATATGGGCAGGTAGGAGGGTACCTACATGGGCAGGAATGAGGGTGAATATATGGGCAGGTAGGAGGGTACCTACATGGGCAGGAATGAGGGTACCTATATGGGCAGGAATGAGGGTACCTACATGGGCAGGAATGAGGGTGCCTACATGGGCAGGTAGGAGGGTACCTACATGGGCAGGAATGAGGGTACCTACATGGGCAGGAATGAGGGTACCTACATGGGCAGGAATGAGGGTGCCTACATGGGCAGGTAGGAGGGTACCTACATGGGCAGGAATGAGGGTACCTACATGGGCAGGTAGGAGGGTACCTACATGGGCAGGAATGAGGGTACCTACATGGGCAGGAATGAGGGTACCTACATGGGCAGGAATGAGGGTGCCTACATGGGCAGGAATGAGGGTGCCTACATGGGCAGGTAGGAGGGTACCTACATGGGCAGGAATGAGGGTACCTACATGGGCAGGAATGAGGGTACCTACATGGGCAGGAATGAGGGTGCCTACATGGGCAGGAATGAGGGTACCTACATGGGCAGGAATGAGGGTGCCTACATGGGCAGGTAGGAGGGTACCTACATGGGCAGGAATGAGGGTACCTACATGGGCAGGAATGAGGGTACCTACATGGGCAGGTAGGAGGGTACCTACATGGGCAGGAATGAGGGTGCCTATATGGGCAGGTAGGAGGGTACCTATATGGGCAGGAATGAGGGTGCCTACATGGGCAGGTAGGAGGGTACCTATATGGGCAGGTAGGAGGGTACCTACATGGGCAGGTAGGAGGGTACCTACATGGGCAGGTAGGAGGGTACCTACATGGGCAGGAATGAGGGTGCCTACATGGGCAGGTAGGAGGGTACCTATATGGGCAGGTAGGAGGGTACCTACATGGGCAGGTAGGAGGGTACCTACATGGGCAGGTAGGAGGGTACCTATATGGGCAGGTAGGAGGGTACCTATATGGGCAGGTAGGAGGGTACCTACATGGGCAGGTAGGAGGGTACCTACATGGGCAGGTAGGAGGGTACCTACATGGGCAGGTAGGAGGGTGCCTATATGGGCAGGTAGGAGGGTGCCTATATGGGCAGGTAGGAGGGTACCTATATGGGCAGGTAGGAGGGTACCTATATGGGCAGGTAGGAGGGTGCCTATATGGGCAGGTAGGAGGGTACCTATATGGGCAGGTAGGAGGGTGCCTATATGGGCAGGTAGGAGGGTACCTATATGGGCAGGTAGGAGGGTACCTATATGGGCAGGTAGGAGGGTACCTACATGGGCAGGTAGGAGGGTACCTACATGGGCAGGTAGGAGGGTGCCTACATGGGCAGGTAGGAGGGTGCCTACATGGGCAGGAATGAGGGTACCTACATGGGCAGGTAGGAGGGTACCTATATGGGCAGGTAGGAGGGTACCTATATGGGCAGGTAGGAGGGTACCTACATGGGCAGGTAGGAGGGTACCTATATGGGCAGGTAGGAGGGTACCTATATGGGCAGGTAGGAGGGTACCTACATGGGCAGGTAGGAGGGTGCCTACATGGGCAGGTAGGAGGGTACCTACATGGGCAGGAATGAGGGTACCTACATGGGCAGGTAGGAGGGTACCTATATGGGCAGGTAGGAGGGTACCTACATGGGCAGGTAGGAGGGTACCTATATGGGCAGGTAGGAGGGTGCCTATATGGGCAGGTAGGAGGGTACCTATATGGGCAGGTAGGAGGGTGCCTATATGGGCAGGTAGGAGGGTACCTATATGGGCAGGTAGGAGGGTACCTATATGGGCAGGTAGGAGGGTACCTACATGGGCAGGTAGGAGGGTGCCTACATGGGCAGGTAGGAGGGTACCTACATGGGCAGGAATGAGGGTACCTACATGGGCAGGTAGGAGGGTACCTACATGGGCAGGAATGAGGGTACCTACATGGGCAGGAATGAGGGTGCCTACATGGGCAGGTAGGAGGGTACCTACATGGGCAGGTAGGAGGGTACCTATATGGGCAGGTAGGAGGGTACCTACATGGGCAGGTAGGAGGGTACCTACATGGGCAGGTAGGAGGGTGCCTACATGGGCAGGAATGAGGGTACCTATATGGGCAGGTAGGAGGGTACCTATATGGGCAGGTAGGAGGGTACCTATATGGGCAGGTAGGAGGGTACCTACATGGGCAGGTAGGAGGGTGCCTACATGGGCAGGTAGGAGGGTGCCTACATGGGCAGGAATGAGGGTACCTACATGGGCAGGTAGGAGGGTACCTACATGGGCAGGAATGAGGGTGCCTACATGGGCAGGTAGGAGGGTACCTACATGGGCAGGTAGGAGGGTACCTATATGGGCAGGTAGGAGGGTACCTACATGGGCAGGTAGGAGGGTACCTACATGGGCAGGTAGGAGGGTGCCTACATGGGCAGGAATGAGGGTACCTACATGGGCAGGTAGGAGGGTACCTATATGGGCAGGTAGGAGGGTACCTATATGGGCAGGTAGGAGGGTACCTACATGGGCAGGTAGGAGGGTGCCTACATGGGCAGGTAGGAGGGTACCTACATGGGCAGGAATGAGGGTACCTACATGGGCAGGTAGGAGGGTACCTACATGGGCAGGAATGAGGGTACCTACATGGGCAGGTAGGAGGGTACCTATATGGGCAGGTAGGAGGGTACCTACATGGGCAGGAATGAGGGTACCTACATGGGCAGGTAGGAGGGTACCTACATGGGCAGGAATGAGGGTACCTACATGGGCAGGTAGGAGGGTACCTACATGGGCAGGTAGGAGGGTGCCTACATGGGCAGGTAGGAGGGTACCTACATGGGCAGGAATGAGGGTACCTACATGGGCAGGTAGGAGGGTACCTACATGGGCAGGAATGAGGGTACCTACATGGGCAGGTAGGAGGGTACCTACATGGGCAGGTAGGAGGGTACATATATGGGCAGGTAGGAGGGTGCCTACATGGGCAGGTAGGAGGGTACCTACATGGGCAGGAATGAGGGTACCTACATGGGCAGGTAGGAGGGTACCTACATGGGCAGGAATGAGGGTACCTACATGGGCAGGTAGGAGGGTACCTATATGGGCAGGTAGGAGGGTACCTATATGGGCAGGTAGGAGGGTACCTTCAGCCAACCAGTTGAGTACTCTGTGAATGTGACTCTTTATAACAATCTGGTTGGTTGAAGCAAAATCTCAGCCTGGATTCGTGTTCTGAGCTTGAATTTTCCACCACTGCCAAGGAATAGGTCTCCTGCACAGATGTTCACTGCCTTAAGAACGGCTGACGTAAGAAGTGAATAAAAAACAATGGAGGGAGTAAAAGATTAAGTTGCCAATAGGTTAAAGGAGTGAAAGGAACAGCTGTTTAATTACAGCGGGTTGATTAAATGGGTGGGTCGTGCAGAGACCTTTTGTAATGTTTCTGTTTGGAAATGTTGGCTGGCTCAGATGCTACTTTTTGAAAGTTCCTGATACAGGGGGGACGGGGGACGGTGGCGTTTGAGCAGAGCCAAGGTGCCACCAAGAGGGTATAGCTCAGAGGCGGTGGGATAGAGCAGTGAAGCCCCTACCCTTCCCTGTTTGGATTTGGTTTTAGCGCAGTGGGATAGACAGCTTGTGCTCTGTGATTTGTATGTGCGGTTGGGGATGGGGGGTATGGGGAGGGCAATTTATTATGTACACCCCCCTCCCTTGGGGTCAGGAGAGTCTCACCTGCAGTATCCTGAGTGACTCATTAGCACAGTCAAACTTAGAAGGAAATACTTATTTAAGGAGAAGGGCTTGCAGCCTGAGTTGATTCTGGCTGGGAGACGAAGCCGACGTCATGGCTGTGCTTGTGCAGGACCCGGGATGATGCGGCCGACTGGGTCAGAGAGTGTCGGGCCCTTGGCGAGTTTGTTCAATTACTACAGAGCAAATTCTGTTTTTCTCTTACTCTCAAGTCCTTTATTCGTCATTCAATAGCATTTTGTACACATTACATTTATCTTCATTCCGAAAAATAGAATATAAAACACTCTCCGCAGTTTCAAAAATGGTCAGAACAAACACTGTAAACATTTCTTCTTAATTACTCTCCTTAATTATTGCCATTGTAAACGTCCTTATAAATTCAAAGGTTATACATTTTAGGCATTATTGTGTTAAAGTGAGAAGGTAAATAAGTCTTTAGATGAATCACAGATGGTCCAGTTTAAGGCTCTGGGTGAAACGCTCCTGCTCCTTTTACAGACACGGTAATGGTTATCAGAGGGTTTGTAAATGGAAAACATTCCTGTATTTGTGAGCAAACTGCAGTCTTTTTCATGAGCAGTTCTTTATTTCGGGGGGGGGGGGGGGGGCTGGCTCGTGTGTTGTTGCTCAATTGCGTGTTGAGCAATGGTGAGGTGGGGGGCAACGTCAGCCAGTGAATTGGGCTCCCCCGTGTGGTATGATCTCGGAGATGCCCCACCCTACCACGTTGCCCCTGGTGCTGCAGGCCCCCCCCCGGCTGGCCTGCTGTGAGATTTCGTCATCTCCCAGCACCTGGTCCCATGCGTTGACCCCTGTCATTTTCCCAGCAAAGGCCAGGTGTGAGTTAAAGCTGTCATCGAATCCAGCAATGCTACAGCAGCCGTTCTTCTCCTGCCCCAGCAGCATAGCACCCCCCCTGGGGAGGGTGTGGTTCTCAGCCACGCCCGGGAAGCTGGCGGCCTTGCGGCCGTCCACCCAGAGTGAGGCCAGGCCCTCGTCAGAGCTCCAGGTGCCGCAGTAGTGTACCCAGCGGCCCGGCACCACCACCTTCTGGGCCTCCACCAGGTGGGCTTCTCCACCCACGGAGAAGCGGGCAGTGTGGCCACTGAGCAGCAGCTGGATCTCCTGTGGGTTGCTGCGCGTCCCGTAGGAGAACAGCACCGTCTTGTTTAGTGTGTCGGTGGCCTTGGCCCACAGGCAGACGGTGAAGGAGCTCAACGACATGGACGAGTCAGGCACGACCGAGGCGAAGATTCTCTTGGAGCGTAGGGGGAAAAGGAGGGCCATCTCGCAGCCTGAGAGTGATGGGGGCAGGGAAACAGACAGTGAGGGGGCGGGGAGAGAAGCAGGGGGTGGGGAGACAGATAGGGAGAGGGGCAAGGGGACAGACAGGGAGGGGGAGAGAGAGGCAGAGAAAGAGAGACAGGATGGGTGGGGAGAGAGATGGAAAAAGAGTGAGGCAGAGCGGGGAAAGAGAGGGAGGGAGGAAGGGAGGAAGAGAAATGGATGAAAAGAGGAAAGAGAATCAATATACAGGAGATTGCAGAAGACAGACTGCAACAGCCTTCATCATCAGTCTGCAGTGCCCCTTCATGTAAAAACCCAGCCTGTATGCATGTATAACCCGGCCTGTACGCGTGTATAAACCCGACCTGTACGTGTGTATAAACCCGGCATGTACGCGTGTCTAAACCCGGCCTGTACGCGTGTATAAACCCGGCATGTACGCGTGTCTAAACCCGGCCTGTACGCGTGTATAATCCCGACCTGTACGCGTGTATAAACCCGGCCTGTACGCGTGTATAAACCCGGCATGTACGCGTGTCTAAACCCGGCCTGTACGCGTGTATAAACCCGACCTGTACGCGTGTATAATCCCGACCTGTACGCGTGTAAAATCACGACCTGTACGCGTGTATAATCACGACCTGTACGCGTGTATAAACCCGACCTGTACGCGTGTATAAACCCGGTCTGTACGCGTGTATAAACCCGGCCTGTACACATGTATAAGTACCTGTGTATAAACCCAATTTGTACTTCTGTATAAACTTGGCCTGTATGCGTGTATTGGGCCTGTGTTTATTTTCCTTTCTGTTCACTAATTAGCTTCCATTTGGCGCTTCCTGACTGCCAGGCTCTGTTTTTATTTGAAGACATTATTCACTGTTTAATTTCAATAGCCTAGTATTTCACTGAGAAACAACCCCAGCAGCCTTCAGCATTGTAGTCCTTAAGGACTACACCACCTGCTGGCCACTAAATGCCAAGCAGCTGTTCTTTCTCCTTTCAGCCAATATCTAACAAGCATTGAGAGTAGACCTCCCACATGCGAATGCCCCAGCAAAACACTGCTGGCCTGCATCCCATCATGCACTGGGACAAAGCCCATTTGCCCCCCCCCCCCCCAGCCTTCAAGGGCAAGTGGTGAGGATCAGCAGTGGAAACAGAGGATGGAGTCAATGTGATCCTGTGTGTGGAGGCTGAATGAGGGTTCTTTTAGTAAAACGCTCCTAATCTTCTTTACCAAAAAAGCCTTTATTAAAAGTCTTTTAATTTATCCCGATATATGAGCTTCAGCACGAAGCTTCTGTTGTTTTTTGTGCCCAAGAGATAAAAATCTGCTAATCCTTAATTTTCCCCTGGCCATCTGACATTAATATCACGTGTCCTGAATGGAGCCTCAGGAGGTCGTTCTTCCACGTTCGCCTCCACTTTCCCTCGACCCAAAGACCTGCTGCCTGTCTCTGGTTCTCCACTAACAGGATGACGTCGTCTGTTTCCCCTTATCGGACGCCTTAGTGCTCTTGAGGTCCCTGAGTGTGACAGTTTACTGTCAGATTCATGGTACCCGGGTCATTTGACTTGGACCAGAATGTGCATCCAGTGTTTGGACCAGAATGTGTATCAAGGTTTTAGGAGACACGCTGCGCCTGGCTTAGTGAGGAGGATTTATTAAACACAGGCACGCTAATTGAGTTATGGCCATGAAGATGCTAGTAATTAAGCTTCAGTGTTATCGCCATGGCGACGGATACAGGAAATGGCACTCACCCTGTGGCAGAGAGTTCTGTGCCGCAGATGCTATTTCAGTTTGGATCTTCTGGAAGTCTTTGGCCATGGCTGTGAGCATCCTCAGCACCTGGCGACCGTCTCCGTCGGTAACGTCATTGTTTACGGTGTTGGAGGTGCTATCCTTCCTGCCTGGCCCTGCCCCCAAGTTCTGGATGGAGGCCAGGATCTGCTCCAGGAGCTGCTGCTGGTTCTCGGTCTTTTGAAGGAGCAGCATCATCCGAGCGGTGTGCAGCCCCAGGGTGGCCTCCAGCCATCGCCGGTCACTGTCGTCGCAGCTGGCGCAGGCCGAGGCCACGCCCTCCATGCTGAGCAGCAGCTCCCCTCGCTGCGCCCGCAGCTCGGCGCGCAGCAAGTCGTCCATGCTGTGCTGCAGCATGGTCTCGTGCATCTGCGAGTTCTCCAGCATGGAGAAGAGCTTGTCCCATTTGGTCAAATCACTGACCTCACATGGCGTCTCCGTGGTGGTATCTGGATGTGGAGGGGGGGGGGGGGCGGGATCAGAAAGCACAGAGAGCCATCAAGGGGGGGGCATTGAAAGGCTGAGGGGGTCAGACTCCAAAACGGGATATCAATAAATTTTTGAGTTTCTGAGACACAATCAGTAATGCCCTGTGATGAAGTTATATCACCTTACGGGTTTTAAAAGCGGCTGAATACCTATATCTACATTCACTCTGTTCTCTGAAGAGCAAATTTCCGAAACTCATTCGGCCCGTTTTCTGTTGTTTCTGAGATGAGACCGTCAATGACCTAAATCTGCCTTCCTCACCATATGTTACAGTATCGGGAACCAAAACTCACTCAGTCCTCATGTCACCAAAGAACTGTCGTAACATTCCAAAGGGTCCACAGAAATGTTCTTGAAAATATTTTGAAATCTCGTCTACACTTCGGGGCTGACATGTTAATATTCTATAGATTTAGTCTGTGTATCTGTTGTGAACCCCCCCCCCCCCCCCCCCCCAGTCACTGCTGATTGACGTGTAACCCGTAATCTCTAATCTCTAACTTTTTAATCAACACCGATTACATGTACTCAAGCTTAATCAGAGTCCGTCAAACCCCCTTGAAGTCCTCACCAAAACCCCAAAACCAACCCCCTCCCCCAAATTGTCTTTTTCCAATTCCAGCATCGTCACATACACCGGGAGAGCGGAACGGGAGAATTTGGTGAGCCGCTCACCTTCCTGCTGATCCAGTTCAAGGATGTTGTTGTAGAAGTTTTCATTGTTGCCATACATCATGTCTTCACCGTAAGCGCACACCGGCCCGGTGCAGGACAGGCAGAGCACACCGGCAGCTATCAGAGCCCATATCGCAGCCATAGTCAAGCTCATTCTCCGTGGAACAGCGTCTCTCAGTGCAGCGCGCAGAATGAGCCAGGAGATCTGTCCGCGAGTCTATATAAACACAGCGACACCGGAAAGTGACTAATGCTTTGCTGGAGGTACCATGTGTGTTGTAATCAGACATAAGTGCTTCTGCTGGTCGGCGGTGGGGGCGGGGGATAAGATCCCCAACTTTCCCCCCCTTTGGTGTATATTGCATGGATGGATGAGATGCAGAATGGAGCCAGTTTTTTTTTTTGTTGTTTTTTTTCTCTGCCTCCCCCCATGCCCCGTTTGTGGGGAGCGAGGGGTGGGGTGTGTAATGTCTTCCTCATGAGGCCCCCCGGTTCTCGTCCCGTTCCCCACATGTGAGGGGGAGGTTCTGAGGCCCCGGGGCTGGACAGAGGCCAAAGGCTGCTGAAAGCCAGAGGTCCGGACAGGACCGGGACCGGGACCGGGACTGGGTGGGGGGGAGGGGGGACAAGCGTCCCTCTGAGGGCGTAAGCAAAGCCCGCTGACACCAGAGTAAGCTGGAGGTCTGGCGGTCCCCACAGGCTCGTGGAAGCATCCCCCTGCCCTCCCCCCCATCACGCAACACGTCCCTTTGTCCCCGGACACTGCCGGCCTGCCGTTTCAGGCCCTCAGCAGGTTACCTCATAGTTCGGCTCTCAGGTATAAATCTGTAGCCAAATGAGCAGCAATGGGAGCCCAGGCTGAAATCCTAGACCCCCCCGGGGGTCCTGCTTGATGTAGCCAAATAATGATGCCGTGGATGCTAATGTGTGCTGCGTGGCGGACGTTCACCCCGGCCAGCGTGTTTGGTCTGGCTGGTGGATTGTTTTTTTGAAAATGGAAGTGACCTTTGGAGTTTTTTCCTCTCTTCTGCGGCCAGATCCTGATATTCCAGAGCTGCTCTTACCAGACGCGCTCAGGCTCCTGGACCACACGGTTACCACACCATGCTGTTTGACCTCCCCGCCTGACGTAGGACCACATGAGCTCCGGATCACACCCTAAGTCCATTTGATTTTTTGTGGGATGTTCAGAGAGATCCTCCCACGAATTCACTCTTTTGAGGAGTGCCCCACACTCCGCCCAGTGTCCAGTGGCTTCTTGACAGAGCTAGCAGTTCTGTTCTGCAGACTCATAGTTATTTAATTAAGCTGGCCTCACAGGCAGGGCCATACACATGTGGGCATGTTTAATGTGCTTGTAACCTCTTAAAGATGGAAGCATGAGCCACGATGACTGCCTATGCATCTAGTAGGGCTGCCTGGCATTGGGGGTGGTTTAAGATTATCACAGAATCAGCAGAATAGTCACATGTCCATTACACATTAAGCAAGGTCCTTAAACCCCCCCCCCCCCCCCCTTTATATACAGTACTGTGCAAAAGTCTTAGGCAGAAAGAAAGAAATGATGTTTAAATGACCTTCAGGTTGGTATAAAACTATGCTATTATACCTGTAAGAGTATGTTAGCTTAACAATGTGAAACCCTCTGCTAAAATCACCCCATTATTTCCAGCAACCATACAGATACACTCATGTATCCTTTGACTCGACCTTGTTTAGCTAATCGGTATCTCATTGACTTTTCATAACTAATTAAGTTAATTAAGTGAGCTGGTGATGAAATTTAATAAATAGTGGCTGAGGTGCCCCTGTGGAGAGGTTTGGGAACTGAAGCGGTGTTCATCTAGCCATCCAACTAACCTTTTGGAGAACAGAAGAAAATTTTGCTAGTTTTTATTGTGTTACTCTTAATTTGCATATGCTCTGATGTTAAATGGTGTTTTTTTTTCTGAGCAAATATGCACTTACTACCCAGATAAATAACTTCAACACATTTCTTTTGACTGTCTAAGACTTTTGCACAGTACAATTTATATGTGTGTGTATCTCTTTAAAAGGAGAGCATGATGGGATATTTGAAAACACCCATAATTTAATGTTCCCGTCCTCACGCTTAAAAATGGCAAATAAAGCTCACTGTCAGTTTAAAAGCCCGTATTATCCGAAGCCCTGTGGGTCCCCAGGCTGTGTGCGCCGCCGTCTGCTCCATCCTGCACATGGCTGTGTGGGAGCTGGCTGGCTTTTAGCTCTTATTGTATGTGCTATATGTCTAGAGCTGGTCTCCCCAGATCCATCATATAAAGTGGTGGGTGTCTAATGTCCCCGTAAAACTGTGCTCCCGTATTTAAAAACAAGCGTGTGCTCACGGCCCCCCCTCCCACATGCATTTTTTCAGTGCCTTATGGAAAGTAGAAAGACTCCAGATGCTTGGAAGTCCTCCTGAAGGGGCACAGGAGTTCAGATGTGTTCGGTTCCCACAGCCCAAGAGCTGGGCCAGTGGCAGCCAGTGATGAGGGGCGAGCAGCACACTGCGCTCTGTCGGCTAGCGGACCAGCGCTCACAGTTCAGTAGAACCGTGAATATGCCCAGCATTTTCCAGTGAAGTCCGTACTTCCGCAGAGTGAAGTCCGAGCTCTCTCAGAAGCCCAGGACAGGCTGGCTGCATCTTCTCAGAAAGCTAGCATGAAAATGACATCCATGGAGATACGGGGGGGTCCTTGATGACGACGTCTAAGGCCCACGGAGAGCGGGTGCTAAGTATCTCCACACTGGGATGTGGAACACTCCACACTGGGATGTGGAACACTCCACACTGGGATGTGGAACACTCCACACTGGGATGTGGAACACTCTATCCGTCTCTCCTTTACAGGATGTTAACCAGCCACCTTCCATTCATCATGGAAGCTTCCATTCAGCATGGGCATTACTGTAGCCAGCAGTTCACCAGAGTAAATAGCTCACTCATCAGAGTGTTAAAGAGGTTCAGGATCAGCTTGCAGTTGAGCTTGGAATAATGAGGGTGAGGTGTCCTTTATCCTGGCCTTTGTCCCTCTGACTGGTTGAGGTTTTTCCTCTGATGCACTATATGGACAATAGTTTTGGGACACACCTCTTAATCATTAAATTCAGATGTTTCATTCAGACCCATCGCCACAGGTGTATAAAATCAAGCGCCTATCCATGCAGTCAAGTTTACAAACATTTATGAAAGAGTGGGTGGTTCTGAAGAGCTCAGTGGATTCAAGCGTAGTAGGATGCCAGTTTTGCCATAAGTCAGTTTGTGAAATTTCTTCCAGGCTAAGATATTCCGCGGTGGAAGCATATAGGAACAGAAATGCAGCCACGAAGTGACAGACCACGTAAAGTAACAGAGTGGGGTCTCCAGGTGCTGAGGTGCACGGTGCGTAAAAGTTGCCAACACTCTGTGGACTCAATAACTGCAGAGTTCCACACTTCCTCTGGCATTAACCCCAACACAGAAACTGTGCAGCAGGAGGTTCATGGAATGGGCTTCCATGGCCGAGCAGCTGCATGCAAGCCTCACATCAGTAAGCCCAATGCCAAGCATCGGATGGAGTGGTGTACAGCACGCAGCTACTAAGCTCTGGAGCATTGGAAACGTGTTCTGTAGAGTGACGAATCACGTTTCTCTGTCGGGCAGTGTGATGGACGAGTCTGGGTTTGGTGGATGTCAGGAGAACGTTACCTGCCTGACTTCATTGTGCCAGCTGTAGTTTGGTGGAGGAGGGATAATGGTATGGGGGTGTTTTTCAGGAGTTAGTCTGGGCCCCTTAGTTCCAGTGAAGGGAACTCTTAATGCTTCAAGACATTCTAGACAATTCTATACTTCCAACAACATGGGAACAGTTTGTGAAAGGCCCTTTTCTGTTCCAGCATGACTGTGCCCCAGTGCACAAAGGAAGGTCCATAAAGACATGGTTGAGTGAGTTTGGTGTGGAAGAACTTTACTGACCTGCATAGAGCCCTGACCTCGACCCCACTGAACACCATTGGGATGAATTAGAATGGAGATTATGAGCCAGGTTTTCATGTCCAACATCAGTACCTGCCCATACAAATGTCCTTCTGGATGAATGGGCAAAAATTCCTACAAGCACTCCAAAATTTTGTGGAAAGCCTTTCCAGAAGAGTGACAGCTATTATAGCTGCAAAGGGGGGAGCAGCTCCATATTGATGCCTGTGGATTTAGAATGTGATGTTGTAAAAGTTACTGTGTGTCTTTCTCATCAATCACATGCCCAGTGGAAAAAATGTGGATTGTGTCTGGTCACATCCCAAATAGAAATTTGTAGATTTTATTTTTCAAGTTGGTCACATCCTGAGTAGAAAGTTGTAGATGGTGTCTTTCACGGTGGTGAAATCCTTATTAGTGAGCTGTGTATTTCTTCCATATGATAATCACACCAAAGTTCACACAGCTAATCCCACCTCCACACTATGAATTCCAGAGGGGGTTGAGGTAGTGGATGTTGACACGGTCCTTGCTGGTCTGTCAGTTGCAGATCCCTGCCATATGTCTGGCACACGATTGAGAATATCGAACAGCCAAGCGCTCCTGCACTCTGCTAATGACTGTGTTTCTCATTCAGCGCTCTCGCTGGAGACCAGTCTGTCATTATACCAAACTGATGATTGTATTAGCTGCATGAACATTGGTCAAATTATTTCTCCAGGGCCTCGCTGTACCTTCAGCGTGTGCTGTCCACAGGAACGAGAAGCCTTGTGGATCTGATGCACTGATTGGTTGATTGATTAGTCAGGTGGGTAATTTATCCTGCCCAAGACATACAATGTCCAGGGGACATTGCAGGGGATAGAACAGTGTCCATATTATACTGTTATGGATTTAAATTCAGTAGCTTAGCCTGAACCTACATCCTCACTGCTGAGAATGAGTTCATAACTGGACCCCCCCCACGCCCCCACCACAGGAAACCACATGCTACTGCGGGTCCTGCCTTCTGTGTACAGGAAGCAGCCTGAGGCCATTCACCAGCACACGGATGGTCTGGCGGCGATGATGTCACAGCTGGCGCAGCCAGAACAGCAGCACCTACTCCGGCTGATGCTGATGGTTGCCAAGCAACAGCCCCTGGTGAGTGACGCCCACAAGTTAACCTCCCGGTAGACTAAAAAGTTAATAAACTAATATGTTTGACCTCACACCACTTCATAAATTATGATGTTTTTTTCACTCAAGGCCTCTTCCACGTGTACTGCAGGACGGAAGGAGGATGGATCTTCGTGTGCTTGAAAATGCATAATCAAATTCTCCCTCCATATTTATGATTTTCCATCATGGTTAAAAACATATAGCCTACAAGAAAACTAGAAGTTAAAGGATGACGCAGAATTCCGCCTTTCTTGGTGTGGCTCTGTCACATCACCTGTTTGTGTCTGTGTCCCTGTCCAGAATGGGCTGTGTGCTGCCTTCCTATTACAAGCAGGTTTTGGTAAATGTGCCCGAAATAGAAAGACTGGTCTTCCTGCCAGTCCTGCCTGGAATGAGAGAGTTATACAGAGCTGAAGTGGGTGGCTCAGATTGGACCAATAGGAGCCCTGTGGCTCTGGGCCAATCACTGCTCTCCTTTGGCTGCTCATGGGATTTCTGATGGAACTGGAATGTTTGCAGTAGGGTCCTTTCTTGGCCTCTTTTTTCCAAGCGTTTATTGTGAATTGTTCTAATAAAATGCTGACTTTATATCACCGCTGTAGAATAATGCTGTACAGTAGCATGTCTGCTTGCTGTTTTTCAGATCTCTCACCTCCTGCTCCCTTCTGCTCCTTCTTTGCTCCTTCTCTCATTTTCGTCACCCGTCTTTGCCCCATCCCGCCCGTGCAGGCGCTAAGGTCGACGGTGGCCTCGCTCGTCACACACCTTAGCGATCCTCTACTGAATGACGGCCTGCTGACAGTACTGGTGGGCGTGTCCCAGGCCAGCCCCGCCTCCCTCGCCTCGCATCTGACCACCCTCAGGGTTGCCGGGCAACGTTTTCCCAACCTCCTGGGCCACATCGTCAAGATCCACGGGGCCGTGGGTCTGACAGACGAGGTGGGCGTTGCCTCCAAAGCCACATCCCCTTCCCCTAGCCAATCGCTGGCCTGCCTGGCTCTTCACAGAACACAATGGCCCTGCTCCTGGTCACCACTGTTGTATTGCACAAGTATCTTTTTCCAGTTTAAGTCTCTCTTTCTCTATCCATCACTTCCAAAAATTGCGGTTAGCTCGAGTCTCCATTTTCTGACTATTAATTATCACATAGAACAGACTCAAAAGTTCTTGGAAGTTCTCCAAGACCTGTGAAGGCTTAACTCCACTTTTGGCCACCTCTGTAACCCCGTCACCTTTGGTGGACCTGCTGTTACCCATAATGCTCAGCTTTCTCTGTACGTACAGCACTCTGTGTTAACAACAACGTCCTCTACTTTTCCATACATAATTTTCTTTGGATGACACTGGTTACTTCTTTGAAGAAACTTATACTTGAAATTCAAAGACATTCATGGCATGGAGCTGAGGGTCCTGAGAGGATTGTGTCTGCAAGGGAGCATTAACTGACCATTGCTGGAGCTAATGTCAACCCGTGGACGGTAAAGCAGAGACGGATTATTAAGTAACTGTCATCCGTGCGAAACGTGAAGCCACTAGATGACACCATAAGTGAAAACAGATTTCACAATGCCGAAGACAGCGGACCTCCGGGGACCCCTGCCGTAGACTCGGGCCGAGCAGAGTGGTGGGCCACCGTGACTCATTAAGGCTGTGTGTTGGTGTCGGGTTTCGCTGCACAGCATTCGAGCTGCAGTTAGGAAAAGCAGGAGCGACGTGGATATCTGGGCTTTTCCGGATCACTCACATCCCTTCGGAGCAACACCAGGAGAGCTGATGGTTCGGATGGTTCCTGGAATTTGTCCTGCGGGCCCATTGGAAATGACGGGTCGAATGGATTCCTTCCCCAGGGGGGGCGGTGCTGCTGGTTGGGAGTTTCTCATGTCATGTCGCAAAGAACATCCCCCCCCCCTGGGCATCTGTCGTTCACACAATGGCTGTTTCTTTCTTTTTGGCATGAAGTGTTTTTAACATGCATTGTCGTAAATGGTCAGATATAAATTTCCAATCGGTAGTGGGAAAAAAAGCATTCATATGAAGTCCGTGTGTCATGTGTGAGTGTTCCGGGTGTGATGAATGCCCAAACGGGGGGGTTGGACAAACATGGCAACCCACAACGTGACATGAAACAGCAGCGATGACTGTGAGCTGGTACAAGGAATAAGGGCACCATTGGCAGGACACCAAAGCTACGTGGGACTTTTCTGGAAGCATTCAGGGCTGAAAATCTGGCAGAAAGGGCTGTTTTGTGAGGAACAATAACGTTACTGATGGCTGAGACAGAGATGGCCATCTTTGTGTTTTTGCTTTTGCGATGGGGGGGCTGCCTTGCGGAGGGGAGGGCGCGCCTGGGATTTGGGTGCTTTTTCCACATCGAAGATGGAGAAGTACCAGACCCCATACCGTGAATGTTCGGAGGGGCACTAACATCGGGGCTGACCCTTAGCCACAGCGCCCCCTCTGGCCGCATCTGGAGTGTCCAATTGTTCAATTGTTGAAATGAGGTTAGCTGGTTAAATTGGGCTTTTGTGAAGGGGTGACTAACAGGCTTTAAATAAAAGGTTAAACAAAGACTCCCAGAAGACAAAGAAACAATATGTGGGCAGTACGTGGTTTTTTAACGCACTGTTTGTTTTTCCGGAGCCTGGTGCCAGTGAATCCGAGCTTTGCCAGTGTTTTATTCAGTCACGGGCGAGCCAGAGAGTCTCTTATAGCTCTGTGGTCTGAGGCCGCCTGTGTCTCAGACAGGGCTGGTCTGCCCCATAGGCAACATAGGCGAGAAGCAGAATCTTGCCTAGGGTGTCAGAACACTTACAGTAGGCCTGCCTCTGGTCTCAGAGTCTCACAGATATCTGCTTTGGGGGGGGGCATAAGATGGCTGCAAGTATTTCAGTGATTCTGTTAAGAGGGCGTGTGCAGTACATATGTGGAAATGACCAGGCAAGTGGATGGGAACGCAGGGAAGTTAGAAGGTCCCTAGACTCTGTACACGGGTCTGGTTGGTCGTTTTATTGTGGAAATGTTGCAGAAATTCTAGAAGAATGTTAGGATAATGTTGAGGAGTGTCTTAAGTCTGGGACTGTGGGCTGTTGAGTGTCCATCTGACCAGGCCCCAGGCCTTAGTTGCCCATGACCCACATCAGCCCTCTCCACCCCCCTCTCCAGGCTCTGGCTCGCAGCTCCCTGCAGTACCTGGTGTCCCTGCTGGGCAGCATGGAGCACAGCGTCCACCACACCCTACTGCAGGAGATCCATGGCCTGACCAGCTGCTTCTCCTCGATCCAGGGCAGCGAGGCCAGCGAGGACGTCTTCCGCATGAGCCGCAACTTCACCGCCATCGCCCATCTGCTTGACCACCAACTGGACCTCCAGTGCCCCCAGCCATCTGGGTACAACACCCTCTGATACCCCACACTGACACCTCCCTCTGTCCTTGTCCAACAGCCAGCCGAGACCACCTGTTAGTTGGGATCAGTCCTGTTTAAGCCCTTTGTCATAAGATGGACCACAAGTGATAGTTCTGGCTTGACGTGGCCGATAGGTTCTGAGAACCCTATCATGAATACCTTTTCTTAAGTGTAAAGTAGCAGTAGAAAAGCAGGTCTCCTTACTACGAGCCTAATTTAATTCCTTTCTGGGTTTTTAGGACCAACTCCGCATATAAAACTTAAACAAGTTGTACGGGACCCATTTTCTCCCTGTGTATCATTTATTTAATTCATTTATTACTTTAGTGGACTCTCCAATCCGAGATGTCATTCCACAGTCTGGAAGCCACTTGCTCTCAGCCTTGACCGACCAGGGCGCCCTCGTTTGCTGCTGCCAGGAGCCCCCCCCCCCCGCCCCAGCATTTCTCTGAAGCTGTGACTGAGGGATGCTGGTTGTGCTCACTGCTGGGGAACGAGAGCTGCCCCATACGGTCCCTCCTTATGGGCTCCAGCTTGGGCTACTGCCATTTTGGGGAACCAGGGCCAGGAAGTCGAGACTCTGGGCAACTTCCAGGCTGCGTTTGATGATCTTAAGACCGACAGACAGGCAGGGACTAGACTTCTTAGGTTACATCATGCTCAGCAGCTGATTGTACCCTCAACATGGGGGTGGTGTGAGGCTCAGAGGGTTAGGATGCTGTGCCGAAGATCGGAAGATCACCAGGTCAAACCCAGTGGTAAGTCAACTGATTTCACCGTTGGGCCCTTGAGCAAGGCCCTTAACCCCCGACTGCTCCAAGAACCGGCTCACCCTGTCTTCCCGATTGTGTATCACTTTAGATAAAAGCTTCTGCTAAATAAATAAATGTAAATTACCGATTCTTGTCTGTGCCACCAAACTGAGATTGGCTGGCAAGATGGAGGGGAGACTTCGAACTCGATCATTCACCTTTGCCGGTGGTCAGCGTGGCTCTTTTGTTATTTGCTGTTCTGTTTGTGTTTGTCTCTGCACTTGGGACCCCATATGTGATTGGTAGGTTAGCACTAAACACCCCTGTCTTCCATTGTTTGAAAGTGTCTGCCTCAGTCACATGACCTGCTGATGTCGTTCATGGAATGTTTCTTTGTGTACTCTTCTTCATAGTGGTTCTCTATCTTGTTTCAGTCTGGGTTTCCTGGCCAGTCTCTCCCATCTGACCAGGCATAACGAGGACACTTTTCTAAATAGGTTTTCTACCTTTTCTGTTTTACATTCTCGCACTCATGGGAGATAAGATTGGAACGGCAAAAACATTTAAGCGTCTTGCCATGGGGCTTTCTCTCAGTAAAGAAAATTTGAAATTTCACTTTTGGCCTTGATGCTGCTTGTAAAGTCAAAAGAAAGTTCAGAATCTAATTTTGAAAGGTTCCGCAGCTCTTATTAGGGGAGCTGGCACTGACGAGGCCGCTCAGGCACTCCGGGCTGCTGTACCAGGAACATTTCGTCCACCACGTATCCAGCTTGGGGTCTCTCTGGAATTAGAGACTTTTACAAGGAAATACTCAGAATGTAAAACAGCTGAAGACGGGGACGAAGGTCTCCTGGATTGGATACACTTATCAGCGTCCTGCTCACTGTTCTCACATTTTCCCCAGCTACACACACACACACACACACACACACACGCACACACACACGCACAGAAACAAGCCCTTTCCGGATCCATTATGGTGTGGTACTTGAACTTCTGCAGATGGAGTCTTCTGACTGAGTGTCTGTTGACTTAGCTAATCTGTGTGTCTGTGTGTGTGTCACAGGGAGGATGATGAGGCGGAGGAGTTCCCGAAGCCATTTGACCTGGGGTCTGAGGCAAGCAGGAGGGACCCTGAGGAAAGGCCGCAGATTAAGATCCAAGCATTCGAGGAGAAGCTGGACGAAGAGGGGGAGCTGAAAGCTGAGTCATCTGGACCACAGCGGCGCAATAGTACTGGCCAGACGGCCCGCGATGAACGGCGCGAGATGCGCTTCAACAGGTGTGTCAATTCACAGCTTGAGATAGTGTCAGGCAATCTATAGCTTGAGAAAGTGTGTCAGGCAGTCTACAGCTTCAACAGGTGTGTCAGTCTACAGCTTCAGGCAGTCTGCAGCTTCAGAAAGAGTGTCTGGCAGTCTGCAAGGTCAGTAATTGTCAGGCAGGCTGCAGCTTCAACAGGCGTGTCAACACAGGGCTCTTCCTCAGGTCCAGAAGCCTTGCTTTGCAAGCGGTCCGCTCGCGGTCCATCAACCTGGACAACGGGCAGGATGAAGCAGCCGTGGAGAAGGGTGTAGAGGGGACTCCGGCAGAGAGGTCTGCCAGTCCGGTGCATCAGGAGAGGACCGTTACTCTGCAGGCCCACATCCCTGCTGCATCCACGCTGCAGGACCCCGGCTCAGGGGGAGAGGGGCAGGCCACAGGAAGTGACACGCAGGACAGGGACAGAGACCAGCTCTGGCTCCACATGAAGGACAATGCCGAGCGGATCCGGGCCTTCTGTGCAGACGCAAGCAGACACATCCCTTCACCAGATCAGTGTGTAATCGAAGGTGAGTGCTGCAATCAGCCAGTTTACCATAGCCCTGTGTACTTTATGATCCTTTATGAGTCCCGTTTTACCATACGGTCAGCCCATTTACCATACGGTCAGCCCGTTTACCATACGGTCAGCCCATTTACCATACGGTCAGCCCATTTACCATACGGTCAGCCCATTTACCATACGGTGTCCCCCCCATAAAGCTCTGTTTACCACAGAGTCAGTTCCGTTTATCCTGCTGTCCATCCCACACAATTTGTAAATTTTAAGTGTAAATTCAGCTCCTATGATTTGAGATTATACGCTGGATTTCCCTTTTGTTGGCAAAGGGGGCAGAGAATGCCAGATATGAGATTTGGAATTGCTCATTTCTCATTCAGCGTAAATCTTTCCACTGAGTATGTTTAAACTGAAAACATCTGGATGTGGAAATATTTATACTCCGGCTCTCTTTGGGGGAGCAGGAGGAACCACTCGCTTGCACTGGGCCTGAACATGTTCATCAGGCAGCCCCCGGGCATTCGGGGGCCTTGCAGGGGTTCCGCCATTACTCTGAGATCAGGGTGGATGTTGCCGGGCAACACCCATCACTGGCACCCCCTCCTTCCTGTCGGGCCAAGTGCCCTTGCCTCCACTGCAGCCAGTGGTCCGCAGTGCCCTGGGGTCCACAGTAGGACGTTGCAGGAGTCCTTTTAAACTTGTAGTGAAACTTGACAACATGTATCATGGATACTATCAGACATTGTTCTTAGCCACCAAAGAGTCAGAGTGATACTCTCTACTCTGCATCTAATTATTTAACGCCTCAACATCCATAAGAGCTAAAATACTCAAGGCAGATCCTCCCCCCCAATTTAGTTCGCACATTAGTGCTGTGGGGCCCCCACATCTGCTGTGTTTGCACGTCGTGCTCCGACACGTACAGCCAAACGTGTGCGTAGATCACCATATTTATGCAGATTCACACCGGTGTCGGCGAGTTCACGTGCGGCCTGAGGAGAGACTGCCGGCATGGACACCGTCTCTCTGACTCTGCCAAGACTTTCTTTGTGATCCCAGCTCCTGGTCTGGCCATTTCACGGTTTGTGCCTGTGATCAGAAGGAGGTGAGTTCAGATCCCGGAGGTAGCATCATCGTGTCACCACTGGGCCCCTAAGCGAGGCCCCTAACCCCCGTTTGCTACACGGGCTGGTTCACCCTGCCTCTGATAAACAGACTGAAATATCTGAGTGTACAGAAAAGCTGCGGCAGGGTGGGGGGGGGGGGGGCGAGACCAAGACCCTGGCTGGTCACTGTCACCATTTCAGTTGTGCGACCATAGTCACAAGCAACGAAGCCAAAACTCATCGCTTTTCACGTGGCTTACAGAGCATGTCAGGGGCCAACAGTGTAAGTGTCCCCACCCTCCCCAAGGCCAGCGACTCCCCTCCCCCCACCAATTACTGAGGGATCCTCATTCCGCCTGTCATTCTTTCAGACGGGGCCTGACTCCTGCTATTCTCTCTTAGCCTGAGAGGGGAGGGTTTGTTCTCCCAATAGGCCTGACAGCGCCTGTCTTCTGCTCAGGGCCCCTCCCTGTTTTATGATGTGGGGGCGCCCGGACACATTCCCACAGATAATCCCCAAATCTGCGGTCCAGACAGCCCGAAATGGCAGTGACGTCTTTATGGGGGAGGGTCTCAATCAGTTTGGGGGTGCATCCTGTCCTCTTGGAACCGCAATCACTGATGATGACAGAGCCAGGGAAAACACCGGGGCCATGCGGGGGCATACTCCACCACAACCCCCCCCCCCACCAACCCCCATCCATGCACTTATTAGTCCCTCCTTCACTTATCAGCTCCTCTCTCGCAGTTTGCATCAGAATGATCCGTAGGTGGGTTCTGGTGGATGTGATTCAGGACACATCATCGTGTCGTGACCAAAGTGGGGGGGGGGGGGAAACGACAGGACAGTGACAAGGAGTTATCACCTCTGCTGCAGATCTGTCCATCCTGTGATCACCTGTCATCCAATCAGAGGCCTGGGTCTGGATCATGGGGGGGGGGGGAGATGGGGAGGGTAATCAGAAGGTCACCAGTTCAAATCCCTGGGTCGGCAAAGTGATGTCACTGTTGGCCGCCCCCAGCCAAACCCTTTACCAGTTGCTCCAGAGACCCTGCTTCCTCAAAAATATACGTCACTTTGGATAAAAGCTTCTGCTAAACAAACAATATGTAAATGAGACCATCTGCTGTGATCGCAGGTCCTTCATGCCGACGGGCTGTTTCGACACGATCATGTTACACAGTGAAGATGAGTTATAAGTGACCAGGTTAAAGGAGAATGCATCAGTTTCTGCATTCATACACACCCAACTTTTCCAGAGGTAAAACAAACACACCACGGGCACACAGGCACGTGCACGGACACCTGCGGGGACACACAGGGGTACATACACAGACACGCTAAGGCACGTACATGGACACCCGTGGTCTCCCGCCACAGAGATGCGGCCCATTTTGGGGGGGCCGTGATAGATCCCTCGCTCTGTGTTTTGGCAGCTTGGGTCAGGAATCCCTGTGAAAAGAGACACCGCTCTGCAGGGGGTCCTCATGCGGCACGGTCATGGCGTACCGCTGATGTCAGCGCAGACCCCCGCGGCCCCCAGACGCCCGGATGCGGGCCTCCCCTCTGAGGGGATGAATGGACCACTGAGCGCCACCTGCACCCTCGGCTCAGCAGGCGTGACTCACCAAGCGCTTTTATCTGCCGACCTGTGTGGCCGCTCCCTGCCTGCTGGGGGCGTCGCAGCAGAGTCCCGGCTCCTCGCTGACCTCTGACCTCGCAGGTGTTTGGTGTGAATCCCCAGGCATAAGTGCTGATCCGTGTGCCCCCCTGTGAGTCTGGGGTGGAGTGTGGGAGGGGTACCGTACCCAGCGGGAGCCCGCAGTGCGCTCTCACCCCCCCTTCCTCTAACGCCAGCCTTCACTTCCTGTTTTCCAGACTCTTTGCATGGCTGCCTCGCCCGCCTCTCCTTCTCCTGCCCCCTGAAGGGCTCTTACTGTCTCTACGCCAAGTCCAGCTTCTCGCTGTGCAGTTTCCAGCCACGGCTCTGGCTGCAGCTCATGCTGCTCTTCCTCCAGGTGAGCCGTGCTAGAACCTTCCGGAAGGCCCCGGAAAATTAACCAAAAAAAAGAAGCTTCCCCTCAGTTTGTCCATGGCTACTGTTGGATGTTAAGCACTTAACTCAAAGGTACAATGGCACCCTCCCCAGGGGAGCCTTTTGAAGTTTCCGCTACGCCAGGACGTGGTGTCTGGTCTCCCCACCTCCCAAGCCTTCTCCACTGTTCCAGAGCAAGGCCAAGGAGCCTCTGGCATCAGGAGATGAAGCCGTCTGCCTCCTGGACGCCCTGTGGGAGAAGACCCAGCTGACCGGAGCACAGAGTTTCGAGAAGACTGTCACCCAGGCCACGTTCCCCCACAAGAAGGTATGTTACTGCATCCATCCGTCCCTGGGGCCACCAGACCGCTCGCTCGGGCTTTGGCCAGGTCATGTGACCTCGAAAGAAATGAGCGCAAAGGGGAACCTGGTTGGGTTCAAATGTTCTTGAACTCCAGCTTGTGAAATGCTGGCAAGAATGGAGTGGAAATGCTGGGCTAATAAAAGGTGGCTTGTAAAACCGAAAGTCTCCCCGCTAACGACCTCTTGGCCGAGTCCGTCTGCTGATTTACCTGCCTGCCGCTTGACTGGCAGCTGATGGCGGTTATCGTTCTCAGGGACATATGGTCCGTGTTGAGCCGACCCTGCTTGCCTTGTCAGGCCTGACCGCGTCCCTCGTCCGTCTCAGTTTTACGTGCTCTCCTTGTGGTGGGGCCAGACTCGACCCCGACGGCCCCTCTGAACGGCCACCCCCGCCGGCGGCGTTTACTCATACGAGTCCTACTCCTGCTGATAAGGAAGATGGCAGCTGCTTCTGCTTCTTTAGTCTGGAGAAGAACCCAGACCCCTGGCTAAGAGCATGCAGAAAGGGGTTTGAGATACGGGTATGCAGTTACCTGTTCTGTCCGCCGTCTATTCCGGAAGGAAAGCTCCGCCCACAGTCCTAAGTACGCTCCCGGTCTCCTTTGAAACATTTAGCATCGAGGGGGAACCTGGAAAATTGTCAAACCACCAGGCAATAGAGAGGCCTTCTCTCAGAATGTGGTACTGCTTCACGCCCCCCAAGGCCTAAGAATTCTGGGAACTAACACAGCTACGGGGAAGCCCACCCCCACCCCCCACAGCAGCTGCGATCGTTTCATCCTAAATTCAGCAGTGCGCCCTAGAGCTTTATGCATTGTTGACAGTGAAGTGTTGCTTCCTCGGAAGGCGTAGGTTTGGGAAAAGCAGCTGCAGGAGGTCTTCATCAGAATCAGAATCAGAATCAGAATCAGCCTTTATTCGCCAAGTGTGCTGGGGCACACAAGGAATTTGTTCCGGCAGCTTGAGACTCTCTCGTACATAGAGACACTATACAAGCTATACAACAATAAATGACACTATACAACAATAAATGACACTATACAAACAAATAATAAATTACACTGTACAAAAAATTACAAGTGTGAAACATATAATATTATATACAAGCCCACGTGGGTAACATTGTGCATTATTAAGGTACGACGTAGAGTGTAGACAGGGGGGGAAATTCATGGAAGCCTCTCTCTGCGACTGTTGGTCAGGTGAAGCCCGTGTGTTTTTACACAAAGAGCATAAAGAGAAGCGGAGCGGGAGTGATGCTCCGGAGATCTGCTCTGAGCTTACAGGAGGCTAGATGAGACCGTTATCTGGAGGAGTGGGCCGGGGGGTCTGCCTCTGGCCCCGCTCGTGAGCCCCTGGGGTCACATTCTCTCCATCTGCAATCTTCAGACGTGCTAATAGGCCTCTTCAACAGCAAGCACTGTTCTGGCCTTTAGACATGCTCTTCTCCCTACTCATGAATGCTGGGGTGATTTTGACTCCCAGACATGATGACAGAGGTCTCTGCATCCCATTAAAGTGTGCCTCCCCCCCCCCCCCCCCCCCCAAACAGACCGGCAGTGTGGGCACTTCCTGTAGGGATGCCGAATCGGGAAAGTGTGACGTGACCTTGATCCTCTCTCCTGATCGAAGTGTTCATGTTTAGGGGAAGATGTTTCAAATGTTTCCTTTTTAGGTCAATTTATCGACGACTATTTATCAAGATGTTTTCATTTATGATGCTGGCACTTCACTTATTTGGACGTATGTCTTAAATGCCGGGAATCAGGCTGTAAATCTGTAATACAATGTGGAGCCACACACACAGTCACACACACACACACACACACACACAGACTACAGCTTCACACACAGTCACACACACACACACACAGACTACAGCTTCACACACAGACACACACAGTCACACACACAGACTACAGCTTCACACACAGACACACACACACAGACTACAGCTTCACACACAGACACACTCTGAGAGCATGAAGGAATTTCACATTACAGTGACAGTCATTATGATTCGTGGGGATCCGGCATGTGGCGTGTGAACCCGGTGGGTGTTTCTCTGGGGGGGGGGGGGGGGGTCTCAGTGGGACAAACAGCATCTGGCTCATCCACTTAAGATCCAGTTTCCATATCAGACTCCCAGCCTCAAACCTCCACAGCTCAGGGTCTGAGAGCGAAGAGGTTAAAGCCACGCAGAAGCCATACAGTAAAGCTGGAAGATGTTAGGAACCTCAGATGGAAAGAGGCCTGCTGACGTGATTTACTGGGGTGAAGTGGGTCATGCGCCTCTGTGCTCTCCCCACATGGTCCTGCTTTAGCGTAGCATTAGCCCCAGGCCCATATCCACATGGTTCCGAAACCCATATCTGTGCTGTGATAAGTCTACCCCCCTACTGCTGTGTGGGTCAGCCGGCCCGGTCCGGAGAGCACTCACCACTCATGCCACCTCGGGGGAATGGAGCCCGTTATCAGCCCGTTTCCGTGTGATCGTGCACCCTCAGGGAGGGGGCCGCCCGCCTCTGAAGTTCCCAGAGCATGCTGGGACCTGGCCGTGCTGTGTCAGCTCCTCTTTACGTCGGCGTCTATTCTGACTGCCACGAGCGTGAGCTCAAATCAATCAAAACACACGTGTTTTCAGACACAGCGGACACAGGTTTGGCACCGGCCGCCATCTCTGTTGGCACGTCCCTACTTGCACACGCACACGTATGTAAACACACACGTATCCATTTCCCAGCCGAGGATTCCCCAGCAGAGATGGATGTGCTGCTGTCTGATGAGGGCACAGGCTGATGTCTGATTAATGTTGTGCTGGGATCCAAAGAGTTTTGAAATTTCCGCATGTAAATGGCTGCACTGGCTTCTACTCATTTCAGCCCATAGGATGAAAAGAATTTTGAATCACTTTTCTCCTATATCCCCCCTACTTTAGCAAGAACATCGAGAAGTACTTAAGGTGGTGGCTTCACCGTCTTAAGGGACATGTGTCCATGGGCAAGATGAAGACCTTCTCCTCCTTCTGAATGTCCCTCTGAGGCTCTCCTGTAGACAGGGAGACATTTCACATCACTGACGATCTGCTTCGTTAATGAGCTGGATCTGTAGCGGACATGTTTTCTTTACTCCTTTGTCTCCACCAGGATCTGGAGAGCTTGGAGTCCCAGCTGAAGGAGGTGCGCTTCTTCGACCTGTTCGGCTACAGCGAGAGCGCTGGAGACTGGCTCTGTTTCATGTGCAACAACCCCGAGAAGGCCGCAGGTAAGGGGCTGGTATGCGGAATACGCAGGCTGGGGCAAGAAGGCGGGGGCAGGAAGGCGGGGGCAAGAAGGCGGGGAGGGCGAGAAGGCGGGGGCAAGAAGGCGGGGGCAGGAAGGCGGGGGCAAGAAGGCGGGGAGGGCGAGAAGGCGGGGGCAAGAAGGCGGGGAGGGCAAGTAGGCGGGGGCAGGAAGGCGGGGGCAGGAAGGCAGGGGCAAGAAGGCGGGGAGGGCGAGAAGGCGGGGGCAAGAAGGCGGGGAGGGCAAGTAGGCGGGGGCAGGAAGGCGGGGGCAGGAAGGCGGGGGCAAGAAGGCGGGGAGGGCAAGAAGGCGGGGGCAAGAAGGCGGGGGCAGGAAGGCGGGGAGGGCAAGAAGGCGGGGGCAAGAAGGAGGGGGCAGGAAGGCGGGGGCAAGAAGGCGGGGGCAGGAAGGAGGGGAGGGCGAGAAGGCGGGGGCAGGAAGGCGGGGGCAAGAAGGCGGGGGCAGGAAGGCGGGGGCAAGAAGGCGGGGAGGGCAAGAAGGCGGAGGCGAGAAGGGGGGGAGGGCGAGAAGGTGGGGGCAAGAAGGCGGGGGCAGGAAGGCGGGGGCAAGAAGGCGGGGAGGGCGAGAAGGAGGGGAGGGCAAGTAGGCGGGGGCAAGAAGGCGGGGGTAAGAAGGCGGGGAGGGCAAGTAGGCGGGGGCAGGAATGCGGGGGCAAGAAGGCGGGGAGGGCGAGAAGGCGGGGGCAAGAAGGCGGGGAGGGCAAGTAGGCGGGGGCAGGAAGGCGGGGGCAAGAAGGCGGGGAGGGCAAGTAGGCGGGGGCAGGAAGGCGGGGGCAAGAAGGCGGGGGCAAGAAGGCGGGG
Organism: Paramormyrops kingsleyae; assembly: GCF_048594095.1. Lineage (NCBI taxonomy): Eukaryota > Metazoa > Chordata > Actinopteri > Osteoglossiformes > Mormyridae > Paramormyrops > Paramormyrops kingsleyae. The sequence continues at coordinate 3,104,616 of NC_132813.1, forward strand.
CGAGAAGGGGGGGCGAGAAGGCGGGGGCAAGAAGGGGGGGAGGGAGAGAAGGTGGGGGGCGGGGGGCGAGAAGGTGGGCCAATCAGCCGCAGGTCCCTGCAGAGATTCCCTATGAGACGCAGCTACTAGCCGTTAGCGTCATCAGTAGCAGTGTGTGTGTGAATCGCTAACAGGAATGACCTTCCCTAATCGTCACATTACAACCAGGGCGTTATGGATAGTGATCCAAAGGGACAAAGGGACAGCTGATGAGGCGAGCGGTTAGCAGGGGGGGCTACGTGGGGGCGGTCTGTCGCTCAGTGGGTTAGGATGCTGGGTCTGTAACCGGAAGGTTGGTAGAGTGATTTCACAGTCTGGCCCTTGAGCAAGAACCATAACACGCGTCAGAAGCCTGATCCACTGGGGACTGAAGCCCCGAATGAGCCCTGAATGATTTGTTTACCTCTGATGTTTTAATAACCATGTTCTCAGTCTGAGAACCGGGGGCTGAGCCGCGGATGTCTTAAGATCCTAACAACCTCCACAGCCTTTACGGCCTGGGGACCGACTGACCCTGCTCTCTCAAACATGAACGATAAAAGCGTCTGCTGGACAACTAAAATGTACATGCGCCCGTCCCTAATAAATAACAGGCCACTTTTAAAGTGGCACCTATGAGGGGGACAGTCACCAACCTGCAAGTCTGCTTCACGACATGTGGCAGAAGCTGGAGGGGGGGGGGGCTGCAGGGGGGGTTGTTTGTGTCTGTGTGTGCTGATAGAGGAAGAGCCATGCTCACCAGAGGCCGCGCAGAACAGCAGTTCCTGTAGTAAATGCTGATGTCTGTTCATCACCCTGGCAAGGCTCTGTCATTCCCCAAGGGTCTCTGTGTTCCGCTTTCCATAAAAACCAACCCCCCCTTTCCCCGATTCGGCCCCTGCTGACACACGCTTTCTTTTGGGGCTCCCAGAGGATCTGAAAATCGTTTCGGAGCCCTTTAGAATTCAAACAATAATTGTGAGGGAATTTATTGCTGAAATACATGCTTTGAATGAAAGGCCTGATCCAGATTCATGTACGTTTCGTGTTTTGGGCTGGCGGGGGCTGGGCAGGGGGTAGCGTATAAATCAGGGACCCCCCTGGGCTGTTTCTTTGCTTTATAATTAGTTGTGGCTCTGCCTGGAATTTGTGCATTTTCACGAACCCAGTTCCAGCCCCAAATCAAAGTGAAGCTAAAATGAAGCAAACATTCACTGCAAGAGCACCAACGGAGATATCAGGATTGCTAATAAAGCTGTAAGCTCCCCGCTTGAGGAATCCAGTGAGCGGGCACCACCAAAATGTTTCCACTGACTTGTCAAGGCAAGAGTCGCTCTTCACAAAGCTATACTCGCAGTTTAATGACGGACCAGCCCCCCCCCCCCCCCCCCCCGCCTGACTAGGGGGTGTTGAAATCACACATATTAAAAACTCCATGACGTCACGTGCAGGACTGGATCTCTAACAGCGAGTCGAAAGCCAGGAATCAGCGAGGCTGCTGTCAGACTCTTACCCATGACGCACATCTCCAGCACATTTCATATGCTATTTATACCCTCGAACCAACACCCTTCTGTCATTTAACATCAGTCTATCAATCTGCATACACTGTCATAGTGAGACTGGCACCTTTTTACTGGGCCACACCTGAGCAGACATATTATCTTTAGTTTAGCTGATGCTTTTCTCCAAAATGACGTACTTTTGAAAAAGTTGGGTCAGCCAGTCCCTGGAGCAACTGGGTGGTTAAAGGCTTTGCTCAAAGGTGACATCATTCTATTGACACTGGAACGTGAACCAGCAACCTTACGATCATGGACAGATTGTCCTAACGTGCGGAGCCAGGTTTTGTGTATCACAGGCCTTGTGGGGGCCTCGGTGAGGTGAGTTTGAGTATAATTGTTCGATGGATATCTCCATGGTGGAGAAGCTGGCAGATCGACCGGACCTTACCTTGCATGTGGTCCTGATGCTTCTGAATACATAATTGACCAGGCTTTTGGTCACCATAACCACATGCTTAATCGGATTACCATCTGTTTAAAACTGGACATTCGTTCAGGTGCCATTCTCCTTGTGCCCATATTGTTCAGTTAATATCAATTATCAACATTTGTTATTGTTCAGATTATGTTTCATTGTGATTAAAGTGTGTCAAGCCTTGCACACATCTGACACACACGGTATGTAACTGGGGATGCAGAGGCCACCAGTGCGTGAGAGCAGCGGAGCTTGGCCAAGCCAGACTGGAGCTTTGTGTGTAGACAAATTTTTATAAATTCAAAGCAAGCACAGAAATCCTGAAATGCATACAATATGAGCACCCCCCCACACACAAACCCTTTTTAAATGGTTTAAGAGTTTTTTTTTTGTTTGCGATCAACTGAAATCGTTTCTGAGTTTTGTAGGGCTGACGTCACTGTGCATGGTCCCCAGCAAGGCCAAACTGCAAACATGTGTCAGTGTGTGTGACGTGTATCAGTCCCACTCGTCACTTCTCAGTCTGTCATTCCTCAATGTGTCACTTCTCAGTCTGTCATTCCTCAGTGTGTCATTCCTCAGTGTGTCACTTCTCAGTCTGTCATTCCTCAATGTGTCATTCCTCAATGTGTCATTCCTCAGTCTGTCATTCCTCAGTCTGTCATTCCTCAGTGTGTCATTCCTCAGTGTGTTATTCCTCAGTGTGTCACTTCTCAGTCTGTCATTCCTCAATGTGTCATTCCTCAATGTGTCATTCCTCAATGTGTCATTCCTCAGTCTGTCATTCCTCAGTCTGTCATTCCTCAGTGTGTTATTCCTCAGTGTGTCATTCCTCAGTGTGTCACTTCTCAGTCTGTCATTCCTCAGGGAGTCATTCCTCCTCCTCCTCCTCACCGGGGTTGGAGGAGACCAGCACTGTGAATCGCATCAGAGACTGAACATTGTGTGTCACTGTAACCAAAAAGCTATGGAAGTCACTGTACCCCCTGGCGCCCCCACATAGGAGCACGCTGCATGGTGGAATGTACAGCCTGTCATCCACATGCAGCTGTGTGTGCCTCCTGCTTTGGCCATCTGCTCCACGTTTAATGCTGACTGTGGCACTCTCCTCTCCCTCTCTGAGGCTCCTTTTCTTTCCTGCTGAACTGATCGGTGGTTCAGCCTGAGGTTCCACACTCTTGGTGAGCTACATCCCATCCAGCCCATATGATGCTCCCCCAAGGGCACTTGCATGCACACTTTTAGTCTGCATTACATCCCCATTCCCTGTCACCAGAAGCCTGGCCCACCGACATTCCTAATCTGTGTAGTCATAGTGATTATCCTCTACTGGATGTTTGCTGGCTCCACCAGTGTTGGTGGTCAGCGCTGACTCAGAACCTTCAGGTGGCATGGTGCTCTGACTCAGAACCTTCAGGGGCACTGTGCTCTGACTCAGAACCGTGAGGATCATGGTGCTTTGACTCAGAACCGTGAGGATCATGGTGCTCTGACTCACTTGAGGAGCATGGTGCTTTTTCTTATTTGCTTTGCGAATGCCTCTATTCTGGACACGGTGTTATATCAGCATTCACAGCAACCAATGGAAGTGAGGGCAGTGTACCGTCTAGCAGTGTCTGCTCTGGAACGTTCTGTCTTTGAACCCCGAGCAGCACACGTTCATCCCAGCAGCAATCTCATGCTGGCAGTCAAAGACTCAGATCCGACGGTCCCGCTGTCAGAAGGGCCGGGCGGGTGGATGAAAGGCCCTTTCTCGACAATGGGGTGCTCTGTACGGTTCTTGGACAGCTTTGAATCGCGTTTCCTGTTTGACTGGTGCTGCGTGGCATGTGATCGGTCCCCGGACCGATTCCGGAACATTACAAGAGGGTAAGTGGCATGAGCGAGGGGGGCCACAGCCGTCTCTCAACAGCTCACAGGAGTGGGCAGGGGGGCCAGCACGTGTCCTGAGCCAGTGTCTGTCTGACTCTGGCCTATGTGGGGGTGTCACGGTGAACTTCCCTTGTCCTATCGAGGCTGTAGAAAGCCAAACAGAGTAACGCTTGTCTTTAGCGATATGAGCTCCAGGCTCACAGACACATGCCAGAGGTCCTGTCCTTCACCCTCAGGTTTCCTATCTGTTTCCCCTGTCAGTGGTGAACAGGGAGGGCCAGCCGCTCATCGAGGGCAAGCTGAAGGAGAAGCAGGTGAGGTGGAAGTTCATCAAGCGTTGGAAGACCCGCTACTTCACGCTGGCCGGAAACCAACTGCTCTTTGGCAAGGGGAAATCGGTAAGTAACCCCACTGCTTCACCCCTCAGCATGGGGGGGGGGTCATAGTGCAGGTGAAAGGTCAAAGGTCAAAGCCTCCCAATATCCATGGAACAAAGTCAAAAGTTCACCGGAGGGCTACTTTCAATAGCGACATTGTTCCCTGTTCTACAGAAAATTAGCCGGTTATAAACAAAACACAAGGTGCTGAGAGTAAAAAGTGACCGAGGCAAACATTGTGGAAGAAAAGAACAAAAAAAGAACAAGAGGCAGGAAGGAGGGATGTCAGCGCACACAAGAACACCAGCATTAGGGAGACTCACAGCCTGGATTCAGGGCGAGAGGGAACATGGTCTAATGAAAACCACCCAGGGAAAGAAGTGCTGTGGTTAACCAGCCGGCACCACGGCCCGGCTAACGAGGAACACGCAGGTCGATATAAATCCAGCCATTCATCCGGCACTGGCCGTCAGCTAGCCGGTAGTGCGGCACATCTGTTATCTTTTACTATTGTGATGTTTGGAAAGAGCCTGTAGTATTTCTAATGTGTGGCTGAGTCATTATTGTAATTCGTTTCAGCAGAACAAGGTCTTTATTGTTAAACAATGTTTTTTTTAAAAAAAAAAATGAATCGCTGGACAGCAAACAGGGGCCCTGGGAGCGAGTCACGATGAACAGGTGTCGTATGGGGGGGGGTTTCACGTTTCACACTGACCCTACCCCCGATGTGTCCCCCCCAGAAGGACGACCCTGAAGATGGGCCCATCGAGCTAAGCAAGGTGCAGAGCGTGAAGGCGGTGGTGCGGAAGCGGCGGGACTGCGGATTACCGCGCGCCTTCGAGATCTTCACAGAGAGCCGCACGTATGTGCTGAAGGCGCGGGACGAGCGGCGCACCGAGGAGTGGCTACAGTGCATCAATGTGGCCATGGCACAGGTCCGGGAGCACCAGCACCAGGAGGCCACCACCTACCTGTGACCCACACAGAACCACCTATCTGTGACCTGCCCAGAGCCGTCGACCTGTGACCCATCTAGAACCACCTACCTGTGTCTTGCCCAGAACCACCAAGAACTGACCCATCCAGAACCACCTACCTGTTTCCCATCCATAACTACTTACCTATAATTTGTCCACCTATTTCAAAACCACCTACCCTGTGGTGCCCTGTATGTCCAATGTTACCCGGAACCAGATCTCAGGCACCTGTGTGTGAGAATGTGTTCTCAGTGTTAGACCAGGAATGTGCAAGGTGTGCTGATCAATTAGCGAGCGACCTGCAATTAGCAAAGGGTACAGAGAGACAGAAGCAGAGGGAAACATCTGCCTGAAAATTACCTTCCATTAGCAGGACTAACAATCCCAGCAGCCAGAAGGTTCAGGTTCAGATCCACACCAAAGCTTTGCTTCAGCCAAGCAGTTGTGACTGTGACTCTTTATACTCAACTGGATGGTTGAAACAAAACCTTGATCTGGATTCGTGCTTTCTGGACCTGAACTTTCTACCTCTGATGCTCGTACAGGCCTGGTTATGGCATGTTGGCGTGCAGACGTCAGGTTTCTGAGGCACATACGCCCTCGGGGTACTATAGGTCACCTCCCGTGTGACAGGGATCACCCTGCGGACACAGAATGCAGCCCTCAGGTCGATCAAACTCATCTGCGTTTAACAATGACCGAGTCATCTGAGAACGCAAGGCAACTTCTGGCAAAGAACTCTCTCTGTCTTCCCCCCCCCCCCCTCAGTCGATCATGAAACTAAAAGTCTGACGATGTTTTGAGACTCTCTGGCTGACACTGTACTGTACGCTGTGCAGCGGTGATCATTTTAAAATAACTCCCGAAGAGAAACCGCAATCTTGGTCGAACAAGCACTTTTTCAGGAAATGCTGACCTTTCCCTGCTGGGTATAATAACTCCCAGGCATAAACACGCTGAAGAAAGGTGGGCTGCATGAGCGAAGGAGAAAAAGCATCCTGGCTGATTTAGCTCTTCAGCTGAGTTCGCCGGGAACAAGGAAGCAGTGACATCGAGGGGAGAAGACGGACCACCTCAGTTCATTGGCTGCTTAAATACCCCATGTCTAATTAGAAACCAGCCCTCCAGTTTCCCCTGTCAGCACAGAATCCCACTCTGCATTATCCTTACCCATAATGCCTTGCTCAGTGTTTGTCATGCTGTAGTTGGTCTGTGATTAAGGCTGCAACAGCACAGTCCTACTCTAATCAGAGCTCGATCCATATAATAGGGTTGCGCTGCTGGGGATTTGACCACGCCGCATTGCCAACCGATCATGTGCTTCTCCCTATAGTTTAATACCTCCCAAAGTTTTGTTTTGGGCCAAAAAATATACATGCTTAAATAGCCCTGTCAAGGCAGCCTTACCAAATGCCTGAACATAGAGATAGTTTAAAGCATTGTTTAAATTCTCCTAGTATGGAAACCAGGCACTGGACCCACGGAGACTATCGCTATGTACACACAACGGTATTTGTCAGATCATGCAAATGACGTTGAAGAGTGCTGCAAGTAGGAATGGAGATGGCATGCAGCGGGGCTGTTCAAATCACGGTCCTCGAGGTCCGAGCACTGCCTTTCTTTACCTGTGAGCCAGGTGTGAAGCCTCTGGCCAATCAGAATCAGTAATTATTAACCTACCTGGGAGAACTGAAAACAAGGCCTGGGTTTGGAATCGAGGTCCAGATTTTAATGATTTACTGATACTTTCCACAGTTTTACTTTTAAAAGACAAAAGGCACAGACTGAAGGACAGAATCAAAGCTGAATATATTCTTTACTTTTAGTTGCAATTAAATTGTAATTAGTCACTTTACTAATGCACTGTGAATTAGCTGTTTTCATAGCACAATAGTGTGTGTAGGGAAACTGAGTGTCACACATGTTGTGTGCAGTGTTGATTTAGATGGAAAATGAGTTTATGACTTAGGAGTGTCCTGTAAACTTGGTTTATGTGTTTCTTGGGTGCCTGGCTGTCTGTCTCTGCCGATGGAACAGCGTCACTGTGTTCCGTTTTCAATGAGAATAACAAAATTGACGTAGAGCGTACTAAACCCCCAATTTTATGGCAGGGTACTGGGATGCTCCAGTTGAACACACTGTGGCCCCCCACCCTGGCCCATGCTGATCTGCAGCAGCTAACCTACGTAGTGTTTGGGCTGCAAGCCTTCAGCAAAAGGCATGAACGTGAATAAGAAAATCATGTGCTCACTCTTCCAATAAAAGCCTGTATTTTCTGCATGTGTCTGCTGCCACTGTGTGGGCGGTGTTGCAGCTATCCAGGCACCTGTGCCTGTGACCGTGTGACCCCCTTCAAGAGCCTGTCTCCATGGGTGCACATGACCTTCATCATATTTTGTGTGACAGAAAGAAGTATTCGTACACAGCGCAGGATATGTAACCATAAAAAAGTGAATATTCAAGACAACACGGATATGGTTCGTCTGTGGAGAGCTCCGTGTGGTGCAGAGTAGGCTAATGTTGCCCCCTTGTGGATAGCTTTTGAATTTCATAGGCGTGATTTCATGTTCATTCAGGTTAGTCTTTTTTTTTTACAAGATACTCTGTAGACTTTAGTGAGGGTTGTGAAAAGACATGAGTCAGAATATTTAAATACCAAATGCTGAAACTTATTCTAAGCCTTGTCGCACTTCTAAAAGTCTTTTGCCCTGATGACAGAGAATGGCAAAGCTTTGGATCGGTCTTTGAGAATTAAATACTAAAGGGAAGACTTTGAGTACTGAGCCTCAAGTTAAATTTTCTGCTGCTTTGCAGAATGTGTGAACTTCACACAGTATCCTCAGGCTGAAGAGTGTCCACATCACCACACACTTTCACATGAAAACGCAGTCACACTTACAGCAGCTCGAAGGCTTCATTAACTGCTATATGGCTGATACAAAGCAACAGTCATCACAGGCAGTAGTTGAGTGAAAAGGCTGTCATTAGCCCCGCCCACACCTAAATCATGCCCACGGTGGTACCGTCTGTTTCAACTGTCCATTGACAATGAACTGTCGCTGCTTTATACAGCATCAGCCAAGACACTTCATCATTCACACCTTCATTTTAAAGTTTGGTAAGCAAACACTCATGGGAGTTTTACGTACACAAAAATGTTCTGAGGGTAGAATGAAAAATGTTTGGTTCAGAGAGATAACCAATCAGATTGTACAGGAGGTGGGCCCAGACCACTAGAGGAGGCGGAGACCAAGATATCTGATTGGTTGGTCCTGCCTTCTCTGGTTGCTTAGTTATGCTGATTAGTTATCTCTCTGAACCAATTGTTTTTCCTTCTGCCTTCAGAACATTTCTGTGTAAGTAAAACTCCCGCGAGCCAAGCAAACAGGCAAGAAGCCAGATGCAGAACAGACCAGAATGGACCATTACTGCCAAAGGGCGAGTCGCTGATCAGCCCATCTGCTCCCATGTGATCTAACCCAACTTCAAACATCAGTATTTAACCAAGGTTCCCTCAGCCCAGGGCTGGGGGGGGTCAGCAATAGAACCCCCCCCCTCCCCCCCACCAGCTGGACAGTTCCCTCACATTGCTGAGCAGGCCGGATCAGGAGCTGACGGGCCAGAGCAGATGCAGAGCTCCATCATCAGAACTTAATGACACATCATGCCTTTCAGTCAGACCAGATCGACGCCGCTTGGCATGTGTGATGGATGGAGGGTGGATTTTATAAAAAGCAACTAATTTATTTAAACCTCACTCAAGTGCCCTGCATCTGATATGGCTGTTTTTGGGGAGGGAATGAGATTAAGCTAGAACAGACCTCAAATAGCACCCATCAATGTGCTGCAACCACCATAGTTACCACACAGGCACCCCCATGCACATGGGGGCATATTCCAGCCATCTTTGACACAGCATGCTGTAGAACACCTTGCTCCTACCCGCCCCGTCTCAGCGGCCTAACCCAGTTACCAAGAGAACCAGTCAGGATCTCCACACCAAAAACACTATGGAGATGGTTGGAGCTGCAAGGCTCTGTGTATCCAAGCACATCAAGTAATTGTGAATGCTACCACCAGCCACTAGCACCGGCACACCCACCAGGTCAGAATGAATCATCTGAGGTTTCACATCTCTTATTTTGGGCCTGGAGGGATGCCAAAGGCGTGTAATGTACACATATTCATTGCGATGAAGAAGAAAACAAACAAATAGGTGATTAAGTAACTGGGGCACCAATCATTCTATACATGGTTTGATACTCCTGGGTTAATCTACCACTAAGATCACATTCTACAAATTCTAACGAGCTGAAAAATACTTCACAACGTTTTAAATCCTTAGTCATTAACGGATATTTTCTTTGACACCCACGCGATTAAAAACAAAATATTTATGGTATGTTACAGAAAATCCTTGTTGGCTTCCTTTTCTTTCTATAGGTGGTTACGTCACGCGTCCGCTCTCTCGACCCACCTGCACGACGCAATGAACACGTTCAGCGGGGTTCCCACAATGCATTTCGCGTTTAGCGGACATTTTGGCGGAGTGATATGTTCAAATGTGAGCGGAGCAGAAGCGCATATTCCTGGAAACTACGTCAGTGGAGCTTCCCCTGTCAGTGACTCAGTCGGTTGATACTCAAAATGCTGTTAAATGTGATACGTAGTAAATTAAAAGGCGTTTTAAAGGCAGCTGTTAAAAAGTGCATTTTTTGGGAAAAAAATGACATTTTTTGTTAACTTCTAATTTACCATTTGGCAGATTTCTGAATCATTATGATACTGTTTATGTTTGTTAAGTTTTTTGCGCTTTTGTTCCCAAAAAGACATTTCGTATTTACTAGTTATATCAGGAGTGTAAGTAGTTCCAAGTCATGTGGTCCAATTGAACATTTCCATTTTACTGCTGGTACTTTTCTAAAATTACTGAACACAGTTCTACATATACACATGTTGGACTTTTTAAATTACTTTTGAAGCAGGGAAATACATGAAAATCGTTCTACCAAGACACTTCCCAAAGGAAGAACCTTGTGATGTAGTGTGCTGATTTACATATGACCTAAACGCAAACTGATCCGATAGCTAGCAGTTGCTTTTCCTTTATTTTGCAATTTTCTGTACTCATCCTCACCGTGTGTGCCAACGTAATGTGTCGATGTATTACATAAAGTAAACAAACGTGACCTGGTAGAAGTATCGTTTTAAATGTCAATGATTTATTTGTATTAACATTTCGTGCTAACATGCCCCATGTTTTTAAGGTTGTTTTTAATGTAACATTGTGAAAACAAACTGGAAAACAGCGTGATGCGATGCGGCTCAACAAAACTATCTATCAAAACTATCACAGCCAGGACGGTTCTGAGATTCCAGTCAGATGTAGGCATTATTCAGTTTAATCAGTCTTGGGCGGCAGCACTGTCCCGTTAAAAGAAAGGCACGGAATAATCATCTTCACTCCGTCTGTATCTCTAGCGTGCTGATGCGGCTTTAAACAGGGAAAATCGCGGCGCTCTAGTTTGTTTATTACTCAATCTGTCTGAGGGAGGGTCGCGGATGTGCACAATCTCTGGGCGGCGGCGGCGGTGTTCCGGCGTGCCTGCGTCACGGGCGCACAGTCACCTCGCGCTGCGTTTTCTCAACGGTCGTCGCGTTGTGCTCCAGGCTGAGGCGAAGATGGCCGCCGGTTCCTTTTCTGCAGTCGCTAATACCTCCACTAACAATGAAGGCATCCTTATCGGCGACAAGCTGTACTCCGAGGTCTCCCTCACGATCGACAACTCGCTCATACCGGAGGAGCGGCTTTCGCCGACACCATCTATGCTGGACGGCCTCGACCTCCAGACCGAAACGGATCTCCGTATCTTGGGGTGCGAGCTAATCCAGTCTGCCGGTATTCTTCTTCGGCTGCCTCAGGTATGTTTAAATAACTAGACTATCGTATGTTCTCCGTGGTATAATTTTTCATTAATATTAAATAACGCCGTCTCAGGAATAGTTAGGTAACATCAGTCACGATTAACGCCGGTTTCATTTTTGCCTTAATATAAACATTTGCCAGTATATATAAAACAAAGTTTCTCATGTACTATCCATCTAAATTTCGTAAAAATTAACGTAGTTGTTTACATACATTTTCGGGATAGAAAAATCGGCGTAACTGTGTCTCCAGCATAACGACAAAAACAAAATGGCGGCGCCGCACCGTGGGCTGCGGACATCGAGGGCCAGCGCTTCACCGGCCTATGCTTCTGCTTTCCAGGTGGCCATGGCTACGGGGCAGGTGCTCTTCCACCGTTTCTTCTACTCCAAGTCTTTTGTCAAACACAGCTTCGAGGTAAGTCTGCCTGCGGTAACCCGGCTCTCGCTTCATATCCGGAGGGAGGGGAGGCGCGGTGCGGCCCGGGCCGCCATGTTGTGTTAGCTGTTAGCCGCTAGCTCTCAACGCATGGGGTGATAGAGGGTAATGAGGGATTATACGTTGGCCGACGAGCTGGCACTTAGGTTGCCTGCGAATCCCTCCTTGGCATTCATTTTTACCACCCGGCTCGGCTGAGTAATTTTCCAAAATGGCCGTGTGCGTTTCGGGTTACTGGAGTGTCCTGCCCGGCGTGTGGGCGGGCTGTCCGCTTTTCTGCATCCGGCCCCTCGGCACCGATTGGGATCCCCTGGGCCGATCAGCCAGGATTTGTTTCGGAAGGTGTTTTCTGTGTCCCTCATTTCCAGATCGTGGCAATGGCTTGCGTGAACCTGGCCTCTAAGATCGAGGAAGCGCCGCGCCGGATACGAGACGTGATCAACGTTTTCCACCACTTACGGCAGCTCAGGGCCAAGAGGTAAGCGACCCCTTCCTGCCCCCACCCCACCCCAACTTTGAAAGTGCTGCCCCTTAAACTTCTGTTCCAACAGCCAATTCATTCCTTTCCAGTGTAGGAAGCTTTTTAGTTGAAACAATTTGACGTTTATTGCCTAATCTGATATTAGTAGAAACTGCCTGAACTTTTGTAAGTATTACTTTTCCGTCTGATTTAGATCCATTTATCATATGTGCTTTGCTCTTCTGCACTCTGTTTCCCAGTCCCAAAGGCAAAGGGGGTTTCTGCTGTAGTTATTGTATATTGAACAGTAGTAGGGAACACTGAGCTTTCTCCGCTTGATCCTTTTTCCTGTGCAATTGAGACATTTCGGTAGCGCTTTCAGCTTATTAGTTGACTGTGCTCTGAATTAAAATGGGCACCATTTTCACAACTGTCATTGGACAACTGTCTGGTGTGTGCTTAAGAAGAATTTGTTTTGTGTTAAACCAGGACTGTGGCATTAACTTAAGTTCTCTTTTCCCCTTGCAACCAACTAACAGCGACCAGCTACATTTACCAATGCCTGGGTGATGTGGAATGGTACGTAGAGATGAAGCTGTCGGCATGGCAACAGTGAGCGAAGTGTTGCATTCCCCCTCCTCCCGTGGGAGAAGCCAGTGGTCTGACAGCGGGTCACTGGAATCGGGGATGACAGGTTGGCCACTCCTTCCAGGCGTCTGGGAAACTCCTGTATCTCAGTCTAAGCTTTTGTCCCAGCTGCCAGCGCTTGTGGTAACTTCCATCTTAGAACAACATTGTCACTGCAGTCAGACACTGCCATGACCTTCACAGGAAATCAGGCATGGCTTTTGTTTTTGTATATCTAGTGTTAGATTTTACATATGGGCCACTGAACTAGAGCTTTTTTTATACTCAGGAACATTTTAAACGTTTAATATTTTGCATGCATTGATCCTGCAGACAAACAAAAGTCATGCTTTCTGGAAAACACCCACAATCACTCCTAGTGCCTTACATTTGTCTTTCACAAAAGTCATGTTTGGTGTTGGTTTCATACCGCTTTTTGCTGTGTTGGCTGTTTAATTTCTCTCTGCACTTGCAGGTCATAATCTAGAACAGTTGCATTTCTGTCAGTGATTTTTCTGCTATTTTGGTTACATTAAATTGTTTGTGCCTTCATACCTTAGGTGGTTCAGTCGTAGAAGTTTGAGTTCCAGTCAGAAAGGTGTTCAAATGGCAGGCTGAGAAATCGCATTAAGGGATGTGCTATATTGTATTTTTGTAACTTCAAAGAACTGTGGTAAACAGGTGAGATATTGTGAAAATGAATTAAGTGCCCATATTTTCCATGTTATTTTGATTACAGTTCAGTTCTCTGGAATTGTCTGTTAATCTCCAAATGCTTGCTGTGAAGGTACATTCAGATTATTGATTACCCTTTTTTTACTTTGATTGCAAAGTGCTTTAATAGTTTTAAAGCTGTAGTTGTGGATATGGAAGAAAAACACAGACTTGTTGTCTTTAATGGAGTAATTCTTTAATCATTCTCACTGACTGTGTTCAGTGCAGTTGCCAGAGGTCTGGTTAAGCAGATGTATAGTTTTCTGTACCTATAACGAGACCTGTTTAGAGCAGTTTTAGAGTATAGAATTTGGATGTCTTTTTGTTGCATTGAGATGTTTTGCAGATCAGACATTATGGTGGACATGGCAATGTGCTGTCTTGCTTGGGAGTTTAAGGTTGGGCTGCTGTGGAAGCTGCGCTCCAATTTACACTGTGGTTTCTGCTGAGGCTCCGTTGTTTTGTCAGTTTCTGCATGGGCAGCTGGATTCAAAAGCTTCCACTGAAGTTACAGGAGTCAAAAAGTTAGGACCTGTTGCCTTTAGTTGGTTGAAAGGGGAAAACAGGAGTAAAGAAAAAGATTTTTGTTGGATGTTTACCTGGGAGACATTATTTTCCTTTTGCAAATCAGGAGTGCAAGTCCACTGATCCTGGATCAGAACTACATTAACACCAAAAATCAAGTCATTAAAGCAGAGCGGCGAATTCTGAAGGAGCTGGGCTTCTGTGTTCACGTCAAGCATCCGCACAAGGTGGGTCACGTGGCACGTTGCAGTTTTTACATGGTAGTTGGCATTGAGCCTTCTGCCAAGCTCTTGGTGGGGTATTCTGCAGCGCCAGTGGGTGTCACACTGCACACCTGTTCTGTGGTGTGTGTGTGTGGGCCAGAATTTTAACTTGCTGCGGTTTGCATGTTTCATTTTTGGGGGCAGGAGATGGGTGGTTTGGGCTACTGTTAGACTTCAGGCTCCTAACGGATTGTAGTTGACTGAAGGTGCATAAAGTCTGCTGTCTGTTTCAGATCATTGTAATGTACCTACAAGTCCTTGAATGTGAGAAGAACCAAACACTCGTTCAGACCGCCTGGTGAGTAGATGATCGCTTTGGACTGTTGTTTGGTTCGACTTTCTGTAAAACTGCAGTTCTGCATCTCATGGAATTTCTTATTCAGACTTTCTCTTGTGTTGTGACTTAAGTCTGATTTTCATTTATACGTTTAAATGGAGAACTCAGTTTAACTTTGTCCTTTCTTTCTACTCTTTGATTAAAGGGTAGTCCATGATGGTAAGTCTCATAAAGAACCTCTGAACTCTGCTCCTCCAACCACATGACCTCAGGAATCTCCCCCCATTGGCTTCCCTTCTCGAGACAGCCAATCCAGTGAGAGCTCTCTGCCGAGATTCACTGAAGGGGTCCTTTACCATCTGGAAACATCATCTTATTTTCTTTGGGTGTCAAAAGGATTTGTATTTTTTGTTTGCTTCCAGGTGTAATTTTTTTTGTAGTTCTGTAGAATTAAACTTGCTATTTTTCTAAATGCGTAAATGCAACCAAGCAGTAAACATAGCAAACGTTTTTTAACTATTTTTCTGAGTATACTTTTTGAATGTAGATAAACTGTAATGCTATATTGTTGTTGCATTCTATACCTGATGTGGTCTCTAGAGATGTTTTTCAGGATTCCTCCCTCTAAGGCTTTGTCTCCCAGGATCCTGTTCTGTCGTCATCGGCCTTTACGCAATCAGTATCCCTTTGCACTAAAAAAACAATCGTGACCCACCAAAGTATATCTCCAGAAATTCCCCAATACATTTTTTTCTTCCTTAAAACAAGTTGTAGATCGCAAGTTTTTTGGCTTTCATGCATGGCCTATTAGCGACGACTTCATTGGGATTTTCCACTGGTAGCTTATCTTTTGTGACCTCTGGCCTCTTGATGGAGACGGTGGTAGAGCATGGCGCAGCGTACAAAGCCACATCCACCTTGTTTGCACATCTTTAATCTTTCCTGTTTGGAGCTTTTCTGTGTTTTTTTCCCCCCCAGTGTCCCACATTTGGTGTATGACCTATTTCATTATAGCCACTTTGGGTGCTTTTTTTGGCCAGTGTCTTTATAGCAACAGAGGAACCTGCAGGTCTCACCACAGTCTGTGTGAAACCTACAGGCTCTAAGAAGGGCAGTGTTTGAGGACCTCTCTGGATTTTTTCAGAGGTGTGAAATTGAAGATGGGAGTTAAAGCTCTAATCCTTCATGTTTTGCATACTGTAGCTATGCGTATACATGCTAATGGCTACTGAGGGATCTCGGTAGTAATATCAATTTCTCGTGACACCCCCTTCCCCCAAAAGGAGCCCATTTTGCATGCTGGTGTCAACATGGGTATTAGATGGTGTTTTCAGTCTCTGAACGGCACAGCAAATTTTTTGCTGGCGACGGCACAATTCCCTTTTGGCAGAAAGGTGTGTGGAGGATTGCAGGAAAGAAAGGACAAAGCTAAATTGAGTCTCCATGACGATAAAAGAAATGTATCCTATGTTGTATTAGAAAGTCAGGAAGTTACTGTTGCAACAAGGCTGTATGTGTGTTTTGTTTCGTAGGAATTACATGAACGACAGCCTTCGGACAAATGTGTTTGTGAGGTTTCAAGTGGAGACCATCGCCTGTGCCTGCATTTACCTCGCTGCCCGTGCTCTACAAGTGGGTGCCACATAGTTCTGCTTTCACTCTACAGTCTTCAGTGGCCTTTCTCTTTAGAATATTTCTGGCTTATTTGCTGATGCATCCCTTGCAGGCAGTCCCCACTCAATGCACCGCCTACTTACTTATGCTGTCTTTCTCACACCTAGATGCCTCTCCCCACTAAGCCACTCTGGTTTCTACTCTTTGGAGCCACTGAGGAAGAGATCAGGGACATTTGTATCACCACTCTGAAACTCTACACTAGGAAAAAGGTGAGCTTTTGGCCCACTCTATGGGCGTGGGGGGGAGATCCTAGTCCCTACATTCGTTTTTCATTTAGGTGATTTTTCTTCTTCATTCTAATCTGTTCTCCTCCGCTCCAGCCTAACTACGAGTTGTTGGAGAAAGAGGTAGAAAAGCGAAAGATGGCCCTGCAGGAGGCCAAGCTGAAGGCTAAGGGACTGAACCCAGACGGCACCCCCGCCCTGTCCACCCTGGGTGGCTTCTCTCCGGGGTCCAAGCCATGTAAGTTTCGGTGGGCTTCCTTGTCTTTGTTCCTCCATTCGCCACTTTTGGGAGACTAAGCCTCCCTGCTTCCATTTTTTTCAGGTTCTCCGAGAGAAGCAAAGGGGGATGAGAAGTCTCCAAATCCACAGGTGCTGAAACCAGTGAAAAAAGAACCAGAAGACAGACCACAGAGCTCTAAGAGTCCTCACAACGGGTAAGTCTGGGAAGGCAGTAGTTCTATGTGGCCCCTAATGTAGTACATTTGTGTCGAATTTCAGAAGACCATTTAAAATTTTACATTTTTGTCCATCCAATGTCTCAGTCTCAGGAAGGAAAACAAGTTGAACCGCAACAGCAGGAGTGAGAGTCGGTCACGCTCCAGGTCTCGGTCACGCTCCCGTTCACCTCGCAGGCAGTAAGTCCCCCAAACCCCTTAGAAGCTACTCTTGAGGTCGGATGACCTAAAGAATGGTCTATTTCCGGTTAATTTTCCAGGCAGTCCGTGTTTTCCTGTGTCTGAGTGAATTTCGGCCTTTGTGCTCACACAGCTACAACACACGGCGAAGTCGCTCGGGGACCTACAGCTCACGCAGCCGGTCACACAGCCGAAGCCCATCACCTCGGCGTCACCAGAACCACACCTCGCCACCCCAGCTGCTTTTGCCGCACCTAAAGCCCAAGCACCGGGCTGACGAGCTCAAACTGCAAGGTCGGCACGGACACAAGAGGAAGAAGTCGCGTTCACGGTCTGCTAGCAAGTCCCGTGAACGGGAGCGGGAGCGCGAACGTGACAGGGTCACCTCCGAGCCCACTTCCAAGAAGCACAAACACGAACGCAGTAGTGGCGGCCACCATAGGGACCGGCGGGAACGGTCCCACTCGTATGATCGTGCACACAAGAGCAAGCACCACAGCAGTGGTCACTCGGGCCACAGTCGACACCGGCGCTGAAACCTGTCCTGTGGTCTGGCTGGAAGGGGAAGGGCAATGTGGGGCCTTCATCCCCTCTCTGCTCCGTGATTGGCTTGTTCTGTTGCTATCATCTGCGGACCTTTAGGTGTAAAGTTATGAACTTGAAACTACATATTTACAGTGTAAAGATGGCTTATTGCCAACATATTACAATGAATGCTTTGATTTATAAAAGCAACCGGTAATAGCCGGGAATGGGGGGGTAAAACAATTCAGGAAAGACATCAAGATTTTGCACAGTTTAAAGTGAATACCTGGACTGTTCGTTTTGCTTTTCCAGGCATACGTATGTATACAGGAGTTTGCTGTACAGATGCGAGAAAACGGGGTTCTCTTGACATAGACCTTATTTTTTTACAGCTGACTGCAGACACTTGATTTCTGACCTCTTTTGTTAGAATCGTGGTGAATTTGTTACACTGGTTTTTAGTCTGCACGTGTTCATGTCTGATTTTTACTCAATAAAAAAGTGATTCTGATCTGTCTCATTGGTCTAGCTTGTAAGTCAGGGTTCTGTTCATGAAACCTGGTCAGCGAGTCTTTGCTATGGACAATAAAATGTGCCATTGCAACCCACTGAACAGTTGATTTCTGGTGATCTGTTTTGTGGTGCAGTATGAATTGTCAAACCGCTTACTCCATCCAGACTGCCTTCCAAATCTTGTCAAGACTGGTGCATCTTACAGCCTGTAGAGGGTGCTGTGGTTTCCTTGACTGGGCAGTGTGTAGATGGGGACAGACCAGAAAATCTTCCTGAAACTAATGTCTGTAAGGTAAAAAATCATTTTGGGAGAAATCAGTCCTAAAAGGGTGATGGGAGGAAAAAAAATGACTAACAGTCCACTTATTCACGTAAATGCTTAATGAATGAATGTTCAGTTCACATTAGAAAACTCCGAGGTTTCACTTTCCAAGAACTTGAGAATGCTATATAGTTATTCTCCTGCTCTGTCGCAGCTAAGCAGTTTCTGTTTTGATTCATCAGTTTGAAACCCTGAAATGCAACGGCAAGAAAGATCACTTCTATATTGTGGTTGGTAAACTTTTATTTAAAAATAACGATAGAGGGCGCTGCTGGGTAGGATAAGGCGTAACCTCTGGATAGCATGGAACTCTTTTTTTTTTTTTTTTTTTTTTTTTTTTTTAAATCACCATTCCCCACTCTGAACGCTGCAGCTCATCGATGCCGTTTTGAAGGCAGAGTGCTGCTTACTGCACTGCAGGCTTGGATGTTTGCTGAATGTCCAGGGAGTGTTTTTAGGACCCCTTAGGGCTGAAGCATGGTTGCGATAGTGAAGCTAGGAGGGGTAATGTTAGAAATGCACCTTCCCTGTAAATTACAGTATTGTCATCGAAGATTTCCCAGAAACTGCCCTTGTTGCTGTGTGCGTTTGCCTATTTGATCATTTAGTTCAAAATTGCTCATGTAAGAATAATGGTGAAAGGAATGGTACAATAGAGCCCCTCTTGGGGGTTTGAACTACCGCTTCCAACATTGTCTAGAACTCGGTGTTTTCTCAGGATCGGCGGAGGATGTGTGCTAGGTTCGGGGGGGGGCAGCCTGACTCTCACACTCAGAAGGCTCTGAGCTCTGCCAGAGGCAGAAACAAACCGACTGTATTTATAACATGGGTCTCATTTAAGGATGGATATCAGACACTGGACCCATGTTTGATCCTATTTCTATCACAAACATGGAACGCAAAAGCAGAACAAAAAATCACTAATACTGCGACATTAAACATGCTGTAAACGGCTCCCACGCTGCTGGATTGCAGTTCCATATACTGCAATTTGCCACAATAGCTGTGTCTACAGCGGCTGTGGGCTTGATGACTGGGAAGAGACAGTCTTTAAAATCTGGGCTACCCCTGCTTTTGCAGACTGGCACAGCAAAAGATGCAAATGTGTACCTGCTGAGACAAAAGAATCTTCAAAACATATTTCTTTTCCGGTTGCTATATTTCTTGCTTTTCCTGTCCTGTTTTCTTTTTGTCTTGGTATTGGATGGCGTTTGTTGGCACACAGCATGCTCATAGTTGGCATTTGACCTGGTTGGTGCATCAGGAGTTTCCATTTGTGGGAACAGTACCCAACCCCCCCCCCTCCCACACCACCCCCCAATGTCATTCACCCCCACTGTGCACAACAATCTTCTGTTATATAATCAGTAAAAAAAAACAGATATTCTGCCCGGCAGTGATTCTTTCTTACAGTGTATTTGGTCAGCAGTGTATTTTGTTTATCTAAAACGGTGCCGATGGCTCGATGCAGACATCCTGTGCTGGAACAGTGTGAGCAGGCACAGAGCCCCAGCGCAGTAGTCCGGCTCCACTGGATGTTTTCCTTGCATTGCTAAACCTTTCCCACAGTCCAGGTGATGTAATGATAAAAGGGCAAGGGACCCCGCGTTCTTCAACCGCCACAGTTTCGCGATGACGGTAGAAGTGACCTGCGGCCAGGCGAAAGGGACCGAGGCCTTTTCTGGCAGCGGATTAAAGGGGCGAGTACAACAAAGGCAGCACAGGAAAGCGCAGAGCGGCTGCTCGCAGCAGTTTGTTTACAGTTTGCGGCACGGATGAAAGGGCTGGGGGGTCACAGGGCAGCGGCGCAGCTGCCCCGCGTGTGAGAGCACAACACCTACGTCACGCTCCGTGCAGCCAGGGCGCCCCAGCCATGTGGCAGAGAGTCACACCGAGTGTGGGACAGATCCAGGACTGTGTGTGCTTTTGGGGTGGGGTGGGGTGGGGTGGAGTTCACGCTGCCAGTATGTTATTTATTGTTAAGTTTACAGATTGCTTTACTGACTATATTTTTCGTTGCATTGACCGTAGCAGATTTTCATTAAGCACATTTCAGTCAGTGGAGGTGTCATGTGGCAGGCCATAGATTTACTGATTTCATGGTGTGGGTGGGGGGGCACTGCACGAGTAAGATTTTTGTCCATCTCACCTGAGGGAATTACAGCTCACCACTCCCGCCCCCCAAAAACATGTGCAGGAAGTGAGAAAGAGGGACACCCAGGGTAGGGTCATTCCTAGACCCAGCAGGAATGACTGTAATGGGTGATGTTGATGCGATCGGCTGAATCGGAGGATAGCCAGAGTTTCTACACTTTGACTTGGGACGTCGGTCCTCCCACACCAACCGGATGAGGCCTGTCCAGTCATGATGAATTCACTGTCCCTCTCACGCAGCCCAGAACCAGTCCTGACAAGCCGTGACCTGCCCAGGTCCTCCCAGACGTGACCTAGTCGTCATCACCCTTGGACAAAGATTAACAGCAGTGAGCTTATGAGTGGTCAGGACACCCTGTGCCTCACAATACCAAAGACCATGTGAAGCGCAGACAGTGAAGGAACATGCTCGTGACAAAGGGAGCTCATTCTCTGATAGGGTCATTAAAGCAGCATGCATGTGTTTTATAAGGCTGCCTGCCAATCACGTGTCATGGCCCTCCCCCACACCCAATTGAATCGAATTAAATTAATTGGAAGCATAACATGTTGTGATGCTTCAGTTTGCTGCTTGCAGCTCTGAGTATCTTGGTGAGAGGCAGGCAGGCAGAGCGAGCGCTCTCCCATGCATCGCCTCGCTCGGAGAATTAGTTCCATGCCATGCAGATTGTCTGTTTCCCTCCTGCCAAACTCACAGAAGAAGGAAGAGGGGGGTGGAAAGGCCTTGCGTGGAACAAGTGATACGGATCACATGGGAAAAGCGCGGGAGGAAGGGCTGGATAGGCGTGCGTGAGACAGCTCTTCAGGAGTCACGAGTATCTTGGTCTCTGGACGGGCTGCTTCGTGTCTGGGGGGGGGGGTCTGCAGTCACGCTCTCCTCTTCCTGCCGTGAGAGAGTATGTGTGTGCGTGTGTGTGACTGTATCCGCGCCTGAAATAAAGATACCGCACAATGTCCACCACGGGTATCGCCGGGTGTGTGTGCGTGTGCATGTGGGCGCTTCTGCGCTGACCTTTGATCACAACTTTGCACTGTTTGCATTTCTGAATGGAGTGGGGGGCTTCAAGCCCGCTCCTTCCTTCCCGTCGTGAGGCTGACCCTGTGACGAGTTCCGCTCACAGATGTGGGCCTCTTGCTTGAAATCCTGGGCAAGGTTGGCGGCAGCCTGGGTCCTGGGATGCGGGGTCCCGCAGGGGGGGTCCCCGGGCTAAGGGGGGGGGCTGTCCTCCGCAGCTTCACCAGCTGCTCCTGGGCATGTGAGAGGGCGGCCGTCAGCTCCTCCCGTTCCTCACACTCCCGCCTCACTGTCTCCTGCAGTAGAACGTTCTGGCAACCGGGAGGAAGTGGAGGGGGGGGGGGGGCGCAGAAGGTATGGGATCAGAGCCAGATGAGGTCAGAGCCAGATGAGGTTAGAGACAGATGGGGTCAGACGGAAAGTGCCAACATATGAGTGGGTCAAATGTCACGAGATCAGAGACACAGTTGGACTGAGCTTTTTTCTCTGTTCTTTCAAAAAGGTCAGGGATGCACACCACCTGCTGGACAAGTGATGTAAGCGCAAGCGCGGCACTCATGCAGTGATACTGCAGGTCAAACGCTCCCAGTCTGCAGACACATCTGCTTCACATTTGCCCTCATTTTCAGCAGCCGGGGCTGTAAGGGGATACCCCTGTCCTTCATCAGCAGTGCCAGCCAACACCCAACATGAGTGACGTTACCTATCCAGTGTAGCTGCTTAACAGGTCAGTAAATGGGGGCTTTGGAGAACCAGGAGCTAAGTAAAATCTGAAGGTGACCAGCATGTTTTCTCCAGACTATAGAGCACGGCTGCCCTGGTAGGGATCGAGAAGAGGTTGGGTACTTTCCCAGACTGCCCTGCGCCTTCACTTTGAAGTTAAATGTGCAGCAGGAGTGTGTAACATCCATGCTACGACACAGTGATACGACTGCTCTCTGGGGATGGAAGGTTGATCTAAGCCCCCACAGTCAGACTGTAGACCACGTTAGAGTAGCTTCTGCTTAAACACAGACAAATGCTAGTCTCCTCTGCCTCAGGTGTATCAGAGCTCTGTGAAGCCCCAGTAGCCCTGCTCTCCTGGGTTGTGGTGGGAGAGTAGTAACCGTACCAGGTTACTGGAGGGTAAACAGCTGGTGTGGAGCACGGGAGCTCGGCAATGAAACAGCAGACCTACCGGCCCTCGAGATCAGTCACATTCATACCTAATTACCGCTCACACAATGAAACGTTATTACACCCGTGAAATGTGAGCCGAAAATATACGCGAAAAAAGGTGATTATCGCAGTTCAGGCCTCAAGTTACCACAGAGCACTGATGACATCTCTCAGATAGGCTTCATGAAATCTTAAAAGGCAATTAATTAATAACATCACATCACAGAAAGGGGTAGGCATAGAGAGAGAGAGAGAGAGAGAGAGAGAGAGAGAGATGCCCAGTGGTTAACCTTCTTCATGGCATGTCGCGCCACGATATACTATATCGTGCCTGTCCATGTCACGCACCTCCTCCTGCAGTACACTCATCTCCTTCCTCTGCTCCTCCAGCTCCTGCTTCATCTTGCTCATCTGCAGCACCCCCTGTTGTTCATTGCCTCTCACGTGCTGCAGTTCTCTCTCTAGGTTGGAGTGCCTCGCTGATCCCTCTTCCACCTCCTCTCTCCTGCGCCGCTCAGAATCGGCGATGGTTGCCTTCGCCTCCTGCAACCTCTCCTGCAGCCTCTCTACCTGCTCCTGAAGGTCTCTCGTGGCCTCCTCAACCAGGGAGGACAGCTAAGGTGTGGACCAGGAGCCACACACACACACCCATAAACCATGGATGCCATACCAGTGAAGCATCATGATAAATTATGGTGCAGTTGGGCCCCTTCAGGTCATCCATCCATTTAACCACGGAATGACCCGTTCCCATCAAGCAGCAGGAGCCCACTAACGTATCACCTCATAGGGGTTTATTCACACTGATGTCAGGGCACCATGTTTTCACAGCTTGTAACAATAAATACTGGACTGTTGCTTAAAATGTGACAGCACGAGTGAAGTACCTTCCTCTGAAGCTTGTTGTTCTCCCTTTGGGACGCCAACAGCATCTCTTGGCTTTTGTCCCTCTCGGCGCCGAGCTCCCTCCTCAGCTCCTCCTCCTGCTGCCTGGACTGCAGATCCAGCTGGGCCCGCTCCCGCTGCAGTGTGGCCTCCATCTGAACATACCCACCTTCACCTTACTTCATGCATGTGCTACCAAGGTCACATCCCCAGATTCCCTGCCCAGAGGGTCTTTGGTTCCTATCCCAACAAGCATTTTATGAATGACTTTTCAGAAAATGCGGAGTAAATTTATGCAATGAACAAATGTCTTTCTAGTACAAATACCACGCTAAAAATTACAAGTTGTTTCCACAAGCTATTTATATGCTGGACTGTTGTCTTGTGCGCTCAGCTAAAACATGCAGTTTGGGTAAATGGCATCTCTAAATTGTCCATAATGGGTGATTGTATGTCCTGCAGTGGACTGTCATCCCATCCAGGGTCTACTCCAGCCTTGTAGGCATAGAGAGAGCCTGGGATACAGCCCAGCCCCCCGCCCCCCACTCCCCACCCTGACCAAGAATAGCAGTTTGGAGATGGATGGATGCTCTACAAAGATGAAACGAGCATGAGAGAGACTGTGTAGCTTTGAAAGTGGTATGAGATAAATTGCTTCAGGGTCAAGTTGATTAATGAAAACGAAAGGGAAGGAAAAGTAGCCTTGAACTGTTTTTGTGAAGTGTGACTGATCTCATCTGGTTCAAAAGGGTGTGAGAGGCCAGACCCAGCGTTGTGTGAGAACCTGATGCTGGTGGATAAGCGGCCAGAGCGTGTGCGTGTGTGCGACAGACCGCTTCCTCCATTTGGTTAAAGTCATGTCAGCTGCAGGAAACCAAAGGGGCTTATGTGCAATTTTACTAAATCAAAAAACATTCCGGTTTATACTACTGTGCAAAGAAGAAACCTCAGTGACCTTTGAAAAAAAAAAAACATGCATGAAACAGAAATGCAAAGCAAGATGAGAGTATAAGGCCGTGGGCCGTGGCAGAGATTGACGGGCCTGCAGCTTCACATGTACATGTAAGTCACCTTGTACTTCTATGAGTGCCTGTACTTTTACGTGTCGTGTGACGGGATTCCTATGACACAGCAGCTTCATTAAAAACATGGAAAGCTTCAGAATTTTGGTACATAACACATATGCGACTAGTGTTAGATATGATTCGATGAGATTAACATGTGTAAAATATCAGAAACCATATTTACCACAGCTGTAAACATACACGCGAATAAATATTTTCAACGTGACACAATTCCTTAGTGTAATTGAAATGGTGAATACCCCATTATGTAGACATGTCAGAGGTATATTAATCATGGTCTGTATTAAAAGCCTGCTAGTCTGAAAGCTTATATAATTGCTAATTATATCCATCCATTTTCCCCATCCATAGGAGAAATAAAGTTTGATTTAGATAAGCAGACCCCCAGGCCCCCTCTCCGCAACGGGCACCCGCCCAATCTCCCTCTGACACATACCTGTGCTGTTATGGCCTCTCCTTCTGCTATCTTTAGTTTCAAAGTCTGTTCCAGATTTTCCATATTCTCTTGGTGCACAAGAGCCGCTTCTTCACTGTGTAAACAGATAGAGAAAAGAACCACTGTTTACACATATTTGATAGACATCTTTTAGTAATTCCTCCCTCATAAACCCTAACCCTTATATTAATGCACGTCCCATCTATCACACATTCAAATGCTCTCTTGAAATGAGTTCTGATGACTGTGCAGGCCATAAAATGTGGGTAAGTTCATCTCTTGCTATCAAAAACATCTGTTGTGTCTTCACACATTCTTCTTAACCATAAATATGAAGAAATAAGTAATAAAAATACTAGGAATTTGTGCAAGCAATGTTTGCTTTGCTGTTGCGTCCTGCTTATCATGAAACAATAAAAAAACACAGATGCATGATTTATTCCTCCCTCCGGGTAAATCACAAGGCAAACAGGCGTCGCCATGGTAAAGATCAGTGCAGACTCTTCACCATGAGATCAGACTGCCTGCTCTTCAGTGCCTAAAATTAAATCTGCATTTTCCATGAGAGTTGGCTGGGACGACTGACAGCACAATGTTTCCGGCATCTGACAACGGATCCACCAGATCCCAGCTGGAATTCTGTGACATTCCACCAACACACTTCTGATTTGCGGTCTTCTGTAGGACAGACACAACCTGAAGGGAGAAATTCAAGCGAAGGGCTGGAGCTGAAAACAAAATGCTCCAGATGTTCCCTCCAACCAAACAAAGCTCTTTAATCCCCAGACAGAGTGTCAACAATGATGTCTAGGCCATCCCTGCACCCGTTTGACAGCATCTCAGGCACAGAGAAACAGCCTTGGTGCTTTCTCACTGCGGCCAACACAAGAGACAGGACAATCAAGTGAAATAACAAGGCTACAGCTAATGTCCCAGTGGCCTGCAAATTGTTCTGGAAGGATCCTGAGAGAGACAGCAGGACATGACTCTGGTTTCCTGGGCTGAGGCAGCTGATGAAAGCATGAGTGGACACATGATATGAAGAAAGCCTAAAAGTATTTCTGTGAGTTACGTTTTACATATGGGATGCAAAGATCCACATAAAAATCTACCTTTCACTTGTGGGAAAAAAACAAGCATTATTTCATCTGCATGATCTAACTTGAAATGGCATCAGACTTGGATAGCAGTAAATATCTGCACGGTGCTTTGATGGAAATCTCTTGGAAAGAGCTCCGCTGCTATTTGCCAAGTGCTCCTTGACTCAGTTCGACGCGTGTAATCAAATCAGCACCAACACATTAGGGGGGCAAACAGAAGTCAAACAGCACAAAGGAGTAAGGAACGGGGCGAGTAGAAAGTTCACTGGCAAGCTGGAATGAGGAGGGACTCCATGTAACAAAGGGAAGCCCCGCCCACCAGCATGGGGTCAAAGGTGAATCTGCAAAACAGAAAAGGAAAAATGTTGGCGCTCACAGTGAGCTGTGGAACGCCCCCCCCCCCCCACGCAGCTTATCACCTGACATGAGGTTGCTGTGCATAGATCTCCAGGCCACACCCCCCACCTTCCAATGAACTCCAGTGACTCACAGGAGAAATGTAAGTTACAATGGCTACCTGTCACGCTGAACACCACTGACTGTGGGACTATGAATGAAAGACGCAGGACAGGTGAGAATGCGAAAGCATTTAATTGCTACATCCTATTTTAGCAGTCAGACTTAGAGCTGCTTTACAGCAGGCTGCTGCTTCTCTGCATTTTCTCAAGAAGAATTCTTACCTTGTCCATGCTGATCATTCCAGTGCCTACATAAGAGCTGTGGAATCGTGGCTTTTCCACAATTCACCTACATTCTGATCGCTATCTACTGGACACTCGTGCTGGAACAAACCAACCTCAGCATTTTCCAGCTGGGCCCTCCCACCTGGCCACAAGGCAGAGACCACCTGCCCAGCAAAGTCACACATAATGCCCTCTGTTGCACCACCGTACTCAGGCTGGACTGGGTTGGGGAGGGGTACCTCAGCAAAACGACCCCTGCCTTCCCTCAATACAGAATTCGATTCAATTTAATTCAATTCAATTCAATTCCAAAAACTTTATTTGTCCCCGAGGGCCAATTAAAAGAATGAAACGCAGCAGTTCATGCATACGTGTGGAGACCTTGAAGTCACGAGTCTAAGCCCCAGGATCCTGCTTCTTGGGAAAGCTTCTGCATAACAGTGTACTGGGCACTAAGGAAACCAGGCAGGATTTTGTTTTGGTTCTGAAATCGGTTCTGATTGGCAAAGACACTGAAAACAGACTCAAGTGTGCCTCATAGGAAATGAGGATATGAGGACTCGTTGCATTTTTATCATGTCCTAAAATGAAATTTAAAAAAAGAAATCCTGCAAGAACATTGTGATCAGAACACATCCCTCCCAATCAACTATTTCTGCTGGGCCAAACGACTATAAACGAACACTGTTTTCTCCTTTGGGACAATTCCTCGTGCTGTGTAAGACGGCTCCTTTAGAAAGTGACTTTGAGATACCTTCTACCCCTTGTTTGCCAGGCTGACCGGACAAACCGGGTGCCCAGTTCCATGACCCAGCTGCATGGAGGAGTACAAGGGAGAGTTCAGCCCACACAATCATACTCATTCTCATTCTCCCTTGGTCAAAGCCTCCAATGGCTGCTTTGTGAAGACAAGCGAGAGGCATGGGGGAGGGGGGATCTGCTATCAGGCATCAGGCTCTAGCTGTAACCAATGGGCTTGAGGTCACTGGAGATCACTGCGGCGGTCAGACACTGCGGCTGAAGTGAACGCGCGCTGATAGCGGCTGCAGGCGCATTAGCATTTCAGCTGGAGGACAGCCCTCACTTCCCTTAGCATCCCCTCAGCTCTCATCACCCCTCGTATTATTTTGTGATGTGTGAAATCATTATGACACATTTCATGTATGCTGTTGGAAAATACTTGTTCCAAAGGAGTCGGTTACCAAGCGAACTTCAGTAAAACATTCAGGGAGACAAAAAACAGCTGTTCTTGTGTGTTCTGGGTACAACAGATTTTTGTCACGTACTGAAAATATACATGTCCTAGGTAATACGTGGTTTGTCTGATATCTCCTGCAGTTTAAGCACTGTGATTTTAGTGCAGACCCATCACCCAATGCACTCTTCAGTTGTCACACCACTTGCAGTAAGAATAACTCTCAGTCAGTGTCAGCGAACACTGCGCAGACGGCACCTCCGGCAAACGTTCTGTACATTAGTGGGCTGTTCTCGAAATGTGTATGCAGTGTACCGCTCCCATTTCTAAGTGTAGGCGGGTGTAGATGGAAACAAGTGGCAATAGATAGAGGGAATTGACATACACGTTGGGTAGAGACAGATATAGCGAAGTGGCAATAGACAGGTAAACAGGACACTAGCAGAAGGTAACCAGGTTGGGCAGCGAGAACCTGAGCAGCTCACGACACAGCGGCCCGTATGAAATGCTGAGAGCAGACGGTTTTCCATGTAAGTATATCCAGCCGAACAGGTAATGATGACCTTTGCTTTTTCAACAAGGTTATCTCCTTCTGGGTCTGCTGCAAGGTGTTCCTCAGAGCTCTGTCATCGGCTTCCATCTGCAGGTGCTTCTGTGCCAGTTCATCCTCACGACGCCCTCGCACGCACAGCTGTTCCTGCAGTGACCGGCATCTCTGTTGACATGACAACCAGCTGTCCTCTTTCTCCTTCAGTTCTTGTGACAGCCTGCGAGTGTGGATCAGAATACGCAGACACACACACACACATACATCTGGGTGCTCGATAAAAGTAGCTTGATTATAAATAAAAGTCCCCAGGTACATGACAGATGAACATGAAGTTCCATTCCAAAAACAGTCTGTAAAAAAAAAATAAAATGGACAAATACAGTTCATTTCTACCGGATGGGTCAGAGTTTCTAGAGCCTTCATTCACAAAGCACCCAATCTGCTGCAGTTAACATTACTGGCATTCAGAGAGATGCTTTTTTCTTCTCAATAATTTTACAAATATTTACAAATCTATTGCCATGAAGGACACCTTTAATGTGACATAAAAGAATAAAGGAGAGCTCCATATGCGATAGGAAAATTCAAAGAGACGTGAATATGATGTGGAGAGCTTTAGATACCCAGGAATTACTTATACATGATGTAAAGTATTTCCATGTGCTTCTCAAAGCACACAACAATAAGTTGCAGGCAAGTTTTGAAATGAAATATCTTTTAAAAAAAATCAAAGTGCAGTCTGTGTTCTGAGGGGAAACTGAACACTGACAGCAAAAGAAACGTAGCATACATATGAAAGCTATTTATTACCCGTGTATCTGGCTGTGAAGTTAATGCGAATTTAATCACCCCTTTGTCTACATTCTCAGCCGCATCTCGGTCCGTGGAATTGGACGTGATGCCATACTGGCACGAGATCGGCTCAGTTACAGTTTTATCTCCTCATTCTTGCCCTCGCCGCCGGTCTTTGGGTCTCCATAAAGAATGTTCACACTCTGGGAGTATCTTTCCCTTTAACCAAGGGCATTGCTGCAGCAAGCCATTTATAAGAGATAAGAGGAAACACACAACGGAGGGTTCAGGAGACACACGCCCCCGACCCACTCAAAGCTCCATTTCGACACAATGCAAGTTTCACACCTTGAAGTATTTTGGATGAGTCAAGAAATGAAATATATGTCAGCAAGACACAGGGTAAATACTGTAAATAACTCCAAGGAAATGGTTTCGACATCATCGTGATTATTTTACCTGGAATGGGTGGTGCTCTGTTCCTTCTCCACCTGAACCTGCCTGGAAAGCAGCTCCTCGATCTCCTTAGCTTGGCTCCTGGAAGAATACAAAACATTTCACCACAAGTATGCTGCTGTGTAGCAGCGAGTCACGTGTATTTCATAGGTGACATGACATTGTCACATTTCTCCTCTTTGGTGTGTGACAGTGGTTGAGATAACTCCCCATTTTCTGGAAGCCTGGACCCATTAACACTGATTCAACCTCTTCTCAATGGAAGCCACTAGCACTGCAATGGTCTGCTTTGCCACGGGGACAACAGCCACACTCTTAAAGTGACACACAGCTGGAGCACATTACTATCACTTACTAGAGTGACTGACCTTAACCTTAACTGCTGACACAAGATAGACTTACATTGTTTTCGAAACATTCCCGCAACCTTGCGGGAGTGCTATGATTACGGTCCGAGAGCACTCATGCCACTGAGGAGAGCTTATAGTGAAAAAATGATGAGAATTTAAAGTGTCTTAAAGTCTGAATATATTCACTAATGCGTTACCAGTTAAGCATGTTAGACAAACAACAGCAGATTACCTCCTCAGCTTTAGAACCACCTTCAGCATTTTATCCCCAGCTGTCCCAGGTAGTGCTGACAGTGGTCGTTGTTAGTGATCGCACCACGCTGTACTTATGACTGAGTAGGGGGGCACTTTCTCTTAGCATGACTCTTTGTCTGTCGTAGGGATAGACGGACCATGTGTCGTACGGTCAAACCTCCACCCAACTCCATCCACTCAGCTGAAGTGTGAGACTTGCTCGCACATTCACCTCCCCCCACCCCCCCCCCAGCCCCTAAGTAATCCTCTTTCCCGACTGCTGGGTTGTCAAAGAAAGGACTCTCCTGTCACATGCGATCAAGATCCAGGCAAGACCTCACATCCCACCCCCCCGCCAGCATGTTCTGTGCTCCGCCGCTGAGAGAGCAGCCTGACCAGCCATCTCCATCTCCGTCTCACCCTCTCTCGAGGTCAGTAGGTGCCGCAGCTGATACTCAGTGCGTGTTAGCTGGTCTCTCCACACATGAACATACCTGGACCTTTTGGTCGCAAGGCAAGTAGATTCTACCTAGCAGGTGATGGTGGGGTGAGTTATAAAAAAAAACCTGCATTATTATATTATTGTGATTATTTATCATATTAATAATAATAAAATTCCCTTCCATGTCACCTCAGGGACATTGAAGATGGAATTTCCCCGGTTTAATTCTCTCCATTTTGTTTATTGTTTTGAATCCACAGCAGAGGAGCTCTCTGACACACACGCTTATCTAACATGGGCTGAGATAACCTCTCCACTGAGAGTCCACTGGGGGGGGGGGCTCAGTGGAGGGAGGGCGGCTAGGCTTTTTGGCGACGGTCAGGTCAGGGAGACCTAGCGGCAGAGCTGCAGTGCATGGGGCGACCTGCTCCCTGTGAAGTCTCAGAGGACAACCTGACAGAGCACTCTGCGCAGAAAGACCTCAGGTAGCCATTAAACAGTCCCCAGCCTGCGTCTCACTCACATCCGTACTTTATCTACTTCTTCTCTCTTCTCTGTTCATATTGAAGAAATGTAGATGAAAGTGGAGACAATGACATTTGTCAAGCTGGACCAGAGGATATCGCAGAGGGTCGCCTTTCTGTGTTTCCGGCCAACTTAGCACCAAGAACCACAAGCCCCTGAGAGGCCCAGAAGCCACACCCCCATTCTGTGATTGGCTAAGTGCAGTGACATCATGCATTTGTTGACAGTTTAATAAGTGGCATATGATTTGCACAGAGAGACATTCTGCACTTTGGAACAGCAGTGTTCAGTAAATATTAAAAATTCATTTGGTTTCAGGAGCAATTTGTCTTGTGGAATCTAAACTTGTTCAAATGTCCAAGGATGGACAAGCTAAGTTCCTTTTTTATAGAAAATACACATGAAACTAGTATATGTTTCCTGTATTAAAGATATTTTTCTTTCTAATGGTATTAGGACACTGTATTGCAAAATCATCACATTGATAATTGTGACATACATACCATTTCCTAACTGTGTCGACAGCCCTGCACAATAAATTAATCAATCAGTTAGTAATTTTAGTTGTAATTGTAATTGTAATTGTAATTTTAACTCACAATTCCCTATGAGATTCACTATACTTCGCATCATGTTTCCATCCTGCTCCCAACTTCCCCAGCCTGCTTTTCATAAATCAGGCTCTCATACATAATGCTCAGTTGTTTCTGTTCCACTTTTCCTTCTGTTCTCCTCCCTCCTCTGCATTGCTCCTCTGTCCCCCCCGTCCCCCCGTCCCCCTGCTCTTTAAGCTACTCGAGTGTCGCATGTATAATTAATAACTTTGTACGCAGTGCCCACTGGGGACAGCAGGTCATAATCAGTCAGCTTCACAAGGGCTCATGGGTAAGCAGCGGAGGCCGGTGGCAGGCGCCGTGTTTCCCAGCAGTCTGCGCAGCCCTGACGCACTGCGCTCTGATGACGGGCACAGCTGCCCCTGCGGGTCTCGCCAAAGCCCAAGGGCCACGTCTGAAGGAGAAGCACGTCTCTAACTATACAGTGTAGGTGGGAGCGGGGGAGGAGGAGAGACTCAATGGGGTACAATAATAGGGAACAAATGACTCTGGAATCCAAAGCATGCAAAGATCCCTCACTCTCTCTCTCTCTCTCTCTCTCTCTCTCTCTCTCACACACAGACACACATACATATGCACGAACGTACCCACGCGCGCAGACAGACACGCACACGCACATCATGCTCTAGGGAATGGATACACATCACTGTGCCTCTCACATCACCTGGCATCCCGCTCATAGTACAAAACAAACACCGGAAGCAGGGGACACGCCCCCACCGTCAAGCGTCATACTGGCATCCCCATCCGGAACAACGGGCCAGGGCTGCATACTGCGGCAGCCAGTGAAGCTAGCCCAGTGCGGCACTGAGTGGCGGGGGTCACCATACACGATTCTGACACCCACACACGCCTTGAGCGGGTAGGACAGAGTGACTGCCTGCAAGGTCACACTGCTGAACACTGCCAGAGGGCAAAAAATGCTACTTCAAATCCAACAAGAGAAGGGAGGCTAAGAATCAGCAGAATCCCCCTGCAGGTCTGACAAGAGCAGTGCAGCCAGGTTTCACACACGTCTATAAAGTCACTAAAGACACAGAAACGCACACACTGCTCAGGAAGACAACAGGAATCACCGTTCCACGCACAGTGATCTCACTCTGGGTATATCGTCTGACAGGAAAGGGCCCCTTCATTAACTTCTTCAGCCTGCAGTTGCTCCTGTCCTTCGGGTGGCATCAGAATTACACACAGCCCATTAAAAATAATAAAGGAAATATACAAATTTCTCACCGATCAACTACTAAGTAAACTGACCAGTTAATTGGGGTCCGTAACTAAACCAATGCCACTTTTGTTTAAGACTGAAGACACACGTTCACAGCCTTTTCTTGTTTCGATTTGCAAACGTTTTTTGCCCCCATCCTTTGTTTGGCTATTTAATAATCAAACCACTTGATACGTTCCAGCTGCTTATTTTGAAAACGTGACCAGAACTGCATTTTCAGGGGACTGGAAAGCTGCTTTGGCATATTAATCATGCTTTGTAATCGCTGAAATGTCACAAATGTGTTGTTAAGAACGTTTCCGCTGTTAAATCACAGGTTGACTTGTCAGTAGGAGAAGGCAAAGAGGTCCGTAGCTGACTTCAGGTTATCTGGTTTCTGCAGAAAGCGCCCAGTGCTCACAGTGAAACCGGCCGCTCAGTGCTGATGATAAGCAGCACAGCTTCCCTGTGTCCACAGCACTGTACACTGCAGCTGCAAAAACACCATTATCAAGAACAGAGAAGGTGAAAAGTCAAAAGAATTTTTCGGATGAGAAAATCATCACATTGATAATTGTGACATACATACCATGTCCTAACTGTGTTGACAGCCCCGCACGATAAATTAATCAAATAATGGAAGTTTTTCCAAATGATCCGACATTGACACAATGAGGAAGAGCTAACATGACGATGGTTTTGTTTGCCTTTGCCGGGTACCTCCTGATCTCAATTGACGGCGCTGTCAATCTGGCATGGGAGGGTCGGTCACTTCTGATACGAACTGACGCTTATGTCAGACACGTCACCACCAGCGACACGGCCGGACAAACACCGAGGTGACGAGGGTCACTGTCACTGCAGCGCCGGCATGAGCTAATAGGTGCCACTGTCATGCTCGATGATGTGGAGGATCCAGGCTCCACATTCCCCATGAGCAGCGTAACTCCAGCTGAAAGGTGACAGGATTATGTGCGCATGCTTCACTCACTCTAGGAGCATTTGCAGGCGGTGGCACTCCGACCGACTGCCACTGAGGTCCCGCTGCACACCCGACAACTCCATTTTCAGCTCTGGAATGCAGACAAAGAAGGACTAATGTGACAAAGTGACCTTAATGTGCATATTCGAAGGCAGAGGCAGGCAGGGGACAGCCATGGACCAGAAGGTGGACTGCCTCTTCAGAATGTCACACTTCCCAGTTTGTGTGGGGGATTTTCTTCCCGCACTATCTCTCTCTCCACCTCCCCACTCATCACTTCCTCTCTTCGTCTCACTATCAGGCTGCATTGGTGCAGATAGTGTGGACAGAACGGCTGTCCACACCGCGTTGCACTGTGCATGCCATTAAAGCACTGAAGAATAAACCCGCACGGCTACATAGTCTGTGTTCAGGATAAGCCATTCGTCTGAAAGAAAATCCACAGGGAAACCTGGCAACCCGCTCTCCATCTAACTGTTTTTTTGTCTGAGAGGGTGTGCAGTTCATCACAGTACCAGAGCTGCTGAAATAGTTCTAAATAAAAATGTACATGCCCACAGAATATATAATGGAGCACGTACTTCCTTCATAATGTAGCTTCCCCTGTTTCCACCCTCCTCTGGTACTGTGTAGCCGTAAGTACCCAGACGCACAAACACTGGGCCGCACTGCACGGCGGGCGGGGCGCTCAGCGGCGTGTTTGACGCCATCCGTGTCAGGCTGACATTCCACCCCCCCCCCCCCCCCCAGACAAAGGTGGCCTCAGAAGTGGTTTATACTTTGTGCAAAGCAATTGATCCCTCATAATTGCTCTCTGGTCACTGTGACCCGAGCAGCAAGTGGAAAAGAAAGCCAAACAGGAGAGGAGAAAGAAAAGAAAACAAAAAAAAAACAACATGGACTGGCAACCCCCTCCCCCATCCCAGCTATGCTGTTTACGCAACGCCAGCAAGCCTTAACTTGTGAAGCGAGCATGTCGACTTCTGGTCAACTGAGGTATTACACTGTGTTCCCCGACCCCGCTCTTCAAAGTCCACATCATTAATGAGTGAACTAGCTCTGACCACAAGCACAGTGACAGCAGAAGTCACATGGGCAGTGACAAATGCCGTCATACAGACGCAAGACGGCCTCTATGTCTGACTGGCTGGCTTTAGCTCGGTGCTCCTCCACGGTCCCTCAGAAGTGCATCATCGATGCTGAGCCTGTCACTCCCTTCTCACGGTGGCATGTTTCTGCTGTGCTATTCCTGGAGCCTTTCGAGAAGCTTCACAAAAAGCCTTCGAGAGGCCCAAGGGCTCTGCGGAGTTTGCATTCCCTCTGGTAAAAGGGCCAAGATGAACAGATGACGCTGAACGACACATGCCCACACTTCAGGACAGGGGAGGGATAAATGCAGTTTCAGAAAACCTCAAGTGCACTGTAAATGCTTGAGTTTACCGTGCCAGTACGTATCTGTCATGCGACAGAGAGTAAGCAATGCTGCAATGCATTAACAAGAGTGTAAATTACATGTAGTGTGCTAACTTTAGAGTAAGCATTGGGATAAATAAGCTATTAGTACATACTATTCCAAAGTGCAGTAGGATCTTAAGAAGTTAGGCCATAATGCATTCACATAACAGGACACTTGAGAGCAAAGCATAGTATTCTAAGCTACAGGGAAATAGGTTTACCATGCAGAACCATTAGCATATTTATACAGTAATATATAGGGTTAAGAGTAAACAACACCACTAACTTTATTATTAACCAGTTCACATTAGCATTAGTATCAGAGCAGGCTACACAGAAAGCAGCCTATTCAGCAGACCCACCCTCCAGTTGTGCTCTGGCTTCCTGGTGCTGGTTCTGCTTTACAGCCTGGGCCCGAATCTGGGTCTGGAGCTCCTCCACCTGTCTCCGAAACCTGCACACCTCCACCGCACCCTGGTCCGCAGCTTTAGTCTGCCTTTCCAACTCTGAGGACGAGAGAGCAGGCATCACCCGGAAATATCCCGACAGGATCCGACGTACTCACAGACAGATTCGCGGACGGTTATCTACACCAGGATAGCAGGGGAATGAAGGCCATGTCCGAGGATACAAAAGCAGCTTGGGGTACCGTTAGCCAGAGCAGTACAGCTTATACGGCCAAAGTCATCAGGTATCGCGAATGTCTTTGATGGTCATCTGCGTTACATTTACATTTATTTATGTAGCAGACGCTTATGTCCACAATGACTTACGAGTGAGGATCAGACAGCACGGTCAGACAGTATCTATGGAACTTGTTCAAAGGCCTGGGATGAAACCACTCTGCCAGCCCCTGGATTTAAACCCACAACCTGGCGATCACGGGCACAGAGGCCTGAGCCACACACCTCCCCACACTGTTCAAACACAATGGTGATCATTAATCACCATTGGTGTCACTCCACCTACCTAAAAGCACCTGAGCAATCGCACCCAACCTGTCGAGAATTCAGGAATATTTATCGCCATATTAAAAGCAAATTTCCTGCTTTGCTTGGGGTGAGGTCACTGTACCAATTCAGATGTGTGAGAAAATACCACTCCATTTTATTGCTGCTATTAAGACGGCGTTAACGGGCCAACAATACCTGACAGTCAAGTACCAAAACAAAAACGCGGCACACCGAATTAGGGAAGACAAAGACTGACGGCTGAGGTTCACCACGAGGTCACAACGAATCATGCTGATCTCATCAAGCTGACACCTGCACGCCTGGCAGAACAACACCTTATATTTACATATTTAAATAAATATTTCAATATTTAAAGTGTGTTAAACGCGTTTTATTCTCCAAGGAGACAAGGCACGTGGATTCATACATGTACATGCAGAAAGCTGGTATCAGTGTAACCCTGCATGTGAGTAAACCTCTGCATCTGAAAGCACCCTGCCAGGGTCTCAGTCTTTGATGAGAACCCTCCAAGTGACTGTTGAAGCCACACCCCCTTTGCCCCCATTGGATGAGTAGCCAAGGAGGAGGGAACCAAGCGAATCAGATTTCATGGCTGCTGGCAGCTAGCCTGAGGTTGGCGGTATGCCCTGCCTTGCTGGAAAGGTCCAAACACGTCCCTCCACATCCCCAGTTGGTGCGCATAATTACAAGGACCTACACCCCTCTCTCTCTCGCTCTCCTTTCGCTGTGAATTTCCCTCCCCCTCCTCATGACCGCAGAAAGCAGACAGACAGGTAGCAGCGTATAATCACCCACGCCCATCTGCCCAGCCTGTAACCAGGTGCTGAGTCACACAGCACCAGAAGCTTGGGTTCGGGGGGGCCTGTGGCGTGACTATATGACCGCATGAGGGCACACCATCGATGTGCGAAACGTCACGGATTTGGCCAAAGCCATTTGGTCCAAGAGACCTCTGCTGAAAAAAGACTAACAAGAGAGTAGATCCACCCTCAGTCAAAATATATATTTTACAGATGTTTTGCTTATTAGATTTTTGAGAAAGCATGAAAACAATCTGGATGTAATGGCGTAAAACAGGCAAAAATTCTAATTCAAGCTGTCGTTCATCTGTGCGATTGTTTGTCCTTTTTGGTAAAACATCCAAATACCTGCTTCTCCCTGAACAGCAGGGGACTCTGTGACCCATCTACCTCCTACTCAGCCCATTAACTCCAGCTCAGTGCCCTGATATTGTTACTCAGTAATTATCCCAGAACAGTAGGCCCCTGGTATAAAAATAAGCGGGTCTTACCAAGGTCTAGCCGTGCCAGAATGCAGACGCTTACACTCATCCACTTATCTGACATGCGCGTGCAGAGTGACATGCAAAGCCGATCAGGACAGTGCTATCAGCTCTGCTCGTCACCTTGTTAGTAACACAAGTGCATTATGGTATCAGTGTGGGAGTATCATATTTGCAGCTTCATGTAATGGAGGGAGGCAATGGAGCAAACAAGGTGCAGAATAGCACAGTTCATTTCCTGCTTGGCTCTTAGCTACTACAGCAGGCAGGGCTCAAATTTTAACGGCAGAAAAGCAGAAGGAGAGGCTGTATTTTGTGCCTGTTATTTTATGCTGGTGTTTATGTTTGCATAGCGTTCAGCATAGTGATTACACATGTGGACACATACGGAAGAGGAGAGAGTGATTAAGGGTTGCAGAGAGATCACAGCAGCGGAAAGAGGGACCAAACAAAGAGAGGGTGGGAAATGGAAGGAGGAGTGTCACTGTACACGTGTGTGAAGGCCCAAAGTGACCTTTTCCCCCTCCCGGCTTATCTGGTTGTACTTCTGATGCACTAAGCACACTTTCGCTTTACGCAGGTCATGTCTGCAGTGTTCCCTACCTACAGTACATCCTATAATACTTGAACGACCCTGGACTGTGCATCTGATTCAGATAACCGGCTCATACTCGCTTGTGCGTAGTGGCTGCTCTGGAGCAGCCAGACACTCCAGTCCTTCCAGAAGCCCTTGAGCTGGAGGAAGCTAAGAGAAACGTCCTGCATCTGCTGGTGGGACGAGTGGAGTAGAGAGAGGGCTCTTTCCAGGGCTTTCTTCTGGAGCCTGCTGTGTGCCCTGCAAGGAGAGACCAGCCAGTTAATGTGCGAGGAACAGAGCGTTAATGTGAAGAGAAAACCATACCGATGCAATCCCGGTGCAATCTCTTTTCGTCAAAGCTTTCGTTAAGCGTTTCTATGTGACTTCTTAAAAGTGAAAAATAAATTTGGGTGGCTGGGTTAACCGTAATGGCCCATCTTCTAGGCAACAGTCATAATAGGATGAAGGCTGGAACCCAGTGGATGCCATCATGATGAGGAACTATGGAAACCAAAGCACAGGACATTAATAAGCCTGTGTCAAAACATCATCTGTGGTTTCTAATTTTCCATTCGTCTGGGTGAAATGGTGGTGTGATAGAGAATGAGCCGCTAAAGGCAGTCCATGGTACTTTCCATGGTGCCATGACCAGCAACTCTACCCTACCTCTGGGTTCATTAAACACGGAGGAGGAGCGCATATTATGGGTATTATTATTTTTTTTAATGTGAGGCAGGAAATGGCTTATTGTCAGAAAGTATGCTGTGAATCAGCCATACCTTCCCCATAATCATCATCATGAGAATTTACCAACCTATTAAGTGACACAATGTTTCTAAACTGCATGTTTCCACGTTTTTGGACTGTTGGAGGAAGCCAGATTACTTTGAGGAAACCCTCACGAACACAGGAAAAAAGAACACACACACACACACACACACAGAAATCAAACCGCCAGCCCTCGAGGTATTAGACTAGAATGCTACCTTTCAAGCTACAGTGCTGGCTAACCTTTTGTATTCCTTTAATAAATGTCCATTCCAACACTGCATAAAAGTATAGAACTCTAAATTAACACTGAAGGAAGAGTAAAGTTGAGAAAAGTACTTTTTTGGTAAACTCTGGTCTCTTCAGGGCCAAACATGGTAGTGTGAAAGGCGTTAATGTGACAGGACCAATGTGATGCTTTCAACAATGGCAGAGCCTAGAGTACAGAACAGGCCCAGCCGTTCCCTGAGTAACATCTGACAGCGCTCTGAACCGAACCCACTCAGAACGCCTTGTCTTCTTGTTAATCGCCTAGCTTAAAATCCCATATGTGCCAGGAGGAGATCAGCCAGAAGATCAAGGGTCTCCCAATATGCATAGTTGGGCACAGAAGCACAGCCAGGGAGCCTGTCTTTGTTGTCAAGCAACACGAAGTACCCACAAAACAAAAGAAGCAAAAAAAAACCAGAACCAATAAAAATGAGACAAAGCTGTCACTAGCATTAAGAGAAGAAATTATTTAGCTCGGGGCAATCAAGTATGCAGGAATGTGCTTTTTCCATGGAGGACACAGACAGACCTGACATTATGAGAGACTCGTATTCAGGAATGTATTTATCTTTGACCTGACCTCTTGGCATCATGCATATTTTTTTTTCTTGGGCAGGGCATGGGCACACAAGCCCATACTGACACACGATCAGCCTGGAGTGCCGAAGGGCGGGCAAGCTTTTCTCTTAGGTGGGTACATGAGAACAGCATGTCAGCCAAAGTGTGACTGTTTGCTGCCGACTTCAATGCAGCGGTGGTTCAGTTTCACCTTGAACAAGTCATCTTCAATTAGCTGTAGGTCACACAAGGGAGAGAACGTGGAGCCCATCTCGCCCATGTCTCTTCCTGCTTCCTCCCTGCTGCATCCAGTAGGACCCGACCTTGCAATGCCGCGGAACGGCCTGGGGCACACAGGTGCTTCCCATCTCCGGCTTCCCGCTTGCCAAGGCACAGGTGCAGGGCTCTGGGGCTGGCTTTGGGGGGCCCACTGCTACCGTGGGGCCATTGTCTAGTTAACATTAACATTCCCTCCCCCGCACCCAAAACCCAAACAAACAAAAGAACACGCCTGCTCTAAGCCTTTGTCCTTCGTTCTCCTCAGCTCCAGTCTTTCCTGTTTCCCTCTGTCCTTGTGCCTGCCTCCCATTGCCTCTTACACTCTGCCTCGTATTCCTGCCCTCTCTCCCTCCCTCCCTGCCGCACACTCGGAGCTGTCGACTGTATTGTTTCCCCGTTTCCTCACCTGAAGCGGCGGCAGCTCTCATGTGCCAAGTCCAGATCCCGCTGCAGGCGACTGCTCTCTGCACTCACGCTCTCCAGCTGTTGTCCGAGGTCCTGCAGCCTGACATGCACACGCAGCACGTAAAGGGAGGGGACCCATGTCATGTCCCCTTTAATTAACAAAAGAAGCACAAAGAGAGCGCTACTCTGCCTTTACTCGTAAAGCTCTTTTCGCACTTCTGCAATAAACAGCTATCAATGATGTCAGAGAACCTTCTTATAACAGGTCGAATCCCATAACTGGAAGACATTTCAAAACTCCTGACCGCCCCCCACAACCCTGTCCAGGTTAAATGGTTGAAGGATGGATGGATGGATGGATGACATTTCATCTACTATCCTGTGGTGGCTTTTTAAAAAACCTTTACTGAAAGAGGAAAGAAGAAGAGAAAGAAGAGACAGAGAAAAGTGGAGACAAAAGCAGAACAAGAAACAATAAAAGAGCCATGAAAATCCTGCCTTTAATATCTTATTTCTTATGAATCATTCATATAGATAAAATAAGAAATTAATATATGAAATATATGCAAATACTTGAAAGCCTAAAACATCAAAAGTCATCCTAACAAAGTACCTAAGAGGACCAGAAACTGGCTGGGCTGACAGAAAATGATCTGTCCCGTTACTCTCTAATATTCTTTGAGCATCGCCATCGTTTTCCACAGGCGCTTTTCAAAGAGCCGATAAACAAGCGAGGGGCTTTAAAGGGCTTAAAGACACCTGCTGACGTGTGACTTCAAAACGCACATGCAATGGCGGCTAATCCGACACATTAAAGGGCTTGATCATTATGCTGCGAAGGACAAACTCCTAAATTGGGTGAATTGAAAAAGGCAACGACGGACGAGCAGCGAGCAAGTGCCGGTTTAATCATGGGGATCCATTCCAGATATTCAGACAACCTGACACATAGAACCACGCCATGGGGACATCCTGCCACTGGTTCTTTTCAGAACTTTCAGCCAATCAAAGAGCAGCGTGGAGTCAGACAAGGACAGCTGGATCCATCACCTCTGGGCATCGAGGGTTTCTGCAGCTCACCCACTCCCACATTTGTTTCACTGTACATGCACCTCACACAACGTCAGTGGTAGGTATGACAGCCAAGTTAACAGGCAAAGGGCTGCTGGGTCAAATCCCACGCTCTGCATACCAAGCTGGCCAGATCTGCTGCAGATATTTGCTCTGCATATGGCATCTCCATCCACTGCAAATTAACATCCTACGTAAAATCGGTTGATACGGATTTACAGTGTACTTCTTCAGCACATTAAAAACATCATAGCTGACAAGTTTTATGGCCGGAACCTGCTATGCACTTCATTAAATAGAAATAAAATTGACTGCAGTGAAGTAAAATTGATTACACTCAAATACAGACATTTCCTACAGTTAAAATGATTGCACTTGATTACAACTCAACAAACAGATGCTAATAAAAACACAGATTCACAAACGTGTGTGTCTATGCAAGCGAGTGCATCATCCCGTGTTTGTATTTGTCTTGTCTTATGTTTACATTATGTTGCTTGGTAACCATGCATGATGCCATAGCAATCACTGTAATCGTCCAAACAGAAGAGGATTCAACATGTGCCGTAAAAACCTATGTTCTTCACCCAGGGCCTCTCTCACATGCTACATTTTTCTTTGCTGAAACATATAAACATTTAGAATAATAATAATAACAATGACATGTGGGCAGGCAGGTAATTGTTCTGTTAAAGAAGCGGATCAGGACTCTGGAGGTTTTCGGTCTGAGTTTCAGAACTGCTATTAAAACCGATACAAGCTAAGCATTCCTGTTCAGGATGGCCTCACTTTAAAACAGCATATGAGTAAAACGCAGCAGAACTGTAAGTTATGGAAGTCTCTGTGTTTCTTAATTTAAACACATTTTCTAAGAATTTGCTCCCTGTCAGGTGCACCAGCAATATGTATTCTTGCATTAGTGTGACCAAACACAAGTACAAGCGCCACGAAAATATGTACTGTTTTGTTCTTCCTCCAGAAAAGCCGTACCAGAAAATATTTATTGTTTGGGTGTTTGTGCAGTTGCTAGCGGTAACAACAAATGAGGACAATACAACTGCATTATTAAAAAGAAACCACTCCACAGTTTTCTTGTAATAGGCACTCCCATTATTTCAGAATATATGGTGTCACATGCCCCCCAAATTCAAACTGTATTTCTTTCATCGCCAAGCAGCAGTGACAATAACATCTTCAGGTTTCAGACTGTTCTATAATAATGAAGCTTAATATAGATCAATTGCTATATGCATATCCTGCCTTTATTCAATTTACAAGCATTTATAATAGTGTACAGGAGCGACTTACAACACAAAAATTTGCCATTGACACCAGGTTATACATCCAGCCATCTACAGTATTTTCCAGCAGCTTATCTTGGTTGCGGTCTGGAGTGGGCGTGGGGGGGGAGGGGGGTTGCCTACCTCAGGCAGCATAGGACACAAAGCAGGGCTATATCCTGTATGGGATACCACTCCATCACAAGGTGCGCACATACGAATCAACAAAAAGCATTATGTAATAACACAATTTCATGTTTTTGATTGCTTTTGATCAACGATGTGTGCATATGCCTTGTTAACCTACCCAATAATAAAACACACCAGAGCGAATCAAGACCAAGACAGTGCCGATAAGAGCGATGCTGCGGCATTGACAGGCAGGCTTCCACTTTCACTTCCGTAAATGAGTGCGTAGAGCGTGCCTCGCACACCAACGGCACCAATCCCTCACACGCAAATGGCATGCGCTCACACACTCTCATGCACCAGCCTGCGCTCCACGCACACGCACGTGCACACGCTGGAACGTGAAGGCGCAGGCAGGTGCACACTCAACACTCCCATCCATGCACTCGCGTCCGTATCAGTCATCCGATATGACTTTCCTTAGCAGCCTGGTATCTGCCTCTCTGCCAGTACCACGTCAGTGATGATGAGAGGATACGCACAGTCACACAGAAAGGTGAAGAGGCTTTCACACAGCTGGTATGACAGGTTTCAGGGACCACAGAACTAGACTAAAGCAACTTTCCCAGAGCTGTGTGCAACTGTATGCGGATGTGAGAAACCAACAAGCAACCAATCTGCCCATCAGCTTCCTGTTCCACCAGTTCTGTCAGCTGCATTCATATGGGTCAAGCACACACTCTTACAACGCATTCATATAGGTCACACACACAGATGCACAAACAGCCTCCCATATACACACACATACAAGGACGCCGCATTCATGTAGGTCACACACGATTCTAAACACACATCCATCGGTGCAGGAGATACCGAGCTGATTGTCAGTGGCCAAGGGAGGCTCCACGCCTCATTCTCTCACGCTCTGAGACTGAAAGTCGTAAACAGCTCAGTGATGTAAAAACATGACCCTGCCAAGAACCTTTATAAATTACGAGTACGCAGGATTAAAAAAATTATGTCTGACAACATTCAGGCATCTTTCACATCCTCTTCTACAGTTACGATTCACATTCTCTCGTCGTTTTGTTCACCATCGGCTAGAAACACGCTAAAGGATGTATACACCGTTGTACCACTGGCACAGAAACTAAGCTCATTAAAATTGGCTGACAACAGAAATTAATGCAAAGGCTCATCCACAGGCATAATTGCTGTTCCTTCCAGGACGGTTGCACACTCTATTGGCTGTTATTATTAGCAGCTGCAGGCGTACTGTAACAAGAACCACAATTACATGCATTTCTCTCCCACCCCCCACAAACACAAAATAT
This sequence comes from Paramormyrops kingsleyae, assembly GCF_048594095.1. Lineage (NCBI taxonomy): Eukaryota > Metazoa > Chordata > Actinopteri > Osteoglossiformes > Mormyridae > Paramormyrops > Paramormyrops kingsleyae. Next base: position 3,149,211 of record NC_132813.1, read on the forward strand.
TGGAGGCATTCATGTTGAGAGGTTTATATATGATTGAGATTTTTAGAGGTATAATTATATGCCACATTCACGTCACATAAGAAAAAAAAGATGCAGTCTTCAGAAATGAGTCACACTATAATTGGCTAAAACCCCAAATTAAAATTGCTTTCACACTATGAAGAAGCCTGCAGCACAGACAGGTAAAGAGTAACACACACAAAAACACAGAAAGACAAACACTAATGTACAACTATCAGAAGTTTCACTATCAATTAGCCAAGGTCTAGTATATGGGTCAGAGCCAGATTCAGTGGTTACTGACTATTACTTACTGTGGAAACAAATCACCATCTCCCACTCTCTCACCAACGCAACAAACACCCACAACAAAAACAAGCATTAAGCTATTGCTCACTTTTTCACTGGTCACTCCAGCAAACACAGAGCATAGCAATTATCTGCCACAGGCTTCACTTACACTTCTTTATATAGTGGAACAAAGGATTATTTTCTGACACAGCAACATATCAGATTTTCTGGAACAGTAAAATGCATCTAATAAAAAGTCATGAAAACAACTTCGGGAAGACTGGCACACTTCCTCAACTCGAACAAGTCAAGAGAAACGAAAATGACAAAAGTCATTTAAATGGCACCTCCCAAAATCAAAGCTTGAATATCAAGCGCTGTGGCGTGGCTGAATGCCACTGATTTCGCTTCGACTCAGGCTCCTCTCCAGTGAATATGGTGTTCCTTTTAATGTCAGAGCGACACCTGACAGCTCACCCTGCAGCTATTTTGTAAAAGCAGACAGAACTACAGAAGGGCCAGAGTGACCACACCACCAGCAATGTATCAGTCAAACCCATCAGGAGGAATGTGTCAGGGACTGAGGGGGAGTGGCTATGAACTCAGCAGTTCTGGAGGGGCGGGGTTTAGGATGGAGAACGGAGTACATTTCATGGTTCTTTTAATCAAAAAAATCTTGTCTTATTTCAACACTTTGTTCCACGTAATGAAAAATATATAAATGAAAAACTGGAGAATTAAGTAATCAGAAAATACAGTCGCAGTGAAGTTTTTGTACTTAAAACCATTTTGACTGTCAATCATATAACTGAACTCATTCAAATTAGGCACCCATTTGAAGAGTCTAGCTGCGTGTAGAATGGACATTAGTTTGGTGCCATGTCTGTACCAGAATCAGCCATGTTAACCATGGTCATGCTCACCTGACAGCTTGCTGGTGTTGGACAGCGGTCAACTCTTCCAGCTGGTTCCGAAGGGCCCGTTCCCGCTCAGCACTGCCTAGGTGCTGGTCCAGTTCCTGCTCCACAACACGCAGCCTCTCTTTCAGCCTTCTAAACTCGTGGAGGATTAGATAACTTACCCCACAGTACTTGCACACTGTCTCCGTGGGATCCATCTGCACAGCAACCAAGAAGTCAGTCAAAGCAAACTAATTATTACACATCTACTCATGGGGAATCTGAACAGCATTCAGTGCTGCAGAAGCACATGACTCTGAAGCACCCCTCACACTGAACCCTCGAGTGGAGTACTTGACCATTATTGTCAAGAAACTGAACCTATTTTCTTTAAAGTCTGAGTAAACAGAATTGTTAGGCAATTAAAGAATTATGACGTATGCCTCAAATCATCAAGACTGCCAAGAGGAACTTTTTGTCCACAAACAGTTCTAAGCAGACTGCTCGACATCCTCATATTGTATTGTTGAGCACCAATTTATGGGGTCTGTTTCCAGAAAAGCTCCGTAATGCCTTTTTCTGCTCCAGTGACCAAAAATGTCTGACTGGGAACAACCATGGGAATGGAGACTCGTCTCAGCTGGGCACCTTTAGCAGTCAGAGACATTGCCAATCAGGGCATTTTCACCACATGGTTCCTTCCACAGCATTTCCATATTTTCAAGGTTCTCTTGCTTTTTTTCTTAAGTTATTCAACAGATTTACTGGTTAAGTGCTTAATTTGAACTAATATGTTAGATAAAAGGGTTTTGTTACCTGGTGGATAACATGGTACAGAGAAAGTAACACTCATTGAAAATAATAGATATCACTGTGCAATATCTGTATATTTTGGACTTTGGATTTTTCAGACCCATATGATAAGATTCATCAAAACCCAATGCAAAAACCATAGACCTCTGAATAAACCAAAAACATTACGGCAGCAGATACAGCAGGTTAAATAAATGGTTTGTTGCTTGGTATCTAGTCCAACTTCTAACAGATGGACCAGCATTAGCATTTCGCCAAAGAAGCAAACACCAAAAACTGTACCATTCATGCATAATTTGTGTAGTTTGGAAGCTCATGTCGATGAAAATATGTAAGTCAGGCTAACATTACTTGTTGTGCCTTGACACTACTGACAGGCATGTAAGTTATAGTGTCAAGCGAAAATTTAGCAGAATAATAAATTAGGGCAAGCATCTAGCCTGTCACACCACACCTCACCCTTTAGCTCACAGCGCAGGCGATGCTCTCCAAGCTAACACCATTTTTAGCGCGCTGCACAGACCCTAAACAACTTCAGCCCTTCACTCATCACGCCTGAATTAGCAGGTCAATGATTCACGCAGGGGTTCAGTCCATAAGTTGGGTTTTAACAGACCTGAGGGATTTGGATGCTGCCCCTGAATTTTGCTTTCACCCTTAATTAAGTTACATTTTGGCCCCGGATTAAGAACAAACATTCTCTTGAGACAAGAAAACTGTGCCACTCTTTACCTTCTGTGCACTTTTCTGTCATCACTTCCATTTGTTGTATGTCACAGCCAACCACATAAGTACGTAACAGTTTTCGTCTTTGTTTTGATGTTCAGAGATGCATTCCTCTTGCTCATAATTTCCCCAGTGGCGCTTTGCAAGTGTGTGCGTGCATGCATGCATGTGAGAGTCTGTGCAAGCACACGTGACTGGGGGCTAGTCGATTTTCACTGAGATAAGCCCCCCCGGCATGCCCAGTGTAGAACCAGGCCCTGAGATAAACCTCTTTTAGACACCTCAGTGCTACTCACAACACGAGGAGAGACCTGCCAAGTCTGGGGGGCACAAAAGGCTGGGATTCAAATGAGGGCAAGAAGAAGCAAAGTGCAGAGAGGATAAAGATGAGGGACAATGGCTGTTTAATTTCACTTCAGAAGAACCTCTGGGATCTGAAATGTACCCTCCAAATGACTCTCCTGCGTTTTGCTGTAATGAATAAATCAGGCAACGGCCAAAATACAGCACAGCTCTCAGTCCTGAAGCAACCGCGCATTCACCCGGAGATGCCTGTAGGAACATGCTACTCTCTCTCATGGAGAATGCACAGGTTATGCAAGAACACAAGACACGCTGCGCCCGCCAGGAATGGAAGTGTGTACGTGTGCCCGCGTGGATGAAAAGACACTGAAACATCATTGGAACGCAAGGCCAACTATATAACACAGGTGCAGCCATCACCCTGTTGTCCACAAGGGCCGAAATGTGTCTGAGTTTTAGCCATCTATTATTTACATGCAAGCAAAGCGGATGGCCCGCGGGGGTCCACGCGACACGGCTTTCTCCGAGTAAACACCCGCTATGCTCTCATCAAACATGCATAGAGGAGAAAGCCTGACAATCACCCGCAGCCCAGCAGGTGGTGTCTTCCAGAAGTGAAAGAGAAGCCAGTGGTGAGAGACAGCAGCCAGGAAAGGTGGGGGGGGGGGACATGCTGTTCCCCGGGGAGTCTGCTGCATTACTCAGATGGCCCAACTCATGTTTACTGGCCCAGAAATGACAGCAATCACATCAGAAGCCGGCCTACATTAGAACAAGGCACCAACACATCAGAATCACTGTGCCACTGCCTCATTTTACACACCTAGGGCTACTCTGCTGTCTAATACACCCATCAGGGGTCTGCACACAGTCATGCGCCGTCTCTCTTCTCTGTGCAGGCACACAGTGTATCTAGGCCTCAGAGCACAGCGCCTGCTCTTTTCTGCTGTTTTAGTCTTGGCTGCTTGTGGAAGATGACGACACTGTACCTTTTGAATAAAATGAATTTTTATGGTGATCGAAGAGTATCATTCAGTCTGCATGCGTCAGCTCTGACGGTTTTTGTTTTACACTTAGATTACATTTCTTCAGCACAGATGGACACCCATGAAACAAGAGTGACTCAAGATCCTCTACCTTATAAATCGTGGTTTAAACAAAGCGCGATTCACCTGTTGAATTTCCAGCGGCAGAGGGTAGATAGGGCTGTATCTTTCAAATTCCTCACCTTCTCTGCTTGGGTCTCCTAAATAACAGAATAATATATTTTTTAAAAAACCTTTAAGTCTTACGTAGGCGGACGTAAGTGTAGATATGTGGGTATGTGGCGTCTGTACATTTCCATTATTACACACTGATAATATTTTTATTTTTTATATTCAAAAGCTATTCTTTATTTTATCAATTACAGAACTTTTTCAGACACAAAAATGTCATTATAAACAGTTTATTTTAAGGTATTCCAACGCCAACGTCGGAGAAATCGCGATCAACCCTTATGCAAAACTGCACGCGCCGGTGTTATGCCGAAAAAGGCATCCCTGTCGTAGAATGCATGCCGGTGTTCTGACGAGTTGAGCTTTTAGGGTTTTTTGGGGGTTAGGGTTTTAGGGTTTTTTTTGGCGGTTAGGGTTTTACGGGTTTTTTGGGGATTAGGGTTAGGGTAAGGGCTATCGATTAGCGCAACGGTAGCCTAACTCGACAAAGTAGCTCAATTCGTTTCAGATCAGCGACCAATCGGTCATTTAGAGAGGCACGCATTCTACGGCAGGGATGCCTTTTTCGGCATAACACCGGCGCGTGACACTTTGGACCCCGTGCCATCAAGCGAAACATTCCGCGAGGCAGCGGGCAAAGGACGCATGCAGCACTTTTATTAAATAGTCCATGAGTTAATGACATCGGTTAGGATTTCAGTTGTTCTTTTCTTAATAATAAACAAGATCAAGTCCAATCTAAACTTAAGCAGTTTTTTCTAGCAAATAGGCCTACATTCAACAAGTGCATGAAATAACTGCTGGCGTATTCTGATGTATTCAAAGTAAACGTAAAATAAATGTAATTTTTCGATAACATTTAATAATCATTATGATCACCTACCCATTATATTATTTTATTTTCTGGAAGAAAATAAAACGAGTCAGAGAATTTACGAACTTTCCTCTTCATCGGCGTCAGGGAAACCCAGGTGTTTACTGTTGTTGTGGAAACTACGCTTATTTTACGCAAATTTCGCAGAGGTGGCGTGCGCAAGCCTCTCCGACGTGCCTTGCATGGCTAGCCGTGACTGGTGCAGTACGAGCGTCACTTTACTGCAGACAAGACGTCTGATGGGGGAATCAGTGGAGTCCGTGAATAGCTATTTGTCCTTTGCGTCTACACATTACCGAAATGCCCAGACGTACGTTTAAAATGCGGTCAGACAATACCCGTGGGCGTTTTACAGCATTATAGGGCCATTTCATTTGGGCAAATCCGTTTGCAGTTTTATTTTAACAGACAAGCGTGCAATCTTATCTGACACAACTGTTCTAATTTTACCCTCCGCCCTTCCCGATCTGTAAAAATATGGGTTAATGCGGTTCGCTGTACTTGCGTCGTGTTTTCTTTCGTCAATGAATCGTGAGGACTCTGGCCGTATTACGGATTTCACCGCCCCCGTACTGTAGGCTGGGTGATCGTGCCAGTTCATCCGCCTTTACAGGGTACAGGACGAAGATGTCCGGTTCCCAGTTTTCGTTACGATCCAGGTCGTGAGATCCCAGAATAAAGGGCATTTTAAATGACTCCACCATGACATTCCTCCGCATATAAGCCCTCGGAACTCCGACCTTACGTGCCTTGTGGCAGTAAACCGGTGTAAAATAACACAAATGAAGTCTTATTGTCTATCAATAGATTTTACTACTCCGCTATATTAATTCATCTCGTTCAGCTCACACGAATCATCTGTCATAAATCAAAACCTAAAAGCAAAAACTGTTTATTTAAACTTTGGTAAAATACGTTGATTGATGCTGTTGTGACAACATTATCGGCTGTTTGTTATAAGAATACTGGAATTTGAGTATTTTAAGGCAGGTGCTGACGCGCCATTCCCAGTGGTTCACCTTAGTCAGGCTTAGGGGCAGACGCTGTTGTAATTTTCCGCTCATTCATGTGTGTGGAAGTGTGTATGATATCAACAGAAGATCGTGCGAACAGGTTGGGATAGAGATAAGGGAGGGACCAGGGTTATACTGAGCTTTAACGTTTAAACTCTGGCTGCAGCATCCTAAATGTTCATGTCACGCGTATGACAGTTTACCTAAAAGGATGCATAATTATGATTATTGTATTAACATTTGACATTGATTAACAATGAAACTGCAGAAATATTTGCGTGTATTCGCATGTAATACAAATAACCACCTTTTATACGGATTTCTTCAGGGGCTTAATTTGACACCGCGGTTATACACATTTCGTGACACATGTGAAAGGAGGCTCCCTTTATTTTAACCATCTGTGGCTCCAAGGCGTCCTCAGCCAGGCTCGCTGGCCCCAAGGACTTCTGTCTCCCCGGGAACCGGGACAGCATTCAAGTCCGTCCCCATCGCCTGCACGCAATTGCTGCCGTGCCTCTCGCGTGTGCGGCTCTGCACACATCCGTCTGATTTAATGGCACGATATCGCCGCGCGCTTTCTTTGAACACGCAAATTGCCGTTGCGTGACTTTTGATGCTTTGACGTTATTGCTTCGTGAACGCTGCCCGTGGTTCATTTGCATTTCACTTTGTAAAATGACTCTGCTGGCCCTGACACAGGCGACGGCGGCAGCCGTACAGGCACCATGCTTCTGGTTTAATTCATCACTTAATATGAGGACAAAACAAGCAGCTTGAGTTTTTTTTTTTTCGAGACGCGAGACACCCTTCAAAATTTGCCCGCTGGATAGGCAATCTCTTTGCAAATTTACTACTGAAAGCCAGTCACCTTGGTTATATGTGTTGCCTGATGTCCGGAACCGTGCGTTTAATGAAATCAAACGCTGTATGTGTGCCTGTATCTGCTCGCCGGCATGCGTGTGTCAGCTAAAACGGTCATATAAATAGTAATGCATGACAGACCGGAGAGTCTTGCGACGCCTCTCACGCCACTTCTGTGTTACACATTTGCGCGCCGCGGATGTCGTGACTATTCCCCGTCACATCAGTTCAAATAACCGCAGAGGGACTGAAGTATGCAGTCACGCACCCGGGCGGGGCGGGACGCCGCAGCCCGATCAGCTGTATCACACGCTTGGTGGGAGAATAGTTAAGACACAGGCTATAAACTAAATAAAGTACACCGTGTATGTTTTACAACCAGATTGAGGCTATGAAGGCGACTAATCTCAGTTTTTGACTTACTCCAACATACCAAAAATTATTTTGCTTATATATAGACTGTATCCAGGGGCGTAGGTTTCATATTAACATGGAGGGAGGGGCGGGAATAACAGGGTCAAAGGTGTGACATCACGTCGCAATATGTTCGTTTTTTATTCGTAAAGTATTGCTTTTATAGATACAATATATAAAGTGATCTTTCAATTTTTGCTGTTATTTATTATCACTAATATGGTAGTTTAAGTGCATTAACCTCCCGCATTGTGGAGGCCTACACTGAATTATTAAAATTAGGCACAATACGCGAGATTCCCTAGCGAAAGTCAGACTCTGCGCTGCGGAAAAATGACGTCACCTCAGGGTCACTCTCCTCCACTCTGTCTTCTCTCACATACACCCTGATTTTACGGAAAGAATCACTAGCACAAACACAGAATATATGCTTAGAAGTAAATACAGGAGATTTATTGAATGTCTTCTTAGCGATAAATCAGACTTTCTGCCTGCACTGTGTATGAACTAAATGATTGTGAGTTTTTTGTGACTGAGTAACTTAATTACGTTATGGTGTTTTCCAAGTAAAATCCAGTTCTTGCCCCGTTTTGACGGGCTTCTTACTCATCCTTATGCCATGACTGTAAAGGATGTAATGAAAATTGTGACTGACGCCATTTACCGCTGCGTTATGCTATTACCTAACCAAGTAAGATAAGATCATCTTTATGAAAATTAATCGACATGAGACGATTAAATTTCACATAATCTTTACAAATTAATTGTTGGTTATGAGCGACTATGTAGGCCTAGTTCGCGATTATAGTTCCCAACTATGCTTTTGGGAAACGCACCCTGGAGCGCGAGTTTAAACTGAACCATTTTAACTGTATGAATTAAATTTATGGTATTATTTCTATATTAGGCCTATATGTGATATTATTATTATATATGATTTTATAGCCCCGCCCTAATTCTACGACAATGTTTAATATAATAATTATTATTTTAATAATTATTTAATACAGAACTGCCCCCTCGACCCTGATACCTAAATACGGATTTATTTTTTTCACTCTGGCCTCCTCCCACATTCACAATGTATTTTGAACTAGCGATCCTTATAGTGTGTAATTCGGTATATGGACTGGATGCACTCCTGAAATATCTCCGCCAGTGATGGGTTAAAACGGGTTTCAGGCTTACATACAGAGATGCAATTCTGCTTGACATTACAGGATCGTGTTCATGTTATATGCGGAGGAATGTCATGGTGGAGTCATTTAAAATGCCCTTTATTCTGGGATCTCACGACCTGGATCGTAACGAAAACTGGGAACCGGCGCTGTAAAACATGCATTGGTCGATATCGTGTCACACTCCCTCGCTTTCCTCCAGGGCAATGAGGTGACTCAGACGCGGCTGCCTTTTAGATGCATGGCGCTTTCTCTCTCTTTATCCCCCAGCAGTCGTCGACTCCAGACGATCTATGCTGCAGGCCACTTCGTCTTATATTAATTTAATGTTTATGATAAACAGTTACAGGCTATAATAAAAATAAATCAGTATATTTCAAATGAAACAGGCCTGATAATGTGAAGGAGGAATCATATTTGAACAGTTTTGGATTAAAAACTCTGTGGTTTCTCATTACTGCCGGGAAATACAATAAAATAATCGTACTGCATGATCAGTTTGTCCCGTTTTGTGTTTATGGGCCTGTTTTCCTGTTTTTTTTTCTTTAAAAATTTATAAATATTTTCAGAAGTCGTATTACATTTTCCAATTTGAAATATCCTGGGCCTGCATTTTATGCTTCAAACATATATATATATATATATATATATATATATATATATATATATATATATATATATATATGTTTGCCAATTAGACCCATGGTGGTTAATTCAGTACAATATTGTCAAAATGTGTTTTAGGGATCGCGTAATTCTATAATCAAATACTATACATAATGCCATATTTGTTTGTGTCTGATATAGGCTAACAGTTTAAGCCTGCCAGTATCTGTTATTTGTCTTGAAAAGAAACGGTTAACCCCGCAGACTTCAGCTGGAATTTCCCTCTAGGGGTGATACATGTAATACATTTGTAATGTAAAATGTAAACTCAATTAGCAGCGGATTCTCCGTCACGCCTACGCCTCCCCTACGCACACACCGGAATAACGACGCGGAACTGCGGGTGGAGCTCGCCATCCTCTCTCTGTACTGTTTAAATGGGCCGCGCTCCAGCGCCGCGTCCCGACCTGATTGGTATCAGACACTTCTGTGGAGTTATCTTCAGCTGGACCACCCTAGATGAATAAAAACAAGGATTCAACCGCCGCTAGGCATTCTGGGTGCAGGAAGGTCGGCCTCTCGGCGCTCCACACGAACGTTTTCCCCAGCTAATTTCAAGAGAAAGTGTTAGTTTTGGGGTGAATCATCCCCTTCAACTGGGGAAAAGAAATTATATGGGAAGTAACTGCTGTGCTGTGACCTGAGTGTATCTATACACAGGCGTGGAACTGACTTCCATCTTCACTTCAGCTTTTGTTTTGTTTTGTTGTTTATGTTGATTTCCCTTTTGTGTAGAGCAATACTGTTTGCATTTAATATATTCATAACCTGAGAGCTGCGTCAAGAACAAACAGGAGAAATATCTTTGCAGTTTTATCTGTTGGGAAAGACTGACTGAAGGAACAAGGTGTGTCCTGAAGATAAGTAATTCAGGTAGGATTTGTGTCTGGTGCAAAGTTTGACTCTGTGACCGAAAAGCTTTTCACCTTGTTTGAGCTCAAAGCTGATCTGTAGGTAACAGACACAAAACGGGCACAGTGAAATAAACACGCTCTCTCACAAGGAGAAGCAAGACCACACAAAAAGTGTAGTTTCTGAGCCTCGCCATTGCCGTTTCTGAGTGGAGAAATGTGGCCGTTTTTGATCTCGCCGGTTGTGTTTTTATTGTTGGCTCAAATTTGAAGTTAAGCCCTAATTAAAGCCTTCGCATGAGTTTGGCACGGCAAGGCCCACAAGTCTGTGCTGCAGTAAATTAGCATGTGTTTGGGGAGCGTGGCCAATAGCGGCACACGTCAAAGTCTCAGCGGCAGGGATCCTCTGCATCGTCTTCCTGTAGCTGATGAACCTACCGCAGGTTTGCCCATATTAAACCCCAAATTGAATCATTGACCACATATTAAGAGGCTTGTTACATTTTAGGATCATTTATTTAACTCTGTTACTTAGCTAAGAATTCAGTGAGCTTTCTTTATGCTAATTGCAGCTGTTCACATATTCAGGTATTTATGGTCCATGGTCAAGGACTCTCATGACATCACATTTGTAGGATTTACACCTAAAACCTCTCTGCTCATCGACCAGCACCTTGCTTGTCCAGTCCTGCTACTCCGAATACAAAGAAATAATCAGAGAAAGTGCGGAATTAGGACTGAACTAGAATGAAACTTTGAATTTGGGTGACAGCATTGGACACCACGCATCCACATACCCACAATGCCGGCTTGTTCTTGACAACCACTTCCTCTGTGCTCTGCCTGTGTCCCTTACCACTGTCGCCATGGTGCTGTGTTCTATCATCTGTGACATCCAACAAGAGGCCTTTGACTACAGCACAACTCGACAAGAAGCATAGAGCAGCAGCTCTCCGACACCGGCGTCAAAATGTAATTCCCATACACGCTTATCTCTGATGTTCTGAATTCTGGATTGAATCAGCAGTTCTTAGAGGTATTCAGAGTTCTCAGTCTACGAAAGGTCGCACATATGAATTTTCAATGTGTAGTTCTGCACTGGGAGTCCGAAGAAGAGCTGACATTCAGTGGAAAATTCCATCGTCAACTGTTGATGGAATCAGATCGCCGTTCATTATTTTTCGACTTCTCCACGTTGCTTATTAGTTGTGACCAGCAGCCATATCAGGCAGCTGATATGAAGCATGACATCATCAGGTAATCCCTGTCATCTGGTTTGTCCCTCCGGACCACGTGATCTTTTTCGATGTGTGGTGGACTGTAGCCTGTTCACACTGACTGACTTCGACTTGCTTCATCGCAAAATGGCTTTTATCAAACCCACAGAAATTAAAGTTGCAACAAAAAAACAAACAACGCCAAATGTTAATGCGTGGCCAAAGTAGTATTTGCTGCGAGGAGATGCAGAGGGGTCAGGTGACTGGGCCCCACAGCTGGTTACCAAGGAAACGAAGGCAACAACAAACACCAGCCACCTGACAGCACAGTGAAGGGACAGCAAGGCCACACAATCCAAACAGAATGGATATGAGAGCAAATAAACCATGAAGGGCGCTTGTTTTTGATGTGTTTAAGTATGCTGGAGAGTATGTGTGCAGGGAATTATGTACGTGATCATTTTTGAGATCATTTAATTTTAAATCCATGAATAAGAAAGAAAAGTTTCCAGACTCGAGACACGAAACAAGCATGAGGAATCTTCCAGCGTCCCTCAGAGCTGTACGTATCCTGAACCTTTAAGGCCACTCAGACCACCTTGGGCCTCTCATAGCTGGACATGAGGTCCTAATGAAAATATTGGCCCCCTTCCACCAAGATAGACCTAAGTGCAGCAGTGATCATTTTACCATCCATGTGTGGGCGAATTTGCTTGGGATCTGTTCTCCCTTTTGATATCACTCGTCTCTCCCTCTCTCTGCCTCTCTGCCTCCCTGCAGAGCTCGAGATGTGTCTCACAGACCCATCGCTGGGCGTGTGCATTCCTGAGGGCTGAACATCCTGTTGCCGCAGTCAGCGAGGCTCGCCGTGCTGCACGTACACATGCCACCCCCATCCCCCCTCCCCACAGCCCTCACACACGCCCCCCGGGCACCAGCCCTCCCAGCACCTCCCAGCTTTTTAAACAGGAAATGGGGGCTCACGCAGTCCTGCATCAGTCGCCGGCATTAAACACTACGCTCACTGTAGGTACTCAGACTTCCAGGGCTCCGCCCACGTCCTGCTCCCTCACTGTTTATTGGCTCCTGTGGAGGGGCACACTTTTTCATAGGCTTTGTGAAACCACAAATTGGGAAAATATGAAGCCCTTTGAGGGGGTTCAGCGTCGCCCCGGGGCCTCCCTTCCAAAGGGTTTCATTCCGCACAAATGCTGCAGCGAGCCTTGCCCGCTCTGTCCTTGAACTAGGGCCCACGAGAGGAGAGTGTTTCAGTCCGTGTTATTATTATAGCTATTAACGTACATTTATTCTCAAAATTCTGGTGATACATAACGAGGGAAGCGCAGAATAGGAGCTTAATAAAAGATAAAGCGATGTCCTCTTTGAAGCAACTGTCTATTAATGGTGGTAAAGTCTAATGTTATAAATGGAATGAATGGAAATGCTTGAATATGTTCATATTCTGGCCTATATTTAATAATATAGGTGTAAAATAGGAGCCTTGTGACCTCAAGGCCCAGTGTGTGAATCCTGCCTCTGTATGTCTTCCTCATGATCACATGAGTTTCCTGCAGGTACTCCAGTTTCCTCTTGCAGTCCAAAAGCATGCGGTTAGGTGAACTTTTGCCCTTAGGGTGTGATTGTGCGTGTTCATGTGACAGGGAGTTCTGGGTCATGTGCACTGTGCTCTCTTAGATAGGCTCCATATTCTCCAAGGCTTCACTGGAAAATCGTTACATGTAGCAATGGCAGACAAATCACAAGTGTTTGCACACTCACAGCTGTACTGGGAAAATGAGCTTGTGTGTCATAATTGTGCTAATATTCATACAAAAGGCAGCATGAGTTTCGCTACGTGTGTTTTTGTGTGTATATTTGGAAAGGGAGAACTAGGGACATCGCTTAGCGGTCTGACCTGTTGTGTGCGGGTGTTGTAGTCCTTCAGGCTGCAGGGAGGCGACTGCAGAACCAGCCAATACCCCCTTACGCATCAGCTATGTGACGAGTACAAGTGATTCAGCCATATGCTTGTGGGTATAAGTCATGCGGCCATACACAGCAGCAGGTGAGCCGTTCCACCGCACATTCCACACTAACAATGTAAACATATTTCATGTTTGCATAGATGTTTTCATATTTACGTATATTTTTGACCAAATTTGAACTGTTTTTTTTTTTTTCTAAAAGTGTCATTTATTCGAGCAGAACTGGTATATTATTTTCAATCTGCAGATTGACTTTGTGGGCTCCTGGCTCCGTTTTCCTGTAACGCTTCAGTTCCTCGAAATCTATCCTTCCGTCTCCCTGATTGAAAGCTCCTAAAACCCAGTTAGAAAAAAGCAAATCCGACTGCTCTGGACTTGACTGAGAGGTCGGGACGGTAGAGGCGTGGTGGAGATCCGGGTTCGAGTGGAGGGTCTCCTCAGCGGTGGCCACAGTTCAGGATGGATGGTAAATGCGATCCAGAAGAGAAAGGTCCAGAAAGAGCATAAGATCTATGAAAAGCCACCGTTACTGATCCTTGGAGGTTACATGCTGCTCACAGCAACGTCAGCCCACGTTTGGGCTTTTGGTGAAACCTCACATGATGCAAACAGACCTGGAATGTTGATGGGTTGCAGCTGAGTGGGGTTTCACAGCGTGGCCCTACAGCATCTGCTCGCTATGTTTCCATCACCTTTCTTTTGGGTTGTGGGTTCCCCTTCCCCAGAGAACCCAAATCGATGAGAGAAACCATTTCCGAGCACGAATAATTAACAGCGGACAGGAGTATGAGAGTCACAGGGTGCGAATCATCTGCCTATGGAACAGGATGACGACTTAGGCAGAACCCAAAAAATCTTTAGCAGTGGGATCTGCCTAGCATGCAGTGGTTTGATGATGGATGGATGGAATGGCCTCCAAGCAACCTTCTCCTGGGGGTCGCTCACACTCCTGTAGTCCCCTCATATCCATGAGACCCCGGGGCTGCAGAGTCGATCCTCCAGCAGAGCCTAATTCCACACACTCAGTCGGCAACAAGCTGCTTCTGCCTGCTGGGCGTTTTGCAGTGGTACTCTTCAGGTTGCACGTCCGCTCCGAGGAGGTAGAATGGCGAGGGGGAGGGGGAATATGGTGCAAAGGAGCCCAGCATGACAGTGAGAGCACAGACCCCCATACTGCTATCACAGGAGGCCCAGAATAGCTCCTCCTTGTATATGCCTGTCTGCTCCCTCCCCCTCCCTCTCCCTGGCCCCTCCCTCCACAAACCTGCAAATCATTCAGGTCAACCCTACCTCTCTCTATCCAAGGATTCAGGCAACTGCTCACGGAATCCGCCCCCCCAGGCCCATATGGAATATGGACCCCCTGTTCACCATGGGGGTGGGGACACAGATTTGTGTAGTAGTAATGACAGTAATTCTGTATAAACAGGTGCTCCTGCTGTTTTTCCTGGCTGTGTGGAGTTAGGGATTGTGGGATTACATGCTGATGTCACCTGACAGGTCAGAGAAACCAAGCTCTTCCCGATGTCGCCTGTCTGCCACTAGAGCAGAGGGCAGCCAGCGTGTAAGGAGACCCTGAGCAGGGACACGAAGGGGACACAGGCTTGCACAGGCCACCTCCCTTAGCTGTCCATCGTGTCCGATGACGACGCTTGCTCCGGGGATTGGGGGGCAGGATTGGGGGGGGGGGACAATGGTTTTGGCGTTGGTGCCACTTCATAATAGGCCACCACACACGCCGCGATGCACAAGCAGAATTGGACTTGCAGAATATAACTTTAAACTATTACAAATGGATAATTAAAAAGAAAAAAAAAATCACCGGACATTTCATTAAAACATTTTTAGATTTATTTCAGTGTTACATTTACTAACATAAATAAACATTTTATGAACAAAAAGGCACACAGTTCAAATATAAACAGAGAAAAAAATGTATGTACAACTTCTCACATAACATGGGGGGGGGGGGGGGGTAACGAGATGAAGCAAGCCGATGAGGGTGTAGTTGCTGGGGGGGCGGAGTCACTGGGGGGTGAAGACGCGCGGCCCCCAAAATCCCAATTTGGGGGGGTTTGGGGGCAGGAGAAGTGAGGCACAGAGGGTCAAAAACACCGGCAATGTCGTTCAGACGGACACGGTGCTGGGTACCTCCTCGTACTGGATGATGAAGTAGGGGTAACTCTGGTCATCATTAAAGATGACGAATATCTGGGGGTCCAGCCAGTTGTCCACGCAGGAGTCGTACAGGTCGCTAGAGGGGTCCCTGGGGTTGAGGGGGGGCGGACGGCGCATGGAGGGATTGCCCACTGTGACGCGGCCCGTCAGCACCTTGGCCAGGAACATGAAGTGCACGCCCTTCGCTGAGCGCTTGGAGAAATTGTGCGAGTACACGGCCTTACGGGCGAAGTAGCTGCCCTGGCCAAACATGGTGGCGTGTTTGCCGCACACGCGTGGGTCAAAGTTGTGCTTGCAGATGCCTTCTACCACGTCCTGCGACGTGCCGTGGAAGAGGTGGCGCTCGTTTAGCATGCGGTCCATCTCCGACATCTTCCTCGACATGTACTCCTTCTTCCTGTTCCGGGGAAGAAGAGGGGCAGGGGCAAGAGGTCAGTGACGAAGACTTCGGAAGATTCCAGAAAGCTGACAGTTGCCGCTCCATACACATACATAAAATGCAATTTCGTGCGGCTATTTCTGGGACAGATGTTTCTGTGGGCGTCAGCATGACTGGAAGGTGCATTGGGGAAATGTGCAGATATCACCACAATTTCCTGTATTGCTTACAGTTTCCTCAAAATGGATGATGGAACCGGGTGGCCCAAATCAGGCTTCCCTCTGGACCCCTACCCAACCTTACAGAAGATCGGCGGTCTCAAGGCTGCTTCTGGCCTATTTGCCCCGTTAACACTGAGCACCGTGGAGTGCGCTTCCCTTATCTGTGCCGGGCCTCTCCCACACACCCCTTGCCCCCCCCCCCCATCGTCTATTCTGCGGGGGCTCATGTAGACACAGAGACGCACGCACCGTCCATGACTCAACAACATCCTCCCTCCTGTCTGACTCATCTGCCAGTCCTGAGAGCTTCAGGCAAAGTGAGATGTTTTCATGGGTGGTGAGAGAGGCCCCCAGGTGCAAAGCCACAGAGCCCATTGCCGTGAGAAAAAGGTCCTCATTCAACTGAAATTCAGACCCTTCAACGGCCTGCTGCCAGTGACAGCCGACACTAAATCCACGTGAGGCTATGAAACACTAAATCCTGTTTGTTGCCAATTGAAGAGCAAATTCCTAAACTCAGTCCACGGGATACGTTTTCCAGAAAAATTCTGTGGAATTCTGAGTTTTGGTGTGAATTTTACTCTTAATCTGCTCCAGAACTTCTGCTGGAACTCAGATCCCCGGCAGACACTTGGATCCCTGCTAGCTACTCACCTCTTGTACTTCTCCCAGAGGAAAGGGTTCTGAACCCGGAGGATGCGGAGAATTCGGAACTTGGTCTCTGACACGGTCTTGTGGAAGAGGCTGTAGACGGTACGGTAGCTGCGGTCCTCCCGAGCCACGGGCACCTGCAGAAAGTCCTGGTAGGAGCTCATCGGCAGCCAGGTCTCGGGGTAGAGCCGCGAGGGGTCCGGTGAGGTAGGCGAGACGGGCACGGGGCCCTGAGTGGAACCCAGTCCGCTGAGCGTCCTGCAAACAGAACACAGAACACGGTTATCCGTCTCCTTCAAGGCAATACTGTTAAACGCGGCTTCCAACATGGCGGACCCCAAACTGCAACACAATGGGGCAGCGACCCGAACGGCGCAGGCAGTGCGCATGTGCGGAGCCAGAAGGGGTAACATCTGGGTAAATGGGGGCGTCCGGCTAAGCGCTAACCTCACACAACTGGAAGGAATCTTATCGTGACTGTCGACCAGCAGCTGTGTGACAGCGGCTGGCTGCAGAGCACCCCGCCTCCCCCCCCCCACCCAACAAGGCTCCCACACGCTTGCACCGGGGATTCCAAGACGCCCGAGCAAGACCGTGGGAGACACTAATCCTGCCAGTCAACTTCACATGAAAAAAAAAAGATTGCGGTCAATTAAAAAAAAAAAAAAAACGGAAGGACGGGCAGAGGGGGTGTGAGGAACAGAGCTGCTTACTGAGTTACGGGGGCCTCTGCCAGAGGGCTAATGGCCCCCACTGTGGCTAGGGGAAGGCAGATCTGCACCCCAGTGTTGAGGCTGGAGAGATAAGAGGGGCAGGGTAGAGCTAGCTGTGGATCTGTGCAGGCTGAGAGCGACACAGAGATGAACACCACAGGCGTTCCCACGCGCTGACTTTCACACGGACAGACACGCACACACAGTCATACCGGCACAAGCGCTTAGACGTTTGCCCACTGTTTACTCCTGCGGCTCTGCTCCCGTCAGAGGCGCTCCCACGGCCAGCGTCGCACGCGAACTCGCAGTCTGCAGCCACCCGCCGGGTCGCCACAAAGCCGCCACCTCGGTCTGGGGCACGAAAGCTGCCCCTCCCACGCCACCCCCCCCGCAGACTGATGCGGGCGGCTCGTTGAGTACGGCTAGATTCACACTTACTGTAAGTATGGCGTCAGCATCACAGCCGAAAGGAAGAGGGGCCTCTTCCTGATCTGCCGGCGGAACCCAAAGACGGCGTTCTGCTGAAAGCCCTCACGGATGTTCAGGATGTACTGGTTCTGGAGTGTGATGAAGCGGACCTCCTTCAGGCCACGGCTGCTAGCCTCTTCGATGAGACGGACCACGGGCTGGAGGACGAGACGAGATCACCGTGAGTCCACTGGTGCCGGGCCAGGTTCAGATCCGAACCCACCCACCAGGTTTCCCAAGCGGCTAACATTATGGAAGGACCAGTGACCTGTGAGACCAAGCCACCTTCCCACCGGCGGTTGCTTGTGTGTGAATGTGTCCGTAATGTAAAGGTCGGCCATTTTGGTCTGATACCATGCAAACTTCCCCTTAGGAGGCTGCAGTGCTCATGAGGAATGTGAAGATGACCAGCATGGAATAAACCAGCTGGAATAATGAATATGTCTGGCTGTTTCTAGGTATATCACGTGGTTTACGACTTCTGGGGGTGGCCTGTGTGCACTCACCTCAGAGTATTCCCTCCAGCCAAAGTTATCTCTGCAGTAGTACTTCCATACAGTGTGACAGCTGGGGACAAGGCTTGAACTGGTGGGCGCAATGGCCAAGACAGGGGGCGTGGCTGTCGGGCTTGGGGGCGTGGTCGTCGGGCTTGGGGATGTGGACAGACGTCTGACCAGGTCGAACTCCACGTCGACCACCTGCATGGTTCCGAAGTGCAGGGTGAACGCACGGCCGCTACGGGAAGGATGAGACAGAGAGTGAGAGATCCGTGGATGCAGATGGTCCACCTGCATGTCATACCGACAGACTGGCCTACATCAATGGAAATCCACGCAGAGATATTCAAGGTCCATCAGTGAATCACTAGCGGGTGCTACTCATTGCACTGGTGCCAAAAGGACCCCCCAACCGAGACAGGCAAACACTTTTCATGCTCTTCAGACAAACAAGCATAATAGCAAAGCACATGTTACTGAAACCCTGCACACGAACAAAAGGTCACAGTTCAACCAGGACAGGGTGATCCAGTAGGCTGCGTGCTCTCTGTGATCAAACCACGCCCCCCACTCTCTAGATACTAACCCCTATGTGGACCTGAGCGGAACATAAATCTCCTTCAGGCTTTACTCAATCACACCCCTGATCCCCCCATTAAGGTCATTCTGCTGCGTACATCAGAAGGTCCCCAAGGGCTTGAAACCACAACCTTTTCAAGGGCGGGGGGGTTTGTCAATAGGAACAGAACCAGAGACAGAAACTGTTAGACCAGGACTGACTGGAACAAGGTCTGCTAGCTCAGGATAAAGGCGCCCATTAACAGGAACAGAGCGGCCACTCTCTCACATGCTGTCAAACACCGGGAACTATCCTGACTGGCTATGAATGGCTTGTTCTAGAACCTGGGGAGGGGAGGCTCAGTAATTAGAAATCTCTGTCCTATTGGAGACCCCGTCAGATGGTTGCCCACCCTGTTCGCCTCCCACCGTCTTGCGCTTCAGTCCCTGGGTTGGGAACACACTGCCTGCACAGCTCAGACAGTCCAGGACATGGTGTGTCTGACTGCTGGTGTCAACTGCCCCCCCCCCCCCCCCCAGAGCTGGCTGAGATACCGGTCCCCGGAGGCCGAGAATCATGGCAGAGCGCCGAGCCACAGCGGAACAACATGAAACCGTAACAGAATCATACTGGTTACGTGTGTGGATGGATAGTCATCTCACATCATTCAGCAGCGTAGGAGGACAAAGCAACTGGGAGCCACTGGAGACCCTCAGCAAATGTGAACTGGGGGGTGGGGGGGTTAGGGTTGGGGGGGTTCACTTTGTACATTTGCACTTTGTTCATTATAATGTTGACCCTGTGCTAACTTGCATATGACAAATAAAACTGAAACTTAGGGGGGGGGGGGGGGCGGCAGAAATGCTGAGTAATGTTTCTGCAGCAGAGGGCCCCCCCTCTGGGATTCCACTCCACTCCACGTCACACCCACATGCCAGCTCAGGAGACAAACCCCATGCGGTTCAAACCAAAAAACAAACAGGAAAATCACACAGCTCCTCTGGCCTGGGATGGGGCAAACAGAAAGCAGACATGCTGACAGAAAGGAAGGGAAAACCTCCCCCTCTGCCCCCCCCAGCAGTGAAAACCGGCACCCAGAAGAGTGTGTTCCTTCACAGGATGGGACTGACACAGGAACGTGCAGTGACTTCTGGGTAATACAGCATAACAGAGGACACCCAGCATCAGCAAATAATGAGAAGAAAACATATTGCGAGCCCACTTCACCCCCCCCCCCCGAAACACACAGACGCTCTCGCAGTAACCTGACAAACTGCTCAAGCACCCAGCAACGCAGTTTCATGTCAACGCCTGTGTTGCGCAACAAGGCGTGACGTGCTGGTGGGACGGGCCACAGGTAGCCACAGGTGCCCGTAACCACAGGGCGGGCAACAGCACGCACAAAGGCTGGGCGCTGAGAGCCTTCGTGTTGTGGTGCGGGGGCAGGGGAGGGGGGTCACAGCCTCACAGAGCTATCAGGGGGTCCATGACCCCTGTGGTGGTGAACCTCAATGTGACCCCAGACAACCCATAAAACCACCACCCCTACTCCCCCCACCCGGCTTCCTGCCTCCCAGGGGGCAACCAAGTCCTACACTAAAAATAAAATTCCATGGGTTAAATTAAGTGCGAAGGCCAATTGTTTGTTGGCGAGTCGGTTAGAGGGACGGTTTGGCTGGGGTTCCTAGTTGGCCTAACTGGGGCAAATCCAGCTGGCCATGGGGCAGGGGGAGGGTCGCCGGCCCATGACGTGATGTCAGAGAGAGTGAGGTCACCAAGCTCACAAAGGGCAACTTACAGAAGGACAATCTGGGCAAGAATAGGTGAACAGTAAAAGGTGGTTTGTTTTTTATCACGTTTAAGTAACGAAAAGGAACCTGTCCTGGTCACATCATTAGAAAAAGATGGACTCCTGAAGGTTCTGAGGTCAACTTGGGAACGCGAGAGACAGCCGGGACACGTGAGAATGAGCAGCAGATAACAGCCGGCACACCTGAGAGCTAAAGCGGTCAAAGGGCACCGCAAGCCTGTGGAACCGGGAAGCGGCAGAGTCATCGCACACACAACCTGTTCTGAAAGCTCCGGAAAGTAAAACCTGGCTGAGTTTCAGCAAAAGGGAGAAGCAGCTTGTCATGCAAATGATGGGTTATTTGAATTCAAATGAAGGAGAGAGAGCGAGCGTGGGGGAGGGCAAGAGAGCTGCAGGCAGAGAGCGACCCCCCTCCCCCCAGCGACGAGGGGCCGGCCTGCAGTAGGAAACGGCCCATCAGCAGTACCAGCATCACCCGTTTAGGCACCAATAGCAGTGAAAGCCTGGACTACCCCGTCTTGTTGACACCAACAGATGAACCACACGGAATACTCCTTTGCCAAATATAACTGCAGAAACAAAGCGGGTGAAGCTTTGGCAGAAACAGCAGAGTCAGTTAGTGAGTTGCAGAAAAAGAGGGTCATAGTTAGAGTATATTTAGAGTTAGACATAGAATAGGGTCATAGTTTGAGAGAATACAGTCATGGATATACATAGAGTAGGGTCATAGTTTGAGAGAATACAGTTAGGGATAGACACAGAGTAGGGTCAGAGTTTGAAAGAGTAGAATCGGGGATAGACATAGAATGGTTAGGGTTAGATAGAGTAGGGACGGAGATTGAGAGAGTAGGGTTAGAGTTAGACAAAGAGTAAGGTTGTGGTTATAATTAGTTATAATTAGTTATCATTAGAAACAGGGAGTAGGGTTAGACACAGTACAGTTATAGTTAGATACAAAGTAGGGTTAGAGTTTGGGGGAGTAAAGTTAGAATTAGACATGCAAGTAAGGTTAGGGTTAAACACAGAGTAGGATTGTGGTTATAGTTAGATATGGAGTAAGGTTATCATTATAAATAGAGAATAGAGTTATAGTTAGACACAGAGTAGGGTTATAGTTAGACACACAGTACGGTTATGGTTAGACAGTTAAAGAGATTAGGAGTCAGACAGAGAGCCCCAGCTGAGTTTTAGTGAGGGGCTATCATGAGATACACAGAGTGTGGCAGTAGGGTTGGGGTTAGAGATCAGAGCAGCAGGACAGCAGAAGGTCTGCCAGTACGCTACACCCAGCCAACACGCATTCATCCTCTCACAGCACTGGGATGAGCTCTCAGACATGTGGAAAGAATGTAGTCTGTCTGGGCGTGTAATTCATCTTATAGGGATCCTCTCACATTCAGTCACACACGGCGGTATTCCTCACCCACTGCGCACTGTAGCACCGTGCCTACCTCACTAGCACGCTGCGATTTAGCAGCCAGGTGTGCTAAGCCCCCCCCGGGCCATGACCCCCCCACCTCCTGAGTGGGAACACACCCAGCTCATGGTGATATCATCTCCGGTCACATTCCTCCAACACACACACTGACCATGTGCCGATAAGGCGGTTTCACCTGACCGGGTGATTGATCGCCCAGGGCAGCGAGCGCGACGGTGACACACATGTATACGCAAACTCGAGAACGTGCGATGCAAACGTCAGACAAGCCCGGGGAGACCCCGCCCACTCTGTGGACGGAACGTTCCCAAACATCCACGGGTGCGACCAGTTCCACCAGGGTGGGGCAGCTGCCTACCCAATACTCTCAGCATGGGAGACGCTCAGCGCTAAGAGCAATGGCAGTCCTTTCTATAAAAAAAAAAAAATCACACAAACACACCAAAATGTTCTACCTTGCTGAATCGGAGTGACACAAAGCTCTGACTGCAACACCCTCAGCTTACTCCATGACGCTGTGGCGGATCTGCATCTGGCATAAAGTCACAACTCATTTCACTCACACACACACACACACACACAGACTTTAAGAAATAGAACCGCTAAAGGCCTTCCCACCAACTAATGGAACAGTGTGATCAAACCACTGTCCTGCCTTATCAAGATCCCATACATCAAGGGTCTCCAACCAGAAGTCCCAGGTTACAAATCGGTGTCTCTAACCACCACGCCACCTACTGTCCCGTCATTAAAGAGAAGAAATTGGGATAATGGAAAAGCACTGAGCGGGTTTTATGAGCACACACCATGTCAGCTGAGAGTCTCGTGTCAGGGTATAACTTGCCACCCAGAGGGGGGGGGGGGGGGGGGGGGGATAGGACACACAGAGGGAAAAAGCGATGCAACAGAGGAAGAGGACAAAGATAGGACAGAGAACAAGAAGAAGGAAGCACCTTGGGAGGAGAAGTGTGCCTGGAACCGCCGACCCGTCGCCCACAAAAGGGGGAAATGGCTAGTCTGCCATGGGTGGAGATTAAAGGGTTAAAAGGGAGCTGTGAGTAATCAAGATGGGGCCCAGCCTGGCACGGTGATTCACGACACAACTGCCACGTTCTCCGGTTCTCATTCCACTCAGGATGGTTTCGAGCTGTTACGCCCTCAGCCCCCGGGAGTCCACATGCCACTGTCCGATTTGCGCCTGGATGTTTTGTTCCACAAGAGCCCCCCCCCCCCCTCCCCCGAGCAAGAGGGGGAAGTGTGTCTCACGCACCCATACAAGCATACACACACACACACACACACGCTGTGTTTAATATTCACACATATAACAACAGATACAACACAGACTGAAGAACACTGAGCCTGTGTGTGTGTGTGTGTGTGTGTGTGGAGGGGGTGTTCAATCCCCCAGTAAGCTTCAAGGATTGTATGTTTGGGACTAAGAGAGAATTAGTTGCTGGTGGCCCCTTAAACCCTTCCTTCTTGACTTCCAATGAAGGTACATCTATCATCCACAGTGATGGGGGGGGGGCTGCCACCCATGACCCGGCCATTAAGGCTCTGGGAATGCAAACTGGGACAAGGATAGGGAAGGAAAAAAAAACCAACAGTGACTCAGAACACTAGTCTTTAAATAAACACCAAGAATTAACTGCAGATCACACATTACCAACTTCAACCAACATTGCAGGTCAACAGCAATATTATATTATTGTTCCAACATAAGCAAATGAGCACAGCGGGTAAATGTGTGAGCTGGGATAATCAGTGTGAGAATTCATTGTGTGAGCTGGGATAATCAGCATCAGGCCATATCAGGACCAGGGTGCCACTTCCTGCTTGTAACTACGTTTGCATACGCTAATTTCGGCAAAAGCCGGCCGGCTGCGCGGTCTCAAACCACCCAGCCATCAAAAAAATGTATTTAACGTATGTGTCACTGTAGCCTGGGGTGAATGAGAGGGTGGCAGTGTTTGGAGCTGAGCCCGCAATGTGAGTGTCAAGGAAGGTGTGTGTGCGCGTGTGTGTGTGTGTGTTTCAGTTCACTGCACCAGACAATCAGCAGGTCATGCCTGTTCACTAACCAGCAGCACTTCCTCTTCACAGCCATGCCGATTGGAGGGCACCGTGACTTAACCAACTAACTAACTAGGGTGGTTGATTAATCCATAATAAAGCAGCGGGGGGGCTTTGGTTGTGTCCAGAATCGAGAGACCTGGCAGCAGCACTGTCACACCGGCGACACAGGACGCGGCTCCCTCGGCGAGCCTTTTTGCGCTCTCAGTGTTAAATAATCATCTTATTTTAACAGTACAGTGAACGGTATTAAACAGAAGCAAGCAAGCAGAACCGCGGCGACGAAAAAAGACGATCAGGCACTTACTGAAACTTAAGGCGGACGTGTTCATTGTCCGGATTGCAATAGAGCCTTTCCAAATGCTCTTGGGAGTCATCCGATATACTTTGCCAGAGCTGGCCGTGAGCTTTTCGGATCTGCCAGTGGTAGGGCAGCACGGTGTGGTGCCGCTGGCAGTCGCTTCCGTACACACAGACCCCCTGCAGGAAATCCACGCAGATTTCCACCCCGTCCCCTTGATGCGTGTGATACTGAAGCTGGGTCAGCAGTTCAAACACGAGATCCAAGGAAGCTTCTTCGCTTTTATCCTGAAAGATCTCGCTTTTCAGTTGGCCGTCTTTGATGGGGAGGCAATCAGCTCCCTGCAACGACCCGGAGCTGTAGATGCCATTCATTTTCCCCCCCTCACAGGGGGAAACGACCGCAGTAGGCGCCGCCGCGTCCCGTGTCTGCGACTGGAAATGGGACTCATCGGGCGCCATCGTCACCTTTTGTCCCCTGTCCCCGAGCTCCGTCGCAGGGTCGGTTATGTCTCCGTCTCCCCCGGCATTTATAAGTACGGAATCTGCTCCGTCGTCCTTCAGACACACCTGGTTAATCCTCGCCTGCTTCTCCACGGCTGCAGCGCAAAGAGTCGCTTGGGGTCTCGCCGGGTTTTGCGGCACAAAAACTCCATCGCTAGCGACAAGTGTGTCCGAGTTCAGTAACGTGGTGAGAATGGGATCCTCTAAAGCCCTTAGACATTTGGAGTCCAACTTCCTCTGAGCGTGTTTCTTCTTAAAATAAGGTTTAACCAAAGGTATTTTGTCCGACAGTCCCATCTGCTGCTCCGTAAATCCTTCGCCTCCAGTGACCAGACTGAGCGCCGGTTCCTGCATAACCTGCTCCGCCGTATCTACCGGCTTTTGTAATAGACGCAAAGTTTTCTCCATGGCCTAACCGGGAAACCACTCGCACGACCTAGTCAGGTGTAGAAAAAGGAGAGAAAGTTATCAAACGGGTCGGCGGTATCACTTCGGTCACGTTATTTGTGGACTCACCTTATTCCTGAGTCAACCGCTTTTTCTAGTCCAACCAAACGGCGAAAATCGGCGTTATCACCGGGAAAGTTGTACATTCCGAAACGCAATACAGTATCCTATAAAGCGTTACAAAGTGACACATAAATCGACCAGCTAAACCGAGTCCCACTGACCGACTCGAGGACAGAAACGAAACTGAGCCTGATCGCGTCTGCCGGTGGCAAGGAAACTTTTCGTCTTCTCACGAGTTACGTGATGCGATCACAGCCTGCCAACACTTTGATAAAATCACTGTTAAACTGTAACAGATCGCTCTTCCTACGGTGGTTTGATCACTTAAAATCACATGTATCAGGTCGGGGGGCATTGGTGCCTGTCAGAAATCGCGGCCGAGCAGGTCTGCACGTAGTCCCTTTGTTAACGCGATCCCCGGGACACTGCGGCGCTACAGCGCACTGAACAAAAACCACCATTTTAAACCCCTTTTATGTTGGCAAACGAGACCGGCACAGAGTAACACGTAACGTATAATACAATAAAGCCCTGAAATTACAGGAATATAAATATATACTAACTATATCCTAAGCAAAAAAATCAGGAAGCTGGCCGATCTGCCTGTGACATCCAATTTTGTTACAGCACGTACGCCAATCCTATCTAAACGTACCGTGAGAATGATCCTCTTCCTCCCCCTCTGTCCTTCTCTCCGTGCCTCAGGTCCGCTCCGATCCTACGCGTTTCATGTCCTCGTCGATGTGCGCTAAGTTTTGCGCTAAGCCGGAGCTCTGCGCTGCGTCGCGGACCCCCACACGCAGCTGTCGCAGGGCAGCCAGGCAGTCTGTGCGCTTCCCTGCTGCCGCGGCCACTCGCTGCGACCTGGAGGCGGAGTTTCGCGTTAAAAGGCAGATAAGCTAGGGGAAAAAAATAAATAATGAAACAGGTCTTTCGGTAACAGGAAGCTGAAGCTACTGTCCCGGCGTCAGCGTACAGTATCTGTGTGTCAGCTTGCTGACGCACGCCAATGGACGGCTGTGAGTAGAGATCGGCGAGGCCAATGCGGACTTTCGTCCTTGTTTGCATTTGGAGACCATATTCAAACTTTTATTTTCCAGTACAGGAAGGATGTGCGAGCAGAAATGGGAGACATGGGGGGGGGGGGGGGGGGGGGGGGCGCGTCACTTTTCTCAATATAACGCTGAAAGCCCATCTCAAGATACACTGAAATATGGAAAATTAGGAATTTCACCGAAAGTGACTGGGCATCTCTATAGGCAATTACCGGGCGACACCTCCGGTGGAATCAAGACGCGAAACGAGGCGCAAGGTTATTCTCTGAGCCGATGATGGCGAGCGCGCATGCGAAGCTGACATTCGGAGCCGCGGCGGATCCGGGGACCCCAAGCCCACACGATCCGAACGGGATGTTTAAAAGACCTGGCAGCTCTGCCAGACGTGCCGTCACAGCGTCAAAAAAAGAAATAAAGCGCCAAATTATAATATAGACTCACCTGCTTTAAGAAAAAGAGCTGACGCAAACGAATAATTGCTTGGTTACACATCTATGCGTTTCAAACATTCCCCCAAACCCAGATACGTAACGTCCCATTGTTCCTGCAGCGACCTGTCAGTACTAGCCTTTTCACAGAATAACTGCTTTTAGGAACCCGCAAACACACACACTGCAACAGGTCTCAGACTAATGGCCATAACAGCCAAACTCGGAGAAACATCACAGACGATAGTTATCAGGAAAGTATCTTACTTTTAAGACACACCGTTACCAGAAATGTATTTCTACGGGGT
The DNA here is from genome assembly GCF_048594095.1 of Paramormyrops kingsleyae. Classification (NCBI taxonomy): domain Eukaryota; kingdom Metazoa; phylum Chordata; class Actinopteri; order Osteoglossiformes; family Mormyridae; genus Paramormyrops; species Paramormyrops kingsleyae. Next base: position 3,176,617 of record NC_132813.1, read on the forward strand.
TAGTTCGACCGCTGGATTTCGCCGACCTGGGGAGGAGTGGGTTCACATTCCTAATTTCAGTACGTGGCTACGTGCTTATTTTAAACTGGCCTTTCACATTAATCAAGATGTTTTGAGTGATAGCAGATCATTTTAAACAACAAAAACGCGGTCTGTGTGGTTATAAATAAATAACTTCGTCGTGATTTGCTCAAAATTCTCAGCCACTTGTCATTTTAGTACTTATTTAAATTAGATCATACCAGAAAATCCACCAGCGGCTGCGATCTAGGGGGCAGTCTTGGGTCTAAAATGATCCGTAGTACAGTGACCTAAAAATAAGAATTAGATCAAAGTTCTCTGATTACAAACGCCGGTAATGAACGTGATTTAACAAAAAACTACAACATGTGGACTAGAGTTTCACAAAGCCAGTTTGGCGAGTAATCTGCTGATAGAACACAGGTGTAATTGCCGTTAATGTTTGTGAATTTAATTTTAAATTAACTGGACACAAACAATATGAAAAATTATCAATTACCTCGATTTAAGCTGTTATCTGATGACAACAGTAGTATCGAAAGTTCAAGAACCAGAGGAACTGAGACTTATCAACTTTATTTTGTTGTCGTTTCATTAAATCAGGCTGATCTTGCCAGTTGATACGATGGTGTCAGATTATTACTGGTGACATATATTTGGAGCTGGATTCATGGCCTGATCTCAGAATGGCTGTTACCGCTGAGTGGGGGTTCCTTTTGGGGGACCTGTACAAGCCAGAGGGATTGGGAAGGCTGGGAATCAGGGCCAGGGTGCCTAATGGAAACGTTTGTGGGAACTGGGATACCCCCTCTTCTCAATTCCCAGTCAAACTCCCACCTGTGGGGGGAGGAGGGGAGGGCAGGGGTCATGGGAGGGAAGCGTAATCTGATGCTCCTTCAAAGCAGGGCACTTTTCCTCAGGTCTTTTAAACTGATCCAAGGGTAGGGCCCTGCTATTGTTGGGGAGACGGGGCGCAAACGTGAGTCAGTAGGCATGAAAGAAAGAGAGACATGGCGTGACCCTTTGTCTTGCGACTCGACACGCATCCCCCCCCCCCCGCCCCCTAAGAAGAGCTGATGGTGCGCCCCGATTAGGAGGCTCAAGGAAAGCCAGAGAGAGGGAAGCTGGACGAGACCCAGCATGTCAGCCGGGGGATTGGGGGAGTGAGCAAGAATGTTAATGACCCTGAAACTGGCCGGGCAGGTTGAAGACGGACGGATGCCAGGGATGCCTCACTGGGCAGACCGAGAGCCAGGCAGAGGTCCCCTCGCTTGGCCACGCTACTCTCTCTTCATCCAAAAAAACCAGTGTCATGACAAACACACATATGTGGAATGCTCTTAATGGCCGTGCTCACCTCAATGGAGAATAAAAGCTGTGTTCAGTCGGCCATGTTGTTTTCATCGCTACGTTAGCAGCGGCTACGTGCTAGCAGCGGCTGGAAGAGTCATATTTGGTTCGCAGCCTCCGCAGTGGACTTGGTGTGACTGTGACCATGTCAGAAACAGGCCAGTGATCTCAGTCCAAAGTGGTAAACAGGGTGGGGGTGGGCGGTGGCCCAAAACCCCCCAGCTTTCATTTCTGTGCATATGCATGACACTGGGAAAAGGAAGACTATAAACTTTCCTGTTATTGAAATACATAACGTGAGTGGGTCAGACAGTTAATTTTACCATCCAGAAGTGTGTATGGGAATGGGAAAGACACTTGACCCCCACCCCCGAGAGTGCATGCGTTGGGCCGGGGGGAACAGGAGAGATACTTCACTTCCCTTCCTGTGACTGCGTGCGTTGGGCAGGGGGCAGCGGCTGTGAGACTCCGTGCTCTGAGGGTGGGGTCTGTACTTCGGTTTCTTTTCCGTACGTTTATGGGGGAGGGTGTCACTGGTTCACTTTCCTTTCAGCGAACGCAACACAGCAGCTGTAAACAGCTTGTCAGGTCTCAGGAATGCACCATACGACAAGACTTATCAGGCTTCGCCTAGCAGACTGCCTTCTGGACTAGTCTGCTGACCAAACTGGAGAAATGGCCTTAGTTACATAGTTACAATACATAATAATACAAACTGGCTGTAAATCCGGGGCTGCCTAGCCATAAAGTAACACTACATTTTTTTCTGTACTTAAGAACGTCCACAACGCACATGGATAGGAATGACGTTTTTTTCTTCTTCTTCTTTTGTTGTAAATGTGTGGAATTAAACTAAACCTTTTCATTTTCGAAATTCCTCTTCTTGTTCCCCTTGGTGATCAGGCCAACATACCATGTATGGGGAGTGACTGCCGTTCAATGCAGCCTTTACCTTATGTAATTAACACAGAAAGTCCTATTTCTGTCAGAAAACGGAACTTCAGTACTGTAACCACGACAACCGCAGCTTATCTTGAAAGTCTGGGTTTTCAGACTGTCAGGAATTCTGCCCCCCCGCCCCAACATACGCAAATCAGCTGAACAGGTATGAAGCTGATCTGTCACTCTTAACTATATTTATAGTGTCGCACTAAACAACTCATTATACCCTGGAACCATCTTTGATCCATCGTCTGATGGAAGGGAGGCAGTTTTGTCATCCTCCGTTGCAGCAGTACGTCACACATGTGCGGCTCACGTCAGGGGAGGAATGCAAAAAAAAATGGCAGAAATGCCGTGGAGGTTGTTGTTTTTATCGGCGCAGCGTCACACCGAAGCCCTGATAGATATTTGCCGGTCACAGCCAATTCCCCCCTCGGTCAGCTTCTTCCCCGAAGCACGTCTGGGCGCCCGGACACAATCACGATTTGCCTCCGCTAACATGCAGGTACTTGTCTGGTCTTGTAACGCAGCTGTGCGTTGAAGAGAAGTTAAATCAACACAAAGTCAGTATACAAAAAAAGAGACTACGTTAGTCTGGGTTTGGGGGAAATCCGTTTTGTTTAATTAACAATAATAAAGGATTATGAATCCTAGTTCTAAGTCGGGAGTTTAAGCGCATTTTCTGTCTTTGTTTATATGTATAATTTCTGTACCATCTATAAAAAAGGCCCTCAAATGAGCATGTTCCGCTTACAGGAATATCACAGGACAGTGATAAACAACGCGTAACCCTTGATGTGTGCCCCATTAAAGAAGTAGAGAAAAAAAAGTCGGTTTATCTGACAGGAAGCGGCATGATAATATACCGTAAAGGCTTTACTTGGCTCCAATACCCAGAAATTCACATTTAAAAAGGTGCGGTTCGAGATACTGCTCATAGCGGCGGGGTGATTCAGCTGCAGCGGCCGGCTGCGGATCCTCAGTGGAATTAAATGGAAAACTGAATAGAGGCGCCCCCTGCTGGTGGCAGGCTGCTGTGACGTGTGAATGAATACAAAGCATAAAGAAAAAAAACCAAACGTTTAATAAAATTAAATAATGGACCATTTGCATACTGGTGATGTTTATTGGTCCCGTGAATAAATATCATAACTAACCATGTACATTATGATGTACTTGTAGATCTTTCGGTTCTGGTTTGTATTTTTTGAAATATTACTCGTTCCATCTAAGCTAACTGAGCAGAACAGAGTGTGCTGAAACTAAAGGATGTTCCGTTTGCTGTTTCACAGGACACCATGTGTTGCAGAAAATGCAAATTCGGCTACCGAAATCATAAAAGCGTGCGGCGGTCCCGAGAATCGCATGTCCCGGCAATTATAAAGTTACCCCATCTGGCCTGCAGATGCTTATGTGTCAACTCTGGGTTATTCTCCTTACGAAAGGAAAACCGAATAAGTATCCTGATATAACTTAACTCCATCTGGGTCGGTCAGCGGTGCGGGTTTTACTATCCGAAGAATTTCCTGAATAGCCGTAAAAACCATCCGCCCCGATTGATTTACCTCGCCTGCATTCTGCTGTGTTTTATGCGTATCCGAAGCCCCCCCGCATAAATGCGCAGTCGGCTATCGCTCCTTATAATGTGGGCCTTTGAGCTGCGGAGATCCACGACAGTCATACGGATCATCAAACCGACCTACGCTCCAGCCGCGCTTGTGAGGCGACTGAATGTCAAACAGGGAGAATAGACGATTATGGAAATTATTGAAGCAATTAATTACCATTAGAACATGGCATGTTCGCTGATGTGTGAAGCACATCTGCATGCTTAACTCGATCATTCCCCAGGCTGCCTGGCCCCACTTATTCTCAAGCACCCCCCACAGTGGCACTTAGAAACATGTCCACAGTCATTCACATTCCCTGTGGAGTGAACAGTGGGATCCCAGATGTGTGGCTGCAGGGGTTTGGTCACAGAGGTGCATGGGATAGTGGGGACCGGGGCTCCTCAGACACATTCCCCCTCATTCTTAAGAGGTCAGACATGTCTGCACACACAGCAGCCTGATCCACACACCTGCAGCAGACACCAAAGGAGATGACGTCACAGGGTGGGCAGTTTGACGGATGGACGGACAAAAAGCGTCCACTGCACCACAGTGTCGTCGCAGCTGCTTTAAATATCCATCCTGCTTGGCTCTTCCTCACGTAACAACATACATTTTGATTGTTTACTGTCCGGCGTCTGTGATGTAACCCAGGACACGCCGTCATGTTTTTCAGTTTGTCTCATTCGTTTGTGGATGATATTCCACCCCACTGTGCATTCTCAACCATTTTAGGGTGTGAAAGCACATACTGTCTTCTTCGCTCTTGAACAAATGAACAAACGTTTTCTTCTGTGGACAAAAAAGCATCCCAGTCAGAACCCAGATATTGCCTATTAACCCTGACTCTATACACGTTCTTTGGTCTAAGCCAGTTTTTTTACCAGCTCAGTCCTTGGAGACCCAGAGACAGACCACGTTTTTGCTCCCGGGAGCTGGGAGGGAGCAAAAACATGGACTGTCTGTGGGTCCCCAAGGACCGGATTGGGAAAAACTTTTCTAAGCTTTACTGCATCCCTCACAAGATCAACCTCAATCCAGCTTCTCCACCATGGCCGTGAGTGATGGACCCCCTGCAAGTCTTCATGAATCATTGTCAGAAGACAAAGACCAGCAACGTGGGAGAGGAAGAGCCCAGCTGCCCGATGCCACAGCGCGCTGGCCAGTTTCCTTTTTTATACGTCCTGTGGGGGGTGGGGGGTGGGGGCAGGGAGGGTCAGCACCAGGGTATTCAGAGTTTGCACTCCACATTAGTTTTGTGCAAACCATTATATTTGGAGAGGCTGAAGGCAATTCCATTTCCAAGGATATTATTTTCTGGTAGGATGCATGTTTGTGTTGTTTTTCGTCTGGGTGGGTTTGCTTTTTCATCTCAAGTGTTCTTCACACGGGGCTGAGGCTCTGGAAACACTCTGACCTTTAGATGGAGATAGTCCAGAGAGCCTTTTCTGCCAAAATGTCAACAACGTATATTTTCTTTTTTGTTCTTTTCAGCTAAGCTGGGCATGTTGATTAACCCTTAGGTGTCCCCACTGTTCTGGTCCAAGGTGTGCAAAATCTGTTTTTGTGTTTAGTGCATGTTAGTTTGTACAGAGAGTAAAGGATTATACTGTGTTGGCGATGCCGATAAATCCACTTCTATTTGAGCTACATCAGAAACCTTTTTCTTGTCGGGTCTGATAACCAGGCTACGGAAATATCTCCTTTTGAAAGACGAATCACCTGAAACTCAGAGACTGTCCAAAACAGTGCATCAATACCGATGCGTCAATAAAACGTGTCAGGGAGGTATACGAGAGGCTCCTGGGTGAACAAACAGTGTCGAGTGCCAACAGCAGCATGTGACTGCAAGAGCGGAGCAAGCACTTCCCCGGAGTGAACACTGATACATGGAATGGGGGCGGGGGCGGGGGGGATGAGTCGACTCCTCTGCCTTCATATCAAAGAACGCTGAGAAGCTGGGAGGAAACATACTGGAAAAGGAGCGATAAAACCATCCCAAAATAAAGTCAGTTTCTAGTTTCTTACCATGACCTAACCCAACGCAGAAGGGGGAGACCTATTTTTGGAAAATGTACTTTACACGAAATGTAAACAAAAATCCACTACTGTCTTCCTAAAAAAAAAAAAAGACACACAAACAGAACCCTAACCCACTACTGTGTATGCGCTCTGTACGGCTCATAGGAGTGTTTGCCAAAACAGTGCAACGGCTGAAATACGAGACATAAACCTCTGTGGGATGAACAGCGTGTCTCCAGAAAGCACCATAAACATAGCCGTCTCTCCTGTGCGCCCTCTGGCTCCACCGCGATCCTCCCGCACCAGACGCAGGAACCACCTGCCTCCTTAGTCTGCATGATGCTATTTGGGACGGAGATGGACGAGGGCGGAATTGTGGAGCATGTTGGCATGTGGCTGTAATGAAATGCTTGTGAAGGACATCAGCACATGCATAATTAAGTCCTCTTATGATGCTAAGGCTGAAAATACGGTTTAAGGAGGTGATGCCCCAGATACTATTCTGCTTCATTCTCCAGCTTTCACTGGACAAGAAACACCCCTGACATAAGGAATGGACACTACACTAGTAATAAGGAAATTGGTGGAATTGCTTGAAGACCTTGATGGAACGGGGATATTTCAACAGCTCGTGCTTAAGCCAGTGAAACGTTTCTTAATGCGAATGTGAAGCCAGACTGAAACTTCTACTTACGATAAACCCAGATCACCTGGGGGCAGAGCAGCCTGGCGGTGAACTTTGGCCTTTAACAAGAAACAGGCAGTGACAGTGACACCTGGAAACACCTTTTGTTTATTAATTCGCACAGGATTTCTGAGTGTGTGCGACTGAACTTGATTAATGATTTACTGTCAGCTGTGATGCAGCATTCAGAAGAGACGTGGCAGCCTGTGGGTGTGGAGGCTGGGCTGGGGTAGGGTGGGGCAGGGGGGGTTAGAAACCAGTTGCTGTAAAACAGGCCCTAAGACCTGTCACCGGCTCACAGGGAGACAGACTGCCATCCACAAGTCAGCAGCCAGGAAGTTTATATTATAAAGCCATGTTTTTTTCAGGCGTCATATCAGCAGGAGAGCTCCAGATATCTCAGTTCCTCAGGCATCATGGTTCTGAAGTGGCAGACAGCAACATCACCAGAGCCACAACAGAAGGACACAATACGTAAACAACGCCATCGACAGGTAAACGACAGCAGCGACACGTAAACAACACCGTCGACATGTGAACAACTCCAGCAACATGGAAATAACACCACTGACACGTAAACTGCAGTACGACGGCGACGACACTAACACAGCAACCATGACGACAGAAAACACAGCAGCGCACATTCAGCAGTAACAATAAAACTGTGAGCGGCAGGCAGGCCTGACCCTCATCTCCCCAATCAGCCTTAATCCCTAAATCATCGGGGGCCACAGTCACGCTGGATGACATTCTGTGCGCATGCGTCTGCTTGTTTTTCCTCACTCGGCTGTTAAGATTCTTCTTGATGGTTTTGTAAGAAGACACGCAAGGACCAGAAGTCGCTCTCTGTGCTGAGTTCCCGACTGCTGGTTCTTTTGGACTTCAGTCATGCTCAGGGACAGCTCTGCTCTTGCTGCGGTGGACACTCACAGGGAAATGAAGTGGGGGGTGCGCTGGGGGCCGGGGGCCACGGCTTAAAATGGCAGAGGTGGTGAGAGTAATGGATCCAGACAGGTACACGTAGTACTGCGCATTGGAATTCAATTCAGTACTGCCCCGGAACAGTCATGGCTGGCATGGGACGGAATGTCCTTGGACACTTGAATGATTCGTCCCTCCGGGACAGCCAGTTTGGCTTCCAACTAAACTACTGTCAAAGTATTAAAGCTTATGCTGAGTTTATAAACCAATGACTTCATCTCAGGACATCAACAAAACCAACAAAACAGGACGAATCCCAGCATCATTAAGAACCTGAGCCTTAAAATTGTGGTTGTGCAGCTGACTGGGGTGACAGCCATGCCCAGAATGACAGCAACGTGACAATATTAAAAGCAGGATATGAGTTGTGGGCGTGGCTATGTGTCCCACCTCTGCTTCTGATTGGATATCCAGTAACAGCTCCTAAAAGCCCTTAAATCAAATTGCAGTCCGGTGCCAACTATCTGTAACCTGAAAGTGACACGAACAAAAAATACTTGGGGACGGTCCCTTTCGTTTAGCCATGACCATTTTTCGACCTGTGTGAAACTTATTTTCTTTTGCCTTGCTTGTAATTTGTTTTGCTGCATATTGTTTCAGCGTCTATATGTTGCTGATTCAGCATTTCTCAAGAACGAGAACATGAGAAGACAGTGCAGGGTTTCAGACCCACATTTGTACAGGATTCATAACATAAACAGGACTTTTTAATTATGTTCTATATTTATTTCCTTCCAGAGAGGTAATGTTCCACTTTCCCAAAAGCAACTGGTTCATCTAGGTCTTCCCTGCCTGCATCTGCCCCCCTTTCGCCTTGTCAGTGTTGTTCCCACAATATGGCTCCACATTGCCGTTTCGTGCTGAGCCTGGCTCAGCCACCAGTTGTTTGCTGGGAAACACCAGCCCCGGGCTTAGCTGCAGGGGTTGGTCCCCATAAAACCCTGTTCCAGGCAGGGTATACAGGTTATTCTTGGTACCTTTCAAGGGGAACTTTGTTGGATGGTAGTTTGTGTGGCCTCTCATCACAGATGTAGTCACCAGGGGACTCCAAACTCTGGAAAACAGAGCTCTGTGGATCGTCAAAGCACATAAACCACTCCGCTACGGTTACAGTCCTCAGAGGGTTTGAGTCAGCTGAGGTGGCGGGGTGACAGGATGCTGTGCCTGTTATCGGAAGGTCACCGGTTCAAATCCCACAGTGATTTTACCATTGCGCCCTTGAGCAGGACCCCTAACCCACAATTCCCCCAGGGAGCCTGCTTTCTCAAAAATGTATGACAAAGATATCTGCTAAGTAAAGTAAGATTCAAGCACTATATTATTATTGTGTAACGCAATGAAGTTACTTGTATGACAACCCCAAGGTGTATTAATATATACAAAATAAACTAAAAGAGTTAAAAAATATTGCTGAGGTGGTCTGGACATCTCATGCTACCTGGTTGGCTCTGATGCTCCCCTGAACAGAGACCTCCAGAGTGGACCCAGGATGTGCTGGAAGGATTTCATCTGCCAGTTACCTTGGGAATGGCAGAGGATTCTCCAGAGCGAGCTAGAGTCTCTGGTTTTGGAAAGAAAGATCTCATCTGACCTGCTTGGCATCTTACTGCAATGACACAGGAGAAGCAGTACGAAGACTCCAGTTTCCTTCCATATTATACACCTGCCCTCAGGGTTGGGGTAGAATTAAAAATCAGTCCTAGACTTTGGTGTCCCCCACAGTAAATTTTGCCAGGGGGGTGATATATTTGCGGCTTACGTCATACCCTGCAACCAATGCGGAAATGTCCGGTATGCCAGATGGCCAGCCCAGCCTGTCCTCAAAGGTACAAAAGAAGCATTGTCTATGACACAGTGATTTATATTAAGGTAACTTCTGTAAATATTTGCTGGAATATGTGATTCAGACGTGTCGTAAGCTAATAGTCCCCTCTAGCGTATTTAGCAGATATTACAAATTCCACAACATCCGTGCCTTTCGGATAAACCCGGTCTTTCCCAATCATTTCCTTGCGGGGAAATTTCACAAACCGGGATTGCTTAAGATTTTTCTAATGAAAATAATGGTCTTTCCCCCCCATTTGGCAGAACCTGATTATCCGTAACGTGACCATACGTCCTCTTTTTCCAGGACTTAGTTTTTTTAGGGACTTCACTTTCTTTCATATTGATATTTGCTTTCTACAGTCAGAATATTTGTGTGTACACACTTGCCTTGCTTTGACCCCGGTAATTTCTGTTTAGCAAAGCAAAATATGGGTCACCCCAGTTACCCGCCTACCTGAATAATCTGTCAAAGGCCCCGAAGACTGAAGTTGTATGTATTAGCATCCATTCCAACTCAGCATTTATTTATACATTTCAGTATCATAAGTAGATCGATTTCATGCAGTCTGGCTGCAGAGCGGCCTGACAGCGCGTGTTCCACTCTCAAGTCACAAACGTCATTTCCGAAGACAACGACGTCACGACAGGATCCGAACCGTTGTACGACAGGATCCGTTGTACTCGTGGAATTTTGTGATTAACGTGATAGAGGCCTGGATAGTGCGCCCCCGCTTGGACACAAGCCGCACTTCACTGTCGTGGCATCCTTAGTTTCCTTACCATAGATATACACGCGGCGGACTTCCGTTGCTCCGCCATCCACTTCCGGGTTTGTGCTGACGAGTCGTAAGACTGAAAGGTTTTTCGGGGCGAACCGGGGCTTTGCTACGTGTCTTTCATTCTTACTTTTGGGCTGTGGGTTATACGGCACACTTGTTCGCCATGGCCCCGAAAAGCAGCAGCAAGCAACAGTCCGAGGAAGACCTTTTGCTCCAGGATTTCAGCAGAAACCTTTCGGCGAAGTCGTCGGCGCTTTTCTATGGCAATGCGCTCATAGTTTCTGCTATCCCCATCTGTAAGTAATCAGTCATTCAAAGGGAATGCTAATAGAAATTATTATTATTATTATTATTATTATTATTATTATTATTATTAATACTTATTATAATACTAATAATAGCAATAATAATAACAACAAAATATTAAGGCTACAGCTTGTACGATTCGTGCTCGTCTACGTGGCACAGTCGAGCTCTTTTCTTGTATTATCATATGTTATGGGGGTTTTGCACAATTAAAACCTGTGGACGTGTGGTATCTATCGCAGTTGCATTGTTAGTGGAAGCGTGGAAAATGTTTCTACCTGTGTGCAATTCTGAGGTAAATGAAATTCACTCTTGTCCTTCACAGCCCCAAATGCAGGAGTGCGTAAGGGGTAAACTACTTTATTTCGTTTCACCCCCCCCCAGTTTTATAAGACGGTTTAAAATTCCATATCCCCCGGTGATGTGCAGCTTCATTACTCATAAACATGTGGCTATAGTGACGTGGACATAAGAGCAAGTCTGCGGCGTTTCAAGGAACATTTCAGGCAGATCGGGAGAGACGGAAATCTTTTATCTGTTGATTTATTTATAATTGTGCTTAGATGGCCGTAACTGCAGCCTTTGTACAGCCTTTGTTTTGTCATTTCTCCTGTCTGGTAGGGCTGTTCTGGAGAATCTGGCACATGGATCTCGTTCAGTCTGCAGTATTATATGGCGTTATGACGCTGGTCAGTACTTACCTGGTTGCCTTCGCCTATAAAAACGTGAAGTTTGTATTAAAGCACAAGTAAGTATTATTTTCTGGTCTGTTTATGTTCAACCGGGCTAACTTGTATCATTCTAATGAAGGGCCATCCTTAATGTCCATTTCCGTCCACTCTAAAGGTATATTTAATTGCTATATTTTTGCTGTTAGAGTTGCCCAGAAACGAGAAGATGCCGTTTCCAAGGAAGTGACCCGTAAGCTCTCTGAAGCTGACAACCGAAAGATGTCTCGCAAAGAGAAAGACGAGAGGTTGGTGCTCAGAACTGATGCTGCGTTCCATTTACCTCGGAAGTCGGAGCTGGAAGTGATGACACCTGAGTTAGCCGCGTTCCAGTAAACCTAGCCAGGATATCCATTAGCAGTACCAGTGAATTGTTAGCAATACCACTTGATAACATAGCACCATGTCCACAGATAGTGGCTGAACAGTACTGTGGGTATGACCAATTAGAGACACATGACAGAAATGCAGTATGAACAATTATTGTAAGTGTTGTAAGTTACAATACAATCATTGTATTGTTGTAAGTGTTGTATAAAGTTGCAATCACTGTTTTCTCACTGCGTTCCATCTTTCACTAGGATCCTGTGGAAGAAAAACGAGGTGGCTGATTATGAAGCAACAACGTTCTCCATCTTCTACAACAACACCCTCTTCCTTGTTCTTGTCATCATCGCCTCCTTCTTCCTGCTGAAGAACTTCAACCCCACAGTGTATCCTTTGCTTTGGGTTCAGACTGGAGGTCACAGCTGAACTGAACTGGGAGCAGGTTTCAGATTTTATTCACTCAATAGGTTAATTTTCATTTAGCTTCAGCTTGGGAATGACTTCGCAGTAAGTGTAGATGGCAGGCCAATAATGTGGTTTTACTGCAATGGATGTACAAATTTGTCCTTAATGATCTTCCCCCCAGGAACTATGTTCTGTCGATCAGTGCATCATCTGGCCTTATTGCGCTGCTCTCCACTGGGTCCAAGTAATAAGCTGGAAGATGAGATGTCGTCCTCGCAGTAAGGAGTAAGGGCCATGACTTAAGGAAAGGCAGTGTTTGTTTTTCTAAAAGGGGGGGTGGACTGGACCTCAGATGGGATGTGGTGGGGAGGGGGGGTTATGAAACAAATGGCTGTAATTCAAGGTGATTTTCAAGATGTTCTTTTTTTTAAAATAAAGAACCAGTAAAATGTGCTTCAGAGTGATGGATTGCGAGATTAAACATTTATGATGTAAGGTAATATCACGTTTTATTGCGACGGTGCTAAGAGAACAAGACCACCACAACGCATCATCTCTATTTATTTAAACAGAAATATGTATATATTTACATTTGGTTTTCTTAGAAGCAAAATGTGGTTTAGAGATCCTGATGAGACGACCCAGCTTGGAAAGTAAACATTTCTTCTTCCATCATACACTTGTACAAATTGTAGAAAACATAGAGGATTAATAAATATATTTCAGCAATTTACAGTCTGGTGAATCAAAGGATGTAGCCCGGAGCCAAACATTACGATCACTGGCGGTCATCTGCACTGTCAAGGCACTCAGCACGGAGGGTGAAAGGAAACCTGCGTTTGACTCAGACCTGACCTTTTCCAAAGAAGCTGAAGGTTAACTAAAGGAGCGAAAAAGACGGGCATCGCGGTTGTGAGATATTTGAGTCAAATCTGAGGCTGTGCAGATGAGATGAAGACAAGTTTGTGATGCAGTGCTACTGCCACTGGTAACCGGGTGCTCAGATAACTGGAACGCAGGTGGCAGCAGTTCGGCTTGCCGTCCTGCACATCCTATAGCAGCTTTTCCCGGCCTGGTTCTCGGGGACCACCCCGGCACCCGGGTCGGGAAATGCTGTACTGTAGGATTCTCTCTCGTCGTCGTGCTCATCAGCTCAGCTCATGGCCCCCTTACCCCATGGCAGACGTCACAAACGCCGGGGGTGGTGGGAAAAGCCCACGGGACCGAGAGGATACATCGTCTTACAAGTTGTCACTGTGCAGTTGATAGGAGGAATCTGTACATATATATTTTTTCAAAATATATACAATATACATTTAATCTGCGGGAAGGCTTTGAGGTCAGCTTGGGATATTTTACATCGTTTAACATAAAGTTCTCACCTAAAATACAAACTTGAGTACATCTTATATTTATATATATATTTATATGTATATATATTTATATATATATAGGATTGATACCTCAGCCCTCTGGTCACACACAGTCACCAACCTTGGTCTCGGATCAACATGTAGCAGCTACAGCATTCAGATGAACATTAGCATTCAAGGCGATTAAAATACACAGGCAAAGAGGAGGCCGCATTCTCTCCTACAGATGCAAACGAAGGGGTTGCGTCCTTCAGGGTTACTAAAGCAAAGCTGCGGTTTTCCGTCTGCACTGAGCAGGACGCTGGGAGCTGACTCCGCCCTCCCAGACTGGTGACGGCCTTTCCCCTTTCCCCTCGCACTACGTCACGCGGCTGCAGATCGAGCAAGAGCGCTGGGGTCAGGATAGCAAATGCGGCTTTACGGGTTAACCTACTGTAATGTACTGAGGTACAGAAAGTGTTTCAAATTCTATGTCTTCCTTGGATCTTCATCCGATGTGCTACAGAAATAGTTCAGGCACACATTTTCTGCGCAGGCATGCAGTTAGGGTAACGGAAAAAAAATCCACTTTAGATGCTGGGCCAGGAAGCCGGGGGCGGGGTCTGTGTGTGGCCACCCAGGTGTAGGCCCCCACCCTGAGCCTCCTGGACCCCCATCACACGGACTCTACGAGCGGTAGTCCTTCTTACTGTAGGGCCGGTTTCCCAGTATGTGGTCGATGTCAGACACCACATGAGAGGTCATCTTTGGGAGGACCTGAGTACATAAAAATCCCAGGGATTACGTGAGGTGGACAGTGGCACCATCAGCTTGTGGCTGTGTGGGGCTCATGGTCGTGCTGCTTACCTGTATCGCCCCCAGGTTCTCCGTCAGCTGTTCTGGGTTTGAGGTTCCCAAGAGCACAGAGCTCACACCCTCATTCCGGAGGCACCAGGCTGAAAGGACACATGAGCCAAGTCACTTCTCACGTTTGTGATTGTGACTGTTTGGTTGCAGCTAAGTAGTAGGAATCTATGCCAAAATCGATGCATCTCAATATTTTTATTGACTCACGGCCTTTTCACAAACTGGAACTATTCTGCAAGCCATCTGCCAAGTAAATCAACTTATCATCTTTTCATTAGCTAAGCCAAGTGTACCAGTAGCGAAATAATCAGATATAGCTCCATATTAGGATAATCGAGAACCAGTGCTCTAAATTATGGGTTCCCAGCCTTTAGATTTCCGTGGACTGGTTTTGTTGTGCAAAAATTTCACAAAGCGGTAGGGGGGGCAGGGGGGATTTAATAAATTTAATGGTTTCTTTTTTTTCCAGATGTGAACAGAATGCACAAATGTGGCCTGTTGGAATACTGGAATACTCTGGACTGGGGGCAGGGAACCCCTATTCTACAGGTTTCATACTACTTTGCCTAGTGATAGCACAGGAGTCCAGTAGGTGGCAGCGTAAGTCATGAATGCCAACAGAAGAAAAAAAAAGTTTCTGGCTGCCGGATCTAAATGTGATGCGATAATAATAAGGGTTTGAGGGTAAAAATACAGCAGCTGTCAGCTTTCAGTTCAGGCGCCTCCCAGTCATTCTCACCCACAGCCAGCTGAGGCAGAGTACAGCTCAGCTTCTCTGCAACATGAGCAAGCTCCTTCAGCTTGGCCTGCTGCTTCCTGCCATCCTCGCTCACTATCTTGTCCTTGAGCCACTGGTACGACTACAGGAGGAGCGAACGAGATGGAGAAAGAAGAAAGGAGGAGTAAAGGATTGTGACAAGAGGGACACTGCAACCCTTGGGTGAGAAAGTCACACACCTGTACATGTTGGGCAAGAGAAATGGATTGAAATAAGGCTGTGAATGTGACAGGCTCTCCACTCTGCTGGCTGTCTCATGGTGTCCAGTAAATGCTCAGCCATTTGCTTAACTTTAGTCCCTAACACTTTTTCAGTAGAATGCATACACTCATCATTCTCCCTCTGCTGTATAATTATGCCTATACTACTCTGATGATGGAAAGAGTGCTTAAGTGCCGTGTACCATAACAATAATGATGGTAAGTAATAATGCAGGATAGAGGGCTAGGAAGGCCTTTATGTCAACACTTCCATGACCAGAACTAGAGACCGCTACCTTCATGGAGGCCCTGGAAGCTTCCGGAATTCCATTCTCATACTTTCCAGTGATGATGCCGCAGGCTAGAGGAGACCACGTCATGGCACCGACACCTGGTCCGGGCAGAGGTCACCGGCGTTAGGACATGCAGGTGACATACAGGCTAAGCAGCAACATTTATAGCTGCTTGGAGACGGAAGTGCTGAAGAAGTGAGACACGTAGCATGAAGCTCATAATGGAACAGGCATAATTAGGGCAGACACAGCAGTCACGGTCATGGTCACGGTCACGGTCACGGTCACGGTCACGGGCCCTAGTGGGCCTAAAACAACAAACGCTAATGTGGAACTCTGGGAAATCCTTCTATAGCAAGGCTGCCTACAACAAGCTGCAGAGAACCACCTCTCAAAGGCCTAAGAGGCAAAGAGAACCAGAAGGTGTATCTGGAAAAATGTCTTGAGTGATGCATGCAGCCTTTGGCTCCTGGCTGTCACTTGCCAATCTTGTGGTAGAGTTCAGGCAGCTGCACCTCCACCTTCTCCCTCTGGAACATGTGGTACTCTGCCTGTTCACACACAGGTGGGATCATGTTGAACTGGCGGGCCACAGAGTACGCCTCCTGCAGGTAGAGAGGGGAACAGCGCTAGATTCCGCATCTTTTTAAGTCTTGTGTGTAAAGGTTGCCTTTCCTTATAATTGAGAGTAGAGTCTATCTACATACAGATATATGTACTGTATATACATGTGCATATAAACAAATTTGAGAAAACATAGTTTTATTTTAATTTGACTAATATTTGCACCATGCCCTGGAATGGTGACCCATGCCTTGGCATACGCTCCAGGCTAGATGATCTGAGAGGAGGCTGCATGGATGCCATCTTGACTTTCTTCATGGATGACCACATATTTCGCTGTTCACTAGTTTGTTTTAACTGCAAAATATGTGCATGATGAGTTTATACTTTCTTAATTTTCCTTCCATTTAGGCTTTGGTAAAATACACAATAATGGGGTTCTTAGGCCTAGTCAATCTGTACAGCACTTTAGGAGCCCGGGAACAAACCACAAGTCGTTTTAGCTTTAACTCATTTCTAGAGAGTATCACAAATTCATTTCCAACTAGTTAAAATGCCAGTTTCTGATATCAGGAATAAAACTGTAACCAGCTATAATTAAAACTGAATTATAACTAGTTAAATTGAATTCCTGTTATCAGAAATTGGATTTTCAACTATGTAAATTTTTATTTATACACATTATAGCCAGTTGCAATTGAATTTCCGATTATAAGAATTTTCATTCTGATTAGTTAGAACTGAATTAGTGATATCTTCTAGAAATTAATTAAAGCCTAAACGACTTGCCATATGCTTTCACAATGCACACGCACACTCCAAACTATGCCACTGTCTGCACGTATTTCACTATATTTATATTACAGTAAAATCCCGTTATAGTGAAATGGCTTATAACGGAATATCGTCTATAATGGATGAGGTCTGCTGGTCCCAGCCTTGCACCTTTACAAACATGCCGAAAAACCATCGGATATAGCGGACTCGCATATAACAGTCTTTCGCTTATACCCGACAAACAATTCGGTCCCCAGAGCCGCTTTTAGCTGTAGTTTTGGCTATAACGGACATGCAGCTCCGCCTACAAGGCGTGTGGCGTGCTGGTGATATCCAGCGCAGATACGTAGTCGGGATTATTAATAGTCACGCATCTGCTCAGGTAAAGTTGGATTACTACATGAACAATATAATAATCTATACCACAAGTGTGTCTACTGGGGTGTGGCATGAGTAAATGGTGTCCTGTAGTTGTGTTCTGGGCATACAGCAACTCTGGATGCAACGGACTGTTTTGCTAGGTTCTTTGAAGTCGGTTATAATGGGATTTTACTGTAAATTAATACTCTCCTGCTTACAGCATTCCCTCCAATATACTGTGTGCATGAAGGCCACCTCAGTGAGCACAGGGCTTGAGCCAGGAGACACTCTACATGATAGCCAGACACTAACCCACCTAAAACACGACTGGGAGGACTGACCATACTGTTCATGACGAGCTTAAGTAT
The DNA here is from genome assembly GCF_048594095.1 of Paramormyrops kingsleyae. Classification (NCBI taxonomy): domain Eukaryota; kingdom Metazoa; phylum Chordata; class Actinopteri; order Osteoglossiformes; family Mormyridae; genus Paramormyrops; species Paramormyrops kingsleyae. The sequence continues at coordinate 3,194,159 of NC_132813.1, forward strand.
GAGTTAAACAGTAGATACAGGCACTAAATGCCAGTGCCGACGCAAGACACCATGAGTATCACGTGACCCTCAACACTCCCTTGCACCTGATTGGCCATTTGCATTTACCATGGTGAATTATGAATGCCCTTTAAACTGTGGAGTGTTCATCATCGCTACTGCATAGGCAGTCTTTGCTGTCAGTTCATATTTCATCGAATCATATTAAAATTTTGAGACCTGGAAGCTAAGCGTTTGCTGGGATTCTGAAAAGACAAAACAAAAAAAAAGCCTTATGACAATATTGCCCTGAAGATGGTCTGACATCTTTTTAGAAACCTTCCGTTATGCAAGTCTTTTTTAGTCCTTTCTGCTACTGGTAAAGGAAGGAGCAGATACTGAAAGCCCCCAGCATCTATAAAGACAGACAGCTGAGAGCAGAAGTCATTGTAATTCGTTCAGGCACGACAGTGGGATGCTCCGGGGGGCCCTTAGGAGTCACTCAATGTGGTTTTGCTCACTGATGGACTACAATACTACTCAAAGGAATGTGGAGAGGAAAATTGGGCTCAGGACAGAGTTGGTGTTCAGCTGCTTTTCGCGGCCTTTCATACGCTTCAGTCTGGGCTTCAGATTTAAATGGTCAAGACACAGCAGCACAGCTGACCAGCTGACCAAACGTGGCTGGGGGAGGGGGGGGGGGGGGTCAGGCTGTTGGTTGGTGCTTACCATGATTTCCATAGCTGCCCATCGCGATGTGCCCCAGTACATGGACATGCCTTGGTTTATTACGTAGGTCATGGCCCTCACGATCTCTGAGCAAGCAATCAATAAGCAAGTGTGAAACAGTAAATAAGAACAACATTACGTGACAGTAAAGCCTTCAAAAATTCAATGACCACAGTTTGCTCATTTGATCTGGGCTACTGCACACACATTTGCTTGGGCAGATACATCAGAGGATTTGGAAAATTAATGAAGATTAAGATAATGTTTATTTTATCCCAGTGGGAAATTCTCGTGTACACAGCAGTGAGTATGTAGAGCACAGATGAGCATGCGTACAATGCAAAACAGACAGAGTTCGAAGACAGAATGCATAATGCAAACTGTGACTCGTATAAATGTCAGCTACAGTATTTGCATTAGATTAGCTGAAGAAATAGGAACAAACACATATAGTATTACACAGACCAACTGCTAAAGAAACACTCATTATAGCAGAGTAAAATACTGTGTAATTAAGTACACCAGGGGGCGCTACAATTTTTTTATGAGAAAGATAAAATAATAAAAAGAAAACGTCAATCATCCATCCATCATTAGAAACCCAATTTGTTAAAAAAATGAATATTTATTTTAAAAATGAATATACTGTATAAGTGTGTGTGTGTATATGTGTGTGTGTGTGTGTGACTGAAGGGTAGCTCCTCATGCAGATGCATGGTTTACTATCACATCTTACTCTGTCATTCAGGACAGATGCTGTTATGATGAATGTATATGCAGTGGTTCTCACTTTAAGGTTTCAGAGGTTGCCAGCAGCCCCCATCCTGCACTCACAGATCCTAGGAGTGAGGCCACCCCCTTCACGCGTCTCACCCCCCGTCAGTCACTCCCGCCTTTATGTAACGCGACACGTGGTGCAGTGTCTCACAGTGAACCTTTACAGCGAGGCGGGCTGCGGACGGCACTCTGAGCTGCGCATTAACATTCTCCACTCAGCCTGGCCGCTGCGGGCCGCGCATGCACTGCAGTCACGGCAGCTCCACGCCTAGCCAAGGACCGCACTCCGGTCGGGGGGAACTGTGGGCTGATGCGATGCAGCGAGAGGCGGGGGGCTCCGCATTTGGTCACTGCGAAACTGCAGCACTGATAATGAGAGCTAATCTATAGGCCCCGCGGCACCCCCACTCCTAAGTGCCTAGCGGACCGGCGACATGCAGCACAGCGGGGGAGCGAAAAGCCTCCAACCAGCAGAGAGACGTGAAGATGGGAGATGACAGGCAAACAGAACGATGAAAAATAAATGCTGTGTGGAAAAAAAACTACCCTTTTCATATATTAAAAGAACAAATTTGTTACAGTCAAGGCCAAATAGGTACACGTGGGTTGGGGGGTGGGGGGCGAGAGAGTGACAGGGAGAGAGAGAGAGAGACGAGAGAGAGAATGTGTGGGTGATGCAAGTGGGAAGCAAAATGGAGAGAGAGTGGTGTGAATCAGAGGTTTTACACAGTGAGAGGGCACAGCTCACAGGCACAGCTCACAGGCACAGCTCACAGGCACACCATCACTCAGCTGCTTGCACCCTCCACTCCAGTCACCATGGGCTCATGGGAAGCTGCAAGGTTAAAGGTCAACTCCGTCGCCTCACTGACAGTGCAGGTTCAGGTATTTACACAGGATCGGGGGTGCTCTCTATCGAACAGTGACTGTTCGAGTGATGTACGACCAACGCGCAAGCACACGGCAGACAGTGCTCTCGCTATTCGTGGGCATTTATTTCAGTTTAATGCGATTATGCTAAGTTGTCCTGTCTGTTTATGCAAATAGGTAGGATTCTTGGTATCTGGCCCATTAGGGCTCCTTGATGGTGATGCAAGCTTAGGAGTCTCAAGAAAAGCACGACATCCTTGGCACGGGAAGGTGTGTGCTTCAAAAGAATTAATTCTGGACATTTTACTGAGATTAAGAGCTCTGCTTTTGGTGACATGTCTGCGCGCGTCTGACATTTTTGCATCTAATCACAGATTTGTGCTGAAGTTAAGATTTCATGCACGCACGGCCATGCTGCGAAGCATTAGGTTGATGCTCCTCCTTAAAGCAGCAGTCGCATAGCAGATGGGCCTGGTTTTACTCATCCTTCAGCCTCACAGTTCAGCTGCACTCCATCATGCGCAATTGTGCTGCAGTGCAGTGGTGACACAGAGGCTAACGATGTGACTGGACAAGAGGTTCTGGAACAGTCCAGCTGAGGATTCATAACATTACAGACAGATACTGGAGGCATCCCATTACCACAGCTCTGATTACCCACTATAACCATTTCTGCAGCGACTGCTCTGAATTTCAGTGAGTCCTGCCAAGAGCCATCCAACAGCACCCGTGAGAGCGCTCTCCAAAGCAAGGCAAGTGTGCAAACTGCGAATTGCTTCATTTATGATCAACAACAACTACGTGCTTAAATTCGTCCAGATCTCCAATCATTAATGAATGGAGTGGCTTAATCAGCTACAGAGGGATTGAGTGCCTTGCCAAGCCAAAGCTACCCATCTCTGCCACTCAAATTATGCCCAATTGATGCATCTCAGAGGGTGTTATATATATTATATAAAGGGACAGAAATAGACATAGCGCACCAATAGTGTTTCCTGTAAAAAGGAAGGTTCTCCTGGATGTATTTCAGGCTACCTGAGGTAATGTTAGGTGCCCTTCTGAGGGAAAGTACTGTGTCAGTCCATTTCAGGAGCCTTTTAAAGAACACAGAACTAATAGAGACCAGGAAAGACGGGTAGCAGAGAGCACAGAGGGATTCAGTGTGTGGGCTACAGTGAAGAACACATTGAACTCTGGTGTCCTTCATCTAACATCAACCTTTGAGCACCCGGCCCAAACACCATGGGTAGTGACACGATCCAACTATAGTGTGAGCAAGGTGAATGCAGCTGGAAATCTTCAAACAAAATATTAATGAAGGACCTATTTTATTCATCAACTTGCACAGTGGAATTGTGGGCATTAGCAAATTGAGTGTGTTTGTGTACTTCTGCATGCGGTTTGTTTGTGAATGAGTATATTATGCATGTATATGCGCTTGTGTGGGTGTATACGCGTGTGTTATGTTTAGATTACATTGTGGGGACCCAATGTCCCCCGCAATGTAGTAAAAACTTGTTATTTTGACCAATTTTCAGGTCTAGATCTGTGTATGCAATCAGAAAAGTAAAAATGCCAGAAGTCGTGTATTCTGTTTGGTTACTTATGGTTAAGGTTGCGACTGGGTTGGGGTTAAGGTCATCATGTTGGGATTACAGTTTTCCCCATAAGAATGAATGGAGAGTCCCCACAAAGATATAATTACAAACTTGTGTGTGTGTGTGTGTGTGTGTGAGCGGGTTTACCTATCCTTATGGGGACACAATGTCCCCATAACGTGATAAATATCCGTTTTTTTTTCCCTTATGGGAACCGGTTTCCTGGTCCCCATAAGGGAAAACTCTATTTTATAAAAATCGGTGACTGCTATGAAAAAACTAAAAATGCAAAAACTCTTGTATTTTGTTTGGTTACTTATGGTTATGGTTAGGGCAGGGTAGGGGTTAAGGTTGTCATAGTTAGCGTTAGCATTTTTCCCATTGAAATGAATGAGCGATCCCCATAAGGATATGTTTACCCTACATGTGCGTGTGTGTGTGTGTGTGTGTGTGTGTGTATGTGTGTGTGTGTGTGTATACCTCATAAAGGCATAAGTGAATTTGAGTGACACAAGCACAGGGACTGTTCCCTCTGCAAACACTGTAATGGCAGCAAACGGCAAACTGCAGAACCAAGAGGCAGACTTTCCCAGGCTCACCCTCCATCGGTGTGTTGTTGTCTGGCCGGTTGGCAAAGACCACATCCACATATTCCAACTGCATCCTCTGGAGGGAGCCTTTGAGTCCTGAGACAGAGACAAGGACTGACCAAAGGCCTAACAGCACCCATAACCATGGCCACAATGTGAACATTTGATAGGTACATTATAATTAGGCCTGTGTTATTAATCAAACCTTTTTTAATGGTTAAATAACCCGATTAATGTATATTTTAGCAACAGCCTTTCACAATTTCACCCATCTCAGCTGGCCCTTCAGTCTCTTACTGTCTGCCTTACCCAAAAAACCATAACAACATTTTGTCTGAAAAATGTGCAGATCATAGTAATGAAAAAATTTTTTCCTCAAAGCTGCATCAGAATAATGGTGAAATAACTATTCTCTTTGATACAGTGTTCAGGGGCCCGTCAGAATGTCTTTACAAATCCATACATCTAAAAAATTATATCTTCTCAGATAAACAAGTTAGACAAAGAGGAATACGGTGGAACAAAACTGTGTACTCTGTGAGAACAATGTGTTAATCACCCAGTAAAATATGGGATGTTATCAGGTCCCTGGGGAGGAAGAGATGCCAAGATCAGTTTGATGGAAACAGGAAATGAGAGGGGAGCTGAAAGTTTTAACTGGCAGACAAAAGTCGGAAAACCAGAATGGCAGAAGAGAATGGCAGGCAGTGAGGGTCACCTTCAATGATGTGCTTCCTGGAGAGCCCTCTCTCAGTCTCTGCCCTGTTAGAGCGGAGAAAGGGAGATGGACACACATAGTTTGTGTCTATTTATTTGCTCAGACCTCCTTGTGATTCTCAGCTCTATGCATATAATAATCCAAACCTCACAAAACTGAAATATAGAAAAAGAAAACCAATGGCAAAACATTTTGACACTTCAAGTTTCATGAAAAATATAAAGTTGGTAAGTGCACAAGATTTTGAGGAGTTTTCCCCAAAAGTAGTGAGAACGACTACTGGCGGCTTGCAGCTGACCCGCAGGGCACTTCAGCAGTGCAGTGTCCTGCCCTCTTTGGGCCCCCTCCCCTGCCGCCATCACCCAGAGGAGGGAGCTGGTACCCCGGAGCGATGCAGGACAGTAACGCGCCGCTTTGGCCATTATCGGCCACCACAGCCGCATCACGCCGCGCGCGGCATCTTATAAGCATTTAATCACAGGTCCTGACAGCCGCATGTGGGCACGCAGTTCTCGAGAGCCTGTTTCATGGCTCGCTTGCCATTGCTGCAGTACAGCCCCCCTCATGGGGGGGAGGGGGGGGGGACACAAAAAGCAGCAGAGTCAGCAGCAAAGACCCAGTGTCGTCACTCACAATTGGACACCGCTGCCTGCAAGGAGCTTAATCTAATGGATAAGATTCGAGTGCAAACAGGACGCAGAGAGATTAGCCTGATATTACTTAGGCATTTGCAGTGAAGACCATCAGCTTAACACCATACTGACTTTGATATATAAAGGCTACTAGTTAAGAACTTAAACTACGGGTGCTACTTCCTGTATCATAGCATTAACTTGTGAAATGGCATAAGGCACCATAATATATTTATTCTAGGATACACTATATATAGTGATGTGCTGCATAATGACGTTAGTCAACAACGGACCGCATGCATGACGGTGGTCCTATGATGTTATTCTGTAATGGAACTGAAAATCCAGGTGACATTGTAGCACAAAGTGTTACTCTCGTGTTCGTGGTGATCCTGGTGTGAACAAACCTACCCCTAATTTTGTATAAAAGTACAGCACATACAATCACGTACAGCACAAAATACTTGACAATGCTGCTGGTTTATTTATTTGCTATACTGTACTTTTTATCGCTATTTAGAGTGTACTCTTTATACTCATTAAAAAGTTTATTGTAGTCTATACCATCTAGGTTTGTGTAAGTACACCCTATGACATTTGCACAACAAACAAAATCGCCTAGCAATGCATTTCTCAGAATGTATCCCTGTTGTGACGCATGACTTCAATGTATTCCAATTTAATATATATTTTTTCTCATACATACAGCTGAACGTTTTATTGAAGCAATTCAAACACGTGGGTCAAAGAGGAGCGTTTGGCAGGGACCCCTCCAGACTCCTTTGTTTTGTGTCATTGAGCCTGTGTGACATGAAGGGTCTGTTCACTTACTTTCCTCCCCAGTACAGCTTAGTAGTGATGACAAGACTGGATCGCCTGATGGGAGGAGAAGAGAATGAACAGACGGGAGAAATTAATCAGAACTCAAACTTTCTATTAGCAGCAAAAGTTTGATAAACTTAACTTGTAATTTGACCAACTAAAATCAACACTGTCACAGTGAAGGTTCAAAGGTCATAAGTCACTGGTGATATGGATATTTGTTATTGTGTGCTGCTGAAGCCAAATACAGCATTTCACCTTTACATTTAAAAAAGAATATGGTTTTAGAACAGAAATGCCTATTTCAGTCTCAACTTTTGTGGAACTCCTACAGAACAACTGACAGAGAGCTCAGTGACACCATATATAGCGTAACTCGTACCCAAACTGCATATTTCTTCAGACTTAAGTCTGACTCTTCAAACACTGACAGAATGAGGGTTTTAGCTCAAGGCCAAGAGGAGTTTAGGTTTGACTAGGAAGTCCATCTATAAGCATTAAAAATGTCTGCGTGGGAGGAATTTCCTTGATTTTCTTACTTTCATTGTTTACTGTTGAGTAACACTGCGACCTGCAGCTTTGACCTACATAGTATCTGCAGGTCCTGCACCGCACATCGTTTTAGTTGTGAGGCAATTTGAATTGAAAATAACCGTTTAGCTGTGTATATCTCCTGCTGTCCCACGTTCCATGGCCACGTTCCACGGCTGCAATTTGCATCTCCCACTTACATAATGATGAAGAATCATTTATAAAGGAAATAAAAGGCAGTGGTGACATTGATCTTAGCCGTTGTGGTGAAACACGCGCTCCGCAGCATGTGGACCTGGCGGAGCAGAAGGGGGTTCTGTACCATCTGTTGCTTTGCCAGCCTGTGTGTTTCCCTGTGCGCATCATCTATGTGTGTATCTGCTGACGGCAGGATGAGAGTTTGAGCAGAGTTCACACTTTCCACGTGATCCTCGCACTGACCTAATGTCACGTGTTATTTCGTTTCACACCCGTGCGCTGACGAGCTTTTTATGACGCGTCCCTGTCAGCACAGGTGTGATGAATGTCCTCCTTCAGTCCCCAAGACGGAATTGAGAGTTAGAACCAAGGAGTTGGTGCCAAAGAGCGGGGGGCTTGCTTTTACGACCTCTTCACTCCCTGACCGACCAGCAGAACTGCAAAGTATTAACTGTCAAATAATTCCCCCAGTCATATATCATGTGATTTCAGTTACATGCAATATGTATTTTAATGCTGTTAGTCCTTGTCCAGGTCTCCCAACAGCCACCAGGCCTGACCAGCGAGCTGCCTACTCCACTGATGCTGTCGCTGGTAGTCATGGTTACCATGGCAGGCCCCATCAGTGGTACTAACCAATCAGACATGGCAAGTGTTCTCTAATCAGAAAAGCGTACACTGTAAAACTGGACGTTTTTGTTTCTTACAATGACACAATTCAAACACAGATGAGAGTAAAATGATACTACCTCCAGCACTTTTTCTTGATGATATTGCCCAGAATTACCTCAGCTCTGAAAAACAATAATTAGCAGTAGAATTAGAATGACCACTTTTAAGGTAGAATCTACACATTTGGCATTTTAGGGAAGCAAGAAGTCTCCCAGCCTAAAATACAACATCCATGCATTAGTTATACCTCAGACTGCTGCACAGAGAGTTTATCAGATGATTCTCCTTAGATATACGGTTGGGATAAATATGCATGTTTATCGGTGCCTTGGTAACAGACATCATTGTATGAACACACTATCTCCCTTTTTATCAAAGGTTTCCGGGGTCTGCTCAGGAAGGCGCACTGCCAGTCTTTCATTGGGGGTCGGGGGAGGGGGGGGTGTGAGTCCAATCTGACAGGACTGGGCACAGCCTGTCTCAGTGTTTCATCTGAGGATGCAGTCTGTGCCACGCGTAGTGAAGATGTGTCACCTGCCCACCTTCCAGCAGCATAAACCTCCGCTGTGTCAAACAAGTTGACCCCACTTTCATAGGCGATAGTCATGAGCTGCTCAGCGACCTGCAGAACACAAAAAGCAAAAGGTAGAACACGTCTTTTCCTTTTTGCAATATCGTTGAAATCTATTTCTTGTCACGTCTACTGTTGTTCGCTTCATAAAAAAAAATAATCAGTGAAGTGTCATGCCGTTCCTCAGATTGTTTACTTTCTGCTGATCAATGAGGATCAAGAGGTTCTGTGGATGATTTAAAGTGAGCTATAGAAAGAGATGCAATATTTCACTCCAGGACCCTGTAGATCTTCCACTCAGCCCACTCCCTCTACTGAGACATTTAACAAATCACCCCCTCCAGAATTATTTTACATAACTAGGCTTAGTAATAATCAATGACACCCCCTATCCCCCATCATCTCCATACATATTGTAACGGACAGAGAAACGGACGGGGGGGGGGGGGGGTGCTCCTATCCCAGGAATGGTCAAGCTTTCAAGCCCCTGATCCCATCTCACCTCTCACCTTCTCCTCTTTGTGCTCTTGAAGGACATGGATGATGAATGTCAAACACATTGGGCACTCAGACACATTTTTGCCCTGACTCCCAGTGACAAACAACTGAGTCGTCCACTGGGTGCACTGGTTATCTAAGGATAACAGTTATGTGGCTTGGGTCACATTCCTCCAACCCCAAAAGAATTAAACCTTCCAGAGCATGATGGACCCAGCTCCATGCCAGCATTTTCCAAAAAGCCAAAACCTTTTTAAAAGGATAATTCTATAGCAATTCCAAATTAAACTCTACTTAGCATGTAAATGGCCTACACTAAAACCTGATCCCCAATAAATGCATGAAGCAAATGAACCATGTGCAGTTTATTTAAAACATCTCATCTTACCTCATCTGAAATCTGACCTCCAAAAGTTACCCAGGTACCTGCAGGGAAGGAGATTTTAATATTAATTTACCGTTAAAAAAACATCAGTGCCTCTATGGTCACTGAAGGTCTTATGAAAAGAAGAAGGGTTATAACCTTAGTGGAAAAGAGGTGATGACCCAGCTGTCCTGCCCAGAAGCTTGTTCAGTATAGTAACAGAAATAATTCATCACTTCTTCACATAAAAGCTACAGTGCTTAAGTCAGATGAAAGCCACATACAGGTGAAGTCCTCTAAAGTGACTCCTCTACAACAAAGATTCTCAAACCATGGGTCGTGACCCAAATTTCGGTCAAGGCAAGTTCTGAAAGGGTTGCGAGGCAAAGTATGAAACATATACGCATTTAAAAACCAGCAAGCTCCTATGCTGATCAATGATCAGATTTCTCAGCCCCAATCCTAGAATTAACCTATATAAACGGGTCTTGGGTCTGCAAATGCTTAGCGCAAATCTAGCGAACAGTCAACCAATCCAAGAAGCCAAACCACAGATGCTTAATTTAAAATTCACTGGCACATCCAATCAGACTTGTGCGATAGACATTGATTGGCATAAATTGCAGAGTGCACTGCGTGCTTGATCATAGGGTTAATTTAGACCTATATATGGTATAGGGTCGTGACTGAGTTGGCATGGTAACAATTAGATCACAGTACAAAATTGAAATTGATTGAGAACCACTGCTCTACAATACAATACAGCCCATCGTCATCATTATGATTATTCATTGTTGATGCGTACCAAGTTGGGATTTCTAGTCACAACTTGTACCTACTTTTAAAAGACAAGTGGCAAGAAATCTCTTTTTTCTCTGTATGAAAGTACAGTCAAAGCATTTCCATTAACTGCAGGAGCCTGTGAGTTTTCTACTTCCAGTTTAACCTTTATTCCCACATCAACAACCGTGGAAACATGTAGGCAAGAAGTTTTCACAGTAGACCTCTCCAAGGCCCAGGAGCCTGGTCGGCGGCATGCTTTGTGTTGATGACGCCACCTGCTCCCAGCCTGCTCAGGGCCAGCACTCATCCAACGCTCTTCTCATGATTTCCAACACCTCAAGTTGGCACCAGTTTCGCAGTGGAGCCGTAAGCAGGCCTGGGAGAGGGAAGCGAGGCCTAGGAGAAAGCATGGCGTGGCTATGCAGGTGAAACAATGGTGATCGAGATCCTGAGCTCCCGATAGGCCAGATCCCGTGGGAACAGCACTTCATTGCAGTAAACTAGCAGGAATGGGCAGATGGCTCTGAAACACACTCACTTCCTTGTCTCACACGAGCCCAACGTGGGCAGGAGGACTGGCCAGAGGGACAATATGTAGCTGCGTACGTGTGAAATTTTCATACAAGTCAGTGACAAAAAGCACAACAAGGTCTGTGTTACATGTATACGCCACAAAAGTAAAGACAATAAAAGTCTATGTAAAATTCTAGATCTAAAAGGATATGCCTGAGGGGCAACTATAGGCTTCGAACCCAAAGTTTGTGGCCCAGATTTCCGTTTTGTCGGGTGTATGATGAAGCCACTGTGTTAGCAGAAGAGACCTGATACCGGGCACAAATTATGGATGGATGAGGAAATACTGTATGAGCAGAGCAGACGAGTAAACAGTTATAGTAAGACACTGAAGATCATACACCCACTCTGGAACTGCGAGTTTTTGTGATGCAAAATGAAAAATCACAACATTGTTCTCTCTTTAATGTGACCTTGCAACCGACAAAATGCAAGAGAAAAACAAATAGATAAATAGTAAAAATAAATTAAAGACACAGCTGCATAAGTGTGTACGTCCCCCAAACTAATACTTTATGAAAACAGTAAGTCTTTGTGAATAAGTCCAGCCACTAAGCACACTCGATTCTTCAAAGTTCAAGCTCCATCAAAGGACCAGAGGTTCCTTTACGGCCATCCCACAGGACTCGATCTTTGGTCTGATGTCGCTCTGTTGAGTAAAGCTCACTGCATAGCAACAACATGACACAATGACTCAGTCTCACACCTACAGCTGCTGGTCCAGCAATGCGCCAGATTTCCATGGCAATGAAATAATCTCATTGTGTGGACGTGATTTAGATCACAGGAAAACACTGAAGGCCCATGAAGAAAACGAAACCTCACAATAGTGAGAAATCAGATAACCTGTTGGTGAATATTAGAGAAACAGCCCACAGAATGATCCAGGTGATTAAAATCTCAACTCAAGGGAAATAAGAAAATAACTGGTGTAAAAAATAACACCATTAATAATAATATCAGGAGGACTAAAATATTTCTTTTAGAGTTCATGATTAATGAAGGAAAAGTCTTGCATCATAATTTATTTAACTTTTATTTTACCCAGGCAGTTTGTGTGTGTGTGTGTGCATGTGTGTGTGTGTGTGAGAGAGAGACACACACCTGTGATGACCCCCCCCCCCATCCCCCAAAAAACCTGCAGCTGTGCTCACTCACATTTATGGCTCCCTCCCCAGTGAACGTGGACTTCCCCTGTTTCCACGTAAGCCAGTACCGGGACACAGCTCTTAATCACTGAATTCAGGTGTTTCATTCAGACCCATCGCCATAGGTGTATAAAATCAAGCACCTAGTCATGCAGTCAAGATTATAAACATTTGTGAAAGAATGGGTTGTTCTGAAGAGCTCAGTGAATTCAAGCACGGTACTGTCATAGGATGCCGCCTTTGAAGTAAATCAGTTTGTGAAATTTCTTCCCCGTTAGATATTCCACAGTCAACTGTAAGTGTTATTATTGCAAAGTGGAAACGTTTAGGAGCAACAGAAACTCAGTCACAAAGTGGCAGAACACGTAAAGTATCAAACTGGGGTCGCCAATGCTGAGTTCGCCGACGCTGAGTTCCACACGTCCTCTGGCATTAGCTCCAGCACAAAAACTGTGCAGCAGGAGGTTCATGGAATGGCCTCCATTGCCGAGCAGCTGCATGCAAGCCTCACATCAGTAAGCCCAATGCCAAGCGTCGGATGGAGTGATGTACAGCACGCAGCTACTAAGCTCTGGAGCATTGGAAACGTGTTCTGTAGAGTGACGAATCACGTTTCTCTGTCGGGCAGTCTGATGGATGAGTCTGGGTTTGGTGGATGTCAGGAGAACGTTACCTGCCTGACTTCATTGTGCCAGCTGTAGTTTGGTGGAGGAGGGATAATGGTATGGGGGTGTTTTTCAGGAGTTGGGCTGGGCCCCTTAGTTCCAGTGAAGGGAACTCTTAATGCTTCAAGACATTCTCGACAATTCTATACTTCCAACAACATGGGAACAGTTTGTGAAAGGCCCTTTTCTGTTCCAGCATGACTGTGCCCCAGTGCACAAAGCAAGGTCCATAAAGACATGGTTGAGTGAGTTTGGTGTGGAAGAACTTTACTGACCTGCATAGAGCCCTGACCTCAACCCCACTGAACACCATTGGGATGAAATAGAATGGAGATTGTGAGCCAGGTTTTCATGTCCAACATCAGTGCCTGACCTCACAATCGTCTGGATGAATAGGCAAAAATTCCCACAGACTCACTCCAACATCTTGTGGAAAGTCTTCCCAGAAGAGTGGCAGCTGTTACAGCTGCAAAGGGGGGACCAACTCCATATTGAGGCCTATGGATTTAGAATAGGATGTCATCTTAGTTCTAGTAGGTTCTAGGTCTCCCCATACTTTTGTCCATATAGTGTATGTATCCTGTGGCCACGCAGAATTTCTGTCACCTAACATCAAATCTGCTGTTCAGAATCTCACAGAGAATTTCCAGCATCAGAACCTTACTCTTTTAAAGCCGATCTCCACATTTCAAATTTCAGGACTATAATTCTTAATAATTTATTAAAGAAAGCAGTTGGGCATTAGGTCAGGATGTCCATGTAGACTCGCATGCCCCCAGAGCTGGAGGTTCTCTGAGGTTCTCTGTCGGTTCTGTGATTGTAAACGTGAAACGCTAGTTCCCTTCCTCAGATTTGGGAGCGGCCCCTCCCTGCTGCATCATCTGTCCTGCAGGCTCGGCAAACAGGGAAGCCCGTGACCCGAGAAGGTCACTGTCCTGTTTAATCACTCAGCTGCTGATCAAACCAGAGTGAATCCACTCAGTACACAGCATGGCTAATTCACACACCGTGACCCTCTTTGGACACATACCACTGCCTACGGTGCACAATGGCCCTGTTTCACACTAGGTCATCTCCGAGGCATGTAACAATGCCTCATTTTAGATGCCGTTTGTTGTGATTAGCTAAGCCTTTCGGATGAAGAGTATATGTCTAATGACAATATTTTGCATAACACACAAAGAAAATACTTTTCAGAGCAGACTGGTAGCTAAATTTCTTGCCAGCAAATGTAATTACAGTACTCATAGTATCCAGAACATTCAGAGGAATAATGGAGTCTGAGAGGAATGTGATATTAAATATTAAATGTTGTTTATTAAGCAGATTAGCATGACTAACCTTTGCCCCTTTCTAGTCATGCTCCTCCACACATTATTCTCGCTTGTGTCTTTAAACCAATTACCTTTGAATTAAAATCAGGTTAAGGAAAGGATGAATCAACAATGACGCTTCTCCTGTACCAGTCGGCTTGCCAGTTTAACATTTATGGCCGTAAACACAGAATTAAAAGGATTTTGAAAAGACTGTCATTTTCACAAGTGCTGGTTATCTTCCATTCTGTGAGACATCAGGGCGTAAGTGTTATAGCACACAAGCAACGTACTTATATGAATCATATTCAAGTTCAAAGAAGTGAAATATTGCTCAGGAAACCAATGCTGCTTAATACAAACGGAGGGAAGTGAATTACGGTTTAAAAATCCAGACTAGAGAGCTGCAGGTCCAGTTTAAAGGTCACGCACTCACACTGCTAAAAGTGCACATCCAAAGATTCCCAGACTGGCAGAACTTAACGCCCTACTGGCTTCCATCTAAGGCCCAGAAGACTAGTAAACTGTCCACAACTGGGTAAGAATTTAATGGTTCATCAACATGTCTTATCGCCAAGCCCAATGGGACATGTTTGCCATGGCAAACAGACACAATGGCTGGAGGGATTGGGCCAGCAGAAACTCAAACTGGGAACGGCAGAAGAGCACGGCAGGACAGAAATGCAGCCTCCCCACTACTTCACGTGGTGGTTTATAGAACTGTGGGTGTTGAGGCCCTCGAGCTGTGTCATCACCCAGCACTTAGAACAACACTGGATATATCGATTCCAGCTTTTATCATGAGTAATCACTGTATAGTCAGCCTTAAAATTCCTCATGATCAATGCCTACCGAAAAAAGCCAGCAGATCAGTATTTCAATAAACCAGCCCTAAACAAGATTTTTTTTTTTTCTGAGATAACCAGCCCTTCCATGCAGCCACCTTACCAATGCTGGATTTATTACATGCATTTATCACAGGAGAGGCAGCATCCACACAGAGGGAGAAAGCCAGGTGAACACATACTCCACCGAGTACGAGTAAAGCATGCTGACTGCCGATACTCAAAGACGAGTATTTTTTTGTCTACAGTCACTGAGGTGAAATACAGTTGATAGTAGGGTGGACATAGTGGTAGATAATACTGCCCCCCCCCCACTATGCACAGAGTACACTAAGGATAAAAGCTCCCCCCTGCTGTTTCTGTGTGGGTGAAAAGATAACTGAACACTCCCTGCTGCGATAAGACAGAGTGACAGCTGAGTCCTTGTTCTGCTGCTTACAGACTCAGTGTTCCGTCTAAAGCACTACAAATCTCATGTTCATGCAGAACCCCTCCCATGATTACCCCCCCTCCTGTGCAAGACCCTATACCAATGCCTAAGCAAGCATATAAATATTTAATATATTTTTGTTGTAGTTAAATAGCTTTTTACAAGCCAGTATATTAAAAGGAATTAATTTGGGAGTTGCATCCTGCCCAGGGTGTATCTCTGCTTTATGTCTGTTACCTGGGAAAGGCTCGCTGTGACCCGGAAAAGGATAAGCAGTTGGAAGACAGATGAAGGGTTTGGCTTTTAAGCTGGAAGGCAGTTACATGCTGCAATATCATTGCACTGTGAATAATTAATGGTTAATTTGTTAGATGCCTTGAGGAAATATTCTGCACCATGCTCCCAATTAAAGACTATTACATCTCCCATTTGACTTTGGAGCACTTGGGAATCCCCAAGGAGAAGTCAGAGTCCCTGGACAGAGAACTGGCAGTGAGGGAGAGAAGTCCTACCTGTCCGTTCATGCCAGTGAGAAGCATCCAGAACAAAGGGAGTAAATCAACTGCGACAGCAGCATGTCCCCTGCCCGTCCTCTGTCTGCGACAGCAGCATGTCCCCTGCCCGTCCTCTGTCTGCGACAGCAGCATGTCCCCTGCCCGTCCTCTGTCTGCGACAGCAGCATGTCCCCTGCCCGTCCTCTGTCTGCGACAGCAGCATGTCCCCTGCCTGTCCTCTGTCTGCGACAGCAGCATGTCCCCTGCCCGTCCTCTGTCTGCGACAGCAGCATGTCCCCTGCCCATCCCGTCTGCGACAGCAGCATGTCCCCTGCCCGTCCTCTGTCTGCGACAGCAGCATGTCCCCTGCCCGTCCCGTCTGCGACAGCAGCATGTCTCCTGCCCGTCCCCTGTCTGCGACAGCAGCATGTCCCCTGCCCGTCCCCTGTCTGCGCTTCAGCTGCATTGCCGTTCGGGTCTAAGCCTGATAAACAGACTTTCCCGGCGCCTCCTCTAACCTCTGCTTGCTCCAGGAGCAGCTACTCAGCACAGCGTGGCTGCTTCTCTACTCCTTATGTCCCGGTACGATGTTCTCTGACGCCGAGAGACACCAGAGCTCCTGCTGGTACCCCATGATCTGCCTTCTGACCATGGCTGGGCGTGTCGTACGCCATAGGTGAAAATTTCAAGTCCAGAAGATAAAAAACCAGACCACGATTTAGTTTCAACCAAACAGTTGAGTATAAACAGACACGATCACAGATACTCAACTGGTTGGTCGAAACAACATCTTGGTCTGGATTTTTACTTTCTGCACCTGAAATAGGAGCTCACAGCCCATTATATATATGAAAAAGAGAGGAACAGCCAACAAATAGACGGAATTAAAGCACATCTCCCCAGGTCATTTATTTCACCTGAGCTCTGCTCTACATACGCATGTGTCACGGGCCCCAGGGAAGCCTTGCTCTGGAAATAAAGCAGCTGACTCAGTCACTGGGCCCCCTGGGGACGACCTGCTGTGGCCCATGTGAGGGGCCCGCACACCTCAGCGCAGACATGTCAGCCATTAACTGGTTCAGCGGATCTCCCTTTCAGGAGATGTATTGGTTTCTATGGCAAGACCAAGGGCTGCTGTGTTTTTTGTGCCCGTATGTCCAAACAGGGTACCTGGGTTATATCAGCAGTTTGTTCTGGTACTTGGGCTGTTTAGATCTATTAATAGGGCTATATGAATGATTTGGTTCTGGTAATTGGGCTGTATAAGTCATTCTAGTACTGTATGAAGTTCTCATATCTAGGTATATTTATAGTTTAAATAAGGCATTCAAAATATTATCTGCTGAAACTCCTCCTTCACAAACGTGCTTCTTTGTAAATGTCTGCCTTTTTATATATGAAAAATTAAATATTAAGTATCATATTTATATCTCTCGGGGCCTGGGAACTACCTCGGGATTCCCCCGGTGGAGCTGGGGAGGGGGAGGTCTGGGCATCCCCGCTTAGCCTGCTGCCCCCGCGACCCGACCCCAGCTAAGCGGCAGATAATGGATGGATGGATAATGACTGCCTAATTTAGCATTTAGCACACCAAAAACATGCAAATATAATAACACAATTCTGCATTATCTGTTCGACGCTAATTGCTCTGTGAGTGGGAAACTCCAGTCTCAGGCTGTGGGGTGACCTTGCATTCATATGGAGATGATGTACTGTACTTACCCAGCCCTAGACATGACACCCGCAGTCCTGATTTTCCAAGGTTCCTGAAAAGAGACAGGTGATTATTACTGATATTAGCTGACACGTTGCTTGCCGCTCTTAAACGACCTTACACTTACACAGTTGTGTTTTAACTGAAACAAATCCGTTTTAAATAGCATATTAGACAGCAATAAAAAATATGTTACACACTATTAATTAATTTTCTCATGCATGGTAAGTTTCATTTCCTCACAACACGGACGTATGTGTAATTATGTGTGACGTGAAGGACTCTTGGCTGATTTTCAATGTTCATAAATGAGAGACCACAGGGATGGTGCAGCGTTAGAGGCCCCTATTCTATATGGCATCACAGATACGGCTGCAGACCTCTCTGGCTAGAATGTATAAGTGCGCAGCTTCATCTATGGTAACTGGCTTTCAAGGAGCCTGAAGATATTTCGTTTCAAGCACAGGGGGCCTCTGAGTTGACATACATCCAGTGCAGAAGCCGTGCAGAAGATCGTCATGAAAGAGCCATTATCCACTCAGCCAAGGAAGACGCCAGACGAACAATGCCGGACAAAGACGGCAACTCGAGACGTGTCATTCCAAAATTGCCCACTTCTCCTTATTTTCCTTTCTTAAATTTCTTGAGGAATTTAAGGTTTATTACATACACTGAGAATGAAATCAAAAAGAGCATCAGCCCCAGCCACGCTGTGTTGCGACTGCTGCATTGAAACATGACCGGAATATGCAGCTGGAACTGAATCCAGGGAAGCAGCAGCAGCTGGGATGAAGGCAGACAGCAGCTGGGATGAAGGCAGACAGCAGCTGGGATGAAGGCAGACAGCAGCTGGGACAGCAGCTGGGATGAAGGCAGACAGCAGCTGGGACAGCAGCTGGGACGAAGGCAGACAGCAGCTGGGATGAAGGCAGACAGCAGCTGGGATGAAGGCAGACAGCAGCTGGGACAGCAGCTGGGATGAAGGCAGACAGCAGCTGGGACAGCAGCTGGGACGAAGGCAGACAGCAGCTGGGATGAAGGCAGACAGCAGCTGGGATGAAGGCAGACAGCAGCTGGGACAGCAGCTGGGATGAAGGCAGACAGCAGCTGGGACAGCAGCTGGGACGAAGGCAGACAGCAGCTGGGATGAAGGCAGACAGCAGCTGGGATGAAGGCAGACAGCAGCTGGGACAGCAGCTGGGACGAAGGCAGACAGCAGCTGGGACGAAGGCAGACAGCAGCTGGGACGAAGGCAGACAGCAGCTGGGATGAAGGCAGACAGCAGCTGGGACAGCAGCTGGGACGAAGGCAGACAGCAGCTGGGATGAAGGCAGACAGCAGCTGGGATGAAGGCAGACAGCAGCTGGGACGAAGGCAGACAGCAGCTGGGATGAAGGCAGACAGCAGCTGGGACAGCAGCTGGGACGAAGGCAGACAGCAGCTGGGATGAAGGCAGACAGCAGCTGGGACAGCAGCTGGGACGAAGGCAGACAGCAGCTGGGATGAAGGCAGACAGCAGCTGGGACGAAGGCAGACAGCAGCTGGGACAGCAGCTGGGACGAAGGCAGACAGCAGCTGGGATGAAGGCAGACAGCAGCTGGGACAGCAGCTGGGACGAAGGCAGACAGCAGCTGGGACAGCAGCTGGGACGAAGGCAGACAGCAGCTGGGATGAAGGCAGACAGCAGCTGGGACAGCAGCTGGGACGAAGGCAGACAGCAGCTGGGATGAAGGCAGACAGCAGCTGATGAGCTGCTTAAGGTGCGGAGACCCTTGCTGAGGTCTATACTTACACACCCTAATTGTTTAATCATTATGGGTTTAGCTGAGCCCCTTCCAGGCCACTAGAGAGTGACTAGTACTGGAGAGGCACTCTTAGCTGCAGGGGAGTCACTAAATAACAAATTGATTAGATGGATTAGCACCCCACCGATGCCTTTGAGTGAATCTGCTTGAAATGTTTCATGATCTCCAACTAGTTTTCTGCACATGGGTATTACCAAGACATGCAGAATTATCATTTAAGACCATTTTATACTGCTGAGAGCTCAAACGCAAGCTTCCATATGACCAGATGAGATCTAAAGGGGAGCTTAGTTAGACAAGTAACTAAATGCCCTGTTCTGTCAATGTTACATCCTTTCTCATCTGACCATGTTATGAAAACAGACTTACAATGGTGTTGCTAATATTAACGGTGCCAACCATCGTTTTCCTTATTATATGTTATCCCTGCCTCTCATGTCATCGTCGCTTGCTCACAGCAATATCTGCACCAATTCCAGATTTAAGTTTTGATAAATCAGATGCAAATGCTTGTGTGTGAGCAGTACCGCCGCTCCCTATACACAGA
Organism: Paramormyrops kingsleyae; assembly: GCF_048594095.1. Taxonomy (NCBI): domain Eukaryota; kingdom Metazoa; phylum Chordata; class Actinopteri; order Osteoglossiformes; family Mormyridae; genus Paramormyrops; species Paramormyrops kingsleyae. The sequence goes on from NC_132813.1 coordinate 3,214,025, forward strand.
GTTCGCAGTCTGCTTAGGGCACCCATTTGGCCAGCAGCGGCCCTGTGTCTGAGCACCATGACTGTCCACGGAATAAATAGTTGTACTGGATGGATGGGATGGCTTATGTGCGAAGCAAATGCAAACACACTTTCTACATAAACTTAGCTGGTATTTTTCATGCTTACACACTCTCATCAGTGTTCAGTTACATAACTCTGAATCACTTAGCTGACCATGGCACTGCCCTCAAAACGATAAAGAAATCAGTTCATTCCAGACGTTGACAACCGCAGTGCAACTATAATTAAAATGAACTAAAGGTCCCCTGTCAAAAATGCACAGGGCCTTCATTACATCATTAACCCGAATGCTGCTGCCACTGCATCACCACTTGCTGGTTTCCTGGCTGCAATCCTTACTACAGCTCAGCCTTCTGTTCTGCACCTTATTATACACACTGCATCCAGTGAGTTCTCAGGTGTGTGTGTGTGTCAACGGAATGTGTAAACAAGCTTTAGCATGTAGGGAGCGGCAGACCTACAGGGATACGTTTATCGTCGGAGTTTTGTGGTGTGTGAAAAACAGCCTCTATAATTTGTGGAACAAGCCAAGCTTTAATGGCATATGACAAAGTAATCACACTGCGAACGGCAGGGAAACACAGCATGGAATACTTGTTATTCACTGCATCGGTAGACTCTACCACTGCAAAAATTAGTAACACAGTACCGCGAGTTAATAAAAGCCGCACAGAAAAACATGTCTTTGTCCTTTTGTTAAGGTCTTACTGCTGTGACAATGAGATATTCTGATCTTTATAGACAACGCATGTACAGCCGTTAGCCGTGCTCAAAATGTGGTCCTGTTGCATTGCTTAGCCAGAATAAGCAAAGGAGAGAACTTTATTTTAGAACTTCAGAATGTTTACTACTACTAGAATATAGAACAAGGCTCCAAAAAGTGCCAAATCAGCGAACTGTGTGCCGAGGACTAATGGATGGTGTGGCTTCCTTCAAGCAGCTGGAGAGGTTTGGGTCCAGAGAGAATTTGGGCACTTTTGCGGCCTGTTACCACATGCTCTCTGGTGAAGTACAGCCAATGAGTGAGGTCTGGGGCAGGTCTGGTGTATAAGAAGAGCGGGAGTGTGAATGTCGGCGGGTCCCTGAGTGTCATTAATGTCACACGAAGAGCACAGGTATCCATCACTACCCACCCCCTCACCTCCAGATACACAGGCTGGGTAATAACAGTGTTAGCCACTGCTTCACTCAAACACATATCATCGGGGAAAAACATCCATCAGCACATTTTTTCTGTCCTCATCACAATGATAATGACTGATGCTATCACCCTATGTGATCACGATCATGGTTCTCTCTTCACATTTTCCTAATGATGAACGTCACAGTAGAACAGTCACCAGTCAAGAACCTCGGTAATTATCCAATGCAAGTTCAATTAAGGACTAAATCAATTTCTAAGTAGCGTGCATCTATGTTTTTCATATAACAAACTCAATTAACCGGAAACGGCTAGGACCAAAGAAACGGTCCACATGTTGGTCCATCTCTCCCTGAAATTTTAACAACATACATGCATGTCATATAGTCAAATTCAAACATACGGCTAGTTGGGTTTAATGATGCTGAAACTATTAAACAAAATTCAAAATACTGAGCTTCCTCCAAGCTTAAGCTAATGAAATGTGTCCCTGAATTGCCACGTGCCTATGAATCTGCCCATGGCCTGCCTGATGTGAAGAGCGCCAGGTCTCATTAAGCTCACGTCCCCTGACGTTCGCTAAACAGGGCCAGCAATCGGAAAGCCTCACTCAAGTCTCAGCCAAAGTGGGTTACAGTGTTAAATGCTGGCTTTCTGTGTTCAGCGTCACGACCCAAAGGGAAGCCTGCCAGATAGCCCTAACCCTAAATGACCTCCACCTTAACAACTAACCTGAAACGATACAGTGTGAACCACATCAGAAAACCTAGACGTCACTAGATCCTTCACAGCATTAAATGATGCAGGGTGACATGAATCCAATAAATTAACAGCAAGGAGAATATTTCATATATTTTAAATATAGTGGTATGCTATGGAGCACAAAGTCATAATAACCATTAATTATAATTATTAAAACACCAATATTTAATGTAATTTTTATTAAAAATAATATGTAGAGACTGATATTATCCAGTATCATTCAATACTAATAATAATGTTTAGAAGCCAAATATTGTACTTAAAGTCTACACAGAATATTTTGCACATTGCAATTTAAATTTTATATATAGTTTACATATTTACTTTAGCTTTTTTGTTTTGAATTGGACAGGATGTAGCTGATTCATACCTCTGAGAAATGTGCTGTGAAACATCCTGACTGACACACTCTATATGTACCTTGCTTGCATATTCGGGAGGAGATTGTCACCCCCAGCCGAGCCCATCCTCCTGTTTCCCTCCCCAGCGTGGCCCTATCGAGCCACCTCTGTTTCATATTAGTCTTACCTCTTGTTGCTGCCCTTCTGTGATTCACTCCAGCTGCCTCTTGTTCTGCTCCCTTGTTAGTCTTTGTATAAAAGTGCCTCCCGGTCCTGCGCTCTCTAGTCCTGTCATTAGCATCTTAACGTCAATAAAGCCCCATTGCTTGACCCTTTCACTTACAACTCCCTCGCTTCCCAAACCTGACGGAGATCAGGACCCTAATTATTATTCCATGTAAATAATACCAATGAAAGTGCAAAAGTAGATCAATCATTGAAGATGGACATGAATTCCCCATTCTACTTAACCTTGAGAATCCCTAATGCAACAAAATGACAGAACACATATCGCTTTTTAATTTGTATTAAAAAAAAAGAAGACAGAGAAAATATATCGACAAGTTGCAAAAGTTAGTCCAGCATGAAAGGCGGCTGCAGGAAATAGTGCATGATGAAGTGATGAAAATGCATATAGGAGGGTCAGGCTGAAGCGACAGCATCTCCACAGTGTCCTCAGCAAGCCTACTTACAGGATGAGGAATGTTACATGTCAGCTGTCAGTCTCTCAGTTAATAACTATACGTGTTATTGGGAAATGTGCAGTTACAAACACGTGAAGTGCTTTGGTTGAATGTGTCTTTTACCAAGAAAACAATATTGAAAAGAAAATATATAGATTTGTAAAGAGGTTTGTTTACTTTGGCACTAATCAGAGTGTAGACAGTGGAAGACTTTCAGCAGCATGTGGTGCCGCTGGAGATTTTGGGCCCCCAAGCCAGACCAAACCAATTATGTTACAATTTTCAGGTCCTTTTCACTCGGGGGCAACATCCTAACGCGTCTCCCCCGCCCTCTTTACAGCAGCCCTGTCAATAGCAAAAGGAACCACATAATTTAAAAGATTTAAAAAACAGATGACTGTGACTGAGGGAGTGACGCATTTAACTAAAAATAAATCTCAAAAAAATCACTAAAATGAACAAAGGGGCCTAGGGTCTCAGTGTCCACCTGTGACAAGGCTCTAAATCACCGAGAGAAGTGCAGAGAGATGTCACACCGGAGATGGCATGAGTAACGATGATGAACGGGCCAAACAATGAGCCGGGTGCTGTGCCACCCGTGAACAGGACAGGGGCTGTTTACAGTGGCTGAATCGCTGCTTCCTGAACAGATGAATGTGGTCTGGCTGTGCCGATGTCCTATGACACAAACCCTAAGAGAGGATCTCTGTAGTAGGTAGAAACAGTCTGTAGTGGCTTCTGGAACAGGGCCTTTACGTGCAACTGAAAACCACAATTGCTGAGTTGTATCACAGTGCCAGGCAGTTAAATATAAAATATCCAGTGAACATCGTAAACCAGTACTATCAACATAAGGGAAAAAAAACAGCTGAGTTTGCCAGTGAAAGCCAGAGTACATCAAGAGACCTGCCCCTAAGCATATCTCCCTCTACCTGCAGCTGAGTCTACATTTAATTTCAATTTGGGATGAAACTGTCAGATCTAGAGCTCTAACTGGGATCAGAGTGCAACTGAGTATCTGGAATTCGGCTCATTTCACCTCATTGCACTGGAAAGATTTTGAGGACTCAGACCTAAAAACACTGTGTCTCCACTACAACACAGATATCCTGAAATGACCCAGAACCTGACAGAAATAATTATGGAATGCTGTGCCCGTTACACACCAGCAAAGACGGCACGGCCAGAGCGGGGCAAGCTATTCATTTGATGAGCTGCTGGAAACAAAGCACTTCATTTGCATTGTATTCAACACACTAAAAATAATTATCCGTTACAAAAAGACGACCACCAGCGGAACAGCAATGAAGCTCATTTATTCAGAAACAATAAAACACCTCATAAAACTATCGTGGCCAATCACAGCTATTAATGTAAATCCTACTATTACACGTTAATTGAACAATATAAACTCCTATACAACTATTAAATCAGCCACTTCGTCTAACCATAAAAATGCTGACAAAGTATTAATCTTCTACAAGTCTGCAAAGAGGCATAAAATCTAAGCGATTTATGACAAAGTATTATTTATTTTAAAGAGGCCTATCAGCAATTATATGCATTTTAAGAGAATTCTGGTTAGACAGCCTGTTAACCAGGGACACAAAACACCCACAACTACTGTGCAGGACCCTGGCTGTGAAGACTGCCAGCCCCAGGGTTGCCAGCCCCAGGGTCACACTACACTGTCAGCTCCGCATTGGTTTTATAAAGAACAGCTTTGTGTGGGTGTTGAAATCACCACGGCGTACGTGCGTCTGGCAGGCCGCGAGTGGGTGCCGCACACCTTTCCGGAGGGGTCCGGACAAAACTAGCTCAGACTGGTGAACGCATCAGCCAGTGACACCAGCAGCGTACCAGTATACTTGTTTTTGCCACCACAATGCGTTATAAGTTTTCCATACTATACCACACCATTTGATAGAATTAATTTTGTACATGAATACACAGAGACGACAGAAATGTCAGACATATAAAAGTTATATAGTATATATCATACATATATTTTCACAGAAAATATATGGCACTTCTGTGATATTTTAAATAATTCCCTCCCTATTGCAGCTTCATCTAATTTGACAGTGAGCTACACCTTGATTTTAAGTTTGACTTCATTTCAGATAATACGTTTTGTTTGTCCCACAATTACTCATAATAGACAGTGTCGTCAACGGAGGTCATTCATAAGGAACTGCAATTTAATGGCTTCCTGGGCATGAAGCTGGGATTTTCCTTTCGCAGAACCCCAGTCATGTACAAAATGCTCCCCTTCAGTTCACTGCGGTCTTAACAGAGTGCACCAAACTTTAATGTATGACTAATGGCAGGCTGCAGGAAAGGCTACACTTTACATGCTCCTACTGCAGTGAGGGTCCAGCCACCTGAAACATCATGTGATGTAATGGTTTTCAAGTTTAAAGCAAAGGGTGTTTGTATATCCATAGTGATATTAAACTTATTCCTAGGAAAAGGATATTTGCTAATAAGAATTACTCATCACACTTTACTTAAAGCAGTCAAGTCAAGCAGTCTTGCACAGTAAATACCTTCATAATGCTGTACGAAGCATGCTTAATTCTTACACTGACCATTACAATGCATTAGGAAGGTATCTATAGTGCATTAAAGATGAGAGCTTCATTGAGAATTCATAATGCATAATAAACATGGCTATAATGTTTTATGCCTTTTTATAAACAGTTATAGTTGTGTTCATAATACTATGTATTATGAATGTATTATAATGCATTATGAAGGTATCTATAATGCATTAAGATGACTGCTTTAAGTAGAGTGTTACCGAATTACTTGGCTATTCCAAGACATGAAGGTGCACCAGCATTAAATCAAACATGATACTGTTATTATATCTGCGAATGCAATCTGAAGAAATATTAGTCATTCGGAAATAAGGATACGACAACTACCATCTTCACTCTCAACCCAGGACAAAAATGCAAACAGGAAACTATGAAACAAACAAAACCAAAGACATTTCAAGGTTGATGCAACAAGGGGGAGTGCGGCTGTACTGGGTGGGAGAGTTCAGTCACCAGTTTAAAAACTTCACTTCAAAATGTTTGCTGAAAACTTACATTTGTCTAATTAGTAGAATTACATTTAGGAAGTCATTGCATTTCCTGCCAATGAACCAGTTTAAATCAAGAAGTACTGATCCATGGTGGGGAAGGGGGGGGGCGAGAGAGAAGTTAACTTTTGGAAAGTCAACAAAGAAGAGAGATGATGAAAAGATGGATTTGAGGATAGACAGGAAGCAGAGAGCAAGGAAAGGAAGCTGATTAGAGGATAAAGAGGCCATAGGAGGAAACTAGCAAGTAGTCATGCATATTCTGTGCCTTCAAATAAAACCAATGAGACATGGGGACTAATTACAGCACATCAGAGGAGCCTCTGTAACCTCTACCCTCTTCAAGGTGTCTCAGGTTCTCAGGGCAGAGATAAAACAGGTTGTCTTCTGAAGCCCAGAAACTGTGTGTCTGTGTGTCTGGGTCAAGCTCTCCCTGAAACCATAATGAAGGAGAAGACATACGAAGCTGTAGTAGAACAGCAGCTAGACTCTCTAAAACGAGGCAGAAGGCTGTTCTGACCTTTGCTGATGCAGCACAATTATGAAGGACTACAAGAAAAATGTCAATCAGACAAACAGCCCCTTGAGTGTGGTATATAATGAATTGATCCTGCACTTTCACACTGAAATAGTGTTACAGAACATCAGCTGCGCCCCAAACAAATGATGCAACTTTAAATTCACTTTAAAAAGAACGATTAAAATGCACAAATACGCTCAGTTTTAAAACTGAATTTATACAGAGCGACTTGGTACGATAGAAACCCATAGATGATTTTGGTTTTACAAAACTGCAGGAAGTTAGAGCACCATACAGCAGTGTTTCCCAATCCGGTCCCCAGGAACCCACAGTCGGTCCATGTGTCACGTTCCAAACACAGAGGAGGCAGGAGCAGGTGTGAGAGAAAAGTGATGATGGATTTATTAAAGGAACGTGAACAGAGCAAACGAACGTAGACGTGGGGTCAAACAAAAGGCATAACTGGCAATAGGGGAAAACTGGGGAGAGAGGAGGGATGGGGGTAGGAGGGAGGGAGCATGAACACACTAGTGCAACGTCAATGACTGGGATAGGGAGTACAGCACTGGGAGGCACTTTTATACACGACTAATGAGGGAGCAGAAGAGAGGCAGCTGGAGTGAGCCACACGGGCTGAAATGCGAAGCAAGACAAATGATCAACAGGAGAGAACGAGAGGGGCATGGATGCAATGACACCATGTTTTTGCTCCCTCTGAGCTCCCTGCCAGAGCAAAGACATGGACCGTCTCTGGGTCCTCGAGGACTGGATTGGTAAACACTGCCCTGGAGTATCGCAAACATTCATCAACAGCTTTTTTAAAAATCCAAATGACACAAAACTAATTTAGAAATCAGTCAGTAGATGTTTTTCAAATTACCATTATTGGCCATCATATGGCACAGGCTCAACAGCCTAAACAATTTGCATTCCTAATTGTATTTTCTCAACAATCCCAGTGTATCTAGTATTATGTCTGTCATGATAATTTTATACCATTCTCTAGCACATTCAGTTACTAACTCAAAAAACAAGGTCTCAGGCCAAGATAGCAATTTTTGACTTGTAGGCTTTGCGGGTTAATGTGCCGACCTAATTCATTGCGTACTTCCACCACGCTATTTTCACTTTTTAAATAGGGGACGAAGGGCTTGTGTTTCTCTGGATAAAAGTTTGATTTGCTCTCATTTTGTCCCAGAAAGGAGATAAATCATGGCTTTTAAAACTGCTTACAAAGGGGTGCACAAAAATAAATTGGTTAGAGAGCTTTACAGTGAGGCATTAGTTACCCAGTCTTGACCAGTGCTGGGCAGAGAAGCTCCAGTATATAATTTTGGAGGACGTTTACACATTCCCTGCAATTTAGCTCAATCTTTTTTTCATTCCCAATTTTATAAAAAGCACATCTTGTAGAACAACCCCCATAACAAGGCAGGCAAACAGCCTGAACACTCCAAGGACAGTGACTAGAAACGATTAATTAGAGGCTGTAAACTATCATTTTCTTATGAGTCAGTTAAGTAGTGTCTAAAATAAAGGCACAGTTTTAAGCAGATTTCTGTGCAATTCTGTGCCTTGAACAATGTGTTCTGAGGTAGACATGCTGGGATTAGGTGGAGGACAGAATGCAGGCAAAAATTAAAACATAGTGTGAGAACTTAACAATCAGCTTGGTAGTTCTACATTACAATGTAACATAAATGAAAGTAATAAAACTGACCGTCGAGTTATGAGTGCCTTATTTCTTGTCAACCTCACAGGGAAAAGAACACAATGAATACGACCACTGCAGACAAAAAGATGCCGGGATTACTGAATGGGCTTTGTTTTTTCATACTATGCACTTGCTGACAAACCCCTTTAGAATGATGGTGCACAAGATATCAGTGAACTGCACGGCTCACCGTTTGTGACAACTGTGATGCAGATTCATCTCTTAGCAAACACTGCTTACACCCATAATATTAAATATACTCTACAACCAAAAGTATTCCCTTTGCAGGTATAACGGCCTGTACTCTTTGGTGAAGGCTTTTCGCTCGAAGGGATTTGTTGCCACTCAGTTGTAAGTGCATCAGTGAGGCTGGGTACTGATGTTGGGCAATCGGGTCTGGACTGACTCGCAGTCAGCATTTTAATTCATCCCACAGATGTTCTACTAAGTTGAGGTCAGACTTTTGCTTAATGCCCCTTATGTTTTACCTAAGAACATCATTTCTGACTTCACTCTGGGTGAAATTTACACATTGGGCCATATTTCTGCACGAGTTTCTCTTCCCCAGCTGAGCAGAGTATATGAGTACAAGATTCATTCCCTTAATTTTGACCCACCCAAGTTAAAGAGTTACCACCAGCAAGCACGCTGCAGAACTACGCATTTTTGCTCAAGTACCGTTACTTATGGCTCCATGGCAACCGCAAGTCAATTTGGCGTTATCGTGCTTGTTTAAATAGCCTTCGGCTGCATCTCACGTGTACAATAGACAAGTGTTTTCGAACAAAAGCCACGTGATGCACATCCTGACCCTCTGGTCGGTGATTAGGATGAGAATTTGGGTAGTGGATGCGAGTTAATTTGCCTTTCTTCCCTTATAAATGCATGCATTACTCTCATTTGTATGTAATCAAGATAATCATTTTTAAAAGCGAACAGAAGAAAAAAGGTCTGGCCACAAAGGTAACCAGATACAGAATCGTCTGCATTTTATAAACATACCACAATCACAGAGGACTCTCTTCACATTAATGAAGTGTACGATAGTATTTACGAAGTCCATTTCTAAACATTATCCTGTACACAGGCTTTCTTAGCCATGCTGTCCATCATCATACAGAATATATACAGATACTTTGTCATATTGCTATATTTTAAGGACATTTACGCACTAAAGAGGAGATGACACATTATCTCTGTATTTACTAAAGCTGTCTGTTTGAGAAAACATCTGGGTTTATTTTGCATTACGCTTTCATGTGGCTAGAAAAATATATGCACTGATGGAGAGAAATGCCTGAACCAGAGGGTGTCTTGCCTACCAGTGCTTCTGAATATTCCCCCTAAGTCCTGATCAGGGTAATTAATTGTAAGTCTGAGTGTCCCATTGAGTGCCAGCAGCACCTCCATACCCCCCAGCTACATTTGCTGGATGTGACATACACAAGGCTATAAAAAAGGAAAAAGGTCACAAAAAAAATGAAAATGATGGAACACAAACCATGTCAGTAACTCACAAGAAAAAACAATCCTCACATACTCACACTTTACAAGTTACAAAGTATATAAGTATTATAAGGCTGAGTAAAGCTAAAGTTTTTAAGCTAAACGCATATAGTTAAAGAGCCTTTTTTCCTTGTGGATAGCGAACCATGCCATACACATTACTGCAGTTTTACATTGAGATCTTCATGGGTTTTAAAATGGGTTTTAAATGCCCATATTTGAAGTATTGGAAAACCTTCACAATAGTCAACAATTATCATATATTGGGCAGAAGTGCCTAAGGTCCAGTAGCTGATACCTTGGAGATCTGAGGTGAATCTCAGTTTGCATACTTGACTGTACTTGTGTTCTCGTGTACCCGTTTTACATCATCTTCCATTGCCGAAGACCAGTTCCAATACTAAGAATAGAAGCACAGAGGATGGTAAATATCCCCGGATGTTGTTCTTGCCCCAAATATCGATTGCATCCTAGCCAAACGAGAGCAATCCCATGATCCACTGCGCCACAAGTTTGTTCTGGGGAGCCAATTAGGAAGACTGGTCTTGCCAAGACCACAAGTACGGTCTTTGCATTCTTGATATTGAGCTTCACCCCTGGTCTCAGTGCCTTCTGAGACCAGCCAGGCCTATCTGCCCCAAGGTTAATTCAGGAGGACAAGCTCTTCAGCCAGGTGCTGTTCACCGAACATCTGTCCACAAATTACTACCACATCCAGAAAGAAATCGAAACTAAAATTTGCATGGAAGCTATTCATGTTAAAGTTTGAAATCAGATTATGCACCACACTTACAACAACATAAATTGTATCTTTTTATTTACCAATCAATCCTGATACTGCTGAATACAAGCATACTGCTAGCATTCTGATTCGAATAATTTTACCCTCAGGGAAGGCAGTTGCAGCCGCTGACCCCGTATTCTGTTTCGGCGGTATTTATGAAGTGGAGCCGCATTGTAACTCATGATCCTGGAATCAGAACTAAGAGGCTCATCATTATTGCTATATAATTTAGCTTCAACCAAATTACCAGCATTACACTTTATGAGTGTTTGAAAAAGAATGCTAGAAAGGGACACTAATTACTTTACATGTTGTCATGGAAACAGGAAGAGACCTACAGACATAAGTACGGTGAATGGTGGGTTGGAAAACAAGCCAGCCCTGTTGTGTTCTGTGTTATCACAGCCGTCTGCCTTGCCAGCTTCCAGCGCCCCCTCCTCGCCACAATCCCATCCGTGTGTTTCCTACACGACGGCAGATTGGCTCATGAGCCGCTTCCATCTTTCATTTGTCGTCGCAGGTTTGGCTGGCTTTAAGGCTCCGCAGACGCGCCTGGGCTCGGTCTGATGGCCACGTGTGGGACACTGCTGTGTATATCGCACTGTTAGGTCATTTACACTGTTTTGGCACGGGTGCAGCCCGTTTGGTTCCGTGTTGTGTGCTGGCGCGCGGAGCCCTCGTTCTGTAGCCATTCGCTTAGCGGCTTCTGGAAGCCGTACCTATAAAACAGCTACGAGAGACCCAGGCTGTGAGAGGTCGCTACACACCTGGATGTGCTTAATGTGCCAAGGGGACTGACAATAAATTCATTACAGAAGGGGTCACTTTTTTTTTTAAGAGGGGTTTTCATTTAATCATAACAGCATTTTAATAACTACTGCAGCCACTGGAAGCTGCAGGATGGGAATTCCGATGACCAACCTGTTTCAGTGATTGTCAGAGCCCCTCCCTGACTCCTGTGATTTGCTTGCCCCTCACATTCTGAAGCAGTGGGCTGGTTTATTAATAGATTTAGTAGTTCGGCTGTATTTTCCTCCCTTCTTCCTTTACAAAGAGTCTACAGGGGGCGTCAGACCTTGGTGGGGGTTCAGATGAACTGGCTAAATATCCTGCAGCAAAATCCATACTGTCATGCATGTTTTGCCCAGAGCATACTGCCTTTCCTGTTTGTCTCTCTCGCTGCTCTGAGGAAACGTGTTGCTCAGCTAACTCAGTGCTAATGTGTCCTTGCAAAGCTCCGCTTTCCTTTCTCGCCGTTCACCCTGGGACGACATCCCGCACAGAAACTGCCTCAAAGCCAAAATACTGACTGGTTGTCTGTCACAAGCCACAGCTCGTGGTTTTTACTATAAAAAATGATGTTATGTAGTTTTTAATATGAGCTAGACTGCGACTAGACAAGAAACGCCTCAGAATGTTCCACTGGCCTGTTTTTTTCATTCCTGTGCCGAAAAAGAAATGATCTGAAATAAAGGTGGACAGTGTTTGCATTCTGCGGTTTCACCTGTGATAACTGGTGTTGGGGACTTTTACATGTGAGCCACTGGGGCAGCACTGAGCCTGTAGCAAAAGGGGTCCCTTTCCCCCAATGACGCTGGCCTTATTCCTAACCTTCTTCTCTTGTTTCAATAACAAGTGATGTGAAAGCACCTTCTATCCAGGTCCGTCTCGTTTCCCCCCACTGTACTTAAACGCCCTTCATTAAGCAGACATCCTTGGCTGATCCTCAAAGCCACAGTAGATGCCAGCATTGCCTGTGGATTCAATGTTCTCTCACCTTAAAACAGTATTTTTTACATTGTCAAGCACTGCAGTAACACCTGCCACAGGCACTGCTGCTTTTGTACCACACACACGCACACACACACACGCACACACACACACACACACACACACACACACACACACACACACACACATGTTTTTGGGGACCATCCATTCATTACTATGGGCAAAACCCAAATCCCAGCAATGACACCCTTAGCCCTATCCAGCCATAACCTTAACCATAAGTAACAAAAAACAAGACTTTTACCTATTTTGGTTTTTCATCTGTAGTTTTAGATTTTTATAAAATTGAGTTTCCAAGAAATGGTCCCCACAACATAAAAATAACAGGTATTTATTACAGTGTGGGGACATTTGGTCCCCACAATGTAATATATACATAACCCCATAACCCCCTCCCACCCCACCTCAACGCACGCACGCGTGCACGCACACACACACGCACACACACACACACGCACACACACACACCAGCGTTGGTTGAACTCAAACAGCACTGTGCAGTCTGTGTGTCTTATGATCTACGAGTGCGCTAATCTATGTTTCTGACTGTTCATAGATTTGACAAGCAGCAACGGTTTGAAGTCTTGAGGCTTAATTTCTGAGCCTACCAGTTGGCATAAAAGGTCAGGTCACTTGTGATTCAAAGTCTTCATTCCTTTCCTTCTTAAAACATACGTACAGTTCGCCATTTTAAAATATTTGCACGTCTTCAGATATTTTCTGCAGCTAATATATCATTATGGTTAACCATCAGCATATTGGCTAAGCAGCTTGAAGACGCACAGATGGATTTTACATTCGATTAGCAATACACACATAACCCTAAAGCACATTAGGCAGATGTAAAATACTCACAAAATTTCCATTTTCGACTAAGCAGGTACAGAAACTTGCAGGAGAATTACTTGGTGTGCATGTTGAAGATACTACTGACATGTAGCTACAGTTGATGGACTGCCCCCCCCCCCCCCCCCCCCGACTGGTACTACTGCAGCACCAGGGCCGAAGTCACAATTCCCTGAGAAAGGGGCCACATGCAGAAAAGCACACAGTAAAGTACCCCCCCCCCCTTCATTTATGTATGAAAGAGCAAGAGGTTATGCGATTACCTCTATACCAGTGAATGTAAGCGCACACACAAAAGAGCAACAGAGAGCATTTATGCCATGTATGAAAGTAGAGGATGTGGGGGGTGGGCAGCGTGGGACAACAGCGCGGGGGGGGGGGTGTTTTATTCATGATAGTGTTGAGAATATGGGGCAAGCAACAGAAACACACAGTGCCACGTTATGTTCTGTTACAGTCTGTAATTATTGCTCCAGAATATCAAACATTTACACAAATAATGCTGACTGTGCAGGAATTAAAAATCCCCTGAAAGTCATATATTATCATACAGCTACTACATTCTCAACAAATAAAACTTAACATACCCCTTTCGAAAGATCACGGACAAAGAACAAAAGACTTTTCTAGAATTTTGTGTGAATGGTGCGTTTAAAAGAATCTCACTAAAAGAACGAAAATCCATACAAATCTATAGCTTTGAGTTTTATCATATTCGGACGTCCGTTTTTTAAGGACAAACATACTGCATGTGTGATTCGGAGGCCGTGGATTTTCCCTAACATGAAATCCTGTATGTGTAGCAATGCACAGCATGCTGCAGTGAAAACATGACAGAATCACGCACAGAGTCAGTCAAGCCTTATTCACGTAAATGTACAGACAGGTGTTCTGAGATGACTTAGCGGGATGCTGCTGCATACGGAGTCACCTGCCTGAGGGATAGAGCCCCTTCATGAGGCAGCCGTCTTTGGGATGGATGGACTGCATGGCTGAGTGGCTGCAGGACGGGGTGGAAGGGGGAGCACACATTCACACATACCGGTACTTCATGCCAGTCAGCTTGCCCGTGGACTCCTTCAGAGAGATGTGATGCCTTGGGGTGAAGGATCCAAAGCTGCGGGCAATGATGGCAACAGTACGGAATTTGGCCCTGGCCGCGTTCACCATGTTGGGGCTGCTGGCGTTCTGCTTGCCGTGGTCCCCGTTGCGCCCCTTCAGGTTGTGGTCCGTGCAAGCGATGGAGACCTGCATGGCTTTCTGAGCAGGCTGTCTCGGTTAGCAGACTGCTGGAGCCCCTTGGCGTTCTTCCACCCGGCAGCCTTGACACCGCCAGTTGACACTCCAGTACCAGCAAATAGAACTTCCAAGCTTCGCAGCAACGGCAACAACTTCCTCTTTATCGCCCCCGGTGCCGGTGTACAAGTGGCAGTGGCTGAGCTGATGAATGCAGTTTGGAATCTTCCAGAGGTCCTGAGATAGCTGGAGAGCTTCCAGAATAAAGCCAAGCAATCTTGGGCTAGTTTCCCCTTCTTGTGCACGTTGTACTGAACGTGGATGAACCTAGGTGGGCTCTCAGTATTGGTGCATTTCTATATCTGCAGAAACCACCTCTCACTGTGTCTGTGCCTTTCCCTCTTGCAAGGTTGGTAGTCCTGTCGTGCGTCCCTCTTCCTGCCGATGTTACTGCAAGGCATCAGCGGGATGTTGTCCCAGATTTTGGTCTATGTACGTTTTCTCTTTTTCACCCCTGGATTTCAGCAGAAGCTCCCCATCTCTGCTGGACTGTGTGGTGGTGAAGCTGAGCTGCAGTTCACTTCAGTCTGAAAACGCTGCCTTCTTTGCTCTCCCTGCTTCTCCCTCACTCTCTCTCTCTTTCTCGCTTGCTCTCTCTCTCTCTTTGTGCCGCCTTCTGCTAAGCGCTAAGTTCCCTGCAAATCAACGGACTCCAGCGCAGCACACAAATGCACACTCATGGACATGAACAGGTGCCGACTGACACACACACACACACAAACACACACACACACACACACACACACATGCACACACACACACACAGACCTGTATTCATATCTTTGTGGGGACTGTTCATTCATTTCTGTCCATTCAATGACAACCTTAACCTCTAACCAGCCCAAACCATAAACATAAGTAACCGAACAAAATACAAGACTTTTGGCATTTTTAGTTTTTTGATTGCAGTCACAGATTTTTTTTATAAAACTGAGTTTCCCTTTGGGGGCACTGAAAAAATGGTCAAAATAACATGTTTTT
The DNA here is from genome assembly GCF_048594095.1 of Paramormyrops kingsleyae. Lineage (NCBI taxonomy): Eukaryota > Metazoa > Chordata > Actinopteri > Osteoglossiformes > Mormyridae > Paramormyrops > Paramormyrops kingsleyae. The sequence goes on from NC_132813.1 coordinate 3,229,543, forward strand.
ATCACATTGTGGGGACATATGGTCCCCACAATGTAATAAATGCATAACCCACACATACCTTGGAAAATAATGGAAGATATAACATGTATTTTAATCTTAATAAGAACCACAAGAAAGTCTGGTTGACAGATCTATAGTTGGACGCATTGTTTTATAGCAGAATATCATTTATGTGCTAAGCCTTGCTTGCTTATCAGAACTTTGACTGCAGCTGTCCATAACTGAGCGAGAAAGTCTGTCTTTAAAAAGAGAAACATCAAAGCAAGACGAGTTATTTTTAATAAAAATTGCTAGACTGAAATGACAGATGAAATGTTAATGACATGAGAAGAGGGAAGCCTGGCGTAGGAAAAGAACGAGCGAAAATTGTTGGTTAGCAAGCAAGAGAGAAAGGGAATGAGGGAAAAAGGGAAACAAAAGAGAGAAAAGAGGGGGAAAATGAGGGTCCGTCAGCTGTCGACCGCCGCCGAGCGATACGACACCAATGGCATCTCTAAAACTGATAGAGCAGTGAGTTTGACTGACAGTGTTTAATCTATTTGTGAGCGCTGGCGAGAGGGTTTAGGTATTAAAGGCTAAATTACACAGAGATCTCACATAACCGTGTAACAGTGCCCTTTACCCTCTGGCCAGGGTAAGGGCACTCCGTTTTACTGTGAAACTAGAGCGGGGTTAACACTCAAAGCTAAACCGCACAATACCATAGATAAACGACATCTCCTTGGATGCCAGTCTATTAAGATGGTTAATTCATTGTGCTACTGTATATAAATAACAAAATGCGAATATGATTTAAGGTTCCACTGAAACCTTGATGTATCACTGAAATTATATACCTGTTTAGCACATGGCTAAGACTGAAAACAACGTAATACATCATATTTTGCTCAAGTAATCCAAGTTACGTTAGGGTAAACACTTTTGTCACATATCCAGTTCATATAACTAGATTACATCTATCTCACCTAAGCATGCAGACTTATCTCAAACACAACTGCTTAATTTCACATGTTTGTATGTATATGGATGAGTACGCACACCTGGAATTTGAGTACAAGGACGCCACATTCACATTTAAGATCCAATTAAAATTATTTCTAGGCCTGCCAATAAGAATTGGCGTGAAACCACACATACAGCCATTTGTGGCATCTCAATGAGCATCGACTGGACACATAAATTCAACAACAGTACAAGCTTCTCCTAACCTCTTGGCAAATACAACCAAGCACAGACTGGAGACGGATCTGTGTTTTTCCCGGCACAGTAAGCAGCTGATCTGCACTCAGTCTGCCCACCAGGCTCCCTGCACCGACCGCAACACGACTCTCAGCTCTGTCCTTCCCACGAGCCATCTCTGTATGCCAACTTCAGCTGTGCATCACATGCTGCTCGCGCAGGCCATGCAGTGTAGACATGCGACTCTTGCTTTGACCACACCTGTCACAATTACAGAGACTGCTGTAGCAAAACACCCGCAAAAGTGCGAACTGCATCAGTTTTAATTGAGAGCCTGTTATTCAGGTGTAGAAGTTGAGTGTTACTCTCAGCAAAAAAGTGGTGCAGCAGTCACTATACAGTTTGCACTATGAAGAGAAAGTGTGCTGAAGATGCAGGCCCCCAATGAGTTAGCGCCAATGCTAATGCAGCCTTTGCATTTGGGAGCAAGACTACAGGACGCAAGTTCATTTGGGTGTATCTCTATATCGTAGCTGTCCATCACATATACATTGCTGTACAAATACTGTATTACAAGTTAGATACGGACAGTGCGCCATTTTACGTCCTCACCTGTCACACTAAGCGATATTCCTGCTAAAGTTCTACTTTGTCCACTTTCAGGTGTCTCTCAATTAATGTATATTATTCACCATGGATCTCGGACATAAATCCCATCGGATGTAACTCGATCAGGCGTAACTCGATGCACGACTGTATAGTCAACCCTGATCAAGAACAAATCCAACCAAAGTGTGATTTACTCAGATCGGATGTACCTAAAATGCAGAAAACGTTCCTTATTCTCTGTGGCATCCAGTAAGAGGTGTTGAGAATAAGGTTTCTCAAGCTACAAGAATAAGGTTTCTCAAGCTGCATCAGGGCTTGACATCACCCAGAGGAGGTCAAGAGGAGGAAGGGTGTCCAGTATGACCACCAGAGGGTGAGTACCAGACATGTCTTCCAGATTTACAGTCACACTGACAAACAAGACTGTCACAGCCTGACATCACATGACCCATCAGATCCCCAGAAAGACCAGAGGGGTTGTCCTTTGCTGGGGGTCTACATGTGCATGCAACAGTAAGGACAGAGTAGGCATTTGTTTGATAAAATACATAAATTAGACTTCTTGTGTCAGATTATTTATAATGCATCGATCAACAGACTAACAGATTGAGACCATGTATGCATAATATTAGTACAGTCAGGATGGAATTATACATTATATTTGCTCGTCTGTCTTCATGTTCTTTATCTCTGAGCGTTTTATAAATCAAAGAAATATCTACAAGATATTAATGCGTCAAACTGGAATATATGTTAGCCGGGGTGCAGGTGACTGACGTCCTTCGCTTGTTCACACTAGTTCTTTGCTTTCAGGGAGAGATGAATGGCAGAAGCAATGCTGGCATGCAAAAAGTCTGCAGTCTTACTCACAATGACAAACGGATACTAAGTATATTAATCTGGCAGTAGAAAAATCTGCACAGCAAGACATCAGCATGACAGCTGTGGGGATCAGTACTGTATATTTCATTCTAAAGGATTTGTTTGTTGCATATAGTTTCCAAGGATTCCAAAAGCTACATTTAGTATATCATTAGCATTTTATTATAGTGCACTGCATATATTTAAACTATTATAAAACATATGTAAAATACAATAAGTGAACAATTAGAATTAAGTGATCAATTGACATACCACAGCACACATCAAAACGTGTCCTCTGCATTTGAACCATATGTGGCTCAGCAGGGGGGCAGCTAATTCAGCACCCAGGGAGCAGTGCTTGGGGGTGGTACTTTGCTCGTCAGGGATTCAAACCTGCAACCTTCCACGTATAAGTCTGCTTCCCAAACCATTAAGCCACCACAGCACACAAGCTTGATGTCAGGACCCAGGATTCATGACGTGTGACATTCATACTAGCAAAACAGTGACGTAGTTCCCAAACATTTCAGTCGGACCACTTCTCCACAAGGACACACGTTCACTGGCAAACTGCGCCCTTTACTGGATAGTTAAAAGTCATGATAGTCGAGCTCAGGGGCGTCGTTAGGCCTATTTTACGCTGTCTTTAGCCCCCCCCCCAAAAAAATGTGTATTTATTGGCTTGTCATGAAAAGCTTTTTATATTATATTATATATAACTTGCCCATCAGCTCCCTCCCCCAGTTAAAACGCCGCCCCTCTATCCTTTCATCTCTAACTACGCCCCTGACTGCACTAAACATTTAAAAGGAAAAAAAATTCTGATTTATAATTTCATATCATGTTCATTTTGATGCATTAACCTACATGTAAATGTAAATGTGAATGATCTGTACAGTTAGCTGTGCATGCTAGTGTGGGTAAGACCACGTAGGTCTGAATTCATCGGGCGAAGACCCTGATTTATTGTTACTACCACCAACTCATTTTCTGCTTCCTGACTTTATTGCAGCAGTTTTCTGTCAGTGCTAATTTGTTTTTTTCCACTGGCCTAAGGTTGCGTGGGCCGCAGTGATGTGCAATTGTGGTCCAGTTCTATAGGCAAGAAGAATGCTGAGGTCAGGCTTCTCCAGACTATAACAGCTTCCTCCTACAATTCAAAGGGACTTTGAATTTGTATCTGATTTTCCTTTTAGCATGCAGATACACGTTAAGCCCTCTCCAGGGTATGCTGTGAATCACCATGAACCCAATAAGGTATGAGGTTCTCATAAATGAAGGTTTGCTTCAATGTTTAAATAAAATGATGCTTCAATCTTGCTTAGAAAACAATGGCCAAATAGAATACTGTTGTCAGAAACAATTACATGAATCTATAAATATCCACCTTTCCAAATATGGGGAAATTAATTTTGCCACCCCCAATCCATCTCCCACATACACAGATAATAAATCCTTAGTATGCTTAGAACCAAGGATGAATTGTGATGTGAAACTGTCATTATGTGGGGAAGAGTTTTGCATACAGTCTGATAGCGTGAAACACAAAATCGATATCAAGATGAATTGAACCATTTTTGGAGAAAAAATGTATGTTTAAATCTCCATGATACAAGCAATACCGACGTAACAGATTACATCTTCATTGCCGACTCACAATTAAACTACAGTATTACTATTTAAATGTGAGCTTAAGACACAGCTGTTAAATCAGCAATGCCAATGCCGCTATAAACGGCATCTGTCTGTTTAAACAGGATATCAAAAGCCAATCCAACAAAAGCATTTTTATTCACTGCCCTGCCGCCGAGGAATCTGGAAGACATTCTGAAGATGGGAAAAAAACACCAGATTGCTCCCTGCACACTGACCAACTTGAAATTTTACTGGCTGCATGATGCAGGAGGAATTCATCACTAAAAATTTATTAAAGTTGGAGAAACGAAAAACAGTGCTTGGTTTTCATGTTAAGCTCACCATTGCACTGCATCTATTAATAGTTCTTCATAGCGCAAGACTTTTAACATAAACTGTATCACAGTCCTTATTGTGGAGTGCACTGAATGTGGGTGGGCATTTTTGTACAGCTGCAAGTCTGCTCCTTGGACATGATATGAGTAATGGAGGAGAATCTGAGCTCCTTATAATCAAGTACTCTGTTTTGGTTAAAGGATTAAAATGCAAACTGTAAAGAGACAATCTCATGATTCAAATGAAATCTAAGCAAAAAATGCCAATGAGAAGTGTTGCCAATCATGAACTGTTGGCATTTACAGACTCATAGAAAAGCAATAAAAATCGTATAGCTGATTATTCATTACTTACATTAAAGATTATATTTCAGTGAAATGTGAAATATATTCGTTGTTGCCTCTCTCCAGGCCCCACCCACTGCTGTCAGAGCTGTTCAGCCCTTTTCCATTCACCACACCCACCTGCCTTACAAAATGACCAGCCCTCAACACCCAAGCTGTGAACTATACGGCTTTTATTTCAGCCAGGAATTCACAAGCAGTGCGGCCGATAATGTGTGAAAAAAATACGTGCAATCCAGTGTTAATCAAGACAATCCCACCCTAAGAAGCTAATCCCCAATATGTGTATGAAGGACCAAAGCTAGCAGCGATTCTGCAAAAGCACTTCTCGGAGTGGAAGAGACAGAGGTAGGCCAGTGGTTTGCCAGCATAATGTGCTGCACCATCTCTGACCACTCCCCTTTTGGGGGGGGGGGTGTATGACAATTAAGTAAGTCAGTAGTTTGCAGGATCCCATGTGTGAGACTGTGGGTGAAACGGGAGAGTGGAGGCGCCAAGTTTGCGTGTGAATACCTGCGCCGATTTTGCTAGGGAGTGTGTCAGCGATTGAACTTTTCTAGTGGCTTGTTCTCTCCCGTTTCAGCATCGCTGGCAAAGGCATAAAAAAACGGACCCCTGCTGTCTAAGTGCCCCTTCGTTTCCATCTCACTGCTTTTTAATTCTCGGCTGTGCACTTGCCTGTGTAAATATATGTATTTGTACTTTGGTGGATCTGTGCATGTTTGTTAGTGTCACACATTCTAGATTCCTGTAGCAGTGTTTACATCTGATCCCTGCAGATTCAGTGCTGTCTATGTTAGCCAGAATCCACCCAGCCCAGTGGTTTAGGTGTGTATGTATGTGTGTAATATGCTTGTGTCTACATTTGGGCTGCTAATGTACAAAGGCTACGTATCAATGTTGCGCATTATTGTATGTTACTGATTGCCATCTGCCAATGTATTGTAGTTATTAAAAAAAGAAAACTTCACAAAGTAAACAAATTCAGGTAGTCCTTCACTTTGCCCAGTGCCACCCAGCAAGCCTACACCTTCCGCCTGGTCTCCGGCTAATAACCTAGATGCTAAGCACTAATTGTGGAGCAACTGGTGAAAGCCTGTGTAATAGGTTGACTAATCCATGCGGTTCAGTTCATTTACCTAAACTCCCCTACAACTTTACTGAGGAAATGAAAAATGTGTTTATAATAGAGAAGAGTGCCCCAGGAACACCTCCCAAAAGCTTCCAGTGGTACAACCCGCAGTGAGACCTGCTCCCAGTGCAGTGAGGCTACTGCTCTGTAACACTGCACAGCAGGAAAGGACTGATAAGGACCAAAAGTCATTTATGAGGGATATCTGCTTTTTGTACATTTAACCTGATGGCACATATACTTTGTATACTTCAAATGAAATATTTGACAATATTCCGCTACAGCTTGCTGCCTCAGAGGCAAAGTTACCCTGAGGTAAGGGTGAGATCTACACTGATGAGAAGCCCTTCATTTCTTTGGATGATTCGCCCCAGTTTTACAGGAACCCAGTGAAATGTTCTCATGCGTAGGAACTTCATCATCCAATCCTTCAATTAGCTTTGGCTTCCTCATACAGAGCCCTGCGAGATCATATGTAAAGCAATCAGATGTAAAGCAATCAGATGATTGGTGGTGCATTTTTGGTGAAACATGCAATCAGTACCTTCGAAACACAGGCAAGAACCACTGTGGAAATCTGGGTCAGAAAAAGATAAAAAAAACGAAAAACTACCCATTAAAATCATTCTTCTGTCATGCATACTGTCCTTTTCATAAAGAGAAACCTCTTCACAATGGACTTGTGTTGAAGCTTTGTAGCATGTACTCAGTGTATAATGATATAACTGCTCTTTAGCTCTAGTTGTCCTGAATTGAACCAGAAAAAATCTGCTTATTCCCACTGGTGAATTTGTGTAAATATTAATAACAGCAGGGCTCCACCTGGTGGCTGTTATAAATTTCATGGAGACAAACACTGTACACTGGCTGCAAATACAGCTCTGGGAAAAAATTGAGACCACTGTATATTTTAAAAAAATCTTCAGTTTTAAATCCTGATTGAATCCCGGTTCTACTGACAGAGGCTACACTGAACAGCAGGCTGCTTCCAGGTTCAAAATTTCTAAGACAGCAGTACAGAAGCATAAGGTGAAGCAGGAGACACTGGGAATGACCAAAAACCAGCCAGGTAAAGGGCGGAAGGAACTTTCTAATGACCGTTAACATATCTGACAGTTTCTCATGACTCAGAGGATGACATCAAGTGGCCTTCAAAAAGAACAGGAAACATTAAGTGCAGGTGTGAAGTGCACTGCTAGGACAGTTAGTATCAGGCTCCTAGAAGCAGGACTGAAGTTCCATATAACAAGGAGGATGTCCTTCATCAATGAGAAACAGGGGAGAGCTAGACTGCAGTTTGCAAAAAAAAAAAATAATAAATATAAATATAAATAAATATAAATGTCCCACTCACAAATACACAGTATATATATATATATATAATTCACAGATACACACTCTTGTGAAACAAACAATTGTGCTGTGGCCTCTTAATTCTTTCCAGAGCTGCCGCTCTAATCGCACACGCCGTGCGTACACACACGTTGGCGATCACTCCATGCTATGTTATGACCTGGGCAAGCTGGTGATAATCAGCCAGGAGATTCTTGGAGAGTTTTCAGTTTTGGATCAGCCATATAACTGTCCGGGTTATACACAGACACAGGTGATACTCAGATAATTTCCTAACACTTGCAGAAGACTTTACAAACCAAATAATTAGACCTAGAGAAGTGCATGGGGCCATAACCATTGAATTCCTTGATGTAGTTCACAGTTTTGACACAGGCTATAAATGGACAGACTGTACTCAATCTGTGAATATCTCACAGAGAGCCAGGAAAGTGAAATGTATCATTTCTATGTATCTAGACTAGAACAGAAATGTGAATTAGAGAAAAATATACATTTTTAATTCCTCCGATGTCGTGGAAATCTCATATGTTATGTGTTGAGGCTTCTGTACCCCCAGAAAAGCAAAGCATTCACCTGTGCTGCCTTCACCTTGATGTTCAGGTGTCTGAGAACAGCAAACATTAAACAATACTCAGCAATACTCATTAAGCAATACTCCTCACAGTACCATCCCAAAGGTGATACTGCTGCAACCTGCATGGTAATTCCTCTCTAATTGCATGAGCAATTAAGAATTTATATTGGTAACAGCTGCCAACTGATGTTAAATATTTATTATTTTTCCAGGTTCAATTAATGATGAGCACTAGTTGCACTGTATGCAGATACACTATAGGTTTACATGCATAACACAGGGTTAACAAGCCCCGTCCAACAAAAATTTCAACCATAGAAATAAATTAGAAATACATATTTGACATACATTATACATACATGGCACATAAATACATCCTGCTTATTAGAAAGGTAACATTACCTTAGCGTGTCTGTATTTGGTTATATATATTCTGACTAGTCTATTTTATGTATATAAATATACACACACATACACACAAACTGCTTCAGAAATAAACATTATTTAACATAATACGTAATAACACATATAAATTATAACATATTACAAGAACTGACAAGTGGCATGCAATATCTATAATATCTATAAGCTTAATTCTAGTTAATTAAGCATCGCATATGGTCAGAGGAGTATTCAATTCCTGTTCCGGGTTCTGAAAGTGTCCCACTCACAAACTCAACACAGTGTGACACAGAAAGACGATGTTATTAAGCCAGTAGGGTTTAGAGTCATGTTGATCCAAAATAATCTGGTATAGATATGATGTCGTTGAAGTTACGTGGCACGAGAAAGGCAGTGAGAGGATGGGACAAGATACCAATTCATATTCATCACATTTATTTAGAGGAAGCTTTTTTCCAATGCAAAGTACAAGTGAAGGTCAGAGAGCAGGACCAGTCAGGCCCTTAATTAATTCCCATCAGCAAAACCACTTTGCAAGACAATGGATTTGAACCAGTGACCTTACAATCATGGCCATGATTCTTAAGCGACAAAGCCATATGCTGCCCTATTGACTGCCCTATTGACTTTGAGCGCAACCGCAGTTCTCCTACAAAGTTCTGCCAGCTCACCATAAATCCACCAAAGCACTACATGATTTTTTTGTGATGGGTGACACACAAGTGTCAATGGAATCCAATTACAAGAAAACTTTATTGTGAGCCGTGGCTCAGTAAATCCAGATAGTGTGCTAGCAAAGCCTAGAACGGCCACTATTCAGCTCCAGGCGTCGGTGGCACACTTTGCCTTGTCCAAGACCCTGTTCCAATTGAACAGGAGATATAGATATCAGGTACGGCGTCCTATTTGATTCTGCCTTGGGTCAGAGCTCACAAATTGGATGACCTGGAAATACAGGTCGGTAGTTCAATTACCAAGGAAACGATAGACAGCCCAATGGCCCCTAAGGCGACTCGGAGAACCGTAACCCAAATATGACATCGAATCACAGAACAGACCAAATTTATATCAGTCCTGCTTGGCACATGTTCCACAAGCTTGACAGCACAATGCCATGTCCAGATAAATCAATGCCAGACAAAGTGTACAACGAAAACAAAATGAAACAGTTGCACCTAACTGACTTTTCTTCATGACCCCCAGACTAATACCTTTGAAATTCAATAAAAAGTCACTGCAAATCTGGCAACATTACTGACGGTTCTATTCCTCTTTACAGTGAAAACAGTTTAGGACATGAGGATGCAAAACAAACAAGTCCAATATGTCTCTTACAAGTGTTAAAAAAGACTCATACCACCAAACACCACTACTTTGTCCCATGTCCCTTCATGCAAACTGCTCTACCTGTATACCATCCTGCTTGTGGCTCGCACAGAGTCATGCAGCGACAGCCCATGCATGCTGAGGAACTCCTCCAGATGTTTCATCTCCAGATGGTTGCTGGGCTTCAGCCCACCCCAACACACTGTGGGGGGGTATGCCCTCCCGACAGGCCTCTGAAGCTTGGAGAGAGGTCGGTCCTGCTTCTGGACCCCTTTTGGTTTGGGTGTTGGGATATCAGCGCATGAAGCTTTGTACAGGTACATCTCTCTCGCGCGCTGTACTGGTGAAAGGCTCAGGGTTGTCCAAACACCGCATGTACAGGACGATGGCCAAGTCTCCCTCTTCAGCTACACAAAAATCTGCGCTGATACTTCAGTGGCAACACAGTTAAAAGAAAAAAAAACTTCTTTTTCCCAAGCTCTGATGTGGCGGAAGTTGAAAAGAGGTAACTTATGAAATATTTCAAGTGGAGTTTCCTCCATTCAAAGAATCACTCATTCCCAGAACACTGTCTCCTGCACAATGTCCTTCCGTTTAGTTTTGTTTCACTGTCTAATAAATACCATGGGAATCTGGGACATTTTTCATCTCTCTCTCTCCCTCACCCCCGTCTCTCTGTTTCTCTCCCACTCACCCCTCTCTCCTACTCTCACACCCTCCCTTCTCCTTTTCTTCTCTCATCCCTTTCCCTGCCTCTGTTTCCTCTGTACTCAGGCCTCCTGTGTTTTCTTGAGAGTCACCCCATGGGATAGACCCAGGTCACAGTCCACAAACTTCGACTTAACTGCCGTGAGTCATTCTCTGACATCACGTCTTGTTTAGGGGAATGTGGAACCGCAGCGTCGCTTACCCACATCCAGGGTTCTCGAGGGCATGCATCACCACACACACCGGATGCCTCTGCTCTCAGCTCCCCAAATCCCTTTGTTCCCATATACCAAGGCGACCGGCTACAAATGACCAGACTTACACACAGAGAACATGCATAAACTCACTCACACATAACAGAATAGGAACATTAGCACAAACACAAATTAATCTTTACACACACATTCACAGAAATAAAGATGCTGAAACCAATGCACACAAATTAAACTTCATAAAGACAATAATGGAGTATAAACAGACTTCATATATTAGTCATATTCCTCTTTGGATAAGAGGTAGATTTCAGAGGCACAGCTGCGAAAAAAATGGAGACAACTGGTATGAGCTAAGCATCCATTTGGACACATTAACACAGAATTCCGGTTGTTAATTTAGCCCTTTCACGCATGGTGGTCACTACAGTGTACAGCTGAAGACTTTCAAGCAATTGACGAGCAGATTGTTCCCTTCAAAGGCCATCTGTCACTCAAGCAGTACATTCCAAAAAAATAAAATAAAAAAACCCGAACCCTGGGGAGTGAAGATGTGAAGATGTGAGATGAAGATGAGAGCAGGAACTTCAGGATACAAGTCCACCAGGGTTAACGTCAAATGCATGCAGTTCACTAAAGTGCACATGTAAATAACTTCTTGAAAAAATGCATGTTGAAAAAAGAAAGTTTACAGCTGTTTTTTTCATCCCTTCAGAGAAATAAAACCACCTAGGAAAAATAATTCATGCATGAAAGGGTTAGAGTAATTATTAGACACTATTTTCCCATACAATAACAAACAACCTATTATAAACTGAAGGTGCTCACTTGGATAATAAAATATAGCAGCTACATATTATTACTACATTCTATAACAGCCACATACTGGAAAAACTTTCCAGTAATAAGTCATGACCAAGAATACCCAGCAGCCCTGGGACAGGCGGAGACTTCTCTCACTCTCTCACCCACTTTCCACCTCCCATTCTTTCAACCTGTTTCCCCTTCCTCTCCATGCCAGAGCCATCTCCATAACACACAGCCACCCCCACACAGCAACATTGTGTCAAAGGGCATCCAACAATCATAGCTCATCTGTTTCTCGCCAAGTTGATTTCCATTAACGATAATGATCTCAATTTGCATGTCTAATTGGATTAATGAGGAAGGGGCTCCTGACGCTTATTTTAGGAAGACGTGATGACCTAAATGAGACGTCTCGCGGCCAATCCGACCCTGATCATTTCTGGCTCTGTGCCACCCGTTCACAGGAACAGAACTCAGAGTAAACACACAAAAACCCCAAAAACAAACAGTAGTGCTTCAGATTGACAAGGGTTTCATACTGCAAACCGCAATTAAATTTGGAAACATTCAAATAACATAATCCAAGGTGGAAAAGTTTCAACCAATCAGTGCTCTGGTTTTTGGATTCATTCAATAATTACATACGTGGTCATATAATCCCTTTCTGCTTTGTTGAAGACATCTGACTCAAGTTAATGCTGCAGCATCCGACACTTTTGTATCACTGCAACGCTACAGAAGCACTGTGTGAATGATACAGCTGGTTTCAGCTACCAGCGAAGGTCACGGGGAGTTTTTTTCTGCTACTGGTTTGAAGCACTGCTGTATATGTCAATCAACATCCCCCCCCCCAACAAACACATGGCCCTTGCCATGAAATGCAGGGCCATAGATAGTCTGAAAGTATCCAGCAAGAGTCAACAAAGGTCACTGGAGACTGAGATGGATCGCCTTCTCTCATTTCCATTTCCTGTCCTATGTCTTACTCAGTTACAAAACATGTCAGAATTAAATTTTTTAAGGCAAAGTGACTGTGCTAAACAGGAGAAGGAATTGGCAACCAGTAAACAGCAAACAAACTGACTTATTTAAGCAACAGGTTTTAAAATTCTGTTTCCTGTTTCTCATGCTTTTAAAGGTGGCTAATTTTATCACGGTCATCAAGTGCATGTTATCCAACATCCTCTGCAAGCCTGTACTTTATCTGATCAGACAATTTAACCGAGGGCTTTAGTAAAGCTTTTCATTCTATAAAAATCTACTAATACAACATTGGTGCTGATCTCCTCCTTGTCCCAGTCCACACTAAGTAACCTATGAGCAGTTTCACAAAGCAGGGTGAAGAAAATGATCTCAGGTTGAGATTAATAGTAAACGTGATGTACCCATGGCCACCTACTGGTCCTAATGTTGCTAGTCTTGCAGCAGTTCAATCACACAGCTCATTTCAATTTTAACAAGAATGCAATTCAGCAGAAACCTGCAGCCCTACAAGAAAATAAGTAAGAGCAGACAGAGTGATCTAAAGAGCCCTCAGCCCATCCTATTTCCTCAGGGAGAGTTTGGCCAGTGGCGACCTAAACAATGTGACTGAGGAATGCCGCAGACGTCGCAATTTATCTCCAACAAAATCATCCCAGGCACAAATGCACTCTATTCCAGTAATGAAACAACACTATGTGCTTGAAAGCAATGCTCTCACTTCTTTACTTCACATTCATGATGAGTCTATATACGATTTAGCTTACAGTGATATTTTCACATAGGAAAAAAAGGAGAAATGACAGACCAGGGAACAACTTCCTCTAATACAGTGTTTCCCAATCCGGTCCTTGGGAACCTGTAGTCCATGTTTTTGCTCCCTCTGAGCTCCTGGTAGGTAGTGAAAACCTGGACTGTCTGTGGGTCCCTGAGGACCGGATTGGGAAACAGTGCTGTAATATCAGATAAGTGCTGGAGTGGGGCCCACACTGGATGCACAGATGTTGTTATTATTCTTATCAGAGGATCATGGTTAAGGACTAAGACCTAAAAACCAGAGGACTGTGCACTGTCACCATGTTTTTTCTCCCCTACCTTTACTGCCATTTTGGTTTCTATATCATAAGCTTTTCTGCTCTGAGTCATTGCTTAACTGTCCCAGTTGTAGACTTTGTTTTAAAATACTGGCCAATTTACAACTGAACGACTGAAAGAAAGTACTGCAGTGTCCACATTGGCAGTTTAAGTCCTTCTAAGGCAGAATGGAAGAGCGAAGCTGTAGCCATCAAGGGACAAATCAGCCCCCCCCCCCCATTCTCCAAACATATGTGGGTGAATCAAACTGAAAAACCAGAGGCATCTGGGGACTAGAAACTGACTGACAAGAAATAAAAACTAGAGCAAGAGATGAACCAGGACGCTCCCCACACACAAACACCCAGAGTTTAGATCCAGAGACAATTTGCACATTTGTAAAGTTCCTTCAAGTTTCTACCACCTTCATAAAATTTCCACCTCCCAGACTAATCCACTAAGAAAGACGATCAACATTAATATTCTATGCCTCTCAATTCGTACAAAATTGCAGTTGACTCAAATGGTGAGTCTACGTCTACTTAAGGGCTTCCAGGTTCATCTGACCATTGACCTTTACAAGTCCAACACAGACTGCAAAATGCAGTATCATATTAAACTAATTTAATATTTATTATCTGAAGATGTGAAATGCATCATTCCATTGAACAGAAGGGAGCATTGCTGCCATCAGGTAATTACAGAACAAAACCATTAAGTTAATGGTTCTGTAAAGCATCCTTTACACAAGTGTACTGAAACACCATCTGAATAAAACATTCTCCTTGAATTTGAGACATTTTAACAGGTTGTTTGGTGTATAACAAGAGGTTCAGCTCAACCACCACAGAAACCAGACAAAGACTTCAGATATAACACAACAGCTTTTTCAAACAGAAAGGCCCTTAGGAATCTTTATCTCAGGTCTTTAGGAATCTCATGTTTAGATAAGAGACTTCGACAATGCTTGTGCTCTGTAAGATCTGGGCTCTGGTAGTCTAGGTGTTCTAGGACAAACTGCAAGTTTAGACTGCAATTAGAGCTTTTTCTGGGGGCTCTTTCAACGATAGCACAGGTGGGAATGTCTGGGTAGTCAGCAGGCCCAAACCTCATTGCACTAATCTCATTATCTTTGTTGAGAGATAGATACATGGAGAATGAGGCAAGGATAGTTTGATGGGAAAAAAATTTGTGACATCCTATTGCTAAGAAAGGGTCAATGGATTAGATACTGTATTGAGAAATATGAAAGGTCAAAAGACACCTACAATTAGTTACATCAACAACATCTTCATCTCAAAACACGTAAAAAATCACTGGTGCACCATCTGAAAATCATTCAAATATATTTCAAGTCAGCAGTAATGAATACCCTTAAAAATAAAAGCTCAGCGACAAGTAATAGCATTCTCAGCATAACATCTCGCTCTTGAATGACATTTGATCTACCCTGATCTGTTCTAAAACACAAATGAAGATGTCAAAAGTTTGTAAAAGGCATATTGCCTCATTCATAGTAATTAAAAGCACCATAATATTATTTCCTATAGGGGAATCCCCATGTTGAATACGGATTCTTAACGCCTATTTGTTTAATAAGAAATAAATGTATTTTGGGCAGAGGCTGTTAAATAGTCAAAGTGCCCATTGACAGTGCTGGCTTTCGATGACACTGATTTCGGGCAATGTCACCTGGGCTATAAACATGCCATCGTCTCTGTTACACACACTCATATCCATCCAACCATCCATCTTCCAACTTCTGCTGCTTATTTTGGGTCGGGTCACCAGGGCAGGGACTGGCGCCGAAACCAAGCAGCTCAGCACACAAGACAGGGATGCAGCCCTGGATTGGACGATAGTGCTTCACAGGGTGCACAATTACCCATCAATCACCAACCAGAATACTCAGAGCGAACCTGCAGTACAAAGAAAGATCACAGAAACTCCACACACAAACACACACACACACAGGTTTGTAATTATATCTTTGTGGGGACTCTCCATTTATTTCTATGGGGAAAACTCTAATCCCAACATGATAACTTTAACCCCTACCCAGCCCTAACCTTAACCATAAGTAACCAAACAAAATGCCAGACTTTTGGTATTTTTTGTTTTTTGATTGCATTCACTGATCTTTGTGGGGACCTGAAAAATGTAATATTAACACAATCCACACACTCACACACGGAGTCAAGCCCCCAACCCTGGACATGTGAAGCAGCAGTGCTGCCCACTGAGCCACTATATCTATACCTCTCTTATTCATCCAGCTTGTAGGTTGCCCGTCTACAACACATCAAGCCTAAGGCAGACGAGGAATGTCAAAGGGCATGAAAGACAACCATTCCCACTCTTGGCTTAGCTGGGTGTCACAGGATCACTTGACTAGCCAAAGATCACAAGCTGAAAATAGTCTCAGCCTGAAACAGTAACAAAAGCCACACCACTCTTCACATGCTAAGCAGTGAATCGTTCACACCGTAACGGGACTGTCAATTCTTGGTATTAATACCATCTTTAGCAAAAATGTTTCTTTGTTCGTCACAACTGAGCAACAGAGCCAGTTCAAACAGTTTAGCATGAATGTGGATCTAGTCACTGGTGCCCTGAAGAAGGAGTTCTTACTGGTAACCTTTCGGTGATCTTGTTATCTCGCCACAAACAAACAGCAGCCCAGTTTTAGCTGATATGTATCAAACCTTTAGGACACCTTCTCCAGCCCAACCCATGAGGTTGGCTCACCGGTAGGGCATTCCGGTCCTGTGGGCTGTCGTGTCCTCTCTGGATAGCCCAAACAGCTGCAGATACCAGTTGGTCTCCAGCTCCTGAATGAGTGCGGCTTTGCGGGCCTTCTGCAGCCCCTGCAGGATGCCACTGTTACTGCGGCTGTCGCGACTGTTCTCCTGGGCGCCTTTCAGGACACGACCACCACTCACGGACGCCACAGACTGCTTCCGGAGCTTAGGGGGATCCTCATGGCCGCCCCGGGCTCCTACGGAGCTGCTGCGAGCCGCGATCATTCCCTGCTCTCCGGCTGGCTATGGGTTCTGCACTGCTGCTGCTCTCTCTTAGGCTGTTCTCTCCACATCTGATCTTCTCCTCCCTGCTTTTATAGCCTCCTCTTGGTCCTGAAGCTGTAACACGAGCTCCAGCGCCTTTCGACCCACAGGGAGTGAGGGAGAGACCAGGGAGATAAGCAGGAAGGTGCCCATACCACCGTCAATATCCTGCCTCTAGGGTGAAGGCAAGGCATGACAAGAACTGCCTGAGGAACTAGTAGGGATCTTTGCAGGTGATGGGAAGTGAGCAAGGACACATGCTAGGATTTTATTAAGCTTTAAACCAAAATTCAATATCCTATGTATCTCTGCATGCCGAGAGCACAACAGCTCAAAGTTCAATAATACAAAACAACATATCCAGATACACAGCCAAGTGAAAAGAGATTTTGTCATTTTACAGCCCACTTGGAACAGTCTCAGATCAACCCGACACACCATTTACTCTTGAAATGCTGAGTAACCTGGCAACCAGCAGATGGAAGTGACCAAGGGACGCCGGGACCTTGCAACACACAACCCCCGATGTTCACAGACACAGAAGCACTTGCACTAGGGATGGGCGATGCAGCCAAATGGTCAAATCGTGATTTTTTTTGGTTAGAATCACTATCTATACACTAGATCACGTTTTGTTTGTTTACAAACCAACCAGACAGGAATGCATGTAGCAACGTTCATTTAACATTTAACTACTTAACCATCAATTTTATCCTCACAACAAACACTGCTTGTACCATTATAATAAATAAACTTAATTACTTAATTATTAAGGTATAAAAGAATTAAATAAATTGACTGGTCCACGTCAGATTTTGCCATTCCCAACCATTTCCATACAATCAAAGTAGAATCTTTTTTTGGAACCAATTCTTCCTCATCAAGCATGTTGCACACATGATTCACACAGCAGCGTGGCTGACCTGCCTATGGCTGTTTACTATGTTACACCAGTGAAATATTTTTAGCAGTCTGATGGTAAATAAAGTTTTTGGTAACACTTTAAAGCAGTTTAAAGAGAATGCTATAGATACGTTCATAATGCATTATAATGCATTCATAAAGTATTATAAACACAGCTTATATTTATAAAACGGCAAAACACATTATTCATTATAACCACGTTTATTATGCATTATGAATGCATCTATCTATCTATCTATCTATCTATCTATCTATCTATCTATCTATCTATCTATCAGTTTGCTAACTGGTTATAAAAGATCAATTAAAATTTTAGTTCAAAGTCTAGTCACTAATTTGAGATCCACTGAGACAGATAATTGAGAAAGCAGTGAGATATACAGACAGTGCTGAGATGCTATGCAAGCTAAAATTGCTTTGTTCACATTGGTCTGTTTTTGCTGTAGTGCTGATGCAGTGTGATTCTTGCAAAATGCTTATCATGGATACAACTGCAACCGGTCATGATAAATCATCATTATACCATCCACCACTAACTTGGACCAGCAGAAAACAGAGAAGACAGAAAAGCTTGGTTGTGACGCAAAGGAAACTCAAGAAAGAAGAGGTCAGATTCCTGAGTGGCACAAGCCACACGCTGACATTCAAGTCTGTAACTCAGGCCACAGTCATGCCATGAAACATGCAGGCTCTTAGAGTCATGCTGCGGGACAGTCAGAACATACTCAGATCAAGACAAAGTGTTTACCAGAATCAGCAACAGAATCTGATTTATAAGGCCTGTTTACTAGAGTACCACTCCCATCCATCTAAAGCAGTGTTTCTTAACCCAGTCCTCAGCGAACCCCAGCCAGTCCACGTTTTCGCTCCCTCCCAGCTCCCAGCCAATCAGGAACACCGAATAGCTGGTACAGGTGCGCTGGGAGCTGAGAGGAAGCAAAAACGTGGACTGGCTGGGGTTCGCTGAGGACTGGGTTGAGAAACACTGATCTAAAGCCTACTACTGAAGTCTCTTCAAAAACAAGTTCATATCTACAAAACTATTTAGTGATCAGAAATGTATAGAAAGCACCTAAAATGGAAGGTTGTCAGTTGCCCTGACACTGATGCTCACCAAAGGGAACATAATATGTCAGACACATAATACATTTTAAATAAATACACAAGAGCTCTTCAAACCACAACCACAAGCAAGGTTAGAAGCTCAGGTCTGATAGTGACCAAAGAGGGAAATGTAGGGGTTCCATCTGTAAATCTTCCATTTACTTTTGTTATTATTATAGATCTGCTATATAATTGCAAGCAATCTATATAGCATTTTTATGGGGTACAACAGATGGGTTTCACAGGGGTAGGTTGTATGTGTACGTCCTTAAACACCATTCTACTCCCGACTGTGAGATCTATGTTTCAGACAGAATAAAAGTAATCTGAATTCACTGAGAAATCTACATTGCATCATAAGTGCATAAATGCCAATAATGTCATGTTTTCATTTTGCTGAATAGCCAGAACTGTACATTTACTCAGTCCAGAACTTTAAATGGCTGGGCGCCTTGCATTCCACATTGCATCCACTCATAAAGAGAAAAGTGGAAATAAGGGCCAAACTGATCTAGTGCCCATGTCTTTCTGTCATTTCCTTTTACATTACACAGCTATTCATCTCACAGCTGTATCATTGTGTGCTTTTTCCTCTTTCCGTCGTAGTGCCATTCATTAAAAGCCGATACTGAGCACATTTATCCCGGGGATAAAAAAAAACTGAAAATGAACTCTATTGCAACTTTTTTCCGACTGTCAGATTGATAAATTGATATGAAAACCATGATTTGTGGGCCTGGTTCAATGGGCAGCCCACCGAATAGCAAGAACACCGGTGCATTCCTGAAATCGGCAGAGTTCCACTCACTAACTTGGCAGGAAATGGCAGAAAACCACAGGTGCAATTTGAGGGTGGATATCTGGGACCATCACCTCTGTAGGAGAATAATTGCAGCGACAGGTGTTAGACAGTTGGCTCTAATGGGGACCCTCCCCACGGACGATGGCAAAAGTAAGCTTACAAGCAGCCAGTCCCATTTGGTGGAACATCACGGATGGAACTTTTCACAGTTGAGTTTTTGTAACCCTTTCATACAGTTGTAAGCTTGCATCGTATGTTTTTATGTGTAGGTACATGCTTCTTCCTTCCTATATATCAGAGATGCTCTGGGTGGCCATTTTTGCTTCAGCTCAACACTGAATTGTGTTATTGTCCTATTTGAGCATTAAGACGCTATAGCTGGTGCTTCCTATCACTTCCTATCTCTGCCATGCTGAGCACTGGGATTAAGAAGGAACTTCTCATATCAGTGCCATGTCTCTGCACTAGGCCAGCTATAGGGAAACTGGGAAATTACGGCATCATGTCCATCCCACCGCTTCTTCACACTGATTATATACACTCACCTATCAATATAGGCCAACATTTCTAAAGAATGCTTTCAGCACCTTCTTGAATCAATGCCACGTAGAATTAAGGCAGTTCGCCCATCCCTAGTGCAAGGCAGTTCTCAGATCTTTTAGGTGAGTGTATCTCTGTACCATTTAGTGGTTTTCGGTTTTACTATGAATAACGCTGTTACTTACTAACTGTAATGTCGACTTGCTACTTGTTGCTACATCATTATGCAAGCTGTGCGCAGTCGTGTGAGTGCACAAGTGCACGCTTGCCTACAAGCAGAAGTTACATCAATTCGCCAGCCTTTTTAAAACATATGCAGAAAACAAATTCACTTGTCTACTTTGGAAGAGGTATTTTCCAAACAAAGTGTTTGCATCTATCCATCCGTTTTGCTGCAGGTGCTAGCTAAAGATGTCGCAGACAGGGGGCTCCGCCCATGACTCCCAGCACACCCCCCCTGGTGTTTAGGTCTACCTGGTCTGTCCGGCGTCTGCCCCCCGCCATCGGATCCAAATCACCCCCAGGGGCTGATCAGTGGACAGCTGAGCTCCTCTCTTCACCCAAGCGTCCAAAACATGTGGACACAGGTCTGACGACACCAATACAAAATCGATCATTGATCTGAGGCCTAGGGTGCTCTGGTACCAGGTGCACTTATGAACAACGTATTGTTATGGACAAGCTGTGGTCAGCACAGAAATCCAATAACTAATCACTGCCCGGATTCTGATTGACCAGGCCATTCCGCCCAATCACATCCTTCCTGGCTTCACTGTCGTTACCCATGTGAGCATTAAAGTCTATGTCCAGCCGGACCCCATGGGTAGAGACCTGGCCACCAGGCACTCGCCTTCAAGTTCCACCACCGCAGTCTTGGCTGCTGGGTGAAGCCCCAGTCTCCCCAATCCAGGCGGGGAAACAATGTCCATTATATTGTTCATCACCATGAGGGTTATCTGAATCGCACTTTGTCTGGTTGCTCACCTAGGACCAATTCGCCTTGGGAGACCCCACCAGGAGTGACTGCCTCCGAAAGCATAGCTCCTAGGATCATAGATGCACACAAACCCCTCCAGCATGATGAGGCGGCCAATCATGGAGGGGATTCAGTGTGTTTACATTGCAATCTAAATGCCACATCAGATCACCTCTCTAAACGGGCAGAAAAAAGAAAAGGAAAATCACTGTAATCATGTTGGTTCATGCCTCCCAAGCCTATTGAGTTATAGTGGGTTAGAACGGCTCATTATTTGGGGTAATTTGTCACAACGCTGTATGTGACCATCGGTTACAGATCTAGATCTGTCCATTAAAACAATGAGGAACATAAAGCACATAATGTGATTAATAATATATAATTTATAACAATAAACATAGAATAGAAAATTACAGAACATTATCCTTGATTCAGGGCTCCATGACAGTCTTGACCCTGAGAATCCTGCCTGAAGATTTCAGTTACAGCTTAGCAGACATCGTTTTAGTTAATTACTGCATCAGTCACAGCTCCCTCGCTGTTGTGTGCTATTAGCCTTTTCAATTCAAGCTGTTCATGTTCATTTAAAGAGTCATGAGTCTCTAGCTTATAAAGAAAATCTACATATGTGTTACCAATTATTTTTCTCAATGTAACATAGATATTGACAGTGTTTCGTATCTGTATCGGAATAATCAAGCATCGATCAGGATAGACACTTCTGCTAGAGAGATAATGACTTACCAAAATTAGTATGTAGTTAAATGTGAATAAGTTAAAATCAATGAATGCTTATAATCAGAAGAAATTCAAGGTACAACTGTCCATTACGAGAGGCAGGATCTGAAAGGCTTAATGCCGCAGGCTGCAGATTTTCTTGAACACATGTCTGCCCTCTAGAGTCCAGTGGCGTGCACTACCGGGCACACAAAATCAATGTAGACTGGGGAAAAGGCATTTCTTTGTGACCCTTTCACCTGATAGCGCTCAAAAAAGGTCTGATGTTTGCATGCATAAGACATCAGCAACAGTACACTGGCACCAGCTCAGAGAGCCCCAGGTGTCGTTTTACTGGACGTCCTCCGTCCTTCTCGAGACTGACAGAGAGCTGCCAGCCAAGCAGAGGTGTGTAGAACATAGTGCTCCATTGCAAGAGCCGCCCAGTTCATCAGCCATGCGTCAAACACAACAATCAGCACGGATCTAAGGGGCGTCCCAATGGCATGGTGACACGCGGCGGTTATAAGGAAACACAGACTCTTCGGGGTGGGGTGCCCTGAGTACCTAAGCTGCGTGGTCAAGGCGCAGCAGGACAGACGACGTCACTGTGACCTCTTGTTAAGGTGGTACAGCTCTCGGCAGCTTTATAACACGCTTCATGCAAGCTTTCAATAGAAGATAAGATATTTCTTCTCAGATTTTGGGCGACGGCAGTGTTTCGTATCGACTTCCCATGGTGTCGCGTTTAACCGAAAACTACGGAGTCCATTAGATGATCGGGTTGGAACTTGGAAATTATTTTTAAACAATTTTTCGTTCCCTAGTAAAACAAATAATTGCAAAGAAACACTAAAACTATCTTAAAACATAGTTCCAACCCCGTCCATTTATAGACCCTGTAGAAAACATGCAGGGTTGCCAACTCTCACGCATCTGGCGAGACTCTCACGCTCACGCAAGAAATCCTACAGCAAATCTATATTATTCCATTATAAACTAGGGTTACCACTAACGACTAATTTTCTATTCATCTAAACGATTCATTTTTCTCCAGAAAATCAACTGGACCACTTAGTTTAAACTAGTTTTATTTTGACAACAATAAGATTCACCAATTATTTCCTTTTATTTCGTGAGTTTTTGTTTCAGTTTTAGTTTAGAAGGTTAAGGGTCATCTCATGCATTTACATAAATTTTCATAAAACGTCTGATTACCTGTAATTGACTGTATAGACACTGGCAATTGCTTTACAGGAACTGGACATAAATGTGCTTTCTGTATTTGACTTGTTTTCAGCTTGTTTTCAATTTTTTTAGTTGCTTTTGTATTTGCCTTTCAACTCTGCCGCATCTGTGACTCAAATCCACGGACGACTCAAGTCCTGTAATAACAGGGACATCAGCTTTTCATTTAACCCTCCAGGGAACGGGCAGATGACCCCGAGCTCCCGACGTGATGCACAGAACTGGTTCGTGCACCTGCCGCACAGCGGGGGCTACCCAGGGCCGGGGCGCCCTATAGGCGACATAGGCGACTGCCTGGGGCACCAAGTGATTAACGGGCATAAAAGAGAGAGTGAAAAGATGTGTGATATTACCGATCTTTACATTAGTTTTAATATTTCAGTAATTTTCTTGTGAAACATGCCAGCTAGCTACTCAGCAGTCAGATATCCTGTGCTACTGAAATGACTTTAATATAAATGAACTGACAGAATTTGTTTCTTGCAGCTCGAGGGGGCAGCGCTTGGCAGAATATCGCCAATGACGGCAGAACACCACAGGCCAGCCCAGGGGCTGCTATCGCCTCTCGTGTCGTTTCAGCGCAGTAAAGGAATGCTGAGGATATGTCGGCCAGGTAGATCTGTGCATAACGGCTTCCTTGGCTTCTCTCATAATGATCGTTCAGGAAAACTGGGAGGGAAGCATAATACAGGCATTTAAACTGATTAAACATCCATTGAATAAAATGCCATTTAAATCGTCCATAAAACGAACTGCTGGATGAGCCCAAGGAACACAATTTGGACTTACAGTCCTCTTTGTTTGTATGTCTGAAAGTTCATATGTTGAAAGTTCGTAAGTAGAGCAGCATCTATATTATTAGAAGAAACCATATAAGCTTAGCGTTGTTAAGTCTACATACACCATAAACATCTGAGGTGAGAATGATCACTGGTGCTGCCTTTTTTTGGACTTACATCCATCATCTGAAGAGAGAATTTACTGATCTGACGCAGTAACCATTCTGAATTCTCAGGGCTGATTGATATTGTTGACATTCTCTTGGTTCATATTCAATTTTGGCTTAACTTCGTAGTAATTGATGAACGGGACAAGCACATCCCCCATGAAATATCCATCCAGTTTCTGCTCATGCTTAACCTATTCATTGCGGTGGGGGGGGTCTGGAGCCTATCCTAGAGGCTACGGGTGGAAGGCAGGTAATGACCCAGGATGGGGTGCCAACCCATTGCAGGGCACACACACACACACACACACACACACACACACATGCACACACACACACACACACGCACACACACACACACACACACACACAATATAGGAACTCCAATTCATGTTAGTATGTTTTTGGACTGTGGGGGGAAACTAAAGAACCTGGAGGGAACCGCAGAATGAGAGAGAGAACAGACTGACTCCACACACAGATCCAGGGTGCGGACTGGAACCCTGGTCCCACAGGTGCTAACTACTGCACAACCCCCCCCCCCCCGCTAACTACTGCACAACCTCCCCCCCCCCCCCCCGCGTACAATATGTCATTATGTCTAACAACCTGGGTCACTTTTACGTGTTTGAATTCAAAAGTCCAAAATGCAAAGTGATATGTTTCAGTTGTCAAAATCACATATTAAGGACCCCATCTAGCTACAATTACAGTATTATTTTAAGGGGCTTCATGTGTCTGACGGTATTAAAGCATTAGTCCAGAACCAAATCCAGCCGGAATGCTCCCTCCACGCGTCTCTGATCTTTGGACCCTCCGGCCGTGTTTCCGTATTTCGTTACCTTACGGGCTGAGATCCGATCCAGCGAGCGGAAAACAAGAAGAAGGCAAGGAAACCAAAGCCTGCAGGCATCTTGATGGGGATCGGAAGGCGACCGAATTGTTGTGGCCATTTAAATTGTCTTTTTTTCGCCAATGAGGAAGGGAACTTAATAACGAGGGCAGTTACTCTGCGTTTACCAGTGCACCATTGTCCAAAGACACGTTCTGTTGTTGTTTTAACCCCCTGTAAATAGTAAATGTGGAAGTGATATCATCTGATATGGCATGACAGTTTCTGGTACCTGGGGGTGACCTCTGGATCTAGCTAAACTTAAAGAGAGAAAGCCCCCCCCCCAGCTCCTTCCTCCTGCACCACATCAAGATGTATTTCTGGATTCTTCCTGCATGCTGAGCTGCTGGATGCCAGTGTGTACCCTGTCAGGTTCCTACGCTTATCTGTTACGCAGATCTTCGTGCAGCTGCACTCTTAGTCGTCGGGTTCTCCTCACTGTCTGCCGTTCTCTTGTCTTGCCCCCCTCTGACCGGTCATGTGGAACCCCCAGAGCCCCCCCCTCTAGCTTGTTGATACAAACACAGAGACCCCTCAGGTGTCAGTCCTCGAGGAGCGCCTGTCACATGTCCAATTATACCACTGCACCCTCTGTCCACTGCAGCAGCTGAGAAGCACCAGAATAAAAGCAGCTGTAAGAAAAACAGGGTGATTCTGACATGGGGGGGGGGGGGGGGGGGGTGTCGGGACTGAGGCCAGGAGACACAGACAGACAATTGATGGCCATCTTCCCAGCAAACATTTATTGATATATAGCATACTATGAGACAGCAATCTTAATCTTCTGTGTTATTTTTACAGCAAAGTTCTAGTATCAGACAAATAGATATATAAATACATAAATACAACCATATGAAGGGATGAAATAGATGTGCGCCTGGATTTCAGTCTAGCAGGGCTAATCAAAATTTGAGCTGCACACTGCGGTCGATTTAGCTATACTGCAATCTAATGGTACGCATTCCTCATGTAAGCAATAGTTCTGACATACGAATTATACGTTTTTTGTTATAAAAGGAGACAGACAATAAAAACAGTACAAGGATGCCTCTCTGTGATTGAGGGGGCAGGTACGGTGTGCAGTTTTCAGTAAATGGGGCCTGCTGTCTGTTAATATACAGCAGTCTTGGCTTTTTGCACGACTGTTGTGACAGACAGACCCTTCAGGTAGCTCTTCTGTCTGCCTCTGAAAGCCCACATTCTGTGCCGTGAGATTCCCTCGCTTCAGTGTAAGTCTCCCTTTTAAAATCCTGCTGTGTGTATTCTAGAAGTTCATTGATGTGTGTGTGTGTGTGTGTGTGTCAGTGCACTTGCACACTGTATCATGCGTTTCGCTGTACTGCTGAGCTGCGCACTGAATTCCTGAGGGAAAATCAGAAGCTAATTACTCAATAAATTACAGAATAAATTGTGTAAGAACAATGCAGGTTGTGCAATATCCCATGATTTGGCTGCTCAGTGGAGGCAAGGTCCCCGTAGGTGGGAGGAGAGATTGAGCTGAGCAGGGTAGGGGAAGAACCTACACAGTGTTGCTGGTAAATCCATCAGAAGGTGGGCATTGTGCAGTTCTGATGACCAGGTCTTTGTAGGGGTAGCAAGGTGCGGCGTTCAGTCATCTATGGAGAGAGTAGAGATGGTGGTGTTGTTGGCCTCGCTGGCAAGGGAGGCGGAGGTGCCCGTCGTGGAGGTGTTCTGCGGTTTTGCCCTGGTCCTCATCACCTCCTCTGTATTCCTCTCAGGCTTCACCAGCAGGATGTAACACTTGGGCAGGAAGACGCAGGCCAGCAGCCCAAAGCTGGAGGCCATAATGGCGAAGATCTGCACGGCCACCATGAACTTGCCGCGCGTGCTGAGGTAGGCGGGGACGAAGGAGATCCAGACGATGAAGAAGACCAGCATGCCGAAGGTGATGCACTTGGCCTCGCTGAAGTGGTCCTCCAGCTTACGGGCCACAAAGGCAAAAGCGAAGGCCAGTAATGCTAAAGCGATGTCGTAGGCGAAGATGGCGCAGATGAAGACAATAGATCCCACGTCGCACTCCAGGATGATCTTGATATTCTGGGCTGCTGTATTCTTCACCGGGTGCGGGGGCATCAACACCAGCCACACTGTGCAGGCCACAGCTTGGATCAAGGTGAAAATCACCACCATGGCCCTCTGGTGGACAGGCTGGAGCGTATCGCCGTCCTTCTCGGGATCCTTCTTTGGTGCCGCAGGCACCACAGGCACAGTGGGTGTGGCTGGTGCCTCAAGCGAAGTCGATGTGTCAGATGCAGCGGCTGCGGCGGCCTTTGCGGCTTTAGCCTTCGCGGTCTTGGCGGCCTTGACGGCAAGGGCGCGCAGCATGAGCACTGCAGACTTTGCCATGAGGGAGGACAGGCAGAGTGCAAAGCCCAAGGCCAGAGCCACCTGGCTGGTCATGCAGGACCAGGGCTGGGGCTTCCCCAGGAACACAACGGAGCTCAGGAACGTGATCACCAGCGAGAACAACAGCGACGCGCTCAGCACCGGGTCGTTGGCCCTGCCCAGGGGCGTGTTCACATGCATTAAGAACAGCACCGCCACCGTGATGGTTGCCAAGGCCCCGAAAGCTGCGATCACAATCAGGGTGATCCCCAGTGGCTCCCCGAAGTCCAGGAACTCAATGATCTTGGGCACGCAGGTATCGCGGTTGGCGTTGGACCAGTAATCCTCACTGCACTGGATGCATTCCCTCGAGTCTGAGAAGCAGACAGGAAAATCCAAACATAAGTCAACTCCATGACCAGAAAAATTCTTTACTTGACAAAAGGCCCGTATTGCTTAAATTCTCCTAATCCAGGGTTCTTCAAATCAGGAGCTCGATTCCAAATCCAGGCCTTGTTTTCAGTTCTCCCACAAACTTAGTTTAATAATTACTGATTCTGATTGGCCAGACGCATCACACCTGGCTCACAGGTAAAGAAAGACTGGACGATCAGCAGGGCTCAGACTTTGAGGACCGTGATTTGAACAGCCCTGTCTTTATCCCGTCTAAATACACCAGCTTCCGCTGTTAGGTGCATCATGGCGCTCACCTGTCATGTTGCTGATCTCGCCGTCTGCGCAGGGGATGCAGTCGAAGCAGCAGACGGGCTCGCCCTGCCGGATGCCTTTCCTGGTTCCTGGCTGGCAGCTTTCACTGCATACTGAGCGGGGGCTCTGCAGAACAGAGGCACCACGCAATGTTCAATACAGCCTGCATATCCACAGAATGAGTCAAGTGTGTATCATGAACAACGTGTGTATGGAGTGCGATAGTGCCTTGCAGTAGGTGTGTATGGAGTGTGATAGTGCCTTGCAGTAGGTGTGTATGGAGTGCGATAGTGCCTTGCAGTATGTGTGTATGGAGTGCGATAGTGCCTTGCAGTAGGTGTGTATGGAGTGCGATAGTGCCTTGCAGTAGGTGTGTATGGAGTGCGATAGTGCCTTGCAGTAGGTGTGTATGGAGTGCGATAGTGCCTTGCAGTATGTGTGTATGGAGTGCGATAGTGCCTTGCAGTAGGTGTGTATGGAGTGCGATAGTGCCTTGCAGTATTTGTGTATGGAGTGCGATAGTGCCTTGCAGTATGTGTGTATGAAGTGCGATAGTGCCTTGCAGTAGGTGTGTATGGAGTGCGACAGTGCCTTGCAGTAGGTGTGTATGGAGTGCGATAGTGCCTTGCAGTAGGTGTGTATGGAGTGCGACAGTGCCTTGCAGTAGGTGTGTATGGAGTGCGATAGTGCCTTGCAGTAGGTGGGCACCCACTCCTGGGTTGTTCCCCACCTTATACCCATAGCCTTTGGGATGGGCTCTGGACCCCCGTGATCCTGATTAGGACAAGCAGTTTTAGAAAATGGATGAAGAACAGGGCACCTGCAGAGCATTGTTGTTCCAGACAATAGACTCATTGTTGATGGTCAGCCTGGCCCCCGGGGGCGCTGTGCCATTGTAATGGCCGATCTGGACGAAGGAGATGTGGCCGTCTCCGTTTGCTTGCCAGTTGATGATGTCGTATTCCCCATTGACCTCGCCGTCGTTGAAGAAGATGTGCTCTCCTGTGTGTGGAACATTGAATCTCAGATTCTTCAGGTAGTACATCAGCTGGAGAGAAAGGACAAGATAACACAGCAATTCGTCATTCGCAATGAAGGCCCAGGTATGGTCCTGTCCAATCAGAAATAGCTGAATGAACTCTCACCTGCCATGGCTCAAACGTTGTGATGTTAGCACAGCTGTTGCCCTCGAATGGGCCATGGCCCGGAACGCAGTCCTCTAGCTGGTGCAGAGCCTGCGCCACAGCATACACGGCCTTGTAGACACTATAGGTGAAGCGCAGCTGCGAAATGTCCATGTACGTGTTGTTAATGGTGTCCAAGGACTCCTGACCTGTGCACAGCTTTGCGGAAGAGGTGATGGACCTGGCAAGAGAGAGGTTTCCAGCCCACAGGCTGCCGCGTGCACTTGGGGCCTGGCTCTTGTCCAGCTTGCAGTTGAAAGCCATCTCCCAGAACTCCTCTGTGAGTGTGTTGTCGTAGGGGTCGATCGCACGGAGGTGCTCATGCAG
Source organism: Paramormyrops kingsleyae (assembly GCF_048594095.1). Taxonomy (NCBI): domain Eukaryota; kingdom Metazoa; phylum Chordata; class Actinopteri; order Osteoglossiformes; family Mormyridae; genus Paramormyrops; species Paramormyrops kingsleyae. The sequence goes on from NC_132813.1 coordinate 3,258,861, forward strand.
CCCTGGGATGTCAGCCCTGCGGATGCCGAAGCCCAGTGTTCCACCCAGGACACCGTGGATCCCAGGCCGAGCGATGAGGGCGGAGGTGATCCAGGCCTCGCTGGCGATCCAGGTGCGGTTGGTGACGTTGTGTTGCTGGAGCTCCAAGACCAGCGGGCTCAGGTCCACATCAGAAGAGAACACCACGATGATGTTGGCGGTGGATGCCTTGATGATCTCCACGATTCGCTGGATGGCCTCAGGAGATTGGATCTTGGGCAGTGTCTCAGAGAAGGAGATACACACCCCAGCCTCCTCTACCTCTTCCTTGAAAGCTTTGATGCCGTACTTGCCATAGTCGTCATCCGCGGCGATAGTGCCCACCCAGGCCCAGCCAAAACGCAGAACCAGTTGGGCCATGGCCCTGGACTGGTGGACATCACTGGGGATGGTCCGCAGGAACGTGGGGAACTGGAACCGACTCTCCAGGACGGAGCAGGATGATTCGTAACTGACCTGAAGAAGGGAGGGGTTGACAAATTTAAAAACAATAAATCTCTTTTTGAAATTTTTTAGTGTGTACATGCCTAATAAATATGACCTTCTTTTGTCATTGTGGATTAAACTGAAAAGTGAATGCAAACTAACTTCTGAAGGACATAACAATGTCTGTTGTCTTGGTTTAAGGTACCTGCGGGAAGTAGTACAGGCCTAGAATTCGGGCGGTGGCGATAGAGAGGTCAGACCCACCGGCACCCACAAGCGCCGCCAGTGGGGACCCTGTGCCACACCGGTAGTTGGGCACAGCCTCGTCCTGTCCAGTCAAGTACGTCAGTGTACCCTCAACTGCCTTGGAGATTGTAAAGCATGAATCGTAAATGACATAGCCGAGGTCTGTTCGGGGAAGTATGTCGTCGTTGTTGTTAATTTCATTGATGGCGAAGAGCATCGTTTGAGCCCAGCGGAATGTTCGGTAATTAAACCTGCGGAGAGAAAGCGTAGAGGAGCTTCAAGGGTAATACGTAAGAGTGTCCCCTAGGGGGCGACAAATCACCGTAAAACGCGTGGAGAATGCTCCTGTTCCTTTCACATAGTGCAAAAAGTTAATAAAGACGAAAAGGAATCATTCAAATTAAATTTAACGTATTCAGATTAAATGTTTAAATACTAGGTTGTATAAATGAGTGTGTGAGAATGGATTCTTCTGGTTTTAAAAGATCAGAGGAAAAAAAGTAAGATAAAGAGGTCTTCAATAAAACTGCAGTTTTTATGTGTTTATTTCTCAAAGCCTTTTACTATCAGATTGTTAAGCATTTATTGCAAATGACCTTAGAAAGGGGCAAATGAGGAGTGACATCACAGCTGTCAGCCTTCCAGTCGATGAGCTTTACACACCTGCATATGCTGACCCTGGGCTCCTACTGTATCATGGTTACCAACCTTTCTAAATCCACACCAACATCCACAGGCTGAGGCAACCCCCCGAAGATTATTACTGGGCGGAGGTTAAGTGAAACAATAACTTTCCAAGTTGAGAGCCGTAATAGTCCCCATTGTTCATTGGACAGTGGAATGTACACGTATATTGTCACAAAGTCCTGGGAGGAGCTAAGTGCACATAATTGTAACAACAAATCAATACTTGGCATTTGAAGTGCTTCTTACTGTAAACGAAGCTGACTCTCATTGAGAATCTAAATCACGACAGATACAAAGGAAATGCAAATTCCCATATAATCAATATATTATTACTCATTGAGTAATTAGTCTGAATATAGTAAAAAAAAAAATGCTTCAGTATATAAACAAATGAAATTTAAAATGATTATGGTTTACAGTCTAAAACAAGATTTTGCTCAGAACATTAGAACACTTTATACATGCAGATCACTCTTGATTATATTATTTACTGGTTCTTTATGTCAACCAGTAACACAAAACCCATTCCACAGGCAGGCATTGAAATCCTCACCCTTCGCATCCGGATGATGTGGGTATGGACGACGTGTTGGTGTCGGGTGAGATCACACGATAGTGCACAGGAAACATCCCCCCTATGACCACCTTGTTCTTCTCTACGTTCTTGTATCCGTTCAAGTTGAACTTGGCCTTCAGTTTACAGCTTGACTGAGCCCAGACGCTCCCGAAAACCTGCAAAAACACACATAATCGGAGGAGAGCAAGGCGTTTCATCTCCACATTGGTACAGGAAAAGTGCGAGATGTAGGGCCTGGAGATTGTTCTGAAGCAGTGGGTGATTCTGCAGTACAACCTCGCTCAAATCCCTGTGGATTTCCAGTGTTGCATAAGGCAGTTGGTCCCACATATCAAACTGCAGTACAACGACGGTAATGAACAGAACAGGGGATTCCCTGGCAGCCGTTACTGCACCTACTATATTCGTAATTAAATTCTGCAAATATTCAGAGACAGATTTACTCCACAGCCTCCACAGCTGCCAGACCTGACACTCATCTTATTAGATGAATTTACTTTGACAGACATTAGAGTCCAGCATTCATAATTGGCCATATTAATTTTAATTAGGCAGATCATGTTATAAAAACTGTAGCCTGGTTATTGGAAACACAGTAAAAGTCTCCATGGACAAATGCACTGCACTTACGTAAATGTGGAAAATGAAAAATGAATTGTTTCCTAGTGATGGTGTGAGACAGGCTGACTGAGATGTCAGCATTTTTATGGACTTTAGATAATCAGAGCCCAAGATGTCTTTGCTCCAAGAGTCATCAGTATTTAAGGGGACCTAATACCAACATTACTGAACGTTCTAGAGGGATTTGTCATTCTTGACGTGATTATAAAACTTGCAAATGCTCCCAAAACTGTTCATGAATTTTAATAATGGAAGGCCTTGTCAAAAATAGTGTAAAGTCATTGTGAAGGCGCCTTGGCTCTCTGGAGACAGCCTGTAATTTATCTGTGATTTCACTATTTGACCCACACTTGTTACACCAAGTTAAACCTCGTGAGAATGAGGAAGTGAATCACTGAGGTAACTTCAAAGCAAAGTGAATGGGGCAGTAGCAGCTATACCCCCCCCCCCCCCCCCCCCGTATTTATAGTATATAAAATATTATATAGAAATATATTATAGAATACAACTATTCTATCCCATTATATATCTTGCTCACAGTCATGGGATAGCAGCAATAGTATGCATAGAATATAATAGAATAGAATAGAATATAGATCTGTTATGTAGGATATAGTATATAAAATATTATATAGAAATATAATAGAATACAACTATTCTATTCCTTTATATATCTTGCTCACAGCCATGGGATAGCAGCAATAGCATTTATAGAATAGAATAGAATTAATAGTTATAAAGTGTTAAATAAATGCATTGATAAACAGGGCTCAGATTTAATTAAGTCAAAATAGCAGTGTGTTTGGTCAGGCGTGACGGAGACACTCTTGGGGCTAATTTGCCGCCGTGTTCATGTGTCAGCCTTGCTGGTGCTGTGCACGCCTGCTTTCTCCCTGGGACATTTAGTCCCGTAACGCTTCTACACCATAACAGATACTGTATCTTATGTGAGCTCCGGGCTGTTGTCGGAACACTGAACTTGTCGCCACTTGTCCTTCAATCTCCCGCCGCAGCCGCAGCCGCAGCTGAACCCCGGCTTGGGAGTCGTGCAGAGGGGGCGCCAGCTGCACACGTCCCCTCTCCCAATTAAGGTCGCAACAGAGACGCTTAACGAGCCTCTGCTCTAATTAAACACTCACCCTGGGCCAAAATATCTTCCGTAGAGTATATCACATGATCTGAATCTGGATATGTAGCTTCAAACACAGTTATAGTTTGAGTAGTAACATAACATAACGTTTTTTTTTTTAATAAATCATGTTATATTATGAAAATTTGTATTATGGCTTATTCTGGGAGCGCATAAGACATGGTAATGTCTGATCAGGCATTAGTCCATTGCAGAACATTTGTACGCACACCCACACACCCACACACACACAGACACACACACCCACACACACACACACACACACACACCCACACACACACACACACACCCACCCACACACACACACAGACACACACACGCACACCCCAAGTCACAAACACAGTAACTGGGAAATGGATGATATGCAGACATAGATGTCGATACATATAGCAAAGTCAAGAAGTGTGTGTGTCTGTATTACATTGATATCGTCCTGCCGTGTGGTGTAATGGGCCCCCTGCTTGCTTCCATTCAGCTGTACTCCAGTTGTGAAAACCCGAAAGTGGCCGTTGATGTGCGCTGTGGCTGTGTAGCAGAGACATTCACGTCTGTTAGTTACTGTCCCCATAAAATACCTCAGGGCTACTGGATGGACAGATGTCCCTGCACTCAGACCACAAGCTTCACTCTCGCCTCTGTACTTGTGTGAGTCTTTTAAAAAGGACAGTTAGATGGATTACGTAATAAAATACATTCCAGTGTTTTTGTACTTGTACAATTGCCAAATAAAGCTTCATTTCATTTTGCCGTTATATCTTGGTAACGCAGACGTCCATGTAATTCACCAACTCTGATCCACATTGCTGACTATGCAAAAAGTATGAACTGTGCCTGAAGAGAGACACACATAATGCAAAACGTGACTCTAGGCTTTGGCAGAATCACATTGGAAATAACTTTCATGTATGCAAACACAAGACACCCACTATATAACCAATTGTATGAGTATTCCATACAAACAAAAGTTGGCTCATTTGATCTTACAATATAAAGACATTTGGTCATTTTCACCAAATCCATCTTGCTGGTCCATTCAGACTCCCATTCAGGAGGGTGGCTACCAGTTAGTGCCAGCAGTTGTGAAAGTTTCTGAAGGAAAGGGAACAAAAAGTCATTATAAGAAAATCCTTTAGGGAATATGCATCTGCTTGGACTGAGCAGAAGAACCAGCAAAGATGCACTTCCTCTGCATTGCCAAGCTGACCTCCTAGCAGCACTTGGTGGGAAAACTCTGTTCATGGATCTGACATCAGGTTTTTATAAGATGCCCTTACATGAAGATGATAGGAAGCTCACTGCTTTCACAATGTAACAGGCTTCCTTAGGAGTTTATTGTGTTACCTACATGATCTCATTGTTTGGGACCAGATGAGAAAACAGCCCTAGAATGATTGAAGATGGGGTGCAGTAAGTTGTATACTTATAAATTCAAGTTAGCCCCCAAGAAATGTAAATTCATGAAACACTGGTCACGTAATTGATGAGACTGCCATGTCCACAGATCTAAGGAAGGTGGAGAATATTTCAATGATGACCAGCTCAGACCTGATGGAATCTGATGATGTTGCACCATCTTAGAAATGAGTCACATCCTTCTTGGGAATGATTAATTATTATCAGCACTTTATCCCCTATTACCCAGCTGTTGCTAAGCCATTTCTTTTGTCTCCTGAAAGGTCAAAAGAAAAAAGAAAGTGTATTATTGTCTTGCAGCTCAGACACCAGTTTAAAAACCTAACACCCAGTGATTGGACCTCTGATCAAGGGCACGTTTCTGATACTTTGAAAACATCATTGATTGATTGCATCATCCTAGCTAATCATAATTCTTCACATCCATTCATTCTGTCTACAGACGTTTCTTTGCATGACATTAGAGCCCTTTTATCACAAGTTCAGGAGAGAGGATTGAAGGCTGGGCCCAATGCTTTCGCTAACAAATCACTTTCTCAGTCACAAAGAAATTATACAGTTCAGTGTTTGGAATTCTTACCTTCAAAATGATCCATCTGTGACAAATGTAGCCAGTGGCTTGAGGGCCATACGTTCCTGGTTTGGACTGATGATAGCCTGCTGGCTCACATTATGACAAAGCCCAAGCTTGTCTGCCATTAACGGCGACGCGTGGCTGAATTATCAAGTTACAGCTTTGCCATCAAAAAGTGCCAGGCCCACAAAACATAACTACTAATGCTCTGAGTCGTATCTCTCCCAACAGGGTTTCTGGCAACTTCTGGGGTTTCCTACTTCAGGATCCATATCAGCAGCTACTGTCAGAAGTTTGGGTGATATCTGATGTTTTCAGCAAGCCTGTTACCCAGCTGATACACATTATGTTACTATGTTGAGGCAGGGCCTTGTTAAGGGTGAAATAGGCATCGTTTGGAACACGTGAGGGTCAGTGTTTGGGGCTATATAACGTTTGTAGCCACTCCGTGTTCAGCTCATTGTGTTTGGGTTCATTAAACTGGTTTCTTTATTATAAGGATAAGGGCCAGAGTGCCTTCATATAATCTTTTTTTTCTTTAACCCCCTTGGTGTTTGATATGTATCTATTTATTTGTTTATTGGGAATATAATATTTACAGATCCTGCGGAATGTATATAGGCATCCTGCAGTCTGTGTTTGGTGTGTGTGTGTGTGTGTGTGTGTGTGTGGCTAGTGCTGTTTTCTACTCATTAGTCTAGAACAGTCGTGGCCAATCTTATCCGCAAAGGGCCGGTGTGGATGCAGGTTTTTGGGATAACCTGTAGGTCAGCTGTCCAAACCCAGGTGTGAGGACTCGTCAGCCAATCAGTCCTCTAATTAGTGAACTAATTATGGAATTGCAGTGAAAACCCGCATACGCAGCAGCCCTGGTCTAGAATAAAGGACATTGCTCTGTGGTGGCCTTCCTGTTTGTGAGATGTCTGGTATTGTCGTATAAACTGCTTATTTTGTTTCTGATTTTCATGATACTTCAGTGTCCAATGAAATTCTACCACGGTGAGAGGAGTAGCAAAGAAGTGTACGTATTTCATTGTTAGTGTCGCTTGCATGGCGGTAATTTGCCCCACGCTTTTGTGGGTCGGGCCGCGGACTACTCTGTGTTCTGCTTTCTTCCATTTAGCTGTACTCCAGTTGTGAAAACCTGAAAGAATACAATTATAACACTTTATTAATCCCCAAGGAGAAGATCTCTTTGCTCCATGTAGGTGACAGGAAGCTTTGGGGGGGGGGTCACAGTAAAGGAGCAGCCACCTAGCGGTGCCCAGGGAGCTCAAGGTTACGGGCCCAGCTCAGGAGCCCATGGACATGTGACTATCCGGCAGAGGCGGGGCTTGGAATGGCAACCTTACAACCATGAGCACAGAAGCTCCGCCCACAAGTCGGTGTTCATCTATGCTGTGGCCGCGTTGTGGAGAGATTCATGTGTTACAGATAAAACGCATGCTCAGCAATCTGCCTCAAAGTGATAACGGATCCATGACTCATCATTTATTAAATAACAGATGTGCGGGGAATTCAGAAACTTTTTAGTACAAAGCGATAACTTTCAAGCCTCGTGAGTTACACTGGGATCAGTGCGACGTACAGGTGCACAAGGACACAGGAATCGCACCGCCGCGGAGACGAGAATGAGGCGGCTGCTTTACAATTACCTTCACCAAAATGTCCACTAGTGGGAGCCCTTGTAACACATATGGTCACTAATTTATACTTTTATTTGGAATAAGCAGTGATCACCTTAACGACTGATCAAATCAGACATAATTCATTTATAGGGAACGAATACTGGGACAATTAATCTGAGCACTGTGAACCTAAATGACATGGACACTGATGACAGGAATCCCCAACATGAAGGTCAAGACAAATCTCACAGAAAGGAGCTGTGGTTGAACCATGATGGAAATTTCATGAGGCCTACTGGTCCAGTGGACACAGTGCCACTTGCGATCCTCACTGGATTATCTTGTATTTACATTAACCCAGAGAACACAAAACTACTTTCTAACATCTTTATTAAAGCTTGATTTTATCATCGTACAAATTTCAATGTTGGAACTGCATGCAGCGGTTGAGGCACATTAAAAAGAGGGAAAAAAGGTCGGTCTTATAAAGATGAAGGCAAATGAGTCACAAAATTGCATAAATTAAACTCAAAATTGTGGTTTATATTGCAGTTAAATGCAACTACAAAATCAACGAGTTCACTAGCTGTAAGATGCTGCTTAGTTTTACACGGAGGAAGGCAGCGGACATTAAGAGCGAGAGTTGCGATTAAGACATGAAAGAAGTCCATCTTGATTTCTCGCTGTTTTGATGAACACCGCACGGAATCGTAAGTACAAAGACAATAAATACCTAAAATACAAGCTTCAACTCACGTTATAAAACTGAGCTGTCATAAGTTACGTCTCTGAGGTCAGAGTACACGGTCGGTATGGAAAACAGACACTAAAGGGTTTACGCTCGAACCCGGGTCACAACAGGGCCTACAAGAGTGAGACACAGGGCAGGAGTAGGTGTCATGAAAGAGGAGCACGGGATTTTTTCTGGAGAATGACAGAAGCAGAATTTTCTCGTGAAAGCACTTATTGCGAGATGGATAAAGGGCACCTTGCACACTTGGGGCAGACACAGAGCCACATGACTGCAGCCCTGTACAGCAGTTGTACGTGAGACGTAGGATGTTTGTACAGTGTTCTTAGCAGAGAGTTTATTACAGCACTGGGAGGGGAAGGCAGTCAAACCCACTTCTGCAATTTGGCAATAAAAAAAGGGAAACACAAACCCAAAACCACTTCAGAATTATACAAAAAATGTGACACAGAAGAACAAGGTTTTTTTCTTTTAAAAAAACGACGAAGACAGTGGCTGAACCACACCCAGCATCGGAGCTCTTACAGATGTAGCGTTAGCCTTAACCACACCCAGCATCGGAGCTCTTAGAGATGTAGCGTTAGCCTTAACCACACCCAGCATCGGAGCTCTTAGAGATGTAGCGTTAGCCTTAACCACACCCAGCATCGGAGCTCTTACAGATGTAGCGTTAGCCTTAACCACACCCAGCATCGGAGCTCTTAGAGATGTAGCGTTAGCCTTAACCACACCCAGCATCGGAGCTCTTACAGATGTAGCGTTAGCCTTAACCACACCCAGCATCGGAGCTCTTAGAGATGTAGCGTTAGCCTTATGTTGATTACATTGACAAGGGGGAAAGAAAAAAAAAAAAAAAGATGAACACAACCTTTCCCCAAGGAAAAAAAAACACCTAGATGGGGTATTCTATTGTCTTCAGGTGTGCTGCTGGTCACAGTATTGCCTGGCAACATTGGGAATGTTCTTGTCATGGGGGGGCGAGGGGCCTGGTAACTTGGGGGCAGTGTATTGGTGGATGAGGCAGGAAAGGTGTTAAAAGATAAAATGGGATCCGCGCATTTCATTCCCACTCGGTGGTCCCTGGAGGCTTGGACGTCAGGTCAAACATGACTCGGGAAATCCCAGGGATTTTCCTGATCTCCGTCACCATCTTCAGCACCACCTGGCAGGACAGGAGACAATTTCAGTACAAGGATCAGTGTTGCCAGAAAGCTGCCATCCATCCATCCATCCATCCATCCATCCATCTTCCATAACCATGTGTCCTATTCAGGGTGGCAGGGGGGGTCTGGAATCTGCAGGCACAAGGCAGGGAACAACCCAGGATGGGGCACCAACCCATCACAGGGCGTAACCTCAGCGTGTTTTTGGACTGCAGGGGGAAACCAGAGTACGTGGAGGAAACCTCACGATGACATGCGAGCGCCACACACATGGAGCCACGACAGAGACTCGAACCCTGGTCCCACTGGTGTGAGGCAACATTGCTAACCACCGCACAGCCGTGCCGCCCCTCCAGAAAAGCTTAAACGACTAATTATACATTTAAACACATTTAAAATATAACTGAGGAACATGTGGCCACGTCGAGTGCTTTTCCACTGCTGCGTCATTCTAGAAACACAGGCGTACTGTTTAAGTTTGCCTGCCCCACCTCGGTCAGTACATCACATGTAGGAAATTACTTCATTCAAAAGTACAAGAGCAGCACTGTCCAATCAGGACTCACCTCCTCCGGGATCTGATTTCCGGGTGTGGCGGGAATGCCGGTCATGAAGTCGCTGGTGATGAAGGTGCGGATGACCACAGAGCGCCGACAGGACGGCTGCTTCTGCAGGGGGTCGCGGTCGAAGTGCAGGGGGGTCAGGATGACCGGCATCTGGCTGATCTTCCCGGCGTAACCTGGAGACGCAAACCAGCCTCAGTTACTCACCAAAGCCAGAGTCTGAGACACCAAACCCGCTTGGACTTCCACACCCTGGCTAAGCAGCAGCTTGCAGAAACCCCCCCCCGCCCCCCAGATCTCCTGGATTCACTGTCCGTCTTGGACTCAAACGCACAGGAAGATACCACACAGGATAAAAATGGGGGGGTGGGTGGTCTCACCTGACTCCCACAGGATGGAGTGAGCCACGTAGTCAGCCTGACGGAGCGTTCCCAGCACACCCGTGGTCAGGAAGGTGGGCGTGATGTCAGCGGGCGGCTCCCGGACCTGGGGCCCGAACACGTACACCACTCTGCACAGGGGTTGGGGGGGGGGGGGGAGAGGAGCGCGTCAGCAGAATGAAGCGTCTGCACGGGGGGCTAAACATCGCCATGGTGACAGGGGGCTGCCAGGACCGCGGAGCCGGGGCGGACGTACCTGTTGATGCTGTGACACATGCGGGGGATGATTCTTGCCAGGAACATGAGTGACCCCCAGTGGGGGTCATCTCTGCTGGAAATCCCACAGACGTAGCTATACGTCCGGCAGTCTCCCTGGGGGGCGCAGAGGGGCCGAAAGTGATACCCATTCCAGCTCAAAAATCCAGCTGAACACACGCGTCCCTGTCGCCGAAGCCCTCGTTACCCAGCATGCACAGCGGCTCAACGGCTGCCAAACAGCAGGGACGCGCTGCGGCGTCTGACCCCGTTCTTGCAGGCTGCTTGTATTCATTTACTGACCGGCAGCCAGGAATAACTCCCACCCCCCCCCACCCCACCCCCCTTCCTGTGTCCTGCTCATCCCACCGTCTGGATGTACGGTAAATTTAGCCTGCTGTGGTGAGCCACGGAAGGGGAGGGGCAGCATGAGCACAGACTGTTTTTCCCGGGCGGCTGTGTGGGTGGCGTCCGGCTCACGCAGGCAATGGTGACCACAGACACAAACATCCAGCACCCTTCCCATGATGCCTCACCCCCTAGGAAAATTCCACCGCCCTATAAGCACTACGGAGCCACAATCAGGCTCAGCCTACTATGCCCCCCGCCCCCCCGCCACTGGCAGGAACAGCCGACCCTCGCCACCCCAGCCCTATGAACGACGTAACCCTGACATCATGTCCCTGGCATAGGAGTGACCTAAGGAAGACCCACGACTGCAGACTCACCTGCACACCCACGGTTTTTATCGGCAGGAGGAAGGCATTGAGCGAATGAAGGCTGGTTATCTGCATAAGTTTCTCTTCTTCCTCCTCTGATATGCAGGACTTTACCTTCTGCAGCAAGGCATGGGGCTGGCAAAGAACACAGGACAGGTCAGTCTGCACAGAGGAGCTCCAACACAGACCATAAGGATGGTCTACATCGGCAAGCACTGAAAGAGCTTCACTAAAACCTACAGGCGAGCAGAGACGACGGAGACTGGAGTGTATCGCGACCAAGGGGGGGGGGGGGTGGGGACCACAACGCACCTTTTTGACGCTGGCGGAAAAGTCTGCAACAATCTTCAGGATGTTGTTGGTCTCAGCGAAGTCTTTGCAGATGTAGGGCTCGTCGGCACATATCACTCTGATGGCCAGACCGGGACCTGGGGGGGCGCATGAGAGGAGAGGGGGCCCCGGAATCAGAAATGGATTTCAAGTGTTCAGACAAACTGCAGAATCCAAAGCATGAGGGTGTCAGTCCACAGGAAACTTCCCACAGCGGGAGGACAGGCAATGGTAGGGGGGGGGGGGGGGGTTCACCTGGGAAGGGGTGTCTGGACACAATGTCCTCCGGGAGCCCCAGGTCTCGACCCAGCATCCGCACCTCATCCTTATGGAAATCCTTCAGCGGCTCGATTACTCTTCCCTGCGGACGGAAGCATGAGACTTGTCCAAGCAAATACATTGCAGCAAATACGTCACAAGCAATTCAACGGAGCTGTAACTCAGTGGTGCCTGTGATCTAACAGGGCTGTGGACGCATGCTGGAACGTCAACCCAGTAGAGCTTCTGTGATAGGTGAATTAATGGTTCTCTCATCTGACTAATAAACACACATGGGTACGTCTCGCGGGCAGATCCATAAACTCATACAATCTCGACGGCGGTCCAGAGCTACCCAAACCACGTGGGAGGGGCCCCGCCCGCCGGTACCTCATCACGCAGCTTGCGGATCAGCTCCGTGTCGTTGTGGTGCGTCTTGATGACGTCAGCCTTGCCACTGGCGATGGTGGAGGCGCTCTCAATCAGGTCCGGCCGCAGCGTGCCCTGGGCCAGGAAAACCTCGTCTGGCTTCAGGTTCATCTCCCCGATCACCTCATTGGCCACCTGCAGGGAGTGGAAACATCAGCCCAGCTTTGTAACAAGCTATAGAGTATTTACAACACATACATCAACAGCACATTCCTCCATCACAATACACGCAGTCAAAAAAACCATGCATGCACCCATCAATCTCCTGGGTCATGCATTTATTTATTTTTACAAAATTTGACCCGTAAACCCAAACCCCAATCAATATGACAGCTTCCACACACCTTCACAAAGGTATCTCCGATGATCTTCCTCTTCTCTTCTGGGTCGGTGGTCATGTTTAGCGTCTTGCTAATTCGTTTCCGGGGTGTTCTGTCCTCCTCCGAGATGGGCAGTGTCGTCGTACCATTATAGAAGGTGTGAGCTGCATTCACCACTGCACGGAACCGCAGAACCCGAATGGCTTCAGAATGACACTAGAGGTCTGTTGGTCACGCGGTCGGGTGCGATGCGCCGGACGGACTCACCCTTGACGTTGATGCCCAGCTTAATGAGGGCCTCCTCCACCATCTGACTCTCCCTCTTGCGCATGAAGCCGTTGTCGATGTGGACGGCAATCACCTGCTCCTGGTTCAGGGCTTTGTTCAGCAGTGCCGTGCACACGGTGGAATCCACCCCGCCGCTCAACAGCACCTTCGGAAAGCCCGCATGATTGGTTCGCGTACATGTTAGTCACCCTGATGGAGCAGAAGCGACTGGGAAAGGCAGGAATTCATAATAGAGTGTGGATTTCACAAAGGGGGCGGCAGAGAGGACTCGTGTTGTAGCCCTTATATGATGCACTTTAACTGTGCCCAGCATGGTTCCAGCGTCCAACAGTATGTAAAATACATATAGCAGCTCTGGTTGTGTAAGATGAATGGCCATGTGGGTAATACTTATCCCAAAGGTTCACTACTTCAGGGGAACACAGAACCACAAAAAAGACCCTGATTGGCCAGCGTGATACATAAGGAGAGCCCTGCCCCCACGACGGCAGCCCTACAAGCGAGCGGCGACGGGCTCGGGCCCCTAGCTCCGCGGCAGCCTCACCAGCACTTTGGCCTTGTCCACCTTCTCCTGGATCTCCTGGATGCAGGTCTGCTCGCGTCCCTGCACGGTGAAGCCGTTGTTGCAGCCGGAGATGTCGAACAGGAAGTTGCGGAACATTTCCATGCCGTGCTCCGTCAGGTCGACCTCCGGGTGGAACTGCGTGCCGAACAGCTTCTTCTGCTCGTTGGCGATGGCTGTGAGGTGGCGGCGGCGGTGGGGGAGGGGGGCAGGTTTAGGGGGAGGGGTGAACTTGATGGACGGCCTCGATATACTCTGTGCTGCTACCTCCCGGCTCCTGCGGCTCCTCTACCTGCCACGAGATTCCCCGACTGCGCCACCACCTTGAACCCGTCGGCCACCTTATCCACGCTGTCGCCGTGCGTCAGCAGCACCAGTTCCTCCTTCTGGAGGCCTCTGCAGGGGAGGGGGGGGGGGCAGATAGGGAGTGAGCATGTGCGGACATCCCAACCAATAAGCAGTCACGTGGCAGCAGGACACAGGATGGATGGAGAGAGAAACAGAGAGAGACAGACAGACAGAAGCACGTTTTGTAACGCCGCAGGGACCCACCTGAAAAGGGAACAGGCAGTATCAAGGCTGATGTTAAACACCCCGTCCTCCCGAATCGTTTTCTTATTCACTGTGCCACCAAAGACTTTAGTCATCATCTAAGAATTGGAAAAAACGTCAGACGGGGGACCCCCCATTCAGGGCAGCCGGGCCTGATTCCGGCATCCGCATCCCCGCACAGACCTGCATTCCATAGCAGATTCCCAGCACCGGCTTTCCGATGGTGAAAATGGCGGGGTCGAACCAGGGAGCGTCTTCTGCATAGACCGAGTTTGGACCCCCAGATATGATGATCGCACTGGAAAGACCGACAAAGACAGTATAAGCATGAAAGGCTGCTCTGATCCCTGTTAACGAAACGCGAAGGGCCTACAAATAAATAAAGAGAGCTAGTTTTCCAAGCCACAGAGGTGCACCGATCCCAGTACCTGAACAAAGGGTATCGGCCAACATGAGTGCCGATACGATCCCAGTACCTGAACAAAGGGTATCGGCCAATATGAGTGCCGATACGATCCCAGTACCTGAACAAAGGGTATCGGCCAATATGAGTGCCGATACGATCCCAGTACCTGAACAAAGAGTATCGGCCAATATGAGTGCCGATACGATCCCAGTACCTGAACAAAGAGTATCGGCCGATACGAATGCTGAAGCGATACCAGAGCAGTTTTTAAACTAGTAAATACAAATGGTAAAAAAAGTACGCCAAAAAAAGCTTTGTAAATTAAGCTACTAGAAACATACATAAGACACTGTTCCATACGTCTGTACACCTTGTTTAAAGCATTTTTGAGGCATTTGCAGTTCAGTTTGAATATCTTCTGAGCGAAGATACGCAAGTGACGAATGTTTAAAATGACCTACAATGTTTCTCCCTCTGGCTACAGCGTCACTTCGTTGCGATCGCAGCCCCTCGTGTATCAAGCTACAGCAAGTGTGCAAAACAGCCCAAACCAGCGACTCCCACATCACCCATTGCTTTCTTCATACTACCTGCACTGTCTTGCATAAACAGGAGCGCTTTGTTTAGCGGGATGTTCCACCCAACGCTGAATCCACCTCTCACAACTTTGTTTTTATAAAGATGGCAAAATCGCTGTGCCACCAGTTGTTGTTTCAGGCGCAAAATACTTCCAGACTGCAGATGTTTGTTAGTTTGCTTTGCAAATATGCAAGTCACATTTGCTATCACCACATCCAATGTTCTTGCACTCCTCCGGCAAAGGGTTTGCACGTGATGTCACAGCGGGCGGAAGTCACCGCGCTCACACCCACTGAATAGCAGAAAACCTGAGTGGTAGCATTAGCGCTCAGCCTGAATGCTGCAAAGAACGCATCCAAAATGGCAAAGAGCTTGTCGTGCGATTGCTTTCTACAAATCGATTTAACAAGAAATAAGAGCTATCTTTTTACAGACTGCCCAAAATTAAATAAGCATCGGATGTTGATTGGTCACATATGGCCGATACCCGATCTGTCCAATTAGGTATGGATCGGTGCCGATACAGATCCTGAATATCGAATCAGTGCACCTCAAATTATATAAGCCTCGTCAACCTGGACCAGTTAAGATCTTAAGCCCTATAGCTATATTATTTTGAGTCATATCACCAGTGAGGCATACAGCTCAAAAGGCAACACTGAGATACTGTACGAATGTCAGCAGCATGATATGGCTCACTGCGGGGTCATTCAAAATTCAGTGTTGTTTCAAATGTGATCATCTTCACATAATGTGCTAACGACATTATTTCCTAGGTTTCAGAGATTAATCCCAAATCCAGAAAAATCATTTTACACTCAGTGGGGCATATTTCCCCCAAAATGTGGACTGGACATCACGTGACTCGCAAACATGCCATTTAGTTGCTGTCAAATTCTTCTGAGTGCAGCAACCCACAAAACCTGACATGGGAGGTGAAATGTACAAAGAGAATAAACTCAGCATTTTGTAAGCGCTTCCACGTCTCATGAAATAATGGCTCAGGGGTTCTGGCGCCTCACCTGAATCCCTGCTCTTGGAGAGCAAAGGCCGGCGTCTCCAGAGGCAGGATCTCCGAGTGCACGCACAGCTCCCTCACGCGCCGGTCGATCACTTTCCCGTACTGCGCGCCGGCATCCAGGATCGCCACGGCGCCCTCGAAGCGGCCAGAAGAGCCATCCTTTGATTCGGCATTAAGCTGTCGTGTGATAATGCAAAGACAGAATAAAGGTTAAAAAACATCTTCGAATGAACTGACATGCCCAACACCAACCGTGCCTGATCTCAGCCCAGACTATTATGACTAGTTTATTTGGGAGTCCTGCGAGACTTCGGGCGACGTTTATAAAATCTGGGTTGATACAAATTCACGCAGAAATAGATTCACATTGACGTTTCCCATGCATTTGGGTTTCAACTACAGTGATAACTTCTGTCATTTAAAGAGCACCCATGATGATCCAGAGCAATAAGTTTGGGAATCAGGGTAAATCATTCTGATGTCGGGTATCCCGGCATCACTACCCGCTTTGAATCGCACTCAGCACTTACAGATGTCACACGCGTGCATTTCAAAGTCGGTTTAAAAAGAGCACAGCGCGAAAATTACTTTTTTCCTTTATAGACCCGTCTGGCAGCAGCGCGCCACAGGGAGACGGGACAGTCTGCCGCACACGTGGGGAGCCCCAAAGGTGCCTCCGTCTGCGGGACGGTCTGCTGACGCACCGGGGCACTGCTCGACTATAAATGCGATCACTAAACAAAAAGCACACTACTAACTTTATAGCTGCCGCTGAGAGTGGGGGTGGACCGCTATTAGCCCACCACGCAAGTTGCACGGATGGGGGGCCTATGCGAGGACGCCGTCCGCCGACCGGCCAGCCGCACGCCCCGCCTAACATGCCTTTCCCGGCAAAGCCAATCGGAGTCGCAGCGTTAGTATAACACGCCATAAAGTCGGCAACCGCGATTCGTTAAGCAAAACAACACACGCGGCGCGCTTATAACCGCGGTCACGCCGGGGGATCTAACCTTGCCCGCCTCGCCATCAAGCCCAGCACGCCACGGCCAGCCTGGACTCGAGACCGGCCTGCTGCTGCTGCGGGGCACCCGGGGACCGTACGGAGCCACCGACTCGACTCGATTCGCTACCGAGCGCAGTTTTTAATCCCTTCCACTGTGTGGAGGCCGTGACCGGGGACTCTCCCAGCGAGCGCGCCCGGTGACAGAGCCTCATGTGCTCGCAGGAGGGCGGATAGAGACGCGCAGGACGCGATGATCCTCCGCAGACCCGGGGGAGCAGCGGCCACCGTGCTGACCTTGGATTCGCCGTTGCACAGAGCCATAACTGGCTGCCTGGACCCTTTTCCGTGTCGCGCAAGTGATTGAAGACCATCCGTTTGTGCCGCGAGCGTGAGTCTGACTCGGCGTTTCCCAGAATACCGCGTGACTCCAGCCGTGACTCCGCGCGCTGCATGCAGAAGCAGCCACGAGCGGGGAGGGAGGAGCCTCGCGCGAGGTCGCCTGGCGGGGAAAGTGCGCTTATCCCACACGATGTGAATTAAACTCCGCAGCACCGGTCATTTGACTGCTGAGATCCTTAGTTAAGGTGATTAGAAGCACGCTCGGCCCTTCTGACCTCAGTTTACACAGAGAGATGACGCTGTAACAGTAGATTTCCCGTATTTAATCATTTTGGTGTGTGTTTTGGGAAAATACAAAAGATTGTTTTGAAAATTTGTTCAACACAATTAAAGATTGCACGACACAGTTCTGTTATCAAGCTGCACCGAACAGTGTTTGTGTTCCTCATATCGCACGCTTGTACTTTTGGGAAGGTGTTTTTATTTCTGACTGTACTGAGAAGAGGGGGAATAAATGCTCACTGTCACCACGTGTCGCTTATGTCCCTGGGTCTTCGTACTCTGTGGTTTTGCAGTTTGGACCGTGCTGAACCCCGTTGGATCCCTCATTCACCAGTATTGAATGCCTCTTTGATCCGGGACTGACACGGTGCTCCGCTTTCTGGTTTACCGATGGCAGCCACATCTTTTTCCACGGATACAAAATTCAACATCCGAGGAACCTTTTGTTTTAAACTGTGGATTACAAGGAATGTACGGTTGTGTTCAGATATGACCGAACTCTGCATCTGAACAGGAATAAGTTTAAACAGAAGACATGTTATAACTATGAAGTTTACAGACCCTTTATGGACCATCTTGAACAATATACAGTACTGACCATACGAGAACCGCCATCTACTGGTGAAGAGTAGAATCAAGTCGTCGGCTTTTTTCTACCATCGATATTCCAAGTCACTTACTCAACACAACTTTCTTTTAAAGCTCTTTTTAAAAAGGGCTGATGTCTAGGGATAGTAATACAACTACCACAACTGTGTCAGATGGATTTTCAAGCATGACCAGTCACATGCCACACGAACCCTTAACCCAATCCGCATGGCTCTGATCCAGTCTACCGACAAGCGTACAGTTCTTGATTAACTGGAAAAATGAACACTTGAAGGAGGTTTGGCCTTAATCCACATAGCCACGAGGAGGCCTACAGACCTGCACAATCCGCTAATTGTCGTGGCTGGATTATGTGAAGTTGCTCACGAACACAGTGTTAAGTGTTAACGACAGGTTCCGAAGTTTCTGCCACGCGATCCAGACCATAGACAAGCAGGCATTTCATGGCTGTGTTACTGCAACCGCACAGGGGGCTTAGCGTGACCACTTACATTTTAAAACATTAGTTCATAGACGTATGATTAAAAAGCCGGCAGATCACTGGTTAAGAATAAATAAAATAAGTATGTGCAAACCAGTTTTCATGCAATTTCACATCCTTTATTGGTTTAGATTTATTTTAAAAAATACCTAGAGTGTCTGCCTCGTTACAAAGAAAGCACTGCATAATACGTTATTGCTACAGGATAGTGCAATTCAATTAATAAACCATGCATATATTATGGATTATAGAACCATTTAGAGAAGGGAGAGTTTTCGAAAGAATCATTCCATGAGTACCAGGAGACTGAAAATAATCGCTGAAAACACGAAGGCACTGTTTTAGATAATTAGGTAGGGTAACACTTTAAGCCTAAAACAACAGCAGAGTTCACTTTAAATTTTACGTACATCATTCGAATAGTTAAAGATGAGAGTGAGATGGAAAACACGAAATCTAGTAAAAGTTAATATACTACCACCAGAAACAACTGGGGCAGGTGGACGACAATCCATGTTCTTTAACATTGGCTTTCGTGAGTCGTTACAGTGGGTTCAAGATGTATTATTGCATGGCCATATGTGAAAAGTTCATCGGAATGGGTATACTCATCTAGTACAACGAACAACTAACATATACCATTCCATATGCGCGTTTCACATATATTTAAATAATTGCATTTTACTTTATTATACATATTAATAAATACTTAATGTTTCATAGTTGCATTTTTGTGTATACGGGTTTTTTTAATTTATGTAAGATATATTGCATTTTGTAGTACCTATTGTACGTGTACAGTGACGATATGAAGGTATTCTATTCTAATCGCACACAAATGTACAGACAAACGGGCGGTACTGCCGCTTAAACAAGTAACACTCAGACATTACAGTACACCTAAATTGCAAATGAAAGTGGCACTGCCGTAGTCCATATTCAGCTGCTGGTTATGTCGACAGCTTGAGGGAAGAAACTGATCATGGTTTGGATCCTGTTATATACATCGTTCTTTGTTGTGCCAGCGGTAGATGCATGTGTGTTATACCAAATATCTATATTAAACGACTGATGTGTCCACTGATGTGTCCTAATATAACAACTACACAAATAAGGTTGTTTAAAAACATTAGCGGGAGAACATTTTAAAACAAATTTGAGGAAGCACTTCTTTACACAGCGTGTAGTCAGAGTATGGAATAGTCTTCCTGCTATTGTAGTGGAAGCTAAAACCATGGGTTCCTTTAAATCAGAGCTAGATAAGATTTTAACAACTCTGAGCTATTAGCTAAGTTCTCCCCAAACGAGCTTGATGGGCCGAATGGCCTCCTCTCGTTTGTAAATTTCTTATGTTCTTATACAATCATAGCCCATACCTTGGTAGCGGCAACATTTAGATCTTACCTTCAAAGACTATTATTTCATTTAAAATGTTGCCTCCAGCACCTAGGATTATTATAAATGACTAAAATAACGGCTGCTAGGAAACCAGGCACATAGAGGTAAGGTAACAATGATATCAGAACTTTTATTAAGAATGTATACGGGGGATATCTAAATGGTTACCGTATCTGATTGGTTGGTTATGATCTAAGAATTAAAATATCCATACGTATTTGTGATCATTTTTGTGTCAATGCAGTAATTTTCTAATTGTACAAAGTACATACAGTACGTCGATATAAAGATGTTCACTAACTTTTTGTGATTAAGTCAGCGCATAATATAAAGTTTCTCCCCGGAAGCACGTATGTCAAGTAACAGCAATATAGATTCTAATGAATATGAAATGTAATCAATAGGCATGACGAGCAGAGGCTAACGAAGCTGAACTGCCAGTTCTGTAAGGTTATCCTATATACAGCTGATTGTTATAGGTACGTCACACAATTAGATGCTTTCTCGCATACCTCCTGCGGTCTGTCAAGGTGTACCCCTGTCTTTTACCCTATGGTTCTCTCTACGATCCCGTCCAGGATAAGCGCTTGGAAGGTGCATAGATGAATGGATATTCCCGAGTAGTTCCCATATTTTGCCTGAGCTTTGCTTATTATGGGTGATATCTGTTATTCCTATCAGCAGGAGTAGGAACTGACGTTTGAAGCCTTTGGACACGTCAGCTGAAAGGCACGGAAGGCTTTCAATGTGACACACTTAACGGAAACCCATTGGATACATGCGGCTTTGCGAACACGGAAGGGCTTTACTGTGACACACGCACTTGAAGTATACGGAAGGATTTTGGTGAAACACGTAATACTTGCATGAAGGGAGGCGCTCAACTGCTGGTCATGACTAGAAATTATAGTTTTTTTAAAGTGCATTGCGGTTTTAAAATACTTAGCTGTCGATACGCAGGAGAAATACGCACGACGTCTATGTAGCACTTGTTGTTTGTAGATGTGTGCATCGTTGGTCGACTTATTTGGTTAGTGGGGTTTCCATGAACCATTTCATCACAAAAGGTACCGTCATGCTGGCTAAACGAAATAATCTTATTAACAATTTAATATCCGTTCTTTATTCTATTTATTTTTTTTGCGTTCTGTTTATGATGTTTTCGGTTGTCTGTTATATTTCCTCAGTCTATTTCCTGGAATTCGGTCAATAATCGTTTTTGTTATTTCATTTTATGGGTATTAAACTGACTTCATAGTTTACAATCACCAACAGATAACTCATGAATATATATGCTAACTGCTATATCTTGCGGTAGTCGGTTGGAATGGGACACTTCAGATCCCGTAACCTTTTCAGACTTGCAGCGATATAAAGCTATGTCACGCAACGTTTTATGCTTCACTGGTCATTGAGGGTAATATAGACGAGTGAACTTCAAAGCAACCTTTTCTGCATCATGTCCTATCATCATCATCATCATCATTTGCATCATCATCATCAAAGTTATATAAAAAATTTTAAACTGAAACCTTAAGTAAAATCTTTGTGAGTACTGTACTATAAAATATACTTTGATTTAAAAATGAAGTTTACAATCCCCTGAATTTTATATTGTAGAATCCTTCACTGCACTGTTGGATTGATGTCCAACCAGAAATCATGGACCTGCCTATATCTGATTCGAGAAAGAATGGTCGGCAGAGGAGGCCAATCATCTCTTGGGAGATGAAGGATGGCGAAGCCATCTACCCGTCCGCTTTAGAGGTGGAGGAGGAGGCACTGCTTCAGGCTGCTGAGGATGATGACGGACGTCCCAATGGGCACAGGAGTGTGAGGGCTGAACTGGGCAATGTCTGCTTGCTGCTCTTCCTGTATGTTTTACAGGGAATTCCTCTGGGTCTGGCAGGAAGTATACCTCTGATCTTACAGAGTAAGAACGTCAGTTATAAAGACCAGGCATACTTCAGCTTTGTGTTTTGGCCTTTTAGTCTCAAGCTGCTTTGGGCTCCGCTGGTGGATGCCCTATATCTGCCATGGTTTGGTCGCAGGAAGTCGTGGTTGGTTCCCACCCAGTACCTCCTGGGCTTTTTTATGCTCTACCTGTCTGCAACCATGGACTCGCTGCTGGAAAGCGATGGCCACAAGCCCCCGGACATTTTCACAATCACGGCTGTATTTTTTATGCTGGCCTTTCTGGCTGCTACGCAGGACATCGCTGTGGACGGCTGGGCTCTCACCATGCTCTCCCGGGAGAATGTAGGTTATGCC
The DNA here is from genome assembly GCF_048594095.1 of Paramormyrops kingsleyae. Lineage (NCBI taxonomy): Eukaryota > Metazoa > Chordata > Actinopteri > Osteoglossiformes > Mormyridae > Paramormyrops > Paramormyrops kingsleyae. The sequence continues at coordinate 3,281,181 of NC_132813.1, forward strand.
TCTACTTGCAACTCAGTAGGGCAAACAGCTGGCTATTTCCTCGGCAATGTGCTGTTCCTGGCTCTCGAGTCAGCTGACTTCTGCAACATTTACCTGAGATTTGAGCCCAAGTCCACTGGCATCGTCACTCTCTCAGGTATGTCTGCCTAGGGAATGCAAAGGATTTGTCCGTGTCATTTGCACTCCGATCTGTATAAATATACAAACTTGCGCGTGTGGACACACAAGCGTAGCTTTTGATTTCCTGTTTATCGTACTTTGGCTAGACTTCCTTTTCTTTTGGGGGATGGTGTTCTTGGTGTCGACGACCCTGGTGGCGATCATGAAGAAGGAGACCCCCAGACGGCGGGCCAAGAAGGAGGCGAGGGAGGAGACGCAGGGGGTCATGGAGACGTACAAGCTGCTCATCTCCATCATCAGGATGCCTACTGTCTTCACCTTCTGCTGCCTGCTGCTAACTGCGAAGGTCGGCTTTGACTGCCGTGCCCGTTACCAACCGTTATGTTACAGTTCGCTTTGTTTACATATTAAGTAGGGCTGTTGAAATTAACGGGTTAACGCGGATTAATCCATCATCATGATTAATCTGATTAAAATTTTTAACGCAATTAACCCATCTGCAGTGCAGAATGACTCAAAATCCCTGAAATGTCTCTGTCAACCAATTTCGGGCAGTTTTGGTGCGTTCCATTTGCCCTGTGAGCTCGTATTCCGAGTCAGATTCCGGAGTTTTGCAGCCGGAAGTGACGACATGCGCGCTCCCGTTTCTCTGAGATCCAAGAAATATCTCAGAAATTCAGAATCCAAGATGGCTGCGCTTTTTATCAACAGAAGGGAAAGTTGTAGTTTTATACCGTTTAAGCACTACTTCTCATTTGTGGCTCATTAAAAAGGTGTCGCACACACTATACCGTCCAACTTATCTGTAGCCGTGTTGCTACGGAGTTTTATACATAAAGCACCGCGCATAATGTGTTATCAAGTGATATTGCTAACAATGGCAATTAACCGGGCTAGAACTGGATTCCATGATTAGTCGGATTATTTGTTGGATTTACGGTAGTTCGGGCTAATTGTAAGTGAACAAAGATAAAACCATTTAAATACGACAATTTGTCCGGCTAAGCAAAAAATCTTGCTCTTTGATATGGGTCCATGGTATTGCACTTCTGTGGCAGATGGAATGCATCTGACTTGTGTTCAAGTTGTTCAATACACGTGTTAAGTGCATATATATTCCCTTTTTTCTTGAGTCCGTTTGCTCATGCAAAATGAATTGTGATTAATATAGATTAAAAATGAATGATATTTAATCGTGATTAATCTAAATTAATCCACAGCAACCCTGTGATTAATCTGATTAAAAATTTTAATCGTTTGACAGCACTAATATTAAGCAATGTTTAACAAATATTACCAGTGATTAATACGTGTTTGCTATTAACACAGTTAGAGATTCGATCCCCTGATCTGGCTAATGCTAGTATCTCTCTTGGCTTCACAATCTGCAGGTGGGCTTCTCCGCAGCAGACGCCGTGACGGGACTAAAGCTGGTGGAGGCGGGGGTGCCGAAGGAGAAGCTGGCTCTGCTGGCCGTGCCCATGGTGCCCCTGCAGATCCTCCTGCCCCTCCTTATCAGCAAGTACACAGCGGGGCCCCGGCCCCTGGATGTGTTCTACAAGGCCTTCCCTTTCAGGTACGCAAACGCACTAGCATCCAGCAGGAGGACAAACTTATACCTATATCACCATTTATTGTACAAGTTGGTTTGGTACTTGGGGTGTGTAAATGAAGCTTCTAGAACATTTGGAGTGTCAGCACCAAGCTTAACATCTGTTGGTAGGTTGCTGATTGGCTTGGAGTATGCTCTGCTGGTGTGGTGGACACCCAGCGTGCGGCAGGAGAAGGACTTCCCCCTCGGATACTACGGCATTGTGCTCCTGAGCTACGCTGTTCACCAGGTGATCCTTTTGATCACTGGCTCCAGGTTTTCTGGGGACGGTCAGAGACGTTGTAGATGCCGCCTGCACACCCACACTGTTTAAAAGATTTTGTTTGGTTCCCCCCCCCCCAGGTGGCCCTGTACAGCATGTATGTGGCCACGATGGCCTTCCATGCCAAAGTTAGTGACCCCCTCATTGGAGGCACCTACATGACCCTCCTCAACACCGTCACCAACCTGGGTGGGAACTGGCCGTCCACGCTGGCGCTGTGGCTCGTGGACCCGCTGACGACCAAGGAATGTCAGGGGGCCGCAGGCCAGACGTGTAACTCTCCAGAGGCTGCTGGGGTGAGTCTGCACTCTGGCTGATGGTCAGCTGACCAGCTTGTGGACCAAAAAAGTGAGAACTCCATGGAGTGGTACACAATGTTGGGGTCTTCACAAGCATGCTGTTCCATTTGTGTGCCATCATGTATCTTGTTAATTGGATTGTCACACCTCATTAAAATTTCTAGTTGCTGGGATACATTTCTGTATTGTTTTGGATAATGAAATGGTTAGGTGCTTAGCTTTGTCTCAGAATGATCATGACCAAGTGAAGATAATTACTGAGAGATTTGCTGGACTTTTCCTAAGGTGATTTTAATGTCTGTTTCTCCTCCCCTTCTTCCCTGTAGCTCTGTTCCCAGATGGGCGGCACTTGTGTGACGCTGCTTGATGGGTATTATGTGGAGTCTCTGGTGTGTGTTCTGGTCGGCTTTGGCTGGTGGTTCTGGCTGGGAAAGCGCCTGAAACGATTGCAGGATACGAGACCTTCGGCCTGGCAGTGCCAGAGGCCCAAGTGACCCAAACCCCCCCCCCCCCGCCGCCTCCATCTCCTCGTGCAGCTGCGTATTGGGGCACCTGATGGCAGGCCATGCCGCCTTCCTAGGCTGCGGATGCCCATCCCTGTGCTACCATTCAGCCAATCACCCCTTTCTTGTGTCTGTTAATGTTTTTCAATCTTCTTCACTGTTGCTCTTTCACCCATCTTATTATCAGAGGTGGAAAGTTCAGGTTCAGGTCCAGAAAGTACAAATCCATTCCAAGGTTTTGTTTCAACCAACCAGTCGAGTACACTGTCACTGTGACTCTTTATACTCAACTGTTTGGTCGAAATCTTGGACTGGATTTGTTCTTTCTGGACCTGAACTTTCCACCTCTTCTTATTACGTCTCCTGACCCTGGTCTCTTCCCTGTCCTGCATACATACTTGGGTGCTTTACCATGAGAAGTTGCCGTCACATATTTCCAAACTGAGTCTTGATCATAAGTCGGTCTTTTTGCTCCCCCATCTCAGAGGTCCAACATAATTATCATTAAGTGTATCTCCGCACTTGTGGGTTTATGCTTCCTGGCTTCAGATGATGCACAACTGTTGCACAAAATTGCATTAAGTCTGGGTTAGGGCTAATGCAAAATATATTCCAGTATATACTTTCAGTTTCTGTCTGCCGTAAAGGAGTTTGACACTGATTATTTAGTCTGGGGGGTTTCATTTGGGTGAGCACTAGTTAGAAAGTGATTTTGTGTAGTTTGTACAGTATTGTAAAGGGAAAGCAAATGGATTGTAGATTCAGTTTTCTTCTGCTTTTCCTACTCTTCTGTATTTTTATGATTGCAGGACTTTCTTATGTTAACATGTAAAAACATTTTTGTCTCCTGTGTATTTCTGTATAGGATGTAGCTGTACTTTTCTTTTTTTTAATTATGTTTTAAAAACATTTTTATTGAAGATGGCACACAAAGAATGTGTAGAATACTTTTACATTCTTGTCATTATTTACATTATTTGATGGCTCTACTGAACTGAGCTGAAAATCACCAAAAGAATGTTATTCCTTCTAATTTGCCAAAATTGTTTATTTCTTAGTGTCACTTAAATAGTTTTGATGTATTTTTTCTCCGATTATAATTTAGATTTTATATTTATGTTAGATTTTAAAAGGACCTGAACTCTCGTGATGGAGGGACAAATTTCAAATCCAGTCTTTTCTTTTGAGTAATTGTTTTTCTTTACTTGATAAAATGATGTCATATGACCTCTGCTGGAGGTGTCAGGAACTACACGGTGGGCATGGAATGCTTTACAATATTGGGTCATTGTTCCTGTCAGGCATTTTAACATGACTGTTGAAAGTTGTTTTGTGACGTGAGGTTCTTCTCTAGGACCCCTGGTTTGTTTTCACCATGTTCCAAGTTTTCACAGCGTGTCAATGTTCTGAGTGCGATAATTAGCTGGGAAGGTTCAGAGAGAACTTTTGAGAACTTCTTTGGTCTTGCATTGTGTGCAGTTTTTGCTTAAGTCGGAAGATTTTTTTTTTTGTGAATTTGGGTCTGTCAAATATGGCAGAAGTTACAGGGTGGCTGTAATGACTGATTGTACATATGCTGAACTGTAAGCAGTTCTAGGGAACTTTTGTACCAAAAAAATGAGCAAGATTAAATATTATAAAGATTTAATACATATCATATATAATAAAAATATTTAACAATTCATTTGCTGTTTTTTATCTTTATTTTGCACTAAGTTGATTAAAGCAAAAAAATATCCACCTAGTTTTGTTTATTGATTTAATAGTAAGATCATTAAACAGGCGTTTCGGTTCTAACCTACCGCGACTACACAACCTCTGAAAAACGAAATCGCGTACGCACTTATTTTGGCCCATTCGCCCCCCACTACAGCGGGGGTAGAGCTCAGTTTGTAGTTTTTAGATGACAAACAACATGGCGGAACCTCCATCGGCCGTACCGCCACGGACGGGATCTGTAGGCGGTGGAAAAGCGTCCACCAACGTCGTTTCTACGATATCTCAATTTGCGGACGATCACCTCACGCTTGTGAGGGTACGAGCCAATTTTAACGCCGAATATGTACATTACAAGCCCTTACCTAATCACCTAGTATTGCCATATCAACGCTACAAAGACACCACTGTTTACAATATCAGACCTTAAGTTACTGGTACTTTAAATAAAATAGACATTTAAAATGACTGGTATCTTGATACCCGTGTTGAAAGGAGTATCTCAGAGTGTAATGTAATCCATTTCTGTGATGTGTTTTTGCAGAGTCTCAGCACCGGTCTTGCAATAGCTGGGGTGGTTATAATAGCACGAAGCATTAAACTGGTTAGTATCGTCAAATAAAAGAACACGCGGGGTCATAGCTTTGCAGTAAAAACGCAGCAGTAAATGTCATTCAGCAGTATCCTCATGTAGTCAACTAAATGACCTCGACAGATTCGTGATGCAGATGCACCTGAAGACATTAATTTTCACATTCACATCATTCAGCTGAGAAAGGAATGGCCGGTTAGGGGTAATATGAAACGTAGCCTTTAACAAGCTGATATTGATTCGTCTCTTAGAATATATTCGTGTATTTATTAGTAAATTGTTTAGTAACTGGCTTGACAGTGCTCACTTATGAAAATCTAAAAAAAAATGATCTCTCTCTTGTCACAGACTGCTAAGTTTGGCACTGCCTCGGAAATCCCAGCTTATTTCATAGAGAGGAACGTCAGCCTGCGAGGCAGAGTCCGTCGGGTCACAGACAAGGGGCTGGAGGTGGAGCACACCCCCATCAAGATCCCGGTGCTTTCCTCCCTGCTGGGGAAATGTACGCCCCACCCCCAAAACAAGGAGCACTTAGGAACACACTATTACCTGTACTTCCTAACTGTATGGTTTTTCATCCCACTGTCAGACTCACCCTAACACATCACACCAGGTTAAGAAGGTTGGTTCTGGTTCCTTCGCAAACAACAAAAATAGCTTCAGTCTTATGAATGTGAAAAAAGACCCCGTAGTCTTTCATATTGGTTTACATTTCTCAAAGTGTGTCTAACCTTTACATTAAAAAGACTGACATTACTGGACTTTAAAAAACTGTATATATATATATATATACAGTATATGTATTGTTTGAGAAAGATAGTAGTTTTAAACGCATCGCTCCTTAGATTTCGCTGTTGATGTTCTACTTCATCCTCTGTAGAGTGACTTTTCAGCCAGATGGGATTATGGCTATTTCTCCTCTACTCCTTCTTTCTGATGTTAAGGGTTTTAATGGGACACCTTTAGGTCTCTCTAAGTTCTTCTCAGTGAGTATCAGGATTCTGCCCCTGGGAATCGAGCAGCATTATACGGTTGCCTGTTCACGCAGTAGCGTCTCCCATGTGGCGTCACATGTTGTTCTGCTGTGACAAGGTGGGCAACAGTTAGCTCAGTGATTAAGAGAACTGGCTATAAGTCGATTTCTGGGCCATCATGTCTAACAGGAATTACTCCAGTTAAAATATCCAGATGTAGAATATTCTAGGTCACTTTGAGTTCAAGGCTTCAAGCATCATCTAAGCTAGGGATTTCCCCCCCCCCCCCCACCCGGTCCGTGACGAGCATCCCAGCTGGAGGTTTTGAAGTAGGGGTGGGTTGCCAGAGATAAGCTATATTACTATATAAATGACACCTGATTATCGCGCCTCTTGATCACATGGAACCAGAGAAATGTATTAAGTCTGGGAACCCCTAATATAAGCGACCGAGATATGAAATGGCATGACAATAACACGCTGAATGACATTAGTCTAAATACTAGAACTCGTGGCCATAAGTGGAAATTAGCGGGAGAACATTTTAAAACAAATTTGAGGAAGCACTTCTTTACACAGCGTGTAGTCAGAGTATGGAATAGTCTTCCTGCTATTGTAGTGGAAGCTAAAACCATGGGTTCCTTTAAATCAGAGCTAGATAAGATTTTAACAACTCTGAGCTATTAGCTAAGTTCTCCCCAAACGAGCTTGATGGGCCGAATAGCCTCCTCTCGTTTGTAAATTTCTTATGTTCTTATGTTCTTAATAAAACGCCAGTGATTAGGCTGATATGGAGGGTCCTCAGTCACTTTATTGCCTGTTTTTCTCAGGTCGCCCGGACAGCCTGCTTGACGTGCGTCTTGCTGGAGTGCAGGTGACCGCTGAGGGCTGGGCGTGGCTTCGGGACCACCTGACGTCCACAGAGACTGTGTGGTTCAGGCTGATTCGGCGGGACGACAACACTCTCGACTGCCTGGTGTCCCTGGGGAGGGTGAGTGTGTTCTTCTGCCTGTTTTTTTTTGGGGGGGGGAGATGTGTAGTTAGGGGTCTGTTTTGAAGGTGTCGTCAGATTCTGGTGAAAAGTAACATGCTGGTGTCTGCCGCCTCCCCCTGCCCCCCCCCCCCCCCCTTCTGCGGTGGCTGCCGGGTCCCATCCAGGGTGTTGTGTTCAACACGTGTGTGAATGAGGAGCTGCTTCGCCTGGGCCTGGGAAGGACTGTACCGGTGGTGGGCCTTCACCACGGCTCCCGGCTCTACTGGAGGGTCCACAGGCGCCTGCTGAGGGCCGAGGTGCAGGCGGAGAGGAGGGGACGGGGCCTGTGGGTGCAGGAGAGCTTCTGGAAGAGGCTGGCGGGGGCCCTCAGTGACAGCGCCGTGGTGCGGCTGCTTAAAAAACTGCTCAGACGGACCTAGAACCCTATGGAGGACAAAAGCCGGGCCGGATTTTGGTTGGGTGGGAGGTCAATATGTAGAGAAGACAAGCCAGAAGTACTACCTGGTCAGAAATATCTTCGGTAATAAATGTAATAAATTACGTGACTTTGTAAAAACCTTATTTGTAAATAAATACTGTATTTACCATGTGGTCTGTTAGATGTTAAAACGTGTGACATGTGACCAGGGCCTGCGTCTGTAATACTTGGGTAACAGCAGTTTTTTGTTTATTTCTTAACGCATGCACACTGCAGATAAGTTGATCTTTTGACTAACGTGGATCTGTGAACCTCAGGATCACCAGGTCTTGTGTCCTCATGGTACACTGAGTGATGTAGTGATTCCCGCAGTCATTTTTGTGACCCCCCCCCCGCCCCCCCTTTTCGAAAGCCTTCTCATTACCGTTGTGCTCTGACAGAGAGCCACATTGTTACGGTAATAGTGCTGGAGGGGTCCACTACTCCCCCTCACACACAACCCCCCCCCGCCCCCCCACTGAGAAAGGGGACTCGGTTGTCATGGTAGCATTCAAAGGACAAAGCAGACCAAAAAAAAGTGAAACCCTAGATAGCTGTGAGAGGGCCAACACAAAAGGCAGGGTATAAATTCAGTATGGGGGATGGCGTCAGAGACGCCTTAGATAAAATGTGAGTGAGGCTCAACTTAGATTTTGGTTAAAAAACAATTAACGATGGAAGGAATGAATATGTAACCCTCAATTTAAAAAACAATGACAAAGAAAGTGCTTCACACACTGAGCCCGTTGTGTGGCCGGGTTGTTTACACTCCGCCCCAGAACTGGATAAGCAGCGTGGGTTTCTTCTGTAGCAGATGTGGTTTGATTTTTTTTTATGTTTTTTACTTCACCGTTTAATTATTTCTGTCAGAACAGAATCTAAGTTCTTCCCGAGGTGGTGCTGCTCTCTAGCAGCCTTGTGGGGGAAGTCCGCCAAAGCTAGATCCCCACCCGCAAACCGCTCTCCCCGTGTGTGCGAGTGGGGTTTGGAACTTTGGATGGAGGAAAGCGAAAGAAAGTGTCCCCAGAAGAATGACGGAGCCGGGTCTTTGTTGTGCCGCTCCCACGGGCGGCCAGAGCGAGCTGGTCGCCCCTCATTGGGCGGCTGTTTGAACTGGAAGGTAAATGAAAATCTGGTAGCTGGCCTGGAGGACTTTGGACTGACGGGGAGCGTGAAAGACGGTTAGAGGGAGGGTCGGTGTGGGAGGGAAACTGCGGACAGGGTTACAGGGGACCAGGAGGCACAGAGAGCAGCCATCCCGCCGTCAGCGTCCCTGCCCCACAGTTTACATTAACATTTAATAAAGCATTTGTGTTTAATTCTAATAAAGTGTTTTTTTATTTGTAATTTTAGGCAAGTCAGACTGTGAGTGAAATTTAAATCCTAAATATACTTTTACTGAATGTGTTTAACTTGTATGTTTAGCAACACAATAAAAATATTCTTGAATACTGAAAATGTGCTGTGAATCTTTCCCTCTATATATAGGATGACTTTTGGCAAAACTTAGATATAGGACTTAGATTTTTAAATTAGATTTAAATTGAATTTATATAATCAAATACCGGTAAAGAAAACTAAACATGTGCGTGAATGTAATTAGCGGGGAAAATATAACTGAAGTCCGTAAATTAGGAAGCTCAAGGGACCTGGTCATGCAGTCGGTGGCCGAATTAAGGGTCCGGCAGAAATCCGCTCCTCGGATTCCGCGTCGCCGGTCGGTCAGTTTGAATGAGTGGCGGCGGACGCGCTCCGACTGCGCTGCTGACTTTACTGCAGCCCGACCGACAACAGTTTCGTGAAGAAAACGAAGACTACCTGAAAAACTGATACCAGTAAGTATGGTTATTCTTTTCAATTATTCCTCACCGCTGCAGTTGCGCAAGGATAGTAATTTAGTGTTTGCCCATACTTTCAAAGCGTTTGGCAGGACCTCTAATGTCCTGTACTTAGCGCATTGTGAGTTAAGTAGTTCTCATTGATAGAAATATAAGGCGGTTTTATTATCAGAGTTGCAGAAGAAGCGGTACAGTTATGCACCTGCCCAGTGCAGTTAGTAAAATCAGTGTATGAGCACTGAAGGTTTCGCTGGGACAAGCCGCACGGCAGCCTGTTCGTGGATGATTTGGTGTCAATGCGACTTGTGTCTGATTAACGCCACGATTTGTGTTTGCTCGACACTGGGATTCACGGGCACGTTTTGTGTCCCGCGTGTATATAAACCTAAAATTAATAGTATTCATTTAATCTTCCCTGAAACGACTTAAAATTTAGATTAATTTTGGTTTAATTAAATAAATTTACTGGGTCGTTGATTTCATGTTAGGTGTGTAAAACATACAGACGGCTTTCTTTAATACGGGATGATTGCTTCTGGATAAAAGGATATTATCCCGTTTACTGTTTGATTCCTTGGGGACGTTGTGGGGGGGGCGCTATTGTTAATGACATTTTTTACAAGTCAAACTAACGGTGGACCCTCTCACCCCCATCCGTCATCAACACACTTTTGTTTTATCCTGCAAACAGGTTAAGGGACACCCTGCAGCCTGCAATAGAGGGGTGTTTGTGTAAATCTTGGGAACCGTTTTTCTTAATTTTTCAAAAATCATTCTTGTTGCTCCAGAGTCTTTTCCTTACTCTCAAAATGTCTCCCCTCTCCGCACTGCGTGAGAACACAGAAATCTTAAGAAGTGCACTCAGTAGGAGATCCAGTTCTGGGTAATCCACACAATGCAGCCATCCGTCTTTCCAAGCCAAACTCAGCGTCTCCGCTGCAGGTCCCGCAGTCTGCTTTGGCTGTTTGAGGTACCTGTAAGCTCTGTGGGTTCATGGTCTCCCCTGCTGTACAGTTGATTTGCAGCAAAGCGATTCCAGGACCTGGAAGATGAGACACTGCTCTGTGTGTATCGCTCTCGGACCGCACACGAAACAGGCCGCTCTGTCAGCGCAAACCCCAGTGAATTATTTAGCGGCGTTTCTCCATGGGGGGAACAAGAGATGCACATCTTCCCATGAACCTCTGCAGCTCCATGCCGCCTCTGATCCGTTATGCCGTGTGCTCAAGCTGGTTTTTGTGTTTAATGGTAGCAGTCTGGTCTTCATGAGTCTGTGGCATGTGTCGTGTAGCTTATGAACATGTGAGGTTTTCCACCCCCATGTTTATTTTCCTTTTGTTTGTCATCTTGAATGAACTTTTGCTTTTGAGTCTCTTTGCTAACCCCCCCCCCCCCCCCCCCCCCCCCCCCTCCATTAGAAAGCTGCTTCTTTGAGCATTGTCATGCTTTTTATTTGGCTTGGTGTCAGTTGTGTCGGAAGCGTCTTGTAATTTTGCATGCAGTAGGGTCTGTACTGGGAGTGGCTCAGGATAAGGGGGGGTTTCTACTGCCATGTTTTAACCCCGGTATTTGCAGCACATGTGGAAGGTGTGAACCTTCGCGACAGGGCGACTGCTGGGGGAATGAGGAGATCAATGAGGCCCCTCTCTTTGGTTGTACTCAGCACTCAGCCACCCAGGATTTGCATTTCTCAATGTGGGTTTTCCTTTAGACCTGCATAAACAGATACGACAGATGGTGAGAGGGATCCATAATATCGCACATCAAGCCAGGCATCATTTAGTGATGTGCTCACAGACCCGGGGGTGAGGGCTACAATTATTCAGAGTGGCATGCGTCTGAAACTGGAGCTCAGTCATTATTTAAACTGGTGCTGATAGTCCTTCCAGTCCCCGAACCCCCCCCCCCCCCCCCCCCCCTTAGTGCAGTGCCTACTACTCAGTTCCCAAACACTCCCACCATGAACAGTAATCGCAGCCAATCACCGGAATCGGGGAGCCATTGGTAACCTGATACGACGCCCATGTGACCATACAAGATAATGATTGGTAACCAGAATTAAACATTAGAGGTTTTATCTATCTCCGAGGTTGTTTTTAGGTTGGAGTATCCAGAATTAAAAAATATCACGTTGCACATGTTTTAAATAAACCGCATTAGTGTTACGTAGAGTATAAAAATAGCAGCTAATGCTGTTGCTGCTGAATTCGGATTGGTGGTGACGTTCTCAGTGGGCTTCTGTGCCGGCGGACGTAGGGTACCAGCCTGGCGGCCGTGCTGCTCCTGGGTGGGTCCGGGGCGGGCTTGGGGTTCTGGGGGCGCTCTGCCTCTGGGCTGGGGTTCCGGCTGGGCTGGGGGGGCTTGGGTCCTGGTGGGTGGGTCGCCGGGGTGTGGGCTGGCGCGTGCACTGGGGCCCGGCCCCGGTGCGGGGACCTTCGGCGCATTGGAGGGGCTGGGGGCCTCTTTAGCTGGTGGGGAGGTTGTTACCATCTGCCCGCAGGTGGTCCCTGCCTTAGGGGTATCCACTCTGCGGGGGTGGGGGGGAATCCAATAGAGTAGGAGAATGGACCAAACCTGGGTGTCTGTTGTCTTATGTAGTCTGGGAGTTGACTGAATGGTGGGGTGGGTGTAGTTTTTCCCTCTGTGGTGGGGTCTGGTTGGCTGCCCCGGGCTCTGTGGTGCCCGGTGGTGCCGCTGCTCTGGGCCCCCGGACTGGATGGGCCTCGGCTCTCCCGCCCTGGGTGGATTTCGGGGAACGGGGGTGCTTATGGGGGTCAGCGGGGGGGCTGGCTCCAGAGGGGGGGTACTTTGCCCCCCCCGATCCTTTCCTCCCCATCCCTAAATGCTTCCCTCCTCCCGCTCCGTCACCCCAACACACATATAGGGCTTTGAGGTGCAGGTGCGTCGCTGGGATGCAGGGGAGGTATTCCTCCTCTGTCCCCCCGTGACCACCTGTGTCTCAATCACACATCACAACTTAGACACTCTCATTACTTACTCTCTCATGACACATACATTTAAGGCCTTGGGGGTGGGCACAAGGAATGGCGTCCAGAGGGCGGTCTGTTCATTCAGCCTTACCTCTGGTGCCAGTGCCCACTTCTCAATTTTAAGTTGCATATAGACATTGAGGGTTCTGGGGAGGGGCCGAGCTGACACCAGCTGCTGATTGGCAGAGGGTGGTTAGCACCATGCCCTTCCCCTGTTTTAAAGCACTCTAGAACAACACGCACCAACACCACATATGAGCGGGCGGAGGGAAGCATGGGGTCTTTTCACACCCCCGTTCTCTGTTCACCATCTGGGGCCGGGGGCTGGGAGGAGCTGGCCGTCCGGTCGGGGTCTGGGCTGGTGGGCTTCTCGGCTGCTGTGGGGTCCGGGGTGGTCTTCTTGTCCCCATGCCAGAGGAAAAAAGGGATCCATCTCCGAGGTCTGGTGGCGGATTGCCCCTCTGGGGGCGGTGGTGCCTAGATCTCGGAGTATAGAGTATATATGGGGAGTGTGAGTGTGTGTACGGCGTTCATTTCTGTGTCTTCATGTTGGGCGAATGGGTGAATATTTGTTTATGTGTGCATGAGGGTGGGAACGTATGCTTGTGTATGTGTGTGCCTGTCTGTCTATACGTATGTGTCAGGTTGGGTCTTAGACTCCACCTGAAATAACATCTCAGGCTCTATTACCCCCCGCCACACTCCCTGCTGGTGGATGAGGCCCCCGGCCGCCGATGCGTTGGTGGTTCTCGATGTCTGGGGCTGGATGCTCTGGTGTGTGCTGGCTCACTCTCGGCGGTTGCCTGCTGGGGCCTGGCCCTTCCGGCTCTGTCGGGGCCCTGGCTGGGGGGTGGGGGGTCCCTTGGATCTCTGGGCCCGGGGTCCGGTCTGCCCTGGTGTGGCCGGCCGCCGGCGGGGCCTGCGTGCTCGTCGCCACGGCCCCCTGGGGCTCCTGTGATGTGGCTGCCGGATGGCCCCCCTCCGGAGCGCTCCTCTGCCCTTTTCTCGGTGGGGGCTGCAATTGTCCCTGCGTTGGTCCTCCTGGGGTTCCCGTGCCCTGGGGGGCCTCTGGATATCTGGGGCCCGGGTCTCCCCCGTGTCGACTTCATGTCCTGGGTGGGCGGGGCTGTGGCTCCCCACACACACTACTAGACAATTACTTGGAGAAACCTTAGGAACACCAGCGCGCTGACACACAGGTGTGCACACAGGTGCTCACGGACACGTGCTCACGGACACACACTGTCTTGATCGGCTGTTGTTTCTGGGCATGGGTTGTAAGGCTGGTTGTGTGTGCTGTTCAACAACATTTAACGTTTGATGGTCGTTGTGATTAGTACAGATGTTGTATGTTGTCTTTCTCTTTTCAACAGACATGGAAGCAGATTATCTGTTTTGTTTTTTTCTTGTTTTTTTTGTTTTTTTTTTTGTTTTTCTTTTGTTTTTTTTTTTTCTGTTTTCTTTCCATTCCTCTCTCTCCCTCTCTCTCTCTTCCCTCCTTCTCCTTTGTCCCCCCCCCCTCTCCTTCTTTTGAGGAAGTAAATAAAAATATAAAATAAAATAAAAAATAAATAAATAATAATTAAAAAAAAAAAAAAAAAAATAGATACAGTCCCCCGCAGAGGGGGGGTGGAGGAGGGAATATATAAAAAAAAAAAAAAAAAAATATCACGTTGCACATGTTTTAAATAAACCGCATTAGTGTTACGTAGAGTATAAAAATAGCAGCTAATGCTGTTGCTGCTGAATTCGGATTGGTGGTGACGTTCTCAGTGGGCTTCTGTGATTGGTTGACAGCTGTTGGGTTTGAAGGTGGGTGTGGGAAGAGGGCATTCAGGTTGCCGAGAGCTTGTCTTCCGACTTAATTAGTGAAAAGATTTCTAAGGGGCTGAAGCTGTGTTGCTCCCCCCATGCGGTGGCTGGGAAGAGGGGTGTGATAGGACCAAGCTTAAGGGTCAGGGGTCAAATACTCAGGAAGCTCTCAAACTGTCACACATCTGTGTTGTTTGGTTCGTTGCCACATCTCACATGATCTACGAGGCTTGTCTCGTTAAATGTTTTCCTGTAACGGTTTATTTCCTGGTATCAGTGTTATAAAAAATGATTGAATCTGGACTCGGTCATGGCTGTTAGCTCTCAGGGATTGCATTGTTTTTCATTACTGCCATGTTATGCTTTTGTAAGGATATATCTGTTGCACTCGCTGTATGTCAGAGACAGATGTGCTGGGACAGATGTCCCCACCCAGGTCTGAGAAAGCGACAGGAACCGTCTGTAAGTCCTGGGTTTTCTGGGGGGTCCCCGGCTTTATCCTGTGATCCCCTGGCAGAGAAGGGGTACATGTGGTGGAGGCAAACTCAGCGAATGGTCTGTGTCGTCCTTGGACCTATCGGGTCTGTCTGTCTTCCATGTTTCGCTCTCAGGATCTCAGGTGGTAAATTCAGGGAATCGCTAACCTCCGAACCGTGTAATGGTGTGTCAGGTTTCAGCCCCGGGGGATCTGGGCTGGGTCACGACCGCTGGTGGGCGGGGCTTGTTTGATTCTTGGTGGCGTGTTCTACGAGCTTGGCTGTCTGCCCCTGTAGTGGTTCTACTCCTACTGTATGTATTTCACCGTTTCTGTAAATATTGCACCAGCATCTGCAGGCTTCACACACAGCAAAATGGTTAATAATAAGACTGTTATGTTTGCGATGTATGCAGATTTCAGTTTGTGGTCAGGGTTTTAGTGAGGTTTCCGTAAGGTTTTGATCAGGGTTTTACACGAAAAAATAGCTTCACGTCCTCTCAGAATGACCCTGCAATCTTCCCACAAAGAAATATAAACTTAAGAGATGAAATTTTAGTGACTCTTAAAAACAATTCAGGAACCAATCTGTTTGTAATCATCTGTTTCTAATAAGCCTCAAAGACACTGACGAATAAAATGAAAAACTTTGTATCAGTTTGCACACAGGCTGCCAAATGAACAGTAACAAGTGGCTTTAGCGTTAGCACTGTCTGTTTGGGGCCCCACGAGGCCTGGTGTCACCCGCTTCCATGCCTGTCATGTCACTCGCCGTCTCATCCTCACAGCAAGGGGCCTGCTGGTGAGTCTGCAGCTGTCAGCTTCAGCCAGGTTTCTCCCCTCAGCTTCTCCATCCTGCCACCTCGCTGCCGGCTCCCTGTCACGCCGGACGCTGAAGTGTTTGCCTTGTTTTAAGCAGTAATACCAGCCTGGCAGTTTAGTTACTCCTTCCAGAGAAGAAGTGGACATTTCAGATGCAGGAAGTAAAAATCCAGGCCAGGATTTTGTCTCAACCAGCCAATTGAATATAAAGAGTCACAGAGTGCTCAACTGGTTGCTTGAAACAAAATCTTGGCCTGGATTTTTAATTTCTGGAATGGAAATGTCCGCCTCTGTTCCAGAGTCACATTCTGTGTCTGCCTATATAAACACACTGACTGAGCGCCTTGAGCGAGCTCTTGTTGCATTGGCCCCTATTGGATAACTGGGGCCCTCCTTGAGCCATAAACTGAAGGTTATAAAGTGTGGATTTAATCACTCTGCTGCCCGTTTGGGGAGACTGCGAGAATGTCACAGTCCATCAGCACTGTGCCACGTCATTTAGATGCTTATCGGATGTGTCTTTTGAAGGTGACCTGTCTGACATTTAACTAAAATGATTCGGTTTTTGAGCTTTTAAAATCACGGCCATCTGCCCTTTCGCCACATAGAACCCAATACGCTCTCCTTCTGTCGGCCTCCAAGTTACTCGCGGGATGGAGCGATGTGCGAATGCAGCCTGAAAGCGCTTCGTGCTGAAGCACTCACCGTAACCTCTACTCTCTCCCCCCACAGGTCTGTCTCCTCCCATTATGAGCTCACGACGGATCAACAGACAGGGCAGCATGCAATACTGTCGACATTTCTTAGCGGACAACAGTGCCTTCCACGGTAGGTGTTTCCTGTTACCGCTTGACTGGTGGCCTCCAGAGAAAGCAAGGTGTTAATAGGCCTTTGTGAAGAGTTCAGTTTGTCTTGTGAATTCTAAATATTACATTTAATAAATATGAAATCTAAGACAGATAGTTACTGAAACTTCTCATAACATAACTAAGAGTGTATATGGATTTTGACAAAAATTGAGCTGGTTTGGCACTGAGGAGATTGTCTCTGTATAGTGGTGTAATCAGGGAGGTGCAGTCGATCTGCTGGCAGCGGTACTCTTCACACGGCTGAGCCCCCCCCCCCGAAGAACTGTTGGTAAACTTTAGCTTTGTAACCGGACACTAGATGGCAATGTGTTACACCCTGTGTGTAAAAGCGCCTTTACTGAAGCACGGCGCTTATATCGCGCTGCCGCTTAGTAGTATAAAACAGTTAAATATATATTGCCTTTGACTTATTTATTTACTTTTTTATTATGGTAAATTATCAGGTGTGACAGTAACCCTGTGACAGAAATAGGTTGTCGAAAATGTCAATCTGCGCTGGCCTCAGTGACACGGAGAGTCACTGGAAAGAAATGTTTTTGAGGCGGTGTGAGTTGGAGTTACAAGGAGTTTTATAGAAATTCATTGAATAAGAGGGGGATGTTGAGAATGTGTCTAATTTTCTCCCTTGTACCTATTGAGGCTTGTTAAGCCATCGCCAGTGTCAAATACAAAGGTCCCCTTCGACAGCCGTGTGAACACTCAGAAACCTGATCTTCTCCGGTTACGACAAGTGGTTTGAGTTAGTATTACACTAAAGTCCTGAGGAGTATGGCCAATCAGAAAGCAGCAAGCCGCATTGACGGCTGTTTGTGAGGAGTGTTTTAGGTGCATTGGACACCGATGGCACACTTAGGGAGAAAATGTTGGGTTTTCACAAATCATTCTATGCGCCCTGAAGCAGCACTGATGCTGATCGTCACTGATGCGCTCCTGGTCCATCTCTCCCTCTGTCGCATCTTCGCGTAGCCTAACAGCGTAATGCGGGCAGAGTCTCATTTGTCATCAGCTCGGCATTCAACAGCCACCGCCACACCGGAGCGGCGGGGAAAATGTAACATTCAGAACCATTTTCATATAGAAGAAGACATTGATGTTGAATATATGTATATAATTGAAATGTAATTAGAGAAAGGTTTGTAATAATTGGAAGAAATTTTTTACTTTTATCTTTACGGTGATGAAAGAACGATTGTATTTTGAATGTGTTGAAACTGAGCCGAAGAAAACAATCAGGAATGCATTCAATCATTGGTGGTCCTAGACGCTATTATAGAAGCTCAGTCCATATTTCCGCAGGGGGCTGAGCCTGTCGGAGAGTCCCAATTCTAGAGTCGCCTTTTCATTTTATGGACACTATTTTTCCTTGCCGCAATCATTAGACTGAGAGTTGTTACTCTTGGATGAGTACGTCTGTGTTTTTGTTGTCAAGTATGCAAACCCTGGAGTTGTTATGTCACCACTGAAATTAATTGGCGCTAATTAACCCAGTGGAATAGCGCATGAAGGAAAATCAGTGGTTCCCTTGATACTTAAACAGTTAACATCTGCCCTATAACTTTTAATTAAAGTCATGCAGTTTTATGACCTAATAGGCCTAGCATGATGTCCTCTATGCTTGATTAATGTCACTCGTGTTTATGATTTTCTTTCTATAGCCTAACATCTTGGCTCATATAAATTAATAATTTCACACACCTTTTTCACGCCTAACGTTGGCTACATTTGATGGACTGTATTCGGTTCCGTGACGCACATAAAAAAAAAACTTTATACGTCTGATGAAAATAAACTGGGAAATGTATGGTGGATCCGTTTTATTATCGTTTGCAAGTACAAACACGATTTTTTCTGTAATTCCTGCTCAGAAATATAACGTAATGCCCATAAAACCACAGAGGATCCGAAGCAGACAAATCGAATTAGAAGTATTGACGTGGAAATTGCAATCGGTGTTTTATAATTATTTATAATGTTTTTTTCAATGTGTCATCACTCTGACAACGTGTCATTTTTTGTGATAGAACACATCACATCTGACAGCCGACTTTATGTTTTTAAGGTAAAAAGCAAGTCGATTGTCAATCAAAGCAATCAGACATAGCTAAAATAGTTGGTGCTACCTGGAATACATTATTTCGGTATTGTAGACTTTACTAAATGTGACAAAACGCAATCTATGGAATTGCTACCCAACATAGAGCACTGATGAGCTTTCAGGCAGTTAAATTACGCACAGAAACCTGCAGTGGCTTAAGTGATATTACTCCCGGGAATTACAATAACGAAAAGCAGGTCCTTCATAACCCCTTCATGGTTCATCTGTGATTACGTCTGGTCACTATCATCCAAGCTTTAAGCAACCCCAGGTCATTAATTGATCATTCGTTAAAAAATACTGGCTGCCATCTAGGCTACAGCTGACGTGCCAAGCCGTGTGTATTATGATATTCATAAAAAAATTTTTAGTTCTGTGTGGTTCCCCCAGTCGGTCGGATGCGTCTCCCCTTCTGCACTCATGTTTTAACGCGCAGACCCACTCATGCCTTATAAGTGGTGTTTCCCAGTTTTTGAGCACTTGAGGAAGCACCTCCGCTGACTCCGTTTTGCGTTTGTCTGACTCCCCGGCCTCGGATCGGTTCACCTGAGGATCGCTGAATCTGAGGGGCCACAGCGCTCAGCCCCGTGCGTCGGAACCGGACCCGAGTGGCGCCCCGCGACCCAGTCTGTGGTGCTTGGATTTTTGTGCGGATAATGAAGTCTTAAAGCAGACCGATCGGGGATACCGTCCTGCCCGCGCGATTTCTGTTTTCCTTCCGTTCAGTGTTGGATGGAATTTTTTTGGCTAAAGCTATGCATGTGAAAAATACGTTGAATGGCAGACCTTGAAGTTTTCAAAAACCTCAGCAGTGAAAAGGGTGAGTGCTATCTTCAAATGTTTAATTTTAATATTTAGGATATGTCGGCTTTTTAAATGGGATCTTGTTTCTAAATATTGTTATGCTGCATAACGTCAATAAAATAATTCCGTTGAACTACTCTATTGAGATAAGCAGTCTCTTAAAATACGGTTATTTCTGCGATGCTAAGCGTAAGTAAAATGATTGCATTGAACTATCGTTCAAACTATTAAGATATAAACACTGCATTTTCGTGTCACACCGCTGTGCATAGGGACATGTCGATAGGTGGCAGCTCTTTGCGGTTAAATGCAAAAGTCATTACAGTTGTATCCAGTGTGATTTTCTGTTTTTGGCGCGATGCTGTCTGTAAGATACAAAAATAAGTTGGGATGTCATTACGGTTTCACGGATGCACCGTTTTTTACTCAAGAAAAGGCGGAATTTGTTTCAGTGCTTATGAAGCGCTCGCAGAGGCGTCTGTCAGTGCTGAGAGTGACGCCCACCGCTCGCGGAGAGGAGAAGGCGAGAGAGCTGTGCGGGGCTCAGGAGCTGTCCGTGGTGCTGCATCAAGCTGCTCCGTCTCTTCTGCAGGGCTTGCTCCTGAACCTCCAGCACACTGCTTGGCTGTGGAAATGTTACCGTCCATCCATTTACCAAATATAGGATTGACGAGGATGCAATTAAACGAGCTTATCGGCTCTTTATGAGGTGATTCCAATCTGGAGCAGCAACAATTAAATTTTAATTTCGTTAGACAGAATTGATAGGCATTAAGATATAACAGTTCAGCCTGTATTAGCTGTTTTGGGCATGGTTTACATCAACACAATTCTGAGGAATGTTGCCTCTTTGACAGGTGAATAACAATCACTGTGTTTATATATCAGTCAGAATTATCCATCTGGATTTATAGAATCTGTGCCAGACACAACAGGGAAAGTGGTTTTCAAGCTGATGAGGTGGCGACTGCAATGTGAAACAGGACTGTGGTTTAACCAAGTCTGTATTGTTTTCAAAATTGCCTTAATTTATACCATGCGTGGTAAATTTCAGGCATGAAAAAAGAAGAATGGGCTCGTGGCTGTGTGTGTCTTTGTGTGTTTGTCCATGGCTGGATCCCGTTCGGAGGCGTGGTCGCAGATAAGAGCCCCTGGTAATGAGCGTTTTCCTAAATGACAGGCTGCCCGTCAGCATGATAGTGCTTAGACCTGGGGCGGAGCAGTGTGGCATGCAGATGCAGTTCTAGTGGGGGGGGGGCGGTGCGTAGCTTTGCCTCTGTTCACAGGAGAGCGACACCCACACGATGGGGAGCCTGGCGTGCAAATTGGTGGCACAGTTTAGTTTTCTGTCTGTTAATTGAAGCATTCCGGAATGTACGGCTAATCAGAGCCGCCATTCGCAGAACAGCAACAGCGTAGGTTTGGTTTCAACATTGGTAGCGACCAAAATAGCCCTGAACTCCCCACCCCCCCTAATCACACACGGTGATGCCAAAATATTATTAGGGGACGTCCAAACCAAAATCTACACCCTTGCTTCGCAGACCATGATGCTCTAGGTTCTGCCATTGGGGGGCGCTGTGTAGCTCAGTGGGTTAGGACTCTGTGGTTTCAGTCCTTGGGCTGGCAGTCTGATGCTGCCTTTGGACCCTTGAGCAAGACCCTTCACCCCCTGGCTGACCCTGCGCTCTGACTCTCAAGCGTATATCATCTCGGCTGTAAATTTGTCTTTATGTCTCAAAGAGAGCAAGATGGCATGTAAGCAAAAAGACAATTTACCCATGGGGATTAATAAAAGTCTGTCATGGCTGCATGATTCTCTTTCAGTTCCATGGCCAGATGGCAGAGCACCTTCTCACCTTAAGGCTCTGCAGACCGTGAAGGAGATGCAGAGTTACATCACCTTGAAAGGGCCTGAGATCTGGCATTCCTGCTGGTTCCACTGTGTTGTCATCGGGGTGGGGTATCTTTCCGGGAAAGAGGTCTGCTAGGAATGTGGCTCATGCTGGGCCTCAACCCAGAGCAAACAGAGCAGAAAATGGGGCAACTACTGATTTTAAAACAAGCCAAGTGACATCAAGTGACATCCAATTTTTTGTTCCTTTCATTCAGCCTGCAGTCCCTCCTTCCTTCCAGCTGACACTGGACTCTGTCATGTTAGAATTATTTGCAAAATCTGCAGAGGGTTTTTTTACATTTATAAAAAAAAATAGCATTTTAAGTTCTGCCATTACTCGATGACGGGAGTGCATGTTTGTCTAACTTAGTGCGAAGATTATCGCTGCAGATTAAGTGCATTGAGAGCCTGCGGCTCATTGCATTATGCATTTACTCTGCGAGACGATTCCATAAGCAGGCACTTCAGAGCAAATCCCTGATGGACTCCTCTGGCGGCTCTGATACACATGTTCAAAGGGGCTGGCCGGCCGCCGTCGCCGTGGAGAGAGGCGTGTTTGGAGAGGGACCGGGCCAAAGGCAGAGAAGCGACAGTCCCTTAGAGAGAGGTGATGGCAGGGCCAGGTGGGCTGAGGAAGTTCTCCCAGCAGGAAGCGTCCGTGTTCCTGAGCGCCGCTAGTGGGTCGGACGCCATGACCTTGCTGCCTGCTCAGCAGATCTGCCGTGTGGGAGGAAGTATAACCCAGCCTGGCAGGCTGGCGTCCAGAGGTGAAGCCTGTCTGTGTGATGCACATCCGTGTCTCTGTGTAGGATGTTTCTCAGGTGTGTGCGGGTGTATGCTGTGTGTGTGTGTGTGTGTGTATTTGATGTCGGTCTACAAATGTATGTGTGTATGTACGGTGTATGTGTGTATGTACGGTGTATGTGTGTATGTACGGTGTATGTGTTTTCTGTCTTTTTAGTTAACCTGAAAAGTCAGGTATGTTTGTACTTGTGGTTGTTTGGGCTTGCAGCATAGTTAGCATGACAGAGCTTTCACTGGGAATGTGGAAATGGACATGCTTAACGTAATTAGCATAACATAGTCTGTCAGTGTGGAGGTGCATGTTCTTTACATGTAGTTTGCGTGACAGCTCGTTCTGAGAGTGTGGAGATGGGCACGCTTAACGTGCAGTTAGTGGCACACAGCTCTGTCAGAGTGTGGAGATAATATTCTTAACATATCAGCATGACAACTTGGTCTGAGAATGTGGAGATGAGCATGCTTAACGTGTAGTTAGCGTGACGGAGCTCAGTCTGAGAGTGTGGAGATGGGCTTGCTTAACGTGTAGTTAGCGTGACGGAGCTCAGTCTGAGAGTGTGGAGATGGGCTTGCTTAACGTGTACTTAGCGTGACAGAGCTCAGTCTGAGAGTGTGGAGATGGGCTTGCTTAACGTGTAGTTAGCGTGACGGAGCTCGGTCTGAGTGTGTGGAGATGGGCTTGCTTAACGTGTACTTAGCGTGACAGAGTTCAGTCTGAGAGTGTGGAGATGGGCATGCTTAACGTGTAATTAGCGTGATGGAGCTTGGTCTGAGAGTGTCGAGATGGGCTTGCTTAACGTGTAGTTAGAGTGACGGAGCTCAGTCTGAGAGTGTGGAGATGGGCTTGCTTAACGTGTACTTAGAGTGACGGAGTTCGGTCTGAGAGTGTGGAGATGGGCTTGCTTAACGTGTACTTAGCGTGACGGAGTTCGGTCTGAGAGTGTGGAGATGGGCATGCTTAACGTGTACTTAGAGTGACGGAGCTCGGTCTGAGAGTGTGGAGATGGGCATGCTTAACGTGTAGTTAGCGTGACAGAGTTGAGCTCAGCCTGGGACTCTCCAATGAAATTCCAATGAAAATGCTAATCAGACACGTCTCTCTCTCCCCATGTGCCGGGAAGCAGCTTGCTGTGAAATGCATCCACATCTCCACACAGCCTCTTCACTCTGTTCATTATTTCTGTGCACATTGAACAGTTTGCTGATGCTGGCGCAGTCACTGCTGATATCATTCTTACCGGATTCAGAATCCTCTTCAGTAATGGCCAGAGATGATGGCGGTGTTGGTGGTCATGATGATGATGATGATGATGAAGATGCACACAGCTGCATGCTGCATTATTCATAACTCGCCTGTGCTCTTATCGTGTTCCTGGGGTCCAGAGTTGATGTTTGTTCATGCGGCCATCACACACGCAAGCTTTGTGCCCCAATTACGCAGTGTTTGATCCGGCCCCCGCTTTTACGACTGGCCGGCTTTGATTTTAACCGCCCGCTCTGTCGTCCTCAGACGCAAGGCGTTTGATGCTCACGCCCCCACCACCCCCATCCCCCCCAGTCCCAGTGGACACACAGTGCAGTAAAAACACAGTGATCAGGGCAGCGGTTTGGTTGGAAGTTAAGGTTGTAAGTTCCAGCGTCCAAAATTATGAAAATGCAACTGAGGTTCAGAAAGTCAGATCTCTCCCATAAAGCTTGGGTTGAACTGGTTCTTTAGTGCCTTGGAACACTCTTGGCAAGGTTAACTGGGTTTAAGTGAGCTGTAGTAATAGGTGTGATTGTTGAGTTTTCTTCTGTAGTGTCTTTCACGTCGACTTGGGTTCTGTGTAAAGGTGTCATGTTTACTGTGATATTTCTAATCGCTGGTGCTGTCACAGGTCCATTTCTCTCCTGTCATCCACTTCAGTTTTCTGCACAAATAAAAGGCATGGCATTTAATTAAATGGTTATTTAGCATGGTTTTTATATCGCCAAGGCCGTCTCGAGAGCCACTGGTGAAGAAAACCCCGATGTTTCATGCATGTGTTTTGTTTTAATTGGATTGGGGATTTTCTCCAGTCTGGGAAGAGCAGATAGTGAAAGGGGGGTGTTCTTCTCCGAAAGCTGTTCAGTCCCGGTGACGTCAGGGAGTCGGGCAGCTGGCAGGGGGAGTGGGGGGCTTTGGAGGGGGGGGGGGGGGGCGTCTGTGGGAAAAGTGGAACGTGTCCACATGTTTTACTCACTCATAATCTGGGATCAAAGCAAATCGGCAGCATGGGTTTTAAAATGGAAAATCAACTGAACAAGCGACCGTAAGGTACCATCTTTACGTTTCAGCCTTTCCCTGGCAATGGGAGCCCTTCCCAGCACCACCTCCCACAGCCAGACCCAGGGCTGCCAACCCTGCCTGGTGCCCTGCTATGGTGGCTATTGGGAGGCTCATGATCCCCAGCGACTCAACACATGGAGATGCAGATTTTCCTGTGAATAGGAAGCGGCTTGGGTGGTGGAGTTGGAGGGTGGGTGGGGGGGGGGGGGGGGCGGGAGGCAGCTGTGCCACCCTGGCAGGGAAACTGTGGCAATTACCGCAGTCCGCCTGCGCAGTCCTGCGCAGTGTTGAGGAGCCCAGGCATTTTCTTGCGCCCTGTGAGTTTGCACCTGCGCTGTGTCGGCACACGTGTGAGGGGCAATCGGGGGTGGGGGGGGGCTGTGATTTAATTCCACATGGTCCTTTTTGCCTCTGAGATGGAGCCTGTCAAGTGGAGAGGAGCCACGGCCCGTGACTGATGGTTCGAAGGCATCAAACTTACTTTAGCATTAGAGAGTAATGGCTTTTCTGATGTGTCCAGTCCCACCTCCAGATTTCAGGTGACTCCTCACATGAATGAAGCTTTTAGCCAGAGCGACTTATGCATTGTTTCCTATTAATACAACCGGGAATTGCACTGGAGCAGGTTCACCTAAACACTTTGCTTGAGGGAATACCAGATGTTCGGATCAGCAGCCTTGGAGTCCATAGTGCATGTCCTTCAGCGAGAGTCAGGGGGTGTGATTATGAATTGGAGCACACCCTGGAAGTGCAGCATCATGCTGGCCTTTCAGGAAAATGCATTACGGTCCAAGAGATTTCTTTTTTTAGTCTGGAAGCGTGGTCTTAATTTCTTGGCCTCCATGTCTTTCAGTCGAGCGATGCATGAGCGTGATGCAGTCTGGGACCCAAATGGTCAAGCTGAAGAGCGGGTCCAAAGGTCTAGTGCGGCTCTTCTACCTGGACGAGCACCGATCCTGCATACGCTGGCGTCCCTCGCGGAAGAGCGAGAAAGCCAAAAGTAAGTCGCCTGGGTCCTCGATCTCTGTGAGAGTCAACCTAGACATGGGGCCTTTCGGCGCCTCCAAATCTGGAAGTGTTCCCTGCTCCTGGTGTACCTTCCAGATGTTCACACCTTCAGTCCTCCCCTGCTTTGACAGGCCCTGAATCCCTCACTCTGATAGCTTGGCTCACTCAACAGTTATGGGAGGGGGGGTGTTCTGCTTAGCAGATATTGTGAATTTTTTAATTGGTTTCTCGTTTGGCTGTTTGGTAAGGGCTACAGAGCATCTGCGCGTTTCCGATGAACACAACCCTTTTTGGAATCTCGACATAATTAAAAACAGCCTTTTTCACGGTCTGTCGTTTTTTAATATGGTCGCGTGGAAATGAAAGCATGCTTCGGAACAGGAGAATTAATTGAAACCCCACGTCTGTCTCCCGTGGCCCCGCCCCCATAACCCCTCGCAGTCACCATCGATTCGCTCTACAAAGTGACAGAGGGCCGCCAGTCTGACATCTTCCATCGGTACGCCGAGGGGAACTTTGACCCCGGTTGCTGCTTCACCATTTACCATGGCAACCACATGGAGTCCCTGGACGTGGTGACTTCCAACCCTGAAGAGGCACGCACCTGGGTCACGGGGCTCCGGTACCTCATGGCTGGCATCAGCGACGAGGACTCGCTGGCTAGGCGGCAGCGCACCCACGACCAATATCCTCTCTGCTCCGCCGCGAACAAGGCCGTGCCTCACTCAGGGATCCACGCCATCATGAATACTTCCAGCAGACACCAAATATCAAAGAGCGCAGTACTCTCTGGGTGAAATGAGAGGTAGACTGCTGTCACAGAAATGCAGACTGCTCTTGTTAAATGAGTCTTGTTTACATGGTAGCATTTTCTGTACAGTGCAGTGCCTTGAATCACAGCTCTGGGTAAGAGGAACAGTCAGATTAGGGTGTAGGACACCAAGGAAAAGAGAAACCGTGAAACCTGTGCTTGGAAACGGTAAAATACCAGGACGCCCAGACCCAATAGGTGGCGCTATTTTTCTAGATTACCAGTTGGGCTGGATGCCGACTTAGCGCGCCAGTTTCACTTTGACTCAGATGCTACTTGTGCCCTTTGCAGTGCTGGCACAGAATGCAGTGGTGGTGAATCTTGCCTCGGCCTCCACATGGCCTTCGACCGGCACTGCTGGCAGTTGCACTGTGTTTTACAGTGCTGTCCCGAATACGGCCGTCTACTCACCCCACCCCCAATTCTAAGGACAGAGGAGCTTTTATAAGAGTACCCCACCACCATTTTCAGTGGAGCAGCCCATAATATTACTGTGGTATGAATTATGTATTACAAAGGGAGATATAATGCCCTCTTTGGTGTTTTGTGGTCCTGCACATTAGGCTTTCTAATGTCCGTGCTTTCTGACGTCAAAAGGACCACATTATGCTGGTCTTTAAAATGATTTATCCTCCTGTGGGAATCTCCCACAATGCACCGAGGTCTTTTACCTCGACCGGCCATTCATAATGCGTCTGCATCTGCATCTTTCCCACAATGGCTTTCTTTAACTTGTGCCACGTGGATGAAGCAGACCTTCGAGGAGGCAGACAGGAATGGAGATGGTCTGCTGAATATTGAGGAGATCTACCAATTGCTACACAAGATCAATGTCAATCTGCCCAGGAGAAAAGTCAAGCAGATGTTTCAGGTGAGCGGCTTGTATGATGGTATGTATGGACGTGACCCACAGGATACCGGCATGTTCATCTTATTTCCCAAGACAACATGCTTATCTACAGCACCAGTCAAAAGCTTTTACATGCCACTGGTTTTTACCACTTTTCCATTTATTTCATAAATTGCAAATTGTTATTCTTAAGCATTGGAAAGTTGAGTGAACAACTATAAATGAAAATATAACTCAAATAAATCAAGTTTCCTTTATAACATGGAAAGAGTATGTAACAGTGCATGTCTGACATCCTATTAACTGGTTGTGTGGTGATGTCAGATTCTAGGCTGTTCTTTCACTCTAAATGCACTAAATAACTGTGTCACCCCATGAAACAGAGCAGTATTTAATGTCCCTTGTAGAAAGAATGCCTCAGATTTTCTCTGCTAGAGGAGGTTACTTTGATGAATCAAAGATGTGACATTTTCTTACTAATACAGCTACTCAAATGGTGAACATACTGTAAATGTATTTGTTAGCAAAGGATATTGAGTGTATTTTTAGTAAATGTTAAGTGAGTAACATGCAAATGTAGAAAATCTCAGTGTGTGCGAAGCCCTTTGACTAGTGGTGTAGATACCAACACGTATCTGTGATTAAATTAACAGGAACTGACATCCTGACCTGAGGTTTGTTGAGTAAAATACATTATTATTTTTGGATGGAGAACGAAGGACCTATCAGTTCATCCTGAAGTCTAATGCTGGAACCTGGGCAGTACAGACATTGCTGGAACCTGGGCAGTACAGACATTGCTGGAACCTGGGCAGTACAGACATTGGCTGCACATATTTTTGCAGAACAACAACTTCAGTGTATTAGTCACTCATTTCACCCAAAGCACACAAATTTTATGAGAGAGAAATTACGACTCACTCATGATCAGGCCATTGAAAGGTCACGCCTCATTTTCGGGCATATCCACGCTTTCCTGGAAGTGCGGGCAATTTGAGGACGCGAGATTGATCTCCAGATCTAGGCCAAAGGGGCCGAGGAACCTGTATGTCTGCGAGTGGGTGAGGGGCCACCTCAACCCTGGCAGATACAGCCCATCACAGAACACCTACGTGTGTCGCTGTTGACTGCATTTTTCACTTGATTACATTTTTGCATCTTTTGATTAATCTGCAGGTTAATCTGTTCACTCTGGAGTATAAAGATTTGAATACCAAACAGTTCTTGAAGGCCTTTAATCATGATTAGTAGCTGGTGAGAGTCTCCTTCATTTAGGAAGGAGATTATTTGTAATGCATACTGTTCCTTTGTGTTCTTGACATACACAACTACATTCTGTACTTTTTTTTTTTTACTAAGTTCAGTACCAAAGCATACAGTGATTACTGACTGCATATCATTGTTCTTTATAAGAATTTGCAGTTTTTTCATTCAGACCTGGGAGAATGTAGCTGCTGTTTGATGCTGTTTCTCTGTTTTTGAGGCTTGCATGCTTGTGATGGGAAATGCTTCCATCTAAGGGATGACAGGGCAGTAGCTGAGAGATAGAAATCAAGTGCTGCGTTCGGATGAGGAACAGACGAGTTACGTTATTTGTAGTTTATTTTGAGTGTGGCTCGTGTTTGTGTCGTTTATTATCTATAATCATAAATTAAATGTTTTATTATATTGAAGGCCAACAATGACAATGTTTCTTAAGCCTAAAATAATTCCATAGATAATTTGAGCTGGCCCGCGACCCTGACCAACGTAAGTGGTCAGAAGATGGATGGGCACGTAATTTGAGCTGCCTTGTTAATTCTTGTTCATCGGTGACTGCCTGCATCCGAGGGTTTGATTGATGAATGCAGTGCATTGTGGGTATTGTCACTCACTCTACGGTGCCCGTCAAAGGAGGCAGACACGGATGACCAACAGGGCACCCTCACCTATGAGGAGTTCAACGTCTTCTACAAGATGATGTCTCTGCGTCGGGATCTGTACCTCTTGATGATGGCGTACAGTGACAAGAAGGAGTACCTAACAGCCGAGGAGCTGGGGAACTTCCTGCAGGTGGAGCAGAAGGTAAGACCTGGAGACGCACGGCCACAGCACGGCACCTGTGTGGGAGGGGGGGGAGACTGGTGGATCGCGGGCAGGATGACGACGCTGGAGCTGAGCCAACATCTTGTGTCCCACAGATGACCAACGTCACCTTGGAGTATTGCCTGGACATCATTGATAAGTTTGAAGTTTCTGATGACAACAAACAGAAATTCTTCCTGGGTATTGAAGGTTAGTTTCTCTCTCCCTCTGTCTGTCTCGCTCTCTATCTCTCTCTCACACTCACTTCCCTCACTGTTTGATCAAAAACCTGAATCCCTGAGTCAAATGTCCAGCTATATAAAACTGTAAGCTTGCTTCCTCACATTTGATAAGAATATCAAAAGTATGTTTTTTTATGGCTGTCATCCTTTGCTTTTGCCAAAATTCTGCTGTTTGCCTGGTTTGCAAAATTTCACAGACATTTATCTTTGTTGAAATGTGTAGTGTTTGAGATTGAAGACTCCCGGAAATTTTAGCGAGGACCCCTCTGACTTTTGAAGAACTTGAGTTCATCAGTACTCCAGGAAGTAGTTTTCAGATCAATGGCTGGCACGATGAGTGTGGTCTGGACTCACTGATGGTCTGTGTGCTTCTGCTCTGAAGCAAAAGGAGTCTGGCCTCACAGTCTCCCCTGTCCTGATGGGCCAGAGGTGTCATGTGACTGAGTGAGGAAGGGTGATGTCATTGGTGTGTGAGTCTGAACCACTATGAGTGCAGGATGAGACTGGGTGGACTGAGGTTTGGTACAACCAAACAGACGTTAGAGTCCGGTGTAGTGGTGATGATGATGATTGCTAAAGGGGCATTTATGACAATGTGTAAATGGTTGATTTTGTCATGAGTCCTATTTCAGCTGCATAGGTGGACATTCCGGGTCCAGAAAGTAAAAATCCAGACCAAGATTTAGTTTCAACCAACCAGTTGCATAAGAAGAGTCACAGTCACAGAGTACTCATATGGTTGGTAGAAATAAAATCTTGGTGTGGATTTTTACTTCCTGGCCCAACAATGCCCCCCTCTCTGAAATGCCCTGTTCCAGCTTGCGGCGGGATTAGCGAGGAGGGGGTGGGGGTGTCCACCTTGTTCTCCCATCCTGCTGTCTTTCTGTCCCTGGGCCAGTGTTCAAGTATTTAATGCTTTCCTGGGTTTGTGGGTAGATTTTCTGCCCTGACGTTGAGCATGATGGGTTTTAAAATACCCTCCAGTATCACTATGTGGGACATGCGGGGGGGGGGGGGGGATCCCCAGCTCGGGGACACAAAGCGGATTTCACGGCACTTCAGCATTTAAGCCTCGGTAATTGGACTTTGGGCAACGTTTAATGGATTGAAGCCGCGCTGACCGAGATCTGTGACAACGCCTGTCCAGCGCGCGCGTGTGTGTGCGTGTGTGTGTCTGAGAGAGAGTAGGGTGGAGAGTGTGTGGATTGAGGTTCTATTGTGTTGGGGAGGGCTGTCAGGGAGCAGCAGTGACAGCAGTGTAGTGACAAATTTCTCGGAAAGGTGCTAGTGGGCGGAGCTTCCAAGGAATAATTTGCATTTGTTTATATGTGTGTCTGAGTGTATGACGGATATCAGGACGATTAATCTATATGTAAATGAGCTTGTGTTTGTGTGAGGTTTTCCAAAAAGCTGTGGGCCTCGTGCTAATAGAGAGTGATGATGTGACACTCCCGCTGTTGCCTGTTCTCACTGAAGGACTGTGGTTCTGTTGCTGATTTGTGTATGTGTGTGTGGGTTCCCCGGCTTCTCCGGTGCTTGTTGACATCACCATGATGGTTCTCCTTGCCTCACCCACCCCTGCCAGGCTTTACCAACTTCATGCGCAGTCCAACCTGCGACATCTTCAACCCCCTGCACCACCAGGTGAACCAGGACATGGACCAGCCGCTGTGTAATTACTACGTGGCGTCGTCTCACAACACCTACCTGACTGGCGACCAGCTGTTGTCCCATTCCAAGGCTGACATGTACGCCTGGGTCCTTCAGAATGGCTGCCGCTGCGTGGAAGGTGGGCTGATCCTCGCTGCGTTCGTCTGCAGGAAAGCCTCTCGGCAGGTCACATGACGGCTTGCACTTCCTCTTTCTGCCCCATGTAGTGGATTGCTGGGACGGTCCAGACGGGGATCCCATGGTTCAGCATGGCTACACCCTGACCTCCAAGATCACGTTCAAGTCCGTCATCGAGACCATCAACAAGTATGCCTTCATCAACAACGAGTAGGTGGCCTCACCCCCTGTTTTCCTCAAATGCTCATGCTAACCCTTTGTGGCTAATTGGCTTTCAGTATCGATTCGTAGTGCAAGTATTTAGCCAAATTGGTGCTCCGGTAGGATGCACTTCACTTCCTGAAACTGCTTCTTAGACACCTTTGAACATTTTGCGGCTGGTTAATAGAATCTAGGAGAGGGGGAGGTATTTTAGCCTGGTTTGGGGTGAAGCAGAACTGGCTTTTCTTAGGATCAATACGTCATCTGTGCGAAGCTGATCTTGCACACAGGAAGTGTAAGTTTCAATTACTCTTAGAGGTGAAGTGTTGCGTGGTTGGCGAGCCTTGTTTGTGCGTAGGAGAGAGCAGGAAAGACCGTATACGCTGCAACAAGACAGAGAGGTGTGTGTTTATTTCCTTTAGGGCTGTAGCGATAAGTCGACATTGTCGGAGATGTCATCGCTGAAAATGCGTCAACATCAATATTTTAAATTGAATCATCTTTTTTTTTATTGTTTTAATAAACTAAAACTTAAATGAAAACAGACACTAAATAAAATAATTCATGAACTAAGATAAAAATGAAAACTTTAATCCGCAAAAAGTACCGCCACCCCAACATCTTTTTACCTCGTTTAACCACAGTATCTCCTCTTTTAAAAGTCGTTGCGGCCGCTGATCTGTCCCTTCAGTGCTTATCGCGTGTTTCACAAGTGCCGTGCTCCGCGACCGTGATTTATTAAGCATGAGGATGCGCCAAATTTATATACAGATTACAAATTTTTCATGATACACGCTCATTAATATTTTTTGCATGCTACTAACCAGCTTATCAAATTTTGGTTCGAAAAAATGTTCATATGGTGCCGAAAAGCTGCCGTACATTATCTAAAGCCTTGCAGTGGTTGTGTCCTTCGTTTGTTGTGGTCGAAATAAAATTAACTTGATTAAGTTGATTTTCTGAAGGAAATTTAATCATTTAGATTAATCAATAAAATAGTCGATATATTAATCTATAGAGAAATATCAGTTAGTGGCAGCTCTCATTTGTTTACTTTTAAGTCCTTCAGATCCTTAGGAACATTACACTTCTGTGAAGATATACAGATGTCTAGAATGGACCTTTTGCTGGGCTTAAAATTGAATATTTTTCTCTTTATGTCTTTCCTCTGTGGTGGCCGGAATATGCTTGATTAAATTGGATGTGTGAAATTAAGTTTGTAGGCTGGCTAACATTTGCGTGCCCCCTTTGAATTTCATGGGGACATTAGCTTTGCTCCATTAGCTTTAAAATTTCAGGGCCTTTTGGGTGTATGGAGTTGTCATTTGGATGTTATGGGCGTATCTAGCTACAGGAAAAATAACAGGTGATGTGAGTGGTGATTGTGAATGTTTCAGGTGCTCCTCATTTCTAAAAGGTCACTCCGAGACATCTTGTGTTGTTAAAATTTCATTACTCTGGAATTAAAGGAACCGTGGACCGTGGAACCCAAGCCATAGTCCTGGTGCAGAGCTGGTGAGAATGAACCACCTGCTCACCCCCACAGGTACCCCGTGATTCTGTCCTTAGAGAATCACTGTAGCATCCAGCAACAGAAGAAGATGGCCAGGTACCTGCAGGAGATCCTGGGGGACAAGCTGGACCTTGGGCCAGTGAATATCAAGGAGATGAAGCAGCTGCCTAGCCCCAACCTCCTGAAGGGAAAAATCCTCATTAAGGTACTTGTTTGGACATCTTCCTTGAAATTTAAGCCAGGCCAAGTTTGCAAGGAGCCAGATGTTCTAGGGAGCCTGCCAGGCCTGGGATCAGCCTGGGATCAGCCTGGCTCTGGAGCTGCACACGACCAGGAGGGTGTTTACTAAGGCAGGAGCAGAAAATCTGGGGTTAACAGCCTGTCAGTGTCTTGGCATGTGCTCCGTTCTTCTCTTCGATGGGTAGAAGCTTGTGGGACAGCATGTGGGATGGGGATCAAGGTGCTGGGTTCTTTGCTGAGGATTTGAGCCTCTGCTGGTTCTACAGGACCTGTTAAACTGAACAGATGGGGTGATGACACCATCCTCAGGGAGCGGTCATGTGATATACCATTAGCCCCCCCCCCCCCCCTCCAATCCCCACATGCTCTCTGGGGGACAATGACGCTCAGCTAATCTGAACAGAAGAATTAGCACCATGTCTCATGGCTACTCGGAAGGATTGTGTGCGTGCACGTGTGTGCATGCATGTGCGCCTCATGGTGGGGCACTGTGGAGATTAAATCACCCCTTCCTGACCATCGGGGCCCATGACAGCCCACGCCTTTGGTCAAAGTGCTGATGTCACTTAAACTCTCGGAACTCGAGGCAAAAGAAGCCGAATTGATTTCCTTTAATGGGCATTTATTGAGATGAAATCCTAAGCATGAATGCTGAGGAGCCAAATGACTCCTGAGTGAGTCCCTCTCTCCCGTGGAGGTTTATCGGCCGACAAAACACTCCAAGCTGAATGTTAGCACGCACTGGATTTCACATTCGGCAAGTCCCTCCTGTTTTATGGGCTTTGGAAATGTGGTTGGCAGAGAACTAAATGTCTGCCAGATAATGTGTGTGTGTGTGTGTGTGTGTGGTATTTATTACTGAAATAGACAGTAAGTCGGAGGTGGTATGTGTGGCTGTGGAGAGCCTAAGGGGTATATGACTTGGATGTCACCCCCCCCTCTCCCCCCCCAGGGCAAACGATTGCCCCCGAACCTGTCCGCGGATGCAGAGGAGGGGGAGGTGTCCGACGACGATAGCGCCGATGAGATCGAGGACGGCTTCAAGCTGAAGAGCAGTGTAAGTCTGACCTTCGCATAAGCACACACACACACACACACACACACACACACATCTGTATCTTTGTGGGGACCATCCATTCATTTCTATGGGGAAAACCCTAATCGCAACTATGACAACCTTAACCCCTACCCAGCTCTAACCTTAACTATAATTAACTAAGCAAAATATATTGTAGTTTTTTGACTGCGGTCACAGATTTTTATAAAATTGAAGCTTGCATTGTGGGGACCTGAAAAATGTCCACACAAGCTTAAACAGTTTTTACCAAAATGTGAGGACAAACTGTCCAAAATACAAACCCGCCACTAAACCCAGCCTCTGTCCTCCCCGCCTCTCTGTCTGCTGATGTCTCCCTCGTTCCTCTCCTTCTCCCGTGGTAGACGATATTTGATCAGTGGCGGAGAGGTTTATTGTCTCCGTCAGACACACTCCACCAAGGTACTTGGATAATCCCAGGCCTCCGAAATCTCCAAGTTGCTGGGTAAATTTGCTAACCCTCCCTCTCCCCCCAAGACGTTCCCTCGAATCTGGCAAGATGCGGGAAACGGAACCTCACCCCGGCCCTGTTTTCCTGCCAGGCACGTCTTCGGTGGATAATCAGATTTAAACCCCGACTATGGAGCCTGACGCCTCAGCCTGTCTGAAAGGCTGCAGGGCAAGAGTGTTTGGGGAGGGGGAGGGGTTTTAGAGCAGCAGAGCATGCTGGGAAATGCCCCTCTTCTCACGAGCCTGCTGGGATGTGCCCCGTATCCCTCAGACTGCGGTGTGTTTTGCTTTGATATTAGGCTTAAGATGACAGCATTGCTTTGCAAAGTGAAACGGCGTGCTGTTCTGTTTATGAATACAGAAAATGTGCCCTGCATATATTCAGAAAAGCATAGGCTGACTTCCACCATTTCCATTGATTTATTTAGCAGGCATTTTTATCCAACGCCATGAAAGGGGGTGTGGGGTCAGACAGTGCCTGGAGCAATAGGGGATTATGGGCCTTGCTCACGGGCCAACTGATGACATCACTCTGCTGACCCTGGGATTTGAACTGGTGGCCTTCTGATCACAGGCCCTAACCTGTGGAGCCACACACTGCCCCCAATTTTAATCTTTAGGTACATAAATGGCTGCTCATCTTTTAACTGACATGGAATCTTTGCCCCCCTCCCCCCCAATCTGTGTCCTTGCTGTGAGATTTGGGGGCCCTGGGCAGGGGCGTAGCACCAAATTGTGGGCCCTATGCACAAACAGTGCCCATGCCCCCCCCCCCCCCCAAAAAAAAAAACAGCCTAATCACACGACTTCACTGGAATTTGGTTTTATTTGTAGGATGATTAAGCAAACAAAAAAAAAAACCATTTAGACTTATCTAGAGTACATCATGTTAAGCTATGTGTAATTTCGCGCTGGTATTGAAGTTTTCCATAATCACAGTTCATTTAATGTAGGCTATTTGCTTTCACATTTGGGCTCACCTTTCTTGGGAAAAAAGTTTGCAAGCAGTTGATTTCCCTCATTTATTTTTTTGTTTCTTTCCTGCCTCTCTTCTTTTTTGAAAACCGGATTTAGCTTTCTTTGGCATCATCTTCCAGCACGGATTCAGCTGACTCAGCAGAATGACCGCTAAATTAAATGCGCCTAGTTAAAAAGCCCGGTGAAGACTAAACCATTGCAGGGGGTGAGGGTGCTTGTCCTCAGGCACAGTAAGCTAGTACACAATTCAATCCGTCAACCGATTTATTTTCCCACAAAAATTACATTTACATTAGTTAGCAACATTTATTGTGATCTTTGAATAATATTAATATTTAAAGGAAAATAAAATTCCAGATTCCTTAGGGCCGCCCCCCCCACATGGGGCCCTGGTAACTCAGTCCCCTTTTTCCCCCCGCTACGACGCCCCTGGGCCTGGGTACTTCCAGACTCCTTTTTGGCTGCAAAGGCAGAGCGTTTTCATTGTGGAAATTAGAACATCCATGAACGCTGCATCGCGTGGGCGGGGCTTAGTGCCAAAAGGTCGTCAGCGTAAGAGGCTTAGGAGAGAAAGGCGGACCTTTGCAGTCAGCGAGTGCGTGAACTTAAAAAAACAAAATGATCACAGGAGTACAGCAAGGTTTTAGATCGTTAAAGTTGGCATCGGAGTGCCAACACGCTGAGCTCGTTATCAGGTCTCTTACGTCGGGAGCCTTGATCTGGAGTGACATCCACACAGCGAGTCTTTTTTTTCTGGTTAACTGAGCACTTCATTACGCTCAAAGCTGATCATCGCCCCGCAGCTCTGTGCTATTGGCAGGTAGTCAGTCTGGGTGGTGGTGTGCGTAATCCTCAGAGGGCGCCCTCTTGTGGTCATTAATGGGGTGTGCCTGCAGCTTCTTTTCACTCTCACTGATTTAGGCTGGACTTCTGGACAAGTGTTTCCCAACCCAATCCTCCACATTTGCTCCCCCCCAGCTCCTGGAGCAGAACATGAACTGTCTGAGGGTCCCCGAGGACTGGGTTGGAAAATTGCTCTAGATGATTACCCCACAGCCCCACCCAGTATCAATTGTATAGCTCTTTGCACTGACACAGTTCAGCAGGTTCTGCTAGCAGGCTTTTGAAGAAGACGCCCCAATGACTCAGTGGACCATTTTAATCCGCAGAGCAATGGCCACAACCGGCACCAGGTGGAGTCCTTCATCAGGAAGAAGCTGGACTCTCTGATGAAGGAGTCCCAGATCGGTGACAAGGAGGACACAGACAGCTTCTCCATCCGAGCCCTCCTGCAGGCCACCCACAAAGGTCTCGACAGCAACTTCAAGCAGGTAGCTCCCCGCAGGTCCTGGCTTTTATTCCGGGCTAATCACGGTGTCCGGGAGGCTGTCAGGCGAATGTCACTGTGGTGCCGTGACAGCCACTGTCCCTTGTCCGCCTCCTGCCAGTGTTGTTGTCATTCTGGGCACGAGCCGTTTGGAGTCATTCAGTCCCCAAGGAGTGAAGCCATTAAACTCTGCATTTCTCAGACTCTGTGAAGGCTGGTCAGGGATAAAATGTGAGCAAGCGCACGCACACACACACACACACACACACACACACACACGCACATGTAAGGTATACATATCCTTATGGGGACCGCTCATTCATTTCAATGGGAAAAATGCTAACACTAACTATGACAACCTTAACCCCTAACCTGCCCTAACCATAACCATAAGTAAACAAACAAAAAAACGAGACTTTTGGCATTTTTACTTTTTTTTATTGCATTCACAGATCTTTGTGGGGACCTGAAAAATGGTCCTCGCAATGTAAAAAAAAATTTTTTTTATTACACTGTGGGGAACATTTGGTTACCAAAATATAATATAAACCTAATCCACACACACACACATACACAGAGGTTTGTATTCATATCTTCAGGGGGACCATCCATTCATTTCTATGGGAAAACCCCAAATCCCAACAATGACGACCTTAACGCCTACCCAGCCCTAACCTTAACCATAAGTAGCCAGAAAAAAATGCAGCTCTTTTTTAGTTTTATGATTGCAGCCAGGGATCTTTATAAAATTTCATTCCCCCTTGTGGGGACCAAAAAAAGGGGCCTCACAACATCAAAATGACAGGTTTTTATCACATTCTGGGGACGTTTGGTCCCCACAATGTAATATATACATGGCACACGCACACTGGTACTGGAAACTGATCACGGTGATCTCAGGTAGGCAATGGGTTATAGTGCTCAGATAATGGGATATGGTGTTTGGGGGAGCAAGGCATGGTGTTCTCCTAGGGGTAAGCACTGGCAAGTCTGGGAATTTCTGTGTAAAGATATGAGTCTGTGTTTGTCTCCCTCCTCTAGAAGGCCAATCAGAAAGAAGGCGGGAAGAGGAGCCAGAGTCGATCCTTCATTAGCAACCTGAAGCAGAAGGTATGGATATTCCAGGCTGCGCTTAGCTTAGGTGACCTCCCGGCGGGGATAACAATCAGCCTAACTTATGCCATGAGAGAGCCATCTCTCCTGTATTCATGTCACAGTTTTCGTAGAAATCAATGAATAAACCATCCAACTGTCCAGGGCTGGGGGGGGGGGGGGGGTCCACAAGGCAGGGAACAACTTAGGAAGGGGTACCAACCCATCTCAGGGCACACTCACATGTAATTTGCAAACTCCAATTCATACTGAGGTGCCACAGTGCCAACCACTGCACCGCCATGCTTCCTCAGTGGCTACTGCAGTACCACAGTGCCCACCACTGCACCGGCATGCTTCCTCAGTGGCTACTGCAGTACCACAGTGCCCACCACCGCACCGCCATGCTTCCTCAGTGGCTACTGCAGTACCACAGTGCCCACCACTGCACCGGCATGCTTCCTCAGTGGCTACTGCAGTACCACAGTGCCCACCACCGCACCGCCATGCTTCCTCAGTGGCTACTGCAGTACCACAGTGCCCACCACTGCACTGGCATGCTTCCTCAGTGGCTACTGCAGTGCCACAGTGCCCACCACCGCACCGGCATGCTTCCTCAGTGGCTACTGCGGTGCCACAGTGCCCACCACTGCACCGCCATGCTTCCTCAGTGGCTACTGCGGTGCCACAGTGCCCACCACCGCACCGGCATGCTTCCTCAGTGGCTACTGCGGATAAATAAGCCAAGCCAACACAGCCCAGCACCTCCAGTGGCTGTGGGCCTGTCCACATTCCATCAGCATCGACTTTCTGTCATATGAGTCTAGGGCTCATTTCTCGTTTCAGCTGGGTGATTATAGCTTGGTGCTGTGAAAACTCATTTCATGTGCGTCTTAGAGGCCTAAAGGGGGCGCTCTTTCTACAGAGTGTGTATCACTGCTTGTAGCTTTACTTCATGTTGTACTTGTACGTCAGGGTACATCGCCATGAATCGTCAAGACCAAACATTCCTGTTTTCTAAGCTAAATTTAGCTATTAAACAGAGCCTTTGGTTTTTATTTAGTACCGTCACACTCACAAAGCTGCGGTTACTTACACGTTTGTTTGTTTCTCCCTGCAGCGACACTCCAAATCCCGGCTTAAGTGTCAGAGTGTGGACACAGATGAAGATGGACAGCAGGACGGCCCCAATAAAGACACGGGGCAGTTCCACAGGTGAAAGCTCATTGGCCGCCTTGCTTGTCTGTCACCCCACTATTGCCCTTGATTGGTGAATCTCCCACTGGTGTCTGTCGGCTCCTTCGCCTGTAGTTGGCTCGGTCCAGCTGCTCTCCATCTGACATCTGTGTGGCGGTGGTCCGGAAATGCAGCTCCTGTCCTGATAAAGGATGAGATACCATGCAGAAGTAGGACAGGTTAGAAAAGCAGAGTAATGGACTGGGGCAGTCAGAGAGAAAAGACCTCCTGATTAACTGAGTCCAGTCTTTAAAGGATACAGTTTTATTGTAAGTGAATCATAGTGCGAAATGCTGAAATGAAGAGTCATTATTGGCCAGGCAAAGCAGAATATACGTTAAACATTTGTGTATGTCTATTATGTATTATGAATGCTCTATGAAGCTCTCATCTATAATGCATTATAAATACCTTCATAATGCATTTTAATGGCTTATACTGAACATGTATTATGAAGGTATCTATAGTATTATAGATGGGAGCGTCTTAAGGCAGTCATAATAGATAATAAACATAGCTATAATGTGTCATGCCTTTCTACAGTAGTTATAGCCGTATTTATAATGCTTTATGAGTGCATTATAATGCATTATGAAGGTATCTACAATGCATTGTGATGACTGCTTTAAGTAAAGTGTTACCAACATTTGTTTATTTGACAAATTTGGAATATGCATACAAATACACAGTAGCTGTTAAAATGCATAATTAAGATGCATATATTTGAAACACTGTCCTCACTGTCAATCATTATAATGGATAATTCAAGCAAATAGTGTGGATGATACCAATTAATTTCCCATTTGGCACAGGAATCTTTTCCTGATGTCTCCATGCACTTCCACACTTAAACTCGCCT
Organism: Paramormyrops kingsleyae; assembly: GCF_048594095.1. NCBI lineage: Eukaryota > Metazoa > Chordata > Actinopteri > Osteoglossiformes > Mormyridae > Paramormyrops > Paramormyrops kingsleyae. The sequence goes on from NC_132813.1 coordinate 3,321,176, forward strand.
TTAGTTCAAGGCCGAAGGTCTCCTGCAGAGCTTTGACGTGCTCTAGCCGCTCACAGCCCAAACGCCTTTTCACGGCCAATCAATACGTGCGAAAAGTCAAGTGAAAATCCACCACTGCACTGAAAGACTGTGAGACACAGATGTGTCTGTGAGGGGGCACATTCCCTCTGTGAGCAGCTCCTGCTCTATAAATAAGTCTTTTCTCTCCCCGTCACTCTGTCGTTCCACTTAATTCGAGTTGTTTATTTTTTTTTCCTCACACTGGACACTTAGAACTTAATTTACTCGGGGGAGGAGGGACGTTGTGAGTTTCTCGGTGCATATTGCGGGGGCTGAGATGATGACACATCAGCAGAGGGTTTCAGTCTGAATGTCCTCTGCCTGTAATTGGGTTTATCTTCATCTCATTGCTCTCATGTTGATGTTGCATTGCAGTTCTGCTGGCCCCCGCTCAGAGGTAAAGTTTTCTCTGTCGAGAGGGGGAGCTGGGAGATCATTTCTGAATTTCGGCTTAAGTTTTGAGGCAGAGGTTTTTATAGGAAGCTGTCAGGCATCCCACATGTTGGAGCAGACTCGAGGCTTCCGTGCTGAAAACCCACCCCCGGCTCACCGCCTTCTGTTCTCATGGACGAATAAGCAAAGCAGACTCCAGACTCAATATAAATGTGCAGAATAGCAGCCTATTGCATCACCTGCAAAATATGTTCATATCTCAGAGTTGCAGAGTCCGTTCCTTCCTATGGGCAAAACCCTATTTCCAACAATGACAACCTTAACCCCTATATCCAGCCCTAACCGTAACCATAAGTAGCCAAACAAAATACAAGACTTTTGGCATTTTTAGTTTTTTGATTGCAGTCACAGACTTTTATTTAGTTAAGTGTCCCCTTGTCAGGGCCAAAAAATATTGTCCTCACAACGTCAAAGTAACATGTTTTTACCACATTGTGAGGACATTTGGTCCCCACAACGTAATATGTACATGACACACACACACACATTCTTTCAAACATCTGTCTGATGTGACTATGATGTAAAGCGATCCAGATGTCTGGGGGGGGGGGCAGTGGCACACTCTCATTGTCCCTTCACAGCCACAGCCAGCACGTAACCCCTTCAATTTCACTCTGGTGTAACAGGAGGAGAAGGAAGACCATGAAACTGACCAGAGATCTCTCTACCTTGGTGGTGTTCACCAACTCCATCATTGCTCAGGAGAGCCTGGAAGAAAGTAAGCATATGTAAGGGGGGCGATGAGGCGTCGTGCCTCTGTGCCGGGGCTAAGCAAAGCCCCCCAACGGGGCGTCGGGCGGAGCAGAGGCGGCGGAGCGGCGGAGACGTGCTCGGTGTGAGGACAAGGAGGAACAAACACAGCTCACCTTGCGAGCTTTCAGCCTGTTACTGACAAGCTTGAGTTCTCCCAGACTCGGAGCGGAACAATACAGGCTGTTCCCTCCATCCTGATGTTTGTGCCCTTTGTGCGTGCGTGTGAGTGTGCGTGCGCGTGCGTGCATGCGTGTGTGCGTGTGTATGTACATTTACAGGTTACATAACAAGGTTTGTTTGTGCTGCTTGTTTCTGTAGCACATTACCAAACACTGCTAACGTGGATGGGTTCCCGGCCTGTGCTCCCGCTGGCCGCTGTGTCCCCCCCCCCCCCCCCATCTGTACTCCAGGCACCCCCGGTGACGTGCTGTCCTTCAGTGAGACGCAGGCCCAGCATCTCGTCCACCAGCAGGCTGAGCGCTTTGTCCGCTTCAACCAGCAACAGCTGTCGCGTATCTACCCCTCCGCATACCGCATTGACTCGAGCAACTTTAACCCGCAGACCTACTGGAACATGGGCTGTCACCTGGGTGAGGAACTAGCCTGCCACACACACATATATAGGTACCATATGGATTCAAGTGGAGTTTTCCAGAGGTTCATATGAGAAACAAAGGCCTGCAGCCTGCAGAGATGTGGCAGACAGCTAAGCCTTCTGTCGTGACTGGTTTGATATTCTGGATCTTTTTATTTATGCCTGTTTGTGCTGGATCTGCACGATTCCCCAGTGGCTCTCAACTACCAGACAGAGGGCCGTATGATGCAGCTGAACCGGGCGAAGTTCCAGGTGAATGGGGACAGCGGCTACGTCCTCAAGCCTCCCCCCATGTGTAAAGGTACTTTCTGATTCCCTCTGGGCCACTTTTTGCACAGAGTAAAGCCATCTGGCCCAAAAGACCCAGCACATGTACATCTGTGCTGCTGAGACCAAAACCTGGTGCTGTAACACAGACCCCTGGGCACATCCATCCTGTCCTGCAGGTTTATCTGATATCTCCTTCTCTCCTCCAGGGTCTTTTAACCCCTTCAGCAGTGACCCTCTCCCAGCTTATCCCAAAAAGCAGCTCGTTCTCAAGATCATCAGTGGGCAGCAGTTACCCAAACCACCAGACTCCATGCTCGGGGACCGGGGAGAGGTGAGGGTGGCTCCAAACACACCTCAAGGCGACGGCGTCCTGTCTGTGTGTGGAGAAACACCACAGGATCTTTGTTTTCGTCTCCGGTTTTGTATTCGCTGCGTGTGATGTGGATAATCTCCATCCAGTGTTTAGAAAACCTCTCTTGATAAACGGCCTGTCATCCTCAGATCATTGATCCGTTTGTTGAGGTGGAAATCATAGGGCTGCCTATCGACTGCTGCAAGGAGCAGACCAGGGTGGTGGACGACAACGGTAAGGGCATCATTCCGGTCATTAATCCTTCATCTCCGTTAAGCCCCTACATTTTACTGGTCTGACGTTATGGTTTTCTGGGTGACGGTATCTTGTAGGTTTTAACCCCGTCTGGGAGGAGACACTGTCCTTCACGCTGCACATGGCTGAACTGACCCTGGTCCGCTTCCTCGTGTGGGACCACGATCCGATCGGGAGAGACTTTGTGGGCCAGAGGACGGTGGCCTTCAGCAGCCTGATGCCAGGTCAGTGTGGGGTCCGGTCCCCCCGTCCGTCCTGGATCAGCGGACCTGAGAAACGGTCACATTAGCACACTCAGTCGTGCGAAGCAGCCAGCTCCGCGGAGGTGCCTCCCCCTCCTGACGCGGCTGACTCATGCCTCGCACGTCAGAGATGTTGTGAATGACCGGGACGGACCTCCCGCCGGGAGGTTGTCTGCGCCGCCGTGAAGCTGCTGTGTGCCTCCTTCCGCAGAGCTGTTTCTCTGGCACTTGCTCAGCTGATGGCTGTGCTCCCAGTCCAGTCAGTGAACCAGCCATTGAGAAGCTGCAGGCAAACCCCGGTCTGTCCCATGGATATCCGGAGGGACAAACACATCTAACAGCAAGAGTACAATTGTACTATCAGTACAATAATAACAGTCATGATGTATTTTTGTAGGATTAATACTTATTTGTATTACATTATGTCTCCCAGGACGATTACAACTGTGTCATCATTTCTGCGTTTCTTGTAACAGTCATCACAGGTTTATCTAGGATTAGTAATCTTTTATATCACATTATCACTGTCACACACTCACTGCTGCTCTCTGCCCCAGGTTACCGGCACGTCTATCTGGAGGGTCTAACCGAAGCCTCGATCTTCATCCATGTCGCCATCCATGACATCTTCGGGAAGGTATGTGACCCTTCCGGTTTTAGCCCGCTCCAGTCCAAGAGTCCAAATGGTCAGTATTATACAGAAAGGCTGCAGGTCATCCTGATTATGATTCATCCAATCAGGCGCTGCGATTTTGCAGTAATCTCAGTCCTATACAGGAGGCTCAATGGCCATTATATATAGCTGAGTTATATTTGCATAAAGAGGGTGTTTGTCTGAAATCCCATGTGATATTCAGAGATCTGACCGTAGGGTTTCCCTCTTCAAATGCTTTCCCTTTCAGTGGAGTCCCTTAATCCTCAATCCCAGCTATACCATCCTGCATTTTCTGGGAGCTAACAAGGTATTCTGGGTAATTCTGCTGGCTGCATGACAGCTGCATGCGCGCTGTGCTCCTGTGGATGTGCTGTCCAGTCCTGGCTCTACTTCTCTTTCTCTCATACTGGGCTTCCTTCCATTGGCTGATATTCCTCATCATTGCTCCTGTAAGGGTTTTGGATATAGGCAGTGAGAAGGGAGCACAATAGCGCCACCTCCAGGCTATGCATGGCTACACAGTTATGCTTCATTACATGGTGAATCCCACGGAGTGAATGTACAGCCATCAGCTTGGGACGCATTATGTGATTGTGTTTGAGGGTTGGGGGGGGGGGGGGGGGCTCGCTGTCCCAGTGTTGTCTTCCCAAATGCTGCCATATCGCTGCCGGGGTGGGGCTCTTCTTTTACTTTTAGGTCTGTTTCACGCCCCCCCCTGTCTGCCCCCCAGGGCCGACAGTTGCGGGGAATCAAGGGTCTGTTTAGCCGGACCTCCAGGAGCTGTGTGGACACTCCCCTGGTGGGCCCCCCCCTGTGCAAGCGCTCTATCAGCCAGCAGCTGCTGCGGCGCACAGCGAGTGCCCCCGCCAAAGGCCGTAGGAAGACCAAGCGGCCACCAGCACCGCCGACCGAGGGCGAGGATGGGGAGGGTGGGGCCCCACCCCCCTCGTGTCCGCTTCTACCCCGCCCCGCCTCTATGCCCCTGGATAAGCTGCTCCAGGACACCCTGACCCTGTCCTCCCCCAGGCAGGACGCCCACGAGGCAGGATCCAACCCTCCGGCAGGTGAGGCCTCCAAACCACCCCCACGCATCACGATTGGATCAACCAATGATCACGGGGTCAAGGTGTTTGTATCTTGGTTATCTGTCAGCTGTTGTGAGTGTTACAGGGGGCTAAATAATTAACATAATTAAAATATTCACCCTATAGAACCTGGTTATATTAACAGAATTATTTAATCTTCTTACGTATATGAGTGTAATTTACTGCAGTCGTATTCTGTGTGTCTTGGTACATTATAATGTGCTACGGTAGTAAATTTGACAGATTCCCATCCACTGTTTTTATGTACTGTGTGTTCCTACTTCCACTGTTTCAGACTGAAGCTTTGGCATCACTGGTAACTTGCGCTTTTGTTTGTTCTGTTTTTATCGTTGCACTCCTCTGTAGTAGAGTACTGACTAGGAGCCCCAGCAGGTAATTCCCGAGGATTACTGAGGGCACCTCATCCACAGAGATGTTTTAAATGTTACCCCATCTCACTGATACCATTTAAAGAGATGCATTGTGTAAACGCTGTCTGGCTCTGTTCATCTTGTCATTTCCCCCCGATGTGTTAATGGAGGTTCCCTACAGCATAGCTTCATTGACCACCCCCACAGTTGTGCTTGGTGGTACATTCCATCTGTCTCAGTGTCAGAATAGAGCATCTCATCTGTGAACCTACAGACACCGCTGACCTCTCCAACTCTGTCCACAGAAACGACCTCTGTCCTGAGGCCTCGCTCCTCCTCCTTGAACCTCCTTCTGGAGACCCCATCTTCTTATATGGCCCGACCCAAAAGCCCTCCGCATGTAGGAGGGGAAGTCAACCCAGCTGTCAGAGGTCCCCACATGGACAGACTCTACGACCTCTCTCTGGGTGGCGAGCAGGACCGCCTGACTGATACCGCAGAACCTACTCAGCACAGAATTGGCCAGAACCAACCCAACACTGGGCAGACAGTGGAGGAGGATCATTTACGGGGAGAGACCGTGTGTGGTCAGGAAGGCGTGACAACCGAAACGCTGGAGTCCAGTGCTGGGCCTGTGAACCGGGTCAATCTGCTGAGTGACTCGTCCTTGCAGGACAGCACATTATCACGCCTTATAGATGCTGTGTCCCTGGGCAACGACACCTGTGGGTCCATATCGGCGCTTATCGGGCAGTTTGATGTCACTGCAGAGCTGAGCAGTGTGGCCCTGCGGTCTAGCGACCATGATGCCTCCCAGACGCCGTGCCGAACCTCGGCCTGCGACTCCTGCCAATCCAGTGGCCCGTCGAATGCAGTGCTCTTCTCCAGCCCGGAGACCACCGACCTCACCATCTACACGATACTCAACGAGGAGGTGCTGTCGCCCATCTCTGAGTTTAGCCCTGGGGAGAACACGGTCCGGAGCCTCCAGATGGGGTCTGAGGAGAGCACTCCTGTGGCCAGCCCAGCCCCCTCACCCGTAAAGCCTCTTCTTACCCACAAGCCCCTCTTCTCGAGGAAGCAGGCCCCCTACAGCAGAGCCCCGGAGGTCCCATGCGGGCAAAACCCCTGTTTTCGTCCCATTGCTGTGCGGGAGGAGGTGACTTGGGGAAGTCATGGTGGATCGTTCCACAGCGCTGCCTCGGACCGCTTCCTGCTCTGCCAGGACTCAGCTGGCAGCAGCTTGATGGAGATCGAGATCAACGTTGACGAGGATCCGCTGGACGTCACGCTGACCCCCTCCAGCCTCACCCATCAGTTAGCTGGGCCTCGCCCCCCCTCAACTTGCGGACCTTTGAACCACAGCCCCCTTCATCATATCCCAGGCAACTTTCCCCTCTCCAGTACCAGGACTGACCCCCACCGTAGCCCCAGTAGCTGGATCCATGGGCCAACGCCTTGGCGGCCCAGTCATCAGTCCAGGTGTGGGCATCAGATGGGTGACAAGCATCTACCTGCCCAGGGGACCATTGGGCACCACAGCGGGCACGCCTCCTCTGGCTCCCGGCCATTTCCTCTAAGAATCAATTCTACCATGGACCAGGCGGCTAGCAGGTCATCCAGTGACTGGCCACCAGGCTCCAGGATGGAAAATGGCCACTTCCTGCAACAGGGCCACCCAGCTATCGGTACCGTCGTCACGTCCCTGTCCCCGAGCCCTGGCCCCTGCAAGTCCAAGAGCCTGGGCGATCTCACGTCTGAGGACATCTCCTGCAACTTCGAGAGCAAGTACAAGTTCATCAACCGCAGCTTCATGGCGGCCAGAGCTCAGAGCGGCAGGCAGGCGTCTGGCCCGGCCAGATGTCCAGCGCCAGCTGACCCTCTTACAGAGCAGCTGCGCCGACTGGTGTCGCTGGACCAGGACGAGCACTCCCAAAACCCAGATTTGCTCACCGCCTCCCCCTTGCACCCCCTCTCCCGTAAGCTGTCGTCTCGCAGCCAAAGCCGGGTCCGGCACATTGCCAGTCGCGCCCGCGAACGCCAGCAAGAAGCACTGAAGCCTCGGCCCACCAGCGCCTCCTACAGCACGACTGGGGTAGTGCTCCGCAGCAAGCCTGCCAACCACAACCCCCCCGCTTGCCGCCACTCCACCGGCTCATACATCGCTGGGTACCTGGAGCACTCTGAGGGCCGGGGGCTTCCGGAAGGTTCCTGCACCAAGTCCTTCTACGCCAATGGAGACCAGCGCTGCCATGGTGACGCCAGCATCCCTGTGGACTGGTGTCAGCCATCAGAACCTGAGGTCTACTTCCTGCTTAGACTGTAGATGTACTTCCTGTTCTACCCTGAAGCACGAACGAGGAGTCCCCTGTGTTCTGTTGACTGAGGTCTGAAGTCTTCCCGTGTCTCTGTGCTGCACTGTATGTACAAATGAATCTTGTAATAATTAAATTATGGATAATAGATTATAAAATATGTGTGTAGGAACCTGCATGAGATGGTGGGTGGAACCAGCATGACTGCGCTCCATCCCATGGCTGTGTTGCTGGGCACAAGGCCTCCTGCTGGCTTAACACCCTGTGGAGTGAGAGCGTGGCGTGTCTTCCCCCTCCTGAATTTAACGTGGTTCACGTGTGTTTTGTTTCAATCTGTATTTTTATAATTGCTTTCATATCACAGATGATGCAGCTTTTGGGGGGGGGGGGGGGGGGTGTGTGCATGAATTTGGAGCGAGGAAGGTTTTCTTTTCTGTGAGTAAAACTCTGTACAGGCCTCAGAAATGGCTCTTCTGAACTCCCGACTGATGCAATAAAACTCTGGAATATGATGGAAGCAGAGAGGGCCCAGTGTGTCTGTGTGCCTCCCAGCGCCGGCAGGCGGCGGCCTCTAGGGGGCACCCCTCAGCGCACTCCCACCAGCCGCCACACTCTGATTAGGATGTCGTCCTCGCATCAGTGTTAAGCAGTGGGGTCTTGATCAAATGCCCTCATTTAAACACATTTATTCGTGCCCCTCAAGAAAATGATGGAAAAAATGAGCGCTCAGCGAATGATGAATTATTCATATCCTTTATTTAACAGTGTGACAGCTCAGACTATTAACATAAATCAACAAATCAGCTCCGGAGTATAATAATAACAGGCAAAATAATGATACAGCCATTAATTATGAGCAAAAACAAAAACAGCAGCCGAGTCATGCTTATTATGAGTATTCTGTCAGCAGTTCTGTTCGGGGTGTTTACCGCGTCTGCTGTGGCGTATCCCAGAATTCTGCACAGCCCTCTGTCCCCGTCTTGAGCAGACATCATCATAGGCCGTTTGCGCGGTACTTTCTGTACACTTACCTAGGAAATTGGGTGTAATTACAGGAGAAATGTGGCTCAGTGGGAGATGGTGCACCTGTGTCCCTGGCGGCCCCCTCCCTCACTGTCTCTACCCCCCTGCCCCCTTTCTCTGCCTGCACCAAGCTTTGCCGTTTCATTCTTAAATTCTTGATCAGCCTTTCCCCTATTTTCTTTATAATTATAAACACACATTTGCAGTACACATCTGCACGAGCTCACCCAGTCGTAAAATGAATAAACGGCAGGAAGATTACTTCTGATTTGGGGGCCCGGGGGGTGGTGAGCCCAGGCCTGTCCACGCGGTTGTTTACTCCTGACTTGTGGCCCCCAGCGGGGCCCATTCCCGATGATAAGGGACGGTGGCGAGACCTGCAGGGCCACCAGACGGGCGGCCATGTCCCGCTCGCTCTCTGGCTGTTGCCCGCGGCGCTGCTCCCGGTCCCGAAGGCGTGGACGGCGGTAACCTGCTCACGGTACGAAGCCCTGGGCGACCAGGACAGATATGACCTGTCCCAGGATGCGGACATTGTCCTGGGGGGGGGCTCTTCCCCCTCTACAACCAGCCCATCCTGCAGGACGTCGAGTTCACTCAGCTTCCCAAGGTGCAGAACTGTGTCAGGTGAGTCCTGCCTTCCCTCGACGCCTCCTGCTGGTCACCGAGGGGATCTCTCCCATTTCACTTGCCCCCCTTTCCTTCTGGCCCATCATTAGCCTGCTGTTAGCTTGTTTCTCTTGTGCTGTATTTTGACTGGTCCAGCTTCCAGACCATGACCCTCGCCATGACCTTCGCTGTGGAGCAGATTGACAGAGACCCCAGGCTGTTGCCAGGCATTAAGCTGGGATCCTGGATTCCAAGCACCCCTGGGCCTTGGGCGGGGGCCTGTCCCTTGCCAGTGGGTGGGGCTTTAACTGCAGTGCCGCTGGATCTGTCCCGGTCATCATCGGAGATTCCTCTTCCACCCCGGACCCTGGGACCACTCGATGTCTCACTGGTAAGCCTGTGGCCCAGCAGGCTTGGATGCTGCGCCTGTGATCGGGTCAGCAGTCCCAATCCCAAGCTCAGCAGAGTGATTATACCACTAACCTCCTGAGCATGGCTCTTACCCTGTCTGAGCCTGCTTTCAAAGGGTAAGATGAAATTAGATGAGTTCATCTAATTTAATTTCACTTCAGGTAATAGTGTCTGCTAAATAAATACATGTTTAATTAAGGGTAATTATGTCTGTTGAAATGTATGAGGTTGCATCTAATTCTAAGCGGGAATCATGGGGTTTTCTGGGAAAAAAAATCATCTTCAACCTGTTCAGTCTCAGGTTCGGTATGAGCGTGTTTTTTGTCACACCGGGTTTCTGTCTCATTGTGTCCCATTCAGGTCTGCTAACCGGCGGGAGCATCCCAATTTCTTCCGGACCATCCCCAGCGGTTTCTACCAGTTGTGGACGTCACTTCGGCTGGACCTGGGTCGGCGCCGTCGCCGTTAACAATGACTACGGATTGCTGGGCATCCTGGTGTTTGCCGAGGAGGTGCAGGCTGTCGGCGTGTGCCTGGCGTTCTTCGAGACGTTCTCGCAGGAGACGTTGCTTGCCGACATGCCCCGGCTGGTGAGAGCCGTCCAGGAGTCCTCTGCCCGGGTCGTCCTGGTGTCGGCCTGGTATACGGACTGGTGCTGGCTGAGCTGGCCCGCCGTAACGTGACAGCGAAGCCTGGAGCACCATTGGCAGCCTGCTCCCGGCGACCTGGCAGCGCCGTCCTAGAGTCTCTGTGCACCCCGGAGAATGGCGGAGCAGCCCTCAAATCGCTGCCCCCTTGTGGGGGAACGGAGACGCTGCAGAATGTTCAGAACACCACTTTCGTGGGCACCTCCCAGTTGCGAATCACATACCTTGCCGTATACGCGGTGGCACACGCCCTACCTAACCTGCTTGCCTGCACCCAGGATAGCGCCCCCTATGGGACTCCATGCTGCAACCCTAGTTACAAAGTCAAGCCCAAGCAGGTATGTAAATGCTATCTGTGTTAATGGCTTACTTGGCATGTGCTTTTGTGTCTTTTGGGTATTGCAGTCTGTCGCTCCTGTTGGGCGGCGCCAGTCTCTAAACTTCTGCTTCCCCCTTCAGCTGGTGCAGCACCTGAGCAAAGTGCACTTCACCACAGCTGGGGAGGGAGTTCTACTTTGAGGGTGGAGACATCGTTAACTGGCAGGCAGGGCCCGACGGGCTGCTGTGGTACATGCCGGCGACTCGGCCATCGTGTGGCCCGACGGGCACATGGCGGTGAGTAGGACCGGGTGTGATGCTGCTGGACACTTCAGCGATACGCTTCCTGTCTGTCTTCATGCAGCAGTGTGGAGGGGGGGTATGTGGCGTGTGCTGACCAGCACTGTGTCCCAGGCAGGTTCCTCCGCTCGCGATGCACGGAGGAGTGTCCCTCCAGGACGCGGAAGGCTGCTACTAAAGGCCAGCCCCTCTGCTGCTTCGTCTGCCTGCCCGCTCCTCCCAACGCTGGGAAGTGGTTCAGGCCAGCCCAACAGAGGGGCAGCGTCTTTTTCCTCACCTGCGTCCAAGTGGCGATTTGTACCACCTGGATCTCCTTCAGGCCCCCCCAGCCTCACCGCAACACGGGACTCCAGGGCTCCAAGCTGGTTCTGGAGCGTGACATCGGGTCGGCCCTGGGCTTCAGCCTCATCCTGGGCTACATCGGCCTGCTGGCCGCCGTCTGCTTCCTGCTGGCCTTCCTGGCCAGGAAGCTGCCCGATAACTTCAATGAAGCCAAGTTCATCACCTTCAGCATGCTCATCTTCTGCGCCGTCTGGGTGGCCTTCGTGCCTGCCTACGTCAGCTCGCCGGGGAAGTACGCGGTCGCCGTGGAGATATTCCCCATCCTAGCCTCCAGCTCCGGCCTCTTGCTGTCTATTTTTGCCCCAAAATGTTATATAATTATACTGAAGCCAGAAAACAACACCAAGAAATTTTTCATGGGAAGAACCTGATGTGATTTCAAAAGGAAATGTGAGACTGTTACACTGTTATACAGCCTGTGCTGTGAGTTCATCTTGACTGTCGTCATTATCTTCATTATTGTGATTAAAAGTGAATTAATTGCTTTCTTTTCTTCCCTTTTAGGCATTTATATAAACACTGAATAATTGTGTATTTATAAAGTTCCGTTAATTCCATTAAGGAGTGTGTAATAGCATTCTGTAATTTAATTTCATTTAATTTAATTTAATTTCATTTAATTTGTTTCTAAGTAGCTTTGGGTAATATGAATGAGTAATCCAATAGTGACTTTGAAATCAAAATGTTTTATTAGAGAAAATCTATGACTGATTCATTCACATTTTTGGGTCTTTGGGGGAGGTAAAATTCAGATATATAAAACATATTGTTCTGTGGCAGAAATATAATGCAAATTAAATATGTCATTAAAATACAATCAATATGTAATTAAAATATAATTGAAGTGAAAGCTGTGTGTCTCTAATTTTCTTCTAAATAATTAGTGCGCAATCACAGTCACTCCACAGGTATGAAATAGTGTTCGTGTAAATGTGTGTGTGTGTGTGTGTGTGTGTGTGGGGGGGGGGGGGGTTGTCTGGGAGGGTGCGGCATGTGGCTCTTTGGGTTGGGACTCAAATGGGTTGCCTGTGATTGGAAGGTCACCAGTCACTGGGGCCAGCAGACTGATGTCACCAATGGGCCCTTAGCCCCCATTCTCTCCAGGGACGCTGCACGCTGGCTGACCCTGTACTGTGACCCCCAGTACTGTGACCCTCACTTGTTTGTGTGTCTCATGGAGAGCAAGATGAGATCACTGAAAAGACAATTTCCTCACAGAGCTGAATAAATATCACTATACTATAAACACTAGGCTTTCCCATTGCTAATACAGGGAGATGATGAAACAGTGTGAAGATGCAGAGAGCGATGGTGAGGCTGACTGGTGAAATGGCAATGCAGCTTCAGCAGACTGACACACTCTGAAGCCTTTTGTTTGTATTCTAACTAGCAGGAGCTCAGATTCACAAACGCGGTTTGCTGTGTGGGGTTCTCTGTCATTTTTCTCTGCCATTTCTGTGACTCGACACAACGCCAGAAACGAGGGCGCGGGAGCCGTATCAGTCGGGGCACGAGATCCCGGCTAGTGGCACGATGTAGGCCAAGGGGACGGCAAGCCCCCCCCACCCCCACCACCAACCCCCACCCCCACCCCCACCCCACACAATGCAAAGGAGACAAGGTGACCTCATGTCATAGGAATGCCATCAGTGCATTTATTTAGGAGTAATCACTGACTGACATTTTGAACATGTTCCTAAAACAATAATAAAAACAATAACAAAATGACAATAATAATAATTAGGCACAAGGGGCTCATGAGCAATTGGGCTACTATGGCCCACAGAATAATGTATCTAAAGATCATAATGTCTGCGGAATATCTGAGAATTTGGGCAGCTTGTCTACTTCTTGTGAGGAGCTCGACTCATCATGGCTTTCTTGGTGTTCTCCTCAGGATGAAGCAGGATGATGTAGCACTTTGGCATGAATATGGCCACTAAGAGGCCAAAGCTGGAGGCCAGGATGGCGAAGACCTCCACAGCGTCTGAGTACTTCCCCGGCGAGCTGACGTAGGCGGGCACGAAGGTGATCCAGACGGCGCAGAAGATGATCATGCTGAAGGTGATGAATTTGGCCTCGTTGAAGTTGTCGGGCAGCTTCCTGGCCAGGAAGGCCAGCAGGAAGCAGACGGCGGCTAGAAGACCGATGTAGCCCAGGACGCAGCCAAAGCCCGACACTGAACCCACGGCACACTCGAAGATGATCCGGGAGTTCTGGTACCGCGTGTTTTTGAAAGGTACTGGGGGAGTGGTGATGAGCCACGCCATGCAGATGGTTGCCTGGACAGCAGTGCAGATCACCACAGTCCCTCTCTGCTGTGCTGCTCCAAACCACTTCATGAGGTCGCCGCCCGGCAGCGTGGCGCGAAACGCCATGACCACTACGATGGTCTTGACCAGGATGCAGGAGATGCAGAGGGCGAAGGCCAGGCCGAAGACCACGTGGCGCAGTTGGCAGGTCCAGTCCTGCGGCCGGCCGATGAAGAGCAGGGCGCAGAGGAAGCAGAGCGCCAGCGACGCCAGCAGCAGGAAGCTCAGCTCCGAGTTGTTGGCGCGCACTACAGGCGTGTGACGGTGCCGAGCGAATACAGAGAGCACGGCCATGCACACGCACGCCCCCAGCAGCGAGGCGGCGGTCAGGCACACCCCCAGGGGCTCCCCGAAGGACAGGAACTCGATGGGCTTCGGCAGACAGCGGTCTCGCTCTCTGTTGGACCAGAAGTCCGAAGGACACCTGAAGCACTCGCTGGAGTCTGGAAGGGAGACAGAGTGCAGGAGTTACAGGAGTTACAGCAGGAGAAGGAGGTGCACAACTGCCATCTCTCATTATCAGGAAGTAAACTGAAGTTACTTAATCACCAGATCTTGTCATCTGCAAGTCACAAAAACCCAATTATTTATTAATTGTACAAATTGTAATGAAAATGTTGAATAGAGGGACTGTGGAACGTATGGAGTGGGAAACTTTAGCTTATAAGTGTTGTGCTATTTGCTGATTTCATGTCTCTCTGTCCTGGTGCTCTCTGGTATGCTAGTTTTTCTTCTGACCTGTGGTGTTGCTGATCTCGCCGTCTGCGCAGGGCAGGCAGTCGAAGCAGCAGACTGGTTCACCCTTCCTGATGGCTAACCTTGTCCCTGGGGGGCAAGATTCACTGCAGACCGATCTTGGTGCCTGGAGGAATGGGGAGAACGACAGAGACTGACAGCATGAGAGAAAGTCTGGCTTTTGATGGCAATTGTGCAGGTGATGGTGGTGAAGGGGGGGGGGGGGGGGGGACTGCGTCCACTGGGTCCATGAAACCATCTGTCTTTTGTTGTCCTGTATCTTTCATTTGCTGAACTGAGATTATTATCTGAACTGGGAACCACCATGCCTTCCAGAATTGGCTTGTAATGTGAATTTCCTCCTTGTTACCTTGGTAACTGCCCCAGTACAGGCACAATGGGACAGGCCGTGAACACATTAGGCCTTCATTTACGGCTCAGCTCGTCACTAGGGCTCACAACAGCTCATAATAAATTCACAATAAATTAAACACTTCATTCTCATAAACAGAAGAAACAAATCTGGCAAACACAGTAATTATACACAGAGAGTGAATCCCAAATCAGAAGGTAACTCTGCTGTTGTCTGCGTCAGGGGGGTGAACTCACCGTGTTCATTTCAAAATTCCAAAAGATTTTGTCCTCGGCCAGCCTGAGCGTCTGGCCCTCAGGGGAGGACTCGTCAAAGACACCGACGGTGACAAGCTTAATGGCCCCATCAGGACCCTTTTGCCAGTTCATCACGTCGTAGATGGCCAGGGCGTCTCCATTCTCGTCAAATGAGACTCTGTCCCCAAAGCGTGTGGTGAAGTTCACCCTCTCCAAATAGTACGCCAGCTGCAGAAGTGGCCAATGATTAGAGAATCCCATTAGCATCTCAGACAGGCAAGAAAACTTTCAAAACGTATCATTCATCCAATATAGGATGAGAACTTCAAAGGGGAGTGTGAGCATCTCAGAGTGCAATCGTGTGAATCTGTAATCTCTTTCACAGATTGCACGTGTGTGAGTGTGTAATATCCTTCACAGAGGGCACGTGTGTGAATCTGTAATATCCTTCACAGAATGCACGTGTGAATCTGTAATATCCTTCACAGAGTGCATGTGTGAATCTGTAATCTCCTTCACAGAGTGCACGTGTGTGAATCTATATATTCCTTCACAGAGTGCAGGAGTGTGAATCTATAGCCTTCTGCAGCCTGCCTACCTGCCAGGGCTGTAAAGTGTTCAGCTGAGCGCAGGCATGTCCTGCAAAGGGCCCCCTCCCCGGCTCGCAGCGCAGCAGGTCGTGTAGCGCGTGCGCTAGTGCATACACGGCTTTGTACACATTGTACGGCGCCCTGAGGTCTGACACGTCACTGTACGCCGTTTCTATGCTCGCCAGGTCCTCCTGTCCCGTGCAGACGCGCCCGCCGGCCACTCTGCTTCGCTCGAACCTGCAACTGAACACCTCCTCCCAGAACATGTCCACCATGTTGTTGTCTGGGGTGCCATCAGGATGGAGGCGGAGCAGGAAGTCGCGGAGCCCCGGGATCTCACCACGGCGGATGGCGATGCCCAGTGTCCCGCCCAGGAAGGGCAGCAGTTGTGGGGTGTGGAAGACGGGCGAGGTGGCCCAGGCCTCGCTGGCGATCCACTGGCGCCCCGTCACCCGCTGCACGACCAGCTCCTCGGCTAGTGGCAGCAAGTAGGCCTCCGTGGAGAAGACCACGATCACACGTGCCGTGGACTGCAACACAACCGCCACAATCCGCTTCACCTCGACCCGGCTGTTGTCCCGTGGCAGAGTCTCATGGAACGCCACACAGCCAAAGCGGGCCACTTCCTCACGGAAAGCCCGGGCTGCATACAGCCCATAGTCGTCATCGCTGACCACCAGGCCTACCCAGGTCCAGTTATACCTCTGCAGGATCTGCACCATGGCTCTGACCTGGAAGGCGTCGCTGGGGATGGTCCTGAAGAAGGATGGGTACTCCCTCCTGTTGCTTAGACACGAGCAGGTTGCGAAATAACTCACCTGGAGGGGTAGGAATAAATCAGAGCCTGACAAAAACATATCATACAGAGGAAGAAGAAGAGAACCAAGTCAAGCATGTTGTGAACAGCATTAGGGTTCAACTAGGATCACAATGGTGCTTATTCTGGATGGCGAAGCGTAAAAAAAGCAGAAACATGGCAGAGGCGCAGAGCCAGGGCCACAACCCTGGAGACATGGAATTATTTTTATGGGCAAATCAAAGACGTCCCCGGCCGAATCTTTCTGGCTTTTGTTCAGACTGAGCGCTGCTAATTACCGCCATCTCATCAAAGACTCGGCAGCATTTGACAGGGGAGTTAACTGATATTATACCGGCGTCCCTCCGCCGAGTTCATACCAGAGGCACACGGAACAGACCCAGCACCCTGGAGATGGCGATGGAGTGGGTGGAGCCAGGGTCCCCCACGATGCCCAGCACTGGCGGCGAGCCCGCGCAGCCCGTTTCCGGGAACGTCTCCCTGGCGCCGCTGACCAGCGCCATCGCGGCCCGGAAAGCCACGCCCAGCTTCACGCAGTTGTCATAGAGATCGTAACCTAGGGTGATGTTGGGCAGGAAATTCGGGTCCCGGTTGATCTCCTCGATTGCGAAAGCCATGGTCTGAGCAACCTGGAAACCGGCAGGGTCCAGCCTGGCAGAGGAGGGATGGGAAAATTGCACCATTATAATCAGGCTCTGTGCTGTGGGCAGTCAGCCCACCACAAATAATGGCACCTGTGACTGCTGACGGTGCCAGTTTAGTCAGCAGGACATTTGTACCCATGAAAGCAAAGAACCTCAGGGTTCCCTGGGAGAGAGTCTGCATATCCTGGGGCACCGGATCGCATACACTGATTCTACATTCATCCGAACGATGCCAGTCACCTAGAGGAAGACCAATGTCTGTCAAAAACAGAGGAAACAGTCTGTCAAAAGAGGGACCATTTCACTGGCCGGTGGCGAGTGCTTCCAGTGTCCAGAACAGAGCTGTCTTAGCGAACGAGAAATCTGCCAGTGTCTGTCCATCCGTCCACCTGTCCATCCGTCCGTAGCTCATCCACTCACCGCTCGCATCTGGGTTGCTCTGGCTCCGAGGTGAAGGACAGCTCCGGGAACACGGTGAGGAAGTGCACCTCAAAAAGGCCCCCGAAAACCACGTCGCCCGGCCGCCGCAGCCCATTCAGCCGGAACCGCCCCCACGGCCGACAGGTGGCAGGGGGGGCCGCAGAGGCTGCCGACAGGCTCAGCTGGAGACAGAGACACAGCAGCACGGAGCTCTGCATGGCCGCTGCCAGCTCTGGTCCTGCATGGCCTCTCCCGTCTTTATAGGCAGCCGGCATGACCTTCCCAGGGGACGGCGGCCTTGCCTCGGCCGTGACATCGCCCCCTGCTGTCTGGCTGTGCATCACCGGGCAGAGTAGCGACTTCTTAATATTCCATCGCAGCTTTAACAGCTTTCCGGCATGGCATATTTACTGCGTATTGTTATCGCTAAAGGAACACGCTGACATTATCACTTTCACTAGTGAGCAATTAATGACATTTGATTAGTTTGAGATAAACGGATGAGACAGACGTTTTGTTGCCAGTTGTGTTCATGTCAGTCTGTCTGTGATTCTCTGCATTCTGTCTTGTGGCTCAGCTGTGCCCCCGCAAAGTTACATTCGGAGCCCGCAGGCAGGGAGGATGTCGCCCTCTGCTGGGCACTTGGAGTAACTGTGGCTGGATCCATCACCAGGCTTCAGGGACGTTTGCCAGTGCTGGGAGGCAGCTTGACTGTAGGTGGTGCTATTGGGCCACAGACAACAATCCCACTGCTCTCTGTAGCTCAGTAGAGAGAATAAAATAATCGAAGAGCCTTTTAGGGGCACCAGTGAGTCACTTTACACCCCAGCACTAATCATACTGCCTGAGTTCAGGGACCCCCCCCATTGCCTTAACTGTTTTATCGCAATACCAGCCCCAATCTTTCTGTGATCATCATATCAGAAATACACACCCCCCCCCCCCCCCCCCCACCTAACACCAGGCAGTAAACCCGTCCTGTTTAAATGGCCTTCCAGCTCTCCATCGTATATAAAAAACAGCACGACTGTGTCTTTGTAAATGAGACCTGTCTGTCCCACATCATGAGTGACAAGTGGGCCTCGTGGGTCACCATAGCGTCGCTAATGTTCTCCATCTTTTCGATATGAAGCCGTTATGCATCATTAAAAGCTCAGGCACATGATTACACCCAATATTACACGGCTTTTGATGTCGGAGGCCTCAGATGTAATTAAGTAAATTAATTCATTTTCAGCGGTGATATAAATTATATGTGAAACTGATTAGCACTTACAGACAATCCCAGTCTGTGTTGGGAAGATAAAAAACAGGGACCCCCTCCTTGGGGTGAGAACATGGCATGTGGTGTGTCGGTGAGGAGGTGTGACGTCACACGGGTGTTGTGTACGCCTGCAGGACCTCTGGCCCCGTCGTTGCCCCCTGGGGGCCCCCTTCGCCATTACAGGCAGGTGCACTCAGCCGGACATAATGGGACATATAGGACGGCTGCCGGAGCTGCAGACCCATTGCAGGCGGCGGATGGGAGTCTCCCGTCTCGCAGCTTCTCGCTCCAACATGCTCGCCCGCGGTGCCGCTGCGGTGGCCCTCCTGCTGGCTGCTGCCACCACAGACACCGGGACGCCCGGCTGGTGCACCCGCCTGGGTGACTTCGTGCTGCCGGCTCAGGAGGCAGCTGGAGACATCTTGATTGGGGGGCTGTTCCCCCTGCACATCGTCGTGTCCGAGCCAGAGCTGCCCTTCACTAAGAGACCCCGACCGGGCCAGTGCTCGGGGTGAGTAGCCCCCGCACCAAGCTGAGGGATGCCCCGAGGTACCTGCAGTGACGTTCGGAGAGATACCCAAGCTCTGGGGTAAGGTCCTGTTTTGCTCCCTCACCCAGCTTTGACTTCCGGGCATTTCGGTGGCTCCAGACCATGGTGTTTGCCATCGAGGAGATCAACAGAGACCCCGACCTGCTTCCCGGCATCCAGCTGGGTTACCGGATCCTCGACAGCTGCGATCATGTCCATACAGGCCTGCGGGGGGCACTGTCGCTGGTCAATGGCTCGTCAGGGTGGGCGGACGCTGACCGCCCCTGCCTGACCGGAGCCCCTGTGCCGGCTATAATCGGCCTAGCGTCGTCATCACCGACCCGGGCCGTCGCACATACCCTCGGCCCCTTTGACATCCCACTGGTTAGTGCGTGTGTAAACGGAGCTTGATGTGTATCCTGGTGCACGTGAGGGACTAGGGGGGTAAAATGTCACCTAAAAACATGAACGGCAGTGTGTGAGGTTAATGGCTTTTATTTGGCTGTGAAATTACTCCTGTGGAGTGAGTCGGTGTCTCACGTGGGAGAAGGAAGACTGGCTTCCATAGCTGACAGAAGTGTGCAAAGAGATGCAATCTGGCATCACGGCGCAGCGTGCAAGGTAAAAAGTGATAGGGTGTCGTGTGTCATTTCCTGCGCTGCCCATGAATATCGACGATGGAGAGCAGCCTCCACCCTGTTAGTCACGGCAAAGAGGGGAGCAGCGGTACCTCGCTGTGAGCCCCAAGACACGAAAAACAGCACTAATGAAGGGGGTGCGCGCATCACCATTCAACACGCTTAACTCGACATCGGGGTGCCGTCCATTAGCTCTGTGGGACCTGGGTTTAATGGATTTATGGACTTTGAAGGAGTGAAGTGTCCATCTGCACAGGGGTGTGTCGTTCCGTAGGGTGAGGCATGTCTCAGGGGTGTAACCAGTAATCTACAAAAGTCATAGGAAATGATGTTAAAATGATCTACATGTTGGTCTAAATCTTGTCTGCTAAAGTGAGCCAGCTTAACCATTTCAAAAACTCTCCCAAAGGTTCCACCATGTTTCCAGTAACTTTTTGACTTGACCACTGGTACGTCATGTTTGGCTAATTAATATATATATACATACAGTACAGTATATACCTTAAAGTGATGTGATGTCTGTGTTAAAAGAGTCTATTTCTGCATACTGTTCCGGAAGGTTCCGGCAGCCTCGTCTAACTCTTGCCAGTTTGTGCCTTAGGTCAGTTACTTTGCCACGTGTGAGTGCCTAAAGGACAAACGGCAGTTCCCCTCCTTCCTGCGCACGGTGCCCAGCGACCTCTTCCAGGTGCGGGGGCTCGTCCAGCTGGTGGCACACTTCGGATGGCGATGGGTGGGTGCCATCGGCACGGAGGACGACTACAGCCGCTACGGGATCCAGGCGTTCCGGGAGCAGCTAGCGGAGCGGGGTGGCTGCCTGGCATTCTATGCCACGCTGCCCAAGGCGGAGAACCCTGAGCGACTGGCCCATGTGGCCGATGCCCTGGAGGCCTCCAGCGCCCGCGTCATCCTGGCCTTCTCCACCGAGGGCCAGCTCTATGGGCTGCTGAGTGAGGTGGCACGCCGAAACCTGACGGGCCGCCAGTGGATCGCCAGTGAGGCCTGGGTGACGGCCAGCCTGCTCTCCGGGCCACAGTTCCGGGACACGCTGGCCGGGACGCTGGGCTTCGCTTTCCGGAAAGCCTCCATGCCAGCCCTGGGTGACTTCCTCCTTCGCGTGCGGCCCTCGCCTGCACCCAACTCCGTCTTCGTCAACGCCTTCTGGGAAGAGCTCTTCGGCTGTAGGCTGGACTTCACTGGGGGCGCTGATGAGGCCCCGGGGTCCAACCAGCCGTCTTGCAGTGGCGCCGAGGATGTGAGAGGCAGGAACAGCGTGTACTCAGACGTGTCGCAGCTGAGGGTCTCCTACAATGTGTACAAGGCCGTGTACGCCATCGCTCACGCTCTGCACCGCCTGCTGTGCTGCGACGGCCCTGGGGACGGAGCAGGGAGCAGGAGCTGCGGGGCCCTGCTGCCACTCCAGCCACGACAGGTGGATGTGTGTTTGTCACTGAGGGTTTTGTATATATTACATTGTATATTACAATGTGATAAAAACCTGTTATTCTGGTCTTGTGAGGACATTTTTTATTTTTTATTTTTTTTTGGGGGGGGGTTACTTGTGTCTGTGAAGGGACAACGAGAGTGCGCTGCTGACCGCCCCCCCCCCTCCCCAGACTGTGCTGAAACTCCAGAATATATGCATCCCTTTACATCACAGTCACATCAGACAGATGTTTGAAGGAATGTGTGTGTGTGTGTATGTGTTTGTGTGATGTATATATTACATTGTGGGGACCAAATGTTCCCACAATGTGATAAAAACTTGTTGCTTTGATGTTGTGGGGACGACTTTTTTTCAGTCCTCACAAGGGGAAACTCAATTTCTCAATCTGCAATCAAAAAACTAAAAATGCCAAAAGTCTTGTGTTTTGTGTGGTTACTTATGGTTAAGGTTAGGGCTGGGATGGGGTTAAGGTTGTTGGGATTAGGGTTTTTGCCCATAGAAATGAATGGAGAGTCCCTACAAAGACGTGAATACAAACGTGTGTGAGTGTGTGCTTGTGTGTGAGAGAGAGAGAGATCGTCTGAGCATAACTGAATGCTGTTCAGTGTGTTTGCGGTTGCTGTGTCATCACTGCTGTAGCTCAGCAAGTAGAGCATCGTGTTATTTATTAAAGGCTTGTGGCTTCAGATTCCTGGGAGTTCGCATGACAAACTGTAAGTCTTCCCTGTACTTCCCTGTAAGTTGTTATGGATAAAATCATAAGGTTAAATGTTAAAGCACATATTTTAACTGGCTACTCACACATGGATTTTTAAATTACAGTAACCATGACCAAAATACAAACACAACTAAAATGCCTTAGTTGAAGTGTTTTATTTTCTTTAAATGCCCTGTTTTAAAATGCTGCTTCCTATGTAACCACACACACACACATACACACACACCACAGTTAGACCTGTCCTGGTTGCACCCCTGACGTGAGGACATGTTCATCTCTGGTGCTCTTTCCAGTTGCTCTCCTACCTGAAGAGAGTGAATTTCACCACCAGGTTTGGGGAGAAGGTTTATTTTGACAGCGGCGGGGAGCCCGTTCCCCTGTACGACATCGTCAACTGGCAGAGGGACAGCAGGGGGATCATCACGTTCAAGACTGTGGGGACCTTTGATGCCTCTGCTCCAGTGGGGGAACAGCTCAGGATGGACCAGTCCACCATCGTGTGGACGGGGGGAGAGACGCAGGTGGGTCATGGTGAAGCACACAGGTGTTCTGGGGAGTCCTGGTGGAGGATGACTCTGAGTGAGTCAGCAGAAACAAGCTGATAGAATATCTTTATTCCGCAAGGTGGCTGCCCTTTGCAACCCCCGTTGAAGCCATTTAGCAGTACGGGTGTGACTCCTGCCTGCCCCCTGCAGGTTCCCATCTCCGAGTGCAGCCACAGCTGTCCCCCTGGGACCAGGCAGGCCTCACGACCCCGGGAGCCCATCTGTTGCTTTGACTGCCTCCCCTGTGCCGATGGAGAGGTCAGCAACCAAACAGGTAATGTGTCCCATACACAGCATAGGGTTTGGCGATGAGTGGGCTGCGTGCCCCAATAGGATTCACCAGTTAGAGAGGATACACACAGCTTCCTTTGGTCAGGTGTCAGTTAAGTGCATAACGTCTCTCAAGTTCCTTTAAACATGCCTGTTCTCCTCCACAGGCTCCACAGAGTGCATGAAGTGCCCTCAGTACCACTGGTCGGACCCAGACAGGGTGGCCTGTTTGCCCATGCTGGAGGAGTTCCTGTCCTTCCAGGACATCTTGGGCGTTGTTCTAGCCTTGCTGTCGGTCCTCGGGGTGACCGTGACGCTGGTAGTCACGGGCATCTTCTACCGATTCCGGGACACGCCAATCGTACGCGCCAACAACTCGGAGCTGAGCTTCCTGCTGCTGGCATCGCTGGCGCTCTGCTTCCTGTGTGCCCCTCTCTTCATCGGCCGGCCTTCGCCCTGGTCCTGCTGGGCGCGGCAGGCCACTTTCGGCGTCGCCTTCGTTCTCTGCATCTCCTGCATCTTGGCCAAGACCATGGTGGTGCTGGTGGCGTTCTGGTCCACCATACCCGGATCCAATGCTGTGCGGCTTTTTGGGCCCACCCAGCAGAGGGCGCTCATCTTCTCCTGTACAGCCGTCCAGGTGGTTCTGTGTGTGTCCTGGCTGACCTGGGATCCACCTTCACCCATTAAGAACACGTCCTACCAAGCCGGACGGATCATTCTGGAGTGCCAGGATGGTGCAATCCTTTACCTGGTGCTAGGCTACATCGGGCTGCTGTCCTGCATCTGTTTTGGCCTTGCCTTCCTGGGCAGGAAGTTGCCAGATACCTTCAACGAGGCCAAACTCATCACCTTTAGCATGCTCATCTTCTTCGCCGTATGGATCTCCTTCATCCCTGCCCACCTCAGCTCTCCGGGCAAATACACCGTTGCCGTGGAGATCTTCGCCATCCTGGCATCCAGCTTCAGCCTCTTGCTCTGCATTTTCCTGCCTAAATGTTTTATCATCTTGCTCAAACCTGAGAAGAACATCAAGAAAGGCATGGTGAGCAAGTAGGGCCTCCAGGCAGGAGATGACATCATATGGAAGTCAAATATCTCAAAACTGAATATGGCTAAATGTCATGGTATTAATACTGTAGGTTGCAGAAGAAACTATGACAATGCATATTCTGACAAACTGATACCATGCATAAGTTTCTTATAAGACTAGTGTGTTGCCAGAATTTTACACCAAAGAAAACAAGGTAACACTTTACTTGAAGGGGCACATGTAAGTTAATAACTCAGTTTCTACTCAAGTATAAATCATGATCAAATATAGTAACAGAATGAAATACATGAACTGTCATGGTTGATTAATGATGAACGAACATGGGATCAGTACATAGCTAACACTTAGCTACTGATTAATTAATCCATTAAGTAAGAGTGTACTACTACATTATTTATGCCCCCTAAAAGTTTTGCCAAAAACAATTTGTTTAGTTTAGAGCATTTGTTAGTTTTCCTTAACACAGAATAGCTGTCTATCTGGTTTATGAAGTGTGTGATTGTATCACTGAAATTGGGCTTTTACTGTGGCAAGTTTGTTAAACAGATGGAACACAATGTAAAGGGAGAGATAGTCTTTAATTTCTTTATTAGAAGGATGTTTAAAATTAAGCATATTAAACAAGAGTAAATAATGATAATAAACATGTATTGCTTGTAATTGTATAATAAAGAATGATTAAAACCACAATATTGTGTGATTAGTATGGGATTTGCATTGAGCAGTACACAAGCACCTGTACCCTGAGACTCAGGCGCTCATACATGTTCATAAACATTCAGGTGGTTTATTTGGAAATGAGGCTTGTTGGTGATTCTCAATTACTATTAGCTTATTATATAGAAAACTGCAGGAATCATACACATGTATACATGGCATTTTTATGCGAAGCAATGCTTCAGAGGGCCTTGGAAGGAACTTTCCCCATCATGTGTTTCTTTGTGTTCTTCTCTGGCCTAAACAATATTATAAAAAATTTGGGAGCAAATATACACACGATCAGACCTAAACTGGAAGCTAAAATGGCAAATATCTCGACAGCCACAGTGAACTTCCCAGGTGAGCTGACATAGGCTGGGATAAAGGTGATCCAGACGGCACAGAATATGATCATGCTGAAGGTGATGAATTTGGCTTCATTGAAGTTGTCAGGCAGCTTCCTGGCCAGAAAAGCCAGTACAAAGCACAGGGCAGAGAGGAGACCAATGTACCCCAGCACAGCCCAGAAGGCACCATTAGATCCTAGACTACATTCAAGTATAATTTTCTCTTTATAATGTGACAAGTTTTTAATGGGAAATGGGGGTGACAGGCTCAGCCATAAAACACATATTAATACTTGTATAAATGTAAAGAAGACCACACTGAGCCTTTGTTGTACAGGTCCAAACCATTTCATGACATTACTGCCTGGGAGTGTAGCCCTGAAGGCCATTAACACCACTATTGTTTTCCCCAGAACACAAGAGATGCAGAGGACAAAGGTGATCCCAAACGCCGTGTGGCGCAGCATACAGGACCAGTGAGAGGGTCGGCCGATGAACGTGAGTGAGCAGAGGAAACACAGGGTCAGGGAAAAGAGCAGCAGGAAGCTCAGCTCAGAGTTATTGGCCCTGACGATGGGCGTGTCCTTGTGTCTGTAGAAGACGGCTGCTATGGCGACAGAAAGGCCAGCCCCAGCCACAGAGCTCGTGGCCAGGATCGCTCCCAGGATCTCGTCGAACGACAGGAACTCGATGAGCTTGTGCATACATCTGTCTCGCTTGGGGTTTGGCCAGGATTCAGCTGGGCAGATGAGACAGTCCAAGGAGTCTGGGGGGAGGGCAGTATAACAACTATTTGTCATGAATAATATGGGATTTGATGGATAGCAAGGTAAAGGAAAAAGGCAGATGATGTGAGCATTGAGGTGTAGTAATGGAAATCGGCCCCTGTGTGGCAGTGATGAGCACCTGTAGCGTTGCTGATCTCCCCCTCAGCACAGGGTACACAGTCGTAGCAGCAGACAGGCCTTCCTCTCTGCACGGCCTTGCGGGTTCCTGGGGGACAGCTCTCACTGCACACTGACACTGGCACCTGGCAGGGACACAAAAAGCCCAGACGGAACAGCAGCTCATGGTGCAGGTCCTGAAGAAGCTCAACGGCCTCACAGACGGCCTCTCAGGTCTTCCAGTTTCAACCCACATTAAATCCCCCTGACGCGCGATGGAGGTTGAGATACGCACCTGCGTTTGTCCGCCTGCCCAGGTGATGTTCCTGTGCATCACAAAGACCTGGCCCTCGGGTGCAGACGCGTCGTAGTAGCCCACGGTGACAAACTCGACTCGCCCGCTCTCCCCCACCTGCCAGTTAACCAGCTCGTATGTGGCTACCGGGTCCCCGTTGGCATCAAAGGAAACGCGGTTCCCGTTCAGGGTGAAATTCACCTTCCGGATCTGCCGCAAAACCTGAAGGGGGCGATAATGACGTCAGATCCTGGGGCCAGGATCTTCAACCAACTTTCCATAATAAAAATAACCATAATCCCAAACAAACACTTGCTCATTCTATTTACAGGTGATTCTGAAATAAGAACTCAAAACAGAGATGATGTGTGAACTCTAAAACTCAATTCATTTGAAGGATATAGATAATTGCATGTAATGATACTTCTTTTATACTTGTTGCCCTTTTTGTTTTTGAGGAAAAATTGAAAGCCAGGCCATCAAAACTAGGCTTATTAGGCTTAGCTTATAAAACGAGTAAGAAGGACTGAATTGACCCAGAAACGGGCTTATGAACTCATTGTTTTTGTCAGCCTGCCAGATACCTCAGTGTTAGTATAGTGAGTGGGAACCTTCGATGTCACATGTCCACCATTGAAATGTTGGGGGACCTTGCATTACTTCCTGCAGGAATTCTCAGATCAGTGAAGCGGGCTTTTAAAACAAATCTTGGTTCTCTAGCTGCGTTCTAGCGATACATCTTTAAAAACTGGGTTCAGGTTCAAATGGAAAACTCCTGCTGATATTCAGCAATGATCTGGAACTAGGGTGTTTCACCTGGATCATCTGGAGCGGCATGTCCCTGTCACAGTGAGCGGGAGACCCCGCTCGGTCGGTGCAGATGAGGCCGTGGAGGGCGTGGGCCACCGCATACACGGCCTTATATACCATGTTGGTGATGCGGAGCTGGGACGTGTCCGTGTAGGAGTTCTTCAGCCCCTGGAGGCTCTCACTCCCATTACACGGCCTCTGCTCGGGGCTCCCTGACACCCCCGGCAGGTGGCAGCCGAAAGCCGTCTCCCAGAACTCCGTCAGAAGGGGCGATTCGGACGCCTGGGCGGCGTTCAGGTCCATAAGAAAGTCTCGTAGTCCTGGGATAACGGCGCGCCGGATACCAAAGCCCACGGCACCAACGCACATGCTGAAGCGGACCAGCCCTGGGTCAGTGACCCACGATTCGCTGCCGACCCACTGCAGAGGGGGCGGGGCCAACTGCTCCAGCTCAGCCAGGAGCACCAGCATGTCGCCGGGGGCGACGAACGCCACCACCACCCGGGCGGTGGAACCACGGATGACCTCGGCCACACGGCGCACACGGGCCCTGGGGTTGGTTCTGTAGAAGGCCTCAGAGTACTCCACGCAGATGCCCTCCGCCCGGGCCGCCTTCAGGAAGGCCGCCATTCCGCTGTTGCCGTAGTCAGAGTCACTGCGCACTGCACCGATCCACATCCAGCCGTAGTGCTTTACCAGCTGGGCCAGAGCTGCAGCCTGGAAATAGTCGCTGGGGATGGTGCGGGAGAAGGTGGGGTACTGCTGCTTGTCGCTAAGGCAAGCACAGGTGGCATAGTGGCTCACCTGTAGAGCAGGACAGGAAAGATGGAGGGGGAGAGACAGATGAATTCATCCATGGACCAGTGGAGTGACACCAGTGACTAATCAGCGGCATGAGATCGCCATGTGTCTGTGCTCAAACACAAGGTTTTTTACCTATAATGAGTGAATCTGGCCATGAAGGATTGTATTTCCCTGCCTAATATCTACCACCCATCTCTGACATTACCGCAAAAACAAACTCATGACAGCCAGTATTCTCTGTATAAATGATATGTGAAGGGCTGAGCTCCGTGTCGCTTGAGCCGCCCGACCTGAGGGATCCCGAAGGGGCCGAGCACTCGTGACATAGCGATGGACGGCGTGGAGCCCGACTCTCCCACGACCGCGGTGATGGTGGCTGACGAGGAGCATGGGGCGCCTGGAGAGAAGTATGGGTCGCGCCCATTAGCCAGCTGGAAGGCGGCCCTGGTGGCCACTGAGACGGAGGAGCAGGAGTCGTGGATCTGGTAGCCCAACATGATCCCCGGCAGCAGGTCTGAGCAGTTGTTGATCTCTTCGATAGCGAACGCCATGGCGCGGGCGAAGCGCAGCTCTCTGAAGTCCAGGCTGGAGGACAGATCACCAACACGTCTAGAGACCCTTAAGGAAGACTGTCATCTCTTTGCCTTTCAAATTAAAGACAGTGACCCAGCATCTTGATGACAGTGACCAACTCATTACACCAGTCCCTAGCAGTTAACCTTCAGCTGAACTAGCAGAACCTGTTCCTCACTGACCTACAGCCGAACCAGCAGACCCCAGTTCCTCACTTACCTACAGCCGGACCAGCAGAACCCGGTTCCTCACTGACCTACAGCTGGACCAACAGAACCTGGTTCTTCACTGACCTACAGCTAAACCAACAGAACCTGGTTCCTCAGTGACCTACAGCTGAACCAGAACCTGGTTCCTTACTGACCTATAGCTGAACTAACAGGACCCAGTTCCTCACTCACCTTCCCCGGCACCGGAGAGGTTCTGGCAGGTGGGTATAGTTGTTCTCCACAGAGAGCATGTAGTAGTGCAGGGAGAAAACGCCCCCGATCACAAAGTCTCCAGGCCTGGAGAGTGCAGCAGGTCCGGAGTGATCCAGCAGCATGCAGCGGAGGTCTGGCGTGGCTCCTCTGGGGGTGCCGGGGAGCCCGACTGTCAGCAGGACCAGCAGAACGGCAGTCCACATCAAGTGCCCGCCCATGCCGAACTTCTGCCTCAGTAAAGCCAGAGCCTGTTCGGAACCCAGGGTTAAATATCCCCCTCCGCACCATGCGCCCTCCCGCTGGGAGCTGGGAAGGGGAGGCCAACTGGAGGGTGTTTCCCTTCGGCGAGGGATGTGCTGGGGCGTGGCTCCGGGGCTGCCTGTGGGTGACGTGGTGTCCGAGTCATTAGGGGAATCAGCTTGTCATTTACTGGGGATTTTTCAGCAACTGACTTACAATTCCAGGAATAGTTTGGAAGCACAAACACAGATTCTCACAGATACACCTGTACACACACGGCCCCACACACCTGTACACACACACACACATTCAGCCACATACACCAAAGCACAATTCAATCATACCCTCACAGTTCTGCCCAACACAGATCTGCTTTTGTAAAAGGATTTTTCACAGCTCAGTGGTGGTTCCTGAAAAAACTATTCAAATTAAAGGACATCTCCGATCTTCAACAAATCTGTGTGGGAACACGATTTTAATAAAACACATGCCAGGTACCACAGTCATAAAATAACTTAATGAGTGTCAAAATAAAATTTAAACAGATCTCAAAACAGATTTAAGATTTGCTCATTAAGTTATGCACTGGATCTAGACAGCGTTTCTGTATACACACAGACACGCACACACACACACACACAGACACGCACACACACACACAGCCAGAGACATGCACACCAAATAATGTTTCTTGTTCATACCCACCATACAGTTAGTCATACGTTAATCTTTGCTTGATGAGTTCCCTTGATGCTGTCATGGATAAGTGTTTGGAAGATAGATCGATGCATGAATGGATGGACGGATAAAAATGATTATTGTAGGTAAGGGGACACAGACTCCTAATGGTATACGCGCCTTTGGCCTTGTTCAGGGGGGCCGCAGCGTGTCTGAGGACATATCGGGGACGACACAGCATGCCTTCGCGTCCTAGGATCTCCGTTCCCTACCTGTTAGCACATAACCTCCTCTGGGCCCTTTGGAACAGGAAGTCCGGCCTGTGGCCGTGGTGATATTTTAAAATGAGGTTTATGTGGGTCTTGTAAGGAGCTTAGCGATAAACACCCTCAACTACCCCCCCCCCCCCCCCCCCACACACACACACACACACATGCATAGCTGGTTACGAGTGCTGTCAGGTCAATGGAGACGTTTTTCTGAGCATCACTGTGTATATGTCTGGCTCCACCCCCACCCCCAGGGAGGTGTGCGCAGGGGGGGGACGCCTTTCTAAAAGCAACCACTCTGGGACAGCAGCTACACGCAGTCCAGTCATGTGGAATGATTCGATTGGCGGCCTGTCCGCCTCGCTTCAGGCACCTGACATACACAGTTCATGCAAAGGAAATTTACAGACATGTTAGCCGTGTTTCTGACCTGCAGTGCATGTCATTAATTGTTGTTTTTTTTTTTATTTTTATGCAATGTTGAAAAATCACACACCACGGACAAAAAAAAAAAACATTTTTCCTTTTAAAGCATAGTTGTTAAACATCAGTGGTATTCGGGGGAATTTAAATTATGCTGAAAGATTACTGTATCATTTCGAACAGCTGACTCCACTTTCAGATTTGGGAAATTTAATAATCGATGTTTACTCTGGTTTGTCAACAAATTCCACGTACTTCATACTTTGATCTTTCAGCATGAAATGAAAAAGCTGTACAGTATTACCCACCTAGCTGAAAAGCCACAACAGAACACCCCACAGCTGGTTTAAACAGAGTATTTTATTATGCTTTCTCATAACTGCGCTGTCTTGCTTATTATAGATAATCTTTACTCTGTATAATAATAAATCAGTAATAAAGGCTGCAACTGTGAAAAAGAACACCAAATGAAAATGCAAACAGCAGAGAATTAATATACCCTGAAATTATAAAAATAACATTATGGTACACAGGAGGGAGACTATAATCTCAAGCCTTCTTGAGTCATAGTCGAGTCCAAGTCTCGAGTCATTACTCTCAAGTCCAAGTGAAGTCCTATTCTTTCCATCAGTTTTGCCAAGTTGAGTCATCAGGTTTGTGACTTGAGTCCTCATGCCTGATTTCAAGTTATTTAAGCAAACAGTATGATATAAAGTAAAAACGTTAGAATAGTGCAAACAAATGTACACACTGCACACAGGGTTGAATTTGTTTTTATTTTTATCATAAAATTTATTCTTAAGAATCTGTAGATGTACAAGAAGGTTTAATGACCAAGAATACGCAATGAGCTGAAAAGTGCATTTGAATGGATGCCATGTCAAAAAAAAAAAAACTAAGAACAGATCTTGGAGACGTTCTGGCCTATTTCCATAATTAAATTAGATTCTTTAATATTTTGTTGCATAGTGTGTTGACATTTGTTTAGGAAGGGGGCAAAACAGCAGCTTTAGTCTGAATCTGAGAAGGTTCTGTTTGGGTCACATCATCTGTCTGAAAGCACAGGGTCCTGACTCGTTTCACTATCATCTTCTTCCTGTTTCTCCAGACTATGACATCATGACTTACCTTTTCCCATGAGATACTGTTTAGTGTTTCTTTCTGGTTTTAATAAAATTATGTAACATTTTGGAGCAAACAAACAAAACAGGAGACCAAAACTAGAGGCTAGGATAGCAAAGATTTCCACGGCCACTGTGAACTTTCCAGGCGAGCTGACGTACGCAGGAATGAAGGCGAGCCACACGGCGCAGAAGATAAGCATGCTGAAGGTGATGTACTTCGCCTCATTGAAATTGCCCGGCAGTTTGCGAGCGAGAAAGGCCAGGACAAAGCACAGGCAGGCTAGGAGGCCGATGTAGCCCAGAACGCACCAGAAGGCCAAGCTAGAACCTACACTGCACTCCAGGATGATCTTGGACCTGCTGTACTGAGTGTTTTTGAAGGGGAACGGTGGAGCGGCAGCCAGCCACACGGCACAGATGACGACCTGCACCAAGGTGCAGCTGAAGATGATCACTCTCTGTTGTTTGGGTCCCAGCCACTTCATGATGTTGTTCCCAGGCCTGGTTGCTGTAAAAGCTGCCAACACTACCAGAGTCTTTCCCAGGATGCAGGAGATGCAGAGGGAGAAGGTGATGCTGAAGGCAGTGTGACGCAGCATGCAGGACCACGGTGTGGGCTCTCCGACAAACAGTAGGGCGCACAGGAAGCACAGGACTAGAGAGAGGAGGATGAAGTAACTCAGCTCTGAGTTGTTGACCCGAACGATGGGAGTGTTTCTGTGGTGTTTGAATACTGACAGTACAGCGGCGGTGAGGCAAGATCCCACTATGGAAATCACAGTCAGGGCCAGCCCCATTGCATCATGGGAGAGGAACTCAACTGCCTTTAGTATGCATTCTGTCCTGGCTGCGTTGGACCAGTAGTCCTCAGGACAAGGTGTGCAGTCTATTGAATCTGAAAGGGGAGATGTATCAATGTGATTTTAGGTTTAAAGCATAATAATTTAAGGATTAGTATCAGTCTTACCTGTCTGATTACTAATCTTGCCGCTGTCACATGGTACACAGTCAAAGCAGCACAGAGGCTCCCCGCGACGGAAAGCCTTCCTGTTACCTGCAGCACAGCTGTCACTGCACACAGACAGCAGCACCTGGAATATGAACAGATGTAGAGTGTCCAGATCTGCCCATCACTGCTCACCGTGAGGATAAGAAAGCAAGAGACACACTGAGATACTACATGCATTACATTCTCATATGAGCAGAACTGAATTTAAGAGATAACTCCTGGAAGTTTTACGTACGCACTTGTTGTGTATCGCAGATTTTCTTTGACTTATAGCAGAGGTCTCAAAGTACTAGCCCACGAGACAGTACTATACTGTTTGTAATTCATTATCAAATCTGGCACACATTGAGGTCTCATTTTCCGCAGAGCATAAAAAACAATGGGCCTTCATGCCACCACCCTCACCCCCTGCACAGCAGGCATCCCAGGTGGCATCACAGCTCCTGATTAGCATGACACTGTTTTTTTGTTCCCTCTTGTTTCTGTTTCAGCTCAAAAAATAGCTCAAGTTGACCTGAAGACGTCCTGGCCGGGGGACCCCGAGGTTATTTGATTTTGACTCTTAATTCGTTTGAAACTTTTGAAAGAAAGGTTTACTTTTACTTGTAAAAGATGTGCTCACAGGAAAGATCCATATTAAATGAAAAGAGAGGCACTTACCTCCACCTCACCCTACAGAAGCTCAAAAGATGGCATCGCATGTATTGAAATACACAGTGTGTGCAGCTTGCCTCGCTCTGCTGGCCCGTCCACACGATGGCCTCGTCCTGGATGAACAGCTCCTTCCCAGCATCCCTTGAGCCATCAAACATGCCCACTTTGACAAACTCTATATTTCCGGCTGTACCCTGTTGCCAGTTGATTAGATCATAGGATGGGATGGCGTCACCATTCTCATCAAAGTTCACCTTTTCTCCAGAGATGGTGAAAGAGACGTCTTGAAGATACTGTTGAAGCTTTTAAACATACACAAGACAGACGTGAAAAACAGTGATTCTCAGGAAAAATATATCACTCCAACAGTGGCATAAAGGAACTTCAATATACAAAATCAATATAGCTGGCTTATATATTTGTGAATAATTTAGGTTTTACCTGCCATGGATAGATGCTGGTGGTTTTGGCACACGATGAGTTCTGGAAAGGCCCTTTTCCAAGCTCACAGCTGAGCAGGTTATGGAGGGAGTGGGCGATGGCGTACACAGCCTTATACACATTGTAGGTCACACGGAAGCTGGATGTGTTCAGGTAGGCAGAGTGCTGTTTCAGGAGGGGCTCCGACCCCGTGCAGGAGGGCAGCTCTGGGGAGACCGGGCTCCTGTCGGCTGGAGGCTGCATGGAGCAACCGTGCAAAGCGGCCCACAGCTCCTGCACTAGGGAGTTATTGGGGTACCTCAGCGGGTTCACAGTCAGCAGGTAGTCTCCGAGCCCAGGGACCATCCCTTGGCGGATGGAAAACCCAATGGTGCCACCCAAGTATGGGTAGAACTCACTGCCGGCAAAGAGGGAGGCTGTTACCCAGGCTTCACTGGCGATCCACTGGATGCCAGTGATGTTCTGTTCCATGTACTCCTTCAGGAATGGTGTGAGCTCTCCTTCAGCAGAGAAAGCCACGACCACTTTTGCAGTAGAATGCCTCATCACATCCAGAATTTCCAGGGCTCTCTGCCTGGTGTAGAGCAAGGGAATCATGACGTGATAGGCGATGCAGACGGTTGTGTTTGCCAGCTCCCTCCTGAGCCCTTGCAAGGCGAACCTGCCATATGCATGGTCCCCGTTAAGCACTCCCACCCACGTCCATCCAAAGTGCTGCAGGAGCTGAGCAATAGCCTTCACTTGGTAGTCATCGCTAGGTATCACTCGGAAGAATGTGGGGAACTCTCTCCTATTGCTCAGGCAAGCACAGGAGGAAAAATAACTTATCTGAAAACAGCAGAAGAAAATGCAATGCATACTTTTGGGAATAAGGGGGAAGTTAAAAGTAGCTTAGCTTTTAGAATTTTAGCTTTTGATGTTCTGGATACTTCTGACAGCACAAACACTGGATGTGTCACATGAAAGATGTGTATGATGGATATCTACCTGAGTAAGATGAAGAAACACTTGTACAACCCAAACAGCAGTTCCAGAATTTTGAACCTTATCTAAGTGTGTATCACTGATAAATTCCAAAATTACGCAGAAAAACATTTTCTGTGATATGATCAAATTGCATCCAGATTGATGTGATCAAACTGTCCGTTGCGGGACCAGTCCAGTGTCTGGATTGCAGACACACTGATACATGTTACAGGATTTATCAACTGTCTGTGTTTTTTTTCTCAGTGAAATATTGATTCATTACTTCAGTGGGCGTCTGGCTTGCATTCGATTTTTAGAAAACAGTATAAATGATTAATTACAGCACTTCCCCTCAACACACAAGCCCTTGAGAAGTCAGAGGTGGTGCAGACTGACACCTCCGCAGACGGGTGAACGGCCCACCACCCTCTGCTTTTCACTCTACAGACCACAAGCTGTACCCAAGGACAATACGCGTTTGGAGGAGCGCACTGGCTGGTTGACTCCGTGCTGCTGACACATGGAAACAGTAATTGGTGCTGTAGAGCGACGAGAGGGGGAGGGAGACCCGGTCATGTCTCACACACACAATAGAACCCAAGGCAGCAGGGAATCAAGCTCAGCTGCAGGATGTGTTACGCTTTGGCTGGCAGCTGCATCCCATATTATCACAGCACGCCTGCTCTTACAAATAGGCTTAACAGCAGTCTGATGACTTTGGCATTTATTTTCTGCCTTACACATTGTGGGAAGCAGGCATGTAACCAAGCAACAAATCTGAGCATGTTTTCTGCTCCAAATACTCTGCCATACAAATGCAAAACAGTGTAAATGTATATTTTATCCTGCATGAGTTATGGCTGAAATGGGATCTCTTAGGCTTTGTTTTATGTTGTAAGAGAATATCTTAGTTCATCTATGCTCAGTTTTGAAGAAATCACATCCCTGCTTAATACACATATGGGTGGACAGCTCTGACGTCCCTTTTCTCAGTTTCAGTGTGGGCTTAGGTACCGTGTCATGTCTTTGTAGGGCAGTTCAGGCGGCCAACATAAATGCTCACCATTGGAATGCGAAAAGGCTGCAGGATCCTAGAGACAATGATCGACTGTGCGGAGCCTGATTCTCCAACCACAGCCAGAAGAGGAGATGGACCAGAACACATGGCGCTCTGGGTTTCACTAGGTCCATTCAGCATAGCCAGGGCTGCCCGCTGTCCGGTCAATGGATATGCACAGGAGTCAAGGATCTTGTAGCCCAGGGTGTGGTTGGGTAGCAGGTGCTGACTCCGGTTGATCTCCTCCACAGCGAACCTCAAACTTTGAGACCAGCGGAAAGCCCTGGGGTCAAACCTGCGGAGAGATCGACAACAGAAGTCGCCTTTGAAATTGCAGCTGCGCAAAACGTCACCTGTGTTTCCCAGGGAAACGTCAGCATCAAGCTTTGACAAAGAAAGTCAAGAATCAGGGAATGAAACTTACCCATGACACTGTGTGGGCGACGGCTTGTAAGTACAGTTCAGGTCTGGCATATCCATGACGTAGTGCAGAGGGAAAATGCCCCCAATGATGTAATCTCCATCAGCTAAGAAGTTTGGTTCAAAGGGGCCCTGCAGAGAGCAGCTGTAGGCTGGAGTTTGGGTGATGCTGGCGAACCCGAAGACATAAACGTGGTTAAATAGGGACCACATGAGCAGAAGAGCCATCTTCTGACAGGCTGGTGCCACATTGGGGGTGGGCAGAGCCAGAGGGGCTCTTTTATCCACCACCCTCTCCACCTCGTACCTCAATACACATCCCCCTGGGATCATCTGTTGCCAGGAGGGCTCATAACATCCCTTAATGTCTAGGAAACATATTGGCTTTGTATCTCAGACGCGGAACTGGACCACCGAATCATTCACCAATAAGGGGACTCAGCTGCCTGGTGGAAATCTTATGTGTTGACATCAGTGTCATTTTGGTCATCGTCCTTTGCTTTATTACCAAGGTTAAAATTTGCCATGTAAATACCGAAGGCGTTTCGCTGAAAAAATACGGCAACATCGGGTTGTTACACATTAGTTACAAGAACACAAACAATTAGAGGTCACAGTAAATGCAGAGGAGGGGAAGTTAAGCATGAGTCTAATAAAATTATATATGTATAAATACTTTTTTGTATGAGATGTACCATATGGGGCCTGGTTTGTACATCAGGGACACTTCTGGGATTTTCTGTGATCATCATGGGACTTTTCTACAACATTAACTGTGCTGTGCACGAGGCTGAATGCGAAGAGAAGTTTATATGTCATCTGCAGCTCACCTATTCAATTGAAATGATACCATACAGGTAAATGTATTTCCACCAGGAATGGGAAGTAGTCATTCCTCGGTGAGTCAAGTCTCAAGTCAAAACATTGCGGTTCAAGTCAAGTCTTGAGTCATTTGCCCTCAAGCTCAAGTCTAGTCCAAGCCTTCCCATCATATTTGCTGTTAAGTCACAAGTCATCAAATTTGTGACTCCAGTCCAAGTCAAATTGTGAGTCATGTAACGTACTGTTACCTATGTCAGTTTTGTTGCCTATAGTGACTAAACCTTGCTGCAGTGAAAACCGGCCACACAGCACCATACCCAGGGTTTGAGAAATAGTGAGATCCGGAACACAGGGGTTTGGATCTCGTCAATCACACATAACGTTATTTGTAACCATATATAAACATAAAAATTAAAAAGAATTGCTTGATATTAATACTTCATTACAAGCTAACATCAAATACATTAGTTTTAATACCCAAATCTGGGTTTGAAATGTTTCTATGGACACTATTACTGATACTGTCCCCATCATAAACTGTGTATAAATATATATTATTCATTATTAATGACATTATGTGAATCGCTCGCCTAATCTTGCCCATTAGGCTTAATAAGAAAGAAACCCAACATGGCCAGAGTAGCCTAACTTACACTTATGTTTAACTAATATTTAAGTTTATCTTTACTCCAGACCAGGAGTGTCGTTAATCCTATTTTACGGGAGTTTTAGTCCCATTTTTAGCCCCCTCCCCACCCCAAAATAAATATGCATTTATTGGCTTAAGTCATGAACAGCTTTTTATAATATATATAGTATCTTATACACTACAGTACATACTGTAATCAATCCAAACGTAACATCGCTTTTCCAAAGTCACGTTTCCGGCTATGTTCAGGACACGGAGAAGGAGTTACACTAAACCAGTATTTCAGTTGATTCCCAAAATGTGTGGGGCTTTAGTCTTCGGCAGAGGCTGCAGCAGGTGGGGCTTCCGAGGAGGAGTGTAAGAGGAGAACGAAGATATATATTCAGACAACTTTTAGCCAAAGCGGGAATTAAATTTAGGAAGCTTTACAAAACTTGATAATGTGAATATTTTTAAGTAGCCAGTACAGTAACTACGTGTGTTATACTGAACACATTTGGCAAGACCAACTACAGGAGCCTCACATGTTACCTCAGGATGTTTAAAAATAACATGTTACCTCACATGTTACCTCAGGATGTTTAAAAATAACATGTTACCTCACATGTTACCTCAGGATGTTTAAAAATAACATGTTACCTCACATGTTACCTCAGGATGTTTAAAAATAACATGTTACCTCACATGTTACCTCAGGATGTTTAAAAATAACATGTTACCTCACATGTTACCTCAGGATGTTTAAAAATAACATGTTACCTCACATGTTACCTCAGGATGTTTAAAAATAAAATTAGAAAAATGGCTTTGAAAAATGAGCCAAATTTTACTGAAATAACCCACATCATAATATTATAACAATATTATAATATTATTTGGTTTTATGAAATATTGAGTACTGAACAAATTTTATGAATTGCATATATAATTTATACATTGTTTAAAATATCTGAATAATCAGACAAAATACTACAATGTGGACTGTATATGAAAGTTTAGAACCATTTAAATAAAATTGCATAGTTTTATTTTATTACCCTTCCCATGAGATGCTGTTTAGTGTTTCTCTCTGGTTTTAATAAAATTATGTAACATTTTGGAGCAAACAAACAAAACAGGAGACCAAAACTAGAGGCTAGGATAGCAAAGATTTCCACGGCCACTGTGAACTTTCCAGGCGAGCTGACGTACGCAGGAATGAAGGCGAGCCACACGGCGCAGAAGATAAGCATGCTGAAGGTGATGTACTTCGCCTCATTGAAATTGCCCGGCAGTTTGCGAGCGAGAAAGGCCAGGACAAAGCACAGGCAGGCTAGGAGGCCGATGTATCCCAGAACGCACCAGAAGGCCAAGCTAGAACCTACACTGCACTCCAGGATGATCTTGGACCTGCTGTACTGTGTGTTTTTGAAGGGGAACGGTGGAGCGGCAGCCAGCCACACGGCACAGATGACGACCTGCACCAAGGTGCAGCTGAAGATGATCACTCTCTGTTGTTTGGGTCCCAGCCACTTCATGATGTTGTTCCCAGGCCTGGTTGCTGTAAAAGCTGCCAACACTACCAGAGTCTTTCCCAGGATGCAGGAGATGCAGAGGGAGAAGGTGATGCTGAAGGCAGTGTGACGCAGCATGCAGGACCATGGTGTGGGCTCTCCGACAAACAGTAGGGCGCACAGGAAGCACAGGACTAGAGAGAGGAGGATGAAGTAGCTCAGCTCCGAGTTGTTGACCCGAACGATGGGAGTGTTCCTGTGGTGTTTGAATACTGACAGTACAGCGGCGGTGAGGCAAGATCCCGCTATGGAAATCACAGTCAGGGCCAGCCCCATTGCATCATGGGAGAGGAACTCAACTGCCTTTAGTATGCATTCTGTCCTGGCTGCGTTGGACCAGTAGTCCTCAGGACAAGGTGTGCAGTCTATTGAATCTGAAACGAGAAACATACATGTAGTGATAGATTTAATGGAGAATAATTGAAATACTAGTGCTGGTCTCACCTGTCTGATTACTAATCTTGCTGTTGTCACATGGTACACAGTCAAAGCAGCACAGAGGCTCCCCACGACGGAAAGCCTTCCTAGATCCTGGAGCGCAGCTGTCACTGCACACAGACACCAGCACCTGTTTATGGAAGGGACCGGGCAGGTGTTACTGCAGAGATCTACAGGCACAAAGGAATGCAAGCTGATGGTACTACTGGACATATGTACCTGTCAATGAGCCCTGTGCCTGTCAATGAGCCCTGTACCTGTCAATGAGCCCTGTACCTGTCAATGAGCCCTGTACCTGTCAATGAGCCCTGTACCTGTCAACAGCATAACGCCAAAGGTAACCATAAGTACTCACCTGTCCATGACACTCACTGCCTGGACTGACGTAAATATTTGATTTCTATGTCCAAAGCACAAGTACGAATAACATTAAACTACTGTGTTTTTAAAGGAATTTCTATAGCATTCTTTCGATGGATATATCATTGTGTTGTTAATTTAACATGCATTTCAAAACATATCGCATGGCACACAACAGGATGATTACCGCTGATGTCTGGTGTATGCGCAGTACTGACTCATAATCTTGGAATTGTTGGCGCTAAATGTTGAGAGGCACTTACCTCCACCTCACCCTACAGAAGCTCAAAAGATGGCATCGCATGTACTGAAATACACAGTGTGTGCAGCTTGCCTCGCTCTGCTGGCCCGTCCACACGATGGCCTCGTCCTGGATGAACAGCTCCTTCCCAGCATCCCTTGAGCCATCAAACATGCCCACTTTGACAAACTCTATATTTCCGGCTGTACCCCGTTGCCAGTTGATTAGATCATAGGATGGGATGGCGTCACCCTTCTCATCAAAGTTCACCTTTTCTCCAGAGATGGTGAAGGAGACATCTTGAAGATACTGTTGAAGCTTTTAAACATACACAAGACAGACGTGAAAAACAGTGATTCTCAGGAAAAATATATCACTCCAACAGTGGCATAAAGGAACTTTTGCAAACAATGCGTCTGATTCATGCTAGACTCTACAAAATCAATATAACTGGCTTATATATTTGTGAATAATTTAGGTTTTACCTGCCATGGATAGATGCTGGTGGTTTTGGCACACGATGAGTTCTGGAAAGGCCCTTTTCCAGGCTCACAGCTGAGCAGGTTATGGAGGGAGTGGGCGATGGCGTACACAGCCTTATACACATTGTAGGTCACACGGAAGCTGGATGTGTTCAGATAGGCAGAGTGCTGTTTCAGGAGGGGCTCCGACCCCGTGCAGGAGGGCAGCTCTGGGGAGACCGGGCTCCTGTCGGCTGGAGGCTGCATGGAGCAACCGTGCAAAGCGGCCCACAGCTCCTGCACCAGGGAGTTATTGGGGTACCTCAGCGGGTTCACAGTCAGCAGGTAGTCTCCGAGCCCAGGGACCATCCCTTGGCGGATGGAAAACCCAATGGTGCCAGTCAGGAAGGGGTAGGTTTCTGCTATCACCGAGGCTGTTACCCAAGCTTCACTGGCGATCAGCTGGATGCCAGTGATGTTATGATCCATGTATTCCTTCAGGAAGGGGTAAAGCTCCCCTTCAACAGAGAAAATAACGACCACTCTGGCAGTCGAACTTTTCATCACATCCAAGATTTCAAGCACTTTTTCCCGACTGTAGACTTTGGGTATCATTTCGTGGTAAGCTAAACAAATGCCCATGTCTTTGATAACTGCTCTGAGACCCTGAACCGCAAATCTGCCATAAGCGTGGTCCTCTGTGACCACGCCAACCCAGGTCCAACCGAAATGCTTCAAGAGCAGCGCGATGGCTTTTACCTGATAGTCGTCATTAGGGACGACTCTGAAAAACGTGGGGAATTCTCTTCGGTTACTCAGGCATGAGCAGGTTGAAAAATAGCTGATCTGAAAAAGAGAGATACCTTATCAACATAAACTCAGGCGGAAATGGATACTTGAAGTAACTGAATAGCTGTAGGCTTTTCCGCATCAAAGCACAGGCCCACACGAAAACAGTGTACAGCTTGTAAATGTTCTTTATGTTTTCAGACATTCTCCTCCTTTTAAAATTAGAGAAGAGTTGTAATTCCTAGGTTATTGTGGGGGAATTGGGTACTTTCTGCATATCCTATCTTGCTCTCCATCAGAAGCAGAGACATACTTTTAAGATTGCCATACCATACCATACCATACCAACTTTATTTATAAAGCACTTTACAAACCCACACTGGACCAAAGTGCTGTACAGAATCAAATAAAAACATAAAAACCAAAAAGCTTAATAGCACATACAGTATAACAGAAATAAACAAAAAACATGGGATTTGAAGCCATAAACTTTTGGAACAAGAAAGTCACTGAGCAGCCCATCATTCCAGATTGTATTCTAATGATAAAATTATTATTTTGCATGTCCTTTGTTGTGATTGTTGTGAAGTTTTAAGTTTCATGCAAGGAAGGGAGAAGT
This sequence comes from Paramormyrops kingsleyae, assembly GCF_048594095.1. Taxonomy (NCBI): domain Eukaryota; kingdom Metazoa; phylum Chordata; class Actinopteri; order Osteoglossiformes; family Mormyridae; genus Paramormyrops; species Paramormyrops kingsleyae. The sequence continues at coordinate 3,362,871 of NC_132813.1, forward strand.
GCATTTAGTGTATTTGGGAAGCGTCTAAACACATAAAGGATCTCTGCTTTGGGGACATATTTTGGGAGATTTTGAGCCACTTTGTAAAATACCTGTGAGGTAGGGGTAACTTCAGAGACACGATTGTCATTAAAGGCATCGCAGTTATGAGTTTTCATGATGCATCCAGCTGACAGCAAACTGCTGTCTCTTTAAAAATGCCAGTGGGATCCTTGATTGTGTGCACATTAACTGAGTCAGGGGAAGCTTTTGTGGGCTCAGATGGATTTCAGTTCATTTCAGCTGTAAATAAAGCATTATCATAGAACTGGAAGCAAATTAGCATACCGATGCTGCATTTAATAACCCCAGCAGAGTTTAAATGCATTATATGTTGATTAGTATGTTGATCAGTATGTTGTCAAATGACAAAGGATTCTAGCATACAGATACTGTTTGTTTAAGGTTTTTTTAGTCTTACAGAACAGTTCAGCAAGGACTTACAGGGGGTGGTTAATTTCTTAAATTATGAACAGATCTGAATGGTATTCTGTGAAAGTTAAATTTTCAGACAGAACTTACCTGTGGCATTCTCAAGGGCTGTAGAGTTCTGGACACGACAATGGACTGAGATGACCCAGATTCTGCAACCACAGCTAAAATTGGAGCAGCGCCAGAACACATGTCATTGTGAGCTTCTTCTGGTCCATTTAGCACTGTTAGAGCTGCTTGCTGGGCCAGCCGTGGAGTTGAGCAGGAGTCAAAGATCCTGTAGCCCAGAGTGAGATTGGGCAACAAGTTCTTACTCTGGTTGATCTCCTCTACAGCAAATCTCAAAGCCTGAGCCCATCGGAAAGATCTAGGATCAAACCTGCAGATATACAGACAGTAGAGTAATGATTAGATGACAGAAGAGAAAGTTTGCAGAAGATGATTGGAGCTTTGGTAAGGCTGTTGAGAGAGTGTCATGGTTCCGCTGATTTTAAGTTGTTAAAAGAGATTAAACTTAGCAATAATATCTGGAAAACTACAAGAGCAATAAAATAATTCAGATTTATAATTATACAGGCTGTGTTCACCCCAGACACTGCGCAGAAGCCGGTTTATGGGTGTAGTTGGTGGAGGGCAGCTCCACCCTGTAGTGCATAGGGAAAATCCCGCCGATGATGTAGTCTCCGTCAGCCAGAAAGCCTGACATCTCAACGTGGCCCAGCAGAGAGCAGCTGAAGGCTGTGGTTTGGGTGGTGCTGGCAAGCTCAAAGAGGGAGACGTGGTAAAACAGGGACCACATCAGCAGAGATGCCATCTTCTGACAGACTGGTGCCACATTGGGGGTGGGCAGAACCTTTTATCCACCACCCTCTCCAGCTCGTACCCCGTCCCTGTCTCTCTGGGATCACCCATCACCAGGAGGGCAACCTGAACAGCCCATCATCATGGGTGGAGCCTGTGTGTCTCCACTAACAAGAAACGCAGACTTTTCACATAATGTCTGATGAATGTAGAGACACCTCATATTTTATATGAGGTTAACTGACTGCTTAGAAACCAAAACGTGTTCATTTGTTTAGTTTTGCTTTTCATTTTATTAGCTGAAATACTTAAAATATTAATAACTATTCTTTTACATTACAACAGTGAATAATTGAGATTCTTCTAGAAATAGTACATTTGCAGCATTTACAGGAAATTATCATACTTTATTGATCCCTGTGGTGAAATTTAATCTTATAAGATTAAAAATGTATTTCGGTAAACTCAATACTTGATATTAATAAATATCAAAATATCTTATTTATTAATTAGTGTGTATCTCAGTGGGTTAAGCCTGTGTGCCTGTAATCAGAAGGTCGCTGGTTTAAACCCAGCCTCAGCACGTCTGCGGGTCCTTGAGCAAGGCCCTTAACCCCCAGCTCCCTGGGTGCCGCTGTGGGTGGCTGCCCTTCATGGACAGCTTACTCTACGAAAAAAGAGAGCAAGTTGAGGGACAAAACAATTTCCCCGCGGGGATTAATGAAGTATCAGTTATTCTTATTTATTTATTCCAAATTGACGATAAAGTGGATCCATCCATCCATAATTCCAGTTAACCATAGCTGGTTATCCAGTGTAAGTCCTTGGTGAGCCTGGAGTCTAACCCAAGAAGCACAAGGCAGGTTGTGAGGTACACAACAACCAATCGTGTTTAATATCTGAGGGTATATACAGCTAGTCGGTATTTGAAATGCTACTGTAGAGCCCCTTCTTGCAACGCTGCCATAGGAAAACCGTTTAGAGCAGTGTTTCTCAACCCAGTCCTCAGCGAACCCCAGCCAGTCCACGTTTTTGCTCCCTCCCAGCTCCCAGCCAATCAGGAACACCGAATAGCTGGTACAGGTGCGCTGGGAGCTGGGAGGGAGCAAAAACATGGACTGGCTGGGGTTCGCTGAGGACTGTGTTGAGAAACACTGGTTTAGAGGGTGTCGCTGGTTCTAAAGAGTCCCACCAGCTTCAGTGGCTGTTTTGTTTGACTGGCGCAATAATGATCATAATGGTTGGTGTGTGCTCATGCTGTTCTTGACGGTTCATTTGCATTGCTTAAAGAACGTGTGCTTTACAAATCTGTTGTGTTTTTGGTGTGAAGTGTATACCATGCCACCAACTAAGGGCATAGAATACACTTCGGTGCAGTGTCTTGCTGGTTCTGCAGAAAAGGTAAAGTTGGCTCTGTTACTTGTTATAATGTTAACTGTACTGTCTAAAAGAACAGTATCTGCTGTTATTTTTGCACTGCCAATGAGCTGCCCAGTTTGTTAATGAAGTTCACCTGTGGAAATGACAAAAGCGCCATCCATCTCAGCCTTTCCATCCATTCACTTCATTAAAATTGTACCTGTCACCTAAGATAAGTTGGGCAAAAACTCCAGTGTCATTCATCTTCCAGGCTGATAGAGGGCAGTATACCATCATCTGACTACTTTGTTTATCTGGCTGATTTATCTGAAAAATATTTTTTAATGTGAAATGTAGGAAAAACCATATATTATGTTTGATAATACCGATCAGTAAATACTGGCAGTAAGCAACCACACTGTGTGTAACAATTGTACATAGGATTTCTTGTAAAATATGGGATAATAAAATTGTAAATTGCAAGAAATGTTTAATGGGAATAATGAAAGTCTGACTTTGAACTTTCAATAAAGTGATTTATTTCAGAAGGTATGCAAATATTAAAGGATGTACTCTTCTTATAATCAATAAAATTATAATATTATTTGGTTTTATGAAATATTGAGTACTGAACAAATTTTATGAATTGCATATATAATTCATTTATAAATTTTTAAAACTATCTGAATAATCAGACAAAATACTACAATGTGGACTGTATATGAAAGTTTAGAACCATTTAAATAAAATTGCATAGTTTTATTTCATTACCCTTCCCATGAGATGCTGCTTAGTGTTTCTCTCTGCTTTTAATAAAATTATGTAACATTTTGGAGCAAACAAACAAAACAGGAGACCAAAACTAGAGGCTAGGATAGCAAAGATTTCCACGGCCACTGTGAACTTTCCAGGCGAGCTGACGTACGCAGGAATGAAGGCGAGCCACACGGCGCAGAAGATAAGCATGCTGAAGGTGATGTACTTCGCCTCATTGAAATTGCCCGGCAGTTTGCGAGCGAGAAAGGCCAGGACAAAGCACAGGCAGGCTAGGAGGCCGATGTATCCCAGAACGCACCAGAAGGCCAAGCTAGAACCTACACTGCACTCCAGGATGATCTTGGACCTGCTGTACTGAGTGTTTTTGAAGGGGAACGGTGGAGCGGCAGCCAGCCACACGGCACAGATGACGACCTGCACCAAGGTGCAGCTGAAGATGATCACTCTCTGTTGTTTGGGTCCCAGCCACTTCATGATGTTGTTCCCAGGCCTGGTTGCTGTAAAAGCTGCCAACACTACCAGAGTCTTTCCCAGGATGCAGGAGATGCAGAGGGAGAAGGTGATGCTGAAGGCAGTGTGACGCAGCATGCAGGACCACGGTGTGGGCTCTCCGATAAACAGTAGGGCGCACAGGAAGCACAGGACTAGAGAGAGGAGGATGAAGTAGCTCAGCTCCGAGTTGTTGACCCGAACGATGGGAGTGTTCCTGTGGTGTTTGAATACTGACAGTACAGCGGCGGTGAGGCAAGATCCCGCTATGGAAATCACAGTCAGGGCCAGCCCCATTGCATCATGGGAGAGGAACTCAACTGCCTTTAGTATGCATTCTGTCCTGGCTGCGTTGGACCAGAAGTCCTCAGGACAAGGTGTGCAGTCTATTGAATCTGAAAGGGGAGACATATCAATGTGATGTCAGGTTTAATGAAGAATAATTAAAATACTGATGTTGGTCTCACCTGTCTGATTACTAATCTTGCCGCTGTCACATGGTACACAGTCAAAGCAGCACAGAGGCTCCCCGCGACGGAAAGCCTTCCTAGATCCTGGAGCGCAGCTGTCACTGCACACAGACAGCAGCACCTGTTTATGAAAGGGAGCAGTCAGGTGTCTTAGCAAAGACCCGCAGATGATGCTGAGCACCTCTAAATGTCAGCAGCAAAATATAAATGAGGTGCTGTGAACAAATGAATCCCAGAAAATGCGGCACCCGTGTATCTGTCACTGTGTGTGTGTATAGGTGCACCAGGACAGAGGGAATCATGTTTAGTTTCCAAAAAAAACACTTTCACGTGAAAAAATTGCAAAACCTGTACCCAGCAGCGTTAATCTGAAATAGTGTGTTTATGTCATGATGAAATGTTATACAGAAAGACTTTCCTTAGGAGGAAATACTCTTTGTGCTTGTAGCAGGATTTTGGGGGTGCGATGTGGCAAAGAAGGCTAACGCTTTGTGTCCGAAAGTCGCCAGTTCATGCCCAGGCCTTGGCGAATCTGTCCTCAGACCCTTAAGCTGCCCGCTGGCCGACCCAGAATGCACTGCGATCCCGCCGAGCGCACCTTCATCTCTATATCTATCTCATGGAGCGCAAGGTCAGGTAGGCAAGAAGAAAATTTGCCCACAGATTAATAAAGAATCACTTTCTCTAACACTGTCAGTCTTGCTGATTGGTGTGTAAGTGAATATAGATGTTCATTTGAAAGAATATCATTAGACAGAAGAAAAACTATTTACCATAACATCCCATAACAGAATTATAACTGATAATTTATAATAATCGAATTGATGGCATTAAATTCTGAGAGGCACTTACCTCCACCTCACCCTACAGAAGCTCAAAAGATGGCATCGCATGTACTGAAATACACAGTGTGTGCAGCTTGCCTCGCTCTGCTGGCCCGTCCACACGATGGCCTCGTCCTGGATGAACAACTCCTTCCCAGCATCCCTTGAGCCATCAAACATGCCCACTTTGACAAACTCTATATTTCCGGCTGTACCCCGTTGCCAGTTGATTAGATCATAGGATGGGATGGCGTCACCATTCTCATCAAAGTTCACCTTTTCTCCAGAGATGGTGAAGGAGACGTCTTGAAGATACTGTTGAAGCTTTTAAACATACACAAGACAGACGTGAAAAACAGTGATTCTCAGGAAAAATATATCACTCCAACAGTGGAATAAAGGAACTTCAATATACAAAATCAATATAACTGGCTTATATATTTGTGAATAATTTAGGTTTTACCTGCCATGGATAGATGCTGGTGGTTTTGGCACACGATGAGTTCTGGAAAGGCCCTTTTCCAGGCTCACAGCTGAGCAGGTTATGGAGGGAGTGGGCGATGGCGTACACAGCCTTATACACATTGTAGGTCACACGGAAGCTGGATGTGTTCAGGTAGGCAGAGTGCTGTTTCAGGAGGGGCTCCGACCCCGTGCAGGAGGGCAGCTCTGGGGAGACCGGGCTCCTGTCGGCTGGAGGCTGCATGGAGCAACCGTGCAAAGCGGCCCACAGCTCCTGCACTAGGGAGTTATTGGGGTACCTCAGCGGGTTCACAGTCAGCAGGTAGTCTCCGAGCCCAGGGACCATCCCTTGGCGGATGGAAAACCCAATGGTGCCAGTCAGGAAGGGGTAGGTTTCTGCTATCACCGAGGCTGTTACCCAAGCTTCACTGGCGATCAGCTGGATGCCAGTGATGTTATGATCCATGTATTCCTTCAGGAAGGGGTAAAGCTCCCCTTCCCCTGAGAAAATGATGACCACTCTGGCAGTAGAGAACTTGATGATATCGAGAATTTCAACCACTTTTTCTCGATTGTAGACTTTTGGTATCATTTTATGGTACGCTAAACAGATATCCATATCTTTGATAGCTATCCTGAGACCCTGGAGGGCAAACCTACCATAGTCATGGTCCTCTGTGACCACGCCAACCCAGGTCCAACCAAAATGCTTCAAGAGCAGCGCGATGGCTTTTACCTGATAGTCGTCATTAGGGACGACTCTGAAAAACGTGGGGAATTCTCTTCGGTTACTCAGGCATGAGCAGGTTGAAAAATAACTGATCTGAAAAAAAGTGTCATTTTGAAACTGAGTATATGCAAATAAAATAAAGCACAACTGAGAAAGCATAGAAAGATTCTTTACTGCCAGAAAGATCTTTGCATGTTGATGCATGCATGTTGGAAAGCTCACTGTGAATGGGAAAAAATCTGCCATTTGAAAGATGCCTAATCATTCTGTTATTGTACAGCAGAATAGACAAATAAATTTCCTCAGTAATTATAATATATATATTAAAACAACTGAAACAAAATTTAGGACAGAAGTCTTACATTTTCAGAATTCCCAATTTTTTTGCCAGCTCTTGTACACAATTTCTCAATATACTGCTGAAACACATCAAATATGAAGAGCTTAAAATTAGTTTTTGCGTTTTTTACTATTACATGTATTTCAAAAAGCCTGCGGATGAAATTCAACTCACCATTGGGGTTCTGAAGGGCTGTAGAGTTCTGGACACGACAATAGACTGTGACGACCCAGATTCTCCAACCACAGCCAAAAGTGGCGAGGTACCAGAACACATGTCATTCTGATCTCCGTCCGGCCCGTTCAGTACCGAGAGACCTGCCCGCTGGGCTGTGAGGGGAGTTGCGCAGGAATCATGGATCCTGTAGCCCAGAGTGAGGTGGGGCAGCAGGTTCTTACCCCGGTTGATCTCCTCTACAGCAAATCTCAAAGCCTGAGCCCATCGGAAAGATCTGGGGTCAAACCTGTAAAGACACCAGCAGTTTACAAGGATTCGGAAAGTGTAGAGAATTTGGAGCAGTTATGAGGAGCAGTTTTCACAGCACGAAACATGTGTCATGACTGCACTGAAACCTACATACAGTTGCCCATGAGAAATCAGCAGCAGTATTAAACAAAACAAGATAACAATTTGCTTTAGAAGCATTAAAGTCCTCTGATTCACCCCAGACACTGTGCAGAAGCCGGTTTATGGGTGTAGTTGGTGGAGGGCAGCTCCACCCTGTAGTGCAGAGGGAAAATCCCGCCGATGATGTAGTCTCCGTCAGCCAGAAAGCCTGGCATCTCAACGTGGCCCAGCAGAGAGCAGCTGTAGGCTGTGGTTTGGGTGGTGCTGGCAAGCTCAAAGAGGGAGACGTGGTAAAACAGGGACCACATCAGCAGAGATGCCATCTTCTGACAGACTGGTGCCACATTGGGGGTGGGCAGAGCCAGAAGGGCTCTTTTATCCACCACCCTCTCTGTTTTGAACCTCATTATGTCGATCCTCTGCCTCCCTGGGACAGCTTGTGACATCACCCATATACCCTCAGTAACCTAAAGACTCAATCCTGCTTTAACATCTCACTGCTCTGCTATCAAGGAATTTTCTATAACTTTACACATAGTGCTGGCCAGGCAAATCACTTTTAAAAACTTTTAATATATGGTTTGAACTGCATTTACTTGCTTATATCTCTGCTGTATATTTGGCTTGCTCATAAATACTGGTCTTTGACTGTAGTAGCAGGCAATTTTGAAATAACATCTGTCTAAGCAACATACTATTTTCAGTTTAAAGATGGTCATATGTGTTTAATAATAATAGGCTTGAGCTATATCTAAGTTTTCATATTCCACATAATTTTGCAGCAATATGCAATATTTTTCATAGCATTTTAAAAAGCAATTCTATTCCAGTATTTTGAAATCAGGCAGGGAGGGTCCCCCAAGATACAGTATTGACAAATGGAAATACAGTGGTATGCCGAAATAGCACTGCTACTAATTTTCAATTTATATATGTGAGAATGATGTCTCCTCGTACAAATGTGTGAGCCAAATATGTGGCAACCCTGGTACAAGCAGGTTAATGCACTGCAACCTGCGCATTATATGTATTTAAATACGCTTTACATCGGGTGGTTCTTCGCCTCCACAGCCATACATTAAAAAACTATAATACACAGCGTGTCGTGCGTTAAGCCCCACTTACCGGCAGCACATGTTCAATGTATGTTAAATAAGCTTCTTTATATAGGACTCTTAAGCATTTTACCCAAATCATTTAGGCTCTTAATTTGACACTCAAAATAAATACACAGTCCGTATTTGTCAGGGTTGGCGCCCATTTGACCCTGTCCTGCATGTTTTGTTTTGACCAGCAGGTGTCGCTGGTCATCCTGCTTCCCCTCTTCCTCTTGTAGCTTTCAGCCCTAGTGTGTCTCCCCTGTGCCCTGGGCCGCTGTGTAACTCAACAAGTTGAGCATGTGGCTCAGAGGCTGCGCCCTCTGGTCATAAGTTTGACCCTGTATTCTATGTTTATTGGTTTTTCCGTTCCCCTAATGCTTATTATTTTTCATTGCTTCCCTGTTTTAGGTTTATCCTGCTTCTGCCATGTTTAATTATGGTTTAATATTCTTATAATCCTAGTCTTTCCCAGCTTTAACCCTTAGTATTTGCTATGCTTCCTAGTTTCTGTGTTAATTGTTACTGATTCCACCTGTTGCTTCCTATCTTGCACTTTCATTGACTGGTAGATTTGATTATGATTTACACCTGCCCCTTGTTTGCCCTGGTTTCCTGTATATATTTAAATGTCTGCCCTCAATCCATTCATTAGTCAGTCATTGTGCTCATGCTACTGTGTGTTTGTAGCTCTACTCAATTTCCAAGTCCTGCTCCCAGTGTTGCTCCCTAGTTGTGTTGCTTTATGGTTCTTGTAGTTAATTCTTGTTTTTCCCATTTGTCTTTTGACCCCTCACAGTCCCTTTATTTTGTGTATTCCCCAGTGTATTCCCCAGTATCTTCCCCAGTGTATTCCCCAGTGTCTTCCCCAGTGTATTCCCCAGTATCTTCCCCAGTGTATTCCCCAGTGTCTTCCCCATTGTCTTCCCCAGTGTATTCCCCAGTGTATTCCCCATTGTCTTCCCCAGTATCTTCCCCAGTGTATTCCCCCAGTGTCTTCCACAGTATCTTCCCAGTGTCTTCCCCAGTGTATTCCCCATTGTCTTCCCCAGTATCTTCCCCCAGTGTATTCCCCAGTGTCTTCCACAGTATCTTCCCAGTGTCTTCCCCAGTGTCTTCCACAGTATCTTCCACAGTATCTTCCCAGTGTATTCCCCAGTGTATTCCCCAGTATCTTCCCCAGTGTATTCCCCAGTATCTTCCCCAGTGTATTCCCCAGTGTGTTCCCCAGTGTATTCCCCAGTATCTTCCCCAGTGTCTTCCTCAGTGTTTTCCCCAGTATCTTCCCCCAGTGTATTTCCCAGTATTTTCCCCAGTATCTTCCCCAGTGTATTCCCCAGTATTTTCCCCAGTGTATTCCCCAGTATCTTCCCCCAGTGTATTTCCCAGTATTTTCCCCAGTATCTTCCCCAGTGTATTCCCCAGTATTTTCCCCAGTGTATTCCCCAGTATCTTCCCCCAGTGTATTTCCCAGTATTTTCCCCAGTATCTTCCCCAGTGTATTCCCCAGTATTTTCCCCAGTGTATTCCCCAGTATCTTCCCCCAGTGTATTTCCCAGTATCTTCCCCAGTGTATTCCCCAGTATCTTCCCCAGTATTTTCCCCAGTATCTTCCCCAGTGTATTCCCCAGTATCTTCCCCAGTGTATTCCCCAGTATCTTCCCCAGTGTATTCCCCAGTATCTTCCCCAGTGTTTTTTGTCTCGGAGCTGCTCAGCGGATCCTCACCTTTTCCACCTGTGTCCTGCCGCAACTATATTGTTGAAATGTAAAGTTCGTGTAAAGTTTTTATATTTTTCCTATCAGCTTTTCCCTTGAGTGTCTTACATGTTAAGTGTTTCGGGTATGAATGTGGCGATAATCAAACAAAAAGAAACACTGACTTATGGTGAACGTCCTGCGTTGTCATATATGACTGAAATAAGAAGCATGATTGATAGCCCTATATGAACCATGGGCGTTAATAATAATGATCAATACTTTATTATCCCCATAGGGAAATTGTCTTTATGCCTCCCTCAACTTGCTCTTTGTAGAGTAAGCTGTCCATGAAGGGCAGCCAGGGAGCTGGGGGTTAAGAGCCTTGCTCAAGGATCTGCAGACACACTGAGGCTGGGTTTGAACCAGTAACCTTCTGATTACAAGAAAGCTGGCCTAGCCCACTGAGCCACATGCTGCCCCATGTCATGCTGCTCCACCAGCTACACCAGCACCAAACCAGCACCAAACCAACACTCACTAGCATGGACCAGCATGGAAATCATGCTGATCGATGGTGTTTGTTTTTTCATAGTGGAAACCTTGCAATTAGGAAGCAAATTTGCTGGCTGGTTCGCCGCATGTTCTCTTTGTTTGGGTGAGCAGTAAATGTATAACAAGGTCAATTTGAGGGTCTACGGTGGTTCTGGGCAGGACAGGGCAGCATAGCAGCTATCAAATCATTATAGACTGATTATTTCCTGTAGTCAATGCAGTTAGGGCTGCTGCTATATGTGTGTTAACACCACAGGGAATTCTCTATGGTGTTTTGTCACAGTTGGTTTTCAGACAGACATGTTAGTCCATCAGACAGGAAAACAAGGTGAAAAAAGCAGCTTAGAAGATATTAAAAGATGGCTATTCATTTTCTTCATGTGGGACAATATCAAAAGAAAAAATGCTTTTGAAGGAAATATTTGTAAGGTTTATTTCAGCTGTATATGAAAATGCTGATATTTTAAAATATGATCATCTTTTTCTACAATGTTAAAACAGCGCTGTAAAAATACTTAGGATGTTTCTAAATGAAATGAACAGGTAATATTATTCACATCACCTGCTTTAGAAATTAAGGGGTTAAGTAAAAAAAAAAACATGGCATCATTTTACATAGGGCCCACCCACAAGGTGACAAGGGTTCCTGTTTTTTTCTGACTCAGCATGTTTAACCAGATTATGACTTCATGACTTCCCTTTTCCCATGAGATGCTGTTTAGCGTTTCTCTCTGGTTTTAATAAAATTATGTAACATTTTGGAGCAAACAAACAAAACAGGAGACCAAAACTAGAGGCTAGGATAGCAAAGATTTCCACGGCCACTGTGAACTTTCCAGGCGAGCTGATGTACGCAGGAATGAAGGCGAGCCACACGGCGCAGAAGATAAGCATGCTGAAGGTGATGTACTTTGCCTCATTGAAATTGCCCGGCAGTTTGCGAGCGAGAAAGGCCAGGACAAAGCACAGGCAGGCTAGGAGGCCGATGTATCCCAGAACGCACCAGAAGGCCAAGCTAGAACCTACACTGCACTCCAGGATGATCTTGGACCTGCTGTACTGAGTGTTTTTGAAGGGGAACGGTGGAGCGGCAGCCAGCCACACGGCACAGATGACGACCTGCACCAAGGTGCAGCTGAAGATGATCACTCTCTGTTGTTTGGGTCCCAGCCACTTCATGATGTTGTTCCCAGGCCTGGTTGCTGTAAAAGCTGCCAACACTACCAGAGTCTTTCCCAGGATGCAGGAGATGCAGAGGGAGAAGGTGATGCTGAAGGCAGTGTGACGCAGCATGCAGGACCACGGTGTGGGCTCTCCGATAAACAGTAGGGCGCACAGGAAGCACAGGACTAGAGAGAGGAGGATGAAGTAGCTCAGCTCCGAGTTGTTGACCCGAACGATGGGAGTGTTCCTGTGGTGCGTGAATACTGACAGTACAGCGGCGGTGAGGCAAGATCCCACTATGGAAATCACAGTCAGGGCCAGCCCCATTGCATCATGGGAGAGGAACTCAACTGCCTTTAGTATGCATTCTGTCCTGGCTGCATTGGACCAGTAGTCCTCAGGACAAGGTGTGCAGTCTATTGAATCTGAAAGGGGAGACGTATCAATGTGATGTCAGGTTTAATGAGGAATAATTAAGATACTGGTGCCAATCTCACCTGTCTGATTACTAATCGCGCCATCATCACATGGTACACAGTCAAAGCAGCACAGAGGCTCCCCGCGACGGAAAGCCTTCCTAGATCCTGGAGCGCAGCTGTCACTGCACACAGACACCAGCACCTGTCCTTCAGAGAAGACAGATTTAAGAGCAGAAACCAGCTAATAACATGAGCTGAATCTTGCAGAGAACAGAGAACCAGATTACTTGTCAGTTTTTGTCTTTGTTTATCATTAATGGAACACAGCTTGGTTAAAACCATTGGACAGGATATTTTTTGGTATATTAGGGTATTTCTGTAATGGAAATACAATGGACAATGTTTCTAACTCTTATGCTACGTGCTTTCTTGCACCACAATACAAACAGACAAAAGATTCTGTTTATTCAGTAACTGGTTATTTTTGTAATATTAAAACAATATCTTTAATGGAATCTGTGCATTTGTTGTGTTACAATTGATGATGCATGAGAGTAAATTTTTGATAATTATCAAAATACACACTGTCAGCAGCTTGCCTCAGGTTTATTATCTGTCCATATAATCGCTTTCTCCTCAATGAAGAGTTCCTTCCCAGCATCCTTTGCACCATCAAATAATCCCACATTGACAAATTTGATATTTCCTGATGTGTCTCTTTGCCAGTTTATTAGATCATAGGAAGGAATCGAATCGCCTTTTTCATCAAAATTCACCTCTTCTCCTGAAACAGTAAATGACACTTCTTGGATATAGTGTTGCACCTGTGAAAAGAATCACATATACAAGAGATATTTTTATCTGGATCTAAAAAAAAAAAAACATACAAAATTAAATATATTATTTAAAATGACAGTAAAAAAACAATGTGTTTTACCTGCCATGGATAGATGCTGGTGGTTTTGGCACACGATGAGTTCTGGAAAGGCCCTTTTCCAGGCTCACAGCTGAGCAGGTTATGGAGGGAGTGGGCGATGGCGTACACAGCCTTATACACATTGTAGGATATGCGAAGGTTGGAGGTATTCAGGTACACAGGGTACTGTTCCAGGAGGGGCTCCGACCCCGTGCAGGAGGGCAGCTCTGGGGAGACCGGGCTCCTGCCGGCTGGAGGCTGCATGGAGCAACCGTGCAAAGCGGCCCACAGCTCCTGCACTACGGAGTTGTTGGGGTACCTCAGCGGGTTCACAGTCAGCAGGTAGTCCCCCAGCCCAGGGATGTGACCTTGGCGAATGGCAAACCCAATGGTGCCACCCAAGTGTGGGTAGAACTCACTGCCTGCGAAGAGGGAGGCTGTTACCCAGGCTTCACTGGCAATCCACTGGATGCCAGTGATCTTCTGCTCTATGTACTCCTTCAGGAATGGGAACAGTTCCCCCTCACCAGAAAAGCAGATAAGAACTTTTGCTGTAGACCGCTTCATCACCTTAAGGATATCGTGGATTTTCCTCTTGTCGTACACTTTGGGTATCATTTCATAGTAGGCCAGACAAATCCCAGTGCTTTTGAATTCCTTCAGCAGACCCTGCACTGCGTACCTGCCATAGTCGTCGTCTTCAGTGATTATGCCCACCCACGTCCATCCAAACCTCTGTAAGAGCTGGACAATCGCTTTTACCTGGTAATCGTCGTTGGGAATTACCCGGAAAAATGTGGGGTATTTATCTCTGTTGCTGAGACATGAGCAGCTTGAAAAATAGCTGATCTGGGGAGCAATGAGCAGCAAAGATTTGTATTCCTGCATAATTTACAAAAATATAATTGCTCATAAAACAAGATTTTGAAATGGTGCAGGGTGTTCCAAACATTCTGATATAATGTCCTAAAGGATGTATTTTCATCACCTTTAAGTTTAATCCTTTAGCATTTTACTCACCATTTTTTATTATTTATTCTTCACTGAACACTGGCACAATTTTATAGGTCATCACATCATGTTAAAAATAAACATCATTACATTTAATCATACAACCCCATTTCCAAAAAAGTTGGGACTTTGTAAAACAAAAATAAATAAAAACAGAATGCAATGATTTGCAAATCACATAAACCCATATTTAACTGAATACAGAACAAAGACAATAGATCAAATGTTGAAAGAGAAATTTCATTGTCTTATGACAAATATATACTCAATTTGAATTCAAAGTGAATACATATTTGTCATTAAACAATAAAATTTCTGTTTCAACATTGGATATGCTATCTTTGTTCTGTTTTCAATGAAATGTGGGTTTATATGTTTTTATTTACATTTTACACAGCATCCCAACTTCTTGGAAACAGGGCTGTAGAATAAATGATTACCTCAATTCATGACATACTGACTTCAAGATATGAATATTCTATTTTTAAGACCATAGTGCCAGGCATATTGTAAATGTCGCAATTATGTATCTATTGAAGCATGCAAATTCTGTAAAGTGCTGCATAGTTCTTAATGCAGTGATTTATTCACAATAAATTTTAATTCAGTTCATTAGTTTTAATTAAAACTAGAAGAATCTCCACTGAATCTCCACGGTGAAAAATGCATCACATTCTTGGAGAACGACACAGAGGACCAAAGGAAAGCAGGGCTGGAATACATACCATAGGAATTCTGAAGGGCTGCAGAGTGTCTGAGACAACAATGGACTGAGACGACCCGGAATCTCCGATTACGGCCAAGAGAGGTGCGGCGCTGGAACACAAGGGACTCTGGACTAATTCTGGTCCATTCAGAGCCCCCAGAGCCGCACGCTGCCCTCCCACATGAGTTGCACAGGAGTCAAAGATCCTGTAGCCCAGAGTGTGGTGGGGCAGCAGGTTCTCACTCCGGTTGATCTCCTCTACAGCAAATCTCATGGTCTGGGCCCATCGGAAAGCCCTGGGGTCAAACCTGCAAAGACACCAGCAGTCAGAAAGGAGTAGCAGCTGTGGGAGAAGAGGCAGTAGGTCTCCCTGCTTTATGGGATAATTAAAAATACCCCCAAAAAAGACAGAGAAGAAACCAAAACGTAAACAAGATCAGGTCACCCCAGGCACTGCGCGTCAGCTGGTTTGTGTGTGTAATTCCAGTATGACATCTCCACCCAGTAGTGCAGGGGAAACAGTCCTGCAATGGTAAACTTTCCATCAGCCTGGAAAGTTGGATCAAAGTGGCCCAGCAGAGAGCAGCTGTAGGCTGTGGTTTGGGTGGTGCTGGCGAACCCAAAGACGGAGACGTGGTAAAACAGGGACCACATGAGCAGAGACGCCATCTTCTGACAGGCTGGTGTCACATTGGGGGTGGGCAGAGCCAGAAGGGCTCTTTTATCCACCACCCTCTCCACCTTGTACCTCGATACACATCCCTCTGGGATCATCTGTCGCCAAGAGGACTTGCGACATCACCATCCGTGAACTGCCCGTACTGAAGGTTGGGTCACAAACTGAGTGATGATATTAAATCATAAATGAATTTGAAATGACTGCATATTCAGTCCAGGTCACTGTGCTTCAGGCTCTATTCACAAAGGAGATAAGGTTGAGCACACCTTGAAAATATTTATTATTCTGTTTACCACTGATCTGGATTTATTTTGGATATCCCCGTTTTGGTTCCCCGGTTTGCAGTTGTACTACACCCAAGAGGAGAGTGTTATCCCCGCGCTTTTTGGCCCGCATGGCCACCACCTGCCATTAGCAACATGAGTCACAGGCAATGGCATGGATTTGGGTATGGATGGTAGAGACAAGTCCCTGCCAGTATTGTAGGGGTACCGTGCATGCGTGTAGCCACCTGGTAAAATAACTATAAAAAATGATAGCCTGCTTGTGAAATCATGTGTCTGAAACCCCCTCATAATTTTCGAATTATGCCAATAAAATCCACAGATGGGATACCCCCGCTTGTCACGCCCCCCTCGCGGAGGCGGTAACCGCAGCTGAGTCATCTTAGGACTAATCAGTAGAACTCCTTACTTAAGCCTCGCTCTGGCGGCAGTGCGGTGCGAGGTATTGTTGGCATGCTACTACTGAGTGTTCTAACTCTTTGTTCTTCCTACGGTTACGTTACGTTACGTTCTGTCCGTCTGGCCACTCTCGAACTTCCCGCGCCTCCTGCCTGCCCTCCTCTTGCCCCCATGAAGCCCCTCATGGATTCCCCTTCTTTGTTCGTCCGCGGCTGCTGACTGACCCCCCCGGCCCCTCGATGCTCGGCTCCTCCCTTAACAACTTCGACTTTGGATCCCCTCTTGGGTTCTAGTTAAGACCCTGCAACATCTTCTCACCCTTCCCTGTTTTGCCCTGAATAAAACTGGTTGCCTGGAATTCCCTGTCCTGGTCTTGTTTGATAGAACACCACTCCCCAGTCAGCGAATTCTACGTACTCCCCAGCTGGCAAAATAAATGGAGATTTTTGCTGACTAAGGGCTTAGTACCATGTTTGTTTAGGGAGACAGGGGGTTCGGGGCTGATTTGATCCCCACTGATGTTGAAACAAAATCTGCGGCCTTGTTCTCAGGGGTATCAAACAGCCAGAAGCATTCAGGTTGACAGCTAAAACAGATGGGACAGAGCCGTGTGGTAGAACCAGCAAAATGGTGCCAAGCCACAACACTGTGCCTCACTACAGTGACCAGAGGCTATTTCTTGGGATGGCTGAATATGTGTACCTGTGCACCTAGTGCAGTGTTTCAGATCTAGGTGGGTCTGGAGCTTCTTCATGACCATAGCACCACCTAGCGTGGCAGGAGCTGTCGAAGCCGGCCATGTGAGTCACTCCTTTCACCATCTTTACATGGCAGTGTCACTGCTGATATCTTCAGCCATTGTTTGTTTAATCCGCCATTGTTTAATCCGCCATTGTTTGTTTAATCCGCCATTGTTTGTTGATGTCTCAGGATTCAGTCATTGTCCACAGGTCTGCCTGTTCTATAGACAAAACCATCATCCAGATAAATGATGATACTGAGAAGCCAGCTTAATCTGCAGCGTTTTGACTCAGTCCTCTGGTATGTGAATTCATTTCAAAGTAATAAAGTATTTGCTTAAATTAATGGGGTATTTTGACAGGTCTTCTGAAACTTCAAACTGTGGGTTTACTCATTTTAGGTCCGTGCTACATATTCTTCAAGTACAGTACCTGATTTCCTAAATGCATATGAAATGGCTACATGTCGGGCAATGCATTGTGGGCCATCAAGTGCCAAAGAATGCTTCCCTGTGATTGGGCAGCTCTCTTTACTTGTGGGATGAGCCTTTTGCTCTGGGTTTATATAGAGTGCCACCTCAGACCCCTCCAGCCTCTCTGTAGCGATGGCGCTCCTGGCTGCCTGGCTCCTGGCCTCGTCTCTCCGCTTCATGTTGGTCAAGGTCGGCGAACCCATGTCTGCAGCATGTGTGTTCCAGGGAGAGGAGGACACCCGGAACCTCTACAAGGAAGGAGACGTTGTTATTGGAGGTTTATTTCCTGTACACTACAGTCCAAGATCTTTTAAACCTTCTTATCAGAAGAAACCTGAGCCCACTGAATACAAGTAGTAAGTGATATGCTTTGTTATATATGCAGATGATCTAGGTGTACAACACATCGACCATGAGTGCTCCGTCCTAACTGCTTCCTCTCCATATGACCAGCTGCTTCTGGAACTTTCTCAGTTTCAGTGCCAGAGCCCTGCGATGGACACAGACGATGGCCTTCGCTATTGAAGAGATAAACCAACGGCGGGACCTACTTCCCCGTCTAAAGCTGGGCTACCACATTCGCGACAGCTGTGATGACATCCCCGTGTCTCTGAGAAGTTCCCTGCTCCTCGTAAGTGGACCTCCCGACTTGAATGCCAACTCCGCCTGCCGAGGGGTGCCCAGGCCCGTGTCGCCCGTCATTATCGGAGACGCCGCTTCAGGCGTGTCCATGGCCATCCTCAGAACCCTCGGCTCCTTTGGAATCCCCCTGGTGAGACACCTCCACACTGCATCTCAGTGCCTGTGAATATCACTGTTTTCTTAGCTTTCAGGCAGAATTCAGGCTTCTGCTGGGCTAACTGCTGATTGGTCCTTTTTCAGGTGAGTTACTTTGCCTCCTGCAATTGCCTCAGCAATAAGAAAGAATTTCCGACGTTTATGAGGACGATGCCTAGTGATGCTTTTCAGATAAAGGCCATAGCTAAGCTCATCAGGTACTTTCACTGGACCTGGGTCGGGGTGATAGGGGTGGAGTCGGACTACGCCCGCTTTGCCATACAGCTATTCCTGGAGGAGTCCTCCAAGTATGGTGCGTGTGCCGCCTACGTTCACTTTTACCCAGTGCTCCTCTCCAAGGAGTCCATTGCTGACCTGATGCAGACCATCAGGGGATCCACTGCCAAGGTAATCCTGAATTTCTCCGGGGAATCAGAGCTACAGACGATCTTGACGGAGTGTCGGCGGCAGAACATGACGCACATCCAGTGGATCGCCAGTGAGGCCTGGGCCACGGCTAAGTCCCTGTGGGGGGAGTTTCAGGGCCTGCTGACGGGAACTTTGGGCTTCGCCATACGCAAGGCCGAAATCCCAGGCCTGCAGGGCTTCCTGACCCGGGGGCTGCTGGTCCGAGCCCACCAGTCCCCATTCTTTGCAGAATTATGGGAGGAGACGTTCAACTGCAAGCTGAACGTCTCGTTGAACCGGCATGTGCACAGCGATGCGGCCCTGAGCAGGAGGCCATGTGCCGAGGAGGAGGAAGCCCCAGAGGCTGTTCGCTCTGACTACTCCGACGTCTCCCAGCTGCGTGTGTCCTACAACGTGTACAAAGCCGTGTACTTGGTGGCACAAGCTCTGCACGACATGAGCGGCTGCACGAGAGGGGCAGGGCCTTTCGAGAATGGCACATGTGCGGACCCCGAAAACGTCCTCCCTTGGCAGGTGACCTGAACTAGACAGTAGCACCAAGATACACAAATAGGGAACAGGGCATTGCTTACTAATGGGTCTAATAAAACATTTTAATGTTATGTATCTGCATGCATCCATCTCACTGTTTATATTTCACATTTGGCTGATGGGTGCCATGAATATTTTGCTTAGCATAGTAATTCCTGCAGCTGAAGCCATGTAAAACAAACAGACCTTAGCATTTTGATGGAAGTCTGGCATATAATATTTATTGTGTATTAGTGTCATCTGATTTGATGCTCTGCAGCAGTGCTGTGATATCTGGCATTGATCAGCTGATCAATCCATAAGAGGCTAATTGACTAAATGGCTAAGTGTTCCTCACCAGTGTCTCTTGCTTTCCGTCCTCAGCTCCTACACTACATGAAGCAAGCCAGCTTCAACATGTTGGGGGAGCAGGTCAGCTTCGACAAGAACGGGGACCCCATAGCCTCCTATGACCTCATGAACTGGCAGAAGGGGCCAGACGGTTCCCTGCAGCTAGTGAAAGTGGGGTTCTACGACACCTCACTGGGCGGGGAGAAGGAGCTCGTCATTAACGATACGGCCATCTGGTGGCACTGGGGCCAGCAGGTTTGTCCCGTCTCCCTGCTGACGAGATGCACGGCACTCTGCCTGTCTCTCATATGTTCCCTCGGCCCTTGGCTGTGTGGAAATGCCCTCCTGTTTTTGCAGCTGCAACTAACTTCAGCAGACATTAGAATCGCAGTGTAATGTGGATGAAACTCCGTCCCAGCATCAAAATGGACAATCAGCGCAGCCTCCAAATTGCGCAGCTAAGTCACTGAGCTACTGTTCTGACTGCATAACAATCATGAGTGAACCCGAATGACTGAGTGCCGAGTCTGCATTTCTATGGCGTCCCACATTGTGACATCATTCGATGCCCTTCACGCCATACTCACTGGTATGCTGAAACTGTCCTTCCCTATCTCATCATGACACCCCCCGTGAGACTAACACGCTGACTGATGCTCGCGCTACACGCGAGGAGCACGTCCGCCTGTGAATTAACTGCGAACCGTGGCCGACGCCCTCCCTCCCTAGGGCCCCCCCGCATCTGTGTGCAGTGCAAGCTGCACCCCCGGCTCCAGAAAGGCCACTCGCAAAGGAGAGCCCATCTGCTGCTTTGACTGCCTTCCATGCACCGAAGGGGAGATTAGCAACGAGACCGGTATGGGAGGTGCTGATTGACAGTTCAACCTTAAAGGAGATGTGATTACACTGGGCTACCTTAAAAAACATGTGTGATTGATGACTGTGTATTTACATATCTGCCACATGTTCTCTTTCTCCCTCCTGCAGACTCTTTGGATTGCAGGAGATGCTCTGTGGAGACATGGCCTAACGAAGCCCAAGACCATTGTGTGCCCAAGACCACTGAGTTCCTCTCTTACCATGGGTCAATGGGCATAGTGCTGTGTACATGCTCCTTGTTTGGTCTCTTTGTGACCATGGCCATATTTGGGGTATTCGTCGCCTATAGGACCACCCCAGTCGTCCGTGGCAACAACATGGAGCTGAGCTTCTTGTTGCTAATCTTCCTCAGCGTCTGCTTCCTGAGTGGCCTCACCTTCATCGGTGAGCCCACTGACTGGCTTTGCCGCATCCGCTACACCACGTTTGGGATCAGCTTCTCCCTCTGCATCTCTTGCATTCTTGCCAAGACAGTGGTGGTGCTGATGGCGTTCCGGGCCACCCTGCCAGATAGCCGAGTCATGCGGTGGTTTGGGCCGGCCCAGCAGAGGGCCAGCGTGTTCCTCTGCACCTGCATCCAGATCGTCATCTGTCTGATCTGGCTGACCACAAGACCTCCCTTAGCTGTGAGGAACACCAGGCACCACAGTTCCCGGATCATACTGGAGTGTGTGGTGGGTTCGGATGTGGGGTTCTGGTCCGTTCTTGGCTACATTGGACTCCTGGCCTGCCTCTGCTTCCTGCTGGCCTTCCTGGCCAGGAAGCTGCCCGACAACTTCAACGAGGCCAAGTTCATCACCTTCAGCATGCTCATCTTCTTCGCCGTTTGGATCACCTTCATCCCAGTGTATATCAGCACGTCTGGCCAGTACATGGTGGCCGTCCACATTTTCGCTATCTTAGCGTCCGCTTTCGGCATCCTGCTCTGCATTTTCGCCCCAAAGTGCTACATTGTGTTACTGAAACCAGAAAAAAACACCAAAAAACAAATGATGCTAAAAAAATAACTATACCCTGCCCTCACTGTGGCCAGAAGCCCAGTCAGTAGCATTATAATCCTTGCTCATCCTTCATAAATCAATGTATATAAATAAAATCAACGCTTGTATCAATGTCTAATGTACATATATGATCTAGAATTCAGTTAGTGGGGTCACTGTTTATTTTGACTCCTGTCTTTGCTTTTCAATGCAAAAGCTGTTTTTTTTTTGTAAAAATGAAAATAAAAGTTCAACATCTGCAGTGTATGTATGTGTGAAAACATGGTTTTTGAGCATAAATAAAGGAAAACCATCCAGCAGAACACAGCTGGATCTCTGGGCAGTGCAGAGGAAAGTCTGTCTGTCTTACTGCCCTCAAATGCATTATCTGAGACTTGGCAGCTGCCACCATTTCTGCAATAGCTGGTCCCAGTTACCAGGTTTGAGTAATTCAAAGCAGACAGAGTGACACGTGTTGGCACAGGTGTAAATGGACAGTTGGGCATGTTTAGCACACAGACATAAGATCGTTTATTTTAGAGTTTTAGGGAAAGCTGTCACTGACTTCATGCAGATGGGGTGAGAGGTAGCTGTTTACTCTCTCTGTTTATTGCCTCAGGGACAAAGCAAATAAATGGATCTTTTTAATGAACCGATATGGGATGGGCTCAGGTTTCTGGGAAATCAGGTGTGCTTGCGACCGTGGGGGAAAGGTCCTCTGGGCCGTGGCAGGTGGTGCAGTCTGCACAGAGAAAGGCCTGTGTAGCAGGGGAGAGACGCACCCGGCAAGGGTGGGTGTGACTCAGCACCCACGAGGAGTCCCAGCTCACAAAAGCTCACCTGCACATCTTTTCTTTGTTGTGGTGAACTTGATTATGCCAATCTCCCCCTAGCAACTGGACTCCACTAACTTCAAAACACTGAATGCAATGCATCAATGAAATATGTGCAAGAAATATAGTATACAGCAATCATACATAGAGACCCATAGATCTAGAACATGTCTAGAGAGGGTAAATATTGTTTTTAATGGTTTGGTATGTTAGGCTCAAGCCCGTCATATTTGCTACATTCTGTTGCTACATACTATGACAGAAAGAATTAAACTCAGGGTTGGGGAGTTAATGAGTGTTTCAGAGAATTAAATTATTACCAGGAATTTCATATGACCCAATGCCCATTAAAACATAAAGAAGAAATCATTGTTCATGAATTAATACATATACAGTATATATAAGTGATAAACAGTTTAAATGTCATAGATGTTTTGAGGACATTTTCCCCATAACATGTCTCCTTGTATTTCTTTCTGGTTTAAGTAAAATTATATAACATTTCGGAACAAAGATACAGGCTAGTAATCCAAATGTGGAGGACAAGATCGCAAATATTTCAACTGCCACTGTGTATTTTCCAGGCGAGCTTACGTACGCTGGAATGAAAGTAAGCCAGACAGCGCAAAATATGAGCATACTGAAGGTAATGAACTTGGCTTCGTTAAAATTGTCAGGCAGCTTCCTGGCCAGAAAAGCCAGCATGAAACAGACAGCTGACAAGAGACCTATATAACCCAACACTGCATAAAAGGCGGTTTCAGATCCCGGGTTACATTCTAGAATGATCTTTTTGTTGCTGAGTCTCAGGTTCTGTTCAGGAAAGGGTGGTTTTAGACTGAGCCACAGAGAACAGATGAGGATTTGCACTGCTGTACACAAGCACACTATCGCCCTCTGCTGGGCGGGGCCGAACTTCCTGGCCATATTGTTATTGGGGAGGTTTGCCCTGAATACCGCCACGACCACCATGGTCTTGCCCAGCACGCAGGAGATACAGAGGGCAAAGGTCACCCCGAAAGCGGTGTGACGCAGCATGCAGGAGGAAGCCGTCGGCCTGCCGATGAAGGCGAAGGGGCACAGGAAGCAGAGTAGCAGGGAGAGTAGCAGCAGAGAGCTCAGCTCCGAGTTGTTGGCCTTCACCACTGGCGTGTCCCTGAAGCGAGCGAAGACGGCCATGACCACGAAAGCCAGGCAGGCACCACACAAGGACAAGGCTGTGAGTGTGATGCCCATGGTGTCTCTGTAGGACAGGAACTCCATTTCCTTAGGGATGCACCGGTCCTTCAAGTCACTGGACCAGTAGGTTTCTGGACATGGAGTACAGTCACTTGCACCTGTAAGTACAGCAAAGGAGACTGTGTGGGGGACTCGCTCAGTGGCTATTCACACCAACACTTCCTTATGTACTTAATGCCCTGGTCATGTGACATAGCATACCACCATTCATACACAGCATGCTAAACCCTAGCATTTCATACTCCTCTGTTCTTGGGTGCACAGCACATTCTACCTGTGGTGTTAGCGATTGTACCGTCAGCACAGGGGATGCAGTCGAAACAGCACACCGCTCTGCCTTTGATCTGCGCTTTTCTCTTACCAACAGGGCAGATGGCTGAGCAGAATCCTGCAGGAACCTGACAGAAGAAATACACTCTTTTAGTCACGTACGAAAAATGAAATCCTGGCACCTCAGCAAGTGCTGTAGGCCTTTGCGAAGTGAGATGGCATGTACCAGTTTGCCTGTATGCCAGATGATGTCGTTGTCTTTGATTTGCAGCTCATAGCTGCCATTGGGGGCTGGGCCAAAATGACCCACGGTCACATGCTGGACCCTTCCACCAATAAGCTGCCAGTTGACAATATCATAGGAAGGAGGGGGATTTCCATTCTCATCAAAAAACACCATTTCCCCAAAACTGTTTATGAAATGCACTTTCTTGAGATAATTTGTGACCTTAATAAGAGAAAGATTAAAAAACCAATATAAAAAGCCATTAAAATCTACAATAATGAAACCTTCCATTTCTTTTCCAAAGTCACATAAGAGAAATTAATGGACAAATGCACTCATTATACATATATTACTGTGGTGTTCCTCGCAGCTCTCCACTCTCCACCTCACCTGCTGGGGCTCAATTTGTGAGACATTTACACAGAGACTGGAGGCACCATCTGGACTTTGCGTCTTACAAAAAATCAGCTCATGAAGGGAGTGGGCGATAGCATACACAGCTTTGTGCACATTGTAGGTCACCCTCAGCTCTGTGACGTTGAAGAAAGGGTTCTGTGACTGATCCAACGTCTCATTCCCGGTGCAAGCTCTGGATTCGCCGGCCCCATATTTCAAACGTGGGTCACAGCCCACCATAGATTCCCAGAAGTCATTTACAAAACCAACTTCTGGGTCAAGGGTGGGTCTTATGTTAACCAGGAAATCTCTCAGTTTTGGTATTGCCATTTTCCGTGTCACATATCCAATGGCACCACCAAAAGACTGAAAATTTTCTGGGGTGGAAGGTCGAGCTGCAGTTATCCAGGCTTCACTTGCTATCCACTGGATGCCTGTGATGTTCTGAAGGACCACCTCCTGCATTAGAGGGTAGAGATCACCTTCCGGAACGAACGCCAGGATGACTTTTACATTGGATTGTTTAATCGTTTCAACAACCTTGAGTATTTTATTCCTGGGGTAAGTCCTCAGAACCGTCCCTATAAAAGCAAGGCACACTCCCATTTTTTGCACTTCCTCAGTGAAGGACTGGATCCCATTCCGGCCATAGTCATTATCAGACTGAATGGCACCAATCCAAGTCCACCCAAATCGCTTGACGAGAAATGCCAGAGCCTTTGCCTGGTGATAATCACTTGGAATGGTCCGGAAAAACGTGGGGTATTTCCTCTTGTTGCTCAGGCAGGCACATGTGGAGAAGTAGCTGACCTAAAGAAACACAAACACACACACACACACCTATACACATATATATGAAAGAAAGTAGGGGAACACAAAGATTCATTTGATTGCCTTTTGAGAGTGACTCAAGTTTAGCAGTCTACATTAAATTATTCAGGCAGCCTATGTTTACACACAGAGAGGGTGAAATTTTACCATTGGCACATGGAAGGGGCCAAGCAACCCGGCTACTGCAATAGACTGTGATGAACCTGACTCTGCAATGACCGCTGATAATGGTGGATAACATGCCTGTGGAGCCTCCTCTTCTTTCTTCTGCCCATCTAATAATGTGAGTGTGGCTTGCAGAGTTCTGGTTGGTGAAGCACAGGAATCATAAATCTGGTATCCCAGCGATACATTGGGCAGTAAGGTATTGCTGTTGTTAATTTCATCGATGGCAAACATCATCATCTGTGTCCACCGAAAGGCTCGAAGGTCGAATCTGTGGGGGGGAAGATGGCGATGGATACAAACCGCGATGATACAGATAGCGACAGCAGTGGGACACAGCGGCGTTTCGTTCTGTGGCTGGGAACCGCTCCCGTCAGTCACTCACCCGATGCACTTCGCTGGAGAGGGCTTAGCTTGGTATGATGGGTTCATATAGTCTTGCTTGTTGAAAACGGGGAAAATCCCTCCAATCATAATATCTCCACGCCTGGAGAGACTTGGCATCCCAAATGTCCCCAGCTGCTTGCATTCAGGATGCCCCTCTGCCTGGGACCAGAGCAAAGACAGGACACAAAGCCAACTTTCCCCGAGTTGGCCCATGGTGATCCTATCCAAACACTTAGTGCTGTGATGTCCCGCCTTTATATAGAGCTTGGCACCTTTCAGGAAGCCCGGGAGCAGCTGAAAGCAGAGGCGTAGCAGGCAGAATCTGCCCAAGCTTTGTCCCTGGAGGCCAATACGACCTTGCAGTAACAAAGAGAGCCAATGTTAATTATGAACTACCAGGGCATGAATCTGATACATATGGTGTTTAGAGGATGCAGATACATTGTTACCTTACCCAGACTCAGATGTGTCTATATTTGCATCACGTCTTCATATTTTTAGATGTTAAACCTATTCAAAGAAAAACAGTTAACGTGATGGGTTTAGATGAGCTACAGAGACATACATTGAAACATTGACAAAAAATGTCACCGGCAATAAATAATGCATTGTGGAGATTAACAGTCATGTAACCATTTGGCCTGCAGTGGTCAATTGTTGAAGGAACAATGAACAACTTGCTTCACCTGACCAGCATCATGTGACAGGAACAGGCGTACTTGGTGCCTTGGGTGAAATCTGAGCCACCATCTTCATTATTTTAATAGCTAAGTAGCTCTGGTTCTGCTGTCTTGGGAATGTATTATTGTCGTTCTGACAGCATCTAGGTTGTATGTCTTGTAGGGCACAGAGAATGACTATGGTATAATCCACACCCTTTTAAGATGGGGCACTGGGCTATGACGTTTCACCGTTCAGAGGGTCTTTTATTCCTTGTTCTATTTTAGCTTGTTTTTTTTTCAGTACAGATTAAAGGATAGTTTGTTGATGGTTTTCGTGCCTCACTTCATTGGTGACCCCAATGGCTCCAGATGCATTGTGGAGTACTTTATATGTGTCGTGATCATGGCAGAGAACACGGCAGCGTTTGAACTTCTGGAGTGGACAAGCTGAAGTTTGGTTCCTGCAGGTGGAGGCTCAATTCACTTTGTGTGGCATCACAAATGACAGCACCAAGCATCACTACGACATTGTAGTGCTGAACCATACTTTTGCAGACAGACTGGGCTCGCCGGCTTCTTTCCCTTCCTGGCTTGGGGGATTCTAAGGCTTCCGAACTAATGGGCTTCCTGGGTGGCCACCCGCCATGTTTCCTGTTTAAAGAGTAGTTGCTACAACGGTTGGCAATTGACATGCATGTGGCATTAGCGAATGCAAGGGAGACCAAAAACGTTTTTTGGACCTGGCAAACAGTGCACAGAATAGCACTGACACAGAGGCCCACTCAACATGCCTCACTGCCAGCGTAATTGTGTAGCGCATGCACCTATTGTAACTTTGCTTTGACCATGGCCAGTTTGGCATGGCTGCAAAGAAGTCTTGGCCTCCATACTGCTCTGGCAGGTCGGGAAATGGTGCAACTGGCATGCATTAGCTGCTATGAACACCAGCCAATTCAGCTGCCTGCTATACATCACAGATTCCATTTCTGTTCAGTGTTTCCTGTGTGATATGGGTGCCTAAGTCAGCGTCCTGCTGGCTTCTGCCCTTCTTCCAGCTCTGGAAGTAGCGAATGGCAGTCATATTAAGGTTTATGGCATGCTTAATGTAACGCTGTTTCGCTGGCCAGAGGTTCCAATGGACTTTTCTGGCTGTGAAAACAGTGTAAACTGCTGATTTTCTGTACACTAACGATATCCTGGTTGATATGAAAAACAGCCACCTGTTCCATGCCCAAACTTTTCACTCCCTCCCATGGATGCACAGTGCAGCTAGCTTGATCCAGTTGTCCAGTACTTCTCTCGGCTCCTCGCTGAGTTCCCAGACCTAACCAGGCATACTTTCTCGTCATGCACAGCCAGGCATGGTACAGAGCACTACATCATGACAGTTGGCCAACCTGTCCACGCCTGGACCAGAAGCCTCAACCCTGGTAAATTGGCAATTTCCAAGGCTGAGTTTGTGGTCATTTATGCCTCTCAGCTCCACATAGTACAGATACCCAGCAGTGGGTGGCACCTGTGTGGTGATTACCACATCTCCATTTTGCCAGGACCCCAGACAGTTACCCTATCCCTCTTGTTCAGGATTTATCAGCCCATCAGGTTGGATGGTCCATAGTTTCCGAGGTGGACCAAGTACACAGCTACCCTCAAGTCCCAGTCCACCCTGAGGACATCCCACTGTCATCACCTGTTTGGGCATTTTGAATTCAAGGACATGCCGTTTGGTTTTAAAAATGCAGCCTAAACTTTTCAACGTCTGATGGACAGGTGGGATTTGCCGTTCTTGTTCATCTATCCAGATGACATTCTGGTCGCCAGTGCCTTCCAAAGCGAACATTTGTACCACTTGTACACATGTTTCGTTTGAGCACCTCAAAAATCATGGGCTTATTCTCTACCCACACAAGTGTTATTTTGGGTTGCCCTCAGTTGCCTTCCTTAGCCACTGTATTACTAAGGAGTGTTTTCTAGTTCTTGCTGAAGTTCAGGCTAGTACAGCTTTTCCCCAGCCTGTCACAGTCAAACCCCACCGGAGTTTCTGGGTATGGTGAAGTTTTATCACTGTTTCATTCCCCAGGTGACCTGCCTGATGTAATCCCTGCATGACGCGCTCGAAGGTAAGGCAGCTAAGCAGTCACTTGAATGGTCGGCTGAGTGGACTGCGGCCTTCGCAGCCACCAAGTCTGCATTGGCAGGCTGGGGTTCTATTTTGGTTTGTTTTTTTGGTTCGGATCAAAGTCAGTCAAGTGCCAGTGTTTGCTTCTCACTTCAGTCCCTTGCTCCAGTCCTGGCTTGCATTTTGATACTGATCACTCACTGGAGGCTTGGCCTAGCTGCAGCCTAAATAGGTTTCTTGACAGCTGTAGACTTTGTAAAGTATTTTCTGCCTTACTGTATATTACACCTTTGACAAAAATGCTTGCAAAATGCCCGTAACTGCAACATTAGTGGAAAGTGAAGGAAATCTGAGTGGATGTGAAAGTCTGTGTATGGTCAGTGTACCATCACTCGTACAATAATCTATAGGACAAAGTAACATTGGAACAGGACTAATGCAGATGAATCTCTTTCAAGATGTATTTTTCATGTGTATGGAAAAAATCATCCAGATGCGTGAGTTATGCCTGAAAGTAATAGGATACGCTACATGCCACAGTTTTTTTCTGGTAAATATATTTAAACCTGACACCTGAATTATAACTATCAAATATTGATTTCGACAAACTTCTAAAGAACACAGAACAGCATAAATTTACTACATCTGTAAAAATTTCATTAGTTCCTTATTATTTTAAAAAAACAAATCATAAATTGCAACAATGGAAGGAAAGCGTAAACAATGATTTTATTTATTATGTCTTCAGAAAATATCTCTGGTCACATTTCTGCAAGATTACAATCGAAAATATGTAAATATTATAAAAGATCAGAGTGTTTATTCCCAATATAAAAACCAAAATGTAAGAGCACAGTAAAAAGCAAAGAGTTAGGAAATGTATTGAAAGTCATTTTTTTTCTTAATGAAATTACAGAGATTTTGATGCCATTTTGCCCATTAAATGTTTCTTTGAATTTAGTTCAGGCTTAAAAAGAATAATATAACATTTGGGCAGAAAAATTGAGAAAAGTAAACCAAAACTGGAAGCTAAAATGGCAAATATCTCGACGGCCACAGTGAACTTCCCAGGTGAGCTGACATAAGCTGGGATGAAGGTGATCCAGACGGCACAGAATATGAGCATGCTGAAGGTGATGAATTTGGCTTCATTGAAGTTGTCAGGCAGCTTCCTGGCCAGAAAAGCCAGTACAAAGCACAGGGCAGAGAGGAGACCAATGTACCCCAGCACAGCCCAGAAGCCCACTGCTGACCCCACATCACACTCTAGAATGATCTTGTCTTTGTAGTACTTCATGTTCTTGTTGGGGAAAGGAGGGGATAATGTTAACCAGAACACACAAATTAACACCTGTATGAGAGTGAATACAAGAACACTGAGCCTCTGCTGAGGAGGTCCAAACCATTTCATGACATTACTGCCTGGGAGTGTAGCCCTGAAGGCCATTAACACCACTATTGTTTTCCCCAGAACACAAGAGATGCAGAGGACAAAGGTGATCCCAAACGCCGTGTGGCGCAGCATACAGGACCAGTGAGAGGGTCGGCCGATGAACGTGAGTGAGCAGAGGAAACACAGGGTCAGGGAAAAGAGCAGCAGGAAGCTCAGCTCAGAGTTGTTGGCCCTGACAATGGGCGTGTTTTTTGAGTGCAGGAACACGGCTAACATTATCAGAGCTAAAAGTGCCCCAAAGCAAGCAAAGGCAAGAAGCAGTGTCCCCATAATGTCATCATAGGATAGGAATTCTGTCACTTTTGAAACACACTGGTCTCTATTTTCATTGGACCAATATTCTTCAGGACATTGAATGCAGGTGACTGAGTCTGTAAAAAATAATAGAAACAAAATAATAATTCACGCATAACGTAAAAGTTACGGCAGAAAACAAACATATAACATAAATTTTAACTTGATTACCAAGAATTTGGCCACAAAGAGCCACATGCTTTACAAGTTCCTGCGCCGGCAGACATGATAAGTTACCTGTCTGGTTGCTAATTTCTCCCTCAGCGCAGTGTATACAGTCAAAGCAGCACACGGGCCTTCTCTTATTCAAAGCTTTTCGCGTTCCAGGCAGGCAGCTCTCTGTGCAAACAGACTGCGGAACCTTCCAGAGATGCAACAATCACATCAGTATTTCTTTTGGGGAATGGTAGCACTTTAAATTGTGTCTGTCTGTCTGTCTGTCTGTCTGTCTGTCTATCTATCTATCTATCTATCTATCTATCTATCTGTCATCACTTCCTGTCACATTTCTGACTTCTCTCTCTTTCTGCCTGCAGAATGTATATATAGATGTAGAATTATACCTAGAAATCAATACATTGTATGTAATCACCTTGTCTTGGTTTCCAGTCCAAACAATACTGACATTCTGCTTTATCTTAAGTCTCTGTCCACTTGGTAACGACGCATCATACCGGCCAACATTGATGATTTTGACAAAACCTTTTGTGTCAATTTGCCAGTTCACCAAATCATATTGAGGGACAGAAGCTCCATATTCATCAAAATATACTTTGTCCCCACAATGGGTGGTAAAATTTATTATCTTCAAATGGCGTAACACCTGTGTGGAGAATGTTTTTTACTGAAAATAATAATAAAAAGTATTTTGAAACTCCATTGTTTATCATAATGAGAGTAATTGAAATCTGCATTTTGTTACCGTATTACTGATCTCACCTGCCATGGCTGAATGTCATCCTTCTTAGAGCATGGCTCTCCAGTGCTGGGATTCTCTCCATGGAGACAGGCCAGGAGGCTGTGCAGTGCATGGGCTATAGCATACACTCCCTTGTACACACTGTAGACAGTTCTAAACTCTGACATGTCTGTGTAGTCATTAGTGATGGTCCTTACATCCTCTGTCTCGTTGCACAGTTTAGAAAAACCAGAGCTGCTGTTGACAGTCAAGCGACAACTAAAGGCTGCTTCCCAAAACAACCTAGTGAAGGTGCTTTCAGGATGGTCTGATGGTCGAAGGCCGAGCAAAAAGTCTCTCAGTCCTGGGATAAGGCATTCAGTGATAGCAAAACCCATTGCACCCTGTAGTAAATTCACACTGCCCACTGTTGCTAAATCTCTTGTTATGATCCAGGCCTCACTACCAATCCACTGTATGCCAGTAATATTTGCACTCTTAGTTGTTTCCAGGAACTTCCGGAAGTAGGACATGGACATGAAAGCTAACACAACTTTGGCAGTGGATGTTTTTATTGTCTTTGCAATTGAAAGCGCATATTCTTCTGGAGCAGTATCAATGAACTGTGTTATGTATTCAATACAAATCTCCTCCTTCCTTGCAAGCTTTGTAAATGCAGCTGCCCCTTCCTCAGCGTACATCTCATTGCTGTAGACAAACCCCACCCATGTCCAGCCGTAATATTTCAAGAGCTCAACTAGGGCTATGACCTGAAAGCGGTCACTGGGCACAGTTCTGAAAAATGTAGGGTAGATGTTTCTATTACTCAGACATTCACAGGTTGCTAGGTGACTGATCTATAAAGGGAGAGAAACAGAGTATAACACTGTATAATCCTGATAAGAATTTTAGATGTATAATAGAAACATATAATCTCAGGAATATTGCAACATATTAACAATCAGCAGAACTGTACAGTGATTCTCACCAGTGGAATGTGTAAAGGGGCAATGGCTTTTCCGGCTGTGCTACTGGCTCCTGATGAGGGGGGGCCGATTAGTGCCTGCACCCTGGCACTGCTGCAGTTCTCTGGCCCAGCTGCAGCCGCCAACGCTGCATTGAGGATGTTGGTGTCTCCACAGGCATTGTAGATCCTGTAGCCCAGTGTGACACCTGGGAGCAGCTTGTTATTCCTGTTAATCTCCGCAATGGTGAAGACCATCGTACGGGCAAGCTTATATTCCCTGTAGTTCTTTCTTATAGAGAACAAAGGTAATTCAACAGATGGAAAAGGTACAACACCCTGAAACTTATACTGCAGAGAAAAAGCCACAAGATGAAGACATCAATATAGCATTTTCATCCCATTCTACGTTGCACAACAACATTATAATGAAAAACCAAAATCAGATTGTTGGGTTACAAATAACACTGTTTAAAAAAGCAAGAATATTACATATGTTAGATCCAGTGCTATGACTCTATTCCTTGTTGAGTCACATTATTTGTAACATTTTAGCTGTTTTTGAAAGTTCCAGATCTCTA
Organism: Paramormyrops kingsleyae; assembly: GCF_048594095.1. Classification (NCBI taxonomy): domain Eukaryota; kingdom Metazoa; phylum Chordata; class Actinopteri; order Osteoglossiformes; family Mormyridae; genus Paramormyrops; species Paramormyrops kingsleyae. Next base: position 3,395,545 of record NC_132813.1, read on the forward strand.
AATAAGTATGAATTTTTGAAACATAAGATTTGATTCTTTAAAGGCTCCAGAAGAAAAAAAATCTCGTAGTATTCCCACACTCTAGAATATACTCACATACTGTTCTCTTACCATTCTAGTTTGTGTAATTAATTTGATTTCTGGAAACAATTACATTTAAATTTTATAGAATTACACATAGTCTGCACACTGCACAAAGTACCAGATACGTTTACTCACCGCTTGCATTTGAAAAGTGTTGGTTTAACTTTGAATTCATGCTTCACTTCGATATTCAAAGTGTCATATGAGAAGATACCTCCGATTATGATGTCTCCCTCTTTTGATAGATCAGGAACTTCGGCACTACCCAAATATTTGCAAGAGGGATCCTGCGCTCTTGCCAACAGAGCAAGCAGAATAACTCCAATGAGTCGCATTATTGAGTACTCTGTCCGGACAGAGCTACGGTCTGGAGAGAAGTTCCGATTTTGCCAGTATTTATAATAACAGTCCCGAATCCCATTGTGCATACAGTACTGACTAAATCTCAAGGGTCAGCAATAATCTAGGTGTCCTCTGAAGCAATAAGCAGCCTTTGAGAGTGTGCTTTTTGAAGTTTTGTTTTTTTAATCATCTTTGGGGGTGGGCTTAACAGTGGCACACATCACCAGGGTGGGGGGCGAGAACTCCCCGCTAACCCTGAGTGAATGGAGTGGGTTTCCCCCTAGAACAATGTTTTTCTTTTTACCACACTTGAGCTAACTGATACCACTAAATTGCTCACAGTGTGTCTGTGTGTGTGCGCTGCATGAACTGGTGTCCAGGCCAGAGTGTACCCACCTTTACCTGCCTGGGACGGGCTCCAGACACCCCAGTGACCCTAATCAGGATAAGTGGTCGGAAGATGAGTCGATACATGTTTTTATCAGGGGTGTAGGTTTGGGTAGGGACGGTAGGGACATGCCCCTTCCAATAATGTGGGGTACTGTGTGTGTTTACGGGGACAGGGTTTTTGGGGTCATTTAGCCCCTACCAATGTCGACACCAAACCTGTGCCCTTAGCATTTGTAGCAGCCTCTATTCCAATAGTCCGATATAAAGTTTGACAGCAATGATTCAACAAATCAATTCGCTAATAAATCCTGCATATGCACATGAATAAATAGACTCTACAGCAGGGTTCTTCAAATCTGGACCTCAATTCCAAATCTAGGCCTTGTTTTCAGTTCTCCCAGGTAGTTAGTTTAATAATTACTGATTCTGATTGGTCAGAGGCTTCACACCTGACTGACAGGTAAAGGAAGGCTGGAAAACCAGCAGTGCTCGGACCTTGATTTGAGTAACCCTGCTCTACAGTCTATTTTCTATTTTATTGTTTTCTCAATAATAGTTTATATTAATGTGATGATTTCTACTGGGACAGTTTTTAAAATGGCTCATAAAAATACATGCTGACAAAATATCAGCCATAAAATATCCTGGTGCAAATTTTAAACAATGGTGATTTTAGAAATGTACTCAGATCAACTCTGCAAAACTCTGTTTATCTAATTCCTCGAACAGTTTTGTCCATATAGATCATTAAGGAAGCCAAGAAAATAATATATGTATTCTATTAAAAACTCCTGCTGCTCCCATTATAAGAATTCCATCAGTTTCCAATTTTGCAAATAGCTGTAAATAAATTGGATTAAATCAAATTACACGTGTTTTCTTGATAGTAATTGTTTCATTGGTGTTAATCATGGGCGTCGCCGCCATTAAATCTGAGGGGTGTCATGACCTGTGCGTCCAGTCCTCGTGTGTGCCACGCCCCCTCATTTCCCTCGCGTACTACCCCGACTGAGATCACCTGTTTCCTGTTATTTCAGCTTGTCTTGTGTATTTCAGTCCGCGTTCAAGTCTGTTTCCCCAGGTCTGTCATTGACGTTGTTTACCTAGTGCTCCCCTGTCTGCTTGTTCTCCCTAAATAAACCCCGTTGCCCTTGGCTTCCGGTCTCCTTGATCCTGCGTTCCCGCTCCCCGCTCGCTCGTCCAACACGGTACATGACAAGTTGATGCGCCCCTCTCACAATTCATAATTATTCGTTTGGACCCCCCCACATTTAACATAAAATATTAGTTTTATGCCAGTGTGTCCCCCCCACATTCAAAATGCTTCTGACGCCCCTGGTATTAATTATTCCAAATAGCAAATATAAACAATATGTTCAAGATAAAATGATGTTTATTAAATTAGATTTAGACAAGCATATATTTTAAATTGAAATTATTTTTCATTTCAGCTTACAGTGATTTTGATGCCATTTTGCCCATTAAATGCTTCTTTGAATTTAATTCAGGCTTAAAAACAATAATATAACATTTGGGCAGAAAAATAGAGAAAAGTAAACCAAAACTGGAAGCTAAAATGGCAAAAATCTCAACGGCCACAGTGAACTTCCCAGGTGAGCTGACATAGGCTGGGATAAAGGTGATCCAGACGGCACAGAATATGATCATGCTGAAGGTGATGAATTTGGCTTCATTGAAGTTGTCAGGCAGCTTCCTGGCCAGAAAAGCCAGTACAAAGCACAGGGCAGAGAGGAGACCAATGTACCCCAGCACAGCCCAGAAGCCCACTGCTGACCCCACATCACACTCTAGAATGATCTTGTCTTTGTAGTACTTCATGTTCTTGTTGGGGAAAGGAGGGGATAATGTTAACCAGAGCACACAAATTAGCACCTGTATGAGAGTGAATACAAGAACACTGAGCCTCTGCTGAGGAGGTCCAAACCATTTCATGACATTACTGCCTGGGAGTGTAGCCCTGAAGGCCATTAACACCACTATTGTTTTCCCCAGAACACAAGAGATGCAGAGGACAAAGGTGATCCCAAACGCCGTGTGGCGCAGCATACAGGACCAGTGAGAGGGTCGGCCGATGAACGTGAGTGAGCAGAGGAAACACAGGGTCAGGGAAAAGAGCAGCAGGAAGCTCAGCTCAGAGTTGTTGGCCCTGACAATGGGCGTGTTTTTTGAGTGCAGGAACACGGCTAACATTATCAGAGCTAAAAGTGCCCCAAGGCAAGCAAAGGCAAGAAGCAGTGTCCCCATAATGTCATCATAGGACAGGAATTCTGTCACTTTTGAAACACACTGGTCTCTATTTTTATTGGACCAATATTCTTCAGGACATTGAATGCAGGTGACTGAGTCTGTAAAAAATAATAGAAACAAAATAATAATTCACGCATAACGTAAAAGTTACGGCAGAAAACAAACATATAACATAAATTTTAACTTGATTACCAAGAATTTGGCCACAAAGAGCCACATGCTTTACAAGTTCCTGCGCCGGCAGACATGATAAGTTACCTGTCTGGTTGCTAATTTCTCCCTCAGCGCAGTGTATACAGTCAAAGCAGCACACGGGCCTTTTCTTATTCAAAGCTTTTCGCGTTCCAGGCAGGCAGCTCTCTGTGCAAACAGACTGCGGAACCTTCCAGAGATGCAACAATCACATCAGTATTTCTTTTGGGGAATGGTAGCACTTTAAATTGTGTGTGTCTGTCTGTCTGTCTGTCTATCTATCTATCTATCTAGTCTGTCATCACTTCCTGTCACATTTCTGACTTCTCTCTCTTTCTGCCTGCAGAATTTATATATAGATGTAGAATTATACCTAGAAATCAATACATTGTATGTAATCACCTTGTCTTGGTTTCCAGTCCAAACAATACTGACATTCTGCTTTATCTTAAGTCTCTGTCCACTTGGTAACGACGCATCATACCGGCCAACATTGATGATTTTGACAAAACCTTTTGTGTCAATTTGCCAGTTCACCAAATCATATTGAGGGACAGAAGCTCCATATTCATCAAAATATACTTTGTCCCCACAATGGGTGGTAAAATTTATTATCTTCAAATGGCGTAACACCTGTGTGGAGAATGTTTTTTACTGAAAATAATAATAAAAAGTATTTTGAAACACCATTGTATATCATAATGAGAGTAATTGAAATCTGCATTTTGTTACCGTATTACTGATCTCACCTGCCATGGCTGAATGTCATCCTTCTTAGAGCATGGCTCTCCAGTGCTGGGGTTCTCTCCGTGGAGACAGGCCAGGAGGCTGTGCAGTGCATGGGCTATAGCATACACTCCCTTGTACACACTGTAGACAGTTCTAAACTCTGACATGTCTGTGTAGTCATTAGTGATGGTCCTTACATCCTCTGTCTCGTTGCACAGTTTAGAAAAACCAGAGCTGCTGTTGACAGACAAGCGACAACTAAAGGCTGTTTCCCAAAACACCCTAGTGAAGGTGCTTTCAGGATGGTCTGATGGTCGAAGGCCGAGCAAAAAGTCTCTCAGTCCTGGGATAAGGCATTCAGTGATAGCAAAACCCATTGCACCCTGTAGTAAATTCACACTGCCCACTGTTGCTAAATCTCTTGCTATGATCCAGGCCTCACTACCAATCCACTGTATACCAGTAATATTTGCACTCTTTGTCAATTCCAGGAATCTCCTGAAGCAGGACATGGACATGAAAGCTAACACAACTTTGGCAGTGGATGTTTTTATTGTCTTTGCAATTGAAAGCGCATATTCTTCTGGAGCAGTATCAATGAACTGTGTTATGTATTCAATACAAATCTCCTCCTTCCTTGCAAGCTTTGTAAACGCAGCTGCCCCTTCCTCAGCGTACATCTCATTGCTGTAGACAAACCCCACCCATGTCCAGCCGTAATATTTCAAGAGCTCAACTAGGGCTATGACCTGAAAGCGGTCACTGGGCACAGTTCTGAAAAGTGTAGGGTAGATGTTTCTATTACTCAGACATTCACAGGTTGCTAGGTGACTGACCTATAAAGGGGAAAATAGAGAGTATAATTCTATTCAGAAATTTCAAATGATGTAAAACGAGTAACCTATGACGATGCGGCTTAATTTTTAACTGCAATCTTTATAGTGATTCTCACCATGGGAATGTGTAAAGGGGCAATGGTTTTGCTCACTATACTACTGGGTCCTGATGAGGAGCATCCAATAAGTGCTTGCACTCTGGTGTTGCTGCAATCCTCAGGTCCAGACACAGCAGTGAACACTGCACTGAGAATCTGTATGTCTCCACAGGCATTGTAGATCCTGTAGCCCAGTGTGACACCTGGAAGCAGCTTGTTATTCCTGTTAATCTCCGCAATGGTGAAGACCATCGTACGGGCAAGCTTATATTCCCTGTAGTTCTTTCTTATAGAGAAGAGAAGCAGTTTAAGACATAGAATGTACAGCTGTCACAGACACACTCTCATTTTTGTCATCCTTTGATTCATGAAACTGTCGGATAAGTTAACGGTCATCTCTGGCATTAGGATGTCACTTCCGCTCTTTACCTGGCTGGTTTCAGGCCTTTCCCAGTGTCTTCTGCTTCACCTTATTCTAGTGTACTGCTGACTTAGAAATTTTGAACCTGTAAGCAACCTGCTACTCAACATAGAGTTCTGCCAGGAGAATCACGATTGAACACCAGGATTTAAAAATGGAGATTTGCTTACAAATATAGAGTGGTCTCAATTTTTTCTACGTCTGTGCGTGTGTGTATACATATACATATATACTCAGCAAAAAAAGAAACGTCCCTTTTTCAGGACTGTGTATTTCAACAATAATGTTGTAAAAATCCAAATAACTTTACAGATCTTCATTGTAAAGGGTTTAAACAATGTTTTCCATGCATGTTCAATTAACCATAATCAATTAATGAACATGCACCTGTGGAATGGTCGTAAAGACCTTAAAAGTAGGCATTTAAGATCACAGTTCTAAAAACGCAGGACACTAAAGAGACTTGTCTACCGACTGTGAAAAACACCCAAAGAAAGATGCCCAGGGTCCCTGCTCATCTGCGTGAACGTGCATTAGGCATGCTGCAGGGAGGCATGAGGACTGCTGATGTGGCTAGGGCAATACAGTAAATTGCCATGTCCGCACTGTGAGATGCCTAAGACAGTGCTACAGGGAGACAGGAAGGACAGCTGATCATCCTCGCAGTGGAAGACCACGTGTAACAACACCTGCACAGGATCGGTACATCCGAATATCACACCTGCGTTACAGATACACGATGGCCACAACAACTGCCCGAGTCACACCAGGAACACACAAGCCCTCCATCAGTGCTCAGACTGTCCGCAATAGGCTGAGAGAGGCTGGACTGAGGGCTTGTGTGTTGAAATACACAGTCCTGAAAAAGGGACGTTTCTTTTTTTGCTGAGTATATATATATATATATATATTAGCAAACAAATGCTATAGTGACATGAAATTAAGATGTCACAACAGTATTTTTAGGCAATTATACACTAGCATGGATATTTTTTATTTGGAAAACATATCTAATTTGTTTGGTCCCAGACAAGCATACATGATCCTTTGGAGTATGCACAACGTTTAAATGAGTATAGTAAATCTCATCTGCATAAGAGAAATTGTACCTGCACTAGCTTCTTGTATTTTGTGAAAAAATATATTGTTTTTCCCACACTGATATGCGTGTGCATTTGATTAAAATTGTATTTGGTTTACAGGTTTAAAATGAAATAGTTTGTGTGCCTGGAGATGTCTTACCTTATGCATTTTGAAAATGTTGGTTTCACGGTGAAGTCAAAGTTGTCTTTTGTGTTTATGTTGTCAAATGAGAAGACACCTCCTATTATAAAGTCTCCATATTTTGATAGGTCAGGAACTTCAGCATTACCAACTAATTTGCAAGAGGGATTCTGAGCTCTTGTTAACAGAGCAAGCAGAATAACTCCAAAGAGTCTCATTATTGACTGTCCAGGCAGAGCTGCAATCTGGAGAACAGTTTAGATTCTACAAGCATTTATAACAATTCCAGCATCCCACTGTGACCAGTTCTCAAGGGTCATCCATAGTTGCTGTGACCTCAGAAGTAGCAAACAAGCTTTTAAAAAACACTTTTTGGGCATATAGTGTAATACGTTATTACATTAATGGTTGGTGTAACAGCCAATAATGTAATAATTATATGAAAAAAAATATTATATTATTGCCAGTCAGGGGCATCGCCAGGCCTATTTCAGGGGTGCTTTACTCTCCATAAAATGTTTTTTATTTTCCCCAAATAAATGTGTACTTATTGCTCTGCGCTACAATATGTTTTGCCATCGCAGCCCCATCCATTCATATCTAAAGACGCCCCTGTCATTACTTGGCTGCTACAACTATATTTATGCATTGACTGTGATTTAAATTAATTTTTACAAGAGTTCCTAGTTTGTGTTGGCAGCAGTGCGAATTTGTCCGTGAGGGGCGACAAAACAAAGTGCTACCAGATTCATTGGGGGCGGGGGGAGGGGGGGGGGGTGATATTGACTGAGCGCTCCGTGCAGACCATGGAGAAGAACGGAGAAACAAGAGTAAAGAATATCTATCAGCACTTGCTCCTGTAGTCATTTGTAAAAAATACTCTGTACTTGTGCAGTGATGTTGTTTAACTGAATTTCCCTTGCAATCGATAAATAAGTATATTTAATATGTCACGTCTTTTCACATTTTACATTTTATAGCGTACAGACGTACTGTAGTATAGTTTAAATGTGTGCACGCGAGTGAGCGTTCACGAGAGAGACGCCAGTTAGTCGCTGGCTCGCGGGGGTTGACCGTTGGTGATTTCAGCAATAGGTTCTCGGGAAATATATTACGAATGTGTGTTAAAGTTAAAATACAGCATACTTTATTAGGTTTAATAATTTATGCCCTCTGCTTTTCTATTATCCTAACTAATTAAGTAGAATTTCTAACAAGTTAATTGGGCGTGACCGATTACGTCACCAGAACGACTTGAATACAAGGTTTGGACCAAGATTACTTGTTATACCTCAGGGCAAATATATAATTTACCTGGAAACGCAACTGAAGGAACTTAATTAAATTTGAATTACAATTATTTCTTATAAAGCTGCAGAAGTAACCCCTTCCTGAGGTGAATGAAGTCACAGCTGGTGCATTGTTAATGAGTATTTACGTCTTACCTTCCAGGAATTACTTTAGAAACGTGCACTGTTAACTGATTTTGGTTAAATGGAGGAGTCTTTTTTTTAAAGTATAGTTTGAACTCCATTTATGTTCTGTCGTGTTTTATTGGTGGATGTGCAGTTAAATGACCACTATGCAATACACATTAATAATTATTCTTTGGGGAAAAATTGTTTAAGTGTAGTATGTTTTTCTGTGAGTAAGAAAGGAATTACGGATACAGTTAAACACGATCTTGAAAATAATACACCGATGTATACACTGAAAAAAAAACACTAATAATTTATTCCTTTTAATGGCATCAAGATCTGTGTGAAGTCATTAGATTAACAGTAGCAACATTTTATTGCCAGACATTTTTAAAAAATATTATTTGTATTTTTAGCTCTTTTTCAAGACAAAACTGAAATGATTTCACTCATTACCATATACTTTGCTAGTGATCTGACATACAGTTCAATAAATGCTGTCCATGTGACACAGTATATAATAATGCTTAATGAAAGAAGCTTTGCCTTACCACAATACAGAACATGAATAAAAAGAGCAGTCAAAAAGCACAAGACCGCAAGAATTTCAATGTGCTCTAAAACACCAGAGAATCCCAGATCCAACCCTACAGCACACCATGGAATTGGCTTGTCTCTGTAGTACTTCATGTTGATGTTGGAGAAAGGAGGGGATAATGTTAACCAGAGCACACAAATTAGCACCTGTATGAGAGTGAATACAAGAACAGTGAGCATCTGCTGAGGAGGTCCAAACCATTTCATGACATTACTGCCTGGGAGTGTAGCCCTGAAGGCCATTAACACCACTATTGTTTTCCCCAGAACACAAGAGATGCAGAGGACAAAGGTGATCCCAAACGCCGTGTGGCGCAGCATACAGGACCAGTGAGAGGGTCGGCCGATGAACGTGAGTGAGCAGAGGAAACACAGGGTCAGGGAAAAGAGCAGCAGGAAGCTCAGCTCAGAGTTGTTGGCCCTAACAATAGGAATATTTTGTCCATTCTGCAGGATGAGAACTGCCACTGCTGCTGTCAAGAAAAGTCCAAGAATTGATAATGTACTTAACACCCAACCTAGAATCCCTATATGGGTGATACTGTGATTGTAGTCCGTTTTTATCGCAGTTTCTAGAATGTATGGGAAATATTCCTTTACACCTACAGAAAAAGGGAAAAATCAAGCTTAGTCTTCCACCTTTGAAAATTCAAGCTTATAACACTATAACATGACAGTTTTTTTATTTACAAATTTGCATAATCATACCAGGTAGGTTAGACATTTTTCCTTTGAGGTTTAGCATGCATTTGAAGTAGCACAATTGTCTCCTTTCCTCACAGTGGTCTGTCTCCTCCGTTTCAGTTGGGTAGTTCCTTCTGCACACTGATCTGGGCACCTTCCAAAGATGGAGCCCAGTATCAAATGCAGTGCATTTTTGTTATCAAATAATGCCGGTTTAAAAATCTGGTAACAGGGTTTATGTGACTATTAGCAATAAAATTTTGAAACGTAAATGTTGCATTGTGTAACAAATATTCTTCCATTTTTAGACATAGATTTATAGCATTATTAAGTTCTTCATAGGAATTTAAAAGTCATACCTGCTGTAGTGGAGAATAATTCCTGTTAGGACAGATGGAATTAGTGCTGACAGTTTGTTTGAGGTGTGTGTGCGCATTGCTATCAACAAAGCATACTGATTGACATGTGACCATGCTAATATCATTATAGACTCTGCGCTGAGAGATGGGACTGAATTCTCCACGTGGAGTCATACTGTAATTTTCTGACAAGTGCTTGTCCCAGTAGTCCTTGGCAAAGGTGTTGTCTGATGTTTGCATATTCAACCAGATGTGCTGCAGCCCTGCAGTATTGCACTCTGTGATGACACAACTCATTAATATCTGCAGAATATTTGCCATCCTAACAGTTACTAGATCTCTAGTTTGAATCCAGGCCTCAATACCAATCCACTGTATACCTGTGGTACATTTTGTTATCCCAAAGAGCCCTCGAAAGTAAGTTTTCATGGTCTTTGGAGTTAAAAGCGCAGTTTCTTCCAAAGTTGTGTTGAGGAATTGTGTCATATATTCAATATATATCCCCTCCTTTCTTGCAATTTTGGTAAATTCTGAGTACACATTTGTGCAGGAGACAAATCCAACCCATGTCCAGCCATAAGGTTTTAGAAGGACAACTAGGGGTTTGATCTGAAAGCAGTCACTGGACACTGTTCTGAAAAACCCAGTGTATGTGTTTCCATCGCTCAGACATTCACAGATTTTCATGTAGCATATCTATAAAAGAGAAAAAATATATTAATGCTGTTATCCTATAAAGATTTTACATTAATGATGTAAAATGTATAACTTGTTGTACAGTGATTCTCACCAGTGAAATATGTAAAGGGGCAATGGTTTTGCTTGCTGTGCTGATGGATCCTGATGAGGGATGTCCTTTGAGCGCCTGCACTCTGGCCCTGCTGCTGCTCTTTTGTCCAGGCACGGTTATCCATGCTGCACTGAGCATTTGAATGTTTTTACAGGCATGGTAGATTCTGTTGCTCAGTATGCGCAGCTTGCTGTTTATCTTAATCTCCTCAGTGGTGAAGGTCATTGAATGGGTATGCTTAAGTTCTCTGTAAAATAAGAAGAGGTAGATAGGCCACCCAAATATCAATGCGAAATACAATATTCACATTCAGTAAACATTTTCACACTATAGGTTTACCTATGTTAATTAAGTTTAATTATTCAATTCAATCAATTGTGTGAAATTGTATATTGGACATTTTTTTATAATAAGTGGTATGTGTATCTCGATAAATATTTTGTTATACTAGCATGAAGAATCTGTGTACTTACAGTGAAACTGTTTTTAAATGATTATCTATGAAAGTAAACTGTGCTCTGAAAGTTCTTAAGGTCCAATTAATAACTTTAGTTGAAAACAGACTGTATCATCTTATATCACTGTCAACATATTTCTTACTGCCAGTTTTATATTTTGCTACTTGAAAATCAACTCATGAATACATAAATAATTTTGTTTTTTTCAGTGGAATTTCACTTACCCGTCCAATGTTATCTTTAACGGCATTATTTTGTATTGGTATAAAATAGCCATGAAAGAATTATAAATGATGAAAATTCCTCCTTCTGTCATACTCATGTCATTTGATTTATCATTGTTTGATTTGCTTTCCAGCAATTTGCAAAAGGGATTCCCTCCTCTTGTTAAAAGGGCAAAGAAGATAACTCCAAATAGTCTCATTTCGGAGTCCTGACTCTGTCAGAGTGCTGATCTTTTAGTGTGCCCCGCTTTTATAGCCTTTGCGTGTAGCACAGGTGGAGGAGGACAACTGATTTTCAATAACGTGCCTAATTCTCAAAGGTAATCTGAACATTTGCTCAAGGCCTGAAGGCCTTGTACTTAAACAAATAACATCCTATTCACTGAAAGATTGTTTGTTATCTGGGAAGTTTTTTTTTTGTTGTTTTTAGTTTTCAGTGTTATGATGCAGTGAATTATCGACTGTTCAGTTCCTTTATAGTTTTACCATAAAAATGCGAAATACAGAAAAAAAATACTAAGCCTTTTATGATTGTGATGATTGTGATTATGGTGTATGATCATAGCTGACTTTTCCACACAGGGAAGGTATCTTTATAATGATGAAAAAACAGTAAAAGCAGAACTTGTATGAATAAAAATCAAAATTATGCATAGACACTCATTGTGTAGTATCATTTATAGTTTTAGGTAGCATATTCATAGACTTCTTTGTATATGAGGGTGAGGTTTGACCTTCAAAAGACTAATGGTGCCTTGTTTTGCAGTTTACTACAGGGGATTATTTATTTATTGACCGTAACTATGATTTGACCTCACAGATGTATTGCGCCTGAACACTGCACAATAAGGAGTGGCAACCTGCAGGCCCCAATGTTTCTGAGGTCAGGAATGAATGGCTGGTTTCATACTGAACCAGGTCAGCCTCCAACTAGAGGAGAGCAATGCACCCTGTAACACTGTGCAATGCACCTGAGAATAATTATCAAGAAGCGCCTAATTGACTTTTTGTGATGATGACACTCTACCGTTATGTTACTATTCCAGTGTTTTTGAGAAACATGTTGAGTTTTAAAGTGTTTTTGACAAGTTTCTGTATCTAATTTTGTGTGCCTGCCATAGTTGCTGCATAATGTGCATTTTTGAATAGTTTTTTTTTTTCAGTTATGTATTTGTAATGAATTTTGCCATGAAAAGGAGTTACTTTAAAACCACAGTGAATTGTTTTGTAGTAGAAGTTGTATTTTATTAATACTGCTGTATGTGCACTACAGGATGTTCTTTGAAATCTAGTAATGTGTTCTGAAATGTTGTGTCAGCAATATTCTGACTGGTGTTCAGAATTTTTAATTGTGAGCAGAGAAGTTTAACTAATTTGTCTTAGATTTGAATATCTATCTATCTGTCTGTCACTGCATCATTTAGTATAGGTTACAGTTTAGATTTATGTCTACATTTATAAATGAAACATTATTCATTAAAATAGGTCGATATTAATCTATACGTCTTCTGTTACCTGTTGTGCAGCACAGGGTTTTATGTGAATCTGGAGCCTATCCCAGGAAGTACAGGACACGAGGCAGGGGATGCTAAGTAAATATTTCCTGCATTTTAAGCTTGTTTTAAAAATATGAATATTGTTTTATTACTGGTTTGCATTTGATGTGTTTTTATTTACATTAATGCTGTAAAAAAACACTTAAGTGTTTTGGAACATTTGATGCTGCAATACATTTGATGTCCACTAGAGGGGATGGAACTCTTTTTTTACCTTATAGACCGGACAAAATAAGGGTTGCCGTTTTCACTTCCATACTTTTATTTCATTCTGATTCTGTAGAAGCAAAAGTAAAATGTCAAAAAGGCTTAAAGTTAATCAGTTTGTAATTTATTAATTTCCAATTATTTCACAATGCAACACATTGTTCTCTTTAATGTAACTATTATTTAGTATTGTATTTTACTAGTATTCCCTGTGTGTTTTGCCCAGTAAGTGCTTTTTTGTGTTTTTTTCTGGTTTATGTAATATTATATAGCATTTTGGAATGAAAATGCAAAATAGCAAACCAGAGCTTGAGGCTAAAATGGCAAATATTTCCACAGCCACTGTGAACTTCCCAGGTGAGCTGACATAGGCTGGGATAAAGGTGATCCAGACGGCACAGAATATGAGCATGCTGAAGGTGATGAATTTGGCTTCATTGAAGTTGTCAGGCAGCTTCCTGGCCAGAAAAGCCAGTACAAAGCACAGGGCAGAGAGGAGACCAATGTACCCCAGCACAGCCCAGAAGCCCACTGCTGACCCCACATCACACTCTAGAATGATCTTGTCTTTGTAGTACTTCATGTTCTTGTTGGGGAACGGAGGGGATAATGTTAACCAGAGCACACAAATTAGCACCTGTATGAGAGTGAATACAAGAACACTGAGCCTCTGCTGAGGAGGTCCAAACCATTTCATGACATTACTGCCTGGGAGTGTAGCCCTGAAGGCCATTAACACCACTATTGTTTTCCCCAGAACACAAGAGATGCAGAGGACAAAGGTGATCCCAAACGCCGTGTGGCGCAGCATACAGGACCAGTGAGAGGGTCGGCCGATGAACGTGAGTGAGCAGAGGAAACACAGGGTCAGGGAAAAGAGCAACAGGAAGCTCAACTCAGAGTTGTTGGCCCTGACAATGGGTGTATCTCTGTAATGAAAGAAAATTATGAAAACAATTATAGTCAGACAGACTCCAAATGAGCAAATAAATGCCAACGTTATTCCCATTATTTCTTCATAAGACAAGAACTCAATTTCTTTTGTGACACACCGATCCCTCTTCTCATTGGACCACTTATCTTCTGGGCACTTTATGCACTCAGTGGAATCTGCCAGTGTAATACACATAATTAGCCAGTGGATAAAAAAAAAAAAAAAAAAAAAATATATATATATATATATATATATATATATATATATATATATATATATATATATATATATGCACAGTGGTACCTCAGAACTCGAAATTAATCCGTTCAGAAAAGTTCAAGTTCTGATCGACTTTTCCCCATAAGAAATAATGAAAAACCAATTAATTGGTTCCCGGCCAAAAATTACACCAAAATATGTTTTTTTAGCATTTAAACACAAAATGAACCGGACAAAAAAGCATATACTGTACTAAACACATCTAAGCACATTTATCAAAACAGTAATTTTTAAAGTAAGAAAATAAATGTATCCAAACAATGTTAAAAAAGAACAATGTGTCATGCCCTGATCGTCCGCTCCTTTCATGTGCCATGCCCCCTCGTTAACCCCGTGTGCAATCCCCGTGTGATCAGCTCTTTTTGGTTGTTGTCATTAGTCCTCTGTATTTAGTACACGTTTCAGTTTCTTTCCTCAGTCCGGTCGTATTGTCCGTCTGCGCTTTGCCTGCCTTACCTGTAATTAAACCCCATATTCCCCGATACCCTGACGTCTGCGCCTTTGTCTCCGTTCCATCCCCACTGGGCACGACAATATTATTATAATTAAATGTATTAATGGTTTATTATTAATATTAAAATAATTAATAAGAAATCTTTATTTTTAAATGTATTTTATTATATAATAATAATTACTGTTACTGTCTATCATTGTCTAAATGTATTCTTAATGTCTAAATATATGTTATATATTCAGCTAGTGTAATAATAATAATAATAATAATAATAATTTAACTTTTATTGTCCCTCATGGGGAAATTCTTTTTACACCTCCATCAACTTGCTCTTTGTAGAACAAGCTGTCTGCGAAGGGCAGCCACCTGTTGGGGTGCCCAGGGAGCTGGGGGTAAACGATGCTATCACAGTGAATGCGAGGCTGAGACTGAAGCGTTACCCTATGTTTCCGCTGAGAGACGTGCCGCGTGACTGATTTCCCCGCGCGTACAAGTTATCTTAGGTCAACCTTCACGGTTTGACTTCTGAGATTCAGATCGAGTTCTAGGTAATTGGTTCGACTTTTAAGAAATTCGAGTTTTAATGAGTTCGAGAACTGAGGTACCACTGTATATGAAATCAAGGCATTTCCAGACTATACTTTTAATGTTCTTGGTATTTACCTGTAGCATTGCTAATCTCCCCCTCAGCACAGGGTATGCAGTCATAACAGCAGACAGGCTTTCCTTTCTGCACAGCCTTGCGGGTTCCTGGTGGACATCTCTCACTGCACACGGACACTGGCACCTGGCAAGGACACAAAAGCACATACAGAGCAGAGTTCAGGGTACAGGTCTTGAAGATGGTTTCTGCTACTTTTTAAGTAACACTGAAAACACGGTTGCTGAAAACTCACACTTCTGCAATTACTATGTACATATTAAATGCTGAAGGCAATACCTTTTTGCTGCCTCCTCCCCACATAATCTTGGCGTTGTTCATTATAAACTGTTCTCCTTTTGGTAATGATGCATCGTAGTAACCAATTGTAGCCACCTGTATGGTGCTCTCATCCACATTTTGTAAATTTATCAAATCGTATCTGGCTGATGGATCGCCATTGATATCAAAAAGTACGTTTTCTCCTGTTTTTAGTGTGAAATTCACAGCTTGCAGGTAATGTAAAACCTACAAAGGTGAAATTGATTGCCGTGGTAAGGCCCCATGTATTTAAATATTCTCCATACTCTGAGCCAGCAGCTGTGGTCATTGGGTTGCTTGGATGAGTTTGTTTTTTACCTTAATAAAATTTTGCTATATGGTAAGCTTCCTTTCTGTTAAACAAGAGTAATTGTTTGCATGTTACCATGGCTTACTAGAATGCTATTAAGACTTGCTTGAATATGTTCTGAATATGTTGAATATCTGTTGCAGGCCTAGAAAAAAATCTTGCACTGACAACAGTGGCCATTCTTGTATCTTCTTGATTACTTCTCAGGTAATAGCCTTGGGTAAAACTTTGGTAATTTGGGTTGAGTCAGGTAAATTTTTGTTTGATGATGCATGTTAAATGGAATTTGAAATAAAACTAATTATATATTGGTAGAGCAGAAAGACAACAAATACTTGTACCTAGAGTTTGGTAAGAAGTGCAAAAATTTACCAATAAGTGGAGTGCTGATTGACACATATATTTGTATTTGTTGCATTAATAATGTTACCGCTGAAGTGTAGAACACTAGAGTGCTAATTGTCTAATTCTTATATGTATATATTTAATGCACATATAAAAACTAATTTTATACTAGCTAGTTTATATATAATGCAGTGGTAAGTAATGATAAGTGAACCTATGTTATGTCTTTGCCATTTAGGTTCACTTTGATTTATTTCAGTTAATCCAAATCAGATACTAACTTAAATTCTAAATCAGTCAGTGTTTCTGGATTTTCTGTGCTGGGCATGTCATGAACTTTCAGTTATGATCAAAGTAAATTGTTTTTCTCTTTAGCAGTTTTTCTGTAAAACAGTATATATTTCTTATTCAGTGATAGCTGGTTGAAACTAGATTTATTACCTAATTAAAGTCGCCTAATTGAATTTGATTACAAGACAAGAAAGGCCAAAAGCTGTGGTGCTTTGGTAGCATATACTGTATAAACAGAGTGAAAATGTTACAAACACGACTACTGAAAAATTACCTTCCATGGCGGCAGTGTGCTACTGGAATCAAGACCGTAGCCGTGCTCATAGGTGTACAGGTTGTGTAGTGCGTGAGCCACAGCATACACTGCTTTGTACACGTTGTTGGTGAAACGCAGGTCACTGACGTCAGTGAACTGGTTCTGCACATCTTCTAAATTTTCAGAGCCATTACAGGGTCTTTTCTGGTATTTCTTGCTTCCAGTGGCCAATGTGCAGTTGAACACAATTTCCCAGAATTCTCTAACGAAAGAGCTCTGAGGAAAGTGTGAAGGGTGGAGTCTCTGGAGATAGTTCTGCAGGCCAGGTATCTGTGCCTTGCTGACTACAAATCCTATTGCCCCAACGAGCGCCTTGTTGCCCTTGCTGTTTGTAAGGGAAGTGTCTGTGATCCAGGCGTCGCTGCCAATCCACTGTATGTCAGTAATGTTCTGTCGCTCGGTCTCTTCCACCAGCACTTTGATTTCCCGGTGTGTCATAAAGGCCATGATGACCTTTGAGGTGGAGCGTTTTATTACGCTGACTATCCTGAGAAGCACACTGTATGGACCAGTACTGTCAAACGCCTCAGAATACTCAACACACACACCTTCCTGTTGAGCCACTTGAACAAAAGTGGCCATGCCATCGATTCCATAATCATTGTTGCTACTTACAGCCCCCACCCAGGTCCAGCCAAAGTGTTTAACCAACTGGGCAAGTGCTCTGCTCTGGTAATAGTCACTAGGAATGGTCCTGAAGAAGGTGGGAAACTCTTTTCTGTTACTCAGACATGCACAGGTGGCAAAGTGGCTTACCTGTGTTGGAAAAGAGAAGACCATGTGAGTCCATTTTCAAAATTTTAAATGCTAATACATGAGGTAACATTAAAAATACCTTTTGGTGAAAATGTCAACTTTACAACCTTTATGCATTCAGTTGTATTATATAGGTAATAATAAAGTTACTCTTACCACAGGTATATCAAACCTGCCCAGTATCCTGGCAAATCCAATTGTAGGTGTTGATCCTGAGTGTCCAATTATAGCTTGGACTCTCTCGGGTTTGTTGCACTTGTAGGTTTCCCCATTTATTAAAGTAATGGCAGATTTTAGTATGTTTGTGTAGCCACAGGCATTATAGATTTTGTATCCCAAGGTGAGGTTGGGGAGAAGTTTCGAGTTATTTATTTCTTCAATTGCATAGACCATTGCTTGTGCAAATTGAAATTCTCTGAAATTTAGACTGAAGACACAACATAATGCATTATTAACATAATAAATCAATAGAAATTTCACTTAACTTACATGCATATGTAATATTTGTATACCTTTGAACAAATTATTAGAACAGTAATCTAAATTATTATTTCCATTAGTGCAGTAGCAAAATGTGTTGTCCAGAGATTAAAATTAGTGGTACTCTGCAGTTTTAGTTGTTAAAGTGATGGTTTTTTTCAATTTGATGAAATGCCAAATAGTTATACCTCACACATTTTGGGTCTTCTGGAAAGTTCTCAAAGCTGTATTGTTTTCCAATGTAGCCTGAATGAAAGCTGAAGATTCCTCCGATAAGTAGATCTCCATCACTGACAAGCTCTGGAAGCTTAGCTCTGCTCAGCAACCTGCATTCAGGTTCTTCAGCCTGGGCTAGTAGTCCCATCAGAAACAGACCCAGCAACAGCAGCATCCCCACTTTTCTTGCCTGCACACTGTAAATAATGTCAAGCAGCACCTGTGTTTTTATACCTCTAGACCTAACTCTCTGATGGAATAGTGAAACGTCAGCCTTCTTTTCTGTCGAATCACAGATCACTTAAGGTTAATTTACTTCTGGAAAAATGACATGGGCTTATTAGATTTGAATAATTGTGACTGGTCATTAAAAAGAGCAATGAATAAAATTCTAAATAAAAACAATATGAAACATAACTATAATTCAATATGTAAGAACTTTTTCTTTGTAAAACCTAATTTTGGGCCATGACTTCTGCAGCCTTCCAGAGTCTGACATTATACTTTTCAGTAATACTATGAGTAACATTTATTTGATGGACAGATCATCTTTGATTCAAAGATAATTTTATTGTATATGATTTTTATTGCAGATATGGTAGACCTACTTTTATATTTATATTTTTGTCTTTACATGAAGCACTGTAAACTTTACATAATCTTTTTTTCTGAAATAAGACATGAAAAGCAAATTACAAGAGAAAAATTAAAATATGATAAAATGTGTTTAGACAGAGTAGATGTGTATTATTAGCCAGTATTGATATGGCTGTATGAGACAATGTATTGGAAAAATTTGTCAGAAATGTTGCTGTAATTATTATACAGTGAAATCGGTCTAAGTCGACACTCGCGGGACCAGCTTAAAAGTGACGACTTAGAGAATTGACGAGATACTTGTCGACACTTTGGCTACTTATGTCTATCTCGCCGTTTTGTCGACTAGTAAATATAACTCGCCGTTTTGCCGACTTATAAAGTCGACACTTCGGCGACTTATGTCTATCTCGCCGTTTTGCCGACTAGTAAATATAACACCATACCTCTACTACACCGCACTATACACGCGACACTTAAGACCAGGGAGCTACTAGTGCGATAGGTGGGGATTCCCCGTTTATACATTGCCGTGGTGACAAGCAGGCGGCGGGAATGCAGCGATTGGGGTGTCGACTTACAGGTAGGAAAATCCATTCATTTGTGTTGTTCGGGACCGGGATTTAGGTGACGACTAAGGGAATTTGACGACTTACAAGCGGCGATTTACACAAGGGATTTTAAATGAAACATCATTAGGAAAAATCGGGACTTTTGCTTGAGCGTCGACTTGTACACATTGACGAGTTACAAGCCGGCGACTTAGACCAGTTTTACTGTATTTTATAATAGTGTTTTTGCTAGAGGGATTTTGATGGCATTTTTCCCATTATATGCTTTTTTGTGTTTTTCTCTGGAGTTATCAAAATAACATAACATTTTGGAGCAAAAATACAAAAGAGCAAGCCAAAACTTGATGCTAGAATGGCAAATATTTCCACAGCTACAGTGAACTTCCCAGGTGAGCTGACATAAGCTGGGATAAAGGTGATCCAGACGGCACAGAATATAAGCATGCTGAAGGTGATGAATTTGGCTTCATTGAAGTTGTCAGGCAGCTTCCTAGCTAGAAAAGCCAGTACAAAGCACAGGGCAGAGAGGAGACCAATGTACCCCAGCACAGCCCAGAAGCCCACTGCTGACCCCACATCACACTCTAGAATGATCTTGTCTTTGTAGTACTTCATGTTCTTGTTGGGGAACGGAGGGGATAATGTTAACCAGAGCACACAAATTAGCACCTGTATGAGAGTGAATACAAGAACACTGAGCCTCTGCTGAGGAGGTCCAAACCATTTCATGACATTACTGCCTGGGAGTGTAGCCCTGAAGGCCATTAACACCACTATTGTTTTCCCCAGAACACAAGAGATGCAGAGGACAAAGGTGATCCCAAACGCCGTGTGGCGCAGCATACAGGACCAGTGAGAGGGTCGGCCGATGAACGTGAGTGAGCAGAGGAAACACAGGGTCAGGGAAAAGAGCAACAGGAAGCTCAGCTCAGAGTTGTTGGCTCTGACGATGGGCGTGTCCTTGTGTATGAAGAATATTACAGCAACACAGCCGGTTAAAAAAGCACCAAGTAATGAAAATATGACCAACAATATTCCCATAATTTCCTCAAAGGATAAGAATTCTGTGATTTTTAGGATGCATTTATCTCTGAGTTTATTCGACCAGAATTCTGCTGGACAGTTGATGCAGTCGATGGAATCTGCATAAAAGTGAAAAAAATTAGTTTTATACTCCAGTATCAGTCTTTACAATTAAATTAATTTTATTGTCGTTTTCATTTATTTTAAAATGATTAAACTCTAAATTAATTTCTCTCTGAAAACAATACATGACATGCATTATGTAAATGCAATTTATTTTTGCAAGGTCCATTATGATTTTTTTCTGTCTTCTTTGACATATTTAAAATGCTTTTGAATTAATAAGGAAAAAACAGTTGGTAATATTAGTATTTGTTTTACCAAAAGCATTATGACATTCTGTTTTTTATTGTACTTCTACATAAGTAATTCAAAGCTTACAATACCAGTTGTGTTGCTTATCTTTCCTTCTGCACATGGTATGCAATCAAAACAGCAAATAGGCTTTCCTTTCTGCACAGCTTTACGTGTACCCAGGCGACAGCTCTGACTGCACACAGACACTGGCACCTTCAGGAGCAGAGTGCCTGTCAGCAAAGGGCCACTACTTAGCCAAATTGTGTTCTGCTTACAAAGCCAGGCTTTTCAGGAAATATGGTACCTGGTACTGATTCTGCCTCCAGATGATGCTGATGTTGTTCAGTGAGAGCTGACGCTGGGGAGGCAAAGAGGCATCGTAGAGGCCAACTGCCATAAACTCAGTCTTCCCATCTTTACTTTGCCAGTTTAACAATTCATACTTTGCTCCAGGGTCTCCTTTTTCATCAAAGAAGACATTCTCACCAGTTTTCATTGAAAATTTAACTTGTTTAAGATAATTAATAACCTGTAATAAGCAAATTGTTGCACATCAAATCACATAAAAATGATGAAAATTAAAAATGCAATCTTGTAGTTTTACTTATACTGAGCATTTGTTTACCTGCCAGTGATCACTGTTTTCAGCTCTTTTTACACATAAATTATTTATTCCATTTCCTTCTGTGCAAGTTGCCATGTTATTTAGTGCATGAGCTACAGCATAAACTGCTTTATAGACATTATTTGCAATTTGCAATTCTGATACATCTGTATATTGGTTGTATATGTCATCCAAACGCTCAGACCCAGTACACACGTCCCTGAATCCAAAATTTTCTCTTGTGAGGAATTTACAGCCAAATATAGTTTCCCACAGCTCGGTGTAAATGGGAACAGTGGAAGATGGGCGGACACTGAGAAGAAATTCTCTCAAACCTCTGATTGTAGCTTTAGGAATTGCAAATCCCATTGATCCTCTTAAAATGTGTTGAAATTTTCCAGTTGCAATGTTTGAGTCAGAAATCCAGGATTCACTGCCAATCCACTGCAATCCGGTGACATTCTGCAGGGCCAGCTCCTCCAGTAAAACTTCCATGTCAGAATAGGAAACGAAGGCCACAATAACTTTGGAGGTGGACATCTTTATAACGTGCACTATTCTCCGGATATTTTCTTTGGGGTCTGTTCTAAAGAAAGCTTCTGAATACTCGACGCAAACTCCTTCATCAGTGGCAGCTTTCATGAAAGTGGCCATCCCATTGTTTCCATAGTCATTGTTACTGCAAACAGCCCCCACCCATGTCCAACCAAAGTGCTTTACCAACTTGGCCAGTGCTCTGCTCTGATAGTAGTCACTGGGAATCGTCCTGAAGAAGGTGGGATATTTTTTTTTGTCACTCAGGCAAGCGCAGGTGGCAAAGTGACTGATCTGCAGCAGAAACAACAACATAAAATGCAAAACGTTTATGTATCTCCCTGAAAGTACTTACCTTTACTCAGTTACATTGCAAAGGTATGGTTTTGTGTCTTTAAAGGAGATTAAACAAGCAATGGAAATGACACAAGCTTACCACTGGTATGTGCAAAGGCCCAATGGAGGCTGAAATTGCCATAGTTGGTGTTGAAGATGTTTCTGCTATGATGGCCTGAATTGTCTTTGGGGTTAAGCAGTTTGTGTCCGTGATAGTTTCGTCATAACCATTAACTAAAGACATGGCTGACCTTATGGCCAGTGCTATAGAGCTGCAGGAGTCATAGATTTTATACCCCAAGATGATGTCAGGCAAAATATCAGTGCTGTTGTTGATTTCTTCAATTGCAAATACCATAGTCTGAGCATTTTGAAATTCTCTGAGGCTTAGACTACAAGAAAAAATAAGTAATAAATAGGTGAATGATTTCAGGTTAAAAATAGTTGCAAATACATTTTAGGGAGAACACAAAAGTCATGTGCAAGCACTACAATAGGTTTAACTTGGGCAGTTCGCCTCATTTGTTAGAAATATGCAATTCTAGAAAGGGCCATGTTAATATACATGTGCATAGACACTTCTAGATTGCAAATAAGTACAATCAGTATTTATAAAATTATGAAATATATATGCTACGGAAATAAATGATTGACCCAGTGTTAGAAATATGATTTCAAACAAAAGTATATCAAAAACACCATGTTTTAATAATGAAGTGTGTGTTTTATTCAACTTATTTGGACTTAAAATTTTGAATCTGTTGGTTTAAGAGAGCTCATAAGAGCCTATATTGGCTTAAAATTTAAAGATGTTCAGAAGACAGCAAGCATCACTGACTGAATTTTTGTTCTTTTTCTGGTAACAATGTTTACAAACGGAGAAAAAAAATACGGTCAAAATACCACCTCTTGTGGTTTTATGGATAAAAGTTTTGTAATTTAATTTAAATTTAGTAAAACCATTATATGAATGCTCGACTCACCTTTTACACTTTGGTGGGTCAGGTTTGCTGGAGAAGGTGGACTGGGTTTCCACCCAGCTATTATGGAAGGAGAATATCCCACCAATGATGATGTCTCCATCTTTTAGCAGCTGTGGGTGCTCTGCCTTGCCCAACAGCTGACATGGCAGGATCCCTGATCTCACCTGTGGGGTGAGCAGGAACCAGGTGGGCAACAGCCAGGTGGGCCAGGGCAGCATAGCTTCTCATACAGATCTCTGTCACATGTTTGCAGTTTTTATCTTTTATAGTGCTGGGGGTGGAACTTGTGTTGTCTGAATGATAGGCAGTGTTATCTTCCTTAGGTAAAGCACTAATGTCATGCTGTCCCAGCGGAGCTGCAGCAGCCGTGGTTCAAAATGACACAAGCTGTTTGTTTGGGAAATCATGCTATGATTTTATACTAACAGTAGTAGGACTATTAACAGTGTATTAATCTTCTGCTTCTCCTACTGTGTATAAATTGAAGCAGAAGTTTTAATTACTTAAGCAATTGTAAAATAGAGGACTATTTGGTTGACTGCATATATACTACCGGTAAACCAGTATTTCCACATCTAATGGTCTGCTTCTACCTGACCCTGAAAATGTTAGCAGGTTATCACATTACATTCACCTCCCCAGCTTTGCCATAGTAATGATTTTATGGGACTCCTTTGGAGGTCCGCTCAGTACATTTATGATTGAGGTGGCAATAATTAACATTACTATTCCTGGTCTGCATGGAACCCATGGTGTGTAAACATGTGAGGTCAAGGTCAGCACTAATTACTGATTGGCTAAGACACTGAACTTGTATGTCTCTTAAACATGAACAGAAAATTACTGTATATAAGAAAACTGGCCAAAAACAAAAAACATTTAATGTACTTCATTAACATATGCCGTTGGCATGGTCATCATTCCACTCACACAAAGCAAGATTATGCTGTTATTACACTAATTGAATATTATGCTGTTGATTCAAATAGCCGTTCGCATAACAGTATTTAGGCAAAGACCGCAACTGTCTTCCCTTGTTATTGAACATTTTTGCACTTGTGACCTTGCAGTCTGAAAAAAACAAGTCAATTGTTTTACGTTTTTATTTGTATTATTTAATTTTTTCTATATCACATGTAACATTGTGAGATAGACACAAGTATTTATTAACAGCCTGTGTTTAACTATGTAGGCAGGAGGCTTCAATGCAAATGTACTTCCATAGTTCTGTCACTCAGTCTGTCTCTGTCATTTTAGGAGCTATTGTTAGGTCGGTGATCTTTCTTCCAGATGGGTTCTATCCACTGCTGTATCAGTGTTTAGAGCATGCTCCCTGAGGGGGCACCTCCGGGAGAGAGAACTTGTAGTTGCAAACAAAGAAATGCTCATCAGAATCACGGTGTTTTTCTCTTGGTAGCCTGTATTTTTAAACTTTACTGTGAAAAGAAGCACTTTGCTAACAAAATATATCATGTAATGCAGGTTAGATTCAGTTGAATGATTTTGCCAGTTGTAATGATTCATTGTTTTAATATTTTACCATTATTTAATATTTTTTGCACCTCTAAGTATACATAACATACTTTAGCTGCTGCCTGTGTAGAACAATAATCAAGTGTTTGTATTTAGCTGACAAATTCCAGAGTGGTAGGATAATCAGTAGAGTCACTCTTCCATGCAATAATATTAAGCAGCCAGCAGCACAATGTTTAATGATACAAACACATGTTGAAATTGGCAAATTCCGGGAGGGACCTTTGAGCTAGATATTTAAATGCTTTACATATTTAAACCGTAATTAAAATCCATGCAAATTTTAATAGATTATATTAACATAATTAAAATAAGTAAACAAGTTTATAAATTTGTAAATATTCGCCAGGCACCCAAATTATAAGTAGAAAAACATATTTTCTGAATAACATCATTTGCTCATTTGAAAAACCTTGCATCTGGTGTGCATCATGTATTGATATTTATTTGGATGCTTTTCCCATTAAAGCCTTTTTGGTGTTCTTTTCAGGTTTAAATATTATGAAGTAACATTTTGGTATGAAATTACAGAAGAGTAAACCAGAGCTTGATGCTAAAATAGCAAATATTTCCACGGCCACAGTGAACTTCCCAGGTGAGCTGACATAGGCTGGGATAAAGGTGATCCAGACGGCACAGAATATGAGCATGCTGAAGGTGATGAATTTGGCTTCATTGAAGTTGTCCGGCAGCTTCCTGGCCAGAAAAGCCAGTACAAAGCACAGGGCAGAGAGGAGACCAATGTACCCCAGCACAGCCCAGAAGCCCACTGCTGACCCCACATCACACTCTAGAATGATCTTGTCTTTGTAGTACTTCATGTTCTTGTTGGGGAAAGGAGGGGATAATGTTAACCAGAGCACACAAATTAGCACCTGTATGAGAGTGAATACAAGAACACTGAGCCTCTGCTGAGGAGGTCCAAACCATTTCATGACATTACTGCCTGGGAGTGTAGCCCTGAAGGCCATTAACACCACTATTGTTTTCCCCAGAACACAAGAGATGCAGAGGACAAAGGTGATCCCAAATGCCGTGTGGCGCAGCATACAGGACCAGTGAGAGGGTCGGCCGATGAACGTGAGTGAGCAGAGGAAACACAGGGTCAGGGAAAAGAGCAGCAGGAAGCTCAGCTCAGTGTTATTGGCTCTGACGATGGGCGTGTGTCTGTGATAGTAAAATATCAGTCCTACTCCAGTGGTAAAAAAGGCTCCAATTAAGGAAAATAATGCTAGGAGAAGTCCCATCAGGTCTCCATAAGACAAAAATTCAATTTCCTTTAAAACACAGGCATCTCTCCTGATGTTGGACCAATATTCAGATTGGCACTTGATGCAGTCTACTAAATCTGTATTATAAAAAAACACATCAGCAAGGAATTATTAGTGTTTTAACTAATGTTTATAGTTGTGGTAACTGACATAGGGTTTATTATTCAGAATCTCTGTCTGTTTTGAACAATCTAAATAAACACTGCCATAGCTTCTATTCAGATTAGAAATGATGAATTATGCAGATGTAATCCTTGCTTCTGAATAAGTGTCTTTTGTGTAGCTTTAATTGGGAAATTATAAAAATTGGCGACATAATGTAAATACCCCATATGTCCCTCCTGCAAATAACACAAATATTAAAACTGTCAGTGTGCTTGGTTTTCATTTTTAAGTCATGTCAGGAATTCTTTTCTGTATATATACCAAAACACTACAGATGACCTCACTGTTGATGCACCTGTAGCATTGCTGATCTCCCCCTCAGCACAGGGTACACAGTCGTAGCAGCAGACAGGCTTTCCTTTCTGCACGGCCTTGCGGGTTCCTGGGGGACAGCTCTCACTGCACACTGACACTGGCACCTGGCAGGGACACAAAAAGCACAAACAGGGCAGCATCTCACAGTGCTGGTCTTGAAGATGCTTTCTGCTGCTTTTTAAGTAGCACACTGAAAGCTGGGTTGCTGAAAACTCACACTTCTGCAATTACTATATTCATTTTAAATATTGTAAGTAATACCTCTTTGCTGCCTCCTCCCCAGACAATGTTGGTGTTGTTCATGATGAACTGTTGTCCTTGTGGTAACGATGCATCATAGTAACCAATTGTGGCCACCTGCATGGTGCTCTCATCCACATTTTGTAGATTTATCAAATCATATCTGGCTGGTGAATCTCCG
Organism: Paramormyrops kingsleyae; assembly: GCF_048594095.1. Classification (NCBI taxonomy): domain Eukaryota; kingdom Metazoa; phylum Chordata; class Actinopteri; order Osteoglossiformes; family Mormyridae; genus Paramormyrops; species Paramormyrops kingsleyae. The sequence continues at coordinate 3,422,475 of NC_132813.1, forward strand.
TTGCTGTCAAAAAGTACTTCTTCTCCTGTTTCTAGTGTGAAATTCACAGTTTGCAGGTAGTGTAAAACCTTTGCACAGAAATAACAAAAAAAATTGCTGTTTTTTCTTTTAGGGAATATCCTGGTACATATTAAGTCACATTGATGTTAGCTTTGTCGTATATATATAATATTATTCATGCAGCAGTCTGAGTTTCATCAAATCAAATTAATTTAAGAGTTTAAACAGTTATGAAGTCAACCCCAAATGTCCCCCAGCTGACCTTCCATGGCGGCAGTGTGCTACTGGAATCAAAACCGTAGCCGTGCTCATAGGTGTACAGGTTGTGTAGTGCGTGAGCCACAGCATACACTGCTTTGTACACGTTGTTGGTGAAACGCAGGTCACTGACGTCAGTGAACTGGTTCTGCACATTTTCTAGATTTTCAGAGCCATTACAGGGTCTTTTCTGGTATTTCTTGCTTCCAGTGGCCAATGTGCAGTTGAACACAATTTCCCAGAATTCTCTAACGAAAGAGCTCTGAGGAAAGTGTGAAGGGTGGAGTCTCTGGAGATAGTTCTGCAGACCAGGTATCTGTGCCTTGCTGACTACAAATCCTATTGCCCCAACGAGCGCCTTGTTGCCCTTGCTGTTTGTAAGGGAAGTGTCTGTGATCCAGGCGTCGCTGCCAATCCACTGTATGTCAGTAATGTTCTGTCGCTCGGTCTCTTCCACCAGCACTTTGATTTCCCGGTGTGTCATAAAGGCCATGATGACCTTTGAGGTGGAGCGTTTTATTACGCTGACTATCCTGAGAAGCACGCTGTATGGACCAGTACTGTCAAACGCCTCAGAATACTCAACACACACACCTTCCTGTTGAGCCACTTGCATAAACGTGGCAATGCCATTTATTCCATAGTCATTGTTGCTACTTACAGCCCCCACCCAGGTCCAGCCAAAGTGTTTAACCAACTGGGCAAGTGCTCTGCTCTGGTAATAGTCACTAGGAATGGTCCTGAAGAAGGTGGGAAACTCTTTTCTGTTACTCAGACATGCACAGGTGGCAAAGTGGCTTACCTGTGTCAGAAAAGGGCATAGAACACATTTCTTCACATTTGCACAATATCTGTTTTTTTAACTGAAAAGAAAATGCAAATGGATCAATATTTTAATTTATTTTTTAGGTAGTAGTTAGGGTGTGTCTTTCAAAAATAATGCTGCTTCCATTTAAAATTCACATGTTGGAAAAAAACATCTTAACCATATACATAACCACGATAGGTCGTTGTAATAGGGAAAGAATGTAATTTAACCTTTTTAGTCTCCTCAATGCATAATTAATAAAAAATTAGGTTTACATTTATTTATCTAGTAAACCCCCTTTTCCCAAAGCACCTGAAAGGTACAGTTATTGCACTTGCATAATTATAAAATAATTCTTATAATTCAGACTTCTCTGACCCCACCTTAATGTTAATTAATTTTAGGTTTGGTGAAATTGAGTAAATGCATTTTTATTTGTTGTTATATGTAGTTTTCCAAGTACTTTGAGAAAGTTGTAGGAATTTACTTAATTTTTTATTTTTCTGGCTTCATAAAAGTTTCTCATCCCCTTTTAAGGAGAATTTTTATTGTCAGTATGTTACCATATATCTTTTCAAGGTATTTTAAAAGTGTAATTATAGATGTTATTCCTTACCACTGGTATATGAAACCTTCCAATTACTGTAGCAAATCCAATAGTAGGTGTTGATCCTGAGTGGCCTATTATAGCTTGAACTGTGTCTGGTTGAGTGCAGTTATTGCTGTGGATTGCTTGATCTTGGCCATTTACCAAAGCCAAAGCAGCTCTCATTATGTTTGAAGTGCCACAGTCATTATAAATTTTGTATCCCAGGAATGCATGAGGTAGAATTTCAGAATTTCTGTTTATTTCTTCTATTGCAAAAATCATCGTAAGAGCAAACTGAAATTCTCTGAAATTTACACTGGAAAAAGAGCATTAGTTTTTGATTAGACTTATTTCTACATACTGGAAATTTTCTATTGTTAATAATGGATAAGTCAAGCAATATAGCAGTTAGCATTGAAAAGATAAATTTAATATTTACATACTTTTTGCATGGCAGCGGTTTTGGGATTGTTGTAAAGGACTGTATGTCAGCCTCTTGTCCAGTGTGAAATGAAAAGATTCCTCCGATAAGCATATCCCCATCCTTGGAAAGTTCTGGAAGTTGCGCTCTGCCTAGCAGCGTGCACTTGGAGTCCTCAGCCTGGGCTGGTGGTCCGATCAGTAACAGACCCAGCAGAAGCAGCATAGCTCAGCCTGTCAGCGCACACGCACAGCTCCCTTCCTTGCCTTCTGCCACCTTTATACTACCTCTCATACATTGGCACCTGTTGAACCATGGTTCCCTTTCAGTACTTTTCCCAAGTGAGTCAGGAGTAACCGTGGTTTCAAGAGTGCCCCCCAACCCCATTAGACCTCAAAGCAGTTCTTGAATTGTTATGGATTATCTGTAAATTTAATTTGAATCATTGTTCATCAAATATAGTTTTTTTTCTCTTTTTGATGATGATGGTGATGTTTCAGTCGGTGTGCGAGGTTGTCAGGATCATCCACAAAATGAAATTACATCATAGTGCGTACAAAGAGCCGATAGCATTTCTGCCCACAGGAATTTTTACAGCATTTTATATCAGGATTATTTATATGATGAGAATTCACTGGTTATTTTTGTTGTGTTTGATAGATATATTTGTCATCATTTCCTAAAATATGTATAGTCAATAAATTGTCTTCTACATTCTATTGTAAACACTACTCAAAAAATATACAAGTTTATTTAATACTTACTTTTACATATTTTTATTTACATATGTTTTTCACAGAGATTTTGAAGGCATTTTACCCATAAGGAATTTCTTTGTGTTCTTTTCTGGTTTAAGCAAAATAATATAACATTTTGGGATAAAAATACAGAACAGCAAACCAAAACTGGAAGCTAAAATGGCAAATATCTCGACGGCCACAGTGAACTTCCCAGGTGAGCTGACATAAGCTGGGATGAAGGTGATCCAGACGGCACAGAATATGAGCATGCTGAAGGTGATGAATTTGGCTTCATTGAAGTTGTCAGGCAGCTTCCTGGCCAGAAAAGCCAGTACAAAGCACAGGGCAGAGAGGAGACCAATGTACCCCAGCACAGCCCAGAAGCCCACTGCTGACCCCACATCACACTCTAGAATGATCTTGTCTTTGTAGTACTTCATGTTCTTGTTGGGGAAAGGAGGGGATAATGTTAACCAGAGCACACAAATTAGCACCTGTATGAGAGTGAATACAAGAACACTGAGCCTCTGCTGAGGAGGTCCAAACCATTTCATGACATTACTGCCTGGGAGTGTAGCCCTGAAGGCCATTAACACCACTATTGTTTTCCCCAGAACACAAGAGATGCAGAGGACAAAGGTGATCCCAAACGCCGTGTGGCGCAGCATACAGGACCAGTTGGAAGGTGGTCCAATAAACGTGAGTGAGCAGAGGAAACACAGGGTCAGGGAAAAGAGCAGCAGGAAGCTCAGCTCAGAGTTGTTGGCTTTTATAATAGGCGTGTTCTTGTATCTGAAGAAAATAATTGTCACTACACTTGTTATGCCTGTTCCAAGTAAGGAAACAACTGTGAGCATTATTCCCATAATTTCTGCATAGGACAGATATTCAGTTTCTTTCAGAATGCATTTGTCCTTCAATTTATTTGACCAGTATTCCGGATGACATTGCATGCATGTGACAGAATCTGTAAGAAAAATTTGAGAACATAATATTAACACGATGTTCTTTCATGTTCTGTTATAAAGAAAAGTGCAGCTATTTTATACATTATAATCAAAAACATTTAGGCAAAAAAATCACCTTTCACTACATTATACTTTTTCACCATATACTGTATATTTTTTAGCATAATTGTGGTGAGCCATCTCCTGCATTCATCTTCCAACCACTTATACTAGAATTGTGGCAGGGACCGGCCTATCCCAAGCAGCACAGGGCACAAAGGAGTAGGTGTATACCCTGTCCAAGATCAGTCAGTCACAAAGCTTGCACACATGCACACAAACAAATGGCAATTTAGAAGTGCCAGTTAGCTCAGCTACCCGGGGGAAACTCAGACAGTGCACACAGAACTTCACACACAAAACACAGGTAATATTATATAAGGTTATGCAATATATATTTCTATAAAGGTACCTGTAGCATTGCTGATCTCCCCCTCAGCACAGGGTACACAGTCGTAGCAGCAGACAGGCTTTCCTTTCTGCACGGCCTTGCGGGTTCCTGGGGGACAGCTCTCACTGCACACTGACACTGGCACCTGGCAGGGACACAAAAGCACAAACAGAGCAGCAGCTATATGGCAGAAGCTGCAGAAATTGCTGCAATTTGACATTGATTCAATTTCTCGTTAAACAACCATATGTGTCAAGACTCACCTCTTCTGAATTTTTTGCCCATATAATGGATACATTGTTCAGTCTTAGTTGTTTCTCTGTGGGTAAAGATGCATCATATCGTCCCACTGTGGCAATATGAATCTGGCCGTCTGGCTGCTGTTGCCAGTTTACAAGATCATACTTTGCTGCTGGATCTCCATTCTTGTCGAAAAACACTTCTTCACCCTCCTTTGTTTTGAAACGAACTTTTTTCAGTTGCTGTAAAAACTATCAAAAAATTGTTATTGACAAATTACTTTAAATATTATACAAGGTAAGACATTTATAAAATACTGTAAATATTACATGAGGTATGAAGGTATTTGTGAAAATTCGTGTTACTTAGCATACCTTCCATGGTTCGGGTTGCCTCTTAGTGGCACAGGTTTGGTTGTCAGCCGCCTCTTGATCAGATTTGCAGGTGAATAACTCATGCAGCGCGTGAGCCACAGCATACATCCCTTTGTACACATTATTCAGGATTTGTATCTGAGACATATCGGTGTACGTGTTATCAATCCCGCTCAGATTCTCAGTGCCTGTGCATACTTTACCACTGACTGAATCCACATCACTGGGAAATTTACATTCAAATAAGCCTTCCCAAAACTCTTGAAAAATAGTATTACCAGATGTGTTCAATGATAGAACATCCAACATGAAATCTCTTAGGCCTGACACCTCTGCTTTTGCAATAGAAAATCCTATTGCTCCACTAAGGACATAGTGGCCCTTGACAGTGGCTGTGTATGGGTCAGCGATCCACCCCTCACTGCCAATCCATTGGTACCCTGTAAGATTGTGGTGAGCCATCTCCTGCAACAGCACATCAATGTCCATGTAGGACAAGAAGCCCACTATAACCCTGGAAGTGGACCTCTTAATAGTGTCAATTATTCGTAATACGTCTTCCTTTGGGTATGTTCTGTAAAAAGGTTCTGAGTACTCAATGCATATTCCTAGATGTTGGGCGGTCTCTATAAAAGTGGCCATTCCGTTATTGCCATAGTCATCATCTGTCCTGATGGCACCCACCCATGTCCAGCCAAAGTATTTGACCAGCTGGGCCAGTGCTCTGCTCTGGTAGTAGTCACTAGGGATGGTTCTGAGGAATGATGGATATTTCCTTTTGTCACTCAGACAAGCACAGGTGGAAAAGTGACTTACCTGTTGAACATAGATATGTTGTTTACTGGGCCTTTTACAGCACATCTTCAGGTACTAGCCCATTCAGTGAAAGACAGTTAATATGTTTTACATAAATTAGTCTGTACATGACATTCTTCTGCGTGTTAAGATTTTCTGAAATGTTAAGCCTGCCTACCTACCACAGGTATATTAAAGGGTCCAATAGATGCTGAAATTGTAACAGTGAGAGATGAAGAGGACTCTCCTATAATTGCCTGGACTGTAGATGGTTTGGTACAAAGTGTATCAGAAGCTTGGCCCTGGTGATCGTTTGCCAGGGTCATGGCTGCCCTCACAGCCGTAGTAACTGAACCACAGGTGTCATAGATCTTATAGCCCAGAGTGGTATTTGGCAGCAGAGATGTGCTGTTATTAATCTCCTCAATGGCAAAGATCATACTCTGAGCATACTGAAATGATCTGAGGTTTAAACTAAAATGACAGATACAACATGAAGCATTACATGTCAGACAATCCTCAATTATGTAAGAATATTTTATTATTTAAACACATGCAATTAAACAATCCTTAAAGCTTAACCACTGTTACTTTGTGAAAATGGACTTACTCTGTGCATTTCAAAGGTTGTGGAGCCTGTGAATATAGAAGCTCTCTTTCCTGGTTTTTGTGGAATGAGAAAACGCCTCCGATCATGATGTCTCCATCCTTTTGAAGCTGTGGGGTGTGAGGTTCTCCCCACAGGTGACAGGAAGGTTCATCTTTCCTGGATAAAGAACCACCACTCAGGAGAACAAAGATTGGGGCTGCCAGCACATGCCACATCGGTGCCTGATTCATGTCTGACCTTGTAGAGCAGGGCTGAACGTGCTTCTGCTCAGACATGCCTATTTATACACTGTGTCTCCTATCCTCAGTGGTAAACGTTACATGGTGCTGTACCTCATCCCAGGGAGCTGCCAAGGAGTGGCCCAGCCTGTACTGTTCACTCAACGACTACCGTAATCACTCCTGTATATGTCGCACACCTAAATTGCCAGTTGCCACGAAAATTAATTTTTGAAACTATTTACATGTCATCTACATCTTTAATAGTTAGTTTTTGTAGACTTATTAATGTGGCCGGTCTGCTACATCCTTTACAATGGTTGCCCAGAATAAGTTCTATATCTGAGGACTGCCAGAGAACTTAAATTGTTGTCCTAGAGACAGTGTTCTTGTTCAGCCATTTAACATTATAAGTGGTGAAAGCTTTTACTCTTGAAATCTATGGCAAAACTCTCATTACTAAAGGAAGACATAACAAGTAAGGTAGATCAAAGTGTAAACATGATTTATTTATATCCATATGGAGTTTGTCACAAGTATTTTAATATAAAAATTACTTTGAAATTGTGCCTTCATTTCTCATGAAGGACTATATGGAGATAAAATACAGTTCATGAGCATAAGGTAATGTTATGGTCTTCCTAAATTTGCCTCCTTATTTAATAGTATGTGATCAATGATGCACAGATAACTTGTAACAGGCTTTCTCTATATGCAGATAACATATGAGATGAATAAAATCAACATTGTTCTTTAGCAAACAGTACACTGTCCAGGTCCACAGTGTACAGGACAGGAGCAGAAGAAGGGGCACTGTTAATCCTGGCTCTGCTGCCCTGACCTGTTGAAGAGGGGGGCATAGTAGTGTGGAGTGTGCTGTCCTGGCCTGGCACAGATAATGACCCCTGGTATGGCCTGTGGAAAGCAGAGCCACTCTGTCATTGGGTCTTGTCAGTCCAGCACCCTTGTCAATGAGGATCTTTTTACTGATTGGTATGAAAATAATTACACATCACAGTAAATTCTAGCTATGGTGTACTCTACAGAGCTGTGTAAAACATACCCAAATCACAGGAACACCTCAGTCACTTTGCCTTGTGTGATTACCATAGCAAAACTGCTTATTTTATTCAGTAATAGAATTCTTTACTGATTATTGACCTTTAAGGATGTTAAAGACTTATTGACTTGAATTTTTCTCACTATTTTGTATTTTTTGCTGGGTTTAATAATATCATGTCATGAGCTGCTTTATTTGTTGTATTATACTGATACTAGTAGGATCATTAGGAGGCTTCTTCCACTACTGTGTTTAACTGAAGTGAAGTAGAAGTTTCGGTAACTTGAGCAATTGTAAATAAGAGTATTATTTGGTTGATTGCATTTGAGCCACCAGTTCACTGGTATTTCCACATCTCACGGTTCACTCCCACCTGCCTCTGAAAATGTTTGTGGGTTATCACATTACCTCCCCCTAACCCCTGGCAAACTTTAGCATGGTAGCATGATTACCATGATTTTTTTAGTATTCATTTGGAGGTCTTCCCAGTACATTTATGACTGACTTGAAAGTAATTAGTATTACTATTGCTGTCTTGGAACCCATTGTGTGTAAGCACATGAGTTCAAGGTCATTACTGAGTGAGACATTGGACTTGAGCAGTGTATGTCTCTTAAACATGAACAGAAAATTACTGTATATAAGAAAACTGGCCAAAAACAAACAGCATTTAATATATATTTTTTGGTAGAAGTAATGACGGTACCTCATTAACATATGCCATTGGCATGGTCATCATTCCACTCACACACAGCAAGATTAAGCTTTTATTACACTGATTGACTATTATGATGATGAGTCATATGATATTTAGGCATAGACCGCATCTCTCTTGCCTTGTTATTGACCATTTTTCACTTGTGACCTTACAGTCTGAAAAAAACAAGTCAATAGTTTTACATTTTTATTTGTATTATTTTATTTTTCCATATCACACATAAGATTGTGAGAAAGTGTTTATTAACAGCCTGTGTTTGACTAAGTATGCAGGAGTCTTCATTGAAAATGTACTTCCTTAGTCACCTTAGTTCCTCTGTCACTCATTCTGCCTCTGTGATGAAGTCATTGTAAGAGCCATTGTTAGGTCAGGTGTTGTTTTACTCCAGATTGGTTCTCGCCACTGCAGTTTCACCATGCCAGTCTTGTAGCAAATACAGCTAAATGTCACCCATCTGTGACAGCGGCGTGTTATATGGGATGCATCTTGGGTGGGGGGTTGGTACGCCCTCAGGTGTATAAAGTGCACCCCATAATTTCACAGCCTGAGGAACAAATGACTTGAAGGCAGGCATTCTGGTTAAACAAAAGGGGTTTAATTAACTAAATACACAAAGTCTAGAAACAAGCGGAACCGTGAGAGATCCAGAACGGGATGACTTGAAACAAGAAAGCACACAGGCAACATGAAGATTCAACATTAATGACCAGACTGGGGCTGACGAGATAAACAGGTACTTACATACAAGGACTAATGAGGGGTAGCAAGCACCAGGCATGACACAACAGGGCCATGTTAGGGAGGAGGCAGGAGGGTCAGGTGTACAGAACATGACAGATAAGACAGTGCCCTCCTTCCACTACAAAGAAGGGAGTGCGTTCATTTTTGGGTCTGATCGGCTGGTATCGGGTTCATACCGAATTTTCCAACATGTGACACTCCTCTTACTGAAAAGCTCACCAAGCAAGGGTCAGGACAATTTGGTTGCAGACTGTTTGTCCCACTTACAAGAATGGATTCATACTTAAGGGAAGGGGTATGTGATGCTGTCTCTGGGATAATGGCATTGACATTAATAAAAAATAAAACAAATCATGATTTTTGTAAATGGTATAGGTTGGCTGTGTGTGTAAATAGTATAGGTAGAACAGCCATATGATTCACGGAATATGTTTGTGTACTTTATTACTTTATGTTAATCTGACTGTGATCACTGTTGTTTGCTTATGTATGCATGACACTTGATTGCTTTAATTGAGTAATAGTCAATTCTGGTTTCAAGTTAATTGGGAGAATTATATATATACACTCACCTAAAGGATTATTAGGAACACCATACTAATACGGTGTTTGACCCCCTTTCGCCTTCAGAACTGCCTTAATTCTATGTGGCATTGATTCAACAAGGTGCTGAAAGCATTCTTTAGAAATGTCGGCCCATATTGATAGGATAGCATCTTGCAGTTGATGGAGATTTGTGGGATGCACATCCTGGATACTGGATGTTTTTCCCTTTGCACACCATTCTTTGTAAACCCTAGAAATGGTTGTGCGTGAAAATCCAAGCAACTGAGCAGATTGTGAAATACTCAGACCGACCCGTCTGGCACCATCAACCATGCCACGCACAAAATTGCTTAAATCACCTTTCTTTCCCATTCTGACATTCAGTTTGGAGTTCAGGAGATTGTCTTGACCAGGACCACACCCCTAAATGCATTGAAGCAACTGCCATGTGATTAGTTGATTAGATAATTGCATTAATGAGAAATTGAACAGGTGTTCCTAATAATCCTTTAGGTGAGTGTATATATATATATATATATATATATATATATATATATATATATATATATATATATATATATATTAGGGCTGTCAAAATTTACGGGTTAACACGGATTAATCCATCTTCGTGATTAATCTGATTAAAATTTTTAACGCAATTAACCCATCTGCAGCGCAGAATGACTCAAAATCCCTGTAATGTCTCTGTCAACCCATTTCGGGCAGTTTTGGTGTGTTCCATTTGCCCTGGGAACTCGTATTCCGAGTCGGATTCCGAGTTTTGAAGCCGGAAGTGACAACATGCGCACTCCCATTTCTCGGAAATCCGAGAAATATCTCGGAGCAGCACAGAGGATCCCAAGTTCAGAATCTGAGCTGGCTGCGTCTTTTATCAAAAGAAGGGAAAGTTGTAGTTTTATACTGTTTAAGCACTACTTCTCATTTGTGGCTCATTAAATCGGTCGCACACACTATACCGTCCAACTTATCTGTGGCCGTGTTGCTATGGAGTTTTATACATAAAGCAAGGCACGTAATGTGTTATCAACTGATATTGCTAACAATGGCAATTAACCGGGCTAGAATTGGATTTCATGATTAGTCAGATTATTTGTCGGATTTACAGTAGTTCGGGCTAATTGTAAGTGAACGCAGATAGAGACCATTTAAACTGAGGTACCTTAAATAAGACAAGTTGTTCGGCTAAGCAAAAAATCTTACTTTTTGATATGGGTCCATGGTATTGCACTTCTGTGGCAGATGGAATGCATCCGACTCGTGTTCAAGATGTTCAATAAACATGTTAAGTGCATATATATTCCCTTTTTTCTTGAGTCTGTTTGCTCATGCAAAATGAATTATGTTTAATATAGATTAAAAATGAATAATATTTAATCGTGATTAATCTAAATTAATCCACAGCAACCCTGTGATTAATCTGATTAAAAATTTTAATCGTTTGACAGCACTAATATATATATACACACACACACACACACTATACAGCATACTACTGTATATAAGGGTTACTTACATGATTTCTCATTTTCAACAAATATGCAGTAAGCCCTTCACATACAAAAAATTCACATTAGCAGTTTTGGTTATTTATGAGTTAGCCATGAACACATGAACAGGTAAATAAGAATATTTTGGAGCTTGCTGAGTGACACTTCCTATCCGTAAGCACCCCTGCCCCCTGACGTGGCTCTATTGCTTGTTGTACCCTTGTCAGTCTTTGTATAAAAGTACCTCTCTGTCTCATCATCCACAGTCTGGTGATTAATGTCATTCCTCCTATTGCCAGTGCCTTACCCTGTGCTCTTCTTTCTGTTTTGACTCCTCATGGTTCCATTTTGTTACCCTGCTCCGCCCCAGTTCGTTTTTGTTCAATATAGCTCCTTCTAGCTTAGGCTGTGCATCTTTGTCTCCTCAGCCAGCCTCACTCACGTGGTAGCTGTATTTGTGACTGTGGAATCTATGCATCATTTCTCGCAGTAACATTTTGTCAGGTCGGTGCCTGTCCAACCCTGTTCTGTGTCTTATCCTTTATTCTCTTTTGCTGATCATCCTTTTTCCCCTCTTTTTGTCATGTAGCCCTTCAGCCCCTACACTGTAAAAAAAATCCCGTTGTTTTTACGGAAAAAAGCTGGCAGCTGTGGTTGCCAGAATTATTCTGTAAAAAATACTGTACACGTGTAAACAACTTTACAGAAACATCTATAAATTGTACTGGATTTCAATGTAAAACAACCACCAACTACATGTAAAGTTTACTTGGTTTCAGTGTAGAATAAACAACGATTAGATGTAAACTATACTGAAATAACTGGTACAACAGCAGCATGGCCCTGCTAAATTAACAGAAAGAAGATGTTGAATCTACAAATTAACTATGTAAAAGTTATAAAGCTGTTTAAATTCTTAACGATTTTTTTTACAGAATTACTCTGGTAACCACAGCTGGCAACACTTTCTTGCCGCGGTAACATGCTCTTTATTAGTAGTCCAGACAAGAACTACATCAGGCACCCAAAGAGCACCGAACCACTTATATACAGGAAACACGAGGTTGTCAGACGCTCAACTGTAAGACGCATACACGGTGGGAGATTTACGGACGCTAATTACACACGAGGATCGGACAGGGTACACATAAGACACAGGTAAACACACGCGACAATAAGGAAATATAACCATTAGCAATAACAACAACAATACAAGGGCTATTTACAGATGCGCGTGGTGCTGCAGTATTTTTTATCACCTCAGTGGAAAAATACCTTCTTATCAACGGACCAGAGGTGTTGCCATGAGGCGAAGTTCTGACGGTAGCCCCAAATGTACCGTCAAAAGCTGTCTGACAAACCAGAAATCCTGAGTTGTGTGGACTATTTCTTGTTGGTTCGTAACGCACGTAGCAAAAAGAAAGTGTTGATATATCATTTAAAGTTTTACTGTTTCTCATCTGTAAAGCACAGAATATTAATTTGTAAAATGTAACACGTTTTCTTTCAGTATAAACAAAGTTGACCTGATTAAAAAATATATTATTTTCACACCGTTATAGTGTAATTTTAACTGTATTGTACTGGTTTTTATATTACAGTTTGTTTGCGTTTAAACTACAGTAATTTGTTAACTCTACCAAATTTTTTTTAAAAAAAAACATATTTTTACTGAAAAATTAACAGTTGTTTTTTGTTAAGTATTTTACAAAATCATAATGTCAAATATACGCTGCTCTATTGCTTTTCCTTTTACAGTTTTTTTATGTCGCTATTTTACAGAATTTCTCAGTTAATTTCACGGACATTTTTTACAGTGTAGTGTGTTCCATGGGCTGCCATGTAACTCAAGGGGCTGAACCCCTCTGGTCCTGAGTTCAAATCTGGTCAGAGCCAGCTTCACCTCTTCTTTAGTATTTATTGATTTGTTTTTCCTTTGCGCCTGTTTTTGTCTTCGCATTGTGTCATTGTTTTTGGTTTATCCTGCCTGTGCCTTGTTTAATTTTGTTCTGTTTAGTCTTATGTTCATAGTTTTCCCTAGTGTTGTTAACCCTTAGTGTTTGCTCAGGTTCCCTATTTCTCTGCTTGTTAATTATAAGTTTCTTCACCTGTTGCTTTTTGTTCTGTGCGTTTGCTGTTTGGTTGTTTTTGGTTATGTTCCACACATGGCTGTTGTTAACCCTATTATCTGTGTAGATTTAAGTGCCTGCCCTGATTCTTTTCTTTGGTCTGTCATTGTAGATGTTCCTGTGTGTTTGTAGTTGTATCGCCTTCTTTGTAGCTGTGCTTGTTTCCCGGTCTGCTCCCAGTTTCTGCTCTATTCCCTAGTGTACTACTTTGTGGTTTTTGCAGTTAATTCTTATTTTTTCTGTTTTGTCCTTGACCCCCGGAGGCCCATTAATTTAGTGGTTTTCCCCTTTCTGTTCTGCTTCTTAATACACCCCTTTTGTTTGTGAGCTGCTATGTGAATCATCACTCTTTTCTCTCCCTTTGCTGCCCCACTGTAACATTTTTCAGTGCCGTTAATTTAGCATTTTTAATAAAGGGTCCAGAACATACTGCTTTTAATTTGTACAATAGTAACTTAGTACATACAGGTGCATCATTTGGATGGTTTGTATATTATATTAAAAGGTCTACATAGGAAATGACAAAGCAATTTGATATGCAAAATATATAGTAATGTTTCTTTAGAAATTGGTAATAAATAGAATTTTTGTGTAATCACTTAGGTTAGCAGGCTGATATGGGTTGAGGTTAGGGGTGCTCAAGTATTATTCAGGAATTTTCACGTTGCTCTGGGTCTTCCAGCCCTGATCCTGGCAAATGTAAAGGTGTCATTGTATGCGTCATAAGTTCAGAAAATATGTTTCTCTGTGGATTATGTTTGCTACTGTATATTCTACTGTAAAGGTTACACAAGCAAACATACAAGTTTATTAAATACTTATTTACTTATACATTTATTTACATAAATTTTTAGAGAGATTTTGAAGGCATTTTACCCATAAGAAATTTCTTTGTGTTTTTTTCTGGTTTAAGCAAAATAATATAACATTTTGGGATAAAAATACAGAATAGCAAACCAAAACTGGAAGCTAAAATAGCAAATATCTCGACAGCCACAGTGAACTTCCCAGGTGAGCTGACATAAGCTGGGATGAAGGTGATCCAGACGGCACAGAATATGATCATGCTGAAGGTGATGAATTTGGCTTCATTGAAGTTGTCAGGCAGCTTCCTGGCCAGAAAAGCCAGAACAAAGCACAGGGCAGAGAGGAGACCAATGTACCCCAGCACAGCCCAGAAGCCCACTGCTGACCCCACATCACACTCTAGAATGATCTTGTCTTTGTAGTACTTCATGTTCTTGTTGGGGAACGGAGGGGATAATGTTAACCAGAGCACACAAATTAGCACCTGTATGAAAGTGAATACAAGAACACTGAGCCTCTGCTGAGGAGGTCCAAACCATTTCATGACATTACTGCCTGGGAGTGTAGCCCTGAAGGCCATTAACACCACTATTGTTTTCCCCAGAACACAAGAGATGCAGAGGACAAAGGTGATGCCAAACGCCGTGTGGCGCAGCATACAGGACCAGTTGGAAGGTGGTCCAATAAACGTGAGTGAGCAGAGGAAACACAGGGTCAGGGAAAAGAGCAGCAGGAAGCTCAGCTCAGAGTTGTTGGCTTTTATAATAGGCGTGTTCTTGTATCTGAAGAAAATAATTGTCACTACACTTGTTATGCCTGTTCCAAGTAAGGAAACAACTGTGAGCATTATTCCCATAATTTCTGCATAGGACAGATATTCAGTTTCTTTCAGAATGCATTTGTCCTTCAATTTATTTGACCAGTACTCCGGATGACATTGCATGCATGTGACAGAATCTGTAAGAAAAATTAGAGAATATAATATTAACACCAATTTCATGTTTTGTTATAAAGAAAAATGCAGCTATTTTATACATTTTAATCATGATTTAAAACGTTTAGGCAAAAAAATCACCTTTCACTACATTATACTTTTTTTACCATATATCTTTTTTTAGCGTAATTATCCATTCATCTTCCAACCACTTATACTAGAATTGTGGCAGGGACCGGCCTATCCCAAGCAGCACAGGGCACAAAGGAGTAGGTGTATACCCTGTCCAAGATCAGTCAGTCACAAAGCTTGCACACATGCACACAAACAAATGGCAATTTAGAAGTGCCAGTTAGCTCAGCTACCCGGGGGAAACTCAGACAGTGCACACAGAACTTCACACACAAAACACAGGTAATATTATATAAGGTTATGCAATATATATTTCTATAAAGGTACCTGTAGCATTGCTGATCTCCCCCTCAGCACAGGGTACACAGTCGTAGCAGCAGACAGGCTTTCCTTTCTGCACGGCCTTGCGGGTTCCTGGGGGACAGCTCTCACTGCACACTGACACTGGCACCTGGCAGGGACACAAAAGCACAAACAGAGCAGCAGCTATATGGCAGAAGCTGCAGAAATTGCTGCAATTTGACATTGATTCAATTTCTCGTTAAACAACCATATGTGTCAAGACTCACCTTTTCTGATTTTTTTGCCCATTTAATGGATACATTGTTCAGTCTTAGTTGTTTCTCTGTGGGTAAAGATGCATCATATCGTCCCACTGTGGCAATATGAATCTGGCCGTCTGGCTGCTGTTGCCAGTTTACAAGATCATACTTTGCTGCTGGATCTCCATTCTTGTCGAAAAACACTTCTTCACCCTCCTTTGTTTTGAAACGAACTTTTTTCAGTTGCTGTAAAAACTATTAAAAATATGTTATTGACAAATTACTTTAAATATTATACAAGGTAAGACATTTATAAAATACTGTAAATATTACATGAGGTATGAAGGTATTTGTGAAAATTCGTGTTACTTAGCATACCTTCCATGGTTCGGGTTGCCTCTTAGTGGCACAGGTTTGGTTGTCAGCCGCCTCTTGATCAGATTTGCAGGTGAATAACTCATGCAGCGCGTGAGCCACAGCATACATCCCTTTGTACACATTATTCAGGATTTGTATCTGAGACATATCGGTGTACGTGTTATCAATCCCGCTCAGATTCTCAGTGCCTGTGCATACTTTACCACTGACTGAATCCACGTCACTGGGAAATTTACATTCAAATAAGCCTTCCCAAAACTCTTGAAAAATAGTATTACCAGATGTGTTCAATGATAGAACATCCAACATGAAATCTCTTAGGCCTGACACCTCTGCTTTTGCAATAGAAAATCCTATTGCTCCACTAAGGACATAGTGGCCCTTGACAGTGGCTGTGTATGGGTCAGCGATCCAGGCCTCACTGCCAATCCATTGGTACCCTGTAAGATTGTGGTGAGCCATCTCCTGCAACAGCACATCCATGTCCATGTAGGACAGGAAGCCCACTATAACCCTGGAAGTGGACCTCTTAATAGTGTCAATTATTCGTAGTACATCTTCCTTTGGGTATGTTCTGTAAAAAGGTTCTGAGTACTCAATGCATATTCCTAGATGTTGGGCGGTCTCTATAAAAGTGGCCATTCCGTTATTGCCATAGTCATCATCTGTCCTGATGGCACCCACCCATGTCCAGCCAAAGTATTTGACCAGCTGGGCCAGTGCTCTGCTCTGGTAGTAGTCACTGGGGATGGTTCTGAGGAATGATGGATATTTCCTTTTGTCACTCAGACAAGCACAGGTGGAAAAGTGACTTACCTGTTAAACATAGATATGTTGTTTACTGGGCCTTTTACAGCACATCTTCAGATACTAGCACATTCAGTGAAAGACAGTTAATAATATGCTGAATAACAGTTTTACATAAATTAGTCTGTACATGACATTCTTCTGCGTGTTAAGATTTTCTGAAATGTTAAGCCTGCCTACTGTACCTACCACAGGTATATTAAAGGGTCCAATAGATGCTGAAATTGCAACAGTGGGAGATGAAGAGGACTCTCCTATGATTGCCTGAACTGTAGATGGTTTGGTACAAAATGTTTCAGAAGCTTGGCCCTGGTGATCATTTGCCAGGGTCATGGCTGCCCTCACAGCCGTAGCAACTGAACCACAGGTGTCATAGATCTTATAGCCCAGAGTGATATTTGGCAGCAGAGATGTGCTGTTATTAATCTCCTCTACGGCAAAGATCATAGTCTGAGCATACTGAAATGATCTGAGGTTTAAGCTAAAATGACAGATACAACATGAAGCATTACATGTCAGACAATCCTCAATTATGTAAGAAGGTCTTATTATTTAAACACATGCAGTTAAATAATCCTTAAAGTTTAACCACTGTTACTTTGTGAAAATGGACTTACTCTGTGCATTTCAATGGTGGGGGAGCCTGTGAATATACAAGTTCTCGTTCCCAGTTGTTGTGGAATGAGAAAACGCCTCCGATCATGATGTCTCCATCCTTTTGAAGCTGTGGGGTGTGAGGTTCTCCCCACAGGTGACAGGAAGGTTCATCTTTCCTGGATAAAGAACCACCACTCAGGAGAACTAAGATTGGGGCTGCCAGCACATGCCACATCGGTGCCTGATTCATGTCTGACCTTGTAGAGCAGGGCTGAACGTGCTTCTGCTCAGACATGCCTATTTATACACTGTGTCTCCTATCCTCAGTGGTAAACGTTACATGGTGCTGTACCTCATCCCAGGGAGCTGCCAAGGAGTGGCCCAGCCTGTACTGTTCACTCAACGACTACCGTAATCACTCCTGTATATGTCGCACACCTAAATTGCCAGTTGCCACGAAAATTAATTTTCGAAACTATTTACATGTCATCTACATCTTTAATAGTTAGTTTTTGTAGACTTATTAATGTGGCCGGTCTGCTACATCCTTTACAATGGTTTCCCAGAATAAGTTCTATATCTGAGGACTGCCAGAGAACTTAAATTGTTGTCCTAGAGACAGTGTTCTTGTTCAGCCATTTAACATTATAAGTGGTGAAAGCTTTTACTCTTGAAATCTATGGCAAAACTCTCATTACTAAAGGAAGACATAACAAGTAAGGTAGATCAAAGTGTAAACATGATTTATTTATATCCATATGGAGTTTGTCACAAGTATTTTAATATAAAAATTACTTTGAAATTGTGCCTTCATTTCTCATGAAGGACTATATGGAGATAAAATACAGTTCATGAGCATAAGGTAATGTTATGGTCTTCCTAAATTTGCCTCCTTATTTAATAGTATGTGATCAATGATGCACAGATAACTTGTAACAGGCTTTCTCTATATGCAGATAACATATGAGATGAATAAAATCAACATTGTTCTTTAGCAAACAGTACACTGTCCAGGTCCACAGTGTACAGGACAGGAGCAGAAGAAGGGGCACTGTTAATCCTGGCTCTGCTGCCCTGACCTGTTGAAGAGGGGGGCATAGTAGTGTGGAGTGTGCTGTCCTGGCCTGGCACAGATAATGACCCCTGGTATGGCCTGTGGAAAGCAGAGCCACTCTGTCATTGGGTCTTGTCAGTCCAGCACCCTTGTCAATGAGGATCTTTTTACTGATTGGTATGAAAATAATTACACATCACAGTAAATTCTAGCTATGGTGTACTCTACAGAGCTGTGTAAAACATACCCAAATCACAGGAACACCTCAGTCACTTTGCCTTGTGTGATTACCATAGCAAAACTGCTTATTTTACTAAGTAATCTTGCTCTGGCTAAAATAATTAGCCATTGGTTTTCAAATTTCTTTGTCACAACTTTTTTTTCTTCATATTTTTTTTACTGATTACTGTACTTTAAGCATGTTAGAAACTTTTTGAGATAGATTTTCCTGTCATGTTTTTTTTTGTATTTTGTGTAGGCTTTAATAATATTATATAACATTTTGGAAAGAAAATGCAAGTCAGCAAGCCAGAGCTTGAGGCTAAAATCGCAAATGTCTCCACAGCTACAGTGAGCTTCCCAGGTGAGCTGACATAAGCTGGGATAAAGGTGATCCAGACGGCACAGAATATGATCATGCTGAAGGTGATGAATTTGGCTTCATTGAAGTTGTCAGGCAGCTTCCTGGCCAGAAAAGCCAGTACAAAGCACAGGGCAGAGAGGAGACCAATGTACCCCAGCACAGCCCAGAAGCCCACTGCTGACCCCACATCACACTCTAGAATGATCTTGTCTTTGTAGTACTTCATGTTCTTGTTGGGGAAAGGAGGGGATAATGTTAACCAGAGCACACAAATTAACACCTGTATGAGAGTGAATACAAGAACACTGAGCCTCTGCTGAGGAGGTCCAAACCATTTCATGACATTACTGCCTGGGAGTGTAGCCCTGAAGGCCATTAACACCACTATTGTTTTCCCCAGAACACAAGAGATGCAGAGGACAAAGGTGATCCCAAACGCCGTGTGGCGCAGCATACAGGACCAGTGAGAGGGTCGGCCGATGAACGTGAGTGAGCAGAGGAAACAAAGGGTCAGGGAAAAGAGCAGCAGGAAGCTCAGCTCAGAGTTGTTGGCTTTGACGATGGGCGTGTCCTTGTGTATGAAGAACACAGTGGCTACTAGTATGGTTAGACATGCCCCAAAAATTGCGAAAATGACAAGCACTATTGCCATAGTTTCATCATAAGATAGATATTCAACTGTCTTTAATATACATCTGACTCTATATTCATTTGACCAGTATTCCAGATCACAAGGAATGCAGTCATTAGAATCTGTAAGAAAATTGGAATACAGTTATTGAAAAGGTTAATGATTGTTTAACTTTTATTAGATGAGCATTCTGAAAACATATCCATTACCTGTAGCATTGCTGATTGTCCCATCAGCACAGGGTACACAGTCGTAGCAGCAGACAGGTTTTCCTCTCTGCACGGCCTTGCGGGTTCCTGGGGGACAGCTCTCACTGCACTTTGATTGGGGCATCTGTGTGACAATAACAAATCATATTACATGAATTAAATCGGCTTCTTGGAATGAACATTTATAAGGTTTTACCTGTAGTCTTTTCAATGCATTTCATTCATTATGCATAATTGTGAAATTGCCTTTTTTTACCGATTTTTGGACATGGCACAAGACAGGGCTAATTATTAATGCAAATTGATTACATAAATTGTTCAGTACATATATAAAAGCAATTCATATTTCATAGTAATGTAATTATGTTTCCACCTGTCATATTATACCTGTGATTGTCCTCCAGCCCAAACTATGTTCCCTTGATCTAGGACAAACTTTTTATTTGAAGGCAACGATGCATCATACATTCCAACTGTCTTAAACTTCATGGTTCCTGCATCAGTGAGGTGCCAGTTTACCAGTTCATATCTTGCTACTGGATCTCCAATAATGTCAAAGGACACCTGCTCACCATATTTGGTTGTGAAATTTACCTTTTCCAGGTAGGCAAGCACCTGTATTTAAAAAGTTGGTTTGAAATGGGTTTATTTAGACAGAGTTAAAAATACACTTGTTCTGCTGTGATCTAAGTTCTTTCCTTTTTTTTACCTCCAGTGGTCTGAATTGGGGTCCATGACTGCCGTTGATGTTGAAGCGACCTACATTGTCTTCCAGGATATTGTGCAGAGCATGTGCAACTGCATAAACTGCTGCATATACTTTGTTGGATATATCAGATATATCTGTATATGGGTTTTTCAGGTCACTCAAGGTCTCATACCCAGTACAGAAAGTTGTATCAACCACATTACTGCTGCTCTCAAAAGAGCAGCTGAATGCTGTCTCCCAAAATTCCTTCAGAAGAGCGTTTCCTGGCTCCTTTTTTGGGTGGACCTTTATCAGAAACTCCTCCAATCCTTCTAACTTGCTTCTCCCTACTGCAAACCCAAGAGATCCCTTAAGGAATTTAAATTCTTTCTTCTCTGCCAGATCATTGGCCGTGATCCAAGCTTCAGTGCCCACCCACTGTATGCCCGTTACATTCTGAAGAGCCAGCTCCTGGAGCAGTGAGAGTATATCTCCGAAAGCCACGAAAGTCACTATCACCTTTGCAGTTCCTTTTCTAATTGCCTCAATTGCTTTGAGTATTTTTTCTCGGGGATCTGTCCGGAAAACAGCCACAGAATATTCAATACAGATTCCCTCTCGTGTAGCACCCTCGACAAAAGTGGCCATTCCATTGTTTCCATAGTCATTGTTACTTCTGACGGCCCCCACCCAGGTCCAGCCAAAGTACTTAACCAGCTGGACCAGTGCTCTGCTCTGGTAGTAGTCACTGGGAATGGTCCTGAAGAAGGACGGGTATTTTTGTCTGTTGCTCAGGCAGACACAGGTGGCAAAGTGGCTGATCTATAGTAGCAGGAAGGAGGAAACAAATTATTCACATGCAGAAATTCTGGTAGCAAAAGCACATTGCGGTAAAGTGCCTGAGCTGCGCAGCCCAAAGAAAAGTGATAGTTACTTACCAATGGAAGGGAAAAAGGTCCAACTGTTGATGAGATAGCAATTGTTGGGGAAGACCCAGACTCCCCTATGATGGCCTGGACAGCTGCAGGTCTGGAGCAGGATGTATCAGTCAGGCTTTCCTCATAGCCGTTCATCAGAGCCATCGCTGACTGAATAGCCAAAAGGATTGAGCCACAGGAATCATATATCTTATAGCCCAGTGACACTTTGGGGAGGAGGTCTGTTCTGTTGTTTATTTCCTCAATGGCAAAGATCATTGCTTGGGCAAATTGAAATTCTCTGTAATTCAGACTAGAAAAGGGCCATGTTTAAAATATTGGCAGAATCACGAAAGCTCAAATATTGCAAAGTACTATAATAAATGTAAATTATTCATTCTGGAAGTATAAGAAACAGTTGCATACATGGACGTGCATATTTTCAACTTTAAATGTTATTTACCAAAAAAAAATGTTACTTTGTACATGTAATAGGTGCCGTATCTTTTTGTATGAAAGCTTGGTCAGTCCGTTTCTGAAAAGTAACCAGATGTTAAAATGATTGTAATTTACATGTCAGAGAAAGTCACATTTTTGTTGCTGTGATCACAAACCTGATGCAGGATGGAGCTTGTGGTTTGTAAGTGTATGAGTGAATTCTCTCCTCTGTCCTTCTGTGGATGGAGAACACGGCACCAATCATGATGTCCCCTTCTGCCGACAACCCTGGAGGTACTGCCTGACCCTGGCGTCTGCAGGCTGGCACCACCACACCTACAGTGACTGCCAATGCCAGCAGTGCTGCCCATCGCTGCATCACACCTGTCATTGTGCTGCTCCCTGCAAGTAGGAGTCACCAAGTGGTCCGTTTTGTAGTGAGTGGATTGTCCTCTGGGATATGGACTTCCCCCTATCCGTAACCACCCCTGCCCCCTGACGTGGCTCTATTGCTTGTTGTACCCTTGTCAGTCTTTGTATAAAAGTACCTCTCTGTCTCATCATCCACAGTCTGGTGATTAATGTCATTCCTCCTATTGCCAGTGCCTTACCCTGTGCTGTTCTTTCTGTTTTGACCCCTCATGGTTCCATTTTGTTACCCTGCTCCGCCCCAGTTCGTTTTTGTTCAATATAGCTCCTTCTAGTTCCCCTTCAGGCCTGACTGTTCTCATGTCGCTCCATTCCGAAACTCACAGACGACATGTAAGCCAAAAACAATATTGAGATGATTTGGATCACATAAAATTCTGAAATATATAAATATTAGTGATACATAATGTTAAAAGTCTTGGCTTGGGTATAGCTTAGGCTGTGCATCTTTGTCTCCTCAGCCAGCCTCACTCACGTGGTAGCTGTATTTGTGACTGTGGAATCTATGCATCATTTCTCGCAGTAACATTTTGTCAGGTCGGTGCCTGTCCAACCCTGTTCTGTGTCTTATCCTTTATTCTCTTTTGCTGATCATCCTTTTTCCCCTCTTTCTGTCATGTAGCCCTTCAGCCCCTAGTGTGTTCCATGGGCTGCCATGTAACTCAAGGGGCTGAACCCCTCTGGTCCTGAGTTCAAATCTGGTCAGAGCCAGCTTCACCTCTTCTTTAGTATTTATTGATTTGTTTTTCCTTTGCGCCTGTTTTTGTCTTCGCATTGTGTCATTGTTTTTGGTTTATCCTGCCTGTGCCTTGTTTAATTTTGTTCTGTTTAGTCTTATGTTCATAGTTTTCCCTAGTGTTGTTAACCCTTAGTGTTTGCTCAGGTTCCCTATTTCTCTGCTTGTTAATTATAAGTTTCTTCACCTGTTGCTTTTTGTTCTGTGCGTTTGCTGTTTGGTTGTTTTTGGTTATGTTCCACACATGGCTGTTGTTAACCCTATTATCTGTGTAGATTTAAGTGCCTGCCCTGATTCTTTTCTTTGGTCTGTCATTGTAGATGTTCCTGTGTGTTTGTAGTTGTATCGCCTTCTTTGTAGCTGTGCTTGTTTCCCGGTCTGCTCCCAGTTTCTGCTCTATTCCCTAGTGTACTACTTTGTGGTTTTTGCAGTTAATTCTTATTTTTTCTGTTTTGTCCTTGACCCCCGGAGGCCCATTAATTTAGTGGTTTTCCCCTTTCTGTTCTGCTTCTTAATACACCCCTTTTGTTTGTGAGCTGCTATGTGAATCATCACTCTTTTCTCTCCCTTTGCTGCCCCACTGTAACATTTTTCAGTGCCGTTAATTTAGCATTTTTAATAAAGGGTCCAGAACATACTGCTTTTAATTTGTACAATAGTAACTTAGTACATACAGGTGCATCATTTGGATGGTTTGTATATTATATTAAAAGGTCTACATAGGAAATGACAAAGCAATTTGATATGCAAAATATATATAGTAATGTTTCTTTAGAAATTGGTAATAAATAGAATTTTTGTGTAATCACTTAGGTTAGCAGGCTGATATGGGTTGAGGTTAGGGGTGCTCAAGTATTTTTCAGGAATTTTCACGTTGCTCTGGGTCTTCCAGCCCTGATCCTGGCAAATGTAAAGGTGTCATTATATGCGTCATAAGTTCAGAAAATATGTTTCTCAGTGGATTATGTTTTGCTATATTCTACTGTAAAGGTTACGCAAGCAAACATACAAGTTTATTAAATACTTATTTACTTATGCATTTATTTACATAAATTTTTAGAGAGATTTTGAAGGCATTTTACCCATAAGAAATTTCTTTGTGTTTTTTTCTGGTTTAAGCAAAATAATATAACATTTTGGGATAAAAATACAGAACAGCAAACCAAAACTGGAAGCTAAAATAGCAAATATCTCGACAGCCACTGAACTTCCCAGGTGAGCTGACATAAGCTGGGATGAAGGTGATCCAGACGGCACAGAATATGATCATGCTGAAGGTGATGAATTTGGCTTCATTGAAGTTGTCAGGCAGCTTCCTGGCCAGAAAAGCCAGAACAAAGCACAGGGCAGAGAGGAGACCAATGTACCCCAGCACAGCCCAGAAGCCCACTGCTGACCCCACATCACACTCTAGAATGATCTTGTCTTTGTAGTACTTCATGTTCTTGTTGGGGAACGGAGGGGATAATGTTAACCAGAGCACACAAATTAGCACCTGTATGAAAGTGAATACAAGAACACTGAGCCTCTGCTGAGGAGGTCCAAACCATTTCATGACATTACTGCCTGGGAGTGTAGCCCTGAAGGCCATTAACACCACTATTGTTTTCCCCAGAACACAAGAGATGCAGAGGACAAAGGTGATGCCAAACGCCGTGTGGCGCAGCATACAGGACCAGTTGGAAGGTGGTCCAATAAACGTGAGTGAGCAGAGGAAACACAGGGTCAGGGAAAAGAGCAGCAGGAAGCTCAGCTCAGAGTTGTTGGCTTTTATAATAGGCGTGTTCTTGTATCTGAAGAAAATAATTGTCACTACACTTGTTATGCCTGTTCCAAGTAAGGAAACAACTGTGAGCATTATTCCCATAATTTCTGCATAGGACAGATATTCAGTTTCTTTCAGAATGCATTTGTCCTTCAATTTATTTGACCAGTACTCCGGATGACATTGCATGCATGTGACAGAATCTGTAAGAAAAATTAGAGAATATAATATTAACACCAATTTCATGTTTTGTTATAAAGAAAAATGCAGCTATTTTATACATTTTAATCATGATTTAAAACGTTTAGGCAAAAAAATCACCTTTCACTACATTATACTTTTTTTACCATATATCTTTTTTTAGCGTAATTATCCATTCATCTTCCAACCACTTATACTAGAATTGTGGCAGGGACCGGCCTATCCCAAGCAGCACAGGGCACAAAGGAGTAGGTGTATACCCTGTCCAAGATCAGTCAGTCACAAAGCTTGCACACATGCACACAAACAAATGGCAATTTAGAAGTGCCAGTTAGCTCAGCTACCCGGGGGAAACTCAGACAGTGCACACAGAACTTCACACACAAAACACAGGTAATATTATATAAGGTTATGCAATATATATTTCTATAAAGGTACCTGTAGCATTGCTGATCTCCCCCTCAGCACAGGGTACACAGTCGTAGCAGCAGACAGGCTTTCCTTTCTGCACGGCCTTGCGGGTTCCTGGGGGACAGCTCTCACTGCACACTGACACTGGCACCTGGCAGGGACACAAAAGCACAAACAGAGCAGCAGCTATATGGCAGAAGCTGCAGAAATTGCTGCAATTTGACATTGATTCAATTTCTCGTTAAACAACCATATGTGTCAAGACTCACCTTTTCTGATTTTTTTGCCCATTTAATGGATACATTGTTCAGTCTTAGTTGTTTCTCTGTGGGTAAAGATGCATCATATCGTCCCACTGTGGCAATATGAATCTGGCCGTCTGGCTGCTGTTGCCAGTTTACAAGATCATACTTTGCTGCTGGATCTCCATTCTTGTCGAAAAACACTTCTTCACCCTCCTTTGTTTTGAAACGAACTTTTTTCAGTTGCTGTAAAAACTATTAAAAATATGTTATTGACAAATTACTTTAAATATTATACAAGGTAAGACATTTATAAAATACTGTAAATATTACATGAGGTATGAAGGTATTTGTGAAAATTCGTGTTACTTAGCATACCTTCCATGGTTCGGGTTGCCTCTTAGTGGCACAGGTTTGGTTGTCAGCCGCCTCTTGATCAGATTTGCAGGTGAATAACTCATGCAGCGCGTGAGCCACAGCATACATCCCTTTGTACACATTATTCAGGATTTGTATCTGAGACATATCGGTGTACGTGTTATCAATCCCGCTCAGATTCTCAGTGCCTGTGCATACTTTACCACTGACTGAATCCACGTCACTGGGAAATTTACATTCAAATAAGCCTTCCCAAAACTCTTGAAAAATAGTATTACCAGATGTGTTCAATGATAGAACATCCAACATGAAATCTCTTAGGCCTGACACCTCTGCTTTTGCAATAGAAAATCCTATTGCTCCACTAAGGACATAGTGGCCCTTGACAGTGGCTGTGTATGGGTCAGCGATCCAGGCCTCACTGCCAATCCATTGGTACCCTGTAAGATTGTGGTGAGCCATCTCCTGCAACAGCACATCCATGTCCATGTAGGACAGGAAGCCCACTATAACCCTGGAAGTGGACCTCTTAAT
Organism: Paramormyrops kingsleyae; assembly: GCF_048594095.1. Lineage (NCBI taxonomy): Eukaryota > Metazoa > Chordata > Actinopteri > Osteoglossiformes > Mormyridae > Paramormyrops > Paramormyrops kingsleyae. The sequence goes on from NC_132813.1 coordinate 3,449,041, forward strand.
AGTGTCAATTATTCGTAGTACATCTTCCTTTGGGTATGTTCTGTAAAAAGGTTCTGAGTACTCAATGCATATTCCTAGATGTTGGGCGGTCTCTATAAAAGTGGCCATTCCGTTATTGCCATAGTCATCATCTGTCCTGATGGCACCCACCCATGTCCAGCCAAAGTATTTGACCAGCTGGGCCAGTGCTCTGCTCTGGTAGTAGTCACTGGGGATGGTTCTGAGGAATGATGGATATTTCCTTTTGTCACTCAGACAAGCACAGGTGGAAAAGTGACTTACCTGTTAAACATAGATATGTTGTTTACTGGGCCTTTTACAGCACATCTTCAGATACTAGCACATTCAGTGAAAGACAGTTAATAATATGCTGAATAACAGTTTTACATAAATTAGTCTGTACATGACATTCTTCTGCGTGTTAAGATTTTCTGAAATGTTAAGCCTGCCTACTGTACCTACCACAGGTATATTAAAGGGTCCAATAGATGCTGAAATTGCAACAGTGGGAGATGAAGAGGACTCTCCTATGATTGCCTGAACTGTAGATGGTTTGGTACAAAATGTTTCAGAAGCTTGGCCCTGGTGATCATTTGCCAGGGTCATGGCTGCCCTCACAGCCGTAGCAACTGAACCACAGGTGTCATAGATCTTATAGCCCAGAGTGATATTTGGCAGCAGAGATGTGCTGTTATTAATCTCCTCTACGGCAAAGATCATAGTCTGAGCATACTGAAATGATCTGAGGTTTAAGCTAAAATGACAGATACAACATGAAGCATTACATGTCAGACAATCCTCAATTATGTAAGAAGGTCTTATTATTTAAACACATGCAGTTAAATAATCCTTAAAGTTTAACCACTGTTACTTTGTGAAAATGGACTTACTCTGTGCATTTCAATGGTGGGGGAGCCTGTGAATATACAAGTTCTCGTTCCCAGTTGTTGTGGAATGAGAAAACGCCTCCGATCATGATGTCTCCATCCTTTTGAAGCTGTGGGGTGTGAGGTTCTCCCCACAGGTGACAGGAAGGTTCATCTTTCCTGGATAAAGAACCACCACTCAGGAGAACTAAGATTGGGGCTGCCAGCACATGCCACATCGGTGCCTGATTCATGTCTGACCTTGTAGAGCAGGGCTGAACGTGCTTCTGCTCAGACATGCCTATTTATACACTGTGTCTCCTATCCTCAGTGGTAAACGTTACATGGTGCTGTACCTCATCCCAGGGAGCTGCCAAGGAGTGGCCCAGCCTGTACTGTTCACTCAACGACTACCGTAATCACTCCTGTATATGTCGCACACCTAAATTGCCAGTTGCCACGAAAATTAATTTTCGAAACTATTTACATGTCATCTACATCTTTAATAGTTAGTTTTTGTAGACTTATTAATGTGGCCGGTCTGCTACATCCTTTACAATGGTTTCCCAGAATAAGTTCTATATCTGAGGACTGCCAGAGAACTTAAATTGTTGTCCTAGAGACAGTGTTCTTGTTCAGCCATTTAACATTATAAGTGGTGAAAGCTTTTACTCTTGAAATCTATGGCAAAACTCTCATTACTAAAGGAAGACATAACAAGTAAGGTAGATCAAAGTGTAAACATGATTTATTTATATCCATATGGAGTTTGTCACAAGTATTTTAATATAAAAATTACTTTGAAATTGTGCCTTCATTTCTCATGAAGGACTATATGGAGATAAAATACAGTTCATGAGCATAAGGTAATGTTATGGTCTTCCTAAATTTGCCTCCTTATTTAATAGTATGTGATCAATGATGCACAGATAACTTGTAACAGGCTTTCTCTATATGCAGATAACATATGAGATGAATAAAATCAACATTGTTCTTTAGCAAACAGTACACTGTCCAGGTCCACAGTGTACAGGACAGGAGCAGAAGAAGGGGCACTGTTAATCCTGGCTCTGCTGCCCTGACCTGTTGAAGAGGGGGGCATAGTAGTGTGGAGTGTGCTGTCCTGGCCTGGCACAGATAATGACCCCTGGTATGGCCTGTGGAAAGCAGAGCCACTCTGTCATTGGGTCTTGTCAGTCCAGCACCCTTGTCAATGAGGATCTTTTTACTGATTGGTATGAAAATAATTACACATCACAGTAAATTCTAGCTATGGTGTACTCTACAGAGCTGTGTAAAACATACCCAAATCACAGGAACACCTCAGTCACTTTGCCTTGTGTGATTACCATAGCAAAACTGCTTATTTTACTAAGTAATCTTGCTCTGGCTAAAATAATTAGCCATTGGTTTTCAAATTTCTTTGTCACAACTTTTTTTTCTTCATATTTTTTTTACTGATTACTGTACTTTAAGCATGTTAGAAACTTTTTGAGATAGATTTTCCTGTCATGTTTTTTTTTGTATTTTGTGTAGGCTTTAATAATATTATATAACATTTTGGAAAGAAAATGCAAGTCAGCAAGCCAGAGCTTGAGGCTAAAATAGCAAATGTCTCCACAGCTACAGTGAACTTCCCAGGTGAGCTGACATAAGCTGGGATAAAGGTGATCCAGACGGCACAGAATATGATCATGCTGAAGGTGATGAATTTGGCTTCATTGAAGTTGTCAGGCAGCTTCCTGGCCAGAAAAGCCAGTACAAAGCACAGGGCAGAGAGGAGACCAATGTACCCCAGCACAGCCCAGAAGCCCACTGCTGACCCCACATCACACTCTAGAATGATCTTGTCTTTGTAGTACTTCATGTTCTTGTTGGGGAAAGGAGGGGATAATGTTAACCAGAGCACACAAATTAGCACCTGTATGAGAGTGAATACAAGAACACTGAGCCTCTGCTGAGGAGGTCCAAACCATTTCATGACATTACTGCCTGGGAGTGTAGCCCTGAAGGCCATTAACACCACTATTGTTTTCCCCAGAACACAAGAGATGCAGAGGACAAAGGTGATCCCAAACGCCGTGTGGCGCAGCATACAGGACCAGTGAGAGGGTCGGCCGATGAACGTGAGTGAGCAGAGGAAACAAAGGGTCAGGGAAAAGAGCAACAGGAAGCTCAGCTCAGAGTTGTTGGCTTTGACGATGGGCGTGTCCTTGTGTATGAAGAACACAGTGGCTACTAGTATGGTTAGACATGCCCCAAAAATTGCGAAAATGACAAGCACTATTGCCATAGTTTCATCATAAGATAGATATTCAACTGTCTTTAATATACATCTGACTCTATATTCATTTGACCAGTATTCCAGATCACAAGGAATGCAGTCATTAGAATCTGTAAGAAAATTGGAATACAGTTATTGAAAAGGTTAATGATTGTTTAACTTTTATTAGATGAGCATTCTGAAAACATATCCATTACCTGTAGCACTGCTGATTGTCCCATCAGCACAGGGTACACAGTCGTAGCAGCAGACAGGTTTTCCTCTCTGCACGGCCTTGCGGGTTCCTGGGGGACAGCTCTCACTGCACTTTGATTGGGGCATCTGTGTGACAATAACAAATCATATTACATTAATTAAATCGGCTTCTTGGAATAAACATTTATAAAGTTTTACCTGTAGTCTTTTCAATGCATTTAATTCATTATGCATAATTGTGAAATTGCCTTTTTTACTGATTTTTGTACATGGCACAAGACAGGGCTAATTAGCTAATTATTCATGCAAATTGCTTACATAAATTGTTCAATACATATATAAAAGCAATTCATATTTCATAGTAATGTAATTATGTTTCCACCTGTCATATTATACCTGTGATTGTCCTCCAGCCCAAACTATGTTCCCTTGATCTAGGACAAACTTTTTATTTGAAGGCAACGATGCATCATACGTTCCAACTGTCTTAAACTTCATGGTTCCTGCATCAGTGAGGTGCCAGTTTACCAGTTCATATCTTGCTACTGGATCTCCATTAATGTCAAAGGACACCTGCTCACCATATTTGGTTGTGAAATTTACCTTTTTCAGGTAGGCAAGCACCTGTATTTAAAAAGTTGGTTTGAAATGGGTTTATTTAGACAGAGTTAAAAATACACTTGTTCTGCTGTGATCTAAGTTCTTTCCTTTTTTTTTACCTCCAGTGGTCTGAATTGGGGTCCATGACTGCCGTTGATGTTGAAGCGACCTACATTGTCTTCCAGGATATTGTGCAGAGCATGTGCAACTGCATAAACTGCTGCATATACTTTGTTGGGTATTGTAAGATCAGATATATCTGTATACGGGTTTTTCAGGTCACTCAAGGTCTCATACCCAGTACAGAAAGTTGTATCAACCACATTACTGCTGCTCTCAAAAGAGCAGCTGAATGCTGTCTCCCAAAATTCCTTCAGAAGAGCGTTTCCTGGCTCCTTTTTTGGGTGGACCTTTATCAGAAACTCCTCCAATCCTTCTAACTTGCTTCTCCCTACTGCAAACCCAAGAGATCCCTTAAGGAAATTAAATTCTATTTTCTGTGCCAGGTTACTCGCCGTGATCCAAGACTCCGTGCCCACCCACTGTATGCCCGTTACATTCTGAAGAGCCAGCTCCTGGAGCAGTGGGAGTATATCTCCGAGAGCCACAAAAGCTACTATCACCTTTGCAGTTCCTTTTCTAATTGCGTCAATTGCCTTGAGTATTTTTTCTTTGGGATCTGTCCTGAAAACAGCCACAGAATATTCAATACAGATTCCCTCTCGTTCAGCACCCTCGACAAAAGTGGCCATTCCATTGTTTCCATAGTCATTGTTACTTCTGACGGCCCCCACCCAGGTCCAGCCGAAGTACTTAACCAGCTGGACCAGTGCTCTGCTCTGGTAGTAGTCACTGGGAATGGTCCTGAAGAAGGACGGGTGTTTTCGTCTGTTGCTCAGGCAGGCACAGGTGGCAAAGTGGCTGATCTATAGTAGCAGGAAGGAGGAAACAAATTAATCACATGCAGAAATTCTGGTAGCAAAAGCACATTGCGGTAAAGTGCCTGAGCTGCGCAGCCCAAAGAAAAGTGATAGTTACTTACCAATGGAAGGGAAAAAGGTCCAACTGTTGATGAGAGAGCAATTGTTGGGGAAGACCCAGACTCCCCTATGATGGCCTGGACAGCTGCAGGTCTGGAGCAGGATGTATCAGTCAGGCTTTCCTCATAGCCGTTCATCAGAGCCATCGCTGACTGAATAGCCAAAAGGATTGAGCCACAGGAATCATATATCTTATAGCCCAGTGATACTTTGGGGAGGAGGTCTGTTCTGTTGTTTATTTCCTCAATGGCAAAGATCATTGCTTGGGCAAATTGAAAATCTCTGTAATTCAGACTAGAAAAGAGCCTTGTTTAAAATATTGGCAGAATCACGAGAGCTCAAATATTGCAAAGTACTATAATAAATGTAAATTATTCATTCTGGAAATATAAGAAACAGTTGCATACATGGACATGCATATTTTCAACTTTAAACGTTATTTACCGAAAAAAAAATGTTACTTTGTACATGAAATAGGTGCCGTATCTCTTTGTATGAAAGCTTGGTCAGTCTGTTTCTGAAAAGTAACCAGATGTTAAAATGATTGTAATTTACATGTCAGAGAAAGTCACATTTTTGTTGCTGTGATCACAAACCTGATGCAGGATGGAGCTTGTGATTTGTAAGTGTATGAGTAAATTCTCTCCTCTGTCCTTCTGTGGATGGAGAACACGGCACCAATCATGATGTCCCCTTCTGCCGACAACCCTGGAGGTACTGCCTGACCCTGGCGTCTGCAGGCTGGCACCACCACACCTACAGTGACTGCCAATGCCAGCAGTGCTGCCCATCGCTGCATCACACCTGTCATTGTGCTGCTCCCTGCAAGTAGGAGTCACCAAGTGGTCCGTTTTGTAGTGAGTAGATTGTCCTCTGGGGTACGGACTTCCCCTGTGGCCTGGCGTGGTCTTGTCTGTTCATCTTCCCATTAACCCAAACCTGAGCCATCATTTGTGGTGTACTAATAATCTGGTGTGCTGATGTTTACTCATTAACTCGTCTGAGGGTCTGAAATAGATATCTGACCCAAAATGTGTGTGTATTTGCCAGTCTGCATGGGTTCATATTTGACACTTTGCTTTAAGTTTTGCACAATTTCCTGGTATTTATGATTTAATTACATTTGTTTAGTTATTCATTTTTTTAGGATTTAAACATGATACACAAGACCAAGTTAAGAGAGGTATCTAGTATTGGAAAGCAGAAGATGAACAAAAACCAGCCTTTTCCGCCTCATCACATGGGATGTGTACTTGCACACAAAAATAGCATTTGTACTTATTGTCTTCCTTTGCACATAGTCTGACCTTTTGTAGCCAAGAGACCAAAAAGACTGTTTTATATAATTGCCAAATGATTTCAGTTGAATGAACAACACACAAATGCAAGACAATGTAAAACTGTGATGTCTCTGCGTGACATCACAGTTTTACATTGTCTTGCATTTGTGTGTTGTTCATTAGGCGTCAAAAGTGTGGAGGGGGGCATCACCCATCCGTAGATAAACACAGCTTCAGTGTGTCCTGCTGCAGTACATATAAATTAAAATATTGCAACTCCTCCCAGGTGACAGGAGCAAGGGCATAGCTGATGGTGTCTACACTAATTAACAGTGTATGCAGGGTAGCTGCAACACAACAGATGCAGTTAGAAGGAAGGCAATTAGCTCTACAGCCTACTGATAAACAGTGTACCTGTGAGCAGGAGTTTGAGTCAGCATGTGTGACACTTAGACTGGCATAGCTTTTAACATGACCATATGATCATGCTTGTTAACAGCTCTGGTTTCTAGCATGGATAAGTTTAGTTGTAAAGCAGCAGTTTTGGGAGCTTTCTGGCCAGAAAAGCCAGTACAAAGCACAGGGCAGAGAGGAGACCAATGTACCCCAGCACAGCCCAGAAGCCCACTGCTGACCCCACATCACACTCTAGAATGATCTTGTCTTTGTAGTACTTCATGTTCTTGTTGGGGAAAGGAGGGGATAATGTTAACCAGAGCACACAAATTAGCACCTGTATGAGAGTGAATACAAGAACACTGAGCCTCTGCTGAGGAGGTCCAAACCATTTCATGACATTACTGCCTGGGAGTGTAGCCCTGAAGGCCATTAACACCACTATTGTTTTCCCCAGAACACAAGAGATGCAGAGGACAAAGGTGATCCCAAACGCCGTGTGGCGCAGCATACAGGACCAGTGAGAGGGTCGGCCGATGAACGTGAGTGAGCAGAGGAAACACAGGGTCAGGGAAAAGAGCAGCAGGAAGCTCAGCTCAGAGTTGTTTCATCATAAGATAGATATTCAACTGTCTTTAATATACATCTGTCTCTATATTCATTTGACCAGTATTCCAGATCACAAGGAATGCAGTCATTATAATCTGTAAGAGAATTAGAATGCAGTTATTGAAAGGGTTAATTATTGTTCGCAATGTTTATCTCATATATTTAGCATTTGAAAAAAACATGAATGTTTTGCAGCAATCAATTACCTGTAGCATTGCTGATCTCCCCCTCAGCACAGGGTACACAGTCGTAGCAGCAGACAGGCTTTCCTTTCTGCACGGCCTTGCGGGTTCCTGGGGGACAGCTCTCACTGCACACTGACACTGGCACCTGGCAGAGACACAAAAGCACAAACAGAGCAGCAGCTATATGGCAGAAGCTGCAGAAATTGCAGCAATTTGACATTGATTCAATTTCACGTTAAACAACCATATGTGTCAAGACTCACCTTTTCTGAATTTTTTGCCCATTTAATGGATACATTGTTCAGTCTTAGTTGTTTCTCTGTGGGTAAAGATGCATCATATCGTCCCACTGTGGCAATATGAATCTGGCCGTCTGGCTGCTGTTGCCAGTTTACAAGATCATACTTTGCTGCTGGATCTCCATTCTTGTCGAAAAACACTTCTTCACCCTCCTTTGTTTTGAAACGAACTTTTTTCAGTTGCTGTAAAAACTATTAAAAAAATGTTATTGACAAATTACTTTAAATATTATACAAGGTAAGACATTTATAAAATACTGTAAATATTACATGAGGTATGAAGGTATTTGTGAAAATTCGTGTTACTTAGCATACCTTCCATGGTTCGGGTTGCCTCTTAGTGGCACAGGTTTGGTTGTCAGCCGCCTCTTGATCAGATTTGCAGGTGAATAACTCATGCAGCGCGTGAGCCACAGCATACATCCCTTTGTACACATTATTCAGGATTTGTATCTGAGACATATCGGTGTACGTGTTATCAATCCCGCTCAGATTCTCAGTGCCTGTGCATACTTTACCACTGACTGAATCCACGTCACTGGGAAATTTACATTCAAATAAGCCTTCCCAAAACTCTTGAAAAATAGTATTACCAGATGTGTTCAATGATAGAACATCCAACATGAAATCTCTTAGGCCTGACACCTCTGCTTTTGCAATAGAAAATCCTATTGCTCCACTAAGGACATAGTGGCCCTTGACAGTGGCTGTGTATGGGTCAGCGATCCAGGCCTCACTGCCAATCCATTGGTACCCTGTAAGATTGTGGTGAGCCATCTCCTGCAACAGCACATCCATGTCCATGTAGGACAGGAAGCCCACTATAACCCTGGAAGTGGACCTCTTAATAGTGTCAATTATTCGTAATACGTCTTCCTTTGGGTATGTTCTGTAAAAAGGTTCTGAGTACTCAATGCATATTCCTAGATGTTGGGCGGTCTCTATAAAAGTGGCCATTCCGTTATTGCCATAGTCATCATCTGTCCTGATGGCACCCACCCATGTCCAGCCAAAGTATTTGATCAGTTTGGCCAGTGCTCTGCTCTGGTAGTAGTCACTGGGGATGGTTCTGAGGAATGATGGATATTTCCTTTTGTCACTCAGACAAGCACAGGTGGAAAAGTGACTTACCTGTTAAACATAAATATGTTGTTTATGAAACTTTTACAGCACATCTTCAGATACTAGCCCATTCAGTGAAAGACAGTTAATATGCTGAATAACAGTTTTACATAAATTAGTCTGTACATGACATTCTTCTGCGTGTTAAGATTTTCTGAAATGTTAAGCCTGCCTACCTACCACAGGTATATTAAAGGGTCCAATAGATGCTGAAATTGTAACAGTGAGAGATGATGAGGACTCTCCTATAATTGCCTGAACTGTAGATGGTTTGGTACAAAGTGTATCAGAAGCTTGTCCTTGGTGATCATTTGCCAGGGTCATGGCTGCCCTCACAGCCGTAGCAACTGAACCACAGGTGTCATAGATCTTATAGCCCAGAGTGGTATTTGGCAGCAGAGATGTGCTGTTATTAATCTCCTCTACGGCAAAGATCATAGTCTGAGCATACTGAAATGATCTGAGGATTAAGCTAAAATGACAGATACAACATGAAGCATTACATGTCAGACAGTCCTCAATTATGTAAGAAGGTCTTATTATTTAAACACATGCAGTTAAATAATCCTTAAAGTTTAACCACTGTTACTTTGTGAAAATGGACTTACTCTGTGCATTTCAATGGTGGGGGACCCTGTGAATATAAAAGTTCTCGTTCCCAGTTGTTGTGGAATGAGAAAACGCCTCCGATCATGATGTCTCCATCCTTTTGAAGCTGTGGGGTTTGAGGTTCTCCCCACAGGTGACAGGAAGGTTCATCTTTCCTGGATAAAGAACCACCACTCAGGAGAACTAAGATTGGGGCTGCCAGCACATGCCACATCGGTGCCTGATTCATGTCTGACCTTGTAGAGCAGGGCTGAACGTGCTTCTGCTCAGACATGCCTATTTATACACTGTGTCTCCTATCCTCAGTGGTAAACGTTACATGGTGCTGTACCTCATGCCGGGGAGCTGCCAAGGAGTGGCCCAGCCTGTACTGTTCACTCAACGACTACCGTAATCACTCCTGTATATGTCGCACACCTAAATTGCCAGTTGCCACGAAAATTAATTTTCGAAACTATTTACATGTCATCTACATCTTTAATAGTTAGTTTTTGTAGACTTATTAATGTGGCCGGTCTGCTACATCCTTTACAATGGTTTCCCAGAATAAGTTCTATATCTGAGGACTGCCAGAGAACTTAAATTGTTGTCCTAGAGACAGTGTTCTTGTTCAGCCATTTAACATTATAAGTGGTGAAAGCTTTTACTCTTGAAATCTATGGCAAAACTCTCATTACTAAAGGAAGACATAACAAGTAAGGTAGATCAAAGTGTAAACATGATTTATTTATATCCATATGGAGTTTGTCACAAGTATTTTAATATAAAAATTACTTTGAAATTGTGCCTTCATTTCTCATGAAGGACTATATGGAGATAAAATACAGTTCATGAGCATAAGGTAATGTTATGGTCTTCCTAAATTTGCCTCCTTATTTAATAGTATGTGATCAATGATGCACAGATAACTTGTAACAGGCTTTCTCTATATGCAGATAACATATGAGATGAATAAAATCAACATTGTTCTTTAGCAAACAGTACACTGTCCAGGTCCACAGTGTACAGGACAGGAGCAGAAGAAGGGGCACTGTTAATCCTGGCTCTGCTGCCCTGACCTGTTGAAGAGGGGGGCATAGTAGTGTGGAGTGTGCTGTCCTGGCCTGGCACAGATAATGACCCCTGGTATGGCCTGTGGAAAGCAGAGCCACTCTGTCATTGGGTCTTGTCAGTCCAGCACCCTTGTCAATGAGGATCTTTTTACTGATTGGTATGAAAATAATTACACATCACAGTAAATTCTAGCTATGGTGTACTCTACAGAGCTGTGTAAAACATACCCAAATCACAGGAACACCTCAGTCACTTTGCCTTGTGTGATTACCATAGCAAAACTGCTTATTTTACTAAGTAATCTTGCTCTGGCTAAAATAATTAGCCATTGGTTTTCAAATTTCTTTGTCACAACTTTTTTTTCTTCATATTTTTTTTACTGATTACTGTACTTTAAGCATGTTAGAAACTTTTTGAGATAGATTTTCCTGTCATGTTTTTTTTTGTATTTTGTGTAGGCTTTAATAATATTATGTAACATTTTGGAAAGAAAATGCAAATCAGCAAGCCAGAGCTTGAGGCTAAAATAGCAAATGTCTCCACAGCTACAGTGAACTTCCCAGGTGAGCTGACATAAGCTGGGATAAAGGTGATCCAGACGGCACAGAATATGATCATGCTGAAGGTGATGAATTTGGCTTCATTGAAGTTGTCAGGCAGCTTCCTGGCCAGAAAAGCCAGTACAAAGCACAGGGCAGAGAGGAGACCAATGTACCCCAGCACAGCCCAGAAGCACACTGCTGACCCCACATCACACTCTAGAATGATCTTGTCTTTGTAGTACTTCATGTTCTTGTTGGGGAAAGGAGGGGATAATGTTAACCAGAGCACACAAATTAGCACCTGTATGAGAGTGAATACAAGAACACTGAGCCTCTGCTGAGGAGGTCCAAACCATTTCATGACATTACTGCCTGGGAGTGTAGCCCTGAAGGCCATTAACACCACTATTGTTTTCCCCAGAACACAAGAGATGCAGAGGACAAAGGTGATGCCAAACGCCGTGTGGCGCAGCATACAGGACCAGTGAGAGGGTCGGCCGATGAACGTGAGTGAGCAGAGGAAACACAGGGTCAGGGAAAAGAGCAGCAGGAAGCTCAGCTCAGAGTTGTTGGCTTTGACGATGGGCGTGTCCTTGTGTATGAAGAACACAGTGGCTACTAGTATGGTTAGACATGTCCCAAAAAGTGAGAAAATGACAAGCACTATTGCCATAGTTTCATCATAAGATAGATATTCAACTGTCTTTAATATACATCTGACTCTATATTCATTTGACCAGTATTCCAGATCACAAGGAATGCAGTCATTAGAATCTGTAAGAAAATTGGAATACAGTTATTGAAAAGGTTAGTGATTGTTTAACTTTTATTAGATGAGCATTCTGAAAACATATCCATTACCTGTAGCATTGCTGATTGTCCCATCAGCACAGGGTACACAGTCGTAGCAGCAGACAGGTTTTCCTCTCTGCACGGCCTTGCGGGTTCCTGGGGGACAGCTCTCACTGCACTTTGATTGGGGCATCTGTGTGACAATAACAAATCATATTACATGAATTAAATCGGCTTCTTGGAATAAACATTTATAAGGTTTTACCTGTAGTCTTTTCAATGCATTTCATTCATTATGCATAATTGTGAAATTGCCTTTTTTACTGATTTTTGTACATGGCACAAGACAGGGCTAATTAGCTAATTATTAATGCAAATTGCTTACATAAATTGTTCAATACATATATAAAAGCAATTCATATTTCATAGTAATGTAATTATGTTTCCACCTGTCATATTATACCTGTGATTGTCCTCCAGCCCAAACTATGTTCCCTTGATCTAGGACAAACTTTTTATTTGAAGGCAACGATGCATCATACGTTCCAACTGTCTTAAACTTCATGGTTCCTGCATCAGTGAGGTGCCAGTTTACCAGTTCATATCTTGCTACTGGATCTCCATTAATGTCAAAGGACACCTGCTCACCATATTTGGTTGTGAAATTTACCTTTTCCAGATAGGCAAGCACCTGTATTTAAAAAGTTGGTTTGAAATGGGTTTATTTAGACAGAGTTAAAAATACACTTGTTCTGCTGTGATCTAAGTTCTTTCCTTTTTTTACCTCCAGTGGTCTGAATTGGGGTCCATGACTGCCGTTGATGTTGAAGCGACCTACATTGTCTTCCAGGATATTGTGCAGAGCATGTGCAACTGCATAAACTGCTGCATATACTTTGTTGGATATATCAGATATATCTGTATATGGGTTTTTCAGGTCACTCAAGGTCTCATACCCAGTACAGAAAGTTGTATCAACCACATTACTGTTGCTCTCAAAAGAGCAGCTGAATGCTGTCTCCCAAAATTCCTTCAGAAGAGCGTTTCCTGGCTCCTTTTTTGGGTTGACCTTTATCAGAAACTCCTCCAATCCTTCTAACTTGCTTCTCCTTACTGCAAACCCAAGAGATCCCTTAAGGAAATTAAATTCTTTCTTCGCTGCCAGATCATTGGCCGTGATCCAAGCTTCAGTGCCCACCCACTGTATGCCCGTTACATTCTGAAGAGCCAGCTCCTGGAGCAGTGAGAGTATATCTCCGAAAGCCACGAAAGTCACTATCACCTTTGCTGTACCTTTTTTGATCACATCTATAACTTTCAGCAGCTTGTCAGGTTGTGTTCTGTGAAATTTCTCCGAATACTCAATACAGATTCCTTCTTGTCTAGCAGCCTCTATAAATGTGGCCATCCCATTGTTTCCATAGTCACTGTCACTCCTGACGGCCCCCACCCAGGTCCAGCCAAAGTGTTTGACCAGCTGGGCCAGTGCTCTGCTCTGGTAGTAGTCACTGGGAATGGTCCTGAAGAAGGACGGGTGTTTTTGTCTGTTGCTCAGGCAGGCACAGGTGGCAAAGTGGCTGATCTATAGTAGCAGGAAGGAGGAAACAAATTAATCACATGCAGAAATTCTGGTAGCAAAAGCACATTGCGGTAAAGTGCCTGAGCTGCGCAGCCCAAAGAAAAGTGATAGTTACCAATGGAAGGGAAAAAGGTCCAACTGTTGATGAGATAGCAATTGTTGTGGAAGACCCAGACTCCCCTATGATGGCCTGGACAGCTGCAGGTCTGGAGCAGGATGTATCAGTCAGGCTTTCCTCATAGCCGTTCATCAGAGCCATCGCTGACTGAATAGCCAAAAGGATTGAGCCACAGGAATCATATATCTTATAGCCCAGTGATACTTTGGGGAGGAGGTCTGTTCTGTTGTTTATTTCCTCAATGGCAAAGATCATTGCTTGGGCAAATTGAAATTCTCTGTAATTCAGACTAGAAAAGGGCCTTGTTTAAAATATTGGCAGAATCACGAGAGCTCAAATATTGCAAAGTACTATAATAAATGTAAATTATTCATTCTGGAAGTATAAGAAACAGTTGCATACATGGACATGCATATTTTCAACTTTAAACGTTATTTACCAAAAAAAAAATGTTACTTTGTACATGAAATAGGTGCCGTATCTTTTTGTATGAATGCTTGGTCAGTCTGTTTCTGAAAAGTAACCAGATGTTAAAATGATTGTAATTTACATGTCAGAGAAAGTCACATTTTTGTTGCTGTGATCACAAACCTGATGCAGGATGGAGCTTGTGATTTGTAAGTGTATGAGTAAATTCTCTCCTCTGTTCTTCTGTGGATGGAGAACACGCCACCAATCATGATGTCCCCTTCTGCCGACAACCCTGGAGGTACTGCCTGACCCTGGCGTCTGCAGGCTGGCACCACCACACCTACAGTGACTGCCAATGCCAGCAGTGCTGCCCATCGCTGCATCACACCTGTCATTGTGCTGCTCCCTGCAAGTAGGAGTCACCAAGTGGTCCGTTTTGTAGTGAGTAGATTGTCCTCTGGGGTACGGACTTCCCCTGTGGCCTGGCGTGGTCTTGTCTGTTCATCTTCCCATTAACCCAAACCTGAGCCAGCAGTAAATGGTCAATTAATAATTGCCATTTACCCACATTTGGGGTGTACTAATAATCTGGTGTGCTGATGTTTACTCATTAACTCGTCTGAGGGTCTGAAATAGATATCTGACCCGAAATGTGTGGGTATTTGCCAGTCTGCATTGGTTCATATTTGACACTTTGCTTTAAGTTTTGCACAATTTCCTGGTATTTATGATTTAATTACATTTGTTTAGTTATTCATTTTTTTAGGATTTAAACATGATACACAAGACCAAGTTAAGAGAGGTATCTAGTATTGGAAAGCAGAAGATGAACAAAAACCAGCCTTTTCCGCCTCATCACATGGGATGTGTACTTGCACACAAAAATAGCATTTGTACTTATTGTCTTCCTTTGCACATAGTCTGACCTTTTGTAGCCAAGAGACCAAAAAGACTGTTTTATATAATTGCCAAATGATTTCAGTTGAATGAAGGGACTTGTCACGCAGAGACATCACAGTTTTACATTGTCTTGCATTTGTGTGTTGTTCATTAGGCGTCAAAAGTGTGGAGGGGGGCATCACCCATCCGTAGATAAACACAGCTTCAGTGTGTCCTGCTGCAGTACATATAAATTAAAATATTGCAACTCCTCCCAGGTGACAAGAGCAAGGGCATAGCTGATGGTGTCTACACTAATTAACAGTGTATGCAGGGTAGCTGCAACACAACAGATGCAGTTAGAAGGAAGGCAATTAGCTCTACAGCCTACTGATAAACAGTGTACCTGTGAGCAGGAGTTTGAGTCAGCATGTGTGACACTTAGACTGGCATAGCTTTTAACATGACCATATGATCATGCTTGTTAACAGCTCTGGTTTCTAGCATGGATAAGTTTAGTTGTAAAGCAGCAGTTTTGGGAGCTTTCTGGCCAGAAAAGCCAGTACAAAGCACAGGGCAGAGAGGAGACCAATGTACCCCAGCACAGCCCAGAAGCCCACTGCTGACCCCACATCACACTCTAGAATGATCTTGTCTTTGTAGTACTTCATGTTCTTGTTGGGGAAAGGAGGGGATAATGTTAACCAGAGCACACAAATTAGCACCTGTATGAGAGTGAATACAAGAACACTGAGCCTCTGCTGAGGAGGTCCAAACCATTTCATGACATTACTGCCTGGGAGTGTAGCCCTGAAGGCCATTAACACCACTATTGTTTTCCCCAGAACACAAGAGATGCAGAGGACAAAGGTGATCCCAAACGCCGTGTGGCGCAGCATACAGGACCAGTGAGAGGGTCGGCCGATGAATGTGAGTGAGCAGAGGAAACACAGGGTCAGGGAAAAGAGCAGCAGGAAGCTCAGCTCAGAGTTGTTGGCTTTGACGATGGGCGTGTCCTTGTGTATGAAGAACACAGTGGCTACTAGTATGGTTAGACATGCCCCAAAAAGTGAGAAAATGATAAGCACTATTGCCATAGTTTCATCAAATGTAAGATATTCAACTGTCTTTAATATACATCTGTCTCTATACTCATTTGACCAGTATTCCAGATCACAAGGAATGCAGTCATTAGAATCTGTAAGAGAATTAGAATGCAGTTATTGAAAGGGTTAATTATTGTTCGCAATGTTTATCTCATATATTTAGCATTTGAAAAAAACATGAATGTTTTGCAGCAATCAATTACCTGTAGCATTGCTGATCTCCCCCTCAGCACAGGGTACACAGTCGTAGCAGCAGACAGGCTTTCCTTTCTGCACGGCCTTGCGGGTTCCTGGGGGACAGCTCTCACTGCACACTGACACTGGCACCTGGCAGGGACACAAAAGCACAAACAGAGCAGCAGCTATATGGCAGAAGCTGCAGAAATTGCAGCAATTTGACATTGATTCAATTTCGCGTTAAACAACCATATGTGTCAAGACTCACCTTTTCTGAATTTTTTGCCCATATAATGGATACATTGTTCAGTCTTAGTTGTTTCTCTGTGGGTAAAGATGCATCATATCGTCCCACTGTGGCAATATGAATCTGGCCGTCTGGCTGCTGTTGCCAGTTTACAAGATCATACTTTGCTGCTGGATCTCCATTCTTGTCGAAAAACACTTCTTCACCCTCCTTTGTTTTGAAACGAACTTTTTTCAGTTGCTGTAAAAACTATTAAAAAAATGTTATTGACAAATTACTTTAAATATTATACAAGGTAAGACATTTATAAAATACTGTAAATATTACATGAGGTATGAAGGTATTTGTGAAAATTCGTGTTACTTAGCATACCTTCCATGGTTCGGGTTGCCTCTTAGTGGCACAGGTTTGGTTGTCAGCCGCCTCTTGATCAGATTTGCAGGTGAATAACTCATGCAGCGCGTGAGCCACAGCATACATCCCTTTGTACACATTATTCAGGATTTGTATCTGAGACATATCGGTGTACGTGTTATCAATCCCGCTCAGATTCTCAGTGCCTGTGCATACTTTACCACTGACTGAATCCACGTCACTGGGAAATTTACATTCAAATAAGCCTTCCCAAAACTCTTGAAAAATAGTATTACCAGATGTGTTCAATGATAGAACATCCAACATGAAATCTCTTAGGCCTGACACCTCTGCTTTTGCAATAGAAAATCCTATTGCTCCACTAAGGACATAGTGGCCCTTGACAGTGGCTGTGTATGGGTCAGCGATCCAGGCCTCACTGCCAATCCATTGGTACCCTGTAAGATTGTGGTGAGCCATCTCCTGCAACAGCACATCCATGTCCATGTAGGACAGGAAGCCCACTATATCCCTGGAAGTGGACCTCTTAATAGTGTCAATTATTCGTAATACGTCTTCCTTTGGGTATGTTCTGTAAAAAGGTTCTGAGTACTCAATGCATATTCCTAGATGTTGGGCGGTCTCTATAAAGTGGTCATTCCGTTATTGCCGTAGTCATCATCTGTCCTGATGGCACCCACCCATGTCCAGCCAAAGTATTTGACCAGCTGGGCCAGTGCTCTGCTCTGGTAGTAGTCACTGGGGATGGTTCTGAGGAATGATGGATATTTCCTTTTGTCACTCAGACAAGCACAGGTGGAAAAGTGACTTACCTGTTAAACATAGATATGTTGTTTATGGAAACTTTTACAACACATCTTCAGGTACTAGCCCATTCAGTGAAAGACAGTTAATATGCTGAATAACAGTTTTACATAAATTAGTCTCTACATGACATTCTTCTGCGTGTTAAGATTTTCTGAAATGTTAAGCCTGCCTACCTACCACAGATATATTAAAGGGTCCAATAGATGCTGAAATTGCAACAGTGAGAGATGAAGAGGACTCTCCTATGATTGCCTGGACTGTAGATGGTTTGGTACAAAATGTTTCAGAAGCTTGGCCCTGGTGATCATTTGCCAGGGTCATGGCTGCCCTCACAGCCGTAGCAACTGAACCACAGGTGTCATAGATCTTATAGCCCAGAGTGATATTTGGCAGCAGAGATGTGCTGTTATTAATCTCCTCTACGGCAAAGATCATAGTCTGAGCATACTGAAATGATCTGAGGTTTAAGCTAAAATGACAGATACAACATGAAGCATTACATGTCAGACAGTCCTCGATTATGTAAGAAGGTCTTATTATTTAAACACATGCAGTTAAATAATCCTTAAAGTTTAACCACTGTTACTTTGTGAAAATGGACTTACTCTGTGCATTTCAATGGTGGGGGAGCCTGTGAATATACAAGTTCTCGTTCCCAGTTGTTGTGGAATGAGAAAACGCCTCCGATCATGATGTCTCCATCCTTTTGAAGCTGTGGGGTTTGAGGTTCTCCCCACAGGTGACAGGAAGGTTCATATTCCCTGGATAAAGAACCACCATTCAGAACAAAGATTGGGGCTGCCAGCACATGCCACATCGGTGCCTGATTCATGTCTGACCTTGTAGAGCAGGGCTGAACGTGCTTCTGCTCAGACATGCCTATTTATACACTGTGTCTCCTATCCTCAGTGGTAAACGTTACATGGTGCTGTACCTCATGCCGGGGAGCTGCCAAGGAGTGGCCCAGCCTGTACTGTTCACTCAACGACTACCTGTCACGTTTTGCGAACGGCGAGCAGGCAATGGAGGCGAGAGCAGCCAGGTTGACAGAAGAACGGGGTTTATTACGGAAGGACTGACAGGACTGGTACTCACAAGCATTAGACGACAATGACAGATCTGACTAGACGGAACTTAGACGCGGACTAAATACACAGGACAGGTTGGAATTAACTAGACATAGGTGGGAACAATCAGGAAGTAACATGAGGTAATGAGGGGGCGTGGCACACATGAGGATCGTTCGGAGCGGATCGTGACACTACCGTAATCACTCCTGTATGTGTCGCACACCTAAATTGCCAGTTGCCAAGGAAATTAATTTTCGAAACTATTTACATGTCATCTACATCTTTAATAGTTAGTTTTTGTAGACTTATTAATGTGGCCGGTCTGCTACATCCTTTTCAATGGTTGCCCAGAATAAGTTCTATATCTGAGGACTGCCAGAGAACTTAAATTGTTGTCCTAGAGACAGTGTTCTTGTTCAGCCATTTAACATTATAAGTGGTGAAAGCTTTTACTCTTGAAATCTATGCCAAAACTCTCATTACTAAAGGAAGACATAACAAGTAAGGTAGATCAAAGTGTAAACATGATTTATTTATATCCATATGGAGTTTGTCACAAGTATTTTAATATAAAAATTACTTTGAAATTGTGCCTTCATTTCTCATGAAGGACTATATGGAGATAAAATACAGTTCATGAGCATAAGGTAATGTTATGGTCTTCCTAAATTTGCCTCCTTATTTAATAGTATGTGATCAATGATACACAGATAACTTGTAACAGGCTTTCTCTATATGCAGATAACATATGAGATGAATAAAATCAACATTGTTCTTTAGCAAACAGTACACTGTCCAGGTCCACAGTGTACAGGACAGGAGCAGAAGAAGGGGCACTGTTAATCCTGGCTCTGCTGCCCTGACCTGTTGAAGAGGGGGGCATAGTAGTGTGGAGTGTGCTGTCCTGGCCTGCCACAGATAATGACCCCTGGTATGGCCTGTGGAAAGCAGAGCCACTCTGTCATTGGGTCTTGTCAGTCCAGCACCCTTGTCAATGAGGATCTTTTTACTGATTGGTATGAAAATAATTACACATCACAGTAAATTCTAGCTATGGTGTACTCTACAGAGCTGTGTAAAACATACCCAAATCACAGGAACACCTCAGTCACTTTGCCTTGTGTGATTACCATAGCAAAACTGCTTATTTTACTAAGTAATCTTGCTCTGGCTAAAATAATTAGCCATTGGTTTTCAAATTTTTTTGTCACAACTTTTTTTTCTTTATTTTTTTTTACTGATTACTGTACTTTAAGCATGTTAGAAACTTTTTGAGATAGATTTTCCTGTCATGTTTTTTTTTGTATTTTGTGTAGGCTTTAATAATATTATGTAACATTTTGGAAAGAAAATGCAAATCAGCAAGCCAGAGCTTGAGGCTAAAATAGCAAATGTCTCCACAGCTACAGTGAACTTCCCAGGTGAGCTGACATAAGCTGGGATAAAGGTGATCCAGACGGCACAGAATATGATCATGCTGAAGGTGATGAATTTGGCTTCATTGAAGTTGTCAGGCAGCTTCCTGGCCAGAAAAGCCAGTACAAAGCACAGGGCAGAGAGGAGACCAATGTACCCCAGCACAGCCCAGAAGCCCACTGCTGACCCCACATCACACTCTAGAATGATCTTGTCTTTGTAGTACTTCATGTTCTTGTTGGGGAAAGGAGGGGATAATGTTAACCAGAGCACACAAATTAGCACCTGTATGAGAGTGAATACAAGAACACTGAGCCTCTGCTGAGGAGGTCCAAACCATTTCATGACATTACTGCCTGGGAGTGTAGCCCTGAAGGCCATTAACACCACTATTGTTTTCCCCAGAACACAAGAGATGCAGAGGACAAAGGTGATCCCAAACGCCGTGTGGCGCAGCATACAGGACCAGTGAGAGGGTCGGCCGATGAACGTGAGTGAGCAGAGGAAACACAGGGTCAGGGAAAAGAGCAACAGGAAGCTCAGCTCAGAGTTGTTGGCTTTGACGATGGGCGTGTCCTTGTGTATGAAGAACACAGTGGCTACTAGTATGGTTAGACATGCCCCAAAAATTGCGAAAATGACAAGCACTATTGCCATAGTTTCATCATAAGATAGATATTCAACTGTCTTTAATATACATCTGACTCTATATTCATTTGACCAGTATTCCAGATCACAAGGAATGCAGTCATTAGAATCTGTAAGAAAATTGGAATACAGTTATTGAAAAGGTTAGTGATTGTTTAACTTTTATTAGATGAGCATTCTGAAAATATATCCATTACCTGTAGCACTGCTGATTGTCCCATCAGCACAGGGTACACAGTCGTAGCAGCAGACAGGTTTTCCTCTCTGCACGGCCTTGCGGGTTCCTGGGGGACAGCTCTCACTGCACTTTGATTGGGGCATCTGTGTGACAATAACAAATCATATTACATTAATTAAATCGGCTTCTTGGAATAAACATTTATAAGGTTTTACCTGTAGTCTTTTCAATGCATTTCATTCATTATGCATAATTGTGAAATTGCCTTTTTTACTGATTTTTGTACATGGCACAAGACAGGGCTAATTAGCTAATTATTCATGCAAATTGCTTACATAAATTTTTCAATACATATATAAAAGCAATTCATATTTCATAGTAATGTAATTATGTTTCCACCTGTCATATTATACCTGTGATTGTCCTCCAGCCCAAACTATGTTCCCTTGATCTAGGACAAACGTTTTATTTGAAGGCAACGATGCATCATACGTTCCAACTGTCTTAAACTTCATGGTTCCTGCATCAGTGAGGTGCCAGTTTACCAGTTCATATCTTGCTACTGGATCTCCATTAATGTCAAAGGACACCTGCTCACCATATTTGGTTGTGAAATTTACCTTTTTCAGGTAGGCAAGCACCTGTATTTAAAAAGTTGGTTTGAAATGGGTTTATTTAGACAGAGTTGAAAATACACTTGTTCTGCTGTGATCTAAGTTCTTTCCTTTTTTTACCTCCAGTGGTCTGAATTGGGGTCCATGACTGCCGTTGATGTTGAAGCGACCTACATTGTCTTCCAGGATATTGTGCAGAGCATGTGCAACTGCATAAACTGCTGCATATACTTTGTTGGGTATTGTAAGATCAGATATATCTGTATATGGGTTTTTCAGGTCACTCAAGGTCTCATACCCAGTACAGAAAGTTGTATCAACCACATTACTGCTGCTCTCAAAAGAGCAGCTGAATGCTGTCTCCCAAAATTCCTTCAGAAGAGCGTTTCCTGGCTCCTTTTTTGGGTGAACCTTTATCAGAAACTCCTCCAATCCTTCTAACTTGCTTCTCCCTACTGAAAACCCAAGAGATCCCTTAAGGAAATTAAATTCTATTTTCTGTGCCAGGCTGCTGGCCGTGATCCAAGACTCCGTGCCCACCCACTGTATGCCCGTTACATTCTGAAGAGCCAGCTCCTGGAGCAGTGGGAGTATATCTCCGAGAGACACAAAAGCTACTATTACCTTTGCAGTTCCTTTTCTAATTGCTTCAGTTGCTTTGAGTATTTTTTCTTTGGGATCTGTCCTGAAAACAGCCACAGAATAATCAATACAGATTCCCTCTTGTTCAGCACCCTCGACAAAAGTGGCCATTCCATTGTTTCCATAGTCATTGTTACTTCTGACGGCCCCCACCCAGGTCCAGCCAAAGTACTTAACCAGCTGGACCAGTGCTCTGCTCTGGTAGTAGTCACTGGGAATGGTCCTGAAGAAGGACGGGTGTTTTCGTCTGTTGCTCAGGCAGGCACAGGTGGCAAAGTGGCTGATCTATAGTAGCAGGAAGGAGGAAACAAATTAATCACATGCAGAAATTCTGGCAGCAAAAGCACATTGCGGTAAAGTGCCTGAGCTGCGCAGCCCAAAGAAAAGTGATAGTTACCAATGGAAGGGAAAAAGGTCCAACTGTTGATGAGATAGCAATTGTTGGGGAAGACCCAGACTCCCCTATGATGGCCTGGACAGCTGCAGGTCCGGAGCAGGATGTATCAGTCAGGCTTTCCTCATAGCCGTTCATCAGAGCCATCGCTGACTGAATAGCCAAAAGGATTGAGCCACAGGCATCATATATCTTATAGCCCAGTGACACTTTGGGGAGGAGGTCTGTTCTGTTGTTTATTTCCTCAATGGCAAAGATCATTGCTTGGGCATATTGAAAATCTCTGTAATTCAGACTAGAAAAGGGCCTTGTTTAAAATATTGGCAGAATCACGAGAGCTCAAATATTGCAAAGTACTATAATAAATGTAAATTATTCATTCTGGAAATATAAGAAACAGTTGCATACATGGACATGCATATTTTCAACTTTAAACGTTATTTACAGAAAAAAAAATGTTACTTTGTACATGAAATAGGTGCCGTATCTTTTTGTATGAAAGCTTGGTCAGTCTGTTTCTGAAAAGTAACCAGATGTTAAAATGATTGTAATTTACATGTCAGAGAAAGTCACATTTTTGTTGCTGTGATCACAAACCTGATGCAGGATGGAGCTTGTGATTTGTAAGTGTATGAGTAAATTCTCTCCTCTGTCCTTCTGTGGATGGAGAACACGGCACCAATCATGATGTCCCCTTCTGCCGACAACCCTGGAGGTACTGCCTGACCCTGGCGTCTGCAGGCTGGCACCACCACACCTACAGTGACTGCCAATGCCAGCAGTGCTGCCCATCGCTGCATCACACCTGTCATTGTGCTGCTCCCTGCAAGTAGGAGTCACCAAGTGGTCCGTTTTGTAGTGAGTGGATTGTCCTCTGGGGTACGGACTTCCCCTGTGGCCTGGCGTGGTCTTGTCTGTTCATCTTCCCATTAACCCAAACCTGAGCCAGCAGTAAATGGTCAATTAATAATTGCCATTTACCCACATTTGGGGTGTACTAATAATCTGGTGTGCTGATGTTTACTCATTAACTCGTCTGAGGGTCTGAAATAGATATCTGACCCAAAATGTGTGGGTATTTGCCAGTCTGCATTGGTTCATATTTGACACTTTGCTTTAAGTTTTGCACAATTTCCTGGTATTTATGATTTAATTACATTTGTTTAGTTATTCATTTTTTTAGGATTTAAACATGATACACAAGACCAAGTTAAGAGAGGTATCTAGTATTGGAAAGCAGAAGATGAACAAAAACCAGCCTTTTCTGCCTCATCACATGGGATGTGTACTTGCACACAAAAATAGCATTTGTACTTATTGTCTTCCTTTGCACATAGTCTGACCTTTTGTAGCCAAGAGACCAAAAAGTCTGTTTTATATAATTGCCAAATGATTTCAGTTGAATGAAGGGACTTGTCACGCAGAGACATCACAGTTTTACATTGTCTTGCATTTGTGTGTTGTTCATTAGGCGTCAAAAGTGTGGAGGGGGGCATCACCCATCCGTAGATAAACACAGCTTCAGTGTGTCCTGCTGCAGTACATATAAATTAAAATATTGCAACTCCTCCCAGGTGACAAGAGCAAGGGCATAGCTGATGGTGTCTACACTAATTAACAGTGTATGCAGGGTAGCTGCAACACAACAGATGCAGTTAGAAGGAAGGCAATTAGCTCTACAGCCTTCTGATAAACAGTGTACCTGTGAGCAGGAGTTTGAGTCAGCATGTGTGACACTTAGACTGGCATAGCTTTTAACATGACCATATGATCATGCTTGTTAACAGCTCTGGTTTCTAGCATGGATAAGTTTAGTTGTAAAGCAGCAGTTTTGGGAGCTTTCTGGCCAGAAAAGCCAGTACAAAGCACAGGGCAGAGAGGAGACCAATGTACCATGACCAATGTATTTTTGCCATTAGTAACATGTTTACAGTACTATTTATGGTGCAGAATTTTTTTCAAGACACAGTAAGTAAAAACATCATCAGACTGACAAATTGCAGATATGACTGCAAGCGACAACACTTTGCATTCCACTATAGATAAAGAAGATCTTTTAGAAAATGCAATAGTTATATTAACTACGAGACTGTTGGTTCCCTATTTGCATTTTTATTAAAAACTTAATTTTATTTGAAATTAAGAAATATGCAGGCAACTAAAAATGAACCTTCTCACTACTCTGCAATTTTTGAGGAGAGGTCAGTAGTTTCCTCTCCTTTCTTAGCCTGTGGGATTATGTTCCATTTTTTTTCGACAATAAAAGCAGAATCTTCATGGATTCTCCAAAGGCAGTGGAGCATAAACAACCAAAGTGGCCACTTCCAGAGGTAGAAGAACACAGGGACGTTGGTGTAGAGATGGTAGGTCAGCAGTGTCTCTGTAGAGAGCAAGATCACACTCAGGAACTCATAGAGAGACAAAGACAAAATTCATACACAAGGCTGCTGTCTTAAAATGGATATTGAACATTTACTTCATCGACCAGTTGTTTACTGTGATATCAATTGCCATTTTATCAGAGCAGAGCATGGTACAGGTATGTGGTGATGTGTTTGCATTTGAAGAAATAAATGGCTGGAATGTCTGAATGTGTAACTTACAATTAAGATTTATTCTTATAGAGACTTGGTGGGCATTTTACCCATTAAGCTTTTTCTTGAGTTTAACTCAGGCTTTAACAGAATAATGTAACATTTCGGAACAAAAATGCAGAAAAGAAGGCCGTAACTGGAAGCTAAAATGGCAAATATCTCGACGGCCACAGTGAACTTCCCAGGTGAGCTGACATAGGCTGGGATAAAGGTGATCCAGACGGCACAGAATATGAGCATGCTGAAGGTGATGAATTTGGCTTCATTGAAGTTGTCAGGCAGCTTCCTGGCCAGAAAAGCCAGTACAAAGCACAGGGCAGAGAGGAGACCAATGTACCCCAGCACAGCCCAGAAGCCCACTGCTGACCCCACATCACACTCTAGAATGATCTTGTCTTTGTAGTACTTCATGTTCTTGTTGGAGAAAGGAGGGGATAATGTTAACCAGAGCACACAAATTAGCACCTGTATGAGAGTGAATACAAGAACACTGAGCCTCTGCTGAGGAGGTCCAAACCATTTCATGACATTACTGCCTGGGAGTGTAGCCCTGAAGGCCATTAACACCACTATTGTTTTCCCCAGAACACAAGAGATGCAGAGGACAAAGGTGATCCCAAACGCCGTGTGGCGCAGCATACAGGACCAGTGAGAGGGTCGGCCGATGAACGTGAGTGAGCAGAGGAAACACAGGGTCAGGGAAAAGAGCAGCAGGAAGCTCAGCTCAGAGTTGTTGGCTCTGACGATGGGCGTGTCCTTGTGTATGAAGAACACAGTGGCTACTAGTATGGTTAGACATGCCCCAAAAAGTGAGAAAATGATAAGCACTATTGCCATAGTTTCATCAAATGTAAGATATTCAACTGTCTTTAATATACATCTGTCTCTATACTCATTTGACCAGTATTCCAGATCACAAGGAATGCAGTCATTAGAATCTGTAAGAGAATTAGAATGCAGTTATTGAAAGGGTTAATTATTGTTCGCAATGTTTATCTCATATATTTAGCATTTGAAAAAAACATGAATGTTTTGCAGCAATCAATTACCTGTAGCATTGCTGATCTCCCCCTCAGCACAGGGTACACAGTCGTAGCAGCAGACAGGCTTTCCTTTCTGCACGGCCTTGCGGGTTCCTGGGGGACAGCTCTCACTGCACACGGACACTGGCACCTGGCAGGGACACAAAAAGCACAAACAGAGCAGCAGCTATATGGCAGAAGCTGCAGAAATTGCTGCAATTTGACATTGATTCAATTTCTCGTTAAACAACCATATGTGTCAAGACTCACCTTTTCTGATTTTTTTGCCCATTTAATGGATACATTGTTCAGTCTTAGTTGTTTCTCTGTGGGTAAAGATGCATCATATCGTCCCACTGTGGCAATATGAATCTGGCCGTCTGGCTGCTGTTGCCAGTTTACAAGATCATACTTTGCTGCTGGATCTCCATTCTTGTCGAAAAACACTTCTTCACCCTCCTTTGTTTTGAAACGAACTTTTTTCAGTTGCTGTAAAAACTATTAAAAATATGTTATTGACAAATTACTTTAAATATTATACAAGGTAAGACATTTATAAAATACTGTAAATATTACATGAGGTATGAAGGTATTTGTGAAAATTCGTGTTACTTAGCATACCTTCCATGGTTCGGGTTGCCTCTTAGTGGCACAGGTTTGGTTGTCAGCCGCCTCTTGATCAGATTTGCAGGTGAATAACTCATGCAGCGCGTGAGCCACAGCATACATCCCTTTGTACACATTATTCAGGATTTGTATCTGAGACATATCGGTGTACGTGTTATCAATCCCGCTCAGATTCTCAGTGCCTGTGCATACTTTACCACTGACTGAATCCACGTCACTGGGAAATTTACATTCAAATAAGCCTTCCCAAAACTCTTGAAAAATAGTATTACCAGATGTGTTCAATGATAGAACATCCAACATGAAATCTCTTAGGCCTGACACCTCTGCTTTTGCAATAGAAAATCCTATTGCTCCACTAAGGACATAGTGGCCCTTGACAGTGGCTGTGTATGGGTCAGCGATCCAGGCCTCACTGCCAATCCATTGGTACCCTGTAAGATTGTGGTGAGCCATCTCCTGCAACAGCACATCCATGTCCATGTAGGACAGGAAGCCCACTATAACCCGGGAAGTGGACCTCTTAATAGCATCAATTATTCGTAGTACATCTTCCTTTGGGTATGTTCTGTAAAAAGGTTCTGAGTACTCAACACATATTCCTAGATGTTGGGCGGTCTCTATAAAAGTGGTCATTCCGTTATTGCCATAGTCATCATCTGTCCTGATGGCACCCACCCATGTCCAGCCAAAGTATTTGACCAGCTGGGCCAGTGCTCTGCTCTGGTAGTAGTCACTGGGAATGGTTCTGAGGAATGATGGATATTTCCTTTTGTCACTCAGACAAGCACAGGTGGAAAAGTGACTTACCTGTTAAATATAGATATGTTGTTTACTGAAACTTTTACAGCACATATAGTGGAAACTGTCTATAGTGATCACGTCTGTGTGGGTAAAATTGATCACTATAAGCAGATGGTCACTATAACTGATTTTTTTCTTTATATCTCAGACAAATTTCCATCTGACATTTTTGACATTTGTGTATTTGTTACACGAATATACTGTAAGGTTGTGAAACGGACAGCATCGCTATTTACTCAGTTTTATTGACTCTATAATAAAGTACAGCTGTTTCAAATGCTTTTCAAATTACAGTACTGTAACAATTAAATTACTGAACTATGTATAATTTAAATATGCTATAATACAGTACAGTTCTGTACATAAAATGTAGCTTATTATAGTTTTACTACTGAATCTCATTGAATTGTTTTTGGCAGTTTATCAAAAATTTTGATAAGTCTATATTCATAATTGAGGAAAAAATAAATTTCTTTTTCTGTTTTCTGTGCACCCAGCATTAGCTTCAGGTAGCTATATAAGCGGTTAATTACCATAACTATGGTCACTATAAGTAGCTTCCACTGCATTTAGGTGCTACCCAATCAGTGGAAGACAATAATATGGTGAATAACGGTTAACATATTTTAGTCTGTATATGACATTTTTCTTTATGTTCAGATTTTCTGAGACATGAAGCTTTCCTACCTACCACAGGTATATTAAATGGTCCAACAAATGCTGAAATTGCAATGCTGGAAGATGAAGCCTCTCCTATGATTGCCTGGACTGTAGATGGTTTGGTACAAAGTGTACCAGAAGCTTGTCCTTGGTGATCATTTGCCAGGGTCATGGCTGCCCTCACAGCCGTAGCAACTGAACCACAGGTGTCATAGATCTTATAGCCCAGAGTGGTATTTGGCAGCAGAGATGTGCTGTTATTAATCTCCTCTACGGCAAAGATCATAGTCTGAGCATACTGAAATGATCTGAGGTTTAAGCTAAAATGACAGATACAACATGAAGCATTACATGTCAGACAATCCTCAATTATGTAAGAAGGTCTTATTATTTAAACACATGCAGTTAAATAATCCTTAAAGTTTAACCACTGTTACTTTGTGAAAATGGACTTACTCTGTGCATTTCAAAGGTTGTGGAGCCTTTGAATATACAAGTTCTCGTTCCCAGTTGTTGTGGAATGTGAAAATCCCTCCGATCATGATGTCTCCATCCTTTTGAAGCTGTGGGGTTTGAGGTTCTCCCCACAGGTGACAGGAAGGTTCATATTCCCTGGATAAAGAACCACCACTCAGGAGAACTAAGATTGGGGCTGCCAGCACATGCCACATCGGTGCCTGATTCATGTCTGACCTTGTAGAGCAGGGCTGAACGTGCTTCTGCTCAGACATGCCTATTTATACACTGTGTCTCCTATCCTCAGTGGTAAACGTTACATGGTGCTGTACCTCATGCCGGGGAGCTGCCAAGGAGTGGCCCAGCCTGTACTGTTCACTCAACGACTACCGTAATCACTCCTGTATATGTCGCACACCTAAATTGCCAGTTGCCACGAAAATTAATTTTCGAAACTATTTACATGTCATCTACATCTTTAATAGTTAGTTTTTGTAGACTTATTAATGTGGCCGGTCTGCTACATCCTTTTCAATGGTTGCCCAGAATAAGTTCTATATCTGAGGACTGCCAGAGAACTTAAATTGTTGTCCTAGAGACAGTGTTCTTGTTCAGCCATTTAACATTATAAGTGGTGAAAGCTTTTACTCTTGAAATCTATGCCAAAACTCTCATTACTAAAGGAAGACATAACAAGTAAGATAGATAAAAGTGTAAACATGATTTATTTCAAGATGGCGTCATGAGAGAGGCAGCTAGTTACAGGAGCTCTGACCACCTTCCATTCTTAAATTTCTCATTTGTGGGATAATAAAGGTTTATTCTATTCTTATTCTATTCTATTTATTTAAATCCATATGGAGTTTGTCACAAGTATTTTAGTATAAAAATTACAAGTATAGTTTTGCTATGGTAATAACACAAGGCAAAGTGACTGAGGTGTTCCTGTGATTTGGGTATGTTTTACACAGCTCTGTAGAGTACACCATAGCTAGAATTTGTGAACTGTGATGTGTAATTATTTTCATACCAATCAGTAAAAAGATCCTCATTGACAAAGGTGCTGGACTGACCTCATAGTAACCTGGGGAGAGACTGTACTTAAGAGAAAAAAATAATAGTGTATCAGCATGCATAGTTTTAAAAGATTTAAATTGATTGATTTTAGTCATTTTTAAATATACAGTATATGCTATCATCTCACTTGTGGTGTTACTGAATTTTCCCTCTGCACTTGGGATGCAGTCAAAAGAACAGAGAATGGATAGCATCAAATATATATTAGGGAATAATAATAATAATTGATATTTTATTGACTCATGTGGGGAAATTCTCTTTATGCCTCCCCCAACTTGCTCTCTGTTGGTAAGAGTAAGCTGGCTGTGAAGGGCAGCCATCCATAGCAGAACCCAGGGAGCTGGGGGTTAAGGGCCTCGCTCAAGGACCTGCAGACATGCTGAGATT
Organism: Paramormyrops kingsleyae; assembly: GCF_048594095.1. Taxonomy (NCBI): domain Eukaryota; kingdom Metazoa; phylum Chordata; class Actinopteri; order Osteoglossiformes; family Mormyridae; genus Paramormyrops; species Paramormyrops kingsleyae. The sequence goes on from NC_132813.1 coordinate 3,479,201, forward strand.
TTGCTTGAACTAGTGACCTTCTGATCACAGGCATAAAGGGTTAGCCCACTCAGTCACATTCCCGGCCCTTTTACATAATCCCGTAGTGAAGAAATGGTAATCCAATAAGAATTATCCTGATGTATATGGCTTTCTACCCACGATTTGATTTAATAATTTGGAAGGTCGGATTACATTATTTTGTCATTGGTAACATGTTTACAGTGTATTTAGATGCAGAAATGTTTTCAAGCCACAGTTACAAGAAACGTCAACAGACTATATGAAGATTATAGCGAATCTGACAGTTGATGACAACACTGTGCACTCCACAATTAATGTAGCCTGATCCCAATTACAGAGGATCTTTCAGAAAAAAAAATGTTTAAATGATTTACTATGAAACTTTTTTTTTTCAGAAAGAAATACAGGCAACCAAAAATTAACCTTCTCACCATTTTGAGGAAAGGTCAACAATTTACGGTCATTTTATCGCTTACTGTGAGAATATGTTTTATTTGTTTTAGATAATAAAGACAGAAACTACATGAATTCTCCAAAGGCAGTGAAGCATAAACAGCCAAAATGGCCACTTCCAGAGGTAGAAGAACACAGGGATGCTGGTGTAGAGATGGTAGGTCAGCAGTGTCTCTGTAGAGAGCAAGATCACACTCAGGGACTCATAGAGAGACAAATAATTTATATACAAGGCTGCAGTTTTAAAGGGATATTGAACATAGATTTTACAGTGTCTTTTGTTTCCTGTGATATAATTGCCATTTGCTATTATGTAATTAAAGTAAAACTAGCTGGTGAGCAGTATGCTGTGGTGATGTGCTCGTCTGCAGTTAAAGAAATGAATGGCCAGAATGTGTAACTTGCAATTAGGATTTATTCTTATAGAGACTTGGTGGGCATTTTACCCATCAGGCTTTTTCTAGAGTTTAACTCAGGCTTTAACAGAATAATGTAACATTTGGGAACAAAAATGCAGAAAAGAAGACCATAACTGGAAGCCAAAATAGCAAATATCTCCACAGCTACAGTGAACTTCCCAGGTGAGCTGACATAAGCTGGGATAAAGGTGATCCAGACGGCACAGAATATGAGCATGCTGAAGGTGATGAATTTGGCTTCATTAAAGTTGTCAGGCAGCTTCCTGGCCAGAAAAGCCAGTACAAAGCACAGGGCAGAGAGGAGACCAATGTACCCCAGCACAGCCCAGAAGCCCACTGCTGACCCCACATCACACTCTAGAATGATCTTGTCTTTGTAGTACTTCATGTTCTTGTTGGGGAAAGGAGGGGATAATGTTAACCAGAGCACACAAATTAGCACCTGTATGAGAGTGAATACAAGAACACTGAGCCTCTGCTGAGGAGGTCCAAACCATTTCATGACATTACTGCCTGGGAGTGTAGCCCTGAAGGCCATTAACACCACTATTGTTTTCCCCAGAACACAAGAGATACAGAGGACAAAGGTGATCCCAAACGCCGTGTGGCGCAGCATACAGAACCAGTGAGAGGGTCGGCCGATGAACGTGAGTGAGCAGAGGAAACACAGGGTCAGGGAAAAGAGCAGCAGGAAGCTCAGCTCAGAGTTGTTGGCTTTGACGATGGGCGTGTCCTTGTGTATGAAGAACACAGTGGCTACTAGTATGGTTAAACATGTCCCAAAAAGTGAGAAAATGACAAGCACTATTGCCATAGTTTCATCATAAGATAGATATTCAACTGTCTTTAATATACATCTGACTCTATATTCATTTGACCAGTATTCCAGATCACAAGGAATGCAGTCATTAGAATCTGTAAGAAAATTGGAATACAGTTATTGAAAAGTTTAATTATTGTTGGCAGTGTTTAACTTTTATTAGATGAGCATTCTGAAAACATATCCATTACCTGTAGCATTGCTGATTGTCCCATCAGCACAGGGTACACAGTCGTAGCAGCAGACAGGTTTTCCTCTCTGAACGGCCTTGCGGGTTCCTGGGGGACAGCTCTCACTGCACTTTGATCCGAGCTTCTGTGTGACAATAATAGATCATATTACATGCTTTAAATGGGCTTGTTGGAATTCAGCTAAAATGTAAATATATATCAGATTTTGCATGTGGTCTTTTGTGTGTCTTTGTTTTATTAACCATAATTATGAAATTGCTTGTATATTTTTTACTGATTTTTGGACACAACACAGGGGAAGTTATTGACGCAAATTGCTTACATAAACTATTCTATATAAATGCAATAAAAAAACTGCTAATAATGGAACTGTGTTTCCACCTGTCATATTATACCTGTGATTGTCCTCCAGCCCAAACTATGTTCCCTTGATCTAGGACAAACGTTTTATTTGAAGGCAACGAAGCATCATACATTCCAACTGTCTTAAACTTCATGGTTCCTGCATCAGTGAGGTGCCAGTTTACCAGTTCATATCTTGCTACTGGATCTCCATTAATGTCAAAGGACACCTGCTCACCATATTTGGTTGTGAAATTAACCTTTTCCAGATAGGCAAATACCTGTATTAAAAAAGTTGGCTTGAAATGGTTTTATTTAGACAGAGTTGAAAATGTACTTGTCCTACTGTGATCTAAGATTTTTCCTTGATTTTTACCTCCAGTGGTCTGAATTGGGGTCCATGACTGCCGTTGATGTTGAAGCGACCTACATTGTCTTCCAGGATATTGTGCAGAGCATGTGCAACTGCATAAACTGCTGCATATACTTTGTTGGATATTCTAAGATCAGATATATCTGTATATGGGTTTTTCAGGTCACTCAAGGTCTCATACCCAGTACAGAAAGTTGTATCAACCACATTACTGCTGCTCTCAAAAGAGCAGCTGAATGCTGTCTCCCAAAATTCCTTCAGAAGAGCGTTTCCTGGCTCCTTTTTTGGGTGGACCTTTATCAGAAACTCCTCCAATCCTTCTAACTTGCTTCTCCCTACTGCAAACCCAAGAGATCCCTTAAGGAAATTAAATTCTATTTTCTGTGCCAGGTTACTCGCCGTGATCCAAGACTCCGTGCCCACCCACTGTATGCCCGTTACATTCTGAAGAGCCAGCTCCTGGAGCAGTGGGAGTATATCTCCGAGAGCCACAAAAGCTACTATTACCTTTGCAGTTCCTTTTCTAATTGCTTCAATTGCCTTGAGTATTTTTTCTGTGGGATCTGTCCTGAAAACAGCCACAGAATATTCAATACAGATTCCCTCTCGTTCAGCACCCTCGACAAAAGTGGCCATTCCATTGTTTCCATAGTCACTGTCACTCCTGACAGCCCCCACCCAGGTCCAGCCAAAGTGTTTGACCAGCTGGACCAGTGCTCTGCTCTGGTAGTAGTCACTGGGAATGGTCCTGAAGAAGGACGGGTATTTTTGTCTGTTGCTCAGGCAGGCACAGGTGGCAAAGTGGCTGATCTATAGTAGCAGGAAGGAGGAAACAAATTAATCACATGCAGAAATTCTGGTAGCAAAAGCACATTGCGGTAAAGTGCCTGAGCTGCGCAGCCCAAAGAAAAGTGATAGTTACTTACCAATGGAAGGGAAAAAGGTCCAACTGTTGATGAGATAGCAATTGTTGGGGAAGACCCAGACTCCCCTATGATGGCCTGGACAGCTGCAGGTCTGGAGCAGGATGTATCAGTCAGGCTTTCCTCATAGCCGTTCATCAGAGCCATCGCTGACTGAATAGCCAAAAGGATTGAGCCACAGGCATCATATATCTTATAGCCCAGTGATACTTTGGGGAGGAGGTCTGTTCTGTTGTTTATTTCCTCAATGGCAAAGATCATTGCTTGGGCAAATTGAAATTCTCTGTAATTCAGACTAGAAAAGGGCCTTGTTTAAAATATTGGCAGAATCACGAGAGCTCAAATATTGCAAAGTACTATAATAAATGTAAATTATTCATTCTGGAAGTATAAGAAACAGTTGCATACATGGACATGCATATTTTCAACTTTAAACGTTATTTACCGAATAAAAAATGTTACTTTGTACATGTAATAGGTGCCGTATCTTTTTGTATGAAAGCTTGGTCAGTCTGTTTCTGAAAAGTAACCAGATGTTAAAATGATTGTAATTTACATGTCAGAGAAAGTCACATTTTTGTTGCTGTGATCACAAACCTGATGCAGGATGGAGCTTGTGGTTTGTAAGTGTATGAATAAATTCTCTCCTCTGTTCTTCTGTGGATGGAGAACACGCCACCAATCATGATGTCCCCTTCTGCCGACAACCCTGGAGGTACTGCCTGACCCTGGCGTCTGCAGGCTGGCACCACCACACCTACAGTGACTGCCAATGCCAGCAGTGCTGCCCATCGCTGCATCACACCTGTCATTGTGCTGCTCCCTGCAAGTAGGAGTCACCAAGTGGTCCGTTTTGTAGTGAGTAGATTGTCCTCTGGGGTACGGACTTCCCCTGTGGCCTGGCGTGGTCTTGTCTGTTCATCTTCCCATTAACCCAAACCTGAGCCAGCAGTAAATGGTCAATTAATAACACAGGTCTACAAAATTTTCAGGTGCCAAGGTTTTTTGAATGGATTTAGGGTATTTTGAGGGTACTGAATACAAAAATCACATTTGCTGAATTGGTTCTAGTTTTTGAGATTATGGACATCCATGAAAATAATGCATTCCCCCAATGCAACTTATGTGTAATAACAAATGCAATAGATTTTGGTCTGCCTTTTGACTCTTTAACAGTGTCTTAGATAATGAAATGAATGATGAAGCGTTGAAGTAGAGTTTGAAAATCAAATTAGAGTAAAGTTCACATTTGCGTGTTTGCATGTTCATTTATTGCTGTTGTTACTGTGGTGGTGTACACTCACCTAAAGGATTATTAGGAACACCATACTAATACGGTGTTTGACTCCCTTTCGCCTTCAGAACTGCCTTAATTCTACGTGGCATTGATTCAACAAGGTGCTGAAAGCATTCTTTAGAAATGTTGGCCCATATTGATAGAATAGCATCTTGCAGTTGATGGAGATTTGTGGGATGCACATCCAGGGCACGAAGCTCCCGTTCCACCACATCCCAAAGATGCTCTTTTGGGTTGAGATCTGGTGACTGTGGGGGCCATTTTAGTACAGTGAACTCATTGTCATGTTCAAGAAACCAATTTGAAATGATTCCAGCTTTGTGACATGGTGCATTATCCTTCTGGAAGTAGCCATCAGAGGATGGGTACATGGTGGTCATAAAGGGATGGACATGGTCAGAAACAATGCTCAGGTAGGCCGTGGCATTTAAACGATGCCCAATTGGCACTAAGGGGTCTAAAGTGTGCCAAGAAAACATCCCCCACACCATTACACCACCACCACCAGCCTGCACAGTGGTAACAAGGCATGATGGATCCATGTTCTCATTCTGTTTACGCCAAATTCTGACTCTACCATTTGATTGTTATAATTCCAGTCTTCAACTGTCCAATTTTGGTGAGCTTGTGCAAATTGTAACCTCTTTTTCCTATTTGTAGTGAAGATGAGTGGTACCCGGTGGGGTCTTCTGCTGTTGTAGCCCTTCCGCCTCAAGGTTGAGCGTGTTGTGGCTTCACAAATGCTTTGCTGCATACGTCGGTTGTAACGAGTGGTTATTTCAGTCAAAGTTGCTCTTCTATCAGCTTGAATCAGTCAGCCCATTCTCCTCTGACCTCTAGCATCAACAAGGCATTTTCGCCCACAGGACTGCCGCATACTGGATGTTTTTCCCTTTGCACACCATTCTTTGTAAACCCTAGAAATGGTTGTCCGTGAAAATCCCAGTAACTGAGCAGATTGTGAAATACTCTGGCACCAACAACCATGCCACGCTCAAAATTGCTTAAATCACCTTTCTTTCCCATTCTGACATTCAGTTTGGTGTTCAGGAGATTGTCTTGACCAGGACCACACCCCTAAATGCTTTGAAGCAACTGCCATGTGATTGGTTGATTAGATAATTGCATTAATGAGAAATTGAACAGGTGTTCCTAATAATCCTTTAGGTGAGTGTATATTCACCCAGATCAAATCTGCCAAGTTCTTCCAAAGGAAGGGCATCATGGGAACACCTGTCTGGTATTTAGCCAGAAATGGTTGAAATGCTTGTGATAGGGCCATGAAAAAATGTAGTTTGGCTAGAAGAAGGGGATCCATTCGGGCTTCACAAATGCAGTCAAAAGAAGATGTCCCTGGGTTTTTTTTACCTATTTTGACTGGTCCGCATATTTCACAATAGAAGGCCAGACTTCCAATGCTCATTCGACAGCTGGCAAATTCACAAGCCACCGATGGGTAGAGGGAACCCTGAGGATGATGTTACAGCTGTGAAGTCCTCTCTTCTGGCTGGTGCAGAGTGGAAAAGAAAATGTAGTGCTTTGAGCACCTTCTCCACCATCCACACTTCAAAACCAGTCTTGAATGAGTTGTGAAGGGTATGTAGGCCAGAACTTCATAAAATTACTAACTGTGTCCCAGCAAATTGCTCACCACAGTGTGAATGTCATCATTGGACATATAGGAGTGATGTCGGCTAACCGTTTGCAAAGCCCATAGCACTTCTGCTTTCAGTGTGTTGGTTGAGGAGAATGTACTGAAGGCATTGCTTGCCGTGGGATCCGGAGACACTGCCAAAGCGGGTGTAGGCCTATCTTTAAAGGTTTTACTTGCAGGACTGGCAAACAACTGAATGGGGACAGTTGTTGTCCGACTTTCGACAAAACGCTTGTGGTTCTCTTAGTGTTGTAGTTCTCGAGACCGGTCTTGGTCTCGAGACCAATTTTTTGTGGTCTCGGTCTTGTCTTGGTCTCGACTCTATTTGGTCTCGGTCTTGTCTTGGTCTCGGACATAGCGTCTCGATGGGATGGGGAAAAAAAGAGAAAACTGCACATCCTCACAGAACAGTATCATTATTTATTACGCGCCTCAATTCAAATGCAACCAGTCAGATGCATCCATTTCAAAAACGTTACATTTTATACATTTTCTCCACGGACACTGCCAGTGCTTCACAGTCCACAAACATCATACACATCGTATCATACAAAAAAATGTCCGAAAATGTCCGCGAAGTCTATAGCATAGTTATAATTCAAATAAATTAGGTATTTTACATTGATTAGAAAGCACGGTCTTGGAGGTGCAAGTCAATCTGGAGGCTCATTCTCTTCAATTCAAAGCAAAGGATCATTACATAGCTGTATTCATAGCTTACCCGAGGCCTCTGTCCCTGGTATAAGAGACTTAATATGAACATCTTTCTGGTACAGTACATCCCATCTCTTTCCCTTGACGAGGTCTGATAAAATGGTTATAGGAGAGGATTGCTGAGAATATTATTTTCCATCAGGTCTCGTAACTATGACAAATCTGGGAGATTTTAAATGAGAGACATATGGACATACGGACAATATAATTGAAAAGATAACATGAATTTGATTTAACGAGTAATGACACTTTACAGCAATGCCTTTTTTCTCTACAGTTGATCTGGGTAATGTGATGTCGATTCTAGCCCTAGTCTGTTTTCGGTCTTGGTCTTGGTCTCGACCAGTCTTGGTCTTGGTCTCGCCTTAGTGTGTCTTGGTCTTGGTCTTGGACTTGGTCTTGGTACCCTCAAGTCTCGGCAGTGTCTTGGTCTTGATACCCTCCGGTCTTGGCAATGTCTTGGTCTCGGTTTAGGCGGTCTTGACTACAACACTAGGTTCTCTCCCCTGATATGTGAGTCGATGGCTTTAGAGCCCATTGTTGCCAGTTTGATGACTTTTTTACAAAGGTCGCATCGCGCTTCGTAGACATTAATCATCTTTTTCAACCAGCCACAGTACTTTTTTTTTTGAAGCATTGACATTAATAACTAACCAATATTGTATTATTTAATCAAATCACACAACTTTTTCCTGTCACTGTTAGATATTTTGAATTTCTTTTTTGTATGATGTTACACTATTTACTTACTAGTTGTAACTAAAATAAAAATATTCTTGCAATTGTGAATGCTGTTTTTAAACATGTTGCGTTAATTAATGAATTAATTAAGTATTAAATATCTCAGAAACTAGAGCCAATCTGAAAAACCGAAGTCATATTCATAATCAGAACCATAAACTTAATATAAAACCGTTCAGGCATCTTTGGCACCAAAATCACTGTATACCAATGTAATTGGCATTTACCCACATTTGGGGTGTACTAATAATCTGATGTGCTGATGTTTACCCATTAACTCGTCTGAGGGTCTGAAACAGATATCTGACCCGAAATGTGTGTTGCCAGTCTGCATGGGTTCATATTTGACACTTTGCTTTATGTTTTGCACAATTTCCTGGTATTTATGATTTAATTGCATTTGTTTAGTTATTTGTTTAGGATTTAAAGGTAACTCTACTTGACAAGAAAATACTTAGTAATAACTCAGCTACTACTGAAGTATAAATCATGAACAAATATAGTGTGCTTGAGATAAAAGATGCATCACGATTCATTAATGATGAACAAACATGAGATCGGTATTTTCCATTTGTTTTCATTACTTGTTCCTTCAGTAGTTCACAAAGATTTACAGAATTAACAGATTTTGTAACAAATATGACTGCTTGGGGTAAAAGTTGCATTATTCATTAATGATGAAAAAGTATGAGAACAATTTTTAACGTGTTATTCTTGACTTTTCCCTTCAGTAGTTCTTTCAATATTTCACAAAGGTGTACACAATTAACATTAACCATGCTTCACAACTCATTAATGATGAATTAACGTGACATCAGTATGTAACTAAGACTTAGTTTGTGGTTAATTAATACATTAGTAATAGCATAATGCTATATTATTTGTGCCCTGTCAAGTAAAGTGTTACCAATTAAAATATAGCAACACCTCCCAGGTGGCTGACGCTGAGAGCAGGGACATGGCTGATGGTGCTTCCTCTAATTAGCGGTGTAGGCAGGGTAGCTGCTACACAGCAGTTACAGTTAAAAGAGAGCACCTGTGTACCTGCATGCTTCGTTGCCTTCAAATAAAAAGTACCTGTGAACGTGAGTTTACAGCATGTATGACACATATATTGGTATATCGTATGGCAATATGATTTAGAGAGGATGCATGGTAACAGCTCTGGGTTCTAGCATGAACAAGTTTAGACATACAGTAAAGTAACATAAATATCAAAATTGTGCTTCTATAACCCATGCAATTCGTACACATTTAATTTACTATGTTATGTAATTAAAACAGCTGCATTTGTCTGAAATATTCTCCAGAAATAGATCACGCAGAAGCCAGTCAAATACAAGTACATATTTATAATGCCTTTGATACCATTTTACTCATAACATGTTTTTTGTTATTTTTCTCTGGTTTTAGTAAAATGATGTAACATTTTGGTGCAAAAATGCAGAAAAGAAGGCCATAACTGGAAGCTAAAATAGCAAATATCTCGACGGCCACAGTGAACTTCCCAGGTGAGCTGACATAGGCTGGGATAAAGGTGATCCAGACGGCACAGAATATGATCATGCTGAAGGTGATGAATTTGGCTTCATTAAAGTTGTCAGGCAGCTTCCTGGCCAGAAAAGCCAGTACAAAGCACAGGGCAGAGAGGAGACCAATGTACCCCAGCACAGCCCAGAAGCCCACTGCTGACCCCACATCACACTCTAGAATGATCTTGTCTTTGTAGTACTTCATGTTCTTGTTGGGGAAAGGAGGGGATAATGTTAACCAGAGCACACAAATTAGCACCTGTATGAGAGTGAATACAAGAACACTGAGCCTCTGCTGAGGAGGTCCAAACCATTTCATGACATTACTGCCTGGGAGTGTAGCCCTGAAGGCCATTAACACCACTATTGTTTTCCCCAGAACACAAGAGATGCAGAGGACAAAGGTGATCCCAAACGCCGTGTGGCGCAGCATACAGGACCAGTGAGAGGGTCGGCCGATGAACGTGAGTGAGCAGAGGAAACACAGGGTCAGGGAAAAGAGCAGCAGGAAGCTCAGCTCAGTGTTATTGGCTCTGACAATAGGTGTGTGTCTGTAACAGAAGAATATTCCCCCAATTGTCATAGTAAGACAACCCCCAAATATAGAAAATGTTACCAACAGTATCCCCATAATTTCTTGGAAAGTAAGAAATTCAATAGTTTTCAAGTTACAGTCATTTCTTTCTTCATTTGAAGTGTATTCAGGAGGGCATGGGTCACACGTCACTGCATCTAAAAATGAAAATTTTGGTATTATTACTTTTACATTACTTTTATGAGGTGTTAAAAAGTAACAATTAGTAATAAGTAAAATAATAGTGTATTAGCACACGTTTCTTTTAAAATAATTAAAGTATTAGTGATAAAAATGTATGCTATAATCTCACTTGTGGTGTTACTGAATTCGCCATCTGCACAGGGGATACAGTCAAAGCAACAAATGGGTTTGCCTTTCACAAATGCTCTGCGGGTCCCAGGACAACAACTGTTACTGCACACTGACTTTGGTACCTGGAGGACAATAACACATGCAAATGCACACGTTCACATCAGTTCAGAGCAGTAATAATTTACTTTTAATTTTAATTAAATTTAAATTCAAGTAGCTTTGTTGTGTCCACATTGGATTTTTTTACTACTTCTGTGTCTTACCTCTCTCTGATCACCTGCCCAAATAGCACTGATGGTGTCCTTCATCAGAAATCTCTGTCCTTCTGACAGGGAAGCATCATACAGTCCTATTGTCTCAAACACTATATCACCCCTGGCACCTAGCTGCCAGTTCACCAGAGCATATCTGGCTACAGGGTCTCCCTGCTGATCAAAGTTAACTCTTTCCCCATGTGTGGTTGAGAAGTTCACCTTAGTCAAGTAATGTAGCACCTAAAGAAGATATTTGTATTTTTTAAAGAAAATGCCTGCTTAATCTCTATTGGAAATTGTGTGTATAAATTGAATGACTCGGTTACCTTTACCTGCCATGGTTGAATGTTTTTTCTGTCTGCGCAAGTTTTGTTCCAAAATGGCCCTTGTCCACTTCTGCACATGATAAGATTGTGGAGCGCATGAGCCACAGCATAAACGGCCCTGTACACGTTGTTAAGAAGGCTGGCATCTGACACATCGGTGAAGCGGGTCTCTGCTCCCCATAGAGACTCCTCTCCTGTGCAGGATTTCATGCTGCTCTGCTTCCTTGATGCCAACGTGCAGCTGAACACACTCTCCCAGAGCTCCACTAAACCAGTATTTCCAGGCCTGCTGGATGGACGGGCATCCATGAGAAACTCCCTCAGGCCTTGGATGTGCGCACTGGGGATGGCAAAGCCGATTGCACCCCCCACTACTGCATAACTCTTTGGGGAGGCGATATGCCTGTAAGTGATCCAGCCTTCGCTACCTACCCACTGGAAACCAGTCACGTTCTGTAGAAAAAGCTCTTCGATAAGGATATCCAAATCTGTGCCATCCGTAAAAGCAACTATAACTTTAGAGGTTGACTTTTTAATGGTTTCAACCGCATCAAGGAATTTTTGTCTAGGATCAGTTCTGTATATGGCCAGTGAGTATTCTATGCAGATTCCCTCTTTCTCAGCTGCATTGAGAAATGTGGTCATACCGTTGTTTCCATAGTCACTGTTGGTTCTGATGGCTCCCACCCAGTTCCAACCAAAGTGTTTGACCAGCTGGGCCAGTGCTCTGCTCTGGTAGTAGTCACTGGGAATGGTCCTGAAGAAGGTGGGGAACTCTTTTCTGTTGCTTAGACATGCACACGTGGCTGAATGACTGAGCTATAACCAACAAAATAAGCAAAAGTTCATATTTGTTAGCAGTTTCATAGATTTTACTCATCAAATGTGCTCAAGTGAGGGCAGCTTGGAGTTCATTTAGACACTAAAACCACAGAATAAAGTAAAAGACTTATTCGGGCACATGAAGTGTGGGGGGCTGGGGGTGCCTGATCAACTGACTCGCCCCATTTGCCGGGCAAAATTTACAGAGGGGAACCCCCCCACACACACATAAACACCAGGTCAACAAAATTTAGCCAGAGGATCACCCCCATTTGAGCACCTGTCCCTCAAAAAGTTTCTGCACAGCACCAAACCTATTATTAATGCCTTCTAATAAATCAACAAATAATTGTACTGGAAAATATTTATTTCAAACCTGAAAAGACATTAACCCCACAAATGAAAAATTTTCTTGACTTTTAAAAGTAGAGGTAAAGGGTTTTATTTTACTTACCACGGGTATATGAAAGGGTCCAACTGTTCTTGCAATACCTATAGTTGAAGTTGTTGTTGTGTCTCCAATCACAGCATGCACATTGGAAGGTTTCAGGCAGGCATTTGTCTCCTCCTCATGGCCATTCATCAGAGCCAATGAGGCCCTTACTGACAGGGGAATGCTGGGGCAAGAGTCATATATCCTGTAGCCCAGTGACACACCAGGGAGGATCTCTGAGCTGTTGTTTATCTCATCAATAGCAAAGATCATGGTTTGGGCATACTGCAGTTCCCCAGGATCCAGACTGTTTGGATGAATCAACAGACTTACCATAATGTTGACAATTTTATTATCAGGTTTTGTTAGTTATAATGATGATATCTACCTTTGTCCTAATAATCAAAAAACACTGGGTACTGGTCTTCCAGAACAGAGGACTACATGGAGTTATTGTTGACTGAAAAACTGAGTTGCAAGAAGTGATGAAAAATTCATTGTAATTTATTGCATTCCATTATTTTATATTTATGGTTTAACATTTCTCTCATTGTTCACATTTGTTACTACTTCATATTTTTAAATGAAACATGACGTTACTCATACATCTTTTTTTCCCTCTATTTTTCAAGTGTATAATGTACCACAGTAGAATGCTTTCCCATTTAATTTTGCCTGGAAGCTTACAGTATTACAGTAACACTTAAAAACCACATGCATCTAACATATCATCTCGATTCAGGCTTACCCTTCACAACCGATGTTTCCTGGGTTGGCTTGAAGAGTGGGGTTTACACTCAAAGGGTTTTGATGAAAAGAGAAAATGCCTCCTATTGTAACTTCACCTTCCCTTGTAAACTCTGCCAGTTCTTTAGTCCCATGAGGTCGGCACACAGGCTGTTCAGCACCAATAAGCAAAACCAGTAAAAGCACATCGGCCAACAATAGCATAGTGACACTTGTGTGCCTCTCTTACCCACAGGTTCCCGAGCCCTTGCTTCAGCAGTCATATTTATACATCTCTGCAAATGACACAACCAGAATTTAACCAAAGACCATGTCTCTGGTGAGTGTCACACCTCCCAGGGGGTGTACAGGAGCTCTTCCAGGACGTGGCTACATGGAGGAGTTTGACCTTGTACTGTACCACCAGAACTGAAATGAAGAGTGGCAAAGCATTTCTCTTGCACTCTGTGATGTAAAGATAAATTATTTTGCCAAAATGTAACTGATCGTATATAGCAAGCAAAGATCCATGATTGAAATTGTAGATGAATACAAATGTCCATGTTTTATTGTGGGACCAGGATTCAGGTTTCCGACCTAGTTACATGTGTGTGGAGTTTGTGTGTTCTCCACATGTGGTTGCGGTTTTCTCCAGACGCTCCCTACAGTCCAAAACAAAACATGCTAAGGTGAATTGGAGAGGCCAAATTGCCGTTAGGTGTGAATGTGTGTGCAAATGGTGTGTTTGCTCTAAAATGGGTTGGCGTCCCATGCTGAGTTATTCCCCATGTTGTACAGAATAGGCTCTGGGCCCCTGCGACCCTGCAAAAAGCAAGCAGGCACAGAAAAGTGATTGATGAGCTACAATTGTTATAGCATTGCTGTCATATTTTTAAGGAACAAAAAAAAATTAATTTACGAACAATAAAGTCACATTGTTTAAAAGACTGTAAAATATGTAAGGGATGAACCATGATGAAGTGTGCGGTTTTATTAAAATAATGAATGACAACTTGCAATGCACCCCAATGCAATGCAAAGGATTACAGGCAGTCCCCCAGTTATGAACGAGATCCATTCCCTAAGTCTGTCTTTAAATTGAATTTGCAGGTAAGTCGGAACAATAGTAATGCAGTATACAATAATACAGTAATAATAAAAGCAACTATATACGGTACTGTACTGTACCTCCAGCTGACAAATTACTGAAGCCACACAATGTATTCATGGTCGTCACTAAGTTGTGTGTGTGTTCATTATTACAGACCATTGTATTTAACCCAAATTTTTTATATAATAGGCTTTATGGCAGTCTGTTCATAAGTACAAGTTGTCTGTAAGTCAGACATTCTTAACCAGGGGACTGCCTGTATTTTCGTGTAACTGCACACCTTGAAGCTGTTTATCCCGCTTATACCATGACTAACAAGCAAAAAACAATAAGAAGAATAAACTAACAACAATTCATTTTACAGAAGAAGATTATTTTTCGGTTAGCATTCAATAATATTCCAATGTGCTCTTAAAAATATAGTCCCTATAAGGATACAGTGTCTGGTCGGGCTACTCACTGGAAATGGCAAATGCAGTAAGGTATGATGGAAACCATCAACAGACAGGCACTTGCGTTTTGAAAACGCAAATTATGGAAAATTATGCTGATAAGAATGACTGTTTCTTTAAGTAAAAAGCACAGATTTTATATTAATGTCTAACAAAACATTAAAACGCATTAATATTAGGGCTGGGAAAATTAATGGGTTAACGCGGATTAATCCATCATCTTGATTAATCAGATTAAAATTTTTAACGCAATTAACCCATCTGCAGCGCAGAATGACTCAAAATCCCTGAAATGTCTCTGTCACCCCATTTCGGGCAGGTTTGGTGCATTCCATTTGCCCTGGGAACTCGTATTCTGAGTCGGATTCTGGAGTTTTGAAGCCAGAAGTAACGACATGCGCGCTCCCCTTTCTCAAAGATCCGAGAAATATCTCGGACAGCACAGAGGATCTCGAGTTCAGTATACAGGATGGCTGCGCCTTTTATCAACAGAAGGGAAAGTTGTACTTTTATACTGTTTAAGCACTACTTCTCATTTGTGGCATATTAAATCAGTCGCACACACTATACCGTCCAACTTATCTGTGGACGTGTTGCTACGGAGTTTTATACGTAAAGCACCGCACGTAGTGTGTTATCAACTGATATTGCTAACAATGGAAAATAACCAGGCTAGAATTGGATTTCATGATTAGTCGGTTTATTTGTCGGATTTACAGTAGTTCGGGCTAATTGTATGTGAACGAAGATAAAGACTATTTAAACTGAGGTACCTTAAATCCGACAAGTTGTCCGGCTAAGCAAAAAATCTTGCTTTTTGATATGGGTCCATGGTATTGCACTTCTGTGGCAGATGGAATGCATCCGACTCGTGTTCAAGATGTTCAATAAACATGTTAAGTGCATATGTGAATTATAACTTTGCTCTCAGCAGAAGCGGACGCACTTCTCTCCCTCTCCCTCCCCTTATCTTCCCTGCTTTGCTCCTCTCGTCTCGTCTAGTCTACTGTCTTACTGTCTATACTTGAGAGACTCTCTCAGCCCTGCTCTTCAAAACTAAGGAAATTATGGATTTGATCAACTGGTCTCTCAACACAATTGACACCATCTTCTCGACGAGAAGCCCAGGTTCAGGGGAAACTGACTGTCCTGCAGGAACATACGCAGCTGGCTACACGATGGACGGATGGAAGAAGTGGAGGGTCATGTGTCTGGCAGCTCTTTCCGTGGAGGACATCGAAGACATTTACCTATTCGGAACCATGATTACAGGTCTGATGCTGATTGGATTAGGCATTGCCCTGACTTATCGGAAATTGAAGAAAACGGTGACAGCCGCTCAAAGCCCAACTAGGCTGGCCGGGATGATTGACGGACTTGGCAGAGCTGTTGGCGCCCAGACTATGGCTATAGATCACAAACTGGATAACATCACTGTGTCTAATGACCGCAGATTTAATAACATCACCGTGACTATGGACCGCAGATTTGATAACATCACGGAGAGGCTCATGGCTCTGCAAAGAATTTTGGATGGCGGAGACCAGCATGGACATTAGAGGGGCTGCGAAATTACAGTTTCTCGCCTGAAAACCCAAACAACCCCATTCTATCTGCTTTTGGCTCCCCCCTAATCAGCACGGGCCTTGGCCAAGGCCTCTGCTGAGCTCAACAACTCCCCCTGAAGAACAAGGCAGTGAGACTCTCTTGCATTCCTCTCCCCCAACCACAAGGACACCCTACCCCCATCCCACGCCTTCGCCGCTTCATACCCCCAGCGTGAACGAGCGGGTCCTTGTACAGCGCCGTTTGGCTGCAGGACCGGACGCCTGTTTGTCTATGCTGGACTACCTCCACCTCCCCATTCCCCTCCCCTGTTGCAAGTCTCGACTTTAGTGTTGCGAGATGTGGTGACTATGTGCTTATTGCTGAGGTGTTTTTTTTCTGTTCCTATATTGTACTCCCTACTGGAGTACAGTCTGGGGGATGTTTTTTTTATTCACCTCCACTCTCCTCACATAATCTTGTTTCTCTGAGTTTTCCTATAGCCCCCTCTCTTCCTGACCTGTCTACCCCCTATTTGTGTATGCGATGTTTGTATATGTATGGTCAGGTTGATGGCCAGTTTTTTCGCTGGTACTTGTGACTAGTGACATGGTGTATTGCAACAACAATAAAGGGTTTCATCAATCAATCATATAGTATATTCCCTTTTTTCTTGAGTCTGTTTTGCTCATGCAAAATGAAATGCGATTAATATAGATTAAAAATGAATGATATTTAATCATGATTAATCGAAATTAATCCACAGCAACCCTGTGATTAATCTGATTTAAAATTTTAATCGTTTGACAGCACTAATTAATATTAGGCTGCTGGAACTACCTGTGCTGTTACAAGAAAATAGTCAACACCCATGTGACATCTCTTGATCAATAAAAATAGAGTTTACCAAAGTCATGATATAACATATTCTAACTGTGTTAAATCAGGGTATTCAGATCCTTCTCAGGTGTTTTACTGTGGAACAAACTGAAGTGCTCTGTCTGGTCATTGTTCAGAAGTATGAAGTGATGGCTGTAAGTTACAATAAGTAAAGGACACAATTCACACCATTTCACCACTTAGTTATTTGTCTGTCATATCTGTGTCTTGCTACTTAAATTGAGAATGTGTTTAACAAAATAAAAATCTGAATCTACGTGGATTTTCCAAAGGCAGTGGAGCATAAACATCCAAAATGGCCACTTCCAGAGGTACAAGAACACAGGGATGCTGGTGTAGAAATGGTAGGTCAGTAGTATCTCTGCAAAGAGCAAGGTCACACTCAGGGACTCATAGACAGTGGAATAATACATACACAAGGCTAGAGTCTTTAATGGAAATCATGCAGCAGAGAAAATGGGAATTACTGGGTCTGCTTATAATTTCCTTGCTATGTGATAAATAAAGTGCAGCTTTAGGTTTACGGGGCTCAAAGTCTGTCTCCACTCTATGCGGAGAAGAATTTCTAACATATATAATTGGCATAACTGGTATGTCTAAATGTGTATATAACCTGTGGTGATTTGGCATCCTGCCCAGCGTATACCCTAAATGTGTGTTCTATGTGTTCCAGTCCCCACCTACAACCTTTCCCAGTACAAGCAGGTACAAAATGGATGGATGGACAAAAATGAAACTCATCAGTCGGGAGCAGACTATATGGTGATGTTTTTGTTTGCAGTTAGAGAAACGCAATACTGGAATCTGTAACTTGCAATTAGGATTTATTTTTAAAGAGACTTGGTGGGCATTTTACCCATCAAGCTTTTTCGTGAGTTTAACTCAGGCTTTAACAGAATAATGTAACATTTTGGTGCAAAAATGCAGAAAAGAAGGCCATAACTGGAAGCTAAAATGGCAAATATCTCAACGGCCACAGTGAACTTCCCAGGTGAGCTGACATAAGCTGGGATAAAGGTGATCCAGACGGCACAGAATATGAGCATGCTGAAGGTGATGAATTTGGCTTCATTGAAGTTGTCAGGCAGCTTCCTGGCCAGAAAAGCCAGTACAAAGCACAGGGCAGAGAGGAGACCAATGTACCCCAGCACAGCCCAGAAGCCCACTGCTGACCCCACATCACACTCTAGAATGATCTTGTCTTTGTAGTACTTCATGTTCTTGTTGGGGAAAGGAGGGGATAATGTTAACCAGAGCACACAAATTAGCACCTGTATGAGAGTGAATACAAGAACACTGAGCCTCTGCTGAGGAGGTCCAAACCATTTCATGACATTACTGCCTGGGAGTGTAGCCCTGAAGGCCATTAACACCACTATTGTTTTCCCCAGAACACAAGAGATGCAGAGGACAAAGGTGATGCCAAACGCCGTGTGGCGCAGCATACAGGACCAGTGAGAGGGTCGGCCGATGAACGTGAGTGAGCAGAGGAAACACAGGGTCAGGGAAAAGAGCAACAGGAAGCTCAGCTCAGAGTTGTTGGCTTTGACGATGGGCGTGTCCTTGTGTATGAAGAACACAGTGGCTACTAGTATGGTTAGACATGCCCCAAAAATTGAGAAAATGATAAGCACTATTGCCATTATTTCATCATAAGATAGATATTCAACAGTCTTTAATATGCATCTGTCCCGATTTTTATTTGACCAGTATTCCAGATCACAAGGAATGCAGTCATTAGAATCTGCAAGAAAATTAGAATTCAGTTATGGAAATAGTTGATGATTATAAGCAGCTATTTATCAGTTTTATCAGATATCGAACATTTTAAAAACATGACCATTATCCATTACCTGTAGCATTGCTGATCTCCCCCTCAGCACAGGGTACACAGTCGTAGCAGCAGACAGGCTTTCCTCTCTGCACGGCCTTGCGGGTTCCTGGGGGACAGCTCTCACTGCACTTTGATTGGGGCATCTGTGTGACAAAGACAGAGCAGCGCTTATCCCTCTCACTGATGGTGACAATGGAGAGCATTGGCTTCACTTTGTTGACCCTGATCGGATGTGTGACATTTGGCATAATGTTTGAAAGGCTGGTAATCTACATATATTTTCAATTGAGTGTTTGGACCCTTACCTCTCGTTGACCACCTGCCCAGACCATACTGACTGGACTCATAACAAACTGTCGACCAGCTGGTAAGGTGGCGTCGTAGTAACCCACTGCCTTAAACTCTACAGCACCCTCAGGATTAAGCTGCCAGTTCACGACCTCGTATTTAGCTGCCGGGTCTCCGTTAACATCAAAGAAAACCCGTTCTCCAGTTTTCAACGTGAAATTGACCTTTTGCAGAGACTTGAGGACCTGCAGTATGAAGAGACACCTACTATTATAGGTTTCACCATAGATTACTGGACTTTTTGTTTTTGCTGTATTTCCACATTTTAGAGAATGAATTACCTGTCTGGGCTCAGTTTTTGATCTGCTTGCACAGCCTTGTGGTGTACAGTTCAGCAAGCTGTGCAGAGATTGTGCTACTGCATAAACAGCTTTGTAGACATTGTTAGTTATCCTTATCTCAGATTCATCAGTATATGGGTTATTTAGATCACTTAGGCTTTCAGTACCTGTGCAGGGTGCTTTGTATCTTGAATTATGTTCTGTTGTTAAGGAGCACTGAAAAGCCGTTTCCCAGAAGTCTTGGAGATCAGTGTTGTTTGGATTCATTGATGGGTGAAGTTTCAGCACAAATTCCTTCAAGCCGCTTATTTTAGCTCCTGTCACAGCAAACCCAACCGACCCACCAAGAACTCTGAAACTTGTTGGTGTCACAAGGCTGCTTGCAGTTATCCACCCTTCGGTTCCAATCAACTGAAGACCAGTTATGTTCTGTAAGGTTAACTGGTCCAATAACAGATTCATTTCCAAAAATGCCAAAAATGCCACAATTACCTTTGCTGTACCTTTTTTGATCATATCTATAACTTTCAGCAGCTTGTCAGGTTGTGTTCTGTGAAATTTCTCCGAATACTCAATACAGATTCCTTCTTGTCTAGCAGCCTCTATAAATGTGGCCATCCCATTGTTTCCATAGTCACTGTCACTCCTGACGGCCCCCACCCAGGTCCAGCCAAAGTGTTTGACCAGCTGGGCCAGTGCTCTGCTCTGGTAGTAGTCACTGGGAATGGTCCTGAAGAAGGACGGGTATTTTTCTCTGTTGCTCAGGCAGGCACAGGTGGCAAAGTGGCTGATCTGTGTGAATAATGTGGAAAAGAATGACAAACCTATCAGAAAATGCCATTCTAACAGTGTAACAATGCAGGGGAATTTCTATTTGGTGATTGTTGTTTTATTTGCTGGTATTTAGGTATAAGAGAGGCCTGAGTCATTTTCATATAATTTCTTATCCATGTATTATAGTGGTTGTTTAACTGACTGTACTTAAAGTCACTTGTTCCTGAACAGTCCTGTGATCTATGTTTTTTTGCTTTAGCAAGGTTATAAATGATACACGCTTTTAGACAAAAAGAAAAACAGCAAGTACCACAGTACATTAATTAATTGATTAACACTTTTGATTAGTTTACAACTGCAACACTACAGACACGTATATGTCCAATGAGCATTCAAGGAGGTTCATTATTTAAAGAATTCTAACCACTCTTACCACTGGGATCTGAAATGGCCCAACACTTAACGCAACAGCAATAGTGTCTGTTGACCCAGACTCCCCTATGATGGCCTGGACAGCTGCAGGTCTGGAGCAGGATGTATCACTCAGGCTTTCTTCATAGCCGTTCATCAGAGCCATCGCAGACCGTACTGAGAATGTTACTGAGGCACAGGTGTCATAAATCTTATAACCCAGGGTCAAACCAGGCAGGATGTCTGTTCTGTTGTTAATTTCTTCAATGGTAAAGATCATTGTTTGGGCCAGTCGGAACTCTCTGAAATTTACTCTGGACAGAGAATATGTACAGTTTTAAGACAAGATCCACGACAAATTGAAAAAACATTTCAGTAATCAGGTAAAGTTATTTGTTTTGGCATTTTAAAGCTCATTTAGGCTCCAGCTTACCCTAAGCAGTCCACGTTTTTGGGCTTGGATGTGAATTGGTTTTGTGTTTCGCCTGTTTTTCCATGGAGGTAGAAAACCCCTCCAAGGGTGATCTGGCCGTCTTGAGCGAAACTGGGCATGATGGCTCTCCCCAGCAGCCTGCATGCTGGAGTCTGTGCTGGGACAGGGAAGGCTCCGAGAACCAGCAGTGCCAGCTGCCCCAGCATCCCGGTCCGTAGGTAACAGACCCAGTGCTGCATGGTGTAGCTTATATGACAGGCAGGAGTGGCTGCGTCACCTCACTGAGAGACTCCAATTCCCCTTTGATTTGTGACTTTTTCCACACGATACAGAAGGTAGAACATGTTATTATGCAAATACTACTACTACTACTACTACTAATAATAATAATAATAATAAATCTTTTTATTCATCTTGCGTAAATCCAGCATTCTATACCGTGGTATTTTGTCCTTACACTCGTGACAGGTTACTTTATATTCAGAAGCCTCTCTCAACAATAGAGATATGTCCTGTCATTCTGTTAAACTCTTTTTAGTCTTTTTATGTACACCATTACTTTTTGTTGGTTGTTGCTATTATGTTAAACCTAAAATGTTACATGAGTCTTTATAATTTTCATAAATTTTTTGCTATTTTTTTAGCTATTTTTCTTAGCAACCAAATATATAAAATCCAGATTCAAGTATAGTCACAATCATAAATATGTATTTTGGGGAAACATTTTATTTTTAATTAAAACGGTCACATTTCAGGTATTGTTCTATCTGAGTCGTAGGCAGATACAATGAGGAACAAGGGTCACCACTATTTAATCTAAGACTCAGCAAAATATATAATATTATGCAGAACCAGTGAAAAGTTTGGACACATCTACCGATAGAAAGGTTTATTTGTACTATTTTCTACATTCAAAATAGATATATAAAAATTCAAACTATCAAATTACATATATGGAATTATGCACTGACCAAAAAAGTTTTTTTTATTATTATTATTGTTGCAGGGGACAGCACTGTGGGTTGGGACTCAGAAAATTGCTGGTTCAAATCCCTGGGTTGGCAGAGTGATCCTACCATTGGGCCGTTCAACAAGGCCCTTAACCCCATTTGCTCCAAAAACTGGCAGAACCTGCTTTCTCCTCCATGCCAGTTCCATGAGGTGGCCTCCTGGGATGCTTTTCCAGCTCCCGAGGGAGGTCCCACATATGCTAAGCACTCATTAGCTGCTTTTCCTTCACTCTCTGATCAAACTCCTCCAAAACCATTTCTACTGTGTTTAGGTCAGGTGGCCAGGTCATGTGATATGACATTTTATCTGTCTCCTTTGTAGGTAGCTTTTGACTGGTACTGTATATATTATATAAGCTCTTTGGCCAGAATATTAGCTTAGGAAAACAAACACATTTCACTCTTATCTTGAACACTGATGTACAACAAGGATGTGTGTTGAGCCCTTCATTGTGTCCTCTTCACCCATGACTTTCTAACAGCCTACACACCTAACGTCATTGCGAGGTTTGCGGGTGATACAAGTCATTGGATCGATTATGAACAATGATGAGACTGCAAACAGGGACACGGTGCAACATCTGACAGCGTGGTGTTCTACTAGCAGTCTCATCCTTAACACCAGGAAGACTAAAGTGATTGTGGAGGACTTCAGGAAGAAGAAGAGACCTGACCTTAGTCCTCTGCTCATTACCTAGGAGATAGTGTAGAGAGTTTCCAGTTTTAAATTCTTGGGGGTAGACATTACAGAGGGCCTCTCTTGAGCAACACACACCTCCTGCATCATTGAGAAGACACATCAACACCTTTATTTTCTGGGGAGGCTAAAAACAATGAGGCTGTCTCAGGACTTCTTGTGAACTTTTACCGAAATACAGTGGAAAGTACGTACTGGCATAATGCATTGCAGCATGGGACACCAGCTACAGGAGGGCAGAGAGCTCTGCAGTGGATTGCTAAGATGGCCTAAAACATCATTGGCATGCAACCACACACAGTTAAGGACATGTTTCTGTCAAGCTGTAGTAACAAGGTACTCAACATCCTCAGAGATCCTGCCCACCCTGCACAACACCTCTTCAAGTTACTCCCCTGTGGAAGATGTTAAAGGTTAATTTTCTTGTGCACCACAAGACTGAGAAGTAGATTCTTCCCCTGGTGCTGTTAAACTGCTGCACCCCTCCAACAGCAGGTGCACACGTGCACAACGTCTTACACACTCACATAACATTGACCCTCTTGTGCAATGTACACATTATTTCAGACTGCATCCACTGTGTTATTGTTTTAAGTTTAATTTCTCATTTCAATTAAATGGGAATAAAGTCTCCTTATTCTTTCCCAACAGAGAGGTTATGGTCTGTGCTCATAACCAGTTTTGGTAGCCGGGGATTGTTCTGCGAGGACCTCTGCCTGATCCGCTGCCTGATCTGCAATGCACCAGACCCTTATGGCTCCTCCTGAAGGTGGTGGGCCCACAGCAAAATGGTCCCACGTGGCTCATTTGGGTTGTGCCTAGCTGCACCCCATGGGTGAAGGTCTGACCATCAGGCAGTCACTGAGAAGCTCCCCCCCAGGCCTGGCTAGCATCTACCTCAGCTGTTACAGTGAGGTATCAGTCCTTTTTTGTATTTTTCATGGGGGTTGATTGAATCGCCCTTAGTCTGGCCCATAACCCAGGACCAATTTGTCATTGGAAACCCTGCCAAGGGCAATCGCCCCCCAGAACATAGCTACTAGGATCACTGGCCTCACAAAACCCGTCCAGTAAGGTGGCGATTCATCAACAAAGTACCAATTATTATTAAATCGGGATCATGTTTTGATAAGAACCGAAAAATGGAATATTGTTTTTTGTTAAGTATGTTTGAATGATCATTCATATTCATCATTAATTATAAAAGACATCACAAATCACAAGAGCAAGATGGACAGCACAGAATTCAGGAATAAATTCCCCCCCTTTTGTACAAAACACTACAGTGAAAAAATGATAATCCAATAAGAATTATCCAAATAGATATGGCCTTCTCTCCAAGTCGCATAACTATCAGTAACGTCTATATATATCCAAGCCACAGTAACAAAAGGCCTCAAATAAGTATACTAAGATTATAGGTAATTTGACAGCAGTTTAATCCAAAATCAATGTAGCTACACCTCAGTTTCAAAAGCTCTTTCAGAAAAATAATTTTCTTCGGGTCTGCTTCTATCATTTTATTTAGCGTAAAACATTTTTTTTCATGTAATACATTTTAAAAGATCAATTATTACATTTTAGATTAAGAAAAGTGCAGGCAACGAACAATTAACCTTCTCACCACTCTGCATTTTTTGAGGAAAGGTGAACAATTTTATGTCTTACTATAAGAATGTTTTAGACATTCAGAAAGAATCTATATGGATTCTCCAAAGGCAGTGGAGCATAAACAGCCAAAATGACCACTTCCAGTGATAGAGGAGCACAGGGGTGCTGGCGTAGAGATGGTAGATCAGCAGTGTCTCTGTAGAGAGCAAGACCACACTCAGGGACTCATAGAGAGACAGATAATTTGAATACAAGGCTGGAGTCTTTAAAAGGGTATTGACATAGATTTTACTGCATCCCTGTTTGGTTTACTGTGATATCAGTTGGTATTCTGTGATAAAATGAAACTCGTCAGTGAGGTGCATGCTATGTGGTGATGTGTTTGTTAGCAGTTAAAGAAATGAATGGCTGGAATGTGTGAATGTGTAACTTGCAATTAGGTTTCTTATAGAGACTTGGTGGGCATTTTACCCATCAAGCTTTTTCTAGAGTTTAACTCAGGCTTTAACAGAATAATGTAACATTTGGGAACAAAAATGCAGAAAAGAAGACCGTAACTGGAAGCTAAAATGGCAAATATCTCGACAGCCACAGTGAACTTCCCAGGTGAGCTGACATAAGCTGGGATAAAGGTGATCCAGACGGCACAGAATATGAGCATGCTGAAGGTGATGAATTTGGCTTCATTGAAGTTGTCAGGCAGCTTCCTGGCCAGAAAAGCCAGTACAAAGCACAGGGCAGAGAGGAGACCAATGTACCCCAGCACAGCCCAGAAGCCCACTGCTGACCCCACATCACACTCTAGAATGATCTTGTCTTTGTAGTACTTCATGTTCTTGTTGGGGAAAGGAGGGGATAATGTTAACCAGAGCACACAAATTAGCACCTGTATGAGAGTGAATACAAGAACACTGAGCCTCTGCTGAGGAGGTCCAAACCATTTCATGACATTACTGCCTGGGAGTGTAGCCCTGAAGGCCATTAACACCACTATTGTTTTCCCCAGAACACAAGAGATGCAGAGGACAAAGGTGATGCCAAACGCCGTGTGGCGCAGCATACAGGACCAGTGAGAGGGTCGGCCGATGAACGTGAGTGAGCAGAGGAAACACAGGGTCAGGGAAAAGAGCAGCAGGAAGCTCAGCTCAGCGTTATTGGCTCTGACGATGGGCGTGTCCTTGTGTATGAAGAACAAAGTGGCTACTAATATTGTTAGACATGCCCCAAAAAGTGAGAAAATGATAAGCACTATTGCCATAGTTTCATCAAAGGATAGAAATTCAACTGTCTTTAATATGCATCTGTCTCGATTTTTATTTGACCAGTATTCCAGATCACAAGGAATGCAGTCATTAGAATCTGCAAGAAAATTAGAATTCAGTTATGGAAATAGTTGATGATTATAAGCAGCTATTTAACAGTTTTATCAGATATCGAACATTTTAAAAACATGACCATTATCTATTACCTGTAGCATTGCTGATCTCCCCCTCAGCACAGGGTACACAGTCGTAGCAGCAGACAGGCTTTCCTCTCTGCACGGCCTTGCGGGTTCCTGGGGGACAGCTCTCACTGCACTTTGATTGGGGCATCTGTGTGACAAAGACAGAGCAGCGCTTATCCCTCTCACTGATGGTGACAATGGAGAGCATTGGCTTCACTTTGTTGACCCTGATCGGATGTGTGACATTTGGCATAATGTTTGAAAGGCTGGTAATCTACATATATTTTCAATTGAGTGTTTGGACCCTTACCTCTCGTTGACCACCTGCCCAGACCATACTGACTGGACTCATAACAAACTGTCGACCAGCTGGTAAGGTGGCGTCGTAGTAACCCACTGCCTTAAGCTCTACAGCACCCTCAGGATTAAGCTGCCAGTTGACGACCTCGTATCTAGCTGCCGGGTCTCCATTACCATCAAAGAAAACCCGTTCTCCAGTTTTCAAAGTGAAATTGATCTTTTGCAGAGACTCGAGGACCTGCAGCATGAAGAGACACCTACTATTAGGTTTCACCATTGATTACTGGGCTTTTTGTTTTTGCTGTATTTACACATTTTAGAGAATGAATTACCTGTCTGGGCTCAGTTTTTGATCTGCTTGCACAGCCTTGTGGTGTACAGTTCAGCAAGCTGTGCAGAGATTGTGCTACTGCATAAACAGCTTTGTAGACATTGTTAGTTATCCTTATCTCAGATTCATCAGTATATGGGTTCTTTAGATCACTTAGGCTTTCAGTACCTGTGCAGGGTGCTTTGTATCTTGAATTATGTTCTGTTGTTAAGGAGCACTGAAAAGCCGTTTCCCAGAAGTCTTGGAGATCAGTGTTGTTTGGATTCATTGATGGGTGAAGTTTCAGCACAAATTCCTTCAAGCCGCTTATTTTAGCTCCTGTCACAGCAAACCCAACCGACCCGCCAAGAACTCTGAAACTTGTTGGAGTTGCTAAACTCCTTCCAGACATCCAAGCTTCGGTTCCAATAAATTGGAAACCAGTTATGTTTTGAATGATTAACTGCTCCAAGAAATAATACATTTCCAAAATAGCAATAAAAGCCACAATTACCTTTGCTGTACCCTTTTTAATCACATCTATAACTTGAAGTAATTTTTCTGGTTGTGTTCTGTGAAATTTCTCTGAATACTCAATACAGATTCCTTCTTGTTTTGCAGCCTCTATAAATGTGGCCATCCCATTGTTTCCATAGTCACTGTCACTCCTGACAGCCCCCACCCAGGTCCAGCCAAAGTGTTTGACCAGCTGGGCCAGTGCTCTGCTCTGGTAGTAGTCACTGGGAATGGTCCTTAAGAAATTTGGGTATTTTATTCTGTCGCTCAAGCAGGCACATGTGGAAAGATGGCTGATCTGCAAAGACATGTTACAGAAATTTAAAATAAGTAAGAGAGATTTACTGTTGTTCATTTGGCTGAAAAAATTCAAATCATTATTACCACAGGGATCAAGAATGGTCGAACACTTGATGCAACAGCAATAGTGTCTGTTGACCCAGACTCCCCTATGATGGCCTGGACAGCTGTAGGTCTGGAGCAGGATGTATCACTCAGGCTTTCCTCATAGCCGTTCATCAGAGCCATCGCAGACCGTACTGAGAATGTTACTGAGGCACAGGTGTCATAAATCTTATAACCCAGGGTCAAACCAGGCAGGATGTCTGTTCTGTTGTTTATTTCTTCAATGGTAAAGATCATTGTTAGGGCCAGTCGGAACTCTCTGAAATTAACTCTGGACAGAGGACATTGTTATTTGCAATATTAGACAAGATCCATAACATATTTCACTGATCTATCAAAGCTAGTTTTTGGAATTTTAAAGCTCATTCAGGTTTCAGCTTACCCTAAGCAGTCCACGTTTTTGGGCTTGGATGTGAATTGGTTTTGTGTTTCGCCTGTCCTTCCATGGAGGAAGAAAACCCCTCCAAGGGTGATCTGGCCGTCTTGAGCAAAACTGGGCAGGATGGCTCTCCCCAGCAGCCTGCATGCTGGAGTCTGTGCTGTGACAGGGAAGGCTCCGAGAACCAGCAGTGCCAGCTGCCCCAGCATCCCGGTCCGTAGGTAACAGACCCAGTGCTGCATGGTGCAGCTTATATGACAGGTGGGAGTGGCTGCGTCACCTCACTGAGAGACTCAAATTCCCCTTTGATTTGTGCATGTTGTGCATGTTGGGTGCATGTTTCCAGGATCTTTTGTTATTTTTCAGGTCACAGGTTAATCGGGTTTCCATGTGTATACAATGCCTTCACCTTTTTGCATTTACTTAATCAATCCATTCATTTTCCTTAGTTAACGGATGTGTTATATTGACCAGCTTATTGGTTTTGGAATATACACCAAAAACATCAGATTATGTACGTTACTGTCTATTAGAATTTGGGGATCACAAAGAAAGTATTATGCCATCAGGGTTTCAGACACCGAGTTTGAGTGGTCTTTTACACCATTTCATTTGGATACAGACATGAATGCTAGCTGCCATTTTGTTAATGATTCTGTGATTCTTTATTTGCTATTTCTATAAGCATGACTGCATGTGCATTGGAATGCTTCTTTGCACATTTCCCATCATGCTCTCCTTTGAGATTTACACACACATACAGGTGAGAGCGAAGCTTGGGGTCTGAGCTCAGGGTCAGCCAGCGTGCAGCATCCCTGTTGTAATCGGGGTTTGAGAGATTGTTCCCAGGGTGCTGCGTGCTTGCTGACCCTGTTTGCCCAGGCAAGATTCTGCAGATAAAATTTCATTTGTTCTTCTAAATGATATTGTTCTTGTCATTGGTAGCATTGTGAGCACTTTTTGTTTTTGCATCAAAATGGGTTATTTGAACTATCATATTCTTTAAATGAATACTACAGATTTATTCTAAAGAAAACACAGTGATGAATGACCCATTTCGAGAAATTATAATATTAATAGACTAATAGGAATGTTCTTCTAAATATCAAAGAAGACAGGAAATGGAATGCTAGTATATATTCCCACATGGAAATTCTTAATTCGTTTTTTTCTGTGCATTATAAAATACCTTTATTAACTGTTATATGTAGTTTGACTGTTATATGATGAAGGTCACAACTTCACACGGTTCATTCCTCCTCACAACTCCGTGGCATTGTTGATAATTACTACTGTTCCTTAAACGTGGAGCCCTGATTACAAGTAGAATCTACATGGATTCTCCAAAGGCAGTAGAGCATAAACATCCAAAATGGCCACTTCCAGTGGTGGAAGACCACAGGAAGGCTGGTGTAGAGATGGAAGACCCTCAGCAGTGTCTCTGTTGAGAGCAAGGTCACACTCAGAGAACCATAGAGAGACAGAGAGATAATTCAAACGCAAGTGTGGAATCTTTAATTCGGGATAGAACAATGTGCTTACTGTGTCTACCTGTGGTTTCTTGTGATAGAACTGCCATTTGCTTTTATGTGACAAACAAAGTCAAACTCAGTGTGGACCAAACTGTGTGTTGATGTATTTGTTTTATATAGCAACATGTAAAGCATAGGGTACGGCATGGTGGTGCAGTAGTTAGCACTGTTACCTCACATCCCTGGGATCTGGGTTCCATGTGTGTGGAGTTGCATGTTCTCCCCGTGTCATCGTAGGGTTTCCTCTGGGTACTCCAGTTTCTCCCCACAGTCCAACAACATGCTGAGGTTAATTGGAGTCACCAAATTGCTTGTAGGTATGTGAGTGTGCCCTGCGATGGGTTGGCGCCCCATCCTGGGTTGTTCCATGTCTTCCACCCATAGCCTTCAGGGTATGTTCCAGACCCCTTGGGACCCTGAACAGGATGTGCTGTTTCAGAAAATGGATGGATGTACACTATATGTTGTTTAAATGCAAATGTACAAAAATACTGATAACGCTTTACTTGAGGGCACAAAAATAATGTAGTACACTTGATTAACCAGAAACTAAGTGTTGGATATGTACTGATCCCTTCTTTGTTCATTATTAGTCAGTCATCATGGTTCATGTATTTCATCTATCCATCCATTTTCCTGAAAATGCTTGTTCTATTCAGGGTTATGAGGGTCTGGAGTCTATCCCAGAGGCTACGAGCGCAATGCAGGGAACAACTCAGGATGGGTCGTCAACCCATTGTAGGGCACACTCACATACCGAGAGGCAATTTGGTAACGCCAATTAACCTCAGCATGTTTTTGGACTGGGGGGGGAGGGGGTAAGCAGCATACCAGAGAAAACCCCATGAGGGCACATGCACACTCCACACACATGGAGCACATTCACCTCACATCTCTGGGACCTGGGTTCCATGTCTGTGGCGAAGACTTAACCCCAAATCGCAGAAGTGTGAGATGACAGTACTAAACACGGCATCACCGTTTCCCCCCCCCCAAATGTATTTTAGGCAGTTACTATATTTGTTCATGATTTTTACTTAAGTAGAAACTGCAAGTAAAGTAAAGTGTTACCAAAATACTTCATAATAGTGCTCCACCTTTATATTATAATCTTGCTGCATTGTTTGACTTTTCATTCACTTTACTGGTGAAGTAGTAGACATAATGGATGCTTGAATTCATGGCTGATATAAATGTTATTTATTTTTTATAGGGACTTCGTGGGCATTTTTCCCATTAAGTGTTTTCTTGAGTTTAACTCAGGCTTTAACAGAATGATGTAACTCTTGGGTGCAAAAATGCAGAAAAGAAGGCCATAAGTGGAAGCTAAAATGGCAAATATCTCAACGGCCACAGTGAACTTTCCAGGTGAGCTGACATAAGCTGGGATAAAGGTGATCCAGACAGCAGTAAATATGAGCATGCTGAAGGTGATGAATTTGGCTTCATTGAAGTTGTCAGGCAGCTTCCTGGCCAGAAAAGCCAGTACAAAGCACAGGGCAGAGAGGAGACCAATGTACCCCAGCACAGCCCAGAAGCCCACTGCTGACCCCACATCACACTCTAGAATGATCTTGTCTTTGTAGTACTTCATGTTCTTGTTGGGGAAAGGAGGGGATAATGTTAACCAGAGCACACAAATTAGCACCTGTATGAGAGTGAATACAAGAACACTGAGCCTCTGCTGAGGAGGTCCAAACCATTTCATGACATTACTGCCTGGGAGTGTAGCCCTGAAGGCCATTAACACCACTATTGTTTTCCCCAGAACACAAGAGATGCAGAGGACAAAGGTGATGCCAAACGCCGTGTGGCGCAGCATACATGACCAGTGAGAGGGTCGGCCGATGAACGTGAGTGAGCAGAGGAAACACAGGGTCAGGGAAAAGAGCAGCAGGAAGCTCAGCTCAGAGTTGTTGGCTTTGACGATGGGCGTGTCCTTGTGTATGAAGAACACAGTGGCTACAATTATGGTTAGACATGCCCCAAAAAGTGAGAAAATAACAAGAATTATTCCCATTGTTTCATCATATGAAAGAAATTCAATAGTTTTCAATACACAATTGTCTCTCCTGACATTTGACCAGTACTCCTCGGGACACTGAATGCAGTCATTAGAATCTGGAAGACAATTATAACGTCTTTGATTAGAATTACAATACATGGACTTCAATTTAATACTGTGACCCTGACCAGGATGGGCAATGAACGGTGTAATCTAGAAAAAGATATTCTTGTGTTACCTGTAGCATTGCTGATCTCCCCCTCAGCACAGGGTACACAGTCGTAGCAGCAGACAGGCTTTCCTCTCTGCACGGCCTTGCGGGTTCCTGGGGGACAGCTCTCACTGCACTTTGATTGGGGCATCTGTGTGACAAAGACAGAGCAGCGCTTATCCCTCTCACTGATGGTGACAATGGAGAGCATTGGCTTCACTTTGTTGACCCTGATCGGATGTGTGACATTTGGCATAATGTTTGAAAGGCTGGTAATCTACATATATTTTCAATTGAGAGTTTGGACCTTTACCTCTCGTTGACCACCTGCCCAGACCATACTGACTGGACTCATAACAAACTGTCGACCAGCTGGTAAGGTGGCGTCGTAGTAACCCACTGCCTTAAACTCTACAGCACCCTCAGGATTAAGCTGCCAGTTGACGACCTCGTATTTAGCTGCCGGGTCTCCGTTACCATCAAAGAAAACCCGTTCTCCAGTTTTCAAAGTGAAATTGACCTTTTGCAGAGACTTCAGGACCTGCAGTATGAAGAGACACCTACTATTAGGTTTCACCATAAATTACTGGGCTTTTTGTTTTTGCTGTATTTCCACATTTTAGAGAATGAATTACCTGTCTGGGCTCAGTTTTTGATCTGCTTGCACAGCCTTGTGGTGTACAGTTCAGCAAGCTGTGCAGAGATTGTGCTACTGCATAAACAGCTTTGTAGACATTGTTAGTTATCCGTATCTCAGATTCATCAGTATATGGGTTATTTAGATCACTTAGGCTTTCAGTACCTGTGCAGGGTGCTTTGTATCTTGAATTATGTTCTGTTGTTAAGGAGCACTGAAAAGCCGTTTCCCAGAAGTCTTGGAGATCAGTGTTGTTTGGATTCATTGATGGGTGAAGTTTCAGCACAAATTCCTTCAAGCCGCTTATTTTAGCTCCTGTCACAGCAAACCCAACCGACCCGCCAAGAACTCTGAAACTTGTTGGTGTCACAAGGCTGCTTGCAGTTATCCACCCTTCAGTTCCAATCAACTGAAGACCAGTTATGTTCTGAATTGTTAGCTGGTCCAAGAAATGGTTCATTTCTAAAAGAGCCAAAAAAGCCACAATTACCTTTGCTGTACCTTTTTTGATCACATCTAGAACTTTCAGCAGCTTGTCAGGTTGTGTTCTGTGAAATTTCTCCGAATACTCAATACAGATTCCTTCTTGTCTAGCAGCCTCTATAAATGTGGCCATCCCATTGTTTCCATAGTCACTGTCACTCCTGACAGCCCCCACCCAGGTCCAGCCAAAGTGTTTGACCAGCTGGGCCAGTGCTCTGCTCTGGTAGTAGTCACTGGGAATGGTCCTGAAGAAGGACGGGTATTTTTCTCTGTTGCTCAGGCAGGCACAGGTGGCAAAGTGGCTGATCTGTGTGAATCACATTACAGTGAAAAATACAAGAATATTCTCTGATGTTGTACTTGTTCACCTGACGACGTTTACCACATTATCAATGAGCTTTGCACATTAAATTTTGCAGTGTTGCTTAGCATATGTTCTCTTTTTCGTTAAATATATTATTCAAAGTTTTTGATTCTTCTTAATGATTCTATCAGTTTAACACCTTGAACTAACATTGCGGTGTCCAGTTTATTGACAAAATTTTAAGCACTCTTACCACTGGAATTTGAAATGGCCCAACACTTGACGCAATGGCCATAGTGTTTGTGGACCCAGACTCCCCTATGATGGCCTGGACAGCTGCAGGTCTGGAGCAGGATGTATCACTCAGGCTTTCTTCATAGCCGTTCATCAGAGCCATCGCGGACCGTACTGAGAATGTTACTGAGGCACAGGTGTCATAAATCTTATAACCCAGGGTCAAACCAGGCAGGATGTCTGTTCTGTTGTTTATTTCTTCAGTGGCAAAGATCATTGTTTGGGCCAGTCGGAACTCTCTGAAATTTACTCTGGACAGAGAATATGTACAGTTTTAAGACAAGATCCACGACAAATTGAAAAAACATTTCAGTAATCAGGTAAAGTTATTTGTTTTGGCATTTTAAAGCTCATTTAGGCTCCAGCTTACCCTAAGCAGTCCACGTTTTTGGGCTTGGATGTGAATTGGTTTTGTGTTTCGCCTGTTTTTCCATGGAGGGAAAAAACTGCACCCAGGATGATGTGGCCGTCTTGAGCGAAACTGGGCATGATGGCTCTCCCCAGCAGCCTGCATGCTGGAGTCTGTGCTGTGACAGGGAAGGCTCCGAGAACCAGCAGTGCCAGCTGCCCCAGCATCCCGGTCCGTAAGTAACAGACCCAGTGCTGCATGGTGCAGCTTATATGACAGGCGGGAGTGGCTGCGTCACCTCACTGAGAGACTCCAATTCCCCTTTGATTTGTGCATGTTGGGTGCATGTTTCCAGGATCTTTTGTTATTTTTCAGATCACAGTTAATCGGGTTTCCATGTATATACAATGCCTTCACCTTTTTGCATTTACTTAATCAATCCATTCATTTTCCTTAGTTAACGGACGTGTTATATTGACCAGCTTATTGGTTTTGGAATATACACCAAAAACATCAGATTATGTACGTTACTGTCTATTAGAATTTGGGGATCACAAAGAAAGTATTATGCCATCAGGGTTTCAGACACCGAGTTTGAGTGGTCTTTTACACCATTTCATTTGGATACAGACATGAATGCTAGCTGCCATTTTGTTAATGATTCTGTGATTCTTTATTTGCTATTTCTATAAGCATGACTGCATGTGCATTGGAATGCTTCTTTGCACATTTCCCATCATGCTCTCCTTTGAGATTTACACACACATACAGGTGAGAGCGAAGCTTGGGGTCTGAGCTCAGGGTCAGCCAGCGTGCAGCATCCCTGTTGTAATCGGGGTTTGAGAGATTGTTCCCGGGGTGCTGCGTGCTCGCTGACCCTGTTAGCCCAGGCAAGATTCTGCAGATAAAATTTCAATTGTTATTCTAAATGATATTGTTCTTGTCATTGGTAGCATTGTGAGCACTTTTTGTTTTTGCATCAAAATGGGTTATTTGAACAATCTGTCAGGGTCGGAGCCAGTCTGGCCCCGTCCCATGTATCTTCTCTCGTTTGGCCAGCAGATCCTGGGCTGGGGAAACTTAATGCTTTTTTCTACAATATTTTCATGTGTCTCACTTTCAGGGACCAGCTTTTTCATGGGCCAATGCCAAGGACTTTGCATTAGGAAGTGCTGCACGATAATATACAGAATGCTCAGTCACTGGGACTTGGCATGGGTTTTACCCATTATATGCCTTCGTGTGTTTTTTTCAGGTTTAAATAATATTATGTAACATTTTGGGGTAAAAATACAGAACAGCAAACCAAAACTGGAAGCCAAAATGGCAAATATCTCAACGGCCACAGTGAACTTCCCAGGTGAGCTGACATAGGCTGGGATAAAGGTGATCCAGACGGCACAGAATATGAGCATGCTGAAGGTGATGAATTTGGCTTCATTGAAGTTGTCAGGCAGCTTCCTGGCCAGAAAAGCCAGTACAAAGCACAGGGCAGAGAGGAGACCAATGTACCCCAGCACAGCCCAGAAGCCCACTGCTGACCCCACATCACACTCTAGAATGATCTTCTCAGTGAAATATACAGTATTTTTGTTTGGTACTGGTGGGGCTAATGCTATCCATAGTGTACATATCAGCACCTGCAGGAGAGTACAGCCAAACACACTAAGCCTCTGTAAGGGTGCAGAACACCGTAAAACATTAGTTCCAGGCACAGAGGCTTTGAAAGCATTTACTACTACTATAGTCTTTGCAAGAACACAGGAAATGCATAGTGCAAAGGTGATGCCAAACGTCGTGTGGCGCAGCATACAGGACCAGCGAGAGGGTCGGCCGATGAACGTGAGTGAGCAGAGGAAACACAGGGTCAGGGAAAAGAGCAGCAGGAAGCTCAGCTCAGAGTTGTTGGCTCTGACGATGGGCGTGTCCACAAAACGGAAGAAAATTAATGCTATCGCTGCCGTTAAACCAACTCCGATGACTGAGATAGCTGTTAGCAGTTTTCCCATAGTTTCTTCAAATGAGAGGAACTCCACCTTCTTGTGGATGCATTCTGTGTGACCTTCATTCGACCAATATTCAAGTGGGCATTTTAAGCATTTAGTTGAATCTGAAAGAAAAAGTCTACATTAATTACCAGCTTACCCATAGGGAACGTGTAGGGTTTGGGGATTGAATCCCACCTCCACTCCAGTATCCAGTTATGGTTTTCCTTTACAATCCAAAGCATGCAGTTATTATAATTGGCGCCTATAATTTGTCCATAGTGTATGATTGTATGTGCCAGCAATGGACCGGGATCTCATCCAGGTTGTACCCCACCCTTGTACCCTGTGCGGACTGGGATAGGTTTCAAAAAGATAGATAGCAAATCACCCAATACAAAAATTCCACTCCTTGTCGTTTTAATAACCAGATTTTAAGACAAGAGAATTTTTACTGACCCCAGAGGGATCAATTTATTTATGGTTGTCTCAAGGATCAACCACAGAAGAGGTGTTTTATCAGTAAAATGCTGTGTAGTTTGTTATGGGCCTTTTACCTGTTGTGTTACTGATCTCACCAGAAGCACATGGGATACAGGAGAAGCAGCATATGGGTTTGCCTCGAATCGTGGCCTGTCGGGCACCAGCTTGACAGCTTTCACTGCACACTGACTTGGGTTTCTGAGAAGCACAAGAGGGGGCTGGTTTTCTGTTTATACACCAACACCCACAGCCACCCATCAGTCCATCACCTGTGAACTTACTGACTCAAACACCCATCTTATTCAGATTACACATAGACAAAGAATAGCATTCATTTATCTTAATTTATCCCACTGGGTCACATACATATAATACCAATATGTTATTGTATTCTCAGCCTTTTTTATTGATTAGGATTTGAGACTGTTAATTAGCCCACAGTAATGAAGAACACAGAGGTTTTAAACTCACCACGGATGACTCTCCTGCCCATACAATACTGGCACTGTTCATTACAAATTGTTTTCCAACAGGCATTGACACATCATAGTAACCCACTGTGATAAACTTTGTTTCTCCATTCTCTCCTTTCTGCCAGTTCACTAGTTCATATCTTGCCATTGGGTCACCATTGGGATTAAAATTTACATTCTCACCATTGGGTGTCGTAAAATTAACTCGTTGTAAGTAATGCCTCACCTGCATTTTCAGGAATTGTGACAGAGATGTTATTAATATACCATATTTTTTTGCATGTGAGTTAATGTAAGAAAGTCGCATAAAAAAGCTTTATCATCGACAGGAAGTGCTTCACACCTGAGCTGCTTCAATGTCTTCCTTTCTCACACTGGTCTGGTTCAGTAAGTTGTGGAGGGCGTGAGCCACAGCATACGTTGCCTTGTAGACATTGTTGGAGATCCTCAGCTCTGAGACATCAGTATACTGATTACTCAGCTCTCCCAGTTCCTCAGAACCTGTACAAGGCTTGATGCTGGATGTTTCATTTGGAGGGGAGAACTGGCACTCAAATGCAGTCTCCCAGAACTCTCTCAACAGTGCATTTGTTGGATTTTTAGATGGATGGACTTTGACCAAGAAGTCTTTAAGGCCAGGTATCTTAGACTTGCTGATAGTGAAGCCGATGGCACTGCTTATCACAGCTGAGGTTCTGGGGGTGGCTAGATATCGGGCAGTGATCCAGGACTCACTGGCAACCCACTGAAGACCTGTCACATTCTGAAGTATAATCTCCTCCAGCAGGACCTCCATTTCACCCTGGGCCAGAAATGCTAGCAGTACCTTTGATGTGGACCTTTTAATGACTTCAACAACCCTTGAGATTCTTTGTCTTGGATTATTTCGTAAAATGGCCTCTGAGTATTCAATGCACACACCCTCATCTTGGGCAGCCTCTACAAAGACACTCATCCCATTGTTGCCATAGTCGTTGTCACTCCTGACAGCCCCCACCCAGGTCCAGCCAAAGTGTTTGATCAGCTGAGCCAGTGCTCTGCTCTGGTAGTAGTCACTGGGAATGGTCCTGAAGAAATTGGGGAACTCTTTTCTGTTGCTTAGACATGCACAGGTGGCAAAGTGACTGATCTGCAACGATAAAGAACCAGTGAGTTTTGGTTAAAGCTTTTTTCAAGAGTCTTGATATATTTTATGATTTAATGAAGGCATGTTACCACTGGAATATGAAAAGGCCCGGTGATCCTTGCTATTGCTATGGTCGAGGAAGACTCTGACTCCCCGATAATGGCATGCACTGCCGCTTTGCCCGAGCACTGCTGTGCCGTCTGTTCCTGCCCATTCACTAGCGACATTGCAGCCCGCATGGAGACCAAGGTGGTACTACAGCTGTCATAGATCTCATAACCAATGGTCACATTCGGGAGCAGGCTGCTGCTGTTGTTTATTTCCTCAATGGCGAAGGTCATGGTCTGAGCAAAGCGGAATTCTCTCAGGTTTAAGCTGGCAAATGCAAAGAACTGACAACGTAAAACGCAGTTTGAGAATGTTATCATGTTTTCAACCACAGACGCATATTGTGATCTTACCTATTAATGAATTATATTTTGTGCAACGTAATAATATTTTGCATATTGAACAAGTATGTAAAAGAAATACAAGAAACAGTGTCCAGGCATTTGGTTTAATAATAACAATAACTGGCACTAATGCGTTTTTTTCACATTGCTATTCTCTGTGCCGTATCCTATGGGAGAAAAATTAACAAATCAAATTAGTCGTTTTGTGTCAGATTCTTTTTAACTGCATCAGTTGCTGCAAAAGCAAGTGAGTAAAACGCAACGAGAAACACACCTGGAGCAAGATGGAGATTGTGGTTTGTTTCTGAAGGAAAGAGCTGGCAGTGAGATTTTGCGGTGAATGGAGAACGCTGCTCCAATTACGACGTCTCCTTTCTTGGAAAGCTGGGGGTACTCGGGGATCCCCAGTATTTGGCAAGGTATTTGTCCCTTTGCTCCAAGGACATAGAGCACCATCAGAGTGCAGAGCAGCATGCCGGACTCTCTGTGGTGAGTGAAGGCTTCAGTCAGCCCCTGTGAAAAGAGCACTTTATATAGTATTCTGGGATAAGGGATTTCTCTGCCGGTCTCAGTGTGTACAGCAGGTACGAGGAACTCGTCCCGTGAGGGCATGAGCAAAACTCCAACAGCTTATTCCAGGTCATGTGATTCGTTGCATTGATGTAAAAAAAAAAATGTTCAAATGAAAGTTCTGAGATTATATGACTTCTAATAGCTTCTAGAGTACTTACTACTTCTAAATTATAAGACTTCAAGAGTACCTATTATGTTAACTGTGTATTAAATATGTGCTGACTACTGGTCGAAGTCTTATATTTGACAAACTGTACAAAAATTGAAGTGAAAAACATATATATGTGTGTAGAGTTTCCGATTCGGACTGTACGTAGAGTAGATTACTCTAGTTTTAGGGTGTCTTGCAATTGCACTTCATGCTACGTGAAACTTCTGGGTCAATGCCCAGTGTATTTGCTTTATGAATTTGAGTCCTGCAGTGTAAAAATGTACTTAGTGATTTAACAGATGGATGTTTTTTAGTGTCAATGGAAGGAAATTCCCTAATAATAACCAAAATAACACCAAGCATTTATTTTATAGTATTGTTTATTTTTGTGTATCAAGTTACACAAACAGTTTACATGCATGGTCTCAAGGTCAGTTCATATTTTCACAGAGCCACGTGTGCATTATAATTTATACAATGCTGGTAAATGCTAGGTGTTTGTCCTGAACATAACTATGTTATCTGATAATTCTGTAGGAATAAGCAGATCCTCAGTCCAAATCACTATGGCAACTGCTTCAGCTGAACATCCAGAGCCAGGACCCAGTGTTGTGACACAGGAAGATGTAGCACTCTGCATGCCATTCCTTTTTCTGCATGTTGCATATAATTTATATGATCTGGAAAAGATGAATAGGATTATGAGGATAATTCATTTTAGTGAATATTGGTCAGTGGGCAGGGGTTGGACTAGTGGTCCCCCGGGCTGTGTGAGTGTGAGGAAGCGGCTTGCCTGCTTGATGATCAGCTGGGCCCCGAGCACATGGTACAGCATCAGAGCAGTGAGCAGGCTGGCTGTGACTAGGCCTTGGCCGGCAGGGCGGGGGGGGGGCCAGGGACCCACAGGCTTCGTGCAGCAAGCAGAGTGGCCGGGGGCTGGATCCCGAAGCTCCCCAGCTGTGAGGGTTCCTTTGCTGTCTGAGCAGGGGGCTGGAATCCATGGCCTGTCAACGTTTAAAAACACAGGAGAACCTTCAGTCAAACTCAGTCACAGCAATGAAAGCAAACATATTTTGGTCAACATTTTGATCAAAGGCAGAGTCTCAGGACAGTTTTGTGTTTTATGCTTTAAACCTTTGGATTCAGCACATGTTTAGCTTAGCAGATTAGCAGGGTGAAGAAAGAAGTCAGCAGGATGTATTTGTGTGGATTTGCTATTCTTTATCACCTTATGAATGTCTGGCCTCAAATAGCCAGATGCTGCTAGGCTATCCAGAGTGTCTAATTACAAAGCTCTCTAATTAGCAGGTTCCCTGAGCCAAATACACAAGAGGGGTGGCAGTTGGAGCCTTGGGTGGGGCGGGGTGGGGGGGGGGGGGGTGAGCTGTTGGATGCTGGCTGCTGATTCCTCTCTCCAGTCTTGGTGAGTGTGGTTCCCTGTGGAAACCTGAGGGGAGAGCAGGTGGGTACTGAAGCAAGCCTCCAGCTGGAGACAGAGGGTCAGCCGCTTGTACTCAGCTGCACAGAGCAACGGTCCATTTCTTAGGAGGGTGCACTCAGGTCATGAAGTCACCTGTAAAGATAGAAGGCAAACATTCATATGATTCAAAAAGACCTCAACCTTAAGTGAATGTACTTACCCCAGACACTGCACAGTGACCTCTTTGCTTGTGTAGTTCCAGGGTGCCATCTCCACCCGCCTGGGCAGTGGAGAAGGCTCTTCGATCAGTATGTCTCCGTTAACAAGCAAAGTTGGCTCAAATTGGCCCTGCTGACTGCAACTGTAGCCTGGGGTCTGGAACTGGGGCACTGGCCAGGTTACGACCAGCAACAGAAGCAGAGCCATGCTGATGGCTGTGAGATGCTCACTCGAACCAGGGACACCTGCCTGGTGCGAGTGTGTTGAGCTTCACCTGTCACCCTTGTGTTATGTGTCCGTGGGCAAGGTGGAGACAGCCCACACAATGGTCTCTGCAGGAGCCGGAAATGGCTCGTGCCAGAGAAAAGGTGGGAGAGCAAAATGTCTCGCTGTTATACACAGAAAAATACGGCGTTTCATTGGGGGTGTGTAACAGCATGGTGATGCAGCAGCTAGAGTGCAGGCCTTGTTGTTGTTATTATAATAAAAGGTGTTAATCCTCTCAGTTAATCATTAACCAAGTACTATTATTCTCGTTATTATTAGAAATACATACATAATTCCAAGTTAAAGTTTGAAATTTGAAATTCACTGCAAATCATAAATAGCATGTAATAAAAATATATGTAGCAAAGTTAGAATATAAACATTAAGCACACAGTCTGTTTTCCGTGGATTAAGGATACTTTGGACATGGGTATTAGATCGTGCTTTTGACAGTGTAATAAAATAAACAGTTCATTACTTACACCTGATCCACTTATTCATGTTGTTTTTCTTTTTTGTTTTTAACACCTTGGGGCATATAGTATTTGTTTAATATCCTTGAATAATTCAATTTAACACTGGATGCTTTCTAATTAAAGCGCTTATTGTTTGTACAGCCATGTTGTGACCTAGAGGCGCCTCTGGAGTCGTCTGGCTGTTTGTTACAGTTGGCTGTCAGGGCACAGACCCGCGTGGGGCCTGCTGGCTCTCTCCTGGCACGCCCGCCCCACCCTCGCCATGCCGCACCCGGTCTGTTTGTTAAACCCTAGAGACCACAGCAGGTGTTACTGCCGTCATGCTGAATCATCAGCTGTTAGTTTTATTTCTCCAGGCTGTCCTGACAGTGTGGAGTGTTTGTTTTGTGTTTATGATCAAAAAGGGTGTGTGTGTGCATGTCTGTGTGTGTGTGTGTGTCTGCGTGGGGCCTGCTGGTGGAATGACAGGCCGGACACAGGGGACTCCACACGTGAGCCC
Source organism: Paramormyrops kingsleyae (assembly GCF_048594095.1). NCBI lineage: Eukaryota > Metazoa > Chordata > Actinopteri > Osteoglossiformes > Mormyridae > Paramormyrops > Paramormyrops kingsleyae. Next base: position 3,520,813 of record NC_132813.1, read on the forward strand.
TGTGTGTCGTAGACAATCCCCACATTCATAATGGGAGGACTGGAGTGGGTCGCAGTCTTGGCCTTTAGCATCCTCTGCTGGCCAGTTTCCAGACCTGCAGCCTCCACTGCTGAAGTGATCTGCCTGGGTCTCCTGCCATATCATGTTTGATATGACAAAAAAATTATGAATTATGCCATTATTAGGAAGAATTGCAGAACTTGTGGGTGACCTCAGCTGTTGTCCTGTACTGACCAGAATGGTCACACTGTTCATTAAAAAACTCAATAAGCCCTAATTATCTGTAGATAATCAGTTGTTTATATCTATTATATTGGGTTTGTGAAAGCTGTACACTTTCTAGATCTCCTCTACAATTGCACTTCTATATATTTTGTCAAACAATTAAACTTTGGAGGATAAAAAGTTAAAAGGTCACTGTTACCTCAGTATTAAATGTCTAATTCATACCCATGTGAAGATGGCACTGCACTATATTAGATTTCTTTGCCAGATGCTTTTATCCAAAGAAGATAATTGGGGCCAAATCACTCAGCTGACCCCGAGATTTGGACCAGCGACCTTCCAATCACGAGCACAGTGTCCCACCTACACTACAGAGGCACTGTCCAGTGTCTGCCCTGCTTTCAGCTTTCAGCTCTTGAGCACAAACACACATACAGGCCCAGAAACGGGGGCCTAATAAGAACAGGCACATGCTTCCTGTGTGAACTGCCAAAAGCTGGTAGGGAAATGTGGGGTGCTGGTGTGTGTGGGAGAGGCACCCTGAGCTCGCAGGCCACTTCCCATGTCCCTTCTGATGACATTCTCTGTAATCAGGTGAGGCTCCCAGCGCAGCTGCCAGTCCCTAATCAGAACCGGGAAATTTGTTATGATGCAACACTGCAGCTGGGATCAGGCCGCTGAGGCACAGAGCTGCTTTCCTGCGTAGGAAACAGTTTCAAGTCTCTGCATGTTTAATTGGCCCTTCTTCACCTGCGCCCTCTGCCCCCGCCCCCCAGAGGTGACAGGGAAATTGGGCGATCCGGGGCACCATTCCCACATGGACGCCCACACCTCTGCGCCGAGTTCCGGCCCCCTTCTGGGTTTGCAACTTGTTGTTAATTAAAACATCACTCCAGGCGAGTTCTGATTAAAAACCAGACATGTCCCATAGGTGATCTGTCTAAGCTCACAAACAACACTGTTGCATTACAGTTGTTTTTGCTAGTCTGTATCAGTAATATTAATTAGGGCACGAGTCAGGTGACGTCTCAGGAAAAATCTTATGGTTCACGTCCCGCCTGCTTCTATTTTCCAGCCGGCTGTGGTAGACAAGGCAAAGGGACCCTCTCAGTGGTTTTCTGTCTGTGAACATCGACACCTATCATCTTCATGTGTTCATTTAATCACAGAAAATTAGTTTTTCGGTTCATGCTCCCATCTCTTAAGACATTAATGGATTTGGATCGGTAATAACACTGTTCCGTTTAAGAATATGATTTAAAAAGATGGCCTGAAATGTGTGTATTGTACTTCTTGAATCATGATAGTGGATCACAATGCTGAAATACAAAAGTGAAATGCAGAGACGCCAGCAGCTGTCTGGAGTCTGTGAGTGTCTCTGGAGGAATAGAGGCTGCTTGATGAAGACGTGCCGCAGTCACTCTCCTCCGGCTTCCCCCACACTGCCGCCCTGGGAGCTGCCCCCCCATTAGTCCATACAGCATGAAATAGTACCCTGCCTTGCTGAGCCATCTGATAGGCCCTTCCGCTGCATGTCGGTAACGGCTTCTCCTCTGTGATTTGCCCTGCAATTTCAAGTTTAATAAGATGTAAACAAAGAAGGCTGACAGACGTGCTGCTGCCCGAGACCCCATTTATACGCCATAGCTGTATATGCCACGGTGCTTGCTTGCTTAAAATTAAACATGCACAGAATTATTGTTGACTGGGTGGAAGTTTATTTCACGTTGTCACTTTCATGCATTCTGGGATTGTTTTTTGGGGGCATCACGTTTGGTTGTTACGAGAGCAACTAGGGATGAAATCTCTCACCATTATGGTGGAGTATAGGACAGGGTGAGTGGACAGGGGGGGTCCACTGTGGGGTGCCCCATAAGAGCAGGAAATGGCACAGATGTAACAGAACCTGTGATGAACAGAGGCAGAGGAAGTCCTGCTCCAGCTCCATCTGAGCTCTGATGTCCTGGTCTAGTGCTGAGATGCAAATACATCACTTCCTGTTGGGGCACCCTGTCAGGGAGCCAGGCAGGGATCGGCTCCTAAATATGGGAGCTGTGGGACTTAAAAGTGGGCACTTAGCGAAGAGAGCATGCCTGTGTTGTCCCAGCAGAGAGAGCTGGGGAGGCAGGCTGCTGTTTCCGTGTGGCCTGGGGCGGCACAACAAGTACGTCCCACTCCCCCTATCTCCTGTCGCCTGCGGAGCCGTCCTAATGACCTGCGCCCATACAATAGCTGCACTCAGCACACACGCCGGCCCTTAATGACTCATTAAACCCAAGCTAAACCATCCTACTGAGAGCTCCTGCTGCCGCTGGTTAATGGACAGACTGCAACGCACACTGGTCTCTGGAGTGTAGCCCCTCACTTACTGTAGCAGTGGTATTGGGAACCTGACATTCTGTTACAAGAAAGCCCTGCATTCTGTTCTAGTGCCCCTGAGCAGCTGATGTGTTTTCAGCTTCACAGAGAAGAAAAGCACCATGCCTTTTTTTGTTAGGATCCACACTGCAGGCGGGTGCACATTGTGTAATTTCCCGTTGCTGTGCCCCCCAGGGCCCTGGGTTACTGTCTGTAGGGAGGTGATGAGATGATGCCCATCATGTATAAAGATGGGCGTCTGTGGGCGGCACTATGTCTGATGGGCGCTCTGAGCGCCGGGGCAGGGCATGTGTGGCACGGAGCACCAACCATGAGGGCGTACACTCTGCTGCGGGTGATCTGCTCCGCTGTGTTCTGGGCTTCCTGTCGCCAGCAGAGCTGCCAGCCCATCGCTGGACACTCTAGTCTGGGGTCACTGGAGCAAGAGGGGGACGTCACCTTGGGAGGGCTCTTCTCCCTCCACGACTCAGTGCGGGAACCTGACCTGACCTTTGGGTCCAGACCTGCTCCCACGAGCTGCTCTGGGTGAGTAGAGGAACCAGACCAGCTCCTGCAGCACTTCCACACCTTGAGGGGGTTCTCCAGGAAGGGATCGAGATTGAGCACAGCCTGCAGGCCGCGTGCAGGGTCTCCACATGACTGTCTGACATCTGATGCCTGCGCTCAAACTGTCCCTGTTTCAGGTTCAACTTCCGAACCTTTAGATGGATGCAGACCATGATTTTTGCCATAGAAGAGATTAACCGACAGGGTCACCTTCTTCCCAACCTGACCCTGGGCTACAAGATCTATGACTCTTGCAGCACCACCTTCCAGGCGCTGCGAGCAGCAATGGCGCTGGTGAACGGGCGTGGCCCGGGCGAGGAGGCAGCCAGTTGCAGTTCCGCGGTGCCCGTTGTCATCGGTGATGGCGGATCCACTCTCTCCCTGGTGGTGGCACGATTTCTGGGCATCCTTCGTTTGCCACAGGTGAACAGCCTGTGTTATTATGCTCCTGTCAGTCTGATGTTAGTGTTTGCATGTGACGCCAGGGTCCTCTCATCCCCAAACCCAGGTGAGCTACTTCTCCAGCTGTGCCTGCCTGAGTAACAAGAAGGAGTTCCCCGCCTTCCTGAGGACCATGCCCAGCGACCTCTTTCAGGTCGACGCCCTGGCCCTGCTAGTTCGCCACTCGGGCTGGACCTGGGTCGGCACCGTGGCCGGGGATGATGACTATGGCCGGCAGGGCATCCAGATCTTCAACCAGCAGGTGGGAAGGCAGGGTGCATGTGTGGCCTTTCTGGAGGTCATCCCCAAGAACCATGCCGCTGAGCGTATGTCCAGCATCGTGCGGCGCATACGACTGTCCGGCGTGCGCGTGGTGCTGCTCTTTGCCCTAGAGCAGGATGCTGGGGCGCTTTTTCAGGAGGTGCTCAGGCAGAACCTGACCGGCATCCAGTGGCTAGCCAGTGAGGCGTGGGTCACAGCATCCGTGCTGGCTGCACCGCACTTCCACCCCATCCTGCAAGGCTCCGTGGGGTTCGCGATCCGCCGGGCCGACCTGCCCGGGCTGAAGCCCTTCCTCCTCCGCCTGCACCCGTCCATGGCTCCCTCCGACCCCTTTGTCCTTGAGTTCTGGGAAAAGACCTTCGGGTGTACCTTCCAGGGCACCCCGGGCCAGAGCCGCTGCACTGGCTCTGAGCAGCTCGCCAACGTCACGAATATCTATGCTGACGTGACACAGCTGAGGATCTCCTACAACGTGTACAAGGCAGTGTATGCCATCGCTCACTCTCTGCGCTCCATGCTGCAGTGTGAGCCAGGTGGGGCACCCTTCTCTGGGGGCTCCTGTCCTCATGTCTCCAACATCCAGCCTTGGCAGGTAACGCTCCTGGAATATTAAATGACATTTTTTTAAATTAAGGGACATTTTTTTTTCCTTTTTAAAACATAAAGGTTTTGTTTAAAAAGTAGGTGTTATCTATAATAGTGTTTCTCAACCCTTTCCTTGGGGACCCTCGGACGGTCCACATTATTGCTCCCTATATCCTCTAGCTCCCTGTCAGATAGTCCACACTTTTGCAAAGACAGGGACTATCTGGAGGTTCCCGAGGACACTGATATAAAAAACATGGCTTTTCACCCCTTCAGCTCCTGCACTACATGAAGCAGGTGGAATTCACCAATGAGTTTGGCGAGACTACAAAATTTGACGCGAACGGGGACGCCGTGGCGACGTACGATCTGATAAACTGGCAGCTCACTGGCGACGGCGCCGTCAGGTTTGCCACGGTGGGCCGGTTCGACGGCACGTTGAGCCCCAGTAAGAAGCTAACGATCGACGACCAGGCTATCGTCTGGAACGGGAACCGAAAACAAGTAAGCCATTCATACTCCTGGGGACATGAGCCTGGTTGTGAGTTGCCTTTGGTGTCGGTGTAAGACACTGATGCGCCATGCTGACTGCCGCAGTCTCCCCGGTTCCTCCCGCTCAGATTCCCCGATCCGTGTGCAGCGACAGCTGCCCCCCCGGCACTCGCAAGGCCATCAAGCCTCGGCTCCCTGTCTGCTGCTTTGACTGCGTTGTCTGCACAGCTGGGGAGGTTAGCAATCAGACAGGTGAGTGCTAATGGCTTCTGTCAGGCTGTTAATCCTGAGGGTAACCCGACACCGTTTGGAGGGGGCGTGCGGGTGACTAAAACATGTGAGTCTCTGCCCTCTTTCAGACGCCATAGAGTGTGAGAGATGCCAGCCGGAGTTCTGGTCCAATCAGGGCCGCGACGCGTGTGTCCCCAAGCAGCTGGATTATCTTTCCTTCCAGGACGCTATGGGCGGCACCCTCCTGGCGACGGCGCTCCTCGGGGCCTGCAGCACGGCCGCTGTCGCTTTGGTCTTCGCTCGGTACAGGAACACGCCGGTCGTGCGCGCCAACAACTCGGAGCTGAGCTTCCTGATCCTGTGCTCGCTGGCGCTCTGCTTCCTGTGCGCCCTGGCCTTCCTGGGCCGGCCCTCGGCCTGGTCCTGCCGGTTGCGTCATACCGCCTTTGGCATCGCCTTTGTGCTCTGCATCTCCTGCATCCTGGGCAAGACTGTGGTGGTGCTGATGGCCTTCCGGGCCACGCTGCCAGGCAGCCGAGTCATGCGCTGGTTTGGCCCCGTGCAGCAGAGGGCCAGCATCTTCCTCTGTACCTTAGTGCAGGTGCTCATCTGCGGCCTGTGGCTGGGACTCGCCCCGCCGTCGCCACGGAGACTGCTGGCGCGCGAGAGTGCTCACATCCTACTGCTGTGTGACGTGGGCTCCAGTCTGGCCTTCTCCCTCGTGCTGGGCTACATCGGCCTGCTGGCCTGCCTCTGCTTCCTGCTGGCCTTCCTGGCCAGGAAGCTGCCCGACAACTTCAACGAGGCCAAGTTCATCACCTTCAGCATGCTCATCTTCTGCGCCGTCTGGGTGGCCTTCGTGCCCGCCTACGTCAGCTCGCCGGGGAAGTACTCCACAGCCACGGAGATCTTCGCCATCCTGGCCTCCAGCTTTGGCCTCCTGGTCTGTCTCTTCTTTCCTAAGTGCTACATAATTTTGCTAAAACCAGAGAAGAACAACCGAAAGAACATGATGACAAAATTGACATCAGGGAAGCAATATTAGATTGAAGTGTAATTTTTGGTCCTGTAATATAGGATTCCTCAGATCCTATTTCTGCGTTTTTTTCTGTACCGAGTAGTATGTAGGTATGAGAAATGTATAGAACCTGAGCACTAAGCCTACTATGTATAATGACTAGTTCCTGGTGTGAGAAAAAGAGTCACACCAGTATGCTTTGGTGTTTAAAGGGAAGCAAAATGAATCTGTCTCCTTTTAGTCCATCTACAGCATCATTGTGGCCCATGTGGGGACACTGTTTGGGGAGCAGCGTTCAAGCAAAAATAATAAAGAGCAGTGTGGTTTGGAAAATGTGGGTGGCACTGCTATACCATACACTGTATATCCATTCATCTATCTTTCAACTGCTTATCTTAATCAGGGTCGGGGGGGGGGGGGGGGCACAAGGCAGGGTAGACCCTGGAAGCGATACCAGTCCATTGTCGGGGGCATACACACAAAATGATTTACTAGAGGTCATTTAGAAGTGCCAGTTAGCTTAAGTGCATGGACTGTGGGTGCAAACGAGAATGTCTGGAGGAAAACTGCATTATAGAGGGAGCCAGGAGAACCTGCAGAGCACATGACAATGTACTATATATGTATGTCATCTGCTATTATTAATGTTGTGACAATCCTATGACGTCTCTGACTCTTTAATTTGCCGAAATACCTCATCTGTAACCATTCGTAATGTCCTTAACACAAGAGGAAAGGGAAGCAAGCAGCCACACGGCATCTGTGTCACTTATAAAGATTATACAGGCGGCTGCTGCTTCGTCAGTCCTGCCTGCACTCTGGCTTTGGGGGTTTGGGGGTTTGGGGGGTGGGGGGGTAAACCAGACCTGCGTTCCATAGGAAATGCATGGAGAAGCAGCTGTCAATGACTAATTAAAATCAGTGTCCCCTGAGATTCACTACATGAAAACAGTGCAGGTGACACCCCCCTTAGCCTGACCCCCACAGTAATAAACAACCTGTTTCCATCATAGGCCATCCTCTCTGACCCCCCACCATCACCACCACCATGCATAACCCCTGATATCTGATGCTACGTTATTATATTTATCAATTTATTTTGTGATGGAGGGGGGTTGGTGTAGGAATGGTGCTTCCGTCAGCCTGTGGGCACGAGGCCCCTGCACTGAACTAATGTCACTTAATGACACATAATGACCAAAGCGCGGTACAGTACACAGGACACACACTGTGGCTTTGAACTCAGGCTGCAAGGAACGGAATGTGGTCCACCTGGTTTGAAATGTGTTGAAAATGGGCTGGAAATGGCCCATAATTACCAAACCTTTGTGTTTGCTGGTTTGTGCTTGAAGGCGATTATAGATTTTGGAGCTATTTTCCAGGAATCCTCTAATCAGAGAGTGACTTTGCATGTTTTGGCTGAACAAACTTGACAACAATCTATGGCAATTATACTGTATTTAAGTATGTTTTATTCCTGTTTGGAATTGTAAAATGTTCTGTTTGTCAAAATAAAATAATTAAGTCATTCATCCTGCTCACAAATTAAGGCTGAAATTAAAATGTTGGTGTTAAAAAAAAAAAAACCTTTTTTGTCTTGTCATCCTGTTAAACAGATCTTAGGAACAAAGAAACCATGCATACTCAATTTTTTCTTATCTTTTAACCCATCCCAATTAAGCCTATACACATGTGTGTGTGCGTGTGTGTGTGTGTTTGCACCCGTGCGTGTCCTTATGCACTTTGATTTCCCCGAAGGTGCTGTTCTCATTAATCGGACCCTATAAAGCCTCGGTGCCGCTCACTGTGGGTCACCCCGCTGAAGATGCATGCTGCGCTGGCACTCTGGCTGCTTGTCCTCGGCCCTGGCGCCGCACAGGACGTCTGTCAGCGCTGGGAAGACCTGGACACCTCGGTGGTTCACAAGAGCGGCGATGTGATCCTGGGAGGCATGTTCCCCATCCACTCCAAAAGCGTGGAGGAAGAGCGCAGCTTCAGGACGCCTCCGGATCAGAGCCGGTGCAGAGGGTAACGGGGAAGGGAGCTTGAGGGAGGGACTGGGAGCTCTGGGCAACTAGTTACCGCTAGCTGAGTGGGCTACCACCCAGGTACTACAATCACACAAAGCATGCAAAAGGTGCAGCTGATGAAAATGATCATTTTGTTTAGGTTTAACCTGAGGGTATTCCGCTGGTCCCAGGCGATGGTGTTCTTCATTGAAAAGATCAACCAAGACCCATCTCTCCTCCCCAACATCACCCTGGGCTACCGACTATATGATACATGCGGTATCGTGGGGCTATCAGTCAAGACCGCCATGTCTGTCATCTCTCAGCCACTGAAGAGGATAGGGGGGCAGTGTGGACCTCCCAGCATCTCCCTCATCATCGGTGACTCCGGCTCCACCCTCTCCATGGCCATCTCTAGGGTGCTCAACCTTTTCCGTGTCCCCCTGGTGAGCTGAGCAGAGAGGACTGTAAACATGTCACTTCCTGTCACACTCGATGCTTTCACTCCCACTAGCCCCACGTTGTCAGATCTTGCTTTTCTGTGTGCTCTCTGTCTCCAGGTCAGCTATTTCGCCTCATGTGCCTGCCTGAGCGACAAGCGTAAGTTTCCGTACTTTTTCCGGACCATTCCGAGCGATGTGAACCAGGCGGATGCCCTAGCACGTCTGGTCAAGCACCTCGGCTGGACGTGGGTGGGCACTGTAGGGGCGGACGACGACTACGGCCGCACGGGCATCGACATGTTCACAGCGGCAGTGACCCGGCTGGGCGTGTGCGTGGCCTACAGGGTGGTCATCCCCAAGATCCCCACCAGAGACAGACTGCAGGAAATGGTTAAGACCATCCGCAGGTCTACTGCTCGGGTGATTGTGGCCTTTGCCATCGAGGAGGACATCCAGCCTCTCATTCAGGAACTCATCCATCAGAACGTTACAGGTAAACAGTGGGTGGCCAGCGAGGCCTGGGTCACATCCACCCTCATCTCCACCCAGGAAAACTTCGCCTCCCTGAGTGGGACCATCGGCTTCGGCATTCGCCGGGCAGACATTCCCGGCTTCAAGCACTTCCTGGAGAGCCTAGAGCCGCTGGCCGCACCCTACAACCCTTTTGCCAGGGAATTCTGGGAAAAGCAGTTTCAGTGCTCTCTGAACACGACGGCACCGTACGCCTTTACGGCTGAGCTGCCACAGTACGGGAGCATCTGCACTGGGTCAGAGAGCATCAGGGAGACAAACAGCATCTACAATGACGTGTCCCAGCTCCGGGTCACCTACAACGTGCACAAAGCCGTGTATTCTGTGGCCCAGGCGCTGCATGCCCTGCTGGGATGCGAGAGGCGCAAGGGCTGCGCAGACCCCCGAGAGCTGCAGCCCTGGCAGGTGAGTGCATTGCATATCCCACTAGATGCCTCCGGCCCACTGATTGGCTGAAGCTCCTAATTACCCATGAGGAGGGAGCACCAATTATCCAAATTAAATGACATTAATCCATCCATCCATCTTCCAACTGTATATCCCAGTCAGGCACACTTGGGGGGGGAGGGGATCTGAAGCATATGCCATGGAGAATCGGGCACAAGGCTCGTGTACAGGATGCTACTCTAAATGATATTAATACAGAAAAAAAATTAAATATAATTATATTAGTAGAACAAACCGTTTCAGTAAGACAGCTCATTTTCTGAGCTCATAGGTAGTCAGAGATAGAGAAAAGGAAGACAGATGAAAAGATAGGACTTCCTGCAGTTTACAGCGCTGTCATCTGCGTGACCATGGAAACCGATGGGATTAAAATCCGTAGGTGGTGCGGTTCCTGAAGGAGGTGAACTACTCCAATTCCTTCGGCGACGTCGTCTACTTCGACGAGAACGGCGACCCCGTGGGCTCCTATGACATCATCAACTGGCAGAGGGAGGGTACGGGCCCCGTGACCTATGTGACGGTGGGACGCTTCGATGCCACCCTGCCGTTCGGCGAGCAGCTGGTCCTGCAGCAGGCAGACATCGTGTGGCACGGCGGCCGCCGGGAGGTAACGTTAGATCAGTGCCATGACAGCACCGGGGGAAGTCAGTGTTCAGAGCAAACGACCGTGCATTAGGCAGCATCATTAGGCAGAAACGGGAGACTCGCTCTCTGTCCTAATCGGCAGCGGATCATGTTTTACTTAATGGTTTAGGCTCCTCTATCTTCCACTGGCTGGATGTGTAATTTGTATAAATATTGGGGAAGTGATTTTTAAAAGTTAGAGGATGAAAACAGGAAAGAGAGAGGCCTTTTTCAGAACTGAGATTCTGTTATTCGAGCTATGTGTGTGTGTGTGGGTTTGCATAGATCACATCTGAGGACCAAATTGTCCCCAAAGTGTAGAAAAACCCGAAATTTCCCTACTTTTGGGGACATCTTTTGAGGTCCCCATTTGGATAACCTCAGTTTTATAAAAAAAATCTGTGAATGCAATCAAAAAAGTAAAAATGGCAAAAGTCACCAGGAGCCAGCGTCTGTGTGCTCTGTCACCTGCCTGTTTGTGTGTCTGCGTGTGCGCATGTCAGGTGCCGGCGTCTGTGTGCTCTGACACCTGCCTGTTTGTGTGTCTGCGTGTGCGCATGTCAGGAGCCGGCGTCTGTGTGCTCTGACACCTGCCTGTTTGTGTGTCTGCGTGTGCGCATGTCAGGAGCCGGCGTCTGTGTGCTCTGACACCTGCCTGTTTGTGTGTCTGCGTGTGCGCATGTCAGGTGCCGGCGTCTGTGTGCTCTGACACCTGCCTGTTTGTGTGTCTGCGTGTGCGCATGTCAGGAGCCGGCGTCTGTGTGCTCTGACACCTGCCTGTTTGTGTGTCTGCGTGTGCGCATGTCAGGTGCCGGCGTCTGTGTGCTCTGACACCTGCCTGTTTGTGTGTCTGCGTGTGCGCATGTCAGGAGCCGGCGTCTGTGTGCTCTGACACCTGCCTGTTTGTGTGTCTGCGTGTGCGCATGTCAGGAGCCGGCGTCTGTGTGCTCTGACACCTGCCTGTTTGTGTGTCTGCGTGTGCGCATGTCAGGAGCCGGCGTCTGTGTGCTCTGACACCTGCCTGTTTGTGTGTCTGCGTGTGCGCATGTCAGGTGCCGGCGTCTGTGTGCTCTGACACCTGCCTGTTTGTGTGTCTGCGTGTGCGCATGTCAGGAGCCGGCGTCTGTGTGCTCTGACACCTGCCTGTTTGTGTGTCTGCGTGTGCGCATGTCAGGTGCCGGCGTCTGTGTGCTCTGTCACCTGCCTGTTTGTGTGTCTGCGTGTGCGCATGTCAGGTGCCGGCGTCTGTGTGCTCTGTCACCTGCCACCAGGGCTTCAGAAAAGCCACACGCACAGGGCAGCCGGTTTGCTGCTACGACTGCGTCGCCTGCGCCGAGGGCACCTTCAGCAACCTCACAGGTACGGCTGCGTGAACATCAGCCGGGTCCCTCTGCATTACACCGTAGCACGCAACCGCTGCACCCTCTCCTCTCAGACCAGGATGACTGCACGCCCTGCCCAGAGGACTTCTGGTCCAACGCGAAGCGTGACGGCTGCGTCGTCAAGGAGACCGAGTTCCTGTCCTACACGGAGGTCTTTGGCCTGACGCTGGCCGCGATAGCCATCCTGGGCGCGGTCAGCACAGCAGCGGTGGCAGCCATCTTCTCGTGGCACAGAGACACGCCGCTAGTGCGCGCCAACAACTCGGAGCTGAGCTTCCTGATCCTGTGCTCGCTGGCGCTCTGCTTCCTGTGCGCCCTGGCCTTCCTGGGCCGGCCCTCGGCCTGGTCCTGCCGGCTGCGCCGCACGGCGTTCGGACTCAGCTTCGCGCTCTGCCTGTCCTGCTTGCTCAGCAAGACGCTGGTGGTGCTGATGGCCTTCCGGGCCACGCTGCCGGGCAGCAACACGGCCCGCTGGTTTGGGCCCACGCAGCAGCGGCTGGGTGTGTTTGCCTGCACTGCGCTGCAGGGGCTGCTGTGTGGGGTGTGGCTGGCTGAGGCCCCACCCTACCCGGTGAAGAACACATGGCTGTACCGTGACAGGATCATTCTGGAGTGCCACCTGGGCTCGCTGGCCTTCTTCTGCTGTGTGCTGGGATACATCGGCTGCCTGGCTGGTTTCTGCTTCATCCTGGCTTTTCTGGCCAGGAAGCTGCCTGACAACTTCAATGAAGCCAAATTCATCACCTTCAGCATGCTCATATTCTGTGCCGTCTGGATCACCTTTATCCCAGCCTATGTCAGCTCACCTGGGAAGTTCACTGTGGCCGTCGAGATATTTGCCATTTTAGCTTCCAGTTACGGCCTTCTTTTCTGCATTTTTGCACCAAAATGTTACATTATCATCTTTATGCCTGAAAAGAATACTAAAAAACATCTCTTATCCCAGCGAATGGCAAAATAATTTACCTGTCTGGCATCCAGACTTTTAAAGGAGATTTGATTTTGTGTAGCTTATGATAAGGATTTAAAAAATAAAAAAAAAGTTAATGACCACAATGGTTTTGTTTGCTAGTATGCGCTGGTAAGAATACACACACACGCGGGAGTTTTTTGTATGTCCATCGCAGTTTCCTGTGGCGTTTGTGGGATGATAAATCACCACCAGGGGGTGCTAAAGCCCTAGAATGCGATTTTGTGTGCAGCTATTGCCTGTAGAATCTCTGTGTGAAGTACTTTTCTCCTGTAGCTTGAATGCAAATGAGCAAAAAAAACAGAATCAAAATATATGTGATTCCTGTATGAACCGGTTATTAAATAATGTGTCTTAGAGCTTGTCTTTGTGTGGTGGCTAACAGTTTACTATTACTACATTAGTCAGAATGGGAGAGTTTTACAATAAATTTTAAACTGGCTTCTCGCCGTTCTGTTTTGGAGTTATTGACCTTCCCGTTCGACTCTGTGATCACGTGTTTATGTTAATCCAGTCAATAAGTGCCATCTAAACGCATCCTTTGTATTGGAGCTACAGAGGCGCCCATTCAAATGAATATCACGATGAAGAATGTGCGACAGAATTGCTGCGGGGCTCATCAAAGCTGAAAGGGCTGCACTAGCCACACTACACCTACCAATAAACTGATAGAGGGGTACTGTAGTTTTATAGCTAATAGTTTAATAGCATTCTGTCAGGCTGTGGTCATATGATCCCATTTACACTTCTTCAGTATTGCCTTGATATAACGCTGGCTTATTTACATTTACATCACCCATGGAACATTCTACGCATCAGTCTCTGGCATTTCTCGTAATGATTTTTCTGAATGAACTCCCTGCAAACAGGAATAATTGCATCATTTATAAAGATTCCCCTTTTCCTCGGTTGTGAAAACTTGAGAGCCTTTGTTTTCGCACAGTGAAAGGTCTCCATTTTCTTCCTAGGGTGTGAGGTAAGACTGAGTGCTCATGTTACTGACATCCCTCACTGCACTGTGCAGTGATTAATTACTGGCGACGTCCCTGATTGGTTAATTACCCAGTGGGGCAACATTACACTGCTTTTATTTTACTTGTCTCTCTCTCCAAATGCAACTGACCACATCTCCTTCCCCTCCTCACTCCTCTGCCCTTCCTTCAACTGGAGGAGATGCAGAGAATCTGTGTCACGTGCGAGAGGAGCACAGCCCCACCGTTTGTCCCCTTTGGGGGCCTTTCGGGCTTTAGTGACACTGTGAGCCCCACCCACACACGCAGCTTGGATTCCAGCTTCTGGCAAATCTACACCAGGGGCAGTTTGGCTTCACAATGGGGCGATTCAGAGAAGCTCAGAGAACACGCTGTTCTACCTCAGCTCACTGGGAGACTTGGCCCAGGTCACTGACACTGTGGCCCAGTGGTCTCCCTGTTTGGGGAGCACTGTGGGGTAACTGGACCTGGTAATACCCACTGGGATATAAGTATCTGGGCTGCAATTTGACTGGGATCAGCACCGTTCACGGGGGGTTAAGTGATTCCCACACAAGCCAAACAGTGGTGCAAGAGTTCTGACTCCAGCTGAGAGCTGTCAGGGTCATAGAGGCAACTTTGACGATGAGTGATTGATGGACATTTATTTACGGTACAATATATTTAATAAATGTAACATGCCAAAATGACACACGAAAAGCAGGCCACATTCACGATCCAGCTAAACATTCAAACAAGATTTTTTAACATTTAACTGACACTTTTATCACGGCAATGAGCTTCTAAGAGTCATTGATGCTAAAACTGAATAAGTAATGAACAGCGCCCTTCACAGACAGCTGTTGGGTTATATATCAGCCTAAAGAGTCATATGTGGATCAGCAAAGCAGCGTTTCCATCTATGGGAGCTTCTTAATATTCCTTCCTTTCATTTCGCCATCATGCTCTTCTTTGTATTTTTTTCTGGCTTCAATAAAATCATGTAGCACTTCGGGGCAAAGATGCATAACAGAAGTCCATAGCTGGAGGCCAGGATGGCGAAGATCTCCACGGCGACCGTGTACTTCCCCGGCGAGCTGATGTAGGCGGGCACGAAGGCCACCCAGACGGCGCAGAAGATGATCATGCTGAAGGTGATGAACTTGGCTTCATTGAAGTTATCGGGCAGCTTCCTGGCCAGGAAGGCCAGCAGGAAGCAGACGGCGGCCAGCAGGCCGATGTAGCCCAGGATGAGGCTGAAGCCCAGGGCCGACCCGATGTCACACTCCAGGACCAGCTTAGGGCTGTGGCCTGTGTTCTCAGACGGTAAGGGAGGGGCCTTGGCTAGCCACACCACGCAGATCACCACCTGAATCAACGTGCAAAACAAGAGTCCCATCCGCTGTTGGGCCGGGCCAAAGTAGCGCATGATATTGTTACCTGGTAACGTAGCCCTAAAGGCCACCAGCACTACCACCGTCTTACTGAGGACGCAGGAGACACAGAGGACAAAGCTGATTCCGAATAGGGTGTGTCGCAGCCGGCAGGACCAGGCCGAGGGCCGGCCCAGGAAGGCCAGGGCGCACAGGAAGCAGAGCTCCAGCGCCAGCAGCAGCAGGAAGCTCAGCTCCGAGTTGTTGGCGCGCACCAGCGGCGTGTCCCTGTGGCGGAAGAACACGGCTGTGACGGCAGCTGTCAGGGCGGCCCCGGTCACGGAGAGCACAGTGAGGACGACACCCAGGGTCTCTCCGAAAGACAGGAACTCCACCTCCTTCAGCACACACTCTGTGTGCAAGCTGTTGGACCAGAATCGTTCTGGGCACTTCATACACTCAGTGGAACCTTAAATACAACAGCAATGAAAAAGGATGCATCAGAATTAAATAACACATTCCCCAGTTTCCCCTAGCATCAAGATGTGCCAGTGCTGTTCACTGAAGTTTTCAGCGTTACAGTAGGTACTGCTGGAGGAGGTTAGAGACCAGTGGCACCTGTCTGGTTGTTGACATGCCCATCTGCGCAGGGCAGGCAGTCAAAGCAGCAGACAGGTTTTCCTCTCTGGAGAGCTCTCCAGGTACCTGGGGGACAGGGCGCGCTACACTGAGACACGGGGACCTGTGGAGACAACAGGCCACACACCTGACACCCCAGCCCCACTGAAGCAGGCAGCAGGCAGATGAGAACCAACGCCAAGCCTCACAGGCAGTAAAGAGGGCGCCTGCAGTCACATGCTTCAGGGTGACCTTCCAGGGCACTTTTGTTTGTTATTCCTGGACAGCAGCCCTATTAATGATCACCTCTGGCATCGCACGGCGTCTGAATTCATTCCAGAACTTTCCCACAGGCTACAAACTCCATTTTGTGTACGTCGATCTGAAAGGCTGTAATTAACACGCTGGCATGGTCTAATCACTAGTGAAATCTGTCATATTTTTAGCCACGCTCGCACACAATGCCGTCTCTATGAGTGATTGCCATCTGCGGGACCGAGGCGTCCATCAACAGCCTGGCTCCGTGGGGTCGGAAGGGGGGCGGAAAATTCCAGGAATCTGAATATTAACGTCAGAGATTTGTGGTATGTGAACTAAAGGCTGCCCACTGTGAACTTTCAAATGAAAGCGCAGGAGACAAAGCAGGTCACTCACCTCCTTTTGGGAGCCACCCCAGAAGACCTTCTTAACGTCGAACTCGAACGTGCTCCGAGAGCCGTCCACAGAAACAAACTGGCCCACCTTGACGAATTCCACCCGGTCCCCGGGTCCCCTGTGCCAGTTGATGATGTCATACGATGGCATCGGATCACCGTTATCATCAAAATGTATCTCCTCCCCAGCAGGTGTGGTGAAGTTTACAGCTCTGAGGTAATGAAGGAGCTTCCAGGAACAGGGGGTCAGGAAATGGACACGTCACAGAGAAGATCAAGCACAGATGTTAACCACATGCTGTGGATGCTCCATATACAGTACTTTACTCTAATACATATACTACATTATACTCCATTATACTCCTGATACAGAGTACAGCAAGAAAAAGTGGTGGAGTGAACTTTACCTGCCATGGCTGCAGCTTACTAACATCAGGGCACCGCTTATCCTCAAAGGGCCCTTGACCTGGCTGGCAGGCAAGCATGTTGTGCAGGGCGTGAGCGATGGCGTACACGGCCTTGTACACGTTGTTGGAGACCCTCAGCTGCGACACATCCGTGTAGATGTTTTCCACTAGATCCAGCCTCTCTGTTCCTGAGCAGCGGGATCTGGTTGATGCCAAGTGAGACTGTCGGTCCTCCAGGGAGCACTCAAACACAACTTCCCAGAATTCCCTGACAAACGGATCAGCACCGGATGAATTGGGATGAAGCCGGGTCAGGAAAGGCCAGAGCCCCTTGATGTTCCCCCTTCGCAGAGCGAAACCGATGGTGCCGCCCAGCGAGGCCATGAACTGGGGGGCAGAGAGCAGGCTGGATGTGACCCAGCCCTCTGTGGCGATCCACTGCTTCTCTGTGATGTTCTGCTTCACTACCTCACTGAGCAGGGCATGCATGTCTGGGGTGATGCCGAAAGTGACCACCACTTGGGCAGAGGACCGCTTAATGACGTCCACGATGCGCGCCATCCTCCGCTGCGAGTAGGACTTGGGGATGAGCTCGGAGAATGCCAGGCACACCTCCGAGCTTTGGAGCTCTCGCTGCAGCAAAGAGACGCCTGACTTCCCATAGTCATCGTCTCCGGCCACCACACCCACCCAGGTCCAATCCAGCAGGCGTAGCAGGCGAGCCATGGCACGTACCTGGAAGGCGTCGCTGGGCACCGTGCGCAGGAAGGTGGGGTATTTTCTCCAATCGCTCAGGCATGCACAGGAGGCAAAGTAACTCACCTGGGGTGGGGGCACAAAGCTCCAGTTAGGAACTAAACTAGTAGCACCATTAAATAATAATCTCAGTGTTAACTAATGCTCAACACAGTCACCATAGAATATCAGCAATGTAGCTATCATTATATTTAACACAGACTGTAGCTGACGAACACGTAAAATGCAATAACATAGAAGCCCTCAGATGGAAAACGAGGAGGCCATATTTGACTGGACGCTTCATGCAAGCCTGAGTCTGAATAGAATCTGCAATTGGCCTGGGAATAATTAGTTATCCGGGTTCACCAGTGGGATGCTGAAGACACTGAGTGTGCGGGCGATGGCGATGGAGGAGGAGGAACGGGCGTCCCCGATGATGACGGGTACAGCCGTGGCACCGCCGCATGTCACGTGGTCCTGCCCCGTCACCAGGGCCAGGGCGGCAGCCAGCGTGGTGCCCTCGGCAAGGCAGCTGTCGGCCACCACATAGCCCAGCGTCAGGTTAGGCAGCAGGGCTGGGCTGCGGTTGATCTCCTCCACGGCGAAGATCATTGTCTGCAGCCAGCGGTAAGAGCGCAGGTCGAACCTGGGGGAGTGACAGAGAGAGGGGAGGAAAGGAAACAGCATTGCTTAGCATTATCATGGAAAGAATTCACTGGTGCAGCGAGATGTTATTACTTAGTATGAGATATTATTCTGTACTCATGTGTCAGAGACAGACAGTGGTTCTCCATACAGGTTCTCTCACTCAAGGCAATTGGTGGCCACAGCTTGCTGGGTGAAGAGCTGGTCGGGATCGGGGGCCTGCATGTGTACGGGGAACAGCCCCCCCATGAGCACGTCCCCGTGCCGGTGCAGCACCCCCGAGGGCGGGCCGCCCACCGGCCAACAGGCCCCGTCCTCCAGTGCGCGGGCGGGGAGCAGCCAGAAGCACAGTAGGCACAACCAGGCAGCCGGCCCCATCTGGCAGGATCGGGACGTGGAGACGTGGGGCACACCTGCTTATGTACGCCGCGGGCGGCCTGGCATGTAAAAAAACAAGCCGTGCATCGATTAGGCCGAGCAAGCAGCGACGTGCAAGAAAATTGAGCTGTCCCCAGTGGAGCGCGGATAATCGGCGCCTCGCGCACACAGAGGAATCCCGCTATTGTTGTTTTTTCACCCAGACCTCCTTCGCCGGAGGACACTGGGTTCTTACAGCCTTGGCAACTCGCTTTGTTTACGATTCACTCCGGATCGCCATCGTTTTTTTATGACGCACCGTTTCCTGACAGATGCTGGTGTTTAACGATGCTGCTGGGCCCTGCCTTCCAGCACGGCGATGAAATTAGGAAACCAGCAACACGGCAAACCACGGAACATGGGGCATATGGCTGCAGACCAGGGTGCTCTTCCTGGGTAAAACCCAACAAGAAAAACCTAATTAGCGCCGTCAAACCATGTAGAGCATTGACACATGCAGCAGTAAGGCAATGAAATTAGCTAACAAGCTGGCTCTGATCTTAGCTTAGTGCTAAACCCCTTCTCCAGGGTAATTCTGGGAGCTGCAGGGGAGTAATGGAGGTGCGCTCCATCTGTACTTTCATCACCGAGCTGCAGCTCCTTTCCCATTTCCATTTCAGCGCTGTGATTTAAAAATGGGCCTTTCTGGTCATAACTGCAGTTCCTTTGCTATTGTGCAGCCTTTGTCTGAGCCTGTCTGTTTGCATGTACGTGTCTGTCTACACATGTTTGTGTGTGATGGACCATTTTCACGGCCCTGGGCAAAACGGAATGGAGTAATTGCTAGTTAATGTGTCTGTTTTGCAGCGGCCTTGAGACAGGGAAGATCCAGCCCCCCCCCCCCCCCCCCCCCCACATATTATAGTTGATTATAGTTATTGTGTTACTATTGTTTGTCTGGCGGTGACTTACTCAACAATATAAGGTCCTATTTGTTCAGAGTTGACTCTCAGCCTGAGAGACCAGCTGTCCTACTAATGTAGATTACAGGACAGTCATTGATTCAGCTCTGGTTACATTGCCTTCCATGCTGTTTAACTGGTGTGACTGAATGGGACCAGCAGAGATCATATAACAATGAAGCTGGCAGCTGTATGCTTCCTGTGTGCTCTGTAACCTGACTGACCTGACAGTTCAAAGAAGCCTTTACCCAATAGCTCCATTACCTGCCTGCAACGGCAACTCCATGACCTCCTGTTCAGATTCTTTAGCATGGTGAATCAGCCATTACTAACTGAACCATTGCTTCACCTTGGGGATAAAACATAATTTTGAACCAAAAAAATAACACCTGCTGGATCTAAAAGGGGTGAATCTTTATGGTTAGCAGTATAGATTGCAAACCCTTGGTCACAACTAGAGACAACTGTTGCTGATAGCATTTTCAGGTGTACTGCTCCAATGAAGACAAATATTTTCAGAGATGGATTCTTTTGTTAGCTGGTACATTCTAACATGATTCATTTGGCCTGCAAAATAGTCCTAGTTTCTGCCAAGAATCCCTTTTGTGGAAACAATTTAGCATAGCAAGGAAGTGGGAACGCAAGTCACCTTCTCACATGGCACAACTTCTCATACAGGACACACATTACACAATAAACAGCTTTGTAATCTGCATTTGCCCTTAATCTACATTGCCCAGTCTTTGGGGTCTTACAGGCAAGCAACATGAGGTCAATTGTCTGTTAGGTCTCTATTCTCTGGTATTGGAATTTAAGATAATCTCTTCCAATCTGTTTTCTGGATTTGTTACACGGCTAATCTGACCCCCTGTTCCATTACTGAGGGTTCTTCCATGTATCCGACCTCATTAAATATATCTTGGCTGTTGTTGTCATCTTTGCCATACAAGCCTTCAGTGTATTCCTTCCATCTTGATCTTTGTTCCGTCATTTTTTTTCTCCATTGTTGTCATTCAGCAGGCCCAATTGAGGTTGGAACCTCCTTTCACGTCCCCCTTTAATGTCCCTCCGAGACTATTTCTGTCACTTCTGTGAACTATATAATTAGCAGAAACAGGTCAGATGCACTTTGTCTGCCTGTCCAGCTGACACGTGAAGAACAATGGATTTCACCTTCCGCCTGAGCCAGCCGCTGGCATGGACACAGCATAGAAGGTCAGCTCACACTGAGATATGAGTTCCAGCCAAAATCATTCTGTGTCCCACACCCCTACGCTTTCACATCCCGCACCCCAAAAAGTGGAATCTGCCAAACAGTTCACAAAAGGTGTCAAGTAAGATGTGAGAAACGGCAAAATCTTGATTAACACTCCAAATCCCTTCTAGCAGGATGCGGTCCATGTGACATGTTAGTTTTTTGGTATTTGACTGTGACTCTCATATGAGGCAGGTGACCGTAACTCTGCAGCCTCATGACTCGCCCCCCCTCTGCAGCAGCAGCACACCGATGGAGTTTTTCTAACGTGACGGCACCTTCTGAAAGAGAGTGCAAACAGCTGCGGGGCTTTGGCCACTGGCAATATTTCGGCTTTTCCCCTGCGGGAGGGACCACTGCGGACCTGCTGCAGACAGATGACACGTGTGTCTATAGTGTGAGTTTTCTTATAGGCTGATGGAAATTGTGCATGCGTGCATGTGTGCGTGTGTGTGCATATGAGAGAGCGAGAGTATGTGTGAAAAGTAAGAGTGTGTGTGATTCTTGTCTTTTGTTTACGTGTATATATGCATGTGTACGCACAGCTGTTCCTAGAAGCACAGAGACACATTTAGGAAAGGGGTCAAGGGACACATTCCTGAGCCCCTTTATTAATTCATCCTGTGTGGAGCCCAGGGTGTCTGCAAACCCGATCCATCCGGAACACAGAGTCAAAGGAATGGCGCAGGCAGGTAGGTCTCTGTCTGGTGATGACACCATTCTCAGCTAAAAACTGTGTGAATAGCTTGAAATGAATAGGCTGGATAGAGATACAGAGCAGATGAGATACCTAGGGGTACCTCTTTGTATGCACCCAGGGATGTTTGTCTCAAGAAAACATTAAGCTGATGCCCAGGTACCATCAGCTAAGTTGAATAGAAGTATTTACATCAGTTCTTAATGACTCGAGGGTGTAAATGTTTTGTATCTTTTCACGGAAAGCTGAATGTGATGCATTGAGTTCTAGATTCATTTACATGATATTTGTCCATGTTGGCAATTCAATAACTCGTGAATTCAAGGACCCCGTTACCAGACAATTTCTACATTTCATAACATATGCAGCTGACACAAGGCAACAATGGCAGAACTGGGTGGGTGGGTGGGGGGGGGGCTCCAAATGCTTTATCCACGTAGAAGAAGATCAAAGATCATTCATTCCCTGAAACATGTTGGTATGTAGAGCACACTGGCAATATATTTGTCTATGATATTAGTGGCTTTACTACATGACCAGCCCACCGAGGGAAGCCTTTATCCTCTGTGGACACCTACTCGTGCTTAGGTGACGCTTTGCAGGAGACTGAGGTGAGGTAAAGAGTTTGGACATTTATATTTACATACAGTCCAAGGTCTCAGAGCTGATATCTGGGAGGTTTATTCCAGAATTCAGATGGAGAACATGCTGCAACTATAACACGTGGAAGGAGGCTGAGGAAGAAACTTAAGGACAAACCCTACGCCACACACCTGAGAATTCGACGACTTCACCTTGATTCTTCCTTCTTCCCAATCGAGACACTTCTCACGCTACTTATTTGCCAGTGATTATGAAAGATTCATTGCAACACATGGCGTCACATTGTACTCAGACAACCAGACAACCTTGTTCTTATCAGGGTCTAACATGACGCTTGTGCTTAGGGTCCCCTGCTTTAAGGTTTTTTTTTGTCCCCAACTGCAGGTCAATTGGACGTCTCTCGTCTAGTGGTGCCAGCACTACTCATGCTTGGCTGGATTGTGGGATGTGCAGTAGTTGTGTACTGGGTCTTCAACTAGGTCAGTGTACCACCAATATTGTGAGATTGAATGACAAGCTCATTATATAGTTAAGAGTTAATTTCAAAGAAAAAACATAATAAATCATATTAAATTACTTACAGCTCAAATTTTATACCTTATTCAAGGTTTTAACATGCATTTAACCTGTGTAATCAGTGGCTTGTACTATGAAGCGGGGTTACTGGCTTATCGGGGTAACTTGTCAGATTTAAGGTACCACAGTTTAAATGGACTTCATATTCGTTCACTTACATTTTGTCCAGACTACCTTAAATCTGACAAGTTACCCTGATAAGCCAGTAACCCCGCTTCGTAGTACAGGCCCCAGGTGTAGAAATCTGAATCCAACTACTTTTTGTGCAAATGTATTCTCTTTTCACAGGAAAAATGTTAAGAAGTGACGGAGGATATAACACACTATGAGCTGAAGACAGATCTGTTGACGTTGCTGTGTGTCTTTGCATGTTTATGAACATGCATAAATCTTTTGTAAAGTTCTTTTGTAGCAGTAAACCACTATGGTCCTGGTCACGGAAATGGAATGACAGAGACCCCTTCATCAGCTTTGGGACAGGGTGGTGATTTGGCTCACTTCCAGGGGTTTCTGTCTTGGGAAAATGGCCCATTTGTCACAAGCCTGGCCCTGGTGACAAGGGAGGCAAATACCACACGTGTCTGCAGGGGCTCATGGGATATGGAGCAAACCAGCTGTCACGCCATTTTTCCACTCTGATTTTCCAATATCCTCTCCTGCCTCCATGCATGTCCTGTGCGCCTGGATGCCATTATAGTGCAGGAGACACTGGAAGACAGCTCCTCTTGAAGGTCATTTGAGGGTTGCAGGAAAGCAGCGTTTTTCTGGCTGTAAATGTAGTCCTGATGCACGTGGTTGTTTTCCATCTTTTATTCCACAGACTGTCAGCACCATAAACAAGCACTCCATAGAGCAATAAGACAAACAACTGGGTATGATAAAACTGTCAGTGACTTGTTAGAAATGTTTAATTTCCCATGCCTTGAATTTTGAATAAAAATATGAAAATGGAGGACATTATCTCAGCTGGCTCACTACAAATGTGATCTCATCACCCACCCCCCCCAAATTATATGGAGAAGATGCCACATAATCTTGGATGGACATCACATAACTGCTTATGTCCCTGTGCTGCTGGGCACAAGCTTCAGACTTCCAGCAACTCAGAGGAACATGGATGGATGGATGGTTATGTTCTAATGGGTGTGTGTTATTTGTTGTTGTTCAGGTGAACTCTGGTACAATGTAGACTTTTACACACATTTCTTGATTAGTACACAGGTAAAATACGATTTTTGACATTCTGCGTGGTTAGGCCCCAACTAACACAAAAAAGTTTTCCCACATATATACCTTCCTGAAGACCTCCCCAGCAACATTCCTACCTTGCACCTTCATAAAAGGCCTTTTGGAAACTAACCAATCAGATCATCATGCTACAGAGTGCGAGCGGGATGAAAAACAAACTAGCCAATGAATTTACAGTATCCGAAAAATTGTGCTTTGGTCGCTCGAGACCGTATCAGTGAAAGACGCCTCCAAGTATTAAAAAAAACCTAAACTAATCGTGTTGTTTAGTACATTTTAAACTGGAAATACGCGACACTGTGTAACGGTCGAAGCTTGCC
Source organism: Paramormyrops kingsleyae (assembly GCF_048594095.1). Taxonomy (NCBI): domain Eukaryota; kingdom Metazoa; phylum Chordata; class Actinopteri; order Osteoglossiformes; family Mormyridae; genus Paramormyrops; species Paramormyrops kingsleyae. The sequence goes on from NC_132813.1 coordinate 3,544,841, forward strand.
ATAGTCTGGTTAATTAATGACTGTCAACCCCAGGAATACGTCCCTCACAGCAGAGCCTTCGAAGAACTGGCTTACAGCCTTTTTCGTAAACATTGTGAGCGGAGAGCAGGTTGCTGAAGTTAGCATGCAGTGTCGCCGAGTAAGTACAGTGTTACATGATGTGACCACAAGGTGTCAGCTTTTAGCTCAGTTACTGTATACGGGGCTGCCAACTCTGCGCTGACGTGACACACATGCTCACGCAAAAACATCTTACGGCAGATCTGTAATAATCCATTATAAACCTAAAATGAGCTACATCAAAAGCTTCGGAGTAGTTTGCAAGCCCTACAGACTATTTACAAGGTAATTAAGCTGTTACATACATGTAAATGAGTGTGCAGACTTGTCTCGAATTGAAAATCTCATGACAGCCAGTTGACCAAAGTTGGAAACCCTGATTCTTATAAGAGCGGTTTTGTTGGTTCGTTTTGCTCATCTTGCTTTTGTAGAAATGCCACGACATACTATACTTGTTCTACAGCTTTCTATATGCCTAGATACTGATTAGAAGCTAGCGCATATGATTTTATTGTTTGCTTGCTGAAATGTTACGGAGGAAACTAACAGTCATTTCCACTAATTTAACTCGAACTTTAGCAGGTCCTTCCCGCTTCCTCCACTTGGCTATCACTTGCTCGTTATCATCCTGTTAAAATTCATTGTGCTTCGCAATATTTATGGTATTCTGTTGGGTCAGTTCTGTTCATTCCATGCACTCGCGTGTTTTTCCTACATCCTAACTAACTGAGGCAAAAGTTGTTTCGGGTGTTTTTTCCACGATATCATATTCTGGTTGTAGGCAGGGAATTTATCCGGCTCCAGTGTCACGTGGGCCGCCTGCGCCGTCGTTCTCAACACCACAAAAATGGCTGCTGGAGGCAGGGAGGATGGCAGCTAATATTACTCAAGAGTTTGATTTCACTTTTAGATAAATTGAAAGCCAGTCTGTACCTTGTTAGCATTCACTTCTGACCCTGTGACTGAAAAGGTCACACCAGGCAGCTGGCACTGCCCCCAAACCCAAACACCCACCTGCTCACCCCCAGTTGCTCTATCGTAAGTCTGACTTATCTTTGTTTTTTCCTGCCTTCCACTTTAACGTAACTATTTCATGTTATGCCTCCAGTTTTTAGACTGACCCATTTCCATATTTCTTTTTCACTCTAGCTACTGATTTTAGTTTCCCCCAGTTGGATATTGGAAGCAAAGTTATGGGTGATTTTGTGATTTAATTACTTTTTAATTATTTAAAACTACTTTAACAGAACCTAAAGAGTAACACAAGCATTTTGCTTTTATAAAAAAGGTAAACACATAATGTTTTTCATTTTATATTAAATTATTGCATTGCAACAAACTCAAGAGTATTTTGCTTGGTTAGAATGTCTCATAGTTCTTTAAAAGCAATGTTTTGCAGTAGTAAACGCTTAAGAGACTTGTTTCCAGTCTTAGATGCTGATTGATCAAAAGACATTTTAAGCTGTGCTTAAAACACTTGTGGAGAGTTTGCCTGATTACCTTACTGTGTCAAATATCACTGCGCTAAGAAGATTCTGTTTTACCATGAATGATGCTGACAGCAGAAATGGTGACATCATTTAAATGACAGATGGTGGAGTCTGAAATGGTACATACCTTCAAGAGATTACAGTGTGTGGTTTATTTTGTGCTGTTTTTATGTAAAGATGCAGGATACAGGATACAGGTTCATGCCGCTGAAGTTATTCGGGAAAAGGCATGTGATATTGTTTTCCATACGCTAAAGAAATGGCTTTACTCATGAAAATCACAATGGTTGCAGGTACATTGGTTAACCTCATGTCCAAGAACAGCCTTTCATTTTAAAGCACTGCAATCCATTGCTGTGATGCTTATGTAAAATAATTATCACCTTTGACTAGAAGATGTTTCAAAGACCTTTCATATTTTGGATCATCAGCATCTCACTGCCTCTATCTTTGGTCCCAGTCATTTTCCATCAAAGTTGCATCAAACCAAAGTCTGTCAAGAAATTTGAGGTTGTAGGCAAAAAAAATAGTATGGCATTGCAGTGAATGTTAAAGTGAGCCTGTTATCACTGCACATGTGCCTGTGGGTAATGGTGGTAAAACCTGTTAATTTTTAACTTGTAGGGACATTTTTCAGGTCTCTACATTATAAACCTTAATTTTATAAAATATCTCTGAATGCAATCAAAAAACTAATATAGCCAAGTGTGTTATTTTGTTTCATTACTTATGGTTAAGTTTAGGGCCAGGTTAGGGTTAGAAGAGTCAGAATTAGGGTTATGCCAGTAGAAATGAATGGAGAGTCTCCAAAATGATAGGAATATTATATGAAGTGTGTGTGGTTAATGCTTTGGCCATGTCAGTGTGTGAGTGCATGTCTAGCATTCTGCCTGCATGTCATGGTGAGCTGCCATTGCTCAGGTTTCAGCTATGGCTGCTGCCTGTCACCTGAGTGCCAACAACTGTGCTTTTAATCAGAAGGGGGGCACCGGCGGGTATATTTAACATGTCCCGAGGACAGCCATAAATATAGTAGGGGCAGTACCTGCAAATGGGGCATGGAGAAGATAGCGGGTCTGCAAGCTCCATTAAACACAGTCACAGCATTTACAGAATGCTGCACTGCAGTCATGTGATTAGCGGTGGTCAGCTGTGAGTCATGGTGTCTGCAAAGGGAGGCCTTCTAATGTGCGGCACTCCTGACAGTTTACAAAAGAAGTGTAATTGTGTTGCAAATACCGAACATCTGCTTTTCATGTTCGCGATGTCATGGATCACAAGACTGCTGTATCCCCTAAGATGGGAGAAAAAACTTTGATGGTAACTGGGACATAGTCAAAGAACAAACAAAACACATTTCTGTTTAGAATTTATTAAATAAAATTTCTTTGAAGATGCTCATTAAAAAGTATCTAAATACAGGCATCTGAGGTATATCTGACTGTCCCTCTACCAGAACGACAGATGCAGAGGGAAGCTGCTTCATGTGAAAATTGACCAGAATAATAATGATTACCTGTCAGTGAAAATCAAGTATAAAACTAGACAAACGTTAAAAAATGAACTCTGCAAAAGAAAACACCATACATCCATACACTTCAGCTATATATTTTTTGACAGAGTGCTATTGTATGGCAGTGAATCACTTTAACTGAGAGGACCTAATGTAAAGGAAAATGGAAGAATATAAATCTTAAAAGTCCACCAATAAACTTACTTAGCAATAACACGGTCGTTTTCAGTTTAAATTTTAAATTTGTTTCCTGGACAAACTAGCATGGAGGCACAGTTTGCCATAAAATGTGCTTTGAAAGCTTAATAAATATTACAATGGAGTCCGTAACACACGACATAAATATAAAGCTGGATTTATTGAATATGAGGTCATTAGCTATAAAGGCACTGCTTATAAATGATTACATTACTGATCATGGTCTAAATTATGCTTAACAGAAACTTCGCTTTAAGCAAAATGACTACATTCTTCTATATAAGTCTGCTCTTCCTGGGTATGCTTATATGTATATAAGCCCAGATATCTCGAGGTGATGGTGTTGCTGTTATCTTTGATTGCAAAATTAGGGTGTGAATTCAACACATTTGAATTGATGGTATTTAACGTGACAGGCGTAGCGACATGCAACCCTTCCTGAAATGTCATTATGGTTGTTTAAAGATCTCCTGGCCCCTTCATAAAGGAATTTGCTGATTTCTTAACTAGCTTGATCATACATATAGATAAAATTTTCATTGTTGAGGATTTTAATATCCATAGGGAAAATTATAGTAATCTTCTCAGGACAGCCTTCATCTCCATTCTAGATTCTGTAGGTTTTTAGATTTGGTTCTTAGCTGTGGTGTTTCTGTGGAACGTGGACATTCTCCCACTAAACTCTGCTATCTCAGACCATGCATTGGTGATGTTTGAGATTCAGACAAGGGCAACAACATTGTCGGCTCCTAAGCACTACTTCAGGTGTTCGATCAGCGCTTTGACTGCTGCAATTCTCGATTAAACACACTATACACGAAGAGACAAGGCCAGTAGTGAGGCTGAACTGGAACTTGTGTTCCAAATGGTTGAGCAGACATTTGGTAGCAGACTTTACTGTGTTGCTCCATTAAGAAGAAAACTTAACGACAAGATACACACATCCTTGGTATACAGACCAAACACGTGAGTCTAAGGAAGCCACACATAAACTAGAATGCAAAAGGAATATCACCAAGTTAGAGGTTTTTTGATTGCCTGGAAATGAAGTGTTTTAACATACAGATATTCACTATCTTAAGACCATACCTCTCCAGGCTGATGGAAAACAACAAAAACAATCCCAGATTCCTATTTGTAACTGTCGTGTCTGACAAGTAATCATGCAACAGTGGACTCGCAGGGTCCAGTAACACATAGCAGCAATGATTTTATTGTGTTTTTTGATGACATTTGATATTAGGGAGACTATTCGGAGTGTTACATTGGTTGTTCATGACATTCAGATATCTGGCTCAGCTATGTCAGATAGAATAAATCAGGAGATATTTGAATTCTGATCTACTGAACCTACAATCTTTTTGTTAGATAACATACCTGCAAAGCTGTTTGAATAGATTCCACCACTAATACGTAACACATTACTTAATATAATACAGATCTTTAAGACTGGGGTATGTCCCAAATTCACTCAAAGTTCCTATTGTCTGACCCATCCTCAAGAAACCAAATCTGGATCCCAGTTATTTGGTTAATTATAAACACATTTCTAACCATCCATTTAATTCTAAAATCTTAGAAAAATGTAGTTGCTAGTCAGCTCCCTCTGTTTTTGGCAAAGAAACAACATTAATGAAATGTTCCAATCGGGGTCCTCATCACAGTACTGAAACTGCACTATTGAGAGTCATGAATGACTTGCTTATGGCCAGGATGATGGATGAATATCCCTGTTGATCCTACTGGATCTAAGTGCACCATTTGATATTGTTGACTGTGATATTTTATTGGTAAGGTTGGAGTCTTTGGTTGGTGTTAAAGGGCAGGCATTGTTCTGGTTCTGCTCATATTTAACTGACTGTTTGAGTTCATCCATGTGAGCAATGAATCCTCTGAATCCCACCATGTTCTCTCCTGGGTCCAAAACTATTCACCTAGTACATTCTGCCTCTTGGTGATATTATTAGGAAACATAGTGTGAGTTTTCATTGTTGTGCAGATGACACACAGCTATACATAACTGTAAAAACAGATGAACTATCACAACTGTCAAAGACTAGAGGATGCTTGCCTGAAGTTAGGAGCTGGATGACCAGTAATTTCCTTCTGTTAACCCCTGACAAAAGAGAGGTGTTACTACTGGGCCCTAGGACAGCCCAGGGTGCTGTTGATGGCATAAAGCTTGATGGCTGCCTAGTCAATGCAAGCACAGTGGTTTAAGGTCGGTGCCACAATTGACTGAACCGTTTCTCTGGATGCTCACATTTACAGCATTTAGCAGATGCTCTTATCCAGAGCAACTTCCATTTTTTTTTCCTGAATTCAGAGACAGTCCCCCTGGAGCAAATTGGGGTTAAGGGTCTTGCTCAGGGACCCAATGATGGTAGTGCCAGAGGTGGCACTCAAACCCACGGTCTCTTGGTCCAGAGGCAAGTGTCTTAACCACTATACTTAACACATAAATACAAATGTGGTTAAAACAGCTGTCTTCCATCTGAGGAATATTGCAAAATGTAGAACAATGCTTTCACTTGAGGATGCAGAAAAGTTAGTACACCCCTATATAACCTCTAGACTGGACTATTAGTTGGGTGCACCGTGCACCTCTGCATCATTAAACAAACTCCAATAAGGACTGTGAAATGTGAGCAGATTAGCCCTGTACTAGCATCAATCTGCTGGCTTCTGGTTAGGTCTCATATCAACTATAAGGTATTACTGCTAACCTATAAGGCACTGGATGGTCTATCACCAGAGAACATTAGCAGTCTTTCTAGTTTCGTATAACCTCACTTGTTTGTTCCATTCTCCGTGGGGTGGGCTACCTGGCAGTAGGTAGTGTGGAACAATCTTGGTTGCAGAGCATAATGTTACAGAGTCTACCAGCAAACGCCTGAGATTCAGACTCACTCACGGTATGGAAAGCCAATGCTGAAAATTCACTTGTTTAGTCTAACATATGGTGACAAAATTAATAGCTAACTTTTACCCCCAGCTAGGATTACAGTGTGAGACACAGAGTTGGTTGGGGATCAGTGTCATTGACTCTGTGTGAACTCGGTGTCCAGTACTCTCATTCTGGCTTAACCTGTCACATGAGTGCTGGTGTTCAGGGATTTTTCATGTCTGTGTTCCCTCCCACCTTTCCTGCCTAGTTAAGCTGCCATAGTTAATTAGACCTGCCAAAGACACCTTATCTGCATACTGCACTACAAATTACTCCACATAATGTCACTCAGGTCGCCCAGTTTAATTAACACACTGCTCATTTCTTCCCTACAACGTGGGGGATTCTGTTAGGGATGCACTGATCGATTGGCTAGTGACCGGAAATGGCACATTTTCATCCCGAATGGCACTGACCAGCACTCGGCCAATCAGTCTAAATATGGCTGATTTTATAAGCCAATCAAGTACTTTTTGAACCAACCAGTGGTGATCGATATGGCGATATTTTATGATACTCAATTGCAATTGCATCCACAGTACACAGTTCAGAGGTATTGTAAGAATCGAGATACAGCACTACATTTACATCTACATTTACATCTACATCTACATTTACATCTACATCTACATTTACATTTACATCTACATCTACATCTACATTTACATCTACATCTACATTTACATTTACATTTACTTAGCATACCCTTTTGTCCATACCGACGTACAAGTGAGGCAAATAGTACATTACATGTGCACTACTTCACACTATTATTATAACAACAAACCGGCAAGTACCTATCACGTGATGCCTGTGTGTCCGGACGCTGCAACAGTACCACAACAAAAACAGACTGACGTGAAACAAAGCAATTTCAGCCTGCATAACATATCAGCACTGTCTATATATCTCACTTCTTTGTCAATTATTTGTCTCAATCGATCTCAGTTAAGTGCCCTGATGTAAATTTTATAACTTAATTGATCTTTTTTAGCCAGGTAGCTAAGTTGGTGAAAAAAACAAACCAACAAACTTTATATACTACTACTACTGCTGAAAATATTGTACTTGTGTCACAAAGTAAACAACACACGGTGCATAGACTGTTCAGGTGCGTTGTTGCATAAATTGGTTGATTGTGTGAAATAGTTTGTAATTGCGAAATCTGATTCGAACCAATCTACTGTATTTTGCAAACTTTATAAAGGTCCTGTACAAGTGACAACACAACCATCTTTTTTAACCACCTCAAAGTACTGATTGGCCATGCCCTCTGTTAGAGCACCTGTGCACGTCACTGCCAAAAACATTTGGAACAACCAATTTTATTCGACTCTTGTGGAGCCATTTTTATTTGAAAAGTTTATTAGAATTTTTTTGCTTGTAGAGAGTTCACTAAAGCAGTGTTAAAAAGGTATAGTCTGGTAATTATTATTGAACTAAGAAAACTGGAATCGGCCAAGATCACTATCAGCCGGTCAGGTTTTTTTTAAAAATTGCCAATCGGGATTGGCCAAGAAAAATGCAATCGGTGCATCCCTAGAATCCACCCTAGAGCTCCTGATGATGGGTAGTTCCCTCTCTGCCCACCCACCCTGCCTACACATCTGCCTATGCTTTCTTGCTTGCTGTTGGACAGCACCAGCCTTCCATCCTACCAAAGGAATTAGTATCCTCAACTGCCTGCCCAGATACAAACTGGACTACAAACAATTCTGTTTTTTAAATTGGGAGAATGGGCTCCTGTTTTGAGTCTGGTTCCACCGAAGGTTCCTTCCTATGAGGAAGCTTTTCATGCCACTGCTGCCTTTGGCTTACTTTCTGGTGGCTATGGGTAGGGATAATGTCAAGCGCTTTGAGGTAATGTAACGTGAAAATGCACCATAGAAAATGAATTGAATTGAATTGAAAACAGAATGTGGAGGGAAGGGGTCTTGAGAACCTTTGGTGTAGACATTGCTTTACTGCTAAATAAGTCATATGGCCTTCCAGTCTCTACATTTATAAAGAAAAGAAGAGCACACACACACACACATACATACATGAGTAAAGACGCTCAGTTTTGCACAAAACAGTGGCTAAGCTCTATGGTGAAACATAGCCAGAATCATAATAAGCAGACTACTGTGCTATGAAGGATTGGTTTGTGTCAGCCCTGGAAATTGTAGGAATCATAAATCACAAAAAGCAAATGACGGAACAAGTCCTTCATATTCAACTGAACATGTACAAGATCTGCATGAACAATATATATTGTATGCATGTTGACCTAATTGAAAATATGCATACCACAGATAGTTATTTTAATAGATGCAAATCAAAAATAAAATCTTATAAAGGTAATCCGTTAGATATTTTTGTATTTGTGTTAAGACTTTATATCAACCACATAAAAATATTTATGCTAATTTGTTCCAGACTTTTAGTTTTTGACATATAAGACTGTCCTCACAATAACTGAATTCAGTAGAGTTTCTGTAGAAACAAATTGTTCCTGCAGGACCCTGGTTGTACATTTATGTGCTCCTATTATCTGACCGCTGCATCACATAGTTTACTCTCATGTGATGTGCAACAACAGATCCCTGCTCATTACTATAAATCTTTCTTGAACTATTTGCAGAGCAATAATATACTGGGATCTGCTTGGTTGCAACTGACCTCAAGGAAGAGAAAATCGCATACTTAGATCAATTATATGTGATACATAAAATGTAAATTTGAGAGAATACTGGTCCCTGTGGGGACACTGTTCATGGAGAAAGTATCTGAAGGCCCTGGTCTCCCCTCTGGAGGACTGTGGGTTGCTGCTAACCCTTTCCTAGTGCCCGGCAGTCAGTGAAAAGCTGAGATTCTCCTCACATCTCATGCTTCTGGTTCATCACCACACTCGACATGTCTTCTTAGGTACCATGTAGGACTTATTTTGGCAGTTGAAGGCTTCGGCAAACTCTGGGAAATTCTGGAGTGATCCCAGTACCCTGTAGAGGACAAAATATAGAATGTTCTTTCTCCAGTTTTTTCATTCTCACATTATAATTTTTGCTCTGATACCAAGACAAAACAGCCTGACCTGAACTCGCCTGGACTGTGGACATCAGTCTTAATAGCATTAACAGCATGTTCTGGCCTGTGAGTTCCACACCACACCTGAGAATGGGGGTGAGGGAATAAATCTGTTTAGATGGAGACCTGTATATTTTAAGTTACAAATCACCACTATTTCAGGAATGTCAACACCTCTGTTAAGTAGGAAGTGTTAGAAGTTTTTATATGATGATGTTCTTCCCCGATCCTTCCTTACATTTGCTCCCACTTGGTTTACACTATCAGACCTGCCTTAATGTGGTCCTGTGAGCACTTACCTGGGCAAAGTTGAGGAAGAAGAGCTGCTTGTGGTTCAGGTTAATGCCAGGTAGAGGTGCCTCCTCACCATGTTTGTTTATGTAGTTCAGGTAGGCCTGAAACATCAAGCAACATATCTAGTCGAGAACCACACAAGGAAGAGATCCCTTCTACACCTTGAACTTCCTTGGTCATCATAGTCAGATGCCTTCTCATCAAGTTTATGAAGCAGGGTGCTCTTTGTCTGAAAATCTCAGACCCTGCTTCTCTAGAGATCCTTGGGCGAAAAAGGTCTCTTTGAGCAAAGGGGAACTGCAATGCTCCAAACTCCATCTTGGAGACAAAAGTGACCACTCTGTTCTGTCTCTGTTCTGCATTCTTTAATGATTGTTGATTAGGGACATCACTGTATTGTAAATGTGTTGTATTTTAGAACAATTGCCAAAAAAAGAATTATATTTCTTCAAACAATGTGACATGACCCAGCTGAAACATGAAAACAAATCTGCCGCACAGTAGTCTGGGCTAAATAGACCTTATTTTCATCAATTTACATTTAGCCCAGACTACCTTAAACCTGGCAAGTTATCTGGCTAAGCAAGTAATCCTGCTTTGTGAAACAGGCCCCAGAGCTTCATGTGGAATCCAAACCGCAGACTCCTTCCTTAAGGTCCAGGAAAGAGACCATGAAACTGTCTGCATGCACTGTTTTCAGATTAAATCCATCTTTCCATCATCAAATGGTGACAAAAGGAATTACTCTCCACACCAGCTCCAGCTGGTAATTTTAATAGTCATGACCACCATCACAAACATGCTTATAAAGCGGATTGAATCAGCAATCATGAAACTGGGTAGGGTAAATTATTACAAATTATAAAATACCTGAGGTCTGTTGTAATAATATGAAAGTGGGAAAATCAATCTAAGGAAGACTTTCTAAATGTAAAAGTTTTATAATATACTCTTAGAGCCATATTCTTACATAGGGAAAAGACATTAGGATGTGCTGTCCTTACTTGATATGACTGTCGGATGCCCCCGTTGTCTGCGATGTTTTCTCCGAGGGTGTTATTCCCATTGATCTTGTCACACAGGCAGTGCACAGATAGGGGAACAAAAACTGTCATTTGGGGTTTTCTTTGTGTGTTTTGAAATCACTGCCTATACCAGGAAAAACTATTAAGCTCTCTGCTCACTGCGGAAGAACACCATTGTTAGTGATCACGATGCCATGATAAGGGAAATGTGTCTGCTTTCGAGTAGTTCTTTTAGGGAAGAACCATAAGCAGGTGGGGGGCATGTCTAGATGTCTCTCTCTGCAATGTTTTCATTTATTCTAGCAGCTCCTCTGGCATATTGCTGTAAGAAATGTAGGATGAGGTGACATGTGGAGGGTGGCTTCCTTACATTTTGGCCACTGGCCATATGCCAGGAGAAATTTCCATATTGATGGACAATGCACTTTGACAGATCCTGGAAGCGCTCTGTAGATGCTGTGGTCCACCAGTCCTTCAGGTCTCCATCCTTGTCGAAGTTCCTGCCTGTTCAATGAAGCACACTCCTACTGACTCATCACATTTTCTGCTGTGTTCTCAAAGAAGTCTTCTGAGTTTTGTACCACATTAACAGTACAGCACCTTATCATAAAATTGGTTTTGCCATATTAACAGTGTAAGGAAAATCATATGAAATATAGGTAGAATGGTATTTATAATAAATGAAATCCTGACAAAAATTATGAAAAGTAAAAAGTCGGCCATGCATTATAACTCCAATGTCAGCACTTTGTAAGATTGGTCTTTTTTTTACCAGCCTATAAACGGTGATTTGTATGATCATATGCCATTACTCGTGCTGTTTTTACAGTTCTAATAAAACATAATCTTATTTTTTTTTTCCTTTTCTTACAGTGTAATAAGATTCAGATATACATTTCTTCTGATATCCGTTCAACACATTCCTGTCCTGTATTAACTTCAGACACAGACCACAAAGGATATTTAGCCCTACATTGCATAGTGTAGATTAAATAGGATACCAGCTTTTTGGTGCCTGTACATTTTAGGTAAAAGCAGTACTCTGAAATATGTAACAAACTTTGTGCTGCAAAACACATATTTTTATGTAATCCCATAGAGCTTCACTCACCATTGTCATCAAAGCCGTGAGTGATTTCATGGCCAATGACCATTCCAATGCCGCCATAGTTAAGAGACATGGGTTGACCTTTGCCAAAGAAGGGGGGTTGAAGGATTCCAGCTGGGAACACTGTGGGAAAGAGGGCCTTCGATGTCATTTACAGCCAACACCCTCAGCCCACATGGAGCTATGTGCAAACCAAGAACGCTCCATTGCGCCCACTAGCTGTACACTCAGGTAATGTCAGGTAGGTACATTCTACCTTTCATTAGCCCAAACTGACCCACCATTCATGTTTTAGCAAAAACTGGGAAGGCCAGTTAATTTATTCATTATAGGAAAGAGTAAATGGTGTGATGTCATACCTATTTGGTTTCTGCTTGATGAGTAGAAGGCATTCACAATGGCAGCTCCTGTGATCCATCTTTTTTCAGCAACAGAAAAAAAACAATTGAGATTACAGTCATGCTGAAGTTCCCCCGGTATTTGGAAAAGAACATGTGTCCTGTTGAGTAGAGACTGTGACCTGGGTACCTACAGATCCAGCACAGTGACTTACTCTTCTTTGTTAACTTTCATTCTTAGTTTCTTCAGTCGTTTCTTCTGACCATACTGTAGGTTTTTCAAAATGTTCTCGAAATACTCATGTACATTGTAGCTCAACTGAAACAACAAAAACATAAAATAGCAAAAGCTCAATTTTCTGGTACTATGTACCATACTATAAGACTGTAGCATTAAAAAGTGATTGTAATGCTTTATTTTCTGTTATAGATGTTTTACATGTCCGTCGCCCTAGTGGTTCTTGGTCTTGTAAGATTCCAACTTACGTCCTTGTACTCATTGTGTAGATATTCATCATTCCTGATGTTCTCAGAGAAACCAATCCTCTCACGAATAGCCCTTGCCTGCCATTTAGAGCAGAGAATAGAGCCAAGTATTTTTGTAGCACTATGTGGTCACATTAATGATTTCATTAAACAATGTTGTTTTATCTTTAATTTTATTAAATAAGCTGCTTTTTTATGGAAGGTATGGGCTCAAAGTCTATGAGACCAAGAATAGAAATTTTATTATAGGTTGCATTTCTCACCTTTTCTTCTGCTGCCTTTTTGGTCTCCTTGTCCATCCAGGGAAGGTCATCAAGATTATTCACAAAAACTTGCCTGATCTCAGCAATCATTTCATCCATCTTGGCCAGATAAATAGAAAAATCTTACTATTTTATTTTTTCCTCTTGTGATGTAATCCATAAAGCCCTTTCAGGTTGGAGCCATTCTGTTTAATTATGCATTGCATAAGCACATTAAACATAATGAATAGAATCATCTGTATATAAAACAATCCTGTGTTTTCATGAGTAGAGCTATTAGCCATGTGAAATACTCATTACAGCCACATGTTGATTGAGCCTCAGTAGTGCTATAGTGAAAGGCTGTTTTACGGGCAGATTAAGTGAATAGTGCTACACGTCACACAAGGCTATGATCACTTTCACTATCAAGGCTTTATTCCTAATATAGGAAACAAGTCCTGATTCAGGGTTTCTGACTGAAATGTGGCATGTTCGGAAGGTATACAAAAAATAATCTGGGAGATTATTTTAGGAAACATGGCTATGGAACGTATTGGTAACCTACAGGTATATTAAGGCTGCAGCTGAAGACAGACTTAGCCTGTGTCACACACATTATGGCTACAGTGGTGCACCTATGCACAATTATGCCGAAATTACATCACGATGACCAAACTGAAAAATGGTGTTCATGTGAATATTGTCCCTACAATGACAGTACTATAACATACTAAGACATGCTCATAAAGCACTAAAACACACACACATACACACACTCCTGACCATATCTTTGCTCTCCCCAGCAAAGGCCTCCTCTACATACAGCCGACCCACTGCGTTCTCCATGTTGTTGTTCACATAATTAGCACACTGGCGCCACACAGCTGCTTCAGATGTAGTTCCATATATAGCCTGTAGGGCGTTGGAATAGTATCAAATCCTGTAAGAAAAGCTCTAACCTACAATTATCAATCTTATAACCGATTCATACAGATCATGCAAAAAATTGAGGGAGATGTGTCCATTTTAAATTGGAGTGGAGCTAGCTGGCTCTTTTGTGATAAAAAAATACTACTAACTTTCCACTATCCTTACAGAAATGATAGTTCTTCATAAACTGCATTTTGATTGAGTCTGCTGTAGATTGGCTAATGCTCTGTTTTTGCTGGGCAAATTTCATGGGTATTTATTGATTTTATCACAGTAACACCAGTTGCCCAGATTTATCATGCATTCAGTTTTATTTGCTGATATAGCAGTACAAGTATTGTAAAAAATTATCTAGCCAAATACAGCTTACTCAATAATTGTAATGATATCATTATCATATATCCCTTTTGTCCAAGAAACATTTATTTATATCTCAATTTTAACCATGCTAAACCCAGAATTCATCTATGATTGTATTCTTTAATTTTAAAATCGAGTGTTTATAAGCTCAGTCCAGTGTTGTTTATCTCAATACTGCACTATTATTAGAGATTAGAATCTATTCATGATCCAGCTGTTCATAACAAGCAGACTTTAATGTATGTCAGACAAAGACATGGGAAGAGGTCAAAGTGTAACAGTCTCTCAAAGCCCACGCTGTCACCAGGTTTGTACAAGCCTAGAATCCCTGCTGCCTTAGCGTTCAGCCCTAATCATATGGGAAGCTAGTTGTGGAGAGGCACACATACCTTGCGGAAGGCTTTTCTTGTGTCTTTGTAAGCTCTGCTCAAACCAGCCACCAGGTTCATCACATATCGCCAGACAATATAATTCTGTATGTCTCTGCAAAAGATGTAAAAAGAAGGTCACATTGAGTTCCTTTGTCTGTCTGCTTTCTGTGAATAGGCTGGTGTTAGTGGAGTGCAGTTACAAACCTGGGACTGTAATTCTCCAGGATGGGCCTGAGTTTTGTAAGGTACCTTGGTGCATATACAACCACAGGTTCATCTTCGCTTATTGTAATGTTCACAGTCTCCATTATTTTGTTTGCAAACTGAGTCCAGTTAAATTCCTGTTGAAGTATTCAAAGTAAACACTGAGTAAATGCAAGTATGACAACAGTATGCTTGCAAAAAAGGTATACCGGATGGAGAACAGGAAGAACAAAAAGAGGAGTAAGATCTATTATAGATTACAATAGATTATTATAGCTGCCGCTCAGTGTGTAAGAAGAAGCTTCTTACTTTAGAGTCAATCACCAAGGAGAAATTGGTGTTCAAAACAGCCAATGGCATTTTGTTGTAAAGGAGAACTGGGTCGTTTCTGTCTTCTGGTATGTCTGTTGCCTGGGAAAGAAATGGTTACCAAAATGTAACTTACTGTTAAATCTGTGTGTGTGTGGATTACGTTTATATTACATTGTGGGGACCAAATATTTCCCACGATGTAATAAAAACCTGTTATTTTGATGCTGTCAGGACAATGTAGATATTACATTGTGGGGAGCAAATGTCCTCACAATGACAAAAACTGTTTTTATGGGACAATTTTTTCGATCCCCACAAGGGGAAACTCAGCTTTATAAAAATCTGTGTCTGCAATGAAAAAAATTAAAATGACAAAAGAGTCTGGTATTTTGTTTGGTTACTTATGGTTAAGGTCAGGGCTGGGTAGGCGTTAAGGTTATCATTGCTGGGATTAGGGTTTTTCCCTTAGAAATGAATGGGCAGTCCCCACAAAGAGATGAATACAAACGTGTGTGTGTGTGTGTGTGTGTGTCCATGTACACAGAGAATAACAGGCGTGTTACATTGGCGATGTCTTTCTCCAGCTGCATCACACCGGCCAGCTCCTGAGCAATCAAGCTCTCATTCACACTGAGCCCTCGGTCAGTACGCATCAGCTTGGCCACATCAATCATGAAGAGCTCATATGCTCGACATGCCTGCAAAAGAATGGCCATAGAGGTGACAGCAGTGAATCATGGGAAAAGAGAGGATGATAAGGCTGGAGTGGAGCTCGGGTAGGCTATATTTGGCTAAATAATTTTTACTGTAGAAGTATTGCTATATCAGCAAATAAAACTGCATGTATGATAAGAAGTCCAGGCAATATACTTTAATGATTCCTGGGGGAAAATCCCATCAGTGAATAACTTGTGCCTCCATTCATAAACATGGAAAAGCACAGAACAGATATGGACATTCGAACACTAAAATGGGAATACAAATTAAATAAATTGAAAGGATAACTGATTCTGGCCAAGGATGATAGGCTACTACCCAAAGGAATCATTTGATTTGCCAGTATTTGTTTACATAGAGTATATGGACAAAAGTATTGGGACACACTTGTTAATCACTGAATTCACGTGTTTCATTCAGATCCATTGCCACAGGTATATAACATCAAGCACCTAGTCCTGCAGTCAAGTTTACAAACATTTATGAAAGAATGGGTTGTTCTGAAGAGCTCAGTGAATTCAAGTGTGGTACTGTCATAGGATGCCATTAGAGATGGCCAGTATGACCAAAAATTTATATCACGGTATTTTTCAGTTATATCACTTTCACGGTATACGACAGTATTTTTTTTTTTTAAGTATGACCGGCCGTTTACCACATTTTACAGGATTTTACAGGACACATTTTTGTTTTACGTTTTTGCATTGTTCCCACATTATCTATATTGTTTTGTTATTAGCCATAGCGCCTATCCGCTACTTTAATGATAACATATGGCTAACGTGTTTGTTGGCTAACTGCTTATAGATAAACAGCTAATGTTAAGGTGTGCGCCGGCCAAGTTAATATTTTTGATAAGTGTTTAATAGTTCAGTGTTGCTGGAACGCGACCTTTACTGACGTCGTGAAATTTCTCATAAAGGCATGTCAGTTAAGATGCTTCGCCAAGTTTGACGTGCTACTTGCAATTGACTTCGTCGCCACAACTTTGTAGCACTGTTCGCATAGAGACTTATCGACATCCTTAGCCTTTCCATGCTCGTCTGCAAAATACTTCCAAATGGCACTTTTGGGTTTTTCTTTTTTTTACTAAAGCAGCATGCAAAGTGCCTTCAACTGCAGCATACGCCATGTTCGGCCAACTCGGAATGCGCGTGTTAACCAGTGCGAGCGCGTTCAGCGGCTATTGAGAGGAGGGGAGGGGCTGTGGGAGTGTGCGCGTGTGCGCTGTAGTGGTACTGTGTGAAGTGTGGCGAATGAGGCGAAAACCGCACTGTTGGTATCAATAATGGTGAAAATGAGTATCTAATCGGATACTAATTTTTAATATCAATGAGTATCGGAGAATCAATTTTTGACAACCCCAGTGTCTCATTATTTTCAACTCCAGCGTCAGCTATACCTTCCGTTTCTGATCTTTCGCGGTACATTTTTAGCGGTGCAGCAGTGAAAAAGGTCCCCCCTTAAACGGTTTCCAGCTGCGCCACTTTCCGAACATTGTGTAGGCTATTTAAACCGGTATTGCGGTATAAGAAAAAATCATGTCATAAAAATAATAAAAAACGATTTCCAGTATGAACCGGTATACCACCCAGCACTAGATACCACCTTTGCAATAAGTCAGTTTGTGAAATTTCTTCCCAGCTAGATATTCCACGGTCAGCTGTCAGTGGTGTTATTGCCAAGTGGAAGCTTCTAGGAACAACAAAAACTCAGCCACAAAGTGGCAGACCATATCAAATAACAAAGCAGGGTTTATACAAAGTACAATGAAATTCTTACTTGAAAATTTTATTTTCATAAACAACGTTATTTTTCCATGCAGTTCCGGTATTTAGAAATCTTGGTGATACAATTTGCCAAGGGCAGGGAGTTTATATTTTGCTAGAACATTTATACTGTTGTAGGAAACAAAACTTGGCAAGCTTTGCAATTTTAATATTTATGGATTCTACTATGCATATTACATGCCACTGGGGCAATAGCTCTGAAACAAAATGGGACAGCCATGTCCTATGGAGTGTGCTTTCATCAGTGGCCTCTGGGGGACAATGCACACCTCTTGGATTTTCAAGATCACTTTCTGTCTAATAGTTATTATTACATTGTATCCATATTACATGCCATTGCTCCATTTCATAAATATTGACAGTTAGTTGATACAAATTAATCCATAAATAAGTTGTAAAGTGTGATTTAGGCAGTGCACCATGGGACAAAGCAAATGTATCGTAGCTGAATTGCATGTCACTGACCGGTTATCTTCATCTTCTACCAAAGCAAATAGCCAATCATAGTCAATATTAAAAAAAAAACAATCAAAGGAGCGGAGACATTAGCTACTGTTCCCGCCTCCAAAGTGTCAAAATTCATCCTGTCGAGCGAGCGAGTGTAGATAGGATCCAGCGAACGCGAGCGCGTAGACAGGATGGGTTTTCTGCTTGCGAGCGCATATACGGGCACATGGTTTTTATGCGCACGAGTTTTGGCACTAATTAAACGCCATACCTTTAATTCACCAGATTGATGTAACTACGTGTGCAAGTATGAGGAGCTGCCCCGTTTGTGTAAACGCACGCATTGCACGCATAGAGTATAAACCAGCCCTAATGGTATGGGGTTGTTTTTCAGGAGTTGGGCTAGGCCCCTTAGTTCCAGTGAAGGGACCTCTTAATGCTTCAAGACATTCTAGACCAGGGGTCTCCAACTCCGGTCCTGGGGAGCTACTATCCAGTCGGTTTTCAATCCTACCTGGCTTCTGATGAGCCACACCTGTTCTCAGGTAAATACCAGGAGCAGGTGTGGCTCATCAGAAGCCAAGTAGGATAGAAAACCTACTGGACGGTAGCTCTCCAGGACTGGAGTTGGAGACCCCTGTTCTAGACAATTCCATACTTCCAACTTTGTGGGAACAGTTTGGGGAAGTTCCAGCATGACTATGCCCCAGTGCACAAAGCAAGGTCCATAAAGACATGGTTGGTATGGAAGACCTTAACTGGCCCACACAGAACCCTGACCTCAACCTCATCTAAGGCCTTTTGGATGAACTGGAATGGAGATTGTGACCCAGACCTTCACGTCCAGCATCAGTGCCTGACCTCACAAATGCTCTTCTGGATGAATGAGCAAAAATTCCCACAGACACACTTCAGAATTGTGTGGAAAGCCTCCCCAGAAGAGTGGCAGCTGTTATAGCTCCATGTTGATGCATAGGGATTTAGAATGGGATGTCATATAAATTTCTTTAGGTGCCAGGTGTCCCAATACTTTTGGCCATATAGGGTATCATTTGGCAATGACACTTATCTGAATTATTTTAAGTATTTACATGTGACATAGTAACAGTGTGGATGTTTCAGGGAAGGGGCAGCCCTAGGGGAAAACCCCTCCACTCACCTGTAATTAACTGCCTAACGAGGATTAAACAGGCTTGTTGTGTTAGGGGGAGAGGGAGTCTTCCACAAAGCAGGATTTCTCAGTTAGCTGGGTTAACTTAAGCTATTAGTCATGATTGTCCAATAGGATTGCTCCTTAACTAAACTCTTATTGGACAATCATGACTTGTAGCTTAAATTAACCCAGCTAACTGAGAAATCCTACTTTGCGGAACACACCTAGAGAGTCTAGGAGCAACAGCCCCACTCTCTTGGGTTCATGTTTTGCTCGTGTCGTGTCGATATTACATGATGAGATTTCTCGTCGGAGTGAAAAGCAGTCTCGCGTAGGCGCTGCAAATCAGCTGATGTAAGCATGTCGGCGTTTGACGAAATTACCATAGTAGATGCCCCAGACACTTTTAAATCTTTTGTGTGGCCGCATTTTGGGTACGCGGCAGAAAATATAAACGCGAAACAGTGGCAGACGACGAACACAAACCATATGTAAGCATCGTAGGAAAATAATGCCGTACACAGCGGCTAACACTACTACTATGCAAAGGCATTTGCAGAACCATCATAGCTCTTCACTTAAATCCACTGCACCGGGGAAGACAACATAAAAAATGTTTTATGTTTGTTATTTATATTGTTTTATTTATATTCTACTTTATATTCAATTGAGTAGTCAAATACGAGAGAAGCCTGTCATTTGAGTTTGTGGTAAAATATTTTATGGTGCTAGATATTTGTTCTGTTTTTTACTTTCGCTCCCGTTCTTTCTTTCTTGTATTTTTCCAGTTCCAATTTCCTCTTTGAAATCTTCCTTAAAATATTGTTAAGATATCGTCTCGTTCTCGTGAACCCAATATCGTGTCTCGTCTCGTGGGCTGAGTATATCGTTACACCCCTAGTGCTAATAAAATAACCACCTTCCCTCCTCCAGTCCCTCTGCCCTCTGGATCTTCTTTCTAACCAGAAGACTATGGTTTTTTTCACGGTAAAGTTTACACTGTGAGCTGTTTGAGGTCCTACCAGATGTTGGCGTGAGAAAGAAGTTTTGAAATCAATACAGAGGGCCCACCACATTGAGGCTGTAGTAGATTGTTCTGTTTTACCCTGGAAGGTAAACAATCTGCAGATGCTCAAATATGCAGGCACATTTCTGGAGAAGCTGTTGGAGACTTACCTCTTCATAAGGGCCAGTGCACACGTAATAGTCCCTGGAAGAAAGACCCAGTCCAGGCTGGTCAAACTGGAAAAAAAGGTAAAAAAAAACAAAAAACTTTTAGGCTGGAGCCAGGAGCTCAAAACAAGCATTGTTTTATAAAGATATTTCACAAGATCTGTGAACCAAGTCAGAAAAACTACTGCATTTTTCCCCAACCTACATGAATGATGTGGGAATTGGAGTCTTTGTCATCAGTTCCAACGAAAAAGTTAATAAGCACTTGTTTTCCATATCTCTCATTCAGCCTTGCTATGGCGTCCTCCAACGTCCAGTTTACACCTGTGGCAGTGATGGAACATAAGCATGGTCAGTGATCTGGGGATACTGCCAGTGCCTCTCAGTAAAAATGTCTGCCTGTCTCACCATATTCTCTGTCCCAGTTGTCTGTGGCCACTGGCCACTCATAGATTATGGGCAGCATCTTGAATAGCGGATCTCCACCCCTCTTCTCAATTGTGCCTGTTAGAAAATCCAAGTGTATTTTTTATTTTTTGTAACAAAACAGTGTTTCTCATCATATGTACAATCAAATCTTTATTCATTCAGGAATTATTCCATTCAGTTAAAAACTGATTTTAAAATATACTGCAGGTTTTAGAAATTCCTCGTCCATTATCCAGCCATTTTCTAACTGCTTGTTCTGGAAAGGGTCATGGGGAAGCCTTGAATCTATCCCAGGCAGCGTAGGGCAGTATGCCAGTCCTTCACCGGGCATATACATGCAATTTAGAGACACCAATTAGCCTGCAGATTGTGGAGGAAAGTGAAAGGCGTTCCAGGGAAAACTCCCCACACAGAGCAAAGGTGGGATTTGAATCCCACTGAGCTAGCCCTAATCCATGATAAAAGTGTAAATTAACTCAATCTGACAATTTGAACATTAAGCAGGAAGAAAAACTCACACCAAAAGGAGCTGGAATTCATGTCTCTAAAATGCATTTAAAAATAGGAAGAGTCAATTAGACAAGGAATTAGAAGTAATAGAACAATGTTTAATTTACTTTCATTGATGCAGGACTTGTACAGCAACTTAGCCTTGGTCAAGGCGCTGTTGTTGACTGAGTCAGACCTTTCAAGCACACCTGTAACAACAAGAATAAACAGAGTTTAGCACAATGTCTATGCTGATCCCATTTTATTTTACATTTGATGGGCACCCTATACCTCACTCATGTAGCTGCTTTTCATAGCGCTAGTCAGTCCCTTCAGGTGGCATGTTATCCTCCCATAACCTAAACCCTTAAATATGATTGTATGTTAAAATGTATCTAGGTCTTGCATTTGACTGGCATCCCATCAGGATGTAATATGACACTGAGAAATAATAAGGCCTCTTCCATTCTCATGAGTGATAAATGAATAGAAGCTTGATTGAAGGGGAAAAGTGATGAATCTAATGTTTGTGTGACACTCTGGAAGGATACCAGAAAGAAGAGGCATGGTGTTTATGGTAAGCAAGTACGTCACAGAAAATATCTACTGAACAGGACCGACCTGTCCCTTCGCTCCCGTTCTTTCTTTCTTGTATTTTTCCAGTTTTTATTTTCCCTAAATGTCCTGCAGCCCCCTGCAGCCCACGTGACCTACTACAGCGTGCAGGATCACGCTTCACAAGTCTGATGCTTCACTATTTATATTCCAATTTAACTTTAATTAGAGCCACGACTTGGGAAGCAATTGGGTGCTTCCTGGAAAGGGCACAGATCATGTGTGCATGATAGGATTATGGGCTGCCTGCTGTCAGGGCATCTGGAACCCCTCCAGCTTCAAAACCTCCTTGCTGATTCAGACTGGTCCTTCCTGACTGTCTGGTGAACCTATGCTGGTAAGCTTCTGTAATCGTAAACTCTTTCCAAGAATAAGTGTCTCATAGCCTCTTCCTGTTACATCCATGGTCATAGCCTTCACTGAAATAGTCATAGTCTGTTCCATCACACGGACCTACTCACTTATCCTTCCATGTCTTTGCCTTATATGTATCTCTAGACTTTTATCTTTTATTTATTCAGCCTTGTGTACAGAGGATTCCTATTCATAATAGTACAGTTTTGACTCAGTTTTAAACCCTGAAATATAATTTAACTTTAAACAGGAACTATAAATGTCCCAATAGCAGCATGACCATAAAACAATGACAAATGACCGTGACCTTATTCATGGAAAATAAGAGAAGGGAGATACATACATAACCACTGTGTTCAAGGTGTCTATGACACATAAGCGGCTACATTTCTGTGCTTTAAAATCCCTTAAGTAAAGCTCTTTATTGTCACCTTCTGATTTTAATGTCCCCAGTTGCATGCACACACCTGTTCCTCAATGCATTTTGCAACACAAGGGGGGTGGGTGGGTATTTCCTTTCATCTGTAGAGAAAGCTGCTCCCAGACACAGCTCTATAGCCTCACAGCTTAATTTGTGGGGTGGGAGAGTGCCATAATTAAAATCTCCCGGTCAGTTTATCAAATTATTTCGGAGCATGCCAGCATGTACTGTAGATTTTGATAGTCTTGCACAATAACTTATGTAAGTTAGCAGTAGCCTCAATCTGCCAGCTGGGTAACCAATTAAAATTTGTGATATTACATTATAAAGAATTTTAATAAGCATTCTGTGCAAAACTGGACTGATTATCCTAATATGAAACATTCAATAATAATAATTGTGTAATTTTGGTTAGAATCAACACAAAATGCATTGGAAAAACAGCTTTACAATTATTTCTACTTTCTGGTATTTTATGTTTCTTTGAATTAAAATTGGTCTACATTTTTGTCATTGTGGACACCAGCCAATTATCTTCATCTTTGATTTTAGTCATATAGTTCCAAACCACTCAAAGCTCAAAACAGAAATCTACAGAACACAGATAATCACTTGGAGTAAAGGCAGGGTCAAGTTTCACTCAAGTTTTGCTTGATTAAGCAGCGGTCAAAATCCAAGGTTCGACATCACATGCATCGCAAAGCCAGAAACAGTCAAAGGTACACAGAGAAGAATCATCTTTTCCATTTTAAACCTCATCTGCTTGGTCATGGGAAACAACAGCATCAAATTTCTAGTTTAAACTATCTCACTCATTTAATATGCAGTGACACATTTCCTATGCAAGAAAAACCAATTAAAGGTTGGGCACATCTCACCCCACCATACATTCTCACTAGAACTGCTTGCTCAAGCTCTTTGGATTGTAAGAAAGTAGAATGTCACAACATGAGTCATGGGTGTACACTAGTACATCAGCTGCCAGAACTGAGAAGACCTGGCCTAGCAAGCTAGAAAAACCAGTACAGCACCAGCTCTGGATGACATACTTCATCTCTGTGTCACATGGTACATTTAACTAATACAGAATTTATTACAATATAGTTGTTAATCTCTCTGACCATGTCAATGATTGACCAATGAGTAGTTGATGTTTTACCAACCTTTCAGAACCACTTCCAGCTCATCCCTCAGGATGTCAAAAGTGCTATAACGTGAGCTGGTCTCTGGTATGATGTTCTTCTTCAACCAGCCCCCACAGGCGTACTTATAGAAGTTATCACATGGCTCCTTGCTGGGATCCATGTTCTCGATGATCCGGGAGGCTGTGATATGACCAGTGATGATCAGGAACAGTAGGGCCCAGCTCCCCTGGGCCAGTTCTCCAGCAGTCATGTTCTTTATGAACTGATTGAGGTTCTAGAACAGTTACACTGCCTGCTGTTTGGAAAGCTTGCTCTATTTCAGCAGGCAAATGCAACAATATAATCCTAACGAGAAGGAGTACTACGGGGAATGAAACCATTCACTTAATAATTGCACAATGCTGGCTTACCTGAACGGGTGCAGTCTGCCGTCGTACAAACGCCATCTGTAGACAATCGAAAAAGTACAGCGGTCAAAGCACTTGGAAGAATGACCCGCTGAAAGAGAAATACCTGCCATTCCGCCTCATTAGTGAGCAGCGTGGAGGTGCGACCTAAAGGCGGCATGCAAGAACCAGCAGGGTTTCACCCACCCTGACCGCCACCAGTGGACAACAACATCACCACACCCTGTCTAACAACCTGTCCAGCAATTTCTGTGTGATTCGATTTAGCATGGCGTGGAATGAGACCCGCCCTGCTTCTCTCTCAGGTTCTCCTGCGTTCGTGTGGAGAGCGGGGCTTCATGCAGAGAAATCCCCCTGCATTTGCATTCTGTCTCAGAAAGCTGTTGAAACATTTATTAAGTACCATGATTTACTCAGGCTGGCACAACATTGCTTTCCACCCACCATCTGCTATACATCTACCCAGCACCTGGAGGTGTTACAACATATTTACCGTGGAACAGCCGGGGCCATTATCGCCATACTCATTTCCTGTCCGGTTAATTATGGCTTGTAGCCTGATTCTCTAATTAGCCCAAATGCATAGATCTGTTTGTCCTGTGGAAGGCTACTATATGCACTCTCTACCTGCTGGAGCACCATCGTACACCAGTGCACCAGTGAGCCCCCACTTACTTCCATTTTGGGTTACAAAGAGGACAGTGAGAGCCACCAGCACGATGAAGAGAAGTGATACTATGGTAATCAAGCCGATCTCCAGGGACGTCCAGCGGAGCTTCTTCACTGCCTTTGGCGTACAGCTTTCCGCCATATTCAGCTGACCCTCAGGTGCCGTCTGTAAAAATTCACCTGTGGTGAAAGAGAGACAACAGGCAAACTGATCTGCTGCAAAATGAAAGGAAAACTTCAGATCCTGCAGCACCGCTTGTTGGACTTTCCTCAAATAAACTGGAGGAAGAGCTACTTGCCACTTTGAAGTTGGATTGCGACCTGCTGCCACCTCATCTCTGTATCTCTGTACCTCTTCTGTAAAACGCAGAGTCAGCACAATTCCCAGAAGCTGGTCTGAACAGACATTAACCCTTGATCCTCTTCCACACATAAGTGCTGATGTCCCCTGCCAGTATACTAACCTACTTGTGGAGATGAAAGATCAGGTCCTGGGTGTGAAATGACCCCTCTGGAGGAATGCAAAAATGAGCCCTGCAACATAGCCCAAGGACCCAGTGGTGAGCTGGGCTTTTGTCTCTGAGCCACTACTTTTGTTTTTAGGAAAAACAAGATATGAGGAGCACTGTTGAGCTTCCTGTAGTTTGCTCTTTATGAAGATACAGCTTCTTTTGCTCCTGTTGTCGTGAGCCAGCTAAACAAAGAGAACTGTTTGGGTTCTATAAGAAATGTCAACATGGCAGTGGTTGACTGGCGATTGCGTGTGTGGGTGTGTGTCCTTATACCCTTGTGCATGCATTAATAATAACGTCATGTATGTGGTAATATACAACATTTACAAGAAACCATGAAGCTGCTTTTTTACTAAGTAACATGGGTTAAGCAAGACAGTTCAGTTCCGTCACTCTACCTATCATTATCGTACAGTATTATTTGAGTCAGAAAGAAAGATGACATTTTTTTTCCCATTTTTGTTATAGAAGAATTGTGTTGTGCAAAAGACCTATTGAGGTGGTTACCTCACTGAGGGAGCACTGAAAACACCTCATACATCATATTTATACGAGGCACTGAATTCCACAAGAATTAAAACTGCCCAAAGCCAAACAGCTGTCCGGCAGTTCGAGCTCAGTGTGTGCGTGTGTGCATTGCGTGTGTGCATTGCGTGTGTGCATTGCGCGTGTGCATTGCGCGTGTGCTCTGGTTACTAAGATATTGTACTGCTTATCAGGTGTGTTTATCCTCAGCATTATCCGTCCCTCATTTGCATGCCAACTTGCTGTAATCTGTTTCATTTTAATTCACAAATATTTACTGTAGCAGTTGGATGGATGGATACATGGATTGATGGATGGATGGATGAATGGATGGATGAAGCAACCTTTGGGTCACAAAACTTGATCCGTAAGTCGATCTGCTGCCTTTTACAGTCTAATTTAGGAAGGCAAAGCCAGAACATGTCAGAGCTTGTGTGTCAGACACGTCCGGTTGACAGTCCTCATCAGGCTTTTCTCTAAGGGCACACTTCTCAACATGGGTCAGACCTGCTGAAGGTGGCACCCCCTGTTCACACCATCATGCTGAGCTCAGGGTAGTGGGGGCTCCAAAGACCAAAGTAGGCTGATGCACACAGCTCTGTCAGTGAGAGCCGTGTGCTCACTCACTTATCCTCATAGCATTCTGAAAACTAGTTTACATAAAAGTGCAAAGACGTTACCACTGTGTTTAATATGTTTTCCAGATATTTTATTGTTTTGGCAACTCTTGCATTGTACGGTGGCTGGTTCATTTTGTGCTGTGCGACTGATTGCATGGTAATTAACACACACTGAAAGTGAAACCCCAACGCGATGCAGCTTAGCAGCCCAGTGGCAGCTTCTGTGTTCCATAGAGATTATTCCTGCAGCACATCTGCCAGCTCAACCCACAGCAGATGATAAGGACTCTCACTTTAATACACCACGTGTAGCAACAATTAGGCATATGACAAATGTCCAAGCAGACAAGTGTACTGTGGAGTACCATGCAGAAATCTTAGGTAGTAAGGAAATGATGTTTAAATGATCTACATGTTGGTGTAAAAGAAAGATTTTATGTTTGTCAGAGTGTGTCAGCTTAACCATTTCAAAAACTCTCCTAAGGTCACCCCAGTATTTGCAGCCACTATCCAATATACTCAAATATTTCTTGACTTCACCACTAACACACCATGTTTGGCTAATCAGTACCTCATTGAGTTATTAAATTATTTTAAGTTAATTAGTTATGTGAGCTGGTGGTGAAATTTAACTAATACATGGGATGGCTGGGCTGCCCCTGAGCAGAGGTTTGGGAACTGAAGCGGTGTTCATCTAGCCATCCAAGCAGATATCAGTAACCTTTTGGAGAACAGAAGAAATTCTTATTAGTCTTTGTTATTGTTAATTTGCATACGTTCTACTGTTAAATTGTGACTTTTCAGAACAAATATACATGTACTACCCAGATAAATAACTTTAAATATTTTCTTTGACTTTTTCACAGTACTATAGTTAAACTCATTACCTACAGCAAGGGTGAACTTCTATTTTGGTACTTGCATGGTGAAGGACAAAGTAGCCACTGAAACGTTTGTCTTTTATAATTGATGTATATACACGTATATAAACATGTATATACATATTCTGTTGTTCTGTCATGCCATCCAAGATGTTTTGCTGGGTTAGGCTCTAGGCTCACTGATGCCCTCTGCTAGATACGCCGTTATGGATGATGGATGAATGACCGATTGAACTGTGTTCATTTCTGGTCTGTCAGATTAACATAATAATTAGAATAATTTGTTTGTTTGTTTGTTTGTTTTTTTTGGAAATGTTTCACAAAAACAGAAGTACTCAAATATAACTGCACATATACCGAGTGTAGTCTTTACAGCAATACATCTAATAGATCTATAAGTACCGGAAAATACGGACGTCTTTGGTTCTGTTGAAAGCATATTAATTGCAGGCGCTTAAAATAATACTTAACTGTAGTGCATGAATTATTTAAATAAAATAGCAATAACAGAACGTTTCTATTACAATCAACAGTATATCTAGTATAATGTGTTGCAAATGAGAAACTAAAACAAGTTATCGATCAACCCAAAAGAAAACAAATGAAAGATTAACCCGTTGCGTTGTTATTTTTATTTTTTTTTTTTTACTTACCAGGTGTCTCTGGAAATTTTCGGTCGATGATGTAAATGGGCATCACCGACCAATCAAACAGACATCAAATCCATGAAAGAAGAACCTTCAGGATCAGGCTGTATGCAACCTGACAATCAACGACGGAGAAACACTCTCCTTTAATGCACTTCTTTAAAACATATCCGCATCTCTCTCCGAACTGGGTTGGAAAGGCGCTTTCCTACCTGTTAACGGCGCGAGACGTCACGAATCCCCTCAAACTGTTGCAAATTCCTTATTGTTTTACGAATACAAACTAAATTAAACAACTGGAACCTGCTCAGCTTAAACATGTAATGAATATCGGTGTGTGTCGGCGTAGACGCACTCCTGTAGCTCCGTCGGTGGCCGGCGCTGTCTTGGAGCCTCTTTCAGAGGTGTTCCTGTTAGAGGCAGCGGTTTAGTACTTTCGTGAGGACCTGTCACACTATCCTAAATGGCTAGCGAATGGTTTTTGTCTAAAGTAAATTTCATGACTGGTTTGCAACCTCATGGATGATCACTATGTCATTTTAAGGTTTACTAGCTCTCTGAAACTAATTTGTGCGTAGTGTTGCGTCTGGGTTAAGAGTACGCGACCATCCTGTCCTTATCATAGTAATAACACTATGTTCTTGTCTTTCTAATAATGAGGCCGGAGATGTATTATGGAAACTCGCCAAACACAAGAGATTCTCAAAAATATGCCCATTTTAAATTACAAAACTGCCATTTCAATTTGAGTTGATAAATTATTCGATTTGATTGTAAATTGTTGGGTGTCTATCATAAATATGATTTACCTTTATAGACCACGATTTAACCATTTCCTTTTTACATTACATTGGAACTCTTAACTAAACTAGAACTAAATGTACAGTTACTTGGTCTCCCTGTTTTAAGATAAATTCAGTTCAGTTCAGAAATTATTTTCACAACAAAGCTGTCTGAAGGCACTTGACTGGAATATGCAGCAATTCATTATTACATCATTTGTCCTAAATGGTTTATGATAAAAGGAGAAGGGGAGCATCCTCAGAGTGGATTTCCTTTATGGATGTAACAAGGTGTGTTCATACTTCAGCTTCACACTGCCATCATGACAGGCATCAGCTTCATGCTGCCATCATGTCTGGTTTTGACTGTCATGTCTGCTTCTGACAGACATCAGCTTCACACTGCCATCATGTCTGCTTCTGACAGGCATCAGCTTCACACTGCCATCATGTCTGCTTCTGACAGGCATCAGCTTCACACTGCCATCATGTCTGCTTCTGACAGGCATCAGCTTCACACTGCCATCATGTCTGCTTCTGACAGGCATCAGCTTCACACTGCCATCATGTCTGCTTCTGACAGGCATCAGCTTCACACTGCCATCATGTCTGCTTCTGACAGGCATCAGCTTCACACTGCCATCATGTCTGCTTCTGACAGGCATCAGCTTCACACTGCCATCATGTCTGCTTCTGACAGGCATCAGCTTCACACTGCCATCATGTCTGCTTCTGTCCATCATGTCTGCTTCTGACAGGCATCAGCTTCACACTGCCATCATGTCTGCTTCTGACAGGCATCAGCTTCACACTGCCATCATGTCTGCTTCTGACAGGCATCAGCTTCACACTGCCATCATGTCTGCTTCTGACAGGCATCAGCTTCACACTGCCATCATGTCTGCTTCTGACAGGCATCAGCTTCACACTGCCATCATGTCTGCTTCTGACAGGCATCAGCTTCACACTGCCATCATGTCTGCTTCTGTCCATCATGTCTGCTTCTGACAGGCATCAGCTTCACACTGCCATCATGTCTGCTTCTGACAGGCATCAGCTTCACACTGCCATCATGTCTGCTTCTGACAGGCATCAGCTTCACACTGCCATCATGTCTGCTTCTGACAGGCATCAGCTTCACACTGCCATCATGTCTGCTTCTGACAGGCATCAGCTTCACACTGCCATCATGTCTGCTTCTGTCCATCATGTCTGCTTCTGACAGGCATCAGCTTCACACTGCCATCATGTCTGCTTCTGACAGACATCAGCTTCACACTGCCATCATGTCTGCTTCTGACAGGCATCAGTTTCACACTGCCATCATGTCTGCTTCTGACAGGCATCAGCTTCACACTGCCATCATGTCTGCTTCTGACAGGCATCAGCTTCACACTGCCATCATGTCTGCTTCTGACAGGCATCAGCTTCACACTGCCATCATGTCTGCTTCTGTCCATCATGTCTGCTTCTGGCAGGCATCAGCTTCACACTGCCATCATGTCTGCTTCTGACAGACATCAGCTTCACACTGCCATCATGTCTGCTTCTGACAGGCATCAGCTTCACACTGCCATCATGTCTGCTTCTGACAGGCATCAGCTTCACACTGCCATCATGTCTGCTTCTGACAGGCATCAGTTTCACACTGCCATCATGTCTGCTTCTGACAGGTGTCTACTTCAGTCTGTAACTGTGTGCTTCAGTTAAATATTGTATTAGCATGTGTGCTTATTGTGCATGTCAGACAGAGTGTTGGCATATGGGCTTTTTGTGTGCTTCATCTACTGACTGTCTGCATGTGGGCTTGATGCATGCTTCAGACTGTCGACATGTGTGCTTCAGCTTCAGATCATTGACATTTATCTATTTCCCTCAGCATGTTCTGTCCTCTTGCAACATATTTAGATGTAATTGTCTGCCCTCTGAGGGTTTTCTGGCCTTACCAGCTTGGCTTGATGTTTTCTCTGCTCAGGCTCCTGTTAGTGTCCTGGGAATTTTCTCAGGGCACTTTCCTCTAGTTCCAATTAGCTGCCATGAGCTGCCAGGCCATTCTTCCCTCAAAGCCACTGCCGATTCTTTGTCTAAAACATTCACATATTTTCTTTATAGGAAAGTGAAAGTCAGGCAAAGGGTTATTTACCCAGCCTGCCTCTGTAAATGAAAATGTCTCTTCTAACTGGCAACCAGGCACATAAAAATAAAAACAAAATAATCATAAGATCTTATCAGGGTAAAAGTAAAAGGGCTTACATCACCCAATATGCCGTTATTCGATCTCCACAGCCTCATTCACTTTAGATTTCCATAAGCCTAAGCTGGCTGGCAATCCAGGCACAACTGTACAGAGACAAAGAGGGCAGACACACGGGCCGTGTCCCCATGACGCGCACTGGAGGTGCAGCCTGGAGGGATGGGAGGATCCCGCTGCTGCCCCCATGCCCAGCAACACCTGCCAACCAAGTGTGAATTCCACACCCATGCGTGAGTCACCACTTACTGTAATCCGCCAATATTCAAAATGGAGAGTAATCACGCCAGTTATTTCATGTAAGGTCCTGGTCTGCTATTGCCATGGTAAACATAGAAGCTGGAGAGAAAAGTGACACATGCTGATGTGCAAAAACATGGCACCTGAAATATAAATGTATAAAACAAGCGAGCTGGTCACGGTGGTGAATAGAGCCACGTGACATAAGGAAGTGGCAGCGATCGAGAGGTTATAGGAAAGTTTTCTTTTTATGATGGGAACACGAACAAAACGCAAGCAGGAATTAGCTGATCTTTTAGGCTTATGCAGATCAAACTGAGGACACGTACTTCAGAGGAAAAGGGAATCAAATGGCCCCGTGGAACCTATGCATCTTGGAAATGGCAGGAACGCCTTGATCCGCTGCATTGATGCCTCATCTGTATAAACCTGAGGTCGTGTTTCACAGGCTATGTGAGTGACAAATGGCTGGTGAGAACTGTGTTACTGGACCAGAAAAAAGGCAGATAGAGAAAAAAATCGGTTTTTACAAGCCAACCATATAAACTGTGATTAAGTTGTAGACCAGGCCGAGTCAAGGTCAGATGTCACAATTACAACACAAACCTGTCAATTTTTCTGTATAATGGGGGGCCAACATGTTCAAATTTATTGCAGAACCATTTGTACGAGCATTATTATATTGCAGTATGATACTAGCATTAAGATCCGAGACAGATTTGTCACTTTATCTCTGAATGCAGCCCAGCTAGTGGCACAGACATAGTACCAGGCCACAGAAAGCGCTGACCAATGAAGGCTGTCATAGGACATTACGCACGGCAGCAGAGCGTATGCGTGACTGCTGCTTTATCCAAGGCCAGCACACATGCTGATCATCATTTTTACAAGGACAATTTATCTGGCATGTATATGACCGGAGCCAGGAACACTGAAGATGGAACTGGATGAGAGTGAGGGAACGCTGAAGCTTTTCAATCAGATTCCGCTGTATTGCTCACTCCTCTGGTCCAATGAACACCTACGCTGGTTTATTTACCACCCTAGTGGCAGCTGTTGCCACCTGTACAAATGACGGGCCAGAATTTTTGCAAGCATTAACATTTAAAAAACAGAGCTGCAAAACAATGCATGAGAAACACTCATTATGAAGGACTCATGGCTGAGGGTCAACAGATCCCACTGATGGGCAAGTGGTGGGCATCTGCTGGCACAGGCCTGCCTGTAACATGGCATCAGCTGCGCTCTCGCCAGGGACAGCGGTCTCATGGTCCATGTTG
This sequence comes from Paramormyrops kingsleyae, assembly GCF_048594095.1. Taxonomy (NCBI): domain Eukaryota; kingdom Metazoa; phylum Chordata; class Actinopteri; order Osteoglossiformes; family Mormyridae; genus Paramormyrops; species Paramormyrops kingsleyae. Next base: position 3,577,335 of record NC_132813.1, read on the forward strand.
TGCCAGAGAGACAAGCCAGTCCGAATCACGGCATGCCCGTCACAATGATTCCCTGGCATTCCGTACAATGTCACGGCAGTCAAAACAATGCCCCACCTGTCATTCACACACAGAGAGCCTTGATCAGAGGACAACAGCAGTGCATGAGTGTGTGTGCATTTGTTTGAAATGTTCCTGTGCTTTTGAATAACCCCACATTTCATATGTACAGGAAACAATAGAGTGCATGACATTGAAAATATGAACCAGATTGAAAACAGAGCAATCCTTTGGAGAGTTGCTTGAGGTGAAGGGCACTGCGGCTGGGGTCCTGCTGATGAACACATTAGTTAGGCCTTCTTCCCTGTGGTATCAAAGAAAAACAACGTTAAACATTCAGAACCAACATTTCTGCAGTGATTTCAATGTGAACAGTAAAAACATGATATTCCGAACAAGAGGGAGGTGAAAACCGATAGTACAAAAACATACACACAAGTGTTTGTTTAGCTCTGGTGTTTAATTATCATTTTTGCCCAGACTCTTCCCAACCAGAAACAAGATTCTCCCTGATGGCAAGTCAGTATGAGGTCTCTGGCCTCAGGGAACGGGGAACCCAAAGTTGTCGTTTAGCAACACAAACCCAGAACGAAATGTTACAAAGGCTCCAGAGGCAGTTTCAGGATGGAAAACAATAGAAACCATAACATTTCATAACAATCTGTGGTCACACTGAACCCCAGTGTTTGGTTCCTAATAAACACTACGTAAGGTCAGAATAATAGGCACGATTCTAAAGTTTCATCAGACGATTAATTATATATGAATGAATGATATACTTGCAACTTATAAATAAGTCATACGATATTTGTATGAATAGATAACAATCACACCTTAATCTATAAAAACATTCTTACGTGCCTCACAACGTTAACTCACTGTACGATTATAATGAGAAACCACTGCCCTCTAGTGTTTATATAACGAGATACAAACCTTAAAGTCTTCATTAAAATGCAAACGCAACTACGATTGTTCAGTCTTTTCTTTAATTATGAGAGATATATTAGCTATCAAATATCCAGTTGTGTAAAGTTCTCAACGAGTACTTGCTTTGTGAATTGAAATGTAAGTTATATAATTATTCATGTGTTATTCATTCTTTTGAATACAGCCCATAAGGCATTTAGGCATCAATTAACGCTATTTAAATTTGAGATAGTTCGTATCTCTGTGGATTGCATATAGGCTAGTTTACTCTGAATTTGTGCCACTGTAAATAATGGCAGTTTTCTTACTGTGTTTTATTTACACTTAATTAACGGTTTGACGTGATGCAAAACATATGCAGTGGAGACATACTCAGGTCTCTCTTGGTCCGAGAAATTGTTCCCGAGAGACAGCGGGAAAGATAAATACCTAAGTACCCAGCTGCGCAGAATTCAATTAGCAAGCGGAGTTAGGGCGTTAAATGAGCTGAGGCGCTGTCCTCAAGGAGTGGTATTAAGTAGGTTTTCCTCAGAGAAAAGTACATCACCGTGTCATTAGGCGCTCTGATAAGCGGCCCCCACGGTAATTCACGCTGGGAGGGGGCAGACCACGCCGGGTGCTGGTGTTGACTAATTAATTCTTTCCAGCCCGCTCATTACAAAAAGCCGATGTGTCCAGCAGCAGCTCAGCCCCCGAGCATCGCATTAACCTTTACGGGAATCCCTCTCTTCACTCCGCTTTTATTGTGTGACACGGAGCCCACTTCGCCCACTCTCCTGCGGAGAGATCTAATGCAGACGCCTTTCCCCCAGATAATGGAAGGCTTTTAGTGAGCAACCTTAATGAGCTTTTCTCTCGTGGCGTCCAGGCCTGCATCCCTGGGGGTGTGTGGATGGTCCCGGTTCTAAAGGCCTGCCAGCCACCGGACCGCGAAGGGACGCGCAGGACCTGCGTGCGCTTCTCGGCCGACGGCTGCCTTTCCTCTGCTTCTTTTCGTTCAAATGCAGTTCACCATAATTACACGGTAATATTGCTTTTCTGTTTCCCCTTCGATTTTGATCATGGTAATTGAAGCCATTAAAAGCGTAAGCAGCAGGGATACATTACCGCGACGTCAAGGATTTCTGCCCCTTTTATGTTAATTTGCCTCCCAGTGCGACGAACGCATTTACTCTCCGCCATGTGTGTATAACAGTGTGTGTATAATTTTGTAACATTATGTATAATATAATACGAATTTAACGTCTTTTAAGGGTCGAGTATATCTCAGTATCATTACTGTTTTACATTAAGCATTTATCGAACTGTACAATTTGTAATAGGCTGAATAACGGAATTATAAGATGAAATAAAACACTAGACAGGGGAAAAAATTTAATCGGCAATGAGAGTATGTATAATTTCATATATACAATCGCAACATATGAGGATAATACAGCATATGAAATGATATACTATACATGTATAATTCTTGGATTTATTTGTTTATTTGAATTATATTATGCCAACCACCAGTCTGCTAAGATTTTGTGTTGAGAGGGGGGCCTTGAGACTGCCCTGAGCAGCAAAGGCCTTGATGCAGGGGTAATAACCTAGTCAAGACCGTTTGAGGGTATACTCACACACTACATCTAATGTATGGTTTTTGATGGCAAGAGGAAAGCCGTGTACCTGGAAGAAACATTTGCTGCATTTGTATTCCCAACGATGCAGGCATGAAGCAACAGTGCTACCCATTGATCTACCCTTGCCGTATTTTTTACAGTCATATTCTAAATTAAACAAGCGGCGTTATATCCACAAGCCTATTACAACAGAGCCCTCTAGTGGCAACTACCGTGATTTATGCATTTCTAAGTTCAACTCTCTTCTAACAGGTGTGCAGCCTGTCTTGTAAATTGGGAACAGACTGTTACATTAGACTGCGAGGTTTTAATGCCCGAAAAATACCAGTTTCTACAAGCGTTTGATGTACTGTCCTTGCAGCAGTGACAAAAGCTAGAGTAATTAACCTAGCCATGACATGGGGAATAATTATTGGTGGAAGGCACGTAGCATTTGGGTTAAGGTGATCCAGTAACAAGGGTCTAAATACAGTAAAGTAGTTTTTATTGGTAAGGTGTGTCTGCTGACTGTGTATTATGAACATAGTCCATTATCTGTGTATGTTTGCATGGTGTACAATCAAAGGACGTACTGTGAACAGCTTGGGATCCGCTCCTACGTCATGGTTTCTGGGACTGGTGTTCTGGCAGTAATATCCTCCTCTCAATCACCATTTCAGCTGTGGGGAAGTCCCATCCCTTCCCCTACACTGTATTTGCCATTTGTGACCTTCAATCACCATCTCCATGGCAACCTTTACACGCATCAAGGAGAAGGCAGATTACATGAGTGGCGCAGACACACACACACACACACACCATAGGCTGTGATTCGCATCACAGCGCATTGCGAGTGGCACTTGCGCTGGGCTGACAGTTTCAGGCCCATCACAGCCACCTACAGCCCGAACGGCGAACCATATGGGAAAAAAAAAATCAGTCGTGATTTCGAATGTGAGACTGACACGTGTGATGTGCCTAGTGTGTATGTGTGTGTGAGACTGACATGATGTATGTTATGTGTGTGACACTGACATGTGATGTACCTAATGTGTGTGTGACACACTGACAGATGTGATATACCTAGTGTGTGTGTGTGTGTGTGTGTGTGTGTGACACACTGACAGATGATATACCTAGTGTGTGTGTGTGACACTGACATGTGATGTAGCTAATGTGTGTGTCGTGTGTGTGTGTGAGAGAGACTGACACGTGATGTACCTAAAGTGTGTGTGTGTGAGACAGTGACAGATGTGATATACCTTATGTGTGTGTGTGTGTCTACGTGACTCTGGCACATACAGTATATGTACCTAATGTGAGAGTCGGATTGATCTTTTCCTTTACACTGATAGCTGTGAGGTGTCTTTTCATCTTCATTTTATTCTACGGTGAGGAGAGTGGAGCAGAACAATCTCACTTCAAAGCTCTGGAGCTCCAAACCGCACACACCGCCACACATTCCCGACAGGCTCCCGCCTCGAGGTCTGCCCAGCAGAATCATCAGCGCTTTCACCACGGCCTTGACTCATTACAGATACGTTTTATTGTGTTTCAAACCAGACTTCCAAAATTCAAGGTTTAAATAGCAAATCAAAACATTTAGCAACCTCACCGGTTCCCTAAAGACCTCTGGCCTAATTTTAACCCTATCTTGAATTCTAATTCTCACGCAGGCCTCCTCTGTGACATTACTGGCCTACAAAATTGATCATGAATGCACCACAGTCCAGCACATACAGAATAACTGGTCGGAGAGCAGAAGCAGATGTGTCATCAAAGCATAGAAGAAACATTACAATGTGCTTGGTTTTATAATGTATTATAGGCCGTTTAATAAAACTTCTTATGGTTGCTTTGACAACTGCCAATTTTGCAACATTTCCTGGTCAGGGTTGGGGAAGAGCAGAAGTTCAGAACTGCTCTTCTGATGGCCCATCTGCTCTTCCAGTTATATTTCATTCAGATACGCTTCGCTTTGTATTTAACCCCAGCTGACAGGAGCAGTCTCTCAACTCTGCACTTCGTCTCCAAATGCTCCTTTCCTAAGTAGTTGGATCTCTCTTTTCAACAAAAAAAATTATGAATTTATGTTTGTTCAGTGTTTTATTCAATCAGGTAGAATATATAGAACTTTCTGTTGAATTAAAGCTGGCAAAGTATGTAGTTTATGAAAAGGGTGACCATGAAATTGAAAAGACATGTTTCTGGACCGGAGTCGCATTGACTGGATGTTGAGCAGAGACTTGTAGGTAATACTCTGGTGTGAGATTAGACTGACGTGTAGTTTTGGATCGATGTATCACTATAGTGTGCATTGGGATGGGCAAACTGCACATATATGTAAGGTTTTTATTTTTTTGATACCTTATTGATCCCCATGGGGAAATTCTCTTTTTGCCTTCTCCGTCTTGCTCTCCGTAGACCACACACTGACCCCCAAGTCAGGTTTGAAGTCAGATATCATACAGTATGTTCTCTGCATGCGCTAGCAGCGATGGTACACTGGAATTGCCTGTGTCTGTGTGCGCCTTGTGAGACACCATTAAAAGTTTTTATTTTCTAACCAGGGTAATTTCTAAATGCATGCAATATTAAGGGTATGCTCTTTCTCCTCTAACCATACGATTCCTGAGAATCTATGACTTAAGTTTTGTTTGTTTACATAGTTAAAAAAAAAATTAGAAGGGCTGGTAAATCCATGGTAATGCTTCCACCCACAGTCCCTCTGCTGGTGTGATGGTGAATGTTTCACTGTCTGTAGGAACATGGCAGCACCACTGCTCCCTGTGGTGGCACTCGCTGCACGTCACAGAGACGTCCGTCGGGACCATCTGCTGCCTTTCTCAGTGTCTCTCCAGTGTGCCGGCATGTGTCCCCATCTTGTGACGTATTTATCGTGTGTCATGGGTGTTTCGCTTGAAGGTCACGTCATTTTTTTGAGAAATACAGCTGTGGCATAGGCAGGCCTGCCACTTTGCTTGTGTTGCAGGAAGCGGGGCGGCGTTGACGGCTGCGGCTCGTCAGCGAGGGCTTCCTTTGTTTCGCTGGCCGGCGGCTTGACGGCTCCTCGCCAACGTCTCTTCAAGTTCTCCTCGACTCCTGGGGGATTTCGCTGGCCTCTGCGTCAGAGCGTATCGGGGGTCTGTCGCCGTCTGCGATCCCGATTTAATTAAGCTCTCCAGACTGAGCCGAGCGTGTGTTTGTGTCCATGTGCATAAGCTTGAGTTCCTGTGAGTAAAGTCGTGCATCTGCATGCTGTCTGTAACCGGCGCGACACAGCTCAGCTGAAACCATGGCAGCAGCACCACAGACAGCTGTACTGGGCTTTAATACAATGCCACACTGGGAACTCGTACTCCTGGAAGCTCAGAGCCATCCCAGCACAGGATGACAGCAGCTAAGACTATAATCAGCCCCCATTAGATGAGGTGGAAGGACACAAGCAACATAAATCCTGGATCCATGGAGATGCTCAGTGGTTCATAGTACTCAGTGATTCTTCTCGTTCACTCCCCTTCCATCTTGTGTATTCCCACGGTTCAGAAGGTGCTGGCCTTATAACCGGGGCGGTACTCGCGCTAAAGGAAACAAAAATAATCACATGACTCTAAAACGCTACTCTAGATCCGGATGGACGGAGCAACAACAAATGCCGATAGAGTTGAACAAGTTTATTATAATAAAGAACGACAACTGAAATGACCGGCACAATAAATAGGAAAAGCTTATCCCCAAAAGAAAAGAAAGGATGTTCTGTACTTCATATGACCGATAGTCAGCAGTTCCAGCGTATCTGAATCCTGTGTGGAAGAGAGGGTGGCCGCCCCAGTCCAAAGCCGGGACGATGGGGCCGGGCTCCGGTGCCAAGGCGAAGCAGAGGCTGCGCGTTCACAGGTCTCAGTACCAGCTCGCTATTATTTTTCGATGTCGCAAAAAACCAATCTGTAGTGCATATAGTAAGCAATTCAACTAATTCAGTACGAATGAGACCTCATTTCCCAAACAGTTCAAGGTTAAATGTTTTGAAGTATTTTTATATCAACAAAAACAACTTATTTTGTAATAAACAAAATAGCTATATCAACATGAATCCGAAATAGTGCAGAAAGCATCCGACAGTGGTGTAAAATTACTGACAATCCATATCTATGCACTGCACAAAGTTTCACAAAACAATAAAAAATATACAATATAGCCTACTTGTACAGCGGTTTCCCAACTTTTACTCCGATTGGTTTTACACTTAAACATATGGCCCTGTTCACACATACATTACTTTTCAGGCCCCTATTAATATAGCTGAAACCCCACAGCGTTTAGCTCACCAGAGCTCGGAAATTCTCTCACAATCGTAAACCATCTGCTTCGCAGAGCAGCTTATTCCTGCAGGGTGAATTAAAAGAAAACCATATGAATCAATATCAAACTAAATTTAATTTTAAATACTCTACGTTATTCTGCTCTATTCAAGTATTTCTTTCCCTAAAACTCAAGCAGCAACTACACCTCCCAACTCCAAAACAACTCTCTCCCTTACGCACATTTTTTTCCCATCGCAAACGTGACGGCGAAAACCGTAAGTTCCCAAATAAAAGCGCAAATCATACGGGTGAAATTTAAACTGAGTTTAAGTAGCAAACTTGCTTGTGTTATTTTCCCTGTGTCTATTTTAGTTGGGTTACACTTGCACCTTTCATTTTCTGACTAATTCATTACTACTGTGTGTGCTGTTTGGCAGTGAATATTATATCCAACAAAATGTATATCATAATCCTATCAATTAAAGAATAAAATTAATATGTAAGTTGTAAAATTGGCATTTTGCATAAATAATTATATGAAGGTCTTAAATCTAGGGTGCTCTGATCTATCCATTTAAAGGCATCCATGGACTTACATCCAACTTTCGTCCTGGAAGAAGATGTAAGTCATGGGTATCAGACTCCAGTCTTGGGGGGCCGGAGCCCTGCACATTTTTGGGTTTCCCCTCATTTAACACACCTGATTCAACTCCTTGTGCTAATTACCACGTCACTCTTGAGCTGAATCATTTGTGGTGGAACAGGGAAAGAACTAAGCTACACAGGGCTGCGGCCCCCCAGGACTGCAGTTTGACACCCCTGACGTAAGTCAATCTAAACACATCTCAGTCATCATCAGGGAGAAGTGAAATATACTGTATAACGTAAGATACAATATCACACACATTTAAACCAAAACACTACAGTGGCAGCACAATCACTTTGTTTTGGTTCTTGCCACACGTGGTGAAATCAATCCGCTAACATCCATTACATCTGCTTCAAACATCTCCATTATTTTATTCAGGCTCTTGAGGGACGTAAGTACGATCAAATGTTACACAACGGATGCCTTTACTCTGGTCAGGGTTGTGGGGTAGGCCTGGGGCCTATCACACCACAGGCACTATAGGGTACGAGGTTGGGCTACACCTGAGTGGAAAACCAGTCCATCTCAGGGCTTATACACACAATCATACATTATAGGCAGTTTAAAGACACCAGGTAACTTAACGGCACGTCTTTGGACTGAAGAAATTAACCAGGGGACACCTGTAGGACAGCATGCCAACATCATACATGCAGAGCAGAGGTGGGATTCAAACCCACAATCCTCAAGGTGTCAGGCCACACTTAGACAGTGACCTGCCATGTCAATGCTATGCAGCAGTGATAACTGTGAATGGACAACTACGAGAAAGAAACAATGAAACAATGAAACTGTTCATCCCTCCATCCGGATGAATCTGGCAACCTTGAGCAGCAAGTATATATATATATATATAAATATATATAAGAAATCATGAGTAGAATGAATCACCACTTAAGCCATGATGAAGGTTGGCACTGACAATATGACAGAGCCATTACTGTCGCAGCCCTGATGTGTGAGTGCGACCCTGAGGCAGGCTTATCCTGGGGAGGGAAAGGCAGATGTTCCTCCACAGCCCCGGCAGAAAGCGGACAGCTCCGATCCGCCTCCATCATCGCAGCCCGCGGAGCCGCTCCCTGTCACGTCGGGTCACTCGTCCCCGGGAGCTGTTCTGTTGACTGTAGCAGTTAGAGCTCCTGAGCATGGCTTTATGACTGCTGTCTTCCCAAGCCTCCTTACGGCAGAGCGCTGATGTAAAAGGTCACTGCTCTCTTTGTGAACTCATTTGCTGACCTTGAGGACATGTGAGTCTCTGTACACGGCAGATTTCAATAGCGCTGTTACATTAGGCTACACCGGACGCTGGCCTACAGAGCCCCACCCACGGAGAAGAATGTGTGTCTCCATCCTGTCCATAAAGGACTGGCTGAATATCCAGGACTTAGCTGGGGGTTACATACCGTGTTCTCCGTGTTCTTCATCCATACAGCGTGCTTATATGTGCGTCAGCTGGAAGATCAGGTGAAATTCTGCTCTCGTCTTAAGCCGACGCCACATGTTCTTTGAACAAGGTCACTTGCTTTGAAGGTCCTGTGTTTTACAAACAGACAGCAGCTGGTCACTGTAATAATTCCTGCATATCCCTATGAGAGGTGAGTCGGTGCTGCTCGGGACACAATCCAAGCTTTATGCTCCAGCGCGTTGACCCAAAAATAACCCACGTGAAATACACACTTAGGATATTTATAGATATGGGATTTTTATTTAGTTTTTCTCTCAAAATATAGCATGCAAATGACGTGATAAAAACACAGTAGAATATTACGCTTGCTGTTTGAGTTTTCGATTTCAAAATAAAGCACAAAGACAACTTCATTTGAGTTCACATTGGCTGTCAAGCAGACACAAGGGGAACAAAGGAAAGAGACGAGCCTATTGAACGTCAAATCATTCCTGAATTTTTCTCTATGAGGCAAGAAACGCAATGGTGTTAATGTTAATATCGTTATCATACCCCACTATGTATGCACCCCGTGTGCATGTCATTCTGGATATGATAGTTTCGGGAAATGCTTCACGTGAATTTCACCGATTAACGCAGGACCTACCATTACACACTTCCAGTTCCAGTTCTCTCTCACGTGAACTACCTTCGCAGATAAGCAGATGATCATGGTGCTGTGCTGCAGAATAATGGTCATCATTCTGGAGGCTCCGTGATACATTAGCATTCCGTAAAATCAGCCGAGGGGAGGAAAAACTCTCCTCCCACAACGATCTGGCTGGAGAGAGAGGGAGCAGGAGCGGCGCGCCAGCTCATTCATGTTGAATCAAAGTGATGCGCCAATCCTGCTTGGGCTGGCACTAATGTACGCTTTGTCTCACCCACGTCCCCTGGTTCCTAAGAAAGGTTGGCGATCGCAGTGTGCGAACGGGAAACAGAGCGCAGCCAAACACCACCAAACGCATGTAGCGCTTTGCCGGAGCGCGTCGCCTGCTTCTTGCTGACAGCGAGTCCGTTGTATCTTTCGCACGCTGGTACCATTAGCAGGGATGTGACGCCGTAAGCGACGCTTCTGCCACGGGAAACTTCATTCGCTACAAATGGGGAGCTGAGAGCCTTTTTGGAGCGGAGGAAAGGAAGTTATTGAGGAAAAGTTGTGCGAAAATGTCTGTGAAATCCAGCGCGATTTCGCTCAATGACACGGATGGCCAAGACATGATGGATTTCCCTGAAGTTAAAAAACATATGAACTTAGTTCTCTTCGGTCTGTCCATTGTCATTGCCTTCGTTACTTTGGTGGGAGGCGTGTGTTCCCTCATATTTTTGCTCAAGATGCGGCGAAAGACGCCGCTTTCTCTCATAGTGGCTTCCATGTCTATTGACGACCTGATCAGCGTCATCCCGGTGTCGCTCTTCATCCTGGGTCAGTGGCAGGGGCACAGCGCCGGGAGCGCGTCCTGCACGCTGTCCGCTCTCCTCTACGTATTCCAGGGTGTGTCCAGCAACATGAAAGCCTCTCTGATTGTCGCCTACACTTTCTGCGTTACACGGCGCTTCACAGTGTTTCGATGTGCCCGAAGACCGCTGATCGTATCTTGTGCGATAGCTGCGGTGTGGCTCGCCAGCCTGGCAGTCAGCCTCCTGCCCGTGTGCGGCTGGGGATCCTTCTCGCAGACATCTCTGGGATGCTTTGCGGAGGGCACCGGTTCTTACGCGTTGCTCCTTTTCGTGCTGTACTCGCTGAGCTTTTGCGGCTTTGTCGCATTTTCCATCCCTCTTACCCACCAGCTGCTGTGTTCCGGGGAACCTCAGAAGGCGTTTCACCCTAACTACGGGGGATCGGCGGCAGACGGATCGGCCCCGCTCTGCCACATCCCCTCTCTGTCCCGAGATAGCCTGGAGAAAAGTTTTGAGACTTTCAGCGAGATTAATTCTGAGCCTGTCGGTTTGAAAAGCCACACCTGTCCGACGTCTGCGGCTCAAAACAGCGGAAAGGAGGCAGCGCTAAACTCCGCAAACTCTACTCAGGTGTTTGCGCAAAAGCGCTTTTCCTTCATCATGGCGATGGTTCGCATCCTTTTGTGGATGCCGATGATGGTGAGTAACCTGCTCAGTGCTGTGGATGCCAGTAAATAACAGACTCCCTCGGCCTCTATTATTTATTGAAATTATACAACCAATTAATCGTGCAGAAACCCCATGTTCAATTCCGTGGGTTAACGCACTAAAACCTGAGTTTTCATTCTTCTGGCAATTGTAACAAATAGGCTACTTTAGGAAATATTATTTTGAAACTGGAAAGTGGTCAAGATATTAAAAAATATAATGCAGAACTGTCACCCCAACACAACATGTATGAATTTCTTAATTTTACTGTCTGCCGGTGTTCTGTCGATATATGCTGCCTTGTCGAAAAATGCTACCGTAGTGCTAATCGATAGCCCTAACCCCAACCCCCCTCTAAATCCCTTACCTTAACCCTAACCCTAACCCCTAAAACCTAACCCTGCACATGCGCAGAAAGGCTCGATAGCACGTCTCGATAGGTAGTATTTTATGACAGAACACCTGGTCTTGCAGTGACTCCCCTAACCTGCCGTTCATCCCGTTCGCAGGTACAGATCCTAGTGAGTCACGTTGTTCAGGTACGGAGCCCCGTCTTTGAGACACCCAGCTTCTTCCTGACCTTACTGTCTGCCACGATCACGCCGCTTTTTTTCTTATCCAAACGCTGGGTTCATCTGCCCTGCGGATGTTTCATCAACTGTCGGCGAGACGTAGCCCCGCAGCCGTCTGCTGGTACGTTAACGGGGATATTTCTTATTTAAAATGTCACTTCCCTGTTAGGTTGCCTCTGCTGACTGTGTTGCTTTGCCTGATTATTTATTTAGTTATTTAGGTAGTTCTTGAGCTCTATATATTATTTAGTGATGTATTCGAAATATTAATGGATCTCAAGAAATCCGCTCTTAATTCTGGAGCCGTATAGGCCGTATATTATTTAATGATGTATTTAAAAACATTGATGGACCTCAAGGAATCCGCTCTTAGTTCTGAAGCTTTATATTTAATTTAAAAGCATCGATGAATTACAAGGAACCAACTTTTAGTTGGACATTTTATCATCTATACAGATGAAAATATATGTCATAAAACTTGTCATAAAATATATGACCCTGCATAATGACAAGCCAGTATAGAAGACGGATGGCAGGATAGATGGATGCATGGCGAACTTATGCTTCATTATTTAACTGATCTGTCTTATTAACTCTTTTACAGGGAAAAAGAGAGGGTTTGAATTTAACTTGTCATTCCAGCAAGGTTATGGAATTTATAAGATTTCCCAGGCAAAGCTGCCCACTGTGGAAACAGCTCCATACCACAGCTTGTTTGACTATGAGTGCAGTGAGAGTAGACCTACTGCAGCACGAGCTGGGCCCATTTCGAGGGGCACAAGTGATGAGTTCAGGATCGCAGCTGCTGAGGACAGCTCTCAGGACTGGGACAGGCGGGCGGTTGCCCCCCGCGAGGCCTCGTCGGACGGCCATGGGCCCGGTCCTGGCTCGGTCCCCGGGCCGACTGCAGAGGACCACAACCTAGACAACTCATCGGTGTTCGAGGGCCCGGAACGAAGGCTCTCCCACGGGGGAAGCCGGAAGATGGAGCTGAGCGACTGGGAGTGGTGCCGGAGCAAGTCGGAGAGGACGCCGCGGCAGGTGCGTGGCCTGCAGGTGGGGGTCTGTCCTTCCCTGGTGATTTCAGCTTTGCGCACAGCCCAGTGCCAATTATGCAGACCCAGATAAGATACCATAGCAGCTTGTTAAGCCGCAGCACAGCAATAATGGGAGACGGGAGCGGGAAAGGCAGGTTTCTGGCACGGCGCCTTCGCTTGCAGGGCTCACGTGGGAAGGGACAGCGGCCAGTATCCAGGCCTGGTGCCTTTGCCTGGGCCCAGCACCTGCTCACCAGTGCCGGAGTAATGAGCGGCGGGGAGTGACAGGCTGCTCTGAGCGCTCGCGTGAGCTGAGCTGCTTGCATATGTGTTCGTCAGGCTGCGCTAGACAAAACGCACACAGTCAGGTGTTAATCCTGTGCCCACTCGAGTCAAAAGGATACTGTTAATGTAAAATGCAGGAATGGAAACTATGTCATCAAACACAGTCATTATTATATATACATACATTTGCATTTATTTACATTTATTTGTCAGATGCAAAGCAATGTACAAGCGAGGCAGATAATACATATAATGTATTTAAATATATATAAATGCAAGAATTTGCAGGGCAGAGCTGTGGAGCTGAGATCTCTGCCAGACTCAGGCAGCAGGTCCATCACAGCCCCCGCGGCGATCTCCCAATCCCATTTGCGGTTGCGTCCTTCCTTTAGTCCAGTGTGGAAGTGGCTTGCTGTTATCATTAAATTAGACCCTCTTCATGTTTCTGTAAGGCTCTGATTGAATAGCTGATTCAATAAACGGTGCTCATGAATCAACCAGTGGCGTCATCGGTTTCGGTCAGACACGCACACACACACACACACGCACACACGCACATGTAGGGTAAACATATCCTTATGGGGACCGCTCATTCATTTCAATGGGAAAAAAGCTAACGCTAACTATGACAACCTTAACCCCCACCCAGCCCTAACCATAACCATAAGTAACCTAACAAAATACAAGAGTTTTTGCATTTTTAGTTTTTTCATAGCAGTCACCGATTTTTATAAAATAGAGTTTTCCCTTATGGGGACCAGGAAACCGGTCCCCATAAGGGAAAAAAAAGGATATTTATCACATTATGGGGACATTGTAACCCGCTCGCACAAACACACACGCGCGCACACGCACACACACACACACACACGCACGCACACACACACGCATGCACGCACGCACACACACACGCGCACACGCACGCATGCACGCACACGCACGCACGCACACACACACACAAACCTGTACTCATATCTTTATGAGGACTGTCTATTAATTTATATGGATAAAACCGTAATCCCAGCAATGACACCCTTAACCCCTACCCAGCCCTAACCTTAACCATAAGTAACCAAACAAGTCTTTTCGCATTTTTAGTTTTTTGATTGCAGTCATAGATTTTTATAAAAATTAGTTTCCGCTTGTGAGGATTGAAAAAATAGTCTCCACGTCATCAAAATAACAGATTTTTACCACATTGTGGGGATATTTGGTCCCCACAATGTAATTTATACCTGGACCACACACACACACACACACACATAAACCCAAAATCTGACACGATTCTTAGGATGCTCTGTTTTTCAGAGCACAGTGCTGTTGCCCTTGGCTCATGCTGCTGCTGGCAGGGCCTTGGTCATAAACACACTGGCCTCGTGAACCATTGGAGTAGTGAGGTCCTGGGTTCAGGATGTTGTGTGAATGGACACCGTGCTTGCAGGAGGTCATGCTGGTTTAAAATAGGGCCATAAGTCATGTGAGCGCTTTGACCCTGCATCTCGGGCTCAGTCAGTGGTAGGACAGCTCTTCTCTGCTCCATGTCCGCTACGCTGGTCACTGACCCTGAAAGAGTCCCGCGTCCTTTCTGTCTTTCTGTGAACCGTGAATCGCAAGGTGCAGGTGGTCACACTGCTCATTAACTTGTCCCCACACCAGATACATTTTTGGAGCCAGCCTATTTTGGGATATAGTTTTTAAAGTCTATTTATGTCTATATCTGGTCACATTTTAGAGCACCGCCCTGCTGTTTGATAAGGGCATATATTGTTCTTACTCCACAGAGGTCCAGCGGTGGCCTGTCCATTCCACTGTGTGCCTTCCAGGGCACCGTGTCCCTCCACGCCCCCACAGGGAAGACCCTGTCCCTGTCTACTTATGAGGTCAGTAGTGACGGACTCAAAATATCCCCAAACAACAAGAAGGTGGAGGTGTACCGATCCAAGTCTGTGGGTCACGAGCCCCGGACAGAGGAGCCAGCTGACGGCACCACCGGCGACACCAATGTGAAGATCCACCTGGAGGTGCTGGAGATCTGCGACAACGAAGAGGCTATGGACAGCGTCTCCATCATCTCCAACATCAGCCAGTCGTCAGCACACGCCCGGTCACCGTCGCTGCGCTACTCCCGCCGGGAGAACCGCTTCGTGTCCTGTGACTTGGGCGAGACGGCGTCCTACTCTTTGCTCATCCCCACCAGCAACCACGACTCCGACATCAACATCCACATCCCCGACACGGTGGAGGCTCACCGCAGGAACAGCCGGAAGCAGCACCAGGAGAGGTCCGGGTACCAGGAGGAGATCCAGCTGCTGAATGAGGCCTACAGGAGGCAGGAGGGGGCCCGGGACACCTAGAGGCCCCTGGGGGGGCAGGGGTGGGGGGGGGGGCACCGATGGTGGGCTGGGGAAACTGTGAGACTGCACAGCTGTGGCTATGGAAACCTACTTTGGGTAGGAAGAGAATGTTAAAAGGGAGGAAAGTAGACAGGAAGAGAACTGAGTGAGAAGAGAAAGACGAGTGGAGCTTCAGGCCCCATTGAGAAACCCTGTTCGGACACACAGTGGTGCGAGGTCTCCTGTGAATGTCACCCAGATTCAGGCGCAGTGACTCACTGGAAAGCACCGTCTGAGTCATTGTACGTGTGTGTGAAAGTATAACTGCCGGGGAAGGGGCCTTGGCTGACGGCCCAGTGCTCGTTAGCACCACTACGATGGTTTACATGCAGGGATAATCACCACAGAGTGAGTGTACAGGTAGCTCGTGTGTGTCCGTCACCGTGCGTGTTTGTGTTTGTGTGTGCAGATGCTGGCTTAGCCTAATATAGCATGCACACCCACAGCTTTTGGGAACAGATACAAAAAAACAGGTTATTTATTTCAGAAAGACCATTTATATGAGTGAGTTTGAGCCTGTTCTTTATTGCTGCAGGTGTTTAAAAGGAATGTTAATTTTGAAACCACTTGTAATTCCCCTTTTGTTTCATTCCATTTGACACAGTATGTAATCATAAGTGAGACCCAGGTCATTGTTACATTTAACAGATGCATAATTTATCAGAGTGGTTGCAGAATATTCACAGAGTATGTTACAAATTCGACAAGGGCAAATGATTGTAAGTTTCAGCACTGCAATAACGTAAGCACAGATGTATTCTCATGCACACCACTTACTAAAGTATCAGGCATACAATTAATTAAAAAGCCATTTTTTCCTCATAAAAATGGTTCTCTGTGTGATTTGGCTTTTTAGGAGGTGAATTCGATAACATTAGAAATAGTTCTTGTTTACTATTTGCAGTGTGCCAGTTCCTCAGTTTGTCAAAGTGTATTTGTCTCTCACAAAGAACAAAATGTTCTCATTAAAAATGTACATTCATATGCAGAAAACGCTCTTCTCCCATATGCCTTAGTTTCAGGTTTTATTCTCAGAGCTCCAGACTAAAAGCTAATATCAACCGCATCATCCGACAGCAGCAGACAACAAATCAGCTTTAATGCTTGAGCATATTGCTGGTCTACTTCATACAGCAAAGTGCGTCAGCAATTTAAACCTTTTTAAAAAACAACACCAATCTCTGAAAAATGGCTAAATCCATCACCCATTACTGCATTGCCCAGTCATATCAGCTCTTATATTTGTCCAGCCAATCGCATAACCAGCTTACTTCATCCAACCAGTTACATCCCTAAGAACAGGCACGTGATGAAAATCCTGTGACGTGATTGGATCACACAGCACTCTGTCCCTTTTCCTTCCCTTATGAGTGGGAGAATAAGGTGTCCTTCGGTCACAGTGCATCCCTCCCTGCAGAGGACTCAGTCCTTGGGCGTCTAACCTTCATAGCTGCTGATTTATCTGAGTCGTGTTCGCTGCCTGTGGGCCTCGTGGACACGTCCCAGATGGGGCCCAGTCGCGAACCTCAACCTGCGTGCTGCTTGTCCTTCACCTTGAACCGGGTGCTTGTCACCACCGCAGACGGCGGGGGGGGGGGGGACTGGGACCATATTAGAGACTCTCATAATCTCTGTTATCAAGTGAGTTTGATACGTGCTGAGTGGTGTGGATGGCCACGTGTGTGTCAGGGCTCTTGTTCATATCAGGAGAAACACTCTAAAATACTGAAGCTCTGCTGTCACATGATCTGGCAAGGTGACAGTTTATCAGGGGGCCTAGGATTTATGGTTACGCCCATCTCCAGGGCTGAAATGAGCGCTGTAAAGGAGGAATGTGTACGTATAGCAGGCTAGGCTTTCCACAGCGGCAGATAGGCACAAAGACGGGCAGTGAGCCACAGCTGTGCTGGGGTACAGTGATGACAGCAGACAAAGCCCCACACAGTCAAACACAGGCAACAAAGGGAGCCCTCAGTCACTGGCCGGGAGCAGCACACCCAGCCCTGGCGCTGCTGTCAAGGTGTTAGCTGCTCACGCTTCCTGCGATAAATGGAGACCGCAGCCAGTCGCAAACAGCCAAACACGAGTTACCCACACGAAAGAAATGAAAAAAATGACATTTTTCGGGAAACAAGTGAAGGCAATGAGAAGCAGCTCAGGGAAAAGCAACGGGTGATCCTGTTTACGGCCGTCGCACAGCCAAGGCGCAGCTACACAAAGGAAAGGCGCCGTGTGGGTAGACCTACCTGGCTGTCCATCAGTATCTCCATGGAGATGCACCCTTAGGCAGCCGTTTCCTACAAGTGGGCTCTCAGGTTGTCAGGTTGTCTTGTTCCTAGCAGAGGAGAACTGGAGGTAAAAGTTACTCCACTACTCGCTCCGTTTTATTTAATGAGCCCATACATCAGTGAATATGTTTTGTATTCCCTCTAATGCCTCTGTATTTTTACAGGAGTGATTCTCCTCTCTGAGCTGGGCATGTTATATGGAGTTAATTACCATTCTCCTTTTAGCTCTGTACAGCCCTGCTTTCCAAATTCTCTATTATTTTGAAAATCAGCCGTGGTCTGCCGGTATAGGACCAAATTTTTAACGCAGTGCAACTCCAACTGAACATTACTTAGGACTTTAATGGGAGTGAAACAGTGCTTTTTTAGTGGGGCTGAGTCCCTTGCGGAGCAAAGTCTTCACGGTTCTCAGAACACGGCTGGAGTGCTGATTGAGTGCATATCATGCTGGGGTTTTGTACAGCTCTACATTACTGCTCTGGTTATTGCTTCCTACACTTGAAATAAACGTTCCCACAGGAATACTGGTTATCTCTTCTGGGCTTCAGTGATCTACACAAACAATTTGTGGTGTTTATTACCGCACTGCCCATTTTCTTCTTTTTTGGTCTGTGACATTTCCTGAATTTTCTAGAAAAGATAACTTTTTAAAATATTTTTTAGTACATACTTATTTAGCATCAGTTTTAGGACAGTGTTTAGATTAGATTGTGTAGTACAACGGCTCGGCAGGTAGCAGTAATGACCGTATTATTGTTTGATCCAATCAAGTACACACACCCAGGCAGTCCAACCAGCCATCACAGGAAAGACTAACATGGAAGTGATGCGATGAAATGTAATGTTATTCATTTATCGTTAACCGTTTCTTCGGTGCAGGATCAAGGTGAGCATGGAGCTGACCGCCTTTATTTGACTCATTCCCCAGTCTTAGCTGACTGTCAACACCCGCAGTTTAACATAGTCTATATAATAACGAAGCTGTTAAATTGTAAAATTAAGCAAGATACTACAGGCAACAGAGGACAAAGTTTATGTTACTTCAGATATTCTCTTATATAATGCCTATTTTTTTAATGTATTTGACCTTAATCCACATTATTTATTAAAAGATTACGGATCTGGGGTAGTGGATGCTTTTTAAAATAAAATATGATGAAATTATAGTAATGAAAGATAAACGCCGTCCCGACTTATCCTGATCCTGCAGACAAAGGGGCTTTACTACACACTGCTCGTGCTTTTCAGCTTTCTCTGACGTACACCATTCCTAAAATGTTCATTCCAGCTCCATGTCATCGCATGTTTTCCTGTCTACAACTCGATGGGCTGAAAATAAACCTACAACTGGAATACATAATGAAACTGTACATGAGCTTAGAAACGTAGTAACTTCCAATATGTAGCATTCATAGAATAGTATTTTCCTGATGTCTAAGAAACAGGATCAGTGCGTGTTATTTAACTCGACTGAGCAATTTAGCTTACTGGCTTGAATGGGTTTCATAAAACGACTGGACCAATCAGAACCAACGACATTCGTTATTCCTTTGCGGAAGTCACAGAGACGAACTGACGTCATTTTCATGCGACCTCGGTATGTGTACTACAGTCGGCGCAAGTTGCCAGATTGTGGAATTGATTCTATGTAAATAACAGTTGTTAACATAAATTAGATCATTTTACGGAGATTTACTTATATGCATGGGATTCACAAGCACACCTTTGTTTATCCAATTCACTAGGTGTTGATAGCTAGCTTGCTAGCTGACGAGTTAGCCAGGTTGGTTGGTTAACACGACACCGGCTTTTCTGCTGCAAGCAGATTCATCTTTGACGACAGGGACCGTGTGACGGAGGGCGGCATGAGTTATGGGTACGGCTATAGGGGTGGCCGAAGAGGAGACCGTGACTATGGAGGTGGGAGCGACGAAAGGTGGGAGCGGGGAGCCGGGTCGAGCGGCAGCGGATACCCCAGGACTGGGAACTGGGACTCCCGGGAGGACGACGGACAGGGGCGAGGACGGGGACGTGGAGGGGGCTCACGGGGACGCCACCCCGCACATCTGAAAGGCCGAGAGATCGGTCTGTGGTACGCGAAAAGGGGAGGCATCAAGAGAAAAGAGGAGGAGAGAAAGTCGGCAAGTATCGATCGCCGGTTTGTAATGTAGTTGGTTAAGGAGCCCAGCTAAGCTGCCTGGTTGTATTGGACCATGCGGATTCCTTTGCGTGTCTCAACGCCCCTGTGCATTGTGTAGAGAGCTGTCGTCCAAATGGACGAGTCGAGGGAGCAGCACATCACCCAACTGCTGAACACGGTCCAGAGGGAGCCGTCCGGATCTGCAAAGTCTAGTCACGACTCGGCATCTCAGAGCTGGCGATCGGCACCAAACCCCAACCAGCACAGGTGCAGTACCCAGGCCACTGTCATGGCCTTGTCATGAGAGGAATCCAACAGAAATAAACACCTAAGATAATCCCTTAATGCACTGGTGCAGTAGTGTGGTCCCTGGTAAATATGTTGCAAATACCGAGATTCACGCTACTTCTGTTGTGAGAAAAAAATCAAGTGTAAGTGCATCTCTTTCCTTAGACATGTTCTCAGCAGAAGTATCTCTTTGTGTTTAGCTACTTTGATGGCGAGGAAGTGCCAAAGGAGGACCCTAAAATGGAAGTGAAGGAGGTGAAGGAGGAGATGAAAGATGAAAGAGACTTGCAGTATTTGTTCCAGGATCTGGTCCGAGACATTGCTGTTGACCAGGAACTGAAGAGAGACCTGCACAAGAAAAGAACTGACACAAAGTACCTGGATATGATGGTGAGATGATGTTGCTGTTGGTTCGACGTCCCTCACAAAAGCAGTGTTTCCTGTGAGAATGTGTTGTTTGGCCAGCTTTACAGCTGAGTAGTGCCGGCCCTTTGTGGAACTGTACTAGGTCCATCAGCTATATTAGTGTTGTACCGTGCAGGAGCACTGTGCTCTGTTTAAGCTCTTGCAGATGCATAATTGCTGTAGTTTGTTTTATTTAATTTGTTTCTCTTTTTTCAGAAATTCAGAGAGAAGCTTCCGTCATATGGAATGAAAGAGGTAAGGCTTTGAAAATACTCAGTACTCAAATCTGTCAGAATATATACTTTGCTAAAATTTCTGCCTTTAATCAAGGTTGGTAGGAAATGTGAAGGGGGTGACTGGCGCCGGTAGAATGTTGGACCTTGAATATCAGAATCCCATAGTGTGTCTGTCGGTAGTTTCTGACATGCAGGAGCTGCTGATATATGGGCCCTGAACTCTTCTGCTCAGGGAATGTTGGAAAAATGATGGAGAGCAGCTATGTCATCCCAGTAGCCGTCTGCTTGGAAGCTGCTCATGCTGACCCATGTGCCCTGTTGGTAGGAGCTGGTCCAGTTGATCCGGGCCAACCAGGTTCTGGTGGTTAGTGGGGAGACTGGCTGTGGAAAGACCACTCAGGTGACCCAGTTCATCCTTGATGACAGCATCGAGCGAGGAATGGGCTCCGTGTGCAGGGTGGTGTGCACCCAGCCCCGCCGCATCAGCGCCATCTCAGTATGTAATGCCCTCTGGGGGGGGGATTGTGTGTAAACTGGCAAACTACTGTGGGAAACATTAACACACGTTACTTTTGCAGGTGGCCGAGAGGGTGTCAGCTGAGAGGGCTGAAACAGTGGGGGGGGGGAATTCCTGTGGGTACCAGATCCGGCTGCAGAGGTACGCATCTCTTGGTGGGGGAACGGTAGACTTAGAAACCTGGTAGAGACACTTCCATCCTTACCGTTGTCTGGTTGATAGCTTTAAGATGGGTGCTGTGTATGACGTCATCTCCTTTTGGTATCGGGGATTAGGTGTGATGCTGCACTGAGGCCAAAGATACTGTGATCCTGTAATTATGTGTGTGTGTGTGTGTGCTGAGTGCACTTTGTGAGATGAGACCTTGTGGACCCCCCCCCCCCCCACACACACACACACACACACCACTGAGTGGTATCCGTGACCTTTAACCCCATCACATGGCACTCAGCCCCATGACATAGGCTGGGGTGAGGTGATGATGAGGCTGAGAAGCGTGTTTGTGGGCTATGAAGTGAGCGCAGGCTTTAGAGGGGAAGATGGATGTGTGGGGATTGTCTGGCAGTTCTCTCCGCTGGTATAGGCATGTATGATCAGTGTTAGATAAGCGGGATTGGCACGGAGCTGCTGTACAGCAGTGGCCGAGGCAGCCCTCTCCCAACCGGCAGAGCCGAGCCCAGCTGAATGTAAGACCTTCACCATTTATTTATTTATGTTCATTTGTTTCTGCTCCCACCTTCTCCCGCCCCCACTCTCCATCCTCCAGCCGGTTACCACGGAAACAGGGCTCCATGCTGTATTGTACCACGGGCATTATTCTTCAGTGGCTTCGCTCCGATCCGTGAGTATACCCCCCCCCCCCCCCACCACACACACACACACACACACACACACACACATACACCTTCCTGTACTACTCTAGCTTGTTTCTCCTGGGAGGGAGGCCGTAGCATCTGTATGCCTGGGAGCTGCCACAGGGGGCGCTGTGGCCCCTGGGTTAGCATGAGCTTCAGCCTTGGTCACCGATCAGGTGCCCGTGAGGAGCATCAGGCAAGGCGTCTGCTTGCACATCCTCCGTTTTTAACTGCGTCCTAAATCTAACGCACCCTTCTTGTCACGCTTCGAAGTATCACATCTCGGCCTTTCAGCTAATATCAGGTTATAATACCTGTTCTTATCGGATGTGTCCCAAATGCGGGGGCTGCATATTAAGTGGATTTTTCAAACCGGGAGTCGGAAGAGGCGCTTGCCCCCACCTGCCCCACACATCGAACAAATATCGCGGTGCCTATGAGAGCCGTGCACCTTCATTTACTATTCAATCTTGCTGTGTTAGCGTAACCACGCTTGTAAATGAGAATAAATAATCCTAGGCCCCTAGAGGCAGTGCTGGCCAATCAGAGCCGTTTGACCCCAGACTCTTAGTGTCAAGTGAGGGTGTCCCACTTGAAGCCTGTACTCATGCGGGTAGGTGGGGGGGAGGATCTTTTGTTCCTGATGTTTTTGCAGACTCCCAGTGTGCCTGTAATATCATTCATAATCAGAAGCAGTCTGCTAGTGAATTTTTCTAAGCGCTTGTCTCATCAGTCTTTTTTTGTTTGTTTATGATCTTACTAGCGCTACATTAAATTGCACACACTGGTTGTTTCATGACAGGCTGCGGGTTGAAGTTTCGGTCTATGAATAGATTTTAAAAAAAAAAGATGGCGAGGATCTGAACGGGGCCCAGCGGGATGAGGGCAGGGGGCTCTGCCTGTCCGGGCTTTCATGAAAACATCTGAAGCCAATGAATGATTGATGACATCCCAGCTCTCATTTGGCGGCTTCAGAGTTTAACCTCATGATGCGCGGACGTGGGTAAGGGAGGGAGGTAGAATTGTTCTTAAAAAAGCTGTTTTGGGAAATGATTTTATTCCTGTCTCCAGGCACCTATCAAGCGTCAGTCACCTCGTCCTCGATGAGATTCACGAACGGAACCTGCAGTCCGACGTCCTGCTCGGCATCGTGAAGGATCTCCTTCGCCACAGAGATGACATCAAGATAATCCTCATGAGCGCTACCCTCAATGCAGAGAAGTTCTCCAAGTACTTTGGTGAGATACGGCGCCTCCTTGTGGTGGCCGCTCAGGGTGTGTGCGTGCTCACGACCGAGCTGCTCTATACGCATAGCGAGTGTGTGGGCCTCTGACTTTTATCTGATCTGACGCTAATCACACTAATTAGCCAGGAATTTTGCCATCCCTGGAAATGACTGTTACCCAATCATTTCATCTATAAAGGGTGGGCTCTATGTTGGAAGACCAGAATAGCATATCTGTAGGCATCCTGTAGGCAGGGAAGATACCATCTTAAGATGAGGGAAGGTGAGACATTCTGAGTTAAGGAAGTATCTTCATCTTTGCCTCTTTAGATAAATGTCCGATGATCCACATCCCTGGCTTCACCTACCCGGTGACAGAGTATCTCCTGGAGGATGTGGTAGAGATGCTCAGGTGAGTTTACCTGCCCAGATTCAGGTGGGGCTGCTTCTGAAATGCGACGGTCACCGTGGACCCTTTAGGGCATCCCCAGAAGCCTCTCTGATTGGATAATCAGAGGTCAAGGGTGATTGGCTGTTCACGTTGGCAGGTACCGGCCTCAGTCGCAGGACCGACGGCCCCGGTGGAAGCGGCGCTTCATGCAGGGCCAGATGTTCCAGCAGGAGAAGGAGCAGAAGGAGGAGGAGTATCGGGAGAGCTGGCCGTGCTACGCCCGCACGCTGAGGGATAGGTGAGCTGAGGGCCGGGCTAGAGGCCTGATTGTAGGCGTCTGATGAAGTATTCCTTTTGTTAGATTATTTGGCTGGTATGTAATTTAGGCCTGTTTACAGGACATCTCTGGTGCTGTGTAGTACAGAGTTGGATCTGAGACTCGCAGGTATTTAGAGACATCTGTTCTGGGCACCCTGCAGGTACTCTGACAGCACCATTGATGTCCTGGAGATGATGGACAACGACGACAAAATCGACCTGGCGCTGATAGTGCAACTGATCAGACACATCGTGCTGCATGAAGATGTGAGTCCTTCTGGTCCGATTCCTGTCGGCATCGCTTCCTGGATGCTTCCATCTCGGTTCCCCCGTCGTGTGAGAGTCTGCAGTTCTGCATCAGGGGCCCGTTTTGATTTTCACTGGTGCTGTTTCGTAAGAGGCCCCTCCCACTTCCTGCTGTCATGGCACATGGGGGGGGGGGGGGTTATCACCATCGTCAAGGTTCCAGCAGGAGAGATTAAAGATGAGATTAATTACTGTTAATTAGCAGTATGGTTTGGGAGAACTGAGCTCCTGAGCTGTCTGGGTGCTTCTGCCAGAGTGAGAAAATATGAATAATGACGGTTGTGCCCCCACCCCGCCCCCCCCTTTCCTCACCACTCCATTAGGGTTTTTTTGCTAGACTAGCTGATCATCTGCATACATTTTAGTGTTATAGAAATGGGCTCATCTCCCCCTAGGCCTTGCCTCAGAAGGACTGTGAAAAACTCATTTTCTTCTAGTGGCTCATGGCTAAAAATAAGAGCAGCATCTGTAGCCTGCAGGACCGACTCCCCTGCACCTGCCCCTCGGTGGCGCTCAGTCCCTGCTGATTAGATTACAAGCCTATCATGTGGTCCGTCTTATTCGGCGCGCTTCACTCCATGCTGATTAGATTTCAGGCCTATCATGTGGTCCGTCTCATTTGGCGCACTTCACTCCGTCACTCTGCCCAGGACTGTCTCAGGGTCGCTGCTCTTTACTGGTGGTCCTGTCGTCACATTATAGCATTTCGGTGTTTCTGGGTCATTAATGCTGGTTCTGTTGTCCGCATGGTGGTCTGTATGTGTTTCAGGAAGGTGCTATCCTTGTTTTCTTACCTGGATGGGATGACATCAGTGGTCTAAATGATCTCCTCATGGCCCAGCAGATGTTTAAGTCAGGTAGATACACCTGCACACCTGTGCCGAGTTCCTGTTCGGTCCAGGTTGACCCACCTCCTAACACCCCCTGCTGGTTCTGTTTCAGAGAACTTTATCATCATCCCGCTGCACTCCCTGATGCCGACGGTCAACCAGACCCAGGTACGTGTCCGACACCAGTCCTAACGTCCCCCATGCCATTGGCTGTCGGCTCACTCGTGGCCGCTGCCCCCTGTCTCCCCACTCAGGTGTTCAAGAGGCCCCCGCCAGGCGTGCGCAAGATCATCATCGCCACCAACATCGCCGAGACCAGGTGTGCCATCATTGTGGGGCTTCCTGTTTTAGGAGCGTGTTGAAATCTGAATGTATCACTGATCTGAGCAGATGGATCAGCTGACTGGTGTACTGCTCCGGCCCTGCCTTTAGGCTGTATATCCACTGCTTGTTAACCAACTTCTTAGTGTTAATAGATGTTCACACAAACCATGTGTGTGTCTCTGCACCTGTGACCCCATGTGACTGTGTGCCCCGCCCCCAGCATCACTATCGACGACGTGGTGTTCGTGATTGACGGCGGAAAGATTAAAGAAACACACTTCGACACCCAGAATAACATCAGCACCATGACGGCCGAGTGGGTCAGCCTGGCCAACGCAAAGCAAAGGAGGGGCCGTGCTGGCAGGTGAGTGAGCGCGAGTCAGCGCAACCCCAGCAGGTGAAGGAGCGCGAGTCAGCGCAGCCCCGTCAGGTGAAGAAGCGCGAGTCAGCGCAGCCCCGTCAGGTGAAGTAGCGCGAGTCAGCGCAGCCCCGTCAGGTGAAGTAGCGCGAGTCAGCGCAGCCCCGTCAGGTGAAGTAGCGCGAGTCAGCGCAGCCCCGTCAGGTGAAGTAGCGCGAGTCAGCGCAGCCCCGTCAGGTGAAGTAGCGCGAGTCAGCGCAGCCCCGTCAGGTGAAGTAGCGCGAGTCAGCGCAGCCCTGGGAGGTGAGCATGTGTCCTATTAGGTGAGCTAGTGGCCTGAAAGGTGAGAGAGTGTGTTCCCATGCTTAAGGGTTTGCCAAAATGAACCATATAACACATTTTTACATCAGATCCAAAATGGTAGCATCGATCCTGGCTACCCATCAACCCCCCCCCAATTCTATCTCGTTTTCAGCAGTTGGAAATGCAGGCTGGCGGCTCAGCAGTAAATTGGCTTTGCACACGCCAGAAGCTCCCTGATCCGTGTGTGTGTGTGTGTACATGCAGCACTCCTATAATGGCTCCCGGTAGGGTGGGGTTGGCGGAGGGGGGTGTACGTGACTCAGACTCTGCCTGAAAGGGGCGCTGCCTTCCCGGGCCCCTAAACGAGGCCCCGTCCGGCTCAGTGCTGTCAGGAAGCCTCACATGTGGCCTTGGGTAACCCTCAGCTTGTCTCAGTGGCGATCTTGCATTATTCATGAGGAGCGTGTCCCATCACGTGCCTCAGAGCGCGTCTGGGCTCATTTCCGGGCAATTTAAAAGCCGCGGTTTGGCCTTATCCCGCCGCGCCCTCGCCAGCCTTGTTCCCCGTGGCTCCGCCGTCTGTCAGAGCTGAGTGCCAACACCCAATTAGCGCATGTTGGGGATAACGGGCATTCATGCGTTGGCAGCGAGGAGGCGGCCTGGGAACACTGGGAGCTCAGCCGGGCCTAGCCCCTCTTCACCCAGCCACTCTGCTGCCTGCCCCCCCCCCCCCCCGAGTATGCTTCAGGAGGAATGGCGCCACCTAGTGGCAGTGTAGTATTACGCTTGCATTACATTTAGTATCATGGTAGATGACACAGATAATGGCACCTAAATAACTGCATGCTGTTTAATACCCTTTCTCCTCATGCATGCCCGTCGTGCCCAGGTGAGTCGTGTTCTCTGTCCCTCCACGCAGGGTGTCCCCCGGGAAGTGTTACCACCTGTATAATGGCCTCCGTGCCAGCCTGTTGGATGCCTACCAGCTGCCCGAGATCCAGCGCACCCCCCTGGAGGAGCTGTGTCTGCAGATCAAGGTGGGCGTGGGGTCCCCTCATGCTTACACCCGCCATATAAAAGCCTTTTGTAGTTCAGCGGGTGACCTTTTGTAAAAACAACCAATCAGATTTCAGAAAGGGGCTTAATCTGGGTCACATCTGTAGAGTCCAGCTGTGAGAGGTTCACGCCCCCCCCCCCCCCGGGGAAGCAGTTTTAGATGGGAAATAGTTCCCTCCCCAGCTGAAAAGAGAAGATGATACTGATGGACCACTGGTTCTGGAGATCTCCTGTCTCCTGTAGATCCTCAAGCTGGGCAGCATCGCCTCGTTCCTGCAGAAGGTTCTGGACCCCCCCTCGGAGCAGGCTGTCCAGCTGGCCATCACCCACCTGATGGACCTGGTAAGGGAGGGGGGCGGGCGATACAGAGTCACTGTTCCAGCTTCTGATAGTCGGCCATGTTGAAAATGCCCGTTGCTGTGTATCGGGTCAGAACGCCCTGGACCGGGACGAGGGGCTGACGCCGCTGGGGGTGCACCTGGCCCGCCTTCCAGTCGAGCCGCACATCGGGAAGCTGATTCTGTTCGGCGCCTTGCTGGGGTGTCTGGACCCGGTGCTGACCATCGCGGCCAGCCTTAGCTTCAAAGACCCCTTCTTCATTCCGCTGGTACGGACACACCATGCCCACACGCACTGCTTTTGGCTCTCGCTCTTTGATGTTAAGCATCCTTTACATTTCAGGGCAAAGAGAAACTGGCGGATACCAGGAGGAGAGCCCTGTCAAAGAACTCCAAGAGTGACCACTTGACTGTTGTCAACGCCTGCCTCGTAGGTGCCTCAGAAGGCAGAATCGGGGCCTGATCCCCAGCCCTTCTGGTAGCGCAGTAACTCGCTGCATGTAGTCTGCACTGACACGCTATATTGGCGTTTCCTCGCCAGGGCTGGGAGGAGGCCAAACATCGTGGCTATAAGTACGAGAAGGATTTCTGCTGGGAGAACTTCCTGTCTGCCAACACCCTCCAGGTGAGATCGCTGGCTGTCTGCTGGCCAACAAGCAACCTGCAGCGATGCTGGATTGTTCTCTACAGACTAGGCAGACTAAGTTGGCTGGTGAGAGCCAGTTCTGGCTGGACCTGTGGTCATGTGACCCTGTTGATACATTGTTACCACCAGATGTTGCACAACATGAAGGGTCAGTTTGCTGAGCACCTGCTGGCCACAGGGTTTGTCGGAAGTAAAAACCCCAGAGACGCTGCATCCAACGTGAACTCCGGTGAGCCTCTGCTGTCCTGTGTCACCTCCATCCTCTCTGCGAGCTGCTGGTCCTTGAGCTGACCTCCTCCTCATGCCTCTTCTCTACAGAAAACGAGAAGCTCATCAAAGCTGTCATTGTGGCCGGCCTGTACCCCAAGGTGGCCAAAATCCGACCCAGCTTCAGCAAGAAGAGGCCCAGGTCAGTCCCTGTTTGGGTACCGGAGGCTGCTGTGATCCATAGCGCCGTTACTGTGATTTCTACTCCATTTCTCTCTTTGTGGTTCAGGGTTAAGGTATACACCAAGAACGACGGCAAGGTGAACATCCACCCCAAGTCTGTAAACGCGGAAGAGGCCGAGTTCCATTATACGTGGCTCATCTATCACCTGAAGATGAAGACCAGTAGTGTAAGTGCCCCCCCCCCCCGTGAGCCAGAGATTAGGTATCGTACCCCGGCTTGGGCTATGGTTATAGGCCTGATTGTGATTGGCTCAGCGTGGTGTATTGGCGGATGCCTGACCCTTCCTCATCCGTTACCCATCGCCATACCAACCACAATCACGCCTACAGTCATGGGAATGACCATGGCTGTATAAAATCATATGACACTGTGGAGCTGTTCGCGTTCACCCGTCTGGCACAGGAAGTCCTCACCTCACCCCCCCCCCCCCCCACAGATCTTCCTGTACGACTGCACGGAGGTGTCCCCATTCTCGCTGCTTTTCTTCGGTGGGGAAATCTCCATCCAAAAGGACCAAGACCAGGACACCATTGCTGTGGATGACTGGATCGTGTTCCAGTCCCCAGCGCGCATCGCCCACCTGGTCAAGGTGAGGAAGATGTTCCCGACTGGCCGTGACGTGGTCACGCCAGGTGTCGTCTCATCAGCCACATGAGCCCTTGGCCCTCAGAAGCTGCCAAGCTCTCTGGCCTTTTGTCACTTGTGGACCAAGCACTGGAGTCGCAGCTAATGGTCCCATTAAAAATGTCCTTACAGAAACTGAAGAAGGAACTGGACACTCTGCTTGAGGAGAAGATCAGAAACCCGCAGCCGGTGGACTGGAGTGAGTCGAAGTCTAAGGACTGTGCGGTGATCTCGGCCATCATCGACCTCATCACCACGCAGGAGGGGGATGCTGGCTATGACAGAGGCATGCGTGGGGGGGACAGATACGATGATTAACACTGCCCCCCCTCCCCCCTCCCCAGGTATCTGTCACAAACCCCTAATACATAACTTATTTTGGAAAAGACTGTCGCATCCAAACATGTCGGAAGATGCAACACGAGATTATCTGATGCCTTTTTTAGTTAAAAATCTTTAATGGTGTCTGTTAAGTGAACATTCTGCAGTGCTCCGCAGTCCCCTTTCCCATTGGGAGAGTCTCTCTCTCCATGCATGAGCAATCGGCAGGATTATCAATTTTGTTTTTGTACAGACTGTTTATGTCCTGTGAGCCACCATCCCTCCACCCCCCCCCCCCAATTAAAGCTGCACATTATCTTAACCAGATTAGAAGGCAGCAAGCTTCCTGTCTAGAGTGGTTATGGTTTACACACCAGTCCAGCGGGACCAGTGCCAGACGTCATCCTCTTCCATGATGGTGGTCTGAGGAATCGTACTTGGGTGTAGTGCTGCTTGAGATACACTGTAGAGTCAACGCTGTTTAAATGCGCCCGTCAAATCTGTAGGTTTAAAACACATTGCTGGGTTTACAGTAATGATACATATTTGTCCCTGAGTAAATAGGACCTTGAGGCCAGATTGTAATGGTAAATGGTCAGTCCTTCCTTCTCAATATTACCCGTTTGTTGGTTGAATAACAGCCTTCAGTTTTTTTGATTGGTTGATAAAGATTCACTCTTAGGGGGCTTCAAGATTGGCCAGAAAAACAGATAAAACCGTAAAATGTTGCCTCGCATATCACAGCAACCATGAGGGAAACTTCATATGGTTGTATCCTTCTTGATGATGTAAGCAGACATGGGGACGTCCCCGATGAGGCAGCTATAGCTACAGGTAGACAAAGGTGAGCCTGGCAGCCGGGGTGGTGCTCTTGCCGTCAGCCCAGGCCCCCCCGCCGCTAGCCGCTAGCTTCACACGTTGGTCTCCAGCCGCTGCAGCCGGTCCATCCGCTGTACGTTGCGCTGGATGGTGGCCTGACAGGTGATGACCTCCGCGCACTCCGCTGGGAACCAGCCGCACTCCCCGTCTCGGAGCCGCTGGCCCTCGTACCAACCTGGGGGGGGGCACACTGGGCGTCATACACACAGAGCGTCACAACAGGAAGCGGCAAGTAAAGGCGGTTCCATGGGAAGAACTTAAGTGAGGCCCACAGCGTGTTCAACTCCATTCTCTCCAGAAGCTTCTAAGCGGCCGTGGGCTCAGCTCTCTGTTGTATTTTTAATGGCCCATACAGGACCGAGAGGCCTTTTGATTGGCTATTCTGGTGGCGCTGGCCTTTTCACAAGAAGCGAAGGCCTCTCCACATGCAGCCACACGCGGGGGGGGGGGGTGGGGTGTCTCCTGGCGGTCTCTCACCGTCATCCACAGTCTGCCACAGCAGCACCACATCCGCCACCTGCAGCGAGAGCTCGTCGGGCTGCTTGGCCGTGTACGTCCTCGTCACCTCCACCTGGGCCAGCTCTGTGGGACAGACACACAGCCGGCTCGTTCCACTCGCTCCAAATGCAGACGTCGGATTATAGGCGAAAAAGGTCAATATTATTTACATGGAGTGAAACCCTAATAGTAGTATAGATGCTACAAGAGACATCTTTCCCCTATTTTAACCCCCCCCCCCAAAGGGGAAACAGTAATTTAATTGAATAAAATTATTGTACTTTTATATTTAGCCAGTCCATCTGAAGGTTTGTGGAGTTATGACCGTGGTTGTGCTTGTGGTTTGGTTGTTTTTGCTGGGTGACAGTAATGTAGAAAGTATCCGGGTTTGGCTTTGATTGAGGGCTGTCCAGACGTGCCCCTGGAGCACAGGATGGGCGATGATGTAATGCTGAAAGCTTAGTTCAGCAGTTTGCTGGAGCTCAGTTTGCTCTGTGCACACCTGTGTCAACTAAAGGCCCTATTTTGAGCATCTTGCATTGTGCACATTATTGTAATTTAATTTTTCACGATATCCACTCCATCCTGGATGCAGGCGTGAGCAATAAGAGCCTTTCTGAAAATCCTAAACATACTGCCCTGCATAATAGGAATGAAGTCCGTGGTTCATTTTAAGGTGCGACTGTGCTGTGTGGCCAGTAGGGGGCAGCATGTTGCCAAATATAATTACAGTCGGCTGCACTCACCGGTTTTATCCATGTTCTTCCTGTCATTGGTGCTTTGTCCGAGGGCAGTGACCCAGCGGGCGCGCTCATTCCTATTACAAACAATGAGGGTAACGCACACAAAGCTGTCAGCGGCCAATCAGCATGGAGGACACAGCCACAGATGTCAAAGCACTGCCCCTTCTGGCGGCATGAAGCGGACCGTCCCTAAGAATGGGCAAATATACAAGATGGGGTTGTAAAGCAACACGATCTCCTCCCTCAGAGGTGCCCACTCTCCAGAGACCCCCTCCCTCCTCAGGTATGGTTTCCGTGGAAGATGATCCCAGAGATACAAACCCTTTCACGGAAAGGAAACCTTGTCGTGTCGGTTTTTCTGAATTCCCCTTTTGTTTCGCTTTTTGTCGGGTAACATGGTTGGCGTTCAGGAAATCCTACAAGCCTACAGCCATGTATTTAGTGAAAAACAATCGACTGGCTCTGTCGCTGGATACTTATGGACATACGGTCAGGTGTCCGTCTCATTGTGGCTAGAAGAATTCGGTGAAGGACTTTTGCAGTTGTTGAGCCTCTGAACAGATTGTGCAAATCATGCTCAGTAACTGGAGACTGGTGACTGGGGCTCCGGTTTCACGGCCCAATGAAAGCTAATCTGCTCCAGCGAACGCGAAGAATAGCAAAATACCACAGTGTTCCAGGCAGAGGAGGCCAGCCACCTCCTCCGAATGAAATACCTTAAATACTGCGCGTTCAAAACCATTTCCCAACCCACTGAAGTAACCCTATAGCAGTGATCGCAGTAATATCGCACTGCGTGCAGCAGAAACCAGCTCAGGCTCTCGAATATTCAAGTGCCAGAGTCGAAAAAACACCATGATCCTCAAATCCTCTGACAACATCAGAGATGAATGCATCAAAGATAGCATTCTGCTAATGCAAAGCAAGGTCACAGCCGGCTACTTGTTGAGAAGAGCCTCCATATGGCCTACAGATAAACTCGGTGAAAGTTCCTAAGAGTGTCAGTTACACAGAGAAGAGTTTCAGCGAAAGTGCGGAGCGGGTGGATACTGTGATAGCGTCACTGAGAGGGAGATCCCCCCCCCCCCCCCCCCACATATGGGGCACAATCATTCGTGTCCTGATTCGCACGCAGGGAAATTCCAGCAGTAACGATGAGCCCACAGGGTTCCAGCCAGCGGGATGACAAGGACTGTTGAGAGACGGCTCTTTATCACACCGATCTAACGTCCCGTGATATTTAAAGAGCCGCAGTCTTGTTGACTTCCTGACTCGCTCTGAGGGAGGAGTCATGAGCCCGTATATTTAGACTGGTGCAGAACCCAGAGGAGAAATTCTGGGCCCGAACCCAGCAAATTAAAAGCCACGAAGAGGCAGCTGTGAAGCCACAGACCACCTTCCATGGCGCGTAAACAAACAGGGCGTCACACTGGTGCAGACTGACAGAATCCCTGTGACGGAGAGGCCACAGGCTGGGCCCAGACGGCACACAATGGGCTGGATGTGGACGGGGGGGGACCAAAGGGTTAGGCCCCCCCAGCCATGACCCAGCCGAGAGATGGACCCCGACTTCAACAGACTTTGCAACCGCCCAGCCTCACCCCCCCTCCCCCCACTTACTAGAAAGATGTAGCGCTCCAATTAACGGGAGGTTGCCTAGCAACAGACAAATAAACCCGCTCCCTGCCAGAGAGGACTGTAGCACGGAGTGCTTGTTTTTGGGGCGGGGAGGGAGTCTGGATCTATGACAAGAATCACAGGACTGTAAATTGTGCACAGGGCTTCGCGTTGGTCGGTTTTTCAATTACAGTGGTGTTTTATGAGAGAGAACAAGCACAGCATCCCCAGAGAGTGACTGCACCCAGGCCCCTCCATACGCACAGGCACTGGGAAGGGTACACCCCCTAACCCTAAACCCAACCCTAACCCCAACCCCACAGGGTGAGATCGGGCACAGAACCAGCTCCACAGACACCCACAATCATCTCCCACCAGACTCATACTAACTCATTTCTCACAGTTACCCCATATACTGTCAGACATTGAGTACACTCTGGGGGCTCTCCCATTGGTTACTCACAGTTGCTCGGCCCCCAGCACTCTGGACACCATCTCCTGCGAGTGGTTGCTGCAGAATCGCATTTTGAACAGGTGGCAGGCGACCGGCTGGCGGGATGTCAGCATGGAGCTTGGTGTTCGCACGGGGGAGAGGTTCAGCTCATCCGCTTGGCACAAGTCCACCTTTATCTGGTCCCGCAGGGCATAGTCCATCACCGTGTAGCTCTCCTCACTGCAGCAGCAGGGGGGTGAACCGCGGTCAAGGGAGGCTGGACTCAGGAACAGTGATAAGCAGCAGACAGTAATTGAACTGAAAGGGACGCACAAGTCCGCTGTTTGGGAAGGAAGCTTTACTCACACCCACAATCTTGTAGGACCTAAAACTCATGGTCTAAGGCAGTGTTTCTCATCCCAGTCCTTGTGGACCCCCAGACAGTTAATACTTCTGCTCCCTACTCGAGGCCCAGTATGAGAAATACTGCTCTAAGGTTGGAGAGTGAGGCATTCAAACAAAAATGGGGGGGGGCGGCTTATCCAAGAACAACAGCTGGGACACTGCCAACAGCTTATTACTCATCTTACGTAACTGCCCCCAACTCGGGAAATTCAGCAGAAAGAACGTCATTATTTTCTCCAAGATGCTGAAGAGAGAGGGAGCATCCAGAGCTTCCGGGGGGGGGGGGGGGGGACTCAGTGAGGGACACTGCATTACAACCACAGTCACAACAAATGTGGCATCAAAGTCTTGGATGCAGCTAGCAGGACGGACGGAACTGTGCTAAGGAACAGCACATGTCCGACAGGACCAGAGGGGCACCTGGACGTGGACAGGGCCCTGCTAGAACGTGGACAGGGCCCTGCTGGAATACCTAGTCCTTCCTTAGTGTCCATCCCTTGACCTCCGTTAGCAGCAGATATATCCTACATGCCACCCTGAGCTATGACATCACATTTAACACATTTAGGGGTCTGTCCCAGAACCTCACACCTTTAGGAGACCAAGAATACGGGGAACAGAGATGAAAGCCCCCAACAGAAAGCAGAACGGGCCAGACACACACCCACCTCTTCTTCCGGGTGACTATGAGGACGTCATTGAAGAGGAAGAGGTACACAGGCAGCCGGGACACGCGCTTTATGAACCTGCTGTTGTCTTCCACAACGGTGGTGAGTTCTCCACGCTTCACCAGCCAGCGGGACGAGGAGACCAGCGGGAAGGGCTGGGGGGGGAATGGCACCAAGCAACAGATTTAGGGTCAGTCCTCACTGCTGAGCCTCACAGACTCCAAAGCTGGCGCATCTCAGCGTATCGACACCCACCCCTGTAGGGGGCGCTATATCAGGGAGCAGCCCCTCATGCCACATAGGAATCCATGGAGCCACAAAACTGAGCCTTAGCACCTGTGTCACAGTCTAGAGGGACATTCAGGCATCATATTTAGCTTAATGAGGTAAGGAAATCCCCCAAAAGGGAACACCTCCCTCAGTGCCTGCCTGCTGGAGTAGTGTTAACCCCCCCCCCCCCCACACACACACACACACACACACCCCAACTGTGGAAAAGCAAGGTGGTAGTTATCTATATATTACATGGTGGGGACCAAATGTCCCTACAATGTCATAAAAACCTGTTATTTTGATATTGCGGGGACTATTTTTTTGGTCTCCACAAAGGGAAACAATTTTCTAAAACTCTATGACTGCAATCAAAAACTAAAAATGCCAAAACTCTGGTATTTTGTTTGGTTACTTATAGTTAAGGTTAGGGCCGGGTAGGGGGTTAAGGTCGTCATTGTTGGAATTAGAGTTTTTCCCATAGAAAAGAATCCCCACAAAGATCTGAATACAAACTGTGTGTGTGTGTGTGTGTGTGTGTGTGTGTGTGTGTGTGTGTGTGTGAGATCTCAGCTCCAGCTGCCCATGCACACAGCACAGGGATAAAGGCAGACAAAGTATTTCAACAGGTCCTGCTCTGAGCTCCTCCCTTGTTGATATAATTCCACTGCTGCTCTGAATGTGTGTTTGCGAGGGAGTGAGAGGCAGGCCGGGCAGGGGGGGGTGGGGGCTCACAAGTGCCAGCTCATTCAGGGTGTAGAGCACTAATCCCACGCTCAGTGTTACCCTCCCTGGTCCTGACACACATGCCGGGTTCACAGGGAGGCCTGCAGACACCGCGACTGCCCTGAACTCGAGCTCCCGGGAACCCGGCCGAGGAAACAGGCCAAGATCTGTGTGGAAGCTGGCATTAGGGAACAAAGGCGGCGTTAACAGAACCTGCTGGAGCCTACTGCTCAGAACCCTGCCTTTGGGTCTGAAGGAACAGATGATTAGACCCATATGTGTCAGCAAACATACCACCTGCAGTTCAGACTAGATAATCCACCTGAAGCTATGCAGGTTTGGGCCTGGCCAGTACCTGGATGGGAGACCAACTAGGAAAACTGGGTTGCTGCTGGGAGAGGTGTTGGTGTGCCTGACAGGTTAGTCTATCCTGTGGTCTGTGTGGATCTCAATGCCCCAGTGCAGTGATGGTGACACTGTGCTGTAAAAATGGCACCATCCTTCGGAAGAGACGTAAAACGGAGGTCCTGACTCTCTGAGGTCATGAAAGACCCCTGGGCATCCTTTGGAAGCGTAGGGCTGGTACCCTGATGCCCTGATAAAATTACCCACTGTGGCCTTTTCTAATCCGCCTTCCTAATCATGCCTGTATCTCACTGGTGATTCTCTCCTGCCCATTCACCACCTCAGCTACTGTGTGGTGAAGGTACTGGTGCAGAATGGCTGCCGCCACATCATCCAGGTGGGGGCCACACAGTGCTGGTGGCTGAAGTGGCTCCCCATTGGTTCTGTGAAGTGCTTTGGTTGTCTTGAAAAGTGCTATATCAATGCAACTTTCATTCATTCAGAATTCCATGCCAAATCTTGCACAATCACACTGTATTGTCTATGCCTTAATATCATGTTTAAACATCTCAATATTCATATTTATTTACTTGTCATTTACACTGTGACCACCAGAATATTATTTCACCTTAATGTATATCCCATGCATCATAAAAATATGAAGATGACAAAGGTATTTTGACTTTGACTTGAGAAGCCACTTTGGAGGACGATGACAAAGTCTGGGCATGTTGTACTGAGATCATACCCAGGACAGGACACATTTCACAAGAGAAACCAGCCGTAGTTTGAGCAAAAGTCCTTCTTTCTCTGCCCTCCTTTAACCATCACGTGAAGCACAACATTCGCAGATAGGATGTCGGCTTCGGAAGATTCAGAGAGCAAACTGCTCCTTGTGATACAAGAAGCACGCAGAGACCTGCAGATGCTCAGGAGGACAGAGACGTCAGCAGGGCGGCTGGGATCCTCACCTTGATCTTGAAGCCCAGCTGAGAGTTGATGGTGTACATCATCTCAGTCCTCTCCATGCGTCTGGCTCCCTCGTTACACTGACGCACAAGCTGTTCACGCGCGCACACACAGAGGAAACAGCTGTTAGGCTCTCAGACACACACGGGTAAGGCTTTGGTCTCCAGAAGTTTCCCAACCCGGTCCTTGAGGACTTAGACAGTCCATGTTTTTGCTCCCTCCCAGCTCCCTGTAACAAAAATGCGGACTGTCTGCGAGTCCCCGGGGACCGGATTGGGTAACACTGGTCTACAGGACTAGCTCTCAGGGCCCCTGAGCATGAATGCATGCCTCTCACCTTGCTAACTGCCTGCAGGGCTTTCTTACACGCGCCGTAACAGACAGAGTCCTGGGCGGTCTTCTGACAAATGGTCTGCAGGAGAAGCAGAACAGCCATCGAGAGTCAGGTCCCTGCGCAGCACACGCAGACGCGCAATACCTGCACACACTCTGGCAGGCAGCATTTGGTGCCATGAAAAGTCCACTTTCGCTCTGTGTGTCTGCTGTGGAGCCAAGGGGTGGAGCAGCAACCAGGGGAAACGGGAATTTCTCAGGGTCTGATGCAGCCGAAAGCCTTTAGCGAGCCTCCGGGGGCCAGTGCATGTGTGTGCGCGACAGTGAAATGTGCGCGACAGTGAAATGTGCGCACCGGTGTGGTGTTGGCTGACTCCTCAACAGCTGTGGGAAGCAACAGAGAAGGCGGAGACAAGGAAAAAAGAAAGAGGAGCACAGAAACAGGATCGCTGGCAGACGACCAACGGATAAGGTCATGTGACCGAGGTGGCGTTTGTGTGGGAGAGGGCAACAGGCACTTATGTAACCGTTCTTTTCCACTCGTAACTAACAGGATGAGAACATCACTGCTTTTTTTAATTGCCTATGTGTAGCAGAAGCCGTCCGGCGATCGGAAAGCAGGCAAATGCTCACGTCCAACAGCAGGGGCAGTCGTGTGACTCGCTGCATGGGCAGGATGAGGAAGGAGTGCATGGGGAGGTTCCGGCAGTCCTGGTGGGCCTCACTGCGGGACAGAACCTCCTTGAAAGTGGGGTTCTTGGTGCTGCACAGGCGGTAAAGAACACAAAGATTGAAATGCTGCCGGAATGGCCCTGTGCGTTTGTGTACCTCCTGGACACAACTTCATGAGACTCACAGGAGCTTCTGCAGTGTGCGCTGCTGGTACACCTCGTTGGAGCAGTAAGTCACGTAGGGGTCAAAGGTGTAGCGGGCGTGCTTTTCCATGATGTCGCTGATGTCGTCGATGACAAAGTTCTGCTGGTGCCGGTCCTCGAGCTCCTTGAAGAACCTGTCCGGGGAGTGGGGCTGAATCACATTCACGATGTGACCAGCAACCCGCTCTACTACGGAACAGCGCAGATCTACAGGCAGCTAATGGAGGTCCAAAACATTGGTCCATCGCCTCCCTTCGCTATTTGAACATGGAAAAACAGATGCCTGATCTCCCAAAGTCAAATCTACTCCTGGAAACTCCCTTGTCACCGTTTGAGTCACCAGGCGTCAGTCCATTCCTTAAGGTGCTGAAAGCCCATTTAATCGGTTAATCTGTTAACACAGAACACACTGCTGTCATCCACACACAGAAATTAGTACATAAAAGTCGCAAGCCAATCCGGTTTTATTTTCTGGACTATAAATGCTTTGAATTACTAATCTCTGTGAAACAGAAGACCAAACAAAATATGTTTAACTTTCTTAGGGAGAAAAAAAATCAGGGATTAAACAATGAGCCCATCTCTGAACACAAGCACAAACTTGCTGGCTGTAATTGCACAACAAAGTGTTTCCCAACACTACCGAACGACTGCGGAGAATAAACGTGCAGAGGGTGGGAGGTGCACCTGTGCGTATGGGTGGCTTTTTCTTTGAAATGGTGTCACGAGGACAGACTGGAAACAGGGATGAAACGCTCCCACACCCGTGACCTTGCGGGCATCACAGGAGAGCGTCCCGTGATCGTTTGCACGGTTTCCACGAAGCACTCACTAAAAACATCCCATCTGCTATATCACAAGCCCTGAGGACAGCAGATGAAGCTGCTTCTGTTGCGACTTGACTTGCCCACGGGGAGCAGAGGCAGCCTCAGATCTGGCCTGGGATACTCTGACAGTGTGGACAGCAGAAACTCGAAATGGCAGCATCCCGAACCAGAGGAATGAAAATACAACAGTGTCGATACTGGGAGAGTCGGCCAGACGGCTCAAACGCCTTATTGTTCTCAGAACATGACATCCCATATTAGCCGAGTGAAGAGAGAGGACTGGGGGCAGGGAGATGATGTATGCTTGCAGTACACCTAGTGTAAACTAGCTACTTTCCCACAATGCACCCATGTGACAAAGTGGTGGGTCACAGCCAGTGGTCGACAGCAGCTTCTACGCAGAAACCATGGTAACAGAGTAAAGATCCTTTCTCATCATCATCAGGTACACTGCTTTGCCACGTCACCCAAATACATCACAGACATCGTCGCCAGTGTTAGGAGGCAGTGTATGGCGTAGTGTCCCTGTGACCGGAAGGTTGCTAGTTCAAATCCCAGGGCTAAAGGTCCTCCAAGGCCCTTAAGCCCCAATTGCCCCAGGAACTGACTGACTGACATCTGAGTGGATGAATAACAGGACGGGACTTGCTGTCGCATCCTCACAGCACTGTGTACGTCAATATATCATCCTCATTTTGAACGTGATATAACAGCAGCTGGCTGTGAGCGGATCACCCAGCCTCCAAACTGAATCATGTGACCCCCCCGAGGCTAAAGCCACCACACTAGTGCCACGGCACACTCCAGAACTTTTCCTAAATCTACCCAAATGGAACGCAGAACGTTAACAGAACATCGGCAAGGACAAACGGAACCAGCCAAGTCAGGGTGGGTGTCTAACTGCGCCTATTCTGGAAAATAAACACCACTTATGTTACGATCCTGTTCTTAGTCATTTACGTACATCGTACTATTAGTCCTCAGTAAACTATTGTTCTACAGTGTGTGAAACAAACAAAAAAAAAATGCCTGAGGAAAATTTATGCCAGTCAAAGTGTCCTATTGACTCATTTGTTTTCAAAGTTTTAAAAAGGGATAAAGATTGTGATCGAAGGTTCGCACAAACGTGCCAATGCACGACACTTTCACTCGCACGCAACTGCACCCAAAGCTGCCCGATTACAGGAAACCCAGAGCCGTATCTTCTGGGCTGGATCTGCATTAATGCCACTTTTGAGGAAGAGTCACGGGCTGGTGACCCAGCATGCCCTTCTCCGGCGTCCCCATGGGGACACAGGGGGCTGCAGAACAATCAATGTTAACAATGGAGGTACCGCTGTGAATCAAAACGCACGAGTTTGTGAAGCCAATTAAGTAACAATACCTTACAATGAATGTATCAAATGTAGTTGGCACGGCGACTGATCAGGTGACTTGGCATCAAGCCAATCCCAGAGGAACGGGCGCTCAGCTGAGCCCATCCCATACCGACAGACACCTGACTGGAGTCTTTGGCTGGCCAGGTCACTCCCCCTCTGGACTCCGTCATGCACTTTCTGAGCCATGTACTCCTGACTCTCCCAGGGCGGCTCCCTGGTCAGCATACATAGGCCCAGCCCAGGGTGCGAGCCATGCAGAGCTCACACCCAACTCGAGGGAGCCTGACAGAGCGGATCATTTTGCTGGGGTCCCCACGGACCCCACAGACAAGATGTTTCAGTTTCAGCCCAGAAGATAAGGCAACGAAAACAATGGTATTATATTGTCTTCCCTAAAGCACATGGTATTAGATTTCCTACCGAAAGCAGCATCACCCACCAAGGTGACAAAAGACGGAGTGCGGAACCAAACTGAGTTTCTCTAGCTGTGGACACACAAAACCTCACAGAACTTACTTTTTGCTGGCTTCACAGACATCAGTGATGTTGGAGAAGAGGTGGTGGTTCTCCGTTTTGGTCATGGTGTCACTCAGCTCTGCGGAATTCTTGAACATGCGGATGAGCACCTCCAAACTGCGCAGGTAGGAGTACTCTGAGGAGATGACCTCAAAGATGGCCTGAGAAGACAAGGGGCCCATCAGGGTCTCATCGCCAAACTCAACGGTCCCGGCTCCTTTAAGATCTTTTGTCGTCCTCCTTCGTTCAGCCCGCCCATATTTATTTATGGCACAAAGAAGTTCACTAAGCTACCAGCTCGTGCTCAGACAGCCTGGCTGTTCCCATGGTGCCTTGCTGCACTACATTATGGGACAGTTCCCACACTGAAGATGTCAGTGCGGCTCTGGGAAAAACCCACACGCTACCCCCCAACCCCGTCAGCTCAGACAGACGGAGAAACATTTCACCGCATATCCCAGCAGCCCCTGGCGGTGGCTATAGTCTGGCAGGAAGTGACATAGGCAGCAGTATACAGGTGAGAAGACTTATTACCTCCTGCCTCTTCCTCTCCTCGGGGGTCATTTTCTCACACACCCCACTCTTTTTGACCTGGAAGGGAAAGAGGGGAACACAGCAGCCTGTATTATTCCAGCTGTGTGTGTGTGTGTGTGTGTGTGTCTGTGTCTGTGTGTGTGTGTGCAGCCACATTTCAGCGCTGACACCTTGGCAGCCATCTGGAACATTCCATTATTCTTTAACCAGAAAAGCAGGACAGTCAGACCTGTCTACACAGAAACATAGAATGACTGGCCAGGATGCAGGTCATTTTCTGGCCTCGGATCTAAACCCCTCACCTGACAGGCCACACTCCCGGCTCCCACAGCCGGTGCCGGCTTTTGGGAAGAGTGCCACATGCCCAGCCCCAGGCTCACCGCGGGGGAATTCCACGTAAGAAGTAAAAAGGCCCGGAATCTGATAACGGCCCATTTCTTAGAAAACCTGACACCCAGACAGCGGGGCAGATTCACGGAACGGGGCCACGCCCTTTATGACGAGAACGGCGGCAGACACCAGCAGCAAGAAACACCTCAGCCGTGACAAGGCCACCAGCCCCCCCCCCCAACCATCTGGACCCAATCACAGAAGATAAAGTGAAAGCATCCAGCATCTGTTAAGGCTAAATTACCACTAGTGCTTTGCACTTTCTCTGCAAACCAGCTCTGTCACCACTAATCCCAGTGCTACTGTGTCGAAAGTACAGAAGCCCCCCCGACCCGGTGCGGCCCACGCAGGCCTGCTTCAGCGGGGCGCAAACAGGGAAAAGTGGAAGAGCCAGAAAACAACAGTGCATTCCTCAGGGCTGCATTGCGAAATAGTGTAATCAGAGGCACAGGGCGGGACCAAGATACAGACACGGAGAAGGAAGCCTGTGTGTGTGTGTGTGTGTGTCTGTGTCTGTGTGTGTCTGTCTGTGTGTGTCTGTGTGTGTGTGTCTGTGTGTGTGTGTCTGTCTGTGTCTGTGTGTGTGTGTCTGTGTGTGTGTGTGTGTGTCTGTGTGTGTGTGTCTGTGTGTCTGTGTGGACCCCAGCCCACCCCCTCACCACGCTCAGCCTGCTCCAGCACGTCTGTATGGATCGGTACTGAACCACAATGCCAGGGTCAGATTCGGGCATCCTGGGCTCCGCTTCCTCATCCGAGTCGTTATGCAGCGCCTTCTCCTGGTAGTTCTGGTACATAACCTCATCCCCTGACACGCACAAAGGTCACACCAGTGTGAATAATTCAGTGAAGTATTTCGTGAAATTTCACATCGCTGTACATTTCTAAGCAGAGTTATTCCTGAATTTTTCTAAGAGGGTGCAAAGGTGAAGTCAGCCGAAGTGAAAGTGAACGTGCATAGAATGGACAGTGTGTGACAGAGGAGAGCTGGAAAAGCCCCATTCCAGCACAAAACCCCTGGTAAATCACACGCAATAAGCAGACACCCAGGAGTAGATAAAGGTGACCCCCCCCCCCCGGTCAGAAGCAGCCTCCCACAGCTCGTGCCAAATTCCAGATTGAACTCAGTGAACATGATGCAGGCAAATATCAAAGGTCTGCTCACCCTCACTGTCGAAGGTCTTCTGGGTGGGCAAACCTTTCTTCCTCTCCAGGGTCTGGGGAGACACGGGGAGGGCAATTCATTTTTCAAACAGGGGGCAGTGTTTTTAGACAAGCAGCTTTACTGGTCAAGCGTTCCCGGAAGCAGAAATGTCAGTGACTCTGACGCACAAGGTTTCTAAGCAACCCAGAAGCGGGCAGCCCAGTGGACCCTATCGGGCAGCGTCACTGTCTCTGGGCATTGACCGGACGCCAGACGAGACACCGGCGGGAAGTGTCCGTCATCGAAGTATTACAGAAGGTCCCCTGCATGTCACCCACCTTGTTCTTGGCTGGACTAGGGGACCGCTCCTTGTCATCTGGCAGGATCAGCTGAGGCTGGCACAGGATGTCGGTGACATCCAGGTCGATCCCGCTGACCACGGCGCGCCGGTAGGACGTGGATCGCGTCGCCCGCTTCAGTGAGCCGGGACTGCAGTCAGCGCCGTCGCGGGTTTCATCCGTGCCGTCCCCGCTGGTGGAGAAAAAGGCCCCCGCCTCCACCATGCTCCGTACCCGTGGGGCCCTCCTGGGCGCTTCCAGCAGGCCCTGGTTGCCATGGTTACCCGGGGCAGCTTTGCCGGACCGCATGCAGGAAGCCAGCGCCTTGGGGATGAGCTGCTGGGTGCCGAGTTTCAGCGCCGCCGGACTGTTGGTGCTCAGTACGACGTTGGAGGGGGCCCTGTTTTCAGAGGCCTGGCGGAGAAGCACGCCTCTCTCCTCCGGGGAAGGACTCTGCGGCGTGGGCGGGTCCGAGGTGCTGCAGGACATGGGCGAGGGGCAGGACGTGCTAGGGGTGGGGGGGTCAGACGTCGATCCGGATGCCGTG
Source organism: Paramormyrops kingsleyae (assembly GCF_048594095.1). NCBI lineage: Eukaryota > Metazoa > Chordata > Actinopteri > Osteoglossiformes > Mormyridae > Paramormyrops > Paramormyrops kingsleyae. The sequence goes on from NC_132813.1 coordinate 3,621,353, forward strand.
GGGGCCCCGCAGTCCGAGGGGGGCGAATGGCTGCAGTTTCTAATGGCAGAGGGTGACCGCTGTTTCTGCCAGATGTGGTCCGGTGAGTCCAGGCTTGACCCAAAAACAATCTGGTCATTCTTGGAGGTCAAAGCCGCAGGGGTGGAAATGCAGTCCCGGGCGTCACTGCGCTGGTCATTGGGATGGGAGCTGCCTGGCCAACGTGGGCAGTTTCTGTTTGCCTGGGTCCTGCTCACCGTGTGGAACGCCTGGTTGTCCACAATGGCTGCTTCATTTTCCAACTTGGTCTTGGGTAGAGGGGGCTGATCACTGTTTTCATCATTTTCCCCAATGCTAATTACTTTCACCATCCTGGGCTTGTAGTAAGTAGGTTTCTTCAAAGTGTGCTTCAGGACCAGTGTCTCAGTCGAGCACAAAATATTTTCCGTAGACTGGGAGCAGGCAATGGTCCTCCTGTCATCCACTCCGTCAGTCTTATAGCTGCGAGACCTGGGTTCACCCCTGTCGCTGGGGCACCGCCTCATCCATTGCGGAGTGATGTTGTTATTGGAAAGATCCACCTCGTTTCCTTCTTCCATATCAAGTCTTGCAGGTTTAGAGTTCAATGTGCGAACAGTACGATCCGGCAGATGCGCTTAATCCATGCAACGGGGTAACCCATATTTAAAAGCTTAAAATGTTAATCATTTATCAGAGTTGCTCAAAGTTTGCGGGCGGTTGCGTATTTGCAAAAAAAAAAAAAAGTTTTTGATTGCACACTTACTGGCGGACCTTCATCGGGGTTCAGGTTTCCCGCAAAGTGGACATTACAGCCGCAAAGCCGCAAGCTTGACTCGGATTTTCAGATCAAGATGCGTTAAGGTTTGCCCATTTTACTGCGAAAACATGCCGCATACGGCAGCACCAAACTTGCGAAGATAACAAAGTCAGCGCGGAAAGTACCTTTCAGGAGGTGGCCGTGCTCAGTCGATAAGTATCCGCCGCCGCTTCTGTGTTTATCGGTAAAATCTCCGTTAAACCCCCAAGTTTCTATGTCCAGCTTCCCTCTATGCCTCCGCTAAGCGCGCCGCACTCAAGCTGAATGAGCGCACCCGCGGTCACGAGGAAGATACCGCCTCCCACACCGGTGAGCTGACGTCATGCGCGTTCATGGCGAAGTATGCTGGCTCTGGGAGGTCAAGACCCCCTGCAAAACCTGGCGGACCCCCGGCGTCTTCAGTTAGCTGATCAGTGCTCCCCACCCACACCCCAGGTATTCTAGTTAAGAATCTAGGTGCGGTTTAGCGCCGCCGTGTGGCTCCCAGCGGTGATTCAACATCTTAATGAAATAAGTTCAATGTAAGTTCAGTCAAGATTTGCGTGTAAGAACTGCTACATGTTTAATCATCAAGTAGCCTACATGATTAATGCATAAAATAATAGAAAGAAATAAAATTAACAAAGGAGGAAAAGAACCAAGAAGTCAAACAAATCCAAGTAAAGTTAAAAGCGTTTTTTGGCAGGTGCGTGGACGCGTATTTGTCTGTAAACGAAACGACGTCGGATTGCGTACGCCAAAACACGCAAATATATTTTAACTTTCCGCCAACTAATCTCATACATGTCAACCTAATTGCAGTGAAATTGCAGCGAGTTGGGCGACGGAAAACTGTCAGCTATCAAAAAATGCTCATATCCAATGCTCATATCATTTGCTTTTACTGTTATTGTTACTACAAAATAACCTTACAAAACGCATAACTTCGCTTGCTTTTGATTTTTCGATACAATAATATTGAAGCTTAGCTCCACTGGTCCGATACTTATACAAATAATGCCAGGAGGTTTCGCATCTAGATGACACGTTCTCAGCCATTTCGGGTGCAACTGACAGCAGTGTCACAAAACTGGGGGTCGCGGCAGACACCCACCGGCATATTCATTTATAGCCCAGAAATGAATGCAGGGAAGCTAAAGAGGGTGACATTTTATGTGTATTCAGATAAAACTTCGCAGTAAGTCATTTCTGACACTGAGGTAAACTTATTTGTTTCGTTTAAGTGCACGGCCTTGAGATAGCAGCACAGACAAAACACCCGAGAGTAAAACATGAGACCTCACACCTTATGTGTTTGTGAAACTACAGGATATGTTAATACCAATTTATGGACATTCCCCCATTGCACCAGCAGAGGGTGCTTTTGCTGAATAATATCTAATGCTATACTGTAGTCCAAAATAAATCGAGAAAACAGGATCTTTAATAAAACGAAGACCTCGAATTGTATTGTAAGCTAGAATTGATTCTAGATATTTAAAACGTTGAATTCACCATGTATTAAGCAGTAAGTTCTACCCTGAAAAGCTTTAAAACTTAAGATTTGACTAAAAGATTGCAGGGTAAAGTCCCACTAGGCTCTCAGCTGATACAGTCAAGCAGAAAGTTCAACGAAGAACGCGATATCGAGGCAAGTCCAAAGGCTGCACCGTGAGATGTTACTACACAAATAGCCACCCAAAGAGCCCTGATAAGATACATACTCAGTCAGTCACAGCTCTGACCACTACATTCATTTGTTTAATCACAATTTTTCTTTTGAAGCACATCAAGCCTAAACTATCCTTGGCTACAATTCCAGAAAGTACCACTAGATGGCTGCATTTCTTCATCTGTTAGCTATTATACCTCAGCAAGTGTACCAGCTATCAACTTTTGTAAATGTACAAATGTTAAGGACGATTAAGAACAAACTGCACCCAGTCGTTCCCCTTTAACAGTACCTTCAGATTAAAAAAAGCCATTAAAATTTCCCTTCTGACGTCTGGATATTAGCCCAGTGCTACATAAACACAATGGTATTCAGGCTTTAATCCATGCAATGTATTGCTAATTATGTCAATGTGAGGCTAGTGGGGGATTAAAACCAATGACCTATTGAGACTGAGTGAAACTTGGGTGTCTATGTCATTGGAGTCAATTTAGGGACCTTGTAAATGTCTATGAATTTCTGTGTGAATCTGCTTCACATTTTCCTTCATATCCTCCAGCTTTCCTCTCCCAGCCAGAAAACCTCGCCGCGCGCATCTCCCACGGGTTCCACTGCACTCGGCGAGCGGCTGGTCCACTTGCAGTGAGAACAGCACTGAACCAGCATGATCTTCAGCGCGAGAGTGCTCTCCAGCCCGCCTGCCACCAGCGTTGTTGAAAGGATTCGACGAGGGGTCGTCGATGGTCTCAGCATTCTACCTGTGGTTCATCTGAAGTCGGTCTAGTCAGGGGTATATAATCAGGCAGGTGGTGACTCACAGCCTACTGCACCCCCGACCCTGATACAGTCACAGTAAATGATGCGTGGGCGTACTGTCTTGTAGGTACATCGATGCAGTAAGAAAAAAAAAGAAAAGCACACAGTCCAGAACACATTTGTGTACCCAGTCAAGACTGACTGGCAAATTAGACAAGAATTGTACAGCAGAAGGCTGCCCAGTGCAGTACACCATAACCAGTGTCATTTCTCTCACCTGCATTTGTTCTCTGATGTGTACCTTCAGTTTGGTGCATCTGAGCTGTGAGTCACCCACAGGATGACATAATCACTGGCAAAGCGCAGGAATTCATCCACCCTGTGACCCCAAAGTAAGGCATCGTGGGTAATGATGGCGTGTACCACTACCACTGCAGAGTCCCTCACCTGTCCTGCCCACGGCCGAAACTCGTGTGACAGACACTCAGATCAGTAACCACAGAAGCACTGTGGGACACTGTTTCTCAGCTCCATCTGTGTCCATCATGTTTATCGGGCTTGAAGCAAGATCATGGTGAAATCTGGGCTACTTTAGTGTGTGACTATGTTCCTCACCGGGGCCTTTTGTTGTTTCCGGGGCCCCATTCAAAAGGTCACAAGCCCCACACCCCTCCCTAGTGTAGTAACTGTTTGTGCCCAACCGGGGGTGGGGGGGGCTCAGTCTCATCCAGCTGATCAGCTTCTACCTCTTTTCTGGTTTTGTTGGGGTAGGCATTAATTTACTATGGTGTCAAGGTGCCCTCAGGCATACAGAGTCACCGCATGCGAGTGTGTTTGCGTATCTAAATGTATTTCCACATTTTCTCATTGCTATTCCCAAGGTTAAACATGCTGCATTTCAAAGACACATTCAGCAGCCTTTATAGCACCAGGGAACAAAGGCTGTGCAGCGCGATGCTGGAAGCGCGCGAGAGAGACTCCAGGTTTCCTTCATACGCTGCTGTGTTCGCTCTGTTCTGCTTCAGCAGCCAAACGCGGGGCTCTGAATCACAGGGGATACAGTGTAAATACATCTAATTCCATCAGAGAAGGCAGCCGTTTGGATGGAAACGCCCCTTTATGCTTGTTGATTGTGCAGATGCCGGGGAGTTGAGCCTTAATACTCTCACAGACCATCTCCCATCTCGCCTGGTGAACTTTTGCGTCTCTCCAGATGCAGCTCTTAGCATCGCTTTCTGCGCATCATCCGCGTATGACGAAAAGCCCCAAGGAGCAGTTTCGTAACATATTCAGCTATTTGGTGGTCATGTTGTGAAACACTGAACCAGTGACACCGTTCAGGACACTCAACATGACCAAGCAAGCAGGGCTGTTCTGCGGAAAACAAAGCAGCTTCAACCGAACTGACTAGTCTAAGTTGAGGTCAAAGGTCATGCTGAAAATTATACCCAAGTCAAAGCCTATTTTAACACTAACACTCCTTTATGTATGAAAGAATTGGACAAGCTAACCTGCTCTGCCCTAATATGCCTCTTCCACACTAACAGGCCTGCTCCGTGATGACACAGGGTTGCCAACTCTCACACATCTGGCGTGACACTCATGCTTTCTGACTCTCACACTCACGCAAGAAATCTTACGGCAAATCTATATCATTCCCTTATAAACTTAAAATTAGCTATATCAAGAGAGTTGGGGTAGTTTGGCAACTCTGATAGCATGCCTATTCCAGGTTAATAGGCCTGCTCTATGCTAACGTGCCTATTCCAGGTTAATAGGCCTGCTCTATGCTAACATGCCTATTCTACACTAACATATCTGCTCTATGCTAACATGTCTATTCTACACTAACAGGCCTGCTCCATACCGACATGCCTATTCCACACTAACATACCTGCTCTATGCTAACATGCTTATTCTACACTGACAGGCCTGCTCTATGCTAACATGTCTATTCTACACTAACAGGCCTGCTCTATGCTAACATGCCTATTCTACACTAACATATCTGCTTTATGCTAACATGTCTATTCTACACTAACAGGCCTGCTCCATACCGACATGCCTATTCCACACTAACATACCTGCTCTATGCTAACATGTCCATTCTACACTAACAGGCCTGATCTGTGCTAACATGCCTATTCCACACTAACTTATCTGTTCTATGCTAACATGCTTATTCTACACTGACAGGCCTGCTCTATGCTAACATGCCTATTCTACACTAACAGGACTGCTCTATGCTAACGTGCCTATTTCACACTAACAGGCCTGCTCTATGCTAACATGCCTATTCCACACTAACATGTCTGCTCTATGCTAATATGTCTATTCTACACTAACAGGCCTGCTCTATGCTAACATGCTTATTCTACACTGACAGGCCTGCTCTATGCTAACATGCCTATTCCACACTAACATGTCTGCTCTATGCTAATATGTCTATTCTACACTAACAGGCCTACTTCATGTGTCTCCTTCTTCCTGCTTTCACCCTCACCCTAGTGATGTGAGTTAAGATATTTATCTCACAGGTTAAGATTTCACTTTTGCACTCGATTCCTCTTCAGCTAGCGACCTCCCTGTGTGACCCTCATGGTGATGAGGGCGGTTGGTCATGATAACATGGCAGAATGATCCCTCAGGACCTCAGCAGCGTGAATGATCTGCAGACAGGCGTCTCTGCCTCTCCGGTCCCCCTGTTAAAGCTCTGCTGAAGCTCTCCTCCCTTCCTCTTCTCTTCCTTCCTGTCTCTTTTTCTCGAACAACATTTCACTTCCGATTTGGCAGCAAAAATTTAGCAGAACAAATGGGTAGCTAGCAAGCGAGTGCTGGAGATAATTAAAAGTGGCAGCTGTCAAACTCAGAGTCTCTTCTGCGGCATATAAATAAAATCATTTACAAGACTATTAATGACTCATTGCTGATATCAATATTCATTATGTAAAAACTTGTGATATATCGCACATTTCAAGCGAACTAAACTCCTCCTCATTCTGACTGAAATTTACAGCTTGGACGATGAGCTTAAAGTTTCCTCAGGCTAGAAACTTGTCTCTTGAGCGTGACTGAGATATTTCCATCTGCCAACAGTTTTACCTTGAATGTTTGACCTAAAATGATTTTTGTTCATCTAGATAGACTTTACCCCAGAAGACTTACACCTGTGTGATGTCCCAGACCTGGAGGTCAAAGCAAACAGGTGTGAGGGGATATTGAGTATCACTCACCTGGTGAGGTAAGTGCAGGTGTGGAGCACTTTAAAGCTCCAGGTTCAGCCAGGAGGTGACCTCTGACCCCCTGTGATGTTTGTTTGAGACAGTGGGAGCTGAACTCACTGGAAGGGATGAGAAGCCCAGAATATCTTCAGCTGGACAAAACTAAAGGTTTTACTGCCTTCGGGAACTTACTCATTGGTCCCACTGAACCCATCACCAAGGTCTCAGCCCCCCCAACCCCCACCCACAGTAACTCAGTGCTTCACCTCCTGACCTCCCATGGTGATCCAGTGCTTCACCCCCTGACCTACCCCTTCACTCATGTGTCAGTAGCTGGAATGTGAGATGTTGTTGGGAGCTGTTCGCTGAATATAAATGAGCTCATATCTTGGTTCTTGGTCAGTAAATCCCTGAGCAGAAACTGGACAAACTGGACACGCAATAGAAAGACCAAAAGTCTACTGGGAAAGGACGGGGCCTGCCCCACAATGTTCAGGTCCCATGGGCGTCCCCATACGTGCTGGAGAAAAAGCACCTTCACCTACAAATATCCCCTGTCACTCAACAGAGAGCCGGCAAAAACCTTTGCGGTTGCTAGGCAATCGTGTATGGCACCTCTCTTTGGTGTTTCAGTGCTGCCCGAGTCTTTTAACGAAAAAAAACAAAGCAAGATATAAAAAAAGACAGAACAGAAATGCAGAACTACCCAAGCAGAAGACATAATAGAGCAGGAGATAAGAGGGTGTTGCATAAAGTCAAAAATCCCGGGTGGTACGTGACCCTTCACTGTGGTCTGTGCTCGTTGTGTAATGATCTGGTTTCAGTCCACCTTTCACCGTTCTATGACTGCTCGATAATGCCATGTATGACTAAGGTGATATATGCCTGTTAATGGATATTGAATGACTATTATTTCCTCTATACTTGTGAAAGGATTTGCAGCGAGTTATGACTGTGTCGATGTATGATATTAGCATTGTGATCATGAGGTACTAGATGTCTTAATCTGTGGTTTCTCATGGAATGAATCTGATGTGCTTGAGTGCTGAGCATAGACACAGGCACAGTGCATGCTGGTTATCAGACCACCGGTATGTGTTTGGTGACATGTGTAGGTGGAGTTATGTAATGTTAGTGTAAATTGCAGCACAGATCACTTATCTGAGGAGCAAGAAGCCTGCATTCCAATGGCAGTAATTTTCGTCGTCATGGCGAGGAGATAATGGGGCCACCCAAGAGCTTGTCCAGGGGCTCAGCACGTAACTACCCTAACATCTGGGTGGAGCTGGTTCCTCTTCACCCCAAGCCCACAAACTCAAAAGATGTTTCCGGCTGCAGGGTTATCGTAAACAAGGTAATTTTCTAAGCACTGGGATGAATGGGACCAACCACCTGTGGGTATTTGCTCTGAGTGGAACTTTACGGTCCCCTAGCAATGTTTATGTCACCAGTGAGCTCAGAAACGCATCAGGAAAGCTTGAATGATGCAGCGCGCCATGAGACTGACTAAGTCACTGCTAATTACACAACACGGCCTGTCTGCTTTCACTGTCTTAAGGCAGGAACATTTACACAAGAGGGTCCTTGCAAGGATGGAAGAACCTGAAAGAAAGGCTGTGTGGAGCTTCTCAGCAAAATGCCAGCTCTTTTGCAAAACAACACAAATACAAAAACATTTATTGCCAGTTTTCATCACTCCATGTGTGGTAGTTTGGGTTTGCAACCAGGCTAATCACCTTTCTATCTGAGATAGGAGTCCGAAAACATAGCAGTCACAGCAGATACAGCTCTGAGTCCAAAACACACACTGCTCCCAGTTATCCAGAGGATTAGCATTAGCTAATGGCTAAAGGGTAATAGGGAGGGAGACTCCATTTCGAGATTCTCCCGAGAGCTCTTGATTCTTTGCTTAAGACTTGGCCTGCCTGAATACGGTGCTGGCTCACAGCCATTAGGGGGCATGTGGCACTTTGCTATGACAGGTCATCGTGGGTGTTTGTGTGTATTCAAAAACACCCTCAGACAGCTACGTACTCAGATGATGATCACAGGAAGTGATTTTGAGATTTGACTGCAGATGTGCCTGTGCAGAGCAAGTGCATGTAGTTCCATACATAAATGAGTTACTCGTTGGAATTTTGAGGTTTTACTACACTCACGGCGTCCAGTCACAGGCAGCTGTCTCATCTTGCCCCGCCCCCATCCAGAGCCGGCGTTCCTGTGTGTGCTGGATGCAGGGCGTTGTCCCTGTATGTGTGTGCGAGTCTTCACCTCAACCCTGGCTTCTGCTCCTCGTCAGAACATGCCGACATGTCCAAGCTGCCCCAGGCTTCTGTCCTGCGTTGCATGCCAAGGTGTCCATGAGATTCAGCCATTCTCATAATCTGGCAGGACTCTACATGTCTACATGTGGCTACACTACAAAGAATGCATCTAACACATGAAGAGCAGCTTCATTCCGCAGTTATATTTTGTAATAATTTTCCTAAATGTCTAAAAAAAAAACCATAAAATTACGGGCTTCGAAAAATTATTTCTGTTTCTCCTCCACAGCTAAGATCATAAACTGCAACAAGTTCTCAGTTTCCTGGATCCAGAAATAACTCCAGGCTGGAGGAATCCCACGTCTCCACATCAACCTGTGGTCAAGGATAGCACACGTTTCAGTTACAGGAAAGGGGAACAAGCCGTGGAAAGTATACAAGCACCCATAAATGTCACCTACCACTGCATAGATGTCACCTGCCACTGCATAAATGTCACCTACTACTGCATAAATGTCACCTACCACTGCACTGTTCAGCACCGCCCTCTCATGTTTACATTTTATTTATTTAGTAGGTGCTTTTATCAAAAGCTACCTACGATTGAGAAAGCAGGATCAACCTGTCCCTGAAGCAGTCGGGGGTCTTGCTCAAGAGCTCAATGGTGAAATTACTCAGGTGACCCTAGGATTTGAACCAGCAACCTTCTGACCAGCATCCTAACATTTAAACTTAATATAAAAAAGCTCACTCTGAAGTACTCCATGGCTGACAAAGCCTCATAAAGAATGTTTCCATTAGCATGGCTGAACAACAGTAAACGCGTAACTCCTTCTCTGACATGGCCAGGAGCTCCTAAAGTCCTAAAACACATCCTCATTGAACATGGCTGACAACGACTAACATCCCCTAACAAAGAGGTCCTCCAAAATGGCCGACAAGGCCTCACACAAAATGCCCCCCACCAACATGGCTGAAAGATACGCACATCGGCAATGCTGGAACCCCTGACAGTAAGAGCGTATTTTCAACACAGAGCACTGTTAGCACATGACAGCCCCAGTGACGTAATCTTTAAATGATAATCATAAAAGGCTGTTTTGTGGTTTTATTTTCAACTCTTTAGCGTACTATGATGGATCCCCCAAAATACATTTTGTGAGATTTTACAATATAATTTTCTGACAGTCACTGAACAAAGTCTTATCCGCACATACTGGCTGACTCATTTAGATTTTCCTTTTTCCCTCCTGGAACCACTTCCTCTTCCATTGTATAAAGGGACAGAGTCCATCCCAAAACCGTAAAAATGAGCCTGGTGTGAGAGTCACGTGACTAAACGTATCCAATGGCACATCACAGAGCGGAAACTGTCAGAAATTAATTAAGAGGTAAGAATGCATCTCTGGAGATGGCCAGGTTTGTGGTATATTGTCAAATGAGGCCTAACCCTGTGAGCGGGTGACAGAGCTGATTGCGTGGAGGTCACGCAGGGACAGACGCGCATGGTGGGGATGATTAGGGATGTGATGTGATTACTCAGACCTTTTATAGAGGAACAAAGAACTGCACAGCAGTGCATAATTTCAACTCAGATGAGGAAGTGCAGAGAAAATCACCTCAACGGCAAAGCGACAAGCCGTAAGATTCACTCGAGAGAGAGCAGCTGTCCACAGCCAGGGCAAGAGAGGCGGGCAACAGTTGGTACAGTTGTTCGGTGCTCAGATGGGTGGCGCGTTCAAGTCCTGACGGGCCCCTGCTGTTGTACCGTTGATTTGGGTCCATAAGCCTAATTGGGCTGTGTATAGTTTTAAGTGTTACCTTGGATACAAGCGGACAGTTATGTAACAACATAAAAACAGGAAAGGGAGCAATAGGAAAAGCAGAGATAAAGCCTCACAGCCACAGAGAAAAGGATATTAGAGATGGTATTCCTGAGCGCTTCCTGAACTCTCTGGGATCGATATGCATCGAAGCCTCCTCACGGTGGGATGCAGTTACTCCCTGGGCGATTTTCCTCCTCAATACTGATGAGTTCTGTGGACCCTTCTTGTTCTTCTCCAGGAAAACAAAGATCTTTTATCACAGCAGGCTTTTGGTGAGGGACACTCCCAGTCATCTTCCCACGCCGCTCTACGTTTAAACAAGCGGAGTGAAGGAAAAAAGAAAAACAACAACACATTAGATGTTTGTCTACATCCGCCTGTTATCTAAGCTGCACTGGGGGCAAAATGGCCGACGTGTGATGACCAGTCAGAGCGGGGAACCGCCATAATGGGGGCGGGAGGGGCTGAGATGGGCTGTCAGCCATAGACCTGACTTCCTGTTGCAGGACCACACTGTGGCTGAGCAGAACCTAATATGTTACCCTGCTGGCTGAAGACCACGGACCCCAAAGCATGTCCTGCGGGGACAGAACCACAAGGAGGAACTACACCACTTCAGAGTCAGTGGTCAGCCACAGAACACTTCAGTATAAACTATAAGCAAGTTATATGGGTTGTTCCGTAGTCCCGCCCCCCTTCCCCCACAGTGGATGCACCAATAGAATCGCATCCCCTAAGACTCTTAAAGGGGCTGGAGCACTAGGGGGCCTTTGGGAAATAGCTGATCTCACATTTCAGTAATGATGCCAAGCTGAAGATGGAAAGATCAGATCCAGGCAGAAATGGGTGCACCCTGGGGTGAAGTCACACCCCCACGTGGGCGTATCGATATGAACGAGCGTGTGTTTATAAATCTGTGTCTGCAGTTGCCATTATGTGAGATAATTGCTGCTTCAATTTGCCCAGATGAAAGTCCTGAACAGGACTTGGGGGACAGCAGGCAGGATGGGGCCCATTATGACTAATTCTGCCCCAAAGGACCGTTTGCTTGAGGCCCCTTCTGGAAAGGCCAGGAAACAAGAACCTCCTTAGGCCAGCAGGGGGTGTAGTGGTCACAGAACACATTCTAGAAGGTGTACAGATCGGGTGGGGTCCGCCGTGACGAGAATTAGGGAACTCCTAGCCCTGCAGCCAACAGCTCTGGGGTTCAGAGCAGCACATCCACAACAACACACCCAAACATTCACACTAATTTCCACCAGAAACCTGTTTGACATGCAGCCTGAGTTTGAAGCAAAATGGAGTTTTCATTGCTGAGCATTTAGCTTTTTTTGCCGTTACCGTCAGTTATGCCAGAAAGAGGGCTGTAACAACAGAAGATGTGAAATCAGGAAGTACACACGAGGTCTGTAATTATTCAGGCGGCACGCACAGCTGTGGGTGAAACTTGATGGCATGGGAGGCTTCTATTGTGGACGATTCCCCGATTCTTACCAGCGTGTCCCTTAAACACTCCCTGACTAACGCAAAGGGAGGCCACGTCCTGAATCACTCCTGTGGGTCATTCGTGACTTCGCGGTGCTGACCGCATTATGATGGGAGAAACTCAGTGAACACGTGGCCACGTCGATGTCATACGGTGACAGACGGTGTATTCTCCCACCTGCGGAGTCAGCTGGTGCCGAAACTTCCTGGATTCCCCGCGGCTGTAGGTGCAGGTGCCGCCCAAGGGCAAGGCTGAACCACCGCGGCTGTGCTCCCGAGAACAGCGAGTCCGTAGCGAATCCGCACACAGGCAGCCTCAGGTGGAGACACAGTCCCAGGCTGTTCATCGCTCTCAGTGGCAAGTTATTTGTGTTTATTTATATCTTACTTGCATATTTTGCATTACTTTTTAAGCTTTTGACCAGAATTTCCCTCTGGATATAAATAAATGATCCATCCATCCATCCATCCAGTCCAAAGTAGGTTTGGAGGGGGGGAGGGGGTGGTGGGGGGGGGGGCTCTGCCCACGGATCCACTCTGTCAACCACAGGAATTAAACCTGCAGCTTTCAGATCACAAGTACAGAATCCAAACCCAACTAACCAGAACATGAGAAATAAAAAGCTGCTCGCTGCCGTCTTTCCCGCGGTGCGTCACAAAGCCCCCCTCTGTAATTAGCATGTTAGTCACACAGTCGCAGGCTCTATTTCTGTCTCGGGGGAGGGGGCCCGGGCCCAGGGCTCCGGGGACGAGCACCCAGAGGGTCTACGGCCTGCGGAGGGTTCACACTCCATTTGCAGACGTTAACGCGGGACGTGTGGGCGACGATGACGCACATCAGCGGAGCCCGGCCGGAATCAGAGAGGGGGGACAGCAGGGGAGACGTGAAGCTCGGTGAAGGTGGACGGAGTGCAGACAGAGAGGCACCTTGCAGGCAGCTCTATTGAGGGAGAGATGGACAGGTGGACAGATGGACAGGTGGACAGATTGACAGGTGGACAGATTGACAGGTGGACAGATTGACAGGTGGACAGGCAGGCAGATGAGGTGACATAGGAGCCATCACTGTCCTTGGAACGCCCGTATTCTCTCAGGGAACATGGTGCAGGGGATGTCACAGTGGCTGGTCCCACTTCCTCCTGCTTTAACTGGGAAATTCAGTCCCAGAGTGGGCATGGCAGATGAGTCCAGCGACAGACTGGGGACAAAGTGAGACACAGGCAATAATCGCAGACTAGGTGGCTGCATTGTCACCCCATATCCCCAACACGTGTCCCTCCATGCTCACATGACCCATCCAGGCCACACCTCCCCCGAACTCGAGATGCCCAGACTGTCCTCGTTGACTTTGGATCTCAGAGCCAGTCACACCCAGAGCAATGGCTCAGAGGAGAAGTGAGTTGTTATGAAACAGCACTTCCAGGAAGTGGGTTGCTCAATAAAGCCTGAAATCACACATAGGACTTTTCTTAGTTTGTCAGATATAAGGTTTTACTTCATCTTGATTTCAAAATTACATTTACGTAATCAGGGGCCATTGTAATCCGCTCCTTTAAAAGACCTGAGGGCCTAAGAGCTCATTGCTGCAGCCCTGGGTCAGTTTGGCTGAGGTGTGACATGGGGAGATGCATCAGACTGAGACAGCATTCAGACACAGCCACTCACTGCTTTTCTTATGTCATCTCATGTAAAGTACCAAGAAGAAAAAAACATCCTGCATCCCTGTCACAGTCACAGGAGGGCAGCCTGTCCCTGAGCTTCTCACGCCCTGAGGGTCAGATCCTCATACATGTGCCAGGCCTCCATCGATGCAGAGACATGATGGCCAGCAAATACCACATGACTAATGACCATCTGAAAGGAAAGCGCCATTTCAGTCACATGACCGATGACTGAAACATGCGATCGTCTCAGGCTGTGATACCAGCAAGTTTCAACAAAGACAATAAAAACCAAAAGATGCACCTGAGTGTGAAACCCTTGTCAGACACCCTGATCTCCACATACATGCTTACTCTATTCACAATCAAGGCCGAAGAAGATCTGGCCAGTGATTCCTTCCAGGGCTTCCTAGTATGTACCATCACTCGCTGCAGAACCACAGCCAGCCAATCACAATGCACTGAGCAGTCTGCAGACCAGCACGTAGTATACAGAGTAATATACTTTTCTCTATCCTGTTCAATGTCGAGTGATGATTCTGGTACAGTTTGAGTATGAATGAAGAATAGTACATAAACAACACACCCGCATGAGGTCAGCCAGAATGTCGTCACCACAGATGAGACAACTGAGCCTGGCTGGTTCTATTTGCTTTGCTCGAAACGTCTTTTTGGAAGAAATGAGAATTGCCCTTCAAGTTAAACAAGGTGTCAAACGTAATCCTACAGTATGCATGAGTTGACACTTGTCCTGCACATTAACCCATTGTTTCAAAGAGAAATATTTTTGCTAATTATGTTGATGCTCGATGAGTCCATCCTCAAGAGCCCAGCGGAATTTCCCAATCGACAGGGCGACCCGGCAGCCTTATGGGCCAGATTCCAGCCTCCCGTTGGCACATCAGCGCACACAGTTACTCAAATCACAGGTCTGCATCCAAACATAAACATACAAAGAAATTCTATTAAAACCACAAGGTTGCCAATCTGTGAAAAAATAAGTAGTGCTTTGTTTCTTAAAATAAAGAGAAGACACACTTTACATAAATGTGTTACTCTGTTAGACATTATAAATAAGTTTTACCAAGCAGACATGACAAAAGGCAAGATCAGCATAAATATCAGCAAGCAGGACTAAATGAGAACAGATAAATGTCATGAATGAAGGTTTCGAACTCAGAAGAGAATTTTTTTCGTCAAAGCCACTTCCTGTGTGTACACGAGGACAGGAAGTGAAGAGGCCGGCGTTCAGCTGCTGTCTCCATGGCGACACAATGGGCTCGTGAGCAGCTCCTGAGGAAATCCGTCCCGGTAAACCATTACATGAGAGGGTGCTGCTGTTTCGTGGCCGACGGACTGCATGCGTCACAAAGACTGAAGAAATTAAGCTCCACTTGTCACTTTCAGTCTGAAACGTTTGCACAAGCTATTCGGCTGGACACGTGGATGACGCCGACTTGTGCAATGTGGTGTGGGTAGTGGGGTAGGGGCTCGGTAGCAGACCTGAAAGGCTCTGAGGTCAAAGGTCAAACCACAGGAGGCATAATTAAGCAGCAGCCTCGTAAAAACGACTAACAGGAAAGAACTGTGAAGCAAAGTGATACAGAAAACAAATGCAGCACATTTGATTCCACCATTTTCTGAATTTCCAGACATGGGAAAACTCTGTGTAATTATTCAGTTGGCCAGCCAAATTAAGCCAAGACAGAAGACTGCGATGACGTCCGATATCTGTCTGGCACGTAAGCACGAGGACATCCAGCTTACAACATAGACTCCCATCAGGCTTTATTGAGGTCAGCCAGAATGTCGTCACCACAGATGAGACAACTGAGCCTGGCTGGTTCTATTTGCTTTGCTCGAAACGTCTTTTTGGAAGAAATGAGAATTGCCCTTCAAGTTAAACAAGGTGTCAAACGTAATCCTACAGTATGCATGAGTTGACACTTGTCCTGCACATTAACCCATTGTTTCAAAGAGAAATATTTTTGCTAATTATGTTGATGCTCGATGAGTCCATCCTCAAGAGCCCAGCGGAATTTCCCAATCGACAGGGCGACCCGGCAGCCTTATGGGCCAGATTCCAGCCTCCCGTTGGCACATCAGCGCACATTAATGATGCCAGAAGAGGCGGCATGTTCGCCCATTTTACACACCCATTTGCGGCCCTGACAGGGAAGTGTGTAATGGCAATAACAATAAGTATTGATGATCCATCTTCCCTGAACCAATCCCACTCCCCGGGCTCCCAGTAACCAGATCCATGTCTACCTAACAGCAAGGGAGCATCTGCTGTTGTCCCGCTGAGGAATTTGCTGACAGTTCTGCGTCATAACCAGCACTTTCACTTTCTCTTTGTTTAGCTTGCCGTTTGAGTGCAGAGGTTTCCTGTATGTGTGTGTGTGTGGCAGGCAGGCCGGTGACAGGACAGGAGACACAGGCGGAGTCTCCATCCTTTGACTTTGTTCCATTGTCCGCTTATTAGCCGATTTGCTGCCGGCGATGGGAACAGGAGGGAATACCGCTGCTGCTTGGGTCCTCTGGCCCTCAGACAGACCTGCGGCGGACAGTCCCTCGTTTCCGTTCATTCGCACGCCCACGTGGCGATGGGGGCCCGCTGCTGTTGCTAACCGGCGATCTCACAGCCGCCATTATAAGCTGCAGGAGCTCGGTGGGGAGGGGAGCACACGCTCAGATACATACCGACGCTGTAGCCAGGCGTCCGTGTGTCACCAGCCCCACACACACTGAAGTCCCCTGATACACACTACATCACAGAAGTCCACCACATGGCGATTCTGTATCATTCCGCTCCCCTCTGATTCCAGAGTCCCCGTGCTCAGACAAGTCAGTGGTAACTAACAGCTTAACAGAGGCTTCATTCTGCTGCCTTGGGGCCATTAAATCAAACTGACTTTTATTTCAGTTCCGAAAGAATTAGACTCCTGTTCTATAACATATCAGTCCCTCACCACCTTGTAAAGTGTTATGAGGAAGAGGGTCTTTAGTGAGTTCATCCCTCCAGAGGGACGCAAAGTGGAGGTGACCATAACCGTGCTGACAGAGACCTACTGACTGCGACCGTGTGTCCCATGCAGAGATCTGACTGCGACCGTGCGTCCCGTGCAGAGACCTCCTGACCGCGTCCATGTGTCCCATGCAGAGACCTCCTGACCGCGACCGTGAGTCCCATGCAGAGACCTCCTGACCGCGTCCATGTGTCCTGTGCAGAGACCTCCTGACCGCGACCGTGAGTCCCATGCGGAGACCTCCTGACCGCGTCCATGTGTCCTGTGCAGAGATCTCATGACTGCGACCGTGAGTCCTGTGCAGAGACCTCCTGACCGCGACCGTGCATGCAGACGTCATTCTCTCAGGCCGCCATTGTGCTTTGTGAAGCCTTTGAGTGTCATATAGTATTAGACTGGATGGCCCCTGTGTTACCCCCCTCCCCTGAAGGCCCCTATGCCAGGCACAAAGTCTGATTCTCGTGACAAATAGGCTACTGTGTGTCCCACGGCCCTGGGGACTAGTAGAGCACTGCCCTGGTGGCACGGGAGGAGTGTGGGGGCACTGGGCAAACTGGTCCTTTTATCTGCCCGAGGACAATAGTGCTGAGCTGTTCTGTGTGGCCCCCACACCAGTTCATTCATTCTCCATATACGGGCTGCACCAGGGACAGGGGAGACAGAAACACAGGCAATGTGGCAGGCACAGCTAACGCAGGGAACAAAGGCAACGTGGCAAGCACAGGTAACGCTGGGAACACAGGCAGCACAAAAAAACAGGCAATATGGCAGGCATTGCCAACAAAGGCAACAGGATAGGCACAATTATTGCAGAAAACACAGGCGATATGGCAGTGACAGATAATGCAGAAAACACAGGCAATATGGCAGTGACAGATAATGCAGAAAACACAGGCGATATGGCAGTGACAGATAATGCAGAAAACACAGGCAATATGGCAGTGACAGATAATGCAGAAAACACAGGCGATATGGCAGTGACAGATAATGCAGAAAACACAGGCAATATGGCAGTGACAGATAATGCAGAAAACACAGGCGATATGGCAGTGACAGATAATGCAGAAAACACAGGCGATATGGCAGTGACAGATAATGCAGAAAACACAGGCGATATGGCAGTGACAGATAATGCAGAAAACACAGGCGATATGGCAGTGACAGATAATGCAGAAAACACAGGCGATATGGCAGTGACAGATAATGCAGAAAACACAGGCGATATGGCAGTGACAGATAATGCAGAAAACACAGGCGATATGGCAGTGACAGATAATGCAGAAAACACAGGCGATATGGCAGTGACAGATAATGCAGAAAACACAGGCGATATGGCAGTGACAGATAATGCAGAAAACACAGGCGATATGGCAGTGACAGATAATGCAGAAAACACAGGCGATATGGCAGTGACAGATAATGCAGAAAACACAGGCGATATGGCAGTGACAGATAATGCAGAAAACACAGGCGATATGGCAGTGACAGATAATGCAGAAAACACAGGCGATATGGCAGTGACAGATAATGCAGAAAACACAGGCGATATGGCAGTGACAGATAATGCAGAAAACACAGGCGATATGGCAGTGACAGATAATGCAGAAAACACAGGCGATATGGCAGTGACAGATAATGCAGAAAACACAGGCGATATGGCAGTGACAGATAATGCAGAAAACACAGGCGATATGGCAGTGACAGATAATGCAGAAAACACAGGCGATATGGCAGTGACAGATAATGCAGAAAACACAGGCGATATGGCAGTGACAGATAATGCAGAAAACAGAGGTAAAATAGCAGGCAGGGTTAACAGAGGGGACATGAGAAGTACGGCTAAACACAGAGTTCATCCACATGGATCCGCTCAGACTTGAACACGAACACAGGCACATGCAGGGAGAGCGAGCGAGTGACGGCATGTCAGCCGGCTTCCTCTGCGCTGCCATTAGTATCTGCAGCGCTGTGAAGGTCTTATCTGCAGAGAGTGGGGCAGCTCCAGGCGTACATGCGCGTGTGTGTGTGCGTGTGTGTGTGTGCGTGTGTGTGCGTGCGTGTGTGTGCGTGCGTGTGTGTGTCGGTGCCTGAGGAACCTGCTGCTCAACAAGATGGGATCACCCAGTATTTCACCGTGCTCCTTGGGGGTCCAAAACAGTTACTCAAATCACAGGTCTGCATCCAAACATAAACATACAAAGAAATTCTATTAAAACCACAAGGTTGCCAATCTGTGAAAAAATAAGTAGTGCTTTGTTTCTTAAAATAAAGAGAAGACACACTTTACATAAATGTGTTACTCTGTTAGACATTATAAATAAGTTTTACCAAGCAGACATGACAAAAGGCAAGATCAGCATAAATATCAGCAAGCAGGACTAAATGAGAACAGATAAATGTCATGAATGAAGGTTTCGAACTCAGAAGAGAATTTTTTTCGTCAAAGCCACTTCCTGTGTGTACACGAGGACAGGAAGTGAAGAGGCCGGCGTTCAGCTGCTGTCTCCATGGCGACACAATGGGCTCGTGAGCAGCTCCTGAGGAAATCCGTCCCGGTAAACCATTACATGAGAGGGTGCTGCTGTTTCGTGGCCGACGGACTGCATGCGTCACAAAGACTGAAGAAATTAAGCTCCACTTGTCACTTTCAGTCTGAAACGTTTGCACAAGCTATTCGGCTGGACACGTGGATGACGCCGACTTGTGCAATGTGGTGTGGGTAGTGGGGTAGGGGCTCGGTAGCAGACCTGAAAGGCTCTGAGGTCAAAGGTCAAACCACAGGAGGCATAATTAAGCAGCAGCCTCGTAAAAACGACTAACAGGAAAGAACTGTGAAGCAAAGTGATACAGAAAACAAATGCAGCACATTTGATTCCACCATTTTCTGAATTTCCAGACATGGGAAAACTCTGTGTAATTATTCAGTTGGCCAGCCAAATTAAGCCAAGACAGAAGACTGCGATGACGTCCGATATCTGTCTGGCACGTAAGCACGAGGACATCCAGCTTACAACATAGACTCCCATCACACACAAAGCCTGCTGTTAAATTAAGATTTGGCAGGCCATTTCTTTCAGTACCTGCCTGACAGGTTCAAACCATCCGTATAGTTTGTTAGAACCTTCTAGAAGGACCATCTGTGGCCAGTACAGTTTATTCTCAGCGCCAATGTGAGCCAGTAACTTCCTGTATTCATCATGAGAAGCAGACACTTTGTATGCCGGCTCGCGTCAGCCTCAGGTTCAAGTCGTCTACTCGGCCCAGTCAGCCGAGGGCTGTGCGTTGAGACAGCCCCACCATCGCGGGCCAAGACTGAATCACAGGGGCGCAGCAGACCCCGGCAACCCATGTCAACCAGTCTGATCCGGCAGACAAATCACCCAGCCTACATGTTCTTATAAATGTGCTGTTGCCATGGCAACTGTCCTGCCAGTACTTCCAGATTGCTATTTTGTGTCGAAAACGCTATACTGTTATACTGTTATGTTCCCCCCCCCCTACCTCCCACTTCCGACGGCTGAAAGCCAAGAGTACTGTTGGACTGCAGCTCGTTTGCAAAACGGCTCATTTTGAAGACCCTACAGACTCTACCTCACATCATTCCGATAGCAGGACCATACACAGGGGCAGGACCAAGGAGAGCACTGGCCCCCCAATGAAAGCTAGTGGGCCCCTCGAATGTTCCCTCCCCTGTTAATCACAGATTCAGAGCATATCATTGGCTAATGGTAAGGTTGGCCCCTCTATATGAATTACGGTTCCTCTTATGCCCCTCGCCTTGAAAATAATCCCAGAATCACCATCTCTCTCCAAACGGTCGTTTGCCACCAGTCTGGCTGCACTGGTCAAGAGGAATGCCCAAGGAATTTGGGACACCGATAGACATGGCGATAACCACAGGGGTCAGAAGCCAGACCATGGCGAGAAGCTCAAAGCTACACACGATTTCCACGGCTTTGGGGTGGCAGCCTGCTGTGTGGATCGATACGACGCAGAGCTGCTTTGGTGCGAAGTCTTGCAGACAGAGGAGGATTCACTCGCCCTCTGCCCCACCTCGCTTGAAAGTATGTGCGGCAATTAATGTGAATGAGCTCACGGAATCCCACAATCCTCCTGGTTCTCTGTGTCTGTCACCCAGCCTGCGCGGCACACAATGGCCTATTGAAGCATCGCGCTGCAGCAGAATCGTGTGAAAGCGGACAGCAGGTCTCCTCTGGAGCTCGTCGGTCAAGGCCGGTGATGGCTGCCGTCACGCTGCTCCAGATGCGTCCAAACCTTCTGCTGCGAGATGTCAAACTTCAAAGAGCTCGCTGCCCTGCGCCTTCTCCGCGGTAAGGCGTGTGCAGGACACCCTGCCCTACCCAGAGGCCTCGGCGCACGACGCGCGCCACCCACCCCCCCCCCCCCGCTGGTGTTCAGCCGCTGACTGGAACACTATTCCTGCAGCTGCGGGCCTTTTAGAGACCAAAACCTAGGAGCAATGGGGCTGAAGCTCTGTCAGCCTTTGCTTCAGCTTCCTCATTCCCAGAATTGTGCTGGGGTACCAAAGGGTGGATGTTCCATTCAACACACCAGAGGGGCACAGGATGGGGGGGGGGGGGGGGTGTCTCTGAATGTGATTAAACTGAATCCTTACATGTTACTTTTCTGAACAACAAAACACGCAGCTGTCTAATCAAGCTCGTTTGAACAAGGCCTCCTTTACAGACTCAGAGGTGGTCACAGCTCAAAGCCCCCCCCCCCATTTTATGTTACATTATTTATTTCAGTACTTTTTTTACAATACGCAACAACCCAAAAGTGATTCTCTCTAAGAGTAAGATACTTTATTGTCATTGTATCAGAAATACAATGAAATTTGTTTGGTAGCCCACGGCTCAGCAGCAAAGAGGTACATTAATGTACCACATTAAAATACAGTCTTGTACACATCATATAATTATAAATAAACCTAATATAAGTATTGGTAAAATACAATATAAAAAATACATTCCTTAGCGGAGTCTAGAGTGTGCTGGATGAATTTTTTTTTTTTTAATCCTAAATTATTTACTGATTTAGGTATTTACAGTCAGTGTGATGTAAAGTGACCAAGTGCATATCAGCAGCAATACAGACGTGTGGAAGTGACTTAATGGTCAGTGTTCTGTAGTGGGAAGGAGTGTGACGGAGGCCACTGCTCTCGGGAAAAAGCTGGTCCTCAGTCTGTTTGTTCGTGACTTGATGGTTCTGAATCTTTTGCCCGATGGGAGGGGGACAAACAGTTTGTAACCCGGGTGGGTGGGGTCCTCGATGATGTTGCTAGCCTTCCTACATAGTAGGCTGGCATAAACATTGTTCAGATCTGGGAGCTTGGTACCCACGATCCTCTGCGCAATCTTAATTATCCGGGCCGAGTCTCTCCGGTTCTGTGCGGTTCAGCTGGAGTACCACACTGTAGCAGAGAATGCTCTCTATTGTGCTCCTGTAGAAGGTGACAAGGAGCTATGTTACAATAAAACTATGTTCTAGTTGTATAGGGTATGTTTTTCCAGAGTGGCACGCAGGACTAGAGAAAGGGATGTATAAGCAAAATTCTGCCTTTCCTGGGTGATCAAACTCAGATAAAAACAAAACCTCAAATTTCAGCAGGACCTGACATCAATCAGTAGTGACACAAAGATCAGTAGTGTAAATTCAGGGTCTGAGTGTGAACACAATGAGAGCATGAGCGAGTGTGAACACAGACGAGAATGTGGACCCAGACTAAGCAACAATGCTTAGATGGTATTAAAAATGACTCCAGCTGCCGCTGTCTGCACTAACCACAACAATGTTAATTTAACCAAAAAGATGCTAACCAAGCTAACGCTAACACCATGGATGCTAATAGTGCTAATGCTAACCCTGTGGATACTAACCACCGTGCCTGACTGGGTCCATTTTCCCCGCTAGAACAGAGACGACACATGGATAATAAGACAAAAGCCTCCCAGACTAGACAGAGCAGCTGACAGGATGGGCCTAACCCCCAGCCCCAGGCTCCTGCTGCCCCTGTCCCTCTGTAAAAGCACTGGATTCACACTGCAGGGGGGTAAAGAAAAGCTCTCTGTCCGTATGGCATGCAGGCTTAATAAAGCATCGAAGCGTTAGAACATGGGGAGGGGAGCGCCTCCTGTTGACTGGATGGCTCCGTGTAAACTGCAGAATGTCAGTCACATGACCTGCAGGGCCCTGAAACGTCACTCCAGTGCCTAACCTGATCTGTCCTGCTCCGGACGTGCTGGCTGCTTCCTTACAGATAAAGTACCTTATAAACACTTCAATCAAATGACGGGCAGGCTGGTAGGGCTACTGGGTAGTCCTTAATATTCCAGGGACATCGAAAGGTCATTTACTAAATCAGAGTGTCTGTTATATTTCTGCTTTTAAGGTTAAGCCAAGCTGAACGAAAAACTAGTATCTCGGTTTGTCAAATTGTTAAAACAGAAGTTGTCATGCTTTGATGCATTTAGAAAGCCTGACCTTGTGATTTTTCTGCACCTGGACATGATCAGCCAATTCCTAAGTGGCATGGTGTGTCAGCCTGTGTGACAAGCAGAGTGACACACTAACTCGCAGCGGGACAGGAAGTCCCAGTAAGATCCACCCTTCCTTCCTGCCTGTCCTCTTCAGTGCCGAGCTCCCCAGGTCGGTCTTGAGAGCTTCGACACCGTTGCGGGCAGAGTCAGGCAACAGCCAGGAGCAGAGAGACCACAGGCCTTTCAGGGCTTCGTCAGCTGCTCAGACCGCGAGGCCCAGCATCAGAGGCTGTTAGACGTGACACTTCCGAGGCAAATTGAAACTCATGATCGTCACCCGACCAGAGATACGGCACAAAGAAACATCCTCATTCACGGCCTCAAAGGAAACAGGCAGGTTCGTTCTTCCTGTCTGCATTCTCAGACCACCCCTCCACCCCCCCCCCCTCCCTCCTGGGGGATGGGCACACGGCTTTGTGGTGTCATTGCATGACTTGAAAGATGACAGGAAACAAAAGACTCTGTGTCCAACATTAAGGAAGAAAAAAAAACAGGCATAAAGCACGATGCAGAATTGACTGCTGAAAGGGAAATATTTGAAAACTTTTCTGAGTCACCATTCCCCAATCTCCAGTGCTGCCTCGGCTGTAAACAAGTCAGTATCAGGGTGGGTTTTTCTTCTTTTGTTTGCGTTTACGTCCTGCCAAGACGGGACACAGAGGCCAACGCCATGATCAAGCACAGGCGCGGCCCACTGGAAAGCACCCTGGGTGACTACCTACCGAATTGACCCACCGTGTCCCCACCGATGGCAGCTTCCAGCTGCATGTGGCGTCACTCTCCTCCGGCAGGAACGATTAGCGGACCCTGGGGGGCACCTCACCTGATGCCGGCCGCAAAGCGAGGATGCGTGATGTAGCCGATTCAGCCGTTTCCTTGGCGAGCCGACAGTTACCCCCTCAGGAGTGATCAGGAGTAAACATCATTCTAAATGAGTTGTCCTACTAGTGCAACCCCGCGCCCCCTTTGAAATTTTACACTGTGGTGCTAGAGTGCACTCGGCTAAATATGGACCCAATGTGATCGGTCCCAGGTGCCACTACCAGCATGTCCCCCCCCCCCTTCCCGGAGCAGATACCAGCAGAGCCCCCAACTGCATGATACAAACTCAGCATTAAAACCAAAGCAGACCACCTCAGAACAGATAGCCCCAGGATGCTTAACAAAGCGTTCATGGTAATGTGACCCACACCTAGTATTCACATGACGCGACCCACAATGCACCTGGGCCAAACAGCACCAAGCAGCACAAGTCAAATGGACTTATGCTCCTCAGATTAAGAAACAATATTGCCAGTTTGTCAACCTCTATTAGGTCACTTCCCTATCCCTGTTGTTCTGGGTTTATTTTTCTTTTTTTAAAACTTACAATTTCTTATAGCCTAATCACTATAAATGAACGCTATAAATTCAAAATGTTTTTACCTTCAGTTATGTAGAACAGTAACTGTTTTCCATAACTGTGGTTTCCTCATGGGGGGGGGGGGGGGAGGGTGTCAGCAATGAACCAGCAGTTTGTCACAGGAAAAAAGAAATCCCTCCCCCTCCCCCTCCCATTTTGTGTTCGTTACGTCTGATGTGTGCATGAAACAGGGAGCCCAGCCCCCAGGGGTGGAGCGGCAGAGCCAGATGAATGCATAAAGTAGCAGAATGTGACATACATTTGAGTGTGTGTGATGATGAAATAATGTAAGTCAGACTGGTTCACCGGGTGGGGTGAAGTGTGTAGCTGGATGTGCTGCACAGCCACACAGTATTTCCTTTCCACACTCAGCCATAAACAAACAAAACACAGAAATATGGGTATGGCAACCTTTTTTTTACTTTTTTTACTCTATGAGTAAGTGTCTAAGCCAATGCCAATCATGTCACGTGAGCAAGGAACCATGACAAAGCTTCTGCAACCATAACCCCAGTTACTCCCAAACACTCTTTGCGGTTTACATCCGGGCTCTCCGGGGTTCCTCCTGTCTCCCTGCCAAAAACCACCAGCCGAGCGACGGGACGATACCCCCAGCTCTGTGTGGCCGCGTGATCAACGTGAACCTGTTAAGTCTCGCCCCTTAAAACGCAAAGCCATGAACACACTTTGGTACAGGCACGCATTGGCCTGGTTTCAGATTCGGAACACGACTCAGAGTTTGTCAGCCGGTCGGCACGGTTACGGAGGTCACGTGACCAAAAGCGGCAGCCATGCTAGCTCTGTGCCTTTCGGCACTTCCTGTCAGAGCCGTATTCCTTCCCGTTGCTCCTGCACTCACTTGGCTGTTACAGCGGGTTTCTGCTCCCAGTCCATCTTCCACAACAAATAGTCACTACAGACCAGGACAGGCAGCCATGCTTGATATACACGTACCTCAATGCTCTGCCATTAGCCTATCGGTAGGTAGACGGGCTAGACCCCCCCACTAGTTACCAGTTAGCAGTGTACCTACCCTTTATAGACAGCTTTATAGTCTTCCTGACACGATGCGTCAGCCTCTGGTGCAGAATGCACAAACATTATGCGAGTGTCGACCTGAAAAGAACAGCGATACTTTATTCATGCCCGAGGAAAACTTGTCTCGAGACATACAGACAGATATACAGCCAAGATCAAGCAGCACCCTTGGAGCTGGGGATTAAAGGCCTTATTCAACAGCCCAAAGATGGTACCAGTCTGCTGGTCCTGGGACTGCCCCAGAGGGTGGTCCTAAAAAGGTGAAGGCTGGTTCCAAGACCCCACAATTCCAACAACAAACCAGGAAGCACATGCACTCACAGATGAGTCATAGCTCAGGATCTTGCTGCAAACAGCAGATAAGAATGTTAACCCACAGTGTCTGCTCCCACCTACACGCAGAGATCCATCTCGTGACCCAGGCTCAGTTCGGAGTTGTGTCTGAACAAATCCACCAAGGCCCAGGCCTGACAGGCCCAGGCAGTCGACTACATGATATGACAAAAACGTCGGGAATGTGGGGACATTCCCAACACACAGCCACCGCCCAGCCCCAGGCTACAAAACCCCAACACTGGAAAGTCTCTCCCATCATTTTTTCCCAAGATATGCTCAGATCTGATGGCCACAGTTTACATTTAAATCAAAATGAAAGTGTTGGAGTCTATAGAAATGAAAGTGTAACACTTTCATTTCTATAGACTCCATCAGTTTCAACATCAGCCACCCACAGATAAGCATGTCTGACACAGGGCATACAGTTCAATGCACAATGGAAAGTCAGTGCATAACAGATAGAAGCGCTGGGGATACTATGAAATATACCGGCACAAAACCCTCCCCTGGGGCCACAGGCATCCCACAGCCTGTCCTGCGGAGGCTGTCCCGTGCCAGCGATCGGCACTCCAGCGTTCCTTCATCCGATAACATCGAAACAGACTGTGTCCAAGAAGAGAGAGGGGAAAAAAAAACAGTTCTGTTTGCCAAGAGCATGTATGAGCTCCTTTGAAACCGTAGCCAACAACTGAAAGAGAATGAGCAGGGTCAGTGGGAATCACAGAGCGGAGAAAGCCGTGGGGGGGTCCAAGAGAGGCCCCCGGCTGACTCGATGCCAGGCTCTTCCCACCCCACTGTGCCGAACCCCACCCACCACTGGGGACTGAATCTGTGATTGGAATGATTATAAAACAGATCACCACCCACGTCCATGCTGGTGTGGCGGCTTCCGTCTCTTTCACAGGCACGGGCGTCTGCAGAAGCGCCGTGTCGCACCTCTTCCCGATGTGTCATTAGTGGGACTCTCTAACTGTTCCCATCTTCTTACCGACCAGCTCCGAACATCGCGGAGAAAGAGGCAGGAGCACAGATGCTTGCAGAAGCCTGACTGAACAGCAACACGGAGATAAGTCAGGCAATAACTGGTAATAATCACACCTGCACACACACCACAGTGGCAGCTGAAGGGATCAGGAGACAGAACAAGAGAGACAATACCAGAGCCAACAGGGGGGCCCCTTGCCCAGGGCAGCTGACAAATGAGGGAACTGGAAGCAGCCTGTCAGAGAAACAGGAACCATCACAAAACGGTGCGTCACATCTGCGGCTTACATCACATAGTTGCCCATAAGATGTTAAGCAACAGACTGATGCTTTCCGTACCCTGTAGGTCAAGCTAGAAGCTCCTGGTGTTCATATTTAGGAGCAGAGTGCAGAAGACTCAAAACATGGTCCAACCCAAGGGCATGAAAATCCCATAATCCCCATACAAAACAAACCTTTTGACAGCACAGATCTCAGGCAGCAAAACACCCCCACCAGCAGGGGGCAGCGGCAGTACTGCCTGTCGGCGAGTGGGGGGCCGCATTCTCATT
Source organism: Paramormyrops kingsleyae (assembly GCF_048594095.1). Taxonomy (NCBI): domain Eukaryota; kingdom Metazoa; phylum Chordata; class Actinopteri; order Osteoglossiformes; family Mormyridae; genus Paramormyrops; species Paramormyrops kingsleyae. The sequence continues at coordinate 3,648,934 of NC_132813.1, forward strand.
ATGCAGATTTATTCATGCCCAGTTATGTGTTGGAGCATGCAGCAGCAGCATCCTGAGCAATGATTCAGAGCCCGTATCTACAAACAGCCAGGACGTTGTTCCAGAGCACAGAGGAATTTCCAGTGCCCAGAGGGAGACAGATTCCTCAGCACCGGGCTCTTAAAGAGACACGACGTCAGCGGCTCACATTCCAAAATCACGACACAGCGGACCGACTCCTGATCCAGTCATTTCTCCTGAAACCTTTATGTCTCGGACACCTCTTGGCTTTCCATAATTATACAGCTGGTCATCTTTTTGAAGACCACAACACTGTGCCCCACCAATAATCTGAACCACTGATCCAGGTCAGCCACATGCCACACTGACCTTTGGGTTTGGGTTGACATGCCCTTCCTACTTCCAAAACACCAGTTCCAAGACCAGAATCAGCATGACTACCATAAAACCCACAGGAAAATGCCTCCCAGAACCACACCAGACCCAAGACTGTCACTCACCGTCAAGGAAACCCAGGACACCTACTCCAGACCTGGGTCCATAAGACAGTCATACGCTGTATCTGCTGTGATCTATATGCAGCAGCAATTGTTTCCGTAAATAAAAGCTTTTCAACCACTCATAACAAATATGGAAGTGCAGAGTTAGAAATATCATACAAATATCAACAGAAGCATCAAAGTCCTATACAGCAGGTCTTTCTGCAGGTCACGCCAGACACCACAATCCCAGTGAGGGTCCAACATCACAGACAATCACTAAATGAAGCAAGACCACCAGTGTTTTTTTTTTTAAAAATGCAATTTGTATTAAAAGTCTTAAAACAGACAAACAGCTGTTAAAACGCTGGTCTGAAATTAGAATTACAATCGGGTTAGAATTTCAATAATACACCATCCACATTTTTGTTAAAAACAAACATGACGAGGAAAAAAATCTTTGCTTCAACTGGCCGGGGAAATAGGCGTGGTTTGGTGAAGTCAGAGGGTTTCCAAGTACCTGTAAATCTAATTACAATTACAACCCGTCATAACCTGCATTTCAAAAACCAAAATTAACGAGGGAAAAATGCCTTGTATTAACAAAGAGCTATTTTGTCCTGTCTCCGACGTCCGTGAAATTAACGAAAGTGAAACAGTTAAGTACTTCGAGGATTGCCGTATGATGAGATTGGTGTAGGGGCTCCGAGATTGGCACTGGACGGGAGGCGGGTCTGAAAGGCACTGCATGCGGGCCGGTCCCGGTCGGCGTCCCCGCGTCGCTTCTCGGGTCCGGGTGGCACTCAAGCTGAAGCGGGTTTCACGGCTAACGCGCTGGGAAGATACACCCTCCTCTTCCGTCCTCCCACCCGAAACCGTATGCAGAAGTTAAACATTTTCATGGCATTTCTCAAAGTACCCACTTCGGTTCGGGCTGGAACAGGGATGCTCTATCCCGCCGCTCACGGGGTTCGGCGGACCGGACCGTCCCGATCCGGCCCCCTTCCCCTTTAAAAGATCCCTCGACCCGTCCCAGGCCGGAGGGTGCGGCGCAGGACCCAACCGAACCCCCCTTGCAATACACTTTCAAAAATAATTATACAACTAAAAGAACCTGATGAAATTAAAATATAACAGCGGCAACACGGGCCGCGCTGCCCCGGGCGACACAACGCGGGCGTCCGCCGAAACTCGTCTTATTTCCCAAATTCCAGGACATTCAAGTATTCAGCGTGTAAACAGCGGGATTGTGGGCTGCGCGTCCCCCCGCCGAAGTGTGCAGGGGCGACGGGACGCCCTACGACGCCCACGGCGCCGTCTCCCTTCTGAGTCCGGCGAGCCCCTCCGTCTCCGCCGCCAACTTTACCGGCGTTTACAGGAGGACGCAGGCAGCGCAGCAGCGGTCGTCGCCGTTGGGCGTCGAGGCGTAGTTCATCTGCCGAACGATCTCGGCGAACAGCTCGTCGACCGAGCCCTTGTTCTTGGCCGAGGTCTCCATGAAGGGGCAGTTCCACTCGTCCGCCAGTGCTTTGCCTTCGCCCGCCGAGACTTCCCTCTCGCCCTCCAGATCCACCTTGTTCCCCACCAGGATCATGGGCACCCGCTCGTACCTCTTCACCCGTATGATCTGATCCCGCATGGGCTTGATGTCCTGGAAGCTCTGCTGGTTCACCAGGCTGTAGACCAGGATGAAGCCCTGGCCGTTCTTGATATACAGGTCTCGCATGGAGGCGAACTGCTCCGTCCCCGCCGTGTCCAGGATTTCCAGCACGGAGGGCGATGAATCCACCTCGATCTCCTTCCTGTAGAAGTCTTCTATCGTGGGGTCGTATTTCTCGATGAAGGAGCCCGTCACGAACTGGACGGTGAGCGCCGATTTGCCGACTCCGCCGGAGCCCAGCACCACTACTTTGTACTCTCTCATGGCTCCTGCGGCAGCGCTGCGCGTCGCCCCGCTCCCCCGCTGAATGCGCTCTCCACCCGCCGGCTGCCGCTACCTTCTCAAACCGCCAGCAGCTCTGTCCCTCTGGCAGCCGCCTCCAACCCGGCTTTTCGGCTATGCGGGTTGATCTTGCGGGATCGCAGGTCAGGATGCGAGTGGAGCAGATCTCCGGTGTGCCCCCGCATTAGAAGTATGACATGCGCGGCCCCGCCGCTCCGCGTGCGGCGCGCTCTTCCTGCTTGTCTGCGCCGTGCCGCTTCCCGTTTTCTTAAAGGCGCAGGCGCCGGCTTTTCCCAGACTCCTCTGCGCCGCAGTAATGTGAGGGCCACGCCCTGCGCAGCTTGCGCCCCTGTCCGGCCGTGTGAGTCACTGCTTTGTCACCCGCCCCGAGCCGCTGGGTCTCTCACGTCGCCGATCGCGTTTATCACCCCGACGACATACAGACGTGATAAGCGACGTGCTAATCGAATCTGGCTCACTATTAGCAATTTAATTTAAAGTATAATCGAATCTAACTTAATCATTACAATCTACATTTACACATCTACAGATATGAATGCAACATATGACCCAACTGAGGTTTTTAAGACGAATAAATTTTAAATATATATTCGTAAGACCTAATTATAGAGCTGTGACAAAGGAATGCTTGAACACTTGCCATATGTTCATTTGTCTAGCTGTCAGAAGTTAAGATTTATATCATGCATCTAAAAAATGTATTTAACAGGGCTTCACTGAGAAGAAAATGTCATTTACGGCTAACATAATATGACCACTTGAAACAAATGCAGGTAGACCTACAAACCAAAGAGAAATTATAGTCCCATCGGTTTAGTCAAAAGTACAGAACGTCCAGGATCACTCAAATGAAAATTATGTTTGGTCTCTTAATGTGCAGCAATCTGATTCGGTATCAAAGTTTTCATTGAAATCTAAAACAGGTGCCAGAGTTTAGTCTATGGAGGGTGGTAGGTGGGCAGGTAGACTGATTAAAACAATGGAGTTATGATGAGGATGTGCTGATGGACTTTATGGTTAGTAAAACATTCACTTTGTATGTTATAATTCTCTCTGTCGATCACTGGATGACAATAAAGCCAGTAAAGTGAAAGCTGACTCATTTCCTCTCGGAAGGACAGCCGCTGGTTAACAGGTTATGCGTACGGGCCTGTGTGCGCTTCCTGTGTGGTACGCTATTAGACAACAAGAGAACACCGAAAGATTCATGCTTCTCACGCAGGTGAGGAGATTACGCAATGCACACCTGACTTGTATCAACCAGGAAGCCAACCAAAGAATTTTTTGTGAGCTGGGGGCTCAGCTGTTCCTTCATTATAAATGACGGCATCACCTTATTACCCTGTCATAAATGACACATTATGGAAAATCCTAGTTTGTTGTTTCTGTTTTCAGCGTGGCCTGGGGCAAACGGGTGGATGCACACGTATCCATGCAGACAACCAGCTGCATAAGGAACAAACTTCCTATTTCACATCAGAGTGTGTTTTAAAGAGCAGTGTTACAATAACAGATGCACACTGGGTGAAATCCACTGTGTCATAGAGGTTCATCGAGTGGTTTCTACTGAAATGAGAAAACTTCCCATTAAATGAGCACATGGGGTTTCAGCGTCCAGGCTGCTGAACAATCGGAAATTACTCACTTACCTGCTCATCTGAATCGGAGTGTTGGAAACATGCATTTTAAAAGCATCCATTAGATTTAGATGCAAGACAGAAGAAGGACACTGCGTCCAGGTAGTCACTGCTTCTGTAATATCAGGATTGTATTTGTAAGATATTAGGGTGAATATCACAGCAATAATATCACAGCAATGTGGTTTACATCATAGGAAACTGAGAACAGAGGACTGGAGATAGATAGTGCTCGTCCCATGAGAGGGAAAACTTCACACCCGGCCTGGCCTGGAATAATCCACTCTCAGCCATTGAAAGACCTTTGCTTTCATTTAACTGTGATGTAATGAATGGCCAGTCGCCCCCCCCTTGCTGACCGGCTCGCGAATGTCACACTCACACCATTCCGAAGGCCTGCCTTGCGAATTGAATAGCGGATAGGCCGCTCTGGAAAGCAACCCTGGGTCTTTGATTGGAAAAGGAATGTCACACGTTGGGGGGGGGGAGGTTGGAGGGGCCCTCACCCAGCATGTCCCTTGAACCTGGGGGCTTCACTAGAAGGGTGCAAATGGCACACAATAAGCCCTTTTCAACACTCAATTTGCTACATCTTCTCACAAGCAGATCATGTGAGTGGTCTGAAACTTTACTTAATACCCTTCCCACCCCACCCCTGTGTTGCCAAGAGAGTCTGCTGGCCTTGCCAGGACACGCAGGCCCTTTTTATGGTGACCTTACTGAAACACCAGCATAAACTTTCACCGTGTGGCAGGACAGTGGCTTCATGCTGCGGCCTTTGACTCGTTTCCACTGCAATACAGTTACTCACTGTAAGCTGGTTGGAGATTTCAATCAGTAGGTGTGGAAATGGGGTGTAATTGTGATGCGTGAAAAGATCTAAGCTCAGCAGACCAAACTTTCTTTGTTTGTCGGTGTTGTTTTTAGGAAACACTGAAAATCACTTTTTTTGAGACCCACATTTTAGTTTCGTAAAGACTCCAAGAAAGTGTTTCGTCCACTGTAAGATTTGGGCCCTTGGATTCACATGTGCAATTCAGGAACACAAATCCAGTAATTCTGTGCTTCTGGGCACAGAACCAAAAACCCACACAGTTAAAAATGTCTTTGGATCTTTTTACTGTCTGATTATAATCTCGTCAAGCTAATCTCTCCTGTGGTTTTTACCTAAATAATATGAGATCCAGGCTTCCTGTAGTTTTTCTTCTTATTGGACGCTGCAAGATCTTTTCATGGTGCTCTGAGGATAAACATTTGCTCCTGAAAAATTAGCCAAAAATTATGGGGAATATGTATCATCGCTGACACTTGCAAATTGAACTGGGACCCTGAATCATATCTGTGTTAACTGAAGAAGCCATTCCTCAGTGCTGATAATGGAAGGTAGAGCCAAGGGACTCTGTAATTACCATGTCTGTGAGGTAACAGCACATTCATTATGGCACAGAGAGCTTCTTCAGGCTCAGTCCTTGGGGAGAAGCTCTCCAAAGACATGCTGGGAAATACTGCAGCATCTAGTCTATGTTATACGGTAATTTGCAGTAGGGTCTCAGTTATGAATATACAGCCTATTCTCGATTAGATTCTTTGCGTGTTATTTTAAAGTCGCACAAATAGCTGAGCTAGATTTCACTGGCGGCAGGGTGAGCCTAATAAAGAACACAAAAATATGTACATGACCCCACAAACCTGTACGGGGTAACTGGCAGGAAGATGGATGAGTAAGTTTATTAATGAAAGGTAAGAAAAAATAAAGAACGCAGAGCACTTACATTCTTTATGTGATATACATTGATATCCTGAAGTTTTTCCAGGAAGTTTGTGGATATTATGTTGTTTTGGGGGTGTCGATGATTCACTTTTTAAGAACATTTGACATTCCAATAAATGAGCACATCTGTTTTAAACATCCAGGCTTCTGAACAATATAACTTCTTTATACTGTGGATGGAAATGACTTATTTTACCTACTCATCCCCATCAGGGTGGAGGGAACATGCGTAGCCCCTAGCGGTCATGGGTCATGTTTTACAGCTGCTCCTTATGTTTGCAGGCGAGAAAGGAGAAGGACAGTGTGTCCACAAGGTCAAAGGGGGGGCATGTTTCCCAGTAACGTGCTAATGACACACGCTGCCGTTCCGGTGCTGTTCTCAGACTGGCTGTCGTTAGCAGGTGGGACTGAGAGTAAACATCTGGAGTTGTGAATGAGAGTTAACATCTGGCCTAGCTTCTGATTTTTTTTCTGGACCCAGTGGTAGAAGGAAAGGACGTAGAGAAGATGGGAGTTTCTGTGGAAGCCTTCTGCTGGGACCTCGAACAGTTGTAACTGCTTTTCGTTTTCAGTTCAACTGCTGCCAAGTCTGGGGGAAATTTATCTAACTGAAAACTTAGGTTTCTCTTTTTGATTACTCATTGGTAGTTGGACACCATGCTGGACCCAGTACTGGACACTATTATGGACTGTATTGGGCTGAGGGGTTAACACTGTTAATTTCCTCTTGAATCCAGTTTTAATTTTGCATTTCTCAGAAAACTGTACTGATTATACCATGAGTTCCACCGCCTACCCCCACACCAGTTTCAAGGAGCCTGTAAAACAGTGTTTCACGCCAGAAACATCTCGCTTTCTGTCATCACTCCTTCTCTCCCTCCCACACAGACAGACACGCTCTAAGTCTATACCCCAAGATGGAGAATCTCACATTTACATACATATACACTCATTCACATCATTATACCAGTGCTTTCAAAAAGAAACACCACTATATTTAAACTTTAAAAAATATAAACTGATGTGAGTTCAGATTAAACTGTATGAATTCTAAGGACTTCTTTTAGCAATATCATCTCTCACTGTTAAGGGAAATATACTCATAGATCTTGGTGACAATTATTGGATTATGGGGCCCTCTTGTGGTAGTTTTCCATTATGACATTCTATTATAACCATTTCATGACGTATGGGGTCAAAATGTCCCCATAATACTATTTAGTGACTAATGACAGTTTTTTTGTGTGATTTTACTATGAAATAGCATTATATGGGGGTAGAATTGTGGCCGCACTTCTCTAGAGTTGGGAGGTTGAATCCCACCTCTGCTGTGTGTGTGTGTGTGGGGGGGTGGGGGGTTTGCATGTCCTCCTTTCGTCATGCAGGTATCCTCCTGCAGTCTAAGGGCACGCGATTAGGCTAATCGATATCTCTATCTCTAAATGGCCCCTAGTGTGCAGGGAGTGGCATCCTATCCAGGGTGAATCCCAGTATGACATATAGGGAGTGGCATCCTATCCAGGGTGAATCCCAGTATGACATATACCCCTAAATGCCCCTAAAACAATCATAATTTAATGCTCGCTCCTTACATATGCACCATGCACGTTTCCTGATCAATGTCCCACATCTCTGGTTTTTCTTTTTGTCTTGTCTTTTTCAATACAACTTTCTGTTCCTCATTTACATATTTATCATAATTATTATTATTAAATAGTTATCTTATGTTTTATTCTTCTATTGATACTACTGTTCTTTTGTTATGGTGAAACTGGTCACTTTTCATTTCACTGCAGGTTATAGTCTGACTGTATACCTCGCATGTGACAAATAAAAATCCTTGAATCCTTAGTGTTATAATGCATTGTACCAGGAGGGGGCAGCATGCTAGAATAAAACAACAAAAAGCATTATTTTCACCATAAACACAAACATGTCTTCAAGGGTGTCTACACATCTCCCTACGGCCGGCAGGGTACAAGCTGCTCAAGGACGGGGACTTTTATAATCCAGAGAGTGTCCCAGAGTGACTCCTGTGAAGCTCCCATTTCCAGGTACTGAATGTGCACTTCACTTATGGAATGGCGTGTGCCTCTGCGGGTTAGGATGCTATGCCAATGATCAGAAGGTCACTGGTTCAAATCCCATGGTTGACAGAATGATTTCACTGTTGGGCCCTTGAACAAGGCTGACCCTGCTTTTTCAGTGGTACATTGCCTTGGATAAAAGCGTCTACTAAATAAACATACCAGGTGGCTCTGTGCTATTCATACCAAAGCTGGCTTCGTTCTCGGACTGGCTGGGAAGCCGTCACTCCTCTGGCCAAGCAGATCCAGCGTGAGCATCCCTTAAACGGCAGATTCACACGCTGGCGGCGGACGTAAGTGTGCCACGCTGATGAGGCAGCTTGCGGCCGGCCGGCCCGGCCCGGCCCGGCCCGGCGACTCCACACAAAGCGGCAGTGTTGAGCGGTCCGGGTGGCTCTGAAGGACTCGGGTCAGAGAAGAAGCCGCCGGCGCACACAGCCGCTGCATTGTCCCCGCAAGCGGGCATGGCCGACCGGATACCGCTCAATGCTGCTGGCCTCTAACACTCCACAATCCTCTCTTTTCACGCGTGACATTTAACCAACATTAATAACACATCTGGGGGTGGGGGGTGAGGGGTGAGGGCCCACAGAAAATCATCGAAAGAAGGACAGAGAGGGAATGTGGTTTTGGGAACAGGACTCTGCTGATGTGCAACTACAGATCACAGGGGGGGGGGGGATTGTGCCTCTGATCAGAAGGTCGCTGGTTCTACTCCCAGATTTGTCAGAGTGGTTTTTGCAGTTGCATCAGGGATCATCTAACCAATTGCAACACACACTCACACACATACCTGAGAATAAGCCACTGAAGTTGTTAAATGAAACAAAGGTCTCCGCAACATGCGCACATGGAGACAACCGGCCTGAGAGTGTCCGTGTGTGAAAGGCAATGCAGACCACCCACACTCTCTGTGAACACCTAGACCTCCAGCAACATAATCAACCTCGTCATGAGAGCCTTCTAGATCTTTCTAGTACTCTTGCTCTTGCAGGTACCAGTGAAACAGAAGCAAAGAAAATAAAATGTGAAGTAAGCGGCCATCAGGAAGAAAGAGGTTTCACTTTTGTTTTTCTGATACAGCTGCCGGCAAAGAAATTTCCAGGTAAATCAGTGTGTAATCACAAGACAGACAAGTACTGACGCACAAGTGGGCATGTTACAGATCATGTGGTATTTATATTATGGGATATATGTTGGTCGACCTGGGAGGGGTTTACCCTATTTTTACAGAAATCCTCCTGAGACTCCCATCTTGTGAAATCTGCTACAGCACTTTGTATGTGTGTGTGTGTGTGTGTGTGTGTGTGTGTGTGTGTGTGTGTGTGTGGTTTCATATGGCAAACTACATCTGCTTAAATTCTCCGTCCCAAATTATTTTCAGTATAATGCAATTCATTTTTCATACAGCTACTTCCAAGACACTAGAGCGTGTGGCAGGACATTGTTAGTTTACATGTCACAGAAAAAAAAAATAACAAAAAAACCTAGAAAACAATGAAGTAGAGGAACCAAAACTGTATAAACCCCTTGCAATCCCCACAGCTGCACAAGCTGTTTACAGAATCCCCCCCACCCTGCATTGTGTCTTGGGGGTACAAAAGAAGGACGCACATTAGGCATGAGAAATGGCTCCGTCACTCTCTGCCCTTGTGTGTTGTACCTTGCAAAGACGGGCTGCTTTTAAAAACCTCCACTGAGCGTGACACAGGTCTAATTATAGCAGGAAATGCAGGGCAGAGGTGTTGACTTTCAATCTAAAGTCCCCAACTTGCCCCCCAGTGGGCCAGTTACTGGGGTATCCCAAAACACACATTCCAGAATGGAGACCGACAGACTGATCCGGACCAATGTACCTCACGATCCATAAAATGGCAACGCTCTGCAGACCTGTATTGATGAATGATATTACTTAGGGGAAGGTTTCAAAGCTGGTTCGGAGTGTTTACCCTTGAACACAACCTGCTGGACAGGCAGACAACCAAAAGACCAGCACTGGAGAATCTGCCAGAAAGAGAAATAGGATCTGAGGTGAGTAAAATGCAAATACCTCGATTGTCACTGACAGACTCTTGGAGTAGGATCAGAATACATATGTCAACCTGTCAGGCAACCTGGCCTTCCAAGATTAAACCATTGGATTGTCTCCAAACTTTCTACAGATTGGCCTGACATCACTTTATAAGACAGGCCTTTCCTTAATTAACTGGATTTGGAGGGGCGGGGGCAGTCACTTCAGCACTAGCACTTTCTGGATCTTTGCGTCTGTTTACTCAGCTTAAAGTGCTCCGGAAAGCTCTGTGGTCCGCCGAGAAAATCAGCAGCTTACAGAATTTATCTCCATATTGGACCCGGCCTGTGGACTACAAGCCCACGTACAAGTTAGAACCCAGGTTTCTTATCAGATCTTCCCTGTCTCTATCTTTCAGCTTCAAAATCCTGTTTTTCTCCCCCCAGAAGCAATTCCGAGAAGTTGTCTTCTCTGTACTGGCTTAACCACGTCACCCAGGACAGCATACAGAGTTTGACACATCCTACATGAGACTCTCAGCCATAATGTCAAGTCCTGGCTTGATCCTGGACATGCCAGAAACAGCTGACAGCCTATCAGAGGGCAGCACTGCATTCCTAGAGAAAGGGTTCCACCTACACCAGTACTGATCATCAGGCAGCAATCCAGAGCCTGCTTGTGTAGATCAGAGTCTCTCCCTCCATAACTACATCTACACCTCATTGCCGAGGCACTATAAGCCCTCTAGAAGACTAGGAGGTGCAAACCCTTCCTGTAACCCGACACCACACAGAGTCCTGGCATGAGGAATGTAGTGAGTGATCGGACATGAAGAAATCTTCAGACCAGGAGCAGAGGTGGATAGTTCAGGTCCAGAAAGTAAAAGTCCAGACAGATTTTGTTTCAACCGACCAGTTGAGCATAAAGAGTCACAGTCACAGTATGTTTTTGCCTGTAGCTATTTTATGGAATCACATTCAAAATATGCTTCAAACTACCTGTATGTGTATTGACCTCTCCATGGATCAGCTTCCCCACCCCTGGTCTGTGCATTTCACCATTTGACTTTGAAATGTTCCCAACACACGATGCAGAACTTTCCTGGGCTTGAGAAGTGGCCTTGTGGGCCATTGGAGAAATACCGTTACAACTGTCCCAGACTGTGGTAGCCAGGAACAAGTTTACCTTGCAGCTAAGAGCAACAATATTAGCACTCACAACTTGTACAAAAGATTTCTACATAGACACATAAAAAAATTAAAGTTTGAATAATGTACAAAGCTTGCAGTGCTATCAGAAAACTAAATAAATAAAATAATAATAAAATAAAAATATATATTTTCTTACCTCAAATTTCTTTTTTCCTTACAGATCTGAGTGTGTTTGTTACAGGGTGCTGCTTCTTCACGTGAAATAAAGACAGAACTAAGCATGTGCAGAGTGAGTCATTCCTGATTTGAGAAATAGACTTTGTTACAACTAACCCATGTTACAATCATCCCTGGTCTCCCCTACTCATCTGGCTGGCGCGTCAAACATCAGCTCTCTAGGTGCTGTCGAGCAGCAGTTTTTGCATCCCTCCAAGTTCTATGAGACCGTAGCCATAACCGTCTGTTTCCCACACTGTGCCTCAAATGCACTGGCACCATCCCGCCGATATTTGTGTGTCTTGGCATGGCGGCATGACCACAGCTTCAGAAACACAAATAAATTGTGAATGTAATACAAACAGCAGAACTTGTCTCCAGATCAGCACAGGCAGGCTGAGCTGTTTCATTCTGATGGGCTTCTGGCTCTTGAGAAATCGACGGCACTCCTTCCTCTCTCCAAGTCGGCCTGTGGTGAGCTGTAATGTCTGATGCTCTATAGCAGTGCTGCCCAGTCCAGTCCTCAGGGACACACAGCCGGTTCATGTTTTTGTGCCTGCCAAGCTCCCTGCCAGACAGTCCACATTTTTGCTCCTAACGGGAGCTGAGAGGGAGCAAAAATGTGGACTGTCTGGCAGGGAGCTCGGAGGGAGCAAAAATGTGGACCAGCTGTGGGTCCCTGAAGACCGGATTGGGAAAACATTGCTCTGTAGTATCTGAAGTTCACCAAAACATCGGACTGGATTGTGAGTCATGGAGATGATCTTCAAACACACTGATACAGTTTTTCGCTCACAAAAACGTGACATTTCCAAAAATGAACAATGTCTAGAATGAAACCAGAACCAAGACCTGCGATATTGCAGTCCAGAGTTTCCCATCAAATACAGCACATCACAGACCAGGAGGAGTTTTAGCAAGTCCTTACTGGCCCAGCTTGCTGCTACTCATCCCAGAGTCCACAACAGCACCAGCTGCAATACAAAACCGGCATTATTGGACAAGCAAGGGGGGGGGGGGGGGGGGAAGAGGGGATGTATGGGGGACCTATATAAGGGAGGGGGGGCAGGGTAAAGGTCACAAAAGAAAAAAACTGGATGGAGGATCTGCGTGACTGTGTGTCTGCCAAGTGCACAGGACAAGGACCTTCAGCCAACGAGCTACATGACCTGCTGGCAAAGTATGTTTCTGTACAACCCTCAATCAGGCTAATGGAAGTGAAATGAAGGGGGCAGATAGTGAGAACGGGGAAGAGGAAGACTGATCTAGGACGAAACTTATTGGCGAAGTCAAAATATGGAATGCGTCATTGAATTAGTAATTTGCGGTATTTTTAAGGCAGAAAATGGAAATTCTCTGGATTTTGTGTATGCCATCGTGCTCTCTATGACAGAGAGAGTCGTGACCAGTGTGCAGCGCCCCCTGGAGGTGGTGCCAGGGCCCTCATGGCACAGATCCCAAGCCTGCTGAGCCACAAACATCCCCATAGGTGCAACATGTCAACATGTATTTTACCATAACAGATTTTTGAACCTGCTTTCACAAGAGGTGAGTCAAACAAATAAAATGTAAGAGTATACCTCAGGCAGAATGTACTTATTTTATCCAATAAATAAAAGCCATTATATTCAAGAAGATGCAGACATCCTGTACAGCTTTCTCCAGTGAATGTTACAAGAGATGAGAGTCACAGCTTTTCCAAAAAAATCTCGACAGCTTCTTGATTTCTAGCAGTTTCTTGGGTGCTCTGATCAAGCAGCCAAGCAGAGGCAAATTTCAGCTGCCTAGGGCCCATGCTGACCTGGGGGCTCCTCAGAGTTTCCACGTTCCTCTCAGTTACCTCAGACCGTCCCCATGACTCTGTCCTACTCTGTGCTCAGCGCCGTGCATCACATCACACAAAGTGTATTGCGGCATGATTACACTTGTGTAACTGGTCCTCCACCGGGAAAATGACTCATACAGGACAGGAGTATGAGCGCAAGCAAGTTCTCACACGTCCTCACCAGCTCTGTTCAGGACCACTGGCCCCATAGTAGCAGCTGTCAACAACCCATGACCGAGTTCCTCTCTGCCTGTTTGTTTTGATTCTTAATGGTCTTAAAGTCACAGGCACAGAGTTTAATAGTGGGCAATATGGCGATCGTTAATTGCAACTGGTTGCAACTGTATCCACCAAAAGCGTTTCAGAGTTATCGCAAGAATCATGATAAAGCACTACATTTACATTTACTTTGAATTTCGCAATCGCTTTTGTCGTAACTGGTGTATAAGTGAGGGAGACAGCACGTTACAAACATATGTGCTGTCGAGGAGTCGACTAGGCTTAAATGCGGCTAAGCTCAGCTTCCAATGGCTGCCCAGCGAAAAGTGCCCAACCTAATGCTATTATTATAATGGCAGAACAAACCGGAAAGCGCCTGTCACGCATTGCCTGCGTGTTTGGAGGCTGCAACAGTGCTACACCAAAAGCAGACCGATGGGAAACAAAGCCGGCATTACCTCTCAGCCTGCGTAACATACCGGGGGGGCGTCTGTGTACCTCACTTCCTGGTCAATTATCTGTCTCAGTGACTAGATCATAAACTAAGAACTTAGCTAATTGGTTAGAAAAGTCAATTAACAAATAGAAAATATAGATATATACACAGACACACACACATACACTCACACACATACAAACAGACACACACACACTACAGCCCAGAAGTTTGGGCTCACCCTCGGATAAAAAAAACAAAAAAACGATGCACTGCTTTGTCAAACTTTTATTACAAGAAAATGTTAGAAATATATAAAACAAATGTAATTGAATGGTTTTCAGTATTATTTAGCCACAAAGGCTGAAACTATTGGTTTTGAAGAAGGTCTGGTCTTTAGTGCATTGACATTCACTTTGTGTTGGAATTCTATTTACTAATGTCAGAGCTTCATTAACTCTTGGCTTCTTATGATTGTGTCTTAATAAACTAACAATAGTCTGCCTTGTCCCAGATCAGTTTGTGAGGTTTAATGCACTGTCTGCTCCTCATTTCAATCTTCTGTTGGATCTTCTTCTGCATCACAACTGAGAAGTCAGAATATTTAATAAATATTTGTTATTTTTGTATTTGTAATGGTTAGAAAGGCACAGCTAACAGTTGAACAAAGGGTTCAAACTGAAATTTTGAGTAAAGAAGGGTTTTCTCATCGCCAAATAGCCAGAATGTTAAATGTTTCTAAGCATGGAGTGACTTACTGTTTACAGAGACAAAGGCTGACAGGAAGCAACAGCAACCGGAAATGGTGACATCAAAGGCTGAAAATCAAAACTTAGTTGTGACTAGCAAAAGAAATCAGAAGATGACTGCACTACCCATGTTGGTGTCATATTTAACCAGTTTACTGTATGTATTTTTTGTCAATATCATTAATGTAAATTAGGAATAACAGTGGTCCTAAAATTGAGCCCTGCGGTACCCCACTCTGCACGCAGGCCCACTGTGACATTGTGCCTCTTATAACTACTCACTGCTTCCTGTCTGTTAACCAGTTTTCAATCCAAGCTGCTACAGTTCCTAAAATCCCTGCTGCTTTGATCTTAAGCAGGAGCCATTTGTTGGAGACAACATCAAAGGCCTTCTGGAAATCTAAGTAGATCACATCATAGGCCTTTTTGTGATCAATTCCTCTGGTAGCTTCCTCAAAGAACTCAAGCAAATTAATTAAGCAGGATCTACCTCTCCTAAATCCATGTTGGCTATCCCTCAAAATGTTATATGAAAATCTATCATTTTTGCTTGGATTATAGCTTCCAATACTTTTCCAGTAATGCTAGTTAAACTGATTGGCCTGTAGTTTGCTGGATTACTTCTATCCCCTTTTTTGAATATGGGCGTTATATTAGCATGCTTCCAATCATTAGGTACCACACCAGCGGATAAGGATTTCCGAAATAGCAAAGTTAAAAGTTGGCAAATAATATCTCTCATCTCTTTTAAACTGTAGGTAAGATGCCATTAGTTCCCTGTGCTTTATTTATTTTGAGCTATTTGAAACTCATACTTAAGTACTCGCATTCATTAAATTGCACTTACAATGCATAGTAAACTGTTACATTACACTTTAAAACCAGACAGTTAAATTTAAATATTTCTAATATTTTCTTGTAATAAATGTTAGAAAAAGTTTTTTTTTTTTTTTTTTAATTGAAGGGTGGGCCAAAACTGGTCTGTAGTGTATATGCACACACAAGCACACATACATACATGCATACATACACAAATACATATATACACATAAACATTTTATACACACACACACCATTGGACTGCTACAAATTCTGCATGTGTCAACTGGCTATGCTGTCAAACAGTGTGCATGGCTGGCGAAGAAGAATAATTGGATCCAAAAAAGGTCCTATTTCGACTCTGTCGATTTGTGTGGAGTCCAACGTGGACCAATCTACAGTAATTTGGAAACTTTGTAAGAATACAGTTTGTACGACAGGTGACAACACAATCAATTTTATATATTATTAATATTTGTTTGTATTTGTTGTAAACAAAGAGTGAGTTTCTTTTATATGTACAATATTTTACAAACCGTAATAATTGTGTTTATTAATATAATGGTACAAGCAGTATTTCTTGTAAGGATAGAATGGCGGGCTAAGAGATTAAACAGTTAAATAACATCACCACATACATCCCAATTTGGTTGGTTGGGAAAAAAAAAAAGATCTAAATCATGGATCATGATTCTACCCAAAAATATTGCTATATGACATTTTGGCCATATTGCCCACCCCTAATAGAGTTTATTGATCGAGTTCAGCACCTAACCCTAACCCTAACCCTAGTAGCACTTCTTGGGGGGAAAACAAGCAGAAATGGAAGACAACCCAGAAAATGCATTTCACCTACATGAAGAGACTCATTACCTGGTAGCAAGCAATGCATTTCAATCAAACCCAACTCACTGCAGATCCAAGCAGCTGTTTGAGACATCAAAGTCACCTGAATACATCTCACACCCTACTGTTACTTGCTAATTTACGATTTGCAGAGGTAAAGCAGCTTGTGTCAAGTCAGCAGGGGCACCAAAGGTGGGGGTGGAGTGCAGGGAGTTTGGACAATTCCAAGGGCCCTAAAATTGGGAACATAATAGGAGTGGTTTGGGTTGGGGGCCTAATATGATGTTTTCATGGGACCCAAAATCTCTAGGGGCTCCCCTGCACGTCAGCAACAATGAAAGACAGACAAAATCATTATAGCTAATCCAAAATCACAACTGGAATGCACAAGAAATAAACACATTGCAAAATTACTTCCTTGTAGATCTGGTGGGGCACCAATTAAAAATTAAAACGAATGCTGAAATGTCCCCCTTTATGTGTGCACACAGTACACAACACAACCGAATAGACCACATTCACAAGACATGCATCACACACACCAGGAAACGCCCACGAACAGGCCATTTAAGCATATACACACCTACAACACAGCAGCCCGATATCCACACAAACAAGCCTGCTTACTCACTGGTCAAGTTGAGCCTCAAGGTCAAAGGGAAGCAGAATAATCACTGCTTTCTTACTGGATTTATACAAAAGTTCAGAGCTGACTCATTGGCTTCCCTCTGACCAAAGGAAAGGCTGTACCAATCAGGTTAGTTTTCTTAAGCCAATCGGTTCCACCTATGGTTCCACCCTCATAAATGCCCAGGCTTCTGCTCGAACCAGCAGACACACATTTGCCCATCAAGCGCAGCTTCCCCACCCCCACCACTTCCCTCAAAAATTCTCTGGGCACAAGCAGCAGTATTTTATCTGCGCCTAATAAGATGGTAATTATCTCGACCCCTTGGGGCCCCCAGCCGCCTGGCCAGAGAGGACTGGTACACAGGAACAGTTGTGTGCCTGCTGGTGAGCCCTTCCCATCACAACGAAGAACTCGGGGGTGGAGGGGGGGGGACTGGCCAGACCCCCTCTGTTCATGTCTTAGCGTGTTTACTTTCAAGGCTGAGACTGTCTCCTAAAGCCAGTGACTTTCTTTATGCACAAATCCACTCTCTCTCACTCTCTTTCTCACACCCAAAAGAAAAAAGCCACCAAAGAACTATGATACCATTTAAAGTGCTTGCAACAGCAGCAACAATTGAGACAATAAGCACCAGTCAGCAGCCCTGCCATGGAATTAACCCCCGATAAACCAGGAAGTGAGAGACGCTCTGTTTGAACACTGTGCCCAAGGGATCACCGCCAGGTCCGCGGGCGCCAGACTCGGCGAACAGCAGCCAGAGTCTCGGCACCGTCGCATCAATAGGCCTGGCTGCTTTGTTCACAGTACAAAGACAAAAATATAAAGGTAAAAAAAACAGGAAGAGGCTCCTCCAATCACCCTTGGCTAAGCATAAAGAGGAGTCCCAGGCGAATTTGGAGCTGAATGGCCATTAAATTGTACTCATTCACAGGGTTACGTGTGAAACCAAGGGAGAACAGACCTGGCCCAGTCCCCGGAGACGTAGCTCTGCAGCCACCTAAAATCAAGGGGTGCTAGCAAATTTAACATTGCCTTCGCAAACTGATCGAGAAGTCTGAACGGAGCCAAAGCGCACGTCGACATTAACTTGGCGTCAACGATTAGTAAAATCTATCAAAAAGCAATGAGCAGCAGAGACTCCGGTTAGTTGGGCTCATCTGTCTGCAGTGATCCTGTGCAGCACGGCCCGGAAATTGGAGGCTTTCTATTACCATGCAATAAAAGGGTCGTCACTGACTTCCCTGAAAACAGCCATGACAAAATTAAATGAAAGCCTCACCTTCGTCGGATGAATGATGGAGCTGGACTCAGAGCCAAAGTCCAGCTACCAAGCAAACACAAAACTCAAAAAAAGTGAGGGAACGATATTTATTGTTAACTGTCCCCAGTTTCCAAGGTTTCATATTAGTCACATGCAATAACTGAACAGCTAATGTTTCTTCTCTCAGTAGCTCTCGTTACTCAAGAAGCTAAAACTTGAGTATGGCATCTACATTATTACATTGACATATTTAAAATTGATATATATTCTCTGTCCCTTCATATTTCACATACAGTAAGTTTCAAGGATTCACAATGGATCTAACCAGCCACCATAGTGGAATCAATAGAATTCACATTCATAAGTAAACTGGACTAAAACTGGTCACAGAACAGACTGAATAAAAATGTATTAATCATGTTTGTACCACGATTTGATGAGCTTAAGCGAAAGCGGTTAGTTACTCAATATGTTAATGAGCGCAATGCTATGCCCGTGTTGCACTACCCGCTCCTACAAGGAGGGGGCAGTCTCATCTTTCACCCACAGTCACAACATATCACAAGACATAATAAAATAATACAGTAACTGGGTGTATTTTGAAGGTTCACAGGGAGAATGAATGGCCATGTTCCTTCACCAAAAAGAGCATGCATGTCAGCCACAGCCCAACCTCAGCAACCCCCTCTTAGGAGTCACATGCTGCCGTTATTGATGCACTCCGGAAGGCTGTTGAGTGCAGTCTCCTCACTTTTGGACTGGGTCCAGTCTACCTTTTTCGAGGGCTTTTTTGTGGCCCGGGATAGCTTCCGCCGGAACGTGTCCCCCGCCAAGAAGTAGAGAATGGGATCCACGCAGCTGTTGAGGCTGGCCAAGCCACGGGTCACCTGGTAGGTGGCGTAGACCTTGTCGTTGAAGTCGCACATCTCCGGGCTCTGGAAGTGCAACCTGGCACGCATGTTCAAGTTCTTCATGACATGGAAAGGCAAGTAGGAGACGGAGAAGACGACCAGCACAATGATGACCAGGTGGATAGACTTGCGGCGAAGAGGTGAGTCTGTCATGTTGTTGAATATGAGCGCTTTGACTATGAGCCCGTAGCATCCGAAGATGATCATGAAAGGGATGCAGAAGCCAAGCACAGTGGTACACATGCTGTAGTAGAAGTAGCCCTGCAGCTCATCCTCTGTCGTGGTGTCGTAGCATGTGGTTGTGTTCCTCTTCATGCCTGTCCGGGAGTAGTAGAGGATGGGGGAGATCCCTACCACCACCACCACCCACACCAGGGCACTGGTGTATATTGCAGTCGTCTTTTTCAGTCTGCCCAGTGACTTCAGCGGGTGCACCACCCCGGTGTACCGGTGCATGCTGATGCACGTCAGGAACAGAATGCTTCCATAGAGGTTAACATGAAAAATAAACCTCTGCAGTTTGCACAGAATGTCACCGAATATCCAGTCAGTTTTGTTAAAGTAGTAAAAAATTAGGAAGGGCAAAGACAGAACGTAGAAAAAATCAGCCAGAGCCAAATTGAACATGTATACAGAGATGCCACTCCAGGGCCTCATGTGAAAGATGAACATCCATATGGCTAAACTGTTACCTATTAATCCAGTGATGAAAACGATTATGTAAACTGTTGGAAGGTAGTAGAACTGAAACGCAGTTCTGGTAAGGTGACATCCTTTTGTCTGGTTGGTCAGCTCAGAGACATTCAGCAATGAGGTGAAGTTTAAGTCAGTTGTCATGTTGTCTTTAAAACACCGGTAAAGTGCACGTGGAATCACTGCCCTAAGAGGATCGACAAGTGCGCGCGGACGGCACTAACCAGCATGCCCTTGCTGCATTAAAAAGTCACTTCGGCGACTATCCGTCCATCTCCCCATTGCTATCTGGCCACCGAATGCATGCACCGAGGCGCGCTGGAGGCGACCTTACCATCGTACCGCACTTGAGCCCCGCATTAACCGACGGCCCTTCACGAGCTCACCCGCTGCCCTGGCTTTTGCACGCTGTCCTGCGAGACTGGCGCGAGACAGCTGCGTGCGCTCGCGGAGCTGGGGACTACGGCGCGGGCGGGGCGGGGCGGAACCAGCGCTCCTCTTCGTGCTAAGGCCGCCGCTGTGATCCTCCAAAGCCGAGAGCACCAGCAGACTGTAAATGCAGGTAACAAAATTGAACAATTATCACCCACAATATCCCCAGCATGCCCCATATGCTTGCCAGTGGTTTCTTGTAATGTACACTGCATGTAATAATTACAACAGGTTATAGCGGCACTCCAAGTTTACTACTTTATGTTCTTGTCATCAAAATTAAAAACTCACGCATTTAAGTACCATCGAACACCTTCGCGGTTCACATGAAATTCGACCGCGTCACAGAAAACAGCAGATCCGGTTTTATTCTATTGTAATTCCGCGTAGACATCGTGAATTATACTAGATGTAATTTCCCCATTATTTTCGATACGAATTAAAAGCCACCTTAGTGCTCCTCTGGATGATCCAACTTGATATTCACATACAAAGCATTAAATACTGATGCAGCTGCAGCGCAGGAATGTGCGACGCTTCTGGAAGAATGAAACTGCCCGAGCCCCTGATCCAGGCGGCTGATAACCACACGAGGTCCCTCTTCGTTTAGCCGAAGCAGCTTTTCACTGGAGCGGGACGGGGAGGCGTAGCGCGGATAAAAGCCCGCAGCTCCACCCGCCGGAATCAGAAACCACGGGCGGGCGGTCCCCACAGGCGCATTAGTGCGATTAGAGGCCCTTTGGGTTATAGTGTTTGAAGTTGTCTCCTACTCTTCCCAATTGGTGGGCGTGATGAAAATGTAAACTTTGCCGAAGGGGTCAATAAAATTTGCTCCCCCCCCCGACGACAAGCTTTTAAGAAATAAGCGGGAATAGGCTGCGCTGTTCCAAAGCGACAACATGGGAAATGCTTCCGTAAAATACGGGACAGGTGGCAGCGTCAGGTTTTAAAATAATTGAACATGTTTAGTGGAGGTACCTGGGCTTCAGCGCGGATAAGACCGCGCATCAAAGCCCCCCCTGGGGCCGATACCACTGCCGGCCCAATACTGACAGGAAACCTTGTCCAGGGGGGCGGGCGGGTTCCGACAATTAACATTTTTGCCGAGCGAGTGGGATGGGGGGATGTGCCCTTTCCCTAATGCCTGAACCGCTGGAAGTCTTCACCTGCCTCCCCCCTTGTGGTAGTAACATAGGTGTGTCCTGCTTCCAGTAAACGTTGAAACTAGCAGGTAAAAAGCGATATTTTGAAATTTGAATCTAGTCTCAAAAACAAAATATTACGATCGAAAGAATCGATGTATGACAGTGTTAAAAGTGATGTATTTTAGACAAGAATAGAATTGCATACTAAATCACGCGGACAAATGTAGGAAATTGCGATGTCACAAAAAATTTCAAAGTTGTTGGATAGCACCAGAAGAAAGGGCTTGATAAGATCTTTCCAATGATACCAAGAACTTCTTTCTGTGATGAATGGCAAGAAAGTTATAGGATATTTTGTAACGCCAATTAAGGCTTATTAACGTCCACTTATTAACAGATAAAACAATAGAGAACCATACTTGACTTTGTGACCTGTTTATGGTGTTCAGAAAAATGAGCATAACTCTGTTATTGTTTATCAGATTTTAATAGACTAGGTATCATTAGAAAGCTTATTCATTGCCTAACAGTCTCAGATACACTGAAAATAAAACAAATAATTATTTAATTATCATTTTAAAGCTGTAATTTCCATGCTGAAACTCTTGCTGCACTGTTCACCACAAAACAACATGGCCGGCTCTCGCGGCAGATCCAAAAAAGTGAACTGCTGATCGATACATTTTGCTCAAAATACGCCTAAATACAATAAACTAACTAAGAAATATAATTATCATAGTTTGAAGAATAATTCTGCTTACCTTTATTGTCCCAACGAAGGTTTTAACGAGTGAAATTTTCGGTAAGATCGGGAGGAAATTTCGAAGTTATCAGAAAGTCAGATTACCGTGTTTT
This sequence comes from Paramormyrops kingsleyae, assembly GCF_048594095.1. Classification (NCBI taxonomy): domain Eukaryota; kingdom Metazoa; phylum Chordata; class Actinopteri; order Osteoglossiformes; family Mormyridae; genus Paramormyrops; species Paramormyrops kingsleyae. The sequence goes on from NC_132813.1 coordinate 3,671,071, forward strand.
GAATGGAAATCCCCGGCTGAAGGTGTGTTTTACGTTATCAGAACGGGTTACCCTAATAGACACAAAAATAACACAACAAAAAGGCAAAAACTATTGGGATACCCTGGTGCTCTGGGGAATGGCGACCAAATTGAAAACGAGGCTGCCTGCCAAAGCCCCTATGGCACAGAACTGGTGATAGTGACATACCTACTACACTAGTACTCCGTAGATGTGATGGTTAACCATTTCAATGAGCGCAAATTATTTTTTAATAATTCCGAATATTGTCCAATAAAGGAGGCGGCATGGTGGTGCAGTGGTTAGCGCTGTTGTCTCACACCTCTGGGACCTGGGTTCAAGTCTCCGCTTGGGTTGCATGTGTGTGGAGTTTGCATGTTCTCCCTGTGTCGTTGTGGGGTTTCCTCCAGGTACTTCAGTTTCCCACACAGTCCAAAGACATGCTGAGGCTGATTGGAGTTCCTAAATTGCCCATAGGTGTGCATGTGTGAGTGTGCCCTGCGATGGGCTGGCCCATTGCTTCCGGGATAGGCTCCAGACCCCCCGTGACCCAGTAGGATAAGTGGGTTGATAAATGGATGGATGGATGGATTGTCCAATAAAGCACTTTAAAATTAGTATTTGAAATAACTGTGTTACAGGGTTGCCAGCTTTCAGACTTGCACGATTACATGAGAAATCTTACAGCAAATCTATATTATTTCATTATAAACCTGACATTAGTTACATCAGATGGTAGTTTGCAAACCCTACAAGGCAATAAAACTTACATGCAAAAAAATCTCGACCAAAGTTGGCAACCCTGAAGTTAAGGGTAATAGGGTAAGTTATGTCTGCTTTGAGTTCTGAAAAGGATCATCTGCACTCAATCGGGAACAGATGGTGATCCTAGAACATTGTGCATTAGAGGAGGCTGGAGACGGCCACAAATTAGGCTCATTGTGGAATTAATGATGCATTATGGACCTGGTGCAGTATCGAGACGGGCAGTGCACAAAGTACAGAGAAGTGCCGCTGTCGGATGTCGGATCCTGGTCAGAGCCGAAGCAGGGGGAACTTAAATAGAGCTACCTGGGATAATCCCCAGGGCTGTGTAGTAATGGACTGCACATAATCTGGATTACACAAATGAAATGCTTATAGTTAGACCAATTTGCATTTAAAAATAATCAGATTACAATTACTGTTTTAAGGATTATATTTCAATTCATCGTAATTCAATGGAGCTGTGATGGTGTCTTGAGGACACAAGCAAAGATCTCAGATGGCTGAATGGCAGTATTGTGGGATTCCTTGGCCCAGAAGTAAATTCTAGCACTCATGTTTGCAATAGTTAGGCTTACCTGTATAGCAATGCACAGGTAGTTGCTTGTTAACTACTAATGACTCCTAAAGTTGAAGTCTGTGCACTTTGGTGTTTGATGTTGGTAATTATTGTTCAATTAATGGAGTTAAGTTAAATGTGTAGTATCGTCCCTTTAAAAAAAATACATTGTATTGTTGATAATGAAACCAGTAACAACAATTAGATCAGGTTATTGTATAGACATAATCCAACTGTAATCAGATTAGATTGCACATTTCAAGTAATTAAAAGGATTATGTTACTGATTACATTATTAGCCATGTAATTTGTAATTGTGATGACCTGCTCGTACGATCCTCTTGTGTGCCACGCCCCCTCATTAACCACGTGTGCAGTCCCGATTGTGACCAGCTGTTTCCTGTTATTTCGATTCGTCCTGTGTATTTCAGTCCGCGTTCAAGTACGTTTTCCTAGGTCTGTCATTGAAGTCTCAATGTGTAGTGTTGCCGTTCATTGCCTGTTCCATGTCCTTGCTGCATTTGTCAATTAAATCCCACATTATCCATCCTACGTGTCCTTCGCCTGCTTCCCTGTCTCGTGCACCGCTACCGGACGTGCCAGAATCACAGACCTCCAAAAGAAGACGCCTCGCCTCATGGAGGATGAATACATGTCCCTCACAGACGAGGTGATATATTGGTTAACCCAGCCCAAGATCCAGGAGGATCCCGCAGCTCGAGGGTTAGCACACCGAAGCCAGGATATCCTAGAAGGGATGCCCCTACCCGGTGACGCGCACCAACCGAGCGAGGTGCGCGAAAACCTCCGGCGGCTTCAAGAGATAGTGACTGAAGCGGCAGGTAAACATTGACAGCGGGCTACTGTACAGCCTGCTACCCGGAGCGCCACCAAGTTCACTGAAAACCAGGGGAAGGAGAAAACGGCATGGTCTCCGAGAGCAGGAAGACACACCAGGGATCTTCCTAGGGGCTACCCAGCTCTATGCTGTTTCCCCTGCCAGGTGTCGGAGGACACCCCTTCCGATTCTCAATCCGGCGGTGTTCTCCCCTAACGTCACCAGCGCCGCTTCACACAAGCGGGTGCCCGAAGCCCGCATCGACGTCGCCATGCAGCCTAGGAGCACGACGCACCTGCCCGCTCCTTCGCTGTCAGAACTGGCAGCTCGCCCCTTTGCAAGGACGCACCTGGCTCTTAAAGGGGCCAGGTCAGTAAGGGATGCAATCCCACGGGTCCCGAAGGTCCTTAAAGGGGCAACGCCTGCTGCTGAAACACAAATCCCGACTCCAGTCCCCGCGGATCCTGTACTGGCGGTCGATGCTCCGCCCCCCCACTGTTCCTGATCCGCCTGACCTGCCTGTTCCTGATCTGCCCCACCTGCCTGTTCCGGAGGTCCCTCCCCCAGCAAAATGTAATGTAAGAAATCGCCACTCCGAACTCAGAAATTTTTGTTATGATTTTTGTCACTGTTGCCTCACATCTCCAGGGCTGGATTTGATTATGCGTGGCCTGTACTTCACGTCCTGGATAAGCAGTAGAAAGATGGATGGATGTAATTGAAATTGAGCAGAATGAAAGTGTGAAATCTTAAATTTTATATCATTGATATATGAATAATGTCAGACTCATTTATTTTGATTTGGGAATTTATATTGAACGGACATAGAGTACTGTGTGATTTACAGCGATTATTATCCATAATGATATGAAATTTACTTAAGAATTGTTCATTATAATTAGGCTGTGGGTTATTCATTATAAATGGGGCCACAGGTTAGAAAGTGCTTCTTGGGCCCAGATCCCAGAACTGTGTGTGCGAGGGTCTATTCCAGGAAGCTCACTGCATGCTAATCATCCATCCACCCATTCATCCATCCACCTATTTTCTGTAACCGCTTATCCTATTCAGGGTCATGGGGGATCCGGAGCCTATCCTAGAGGCTACAGGTGCAAGGCAGGGAACAACCTAAGATGGGGCGCCAGCCCATCACAGGGCACACACACACTGGTCACACCCACACGCAGATCTATGGGCAATTTGCTAACTCCAGTTAACCGCTACAGTGGGAATTTGACCACTGGACTTATTATTCTGATACAAATTTTCAAACGATACACAGTTCCCATCCTAGATTAGTCCGGTGAGAAAACGTGCTTCTAGAACCTCACCCCTTCCTCTTCCACAGCTGTTCTCCCTTTTCCACCACCACCAAAAACTGAGCCGTGCCTGAACTGTACTGCAAAGGGATGGTTTTCCATTGTAAATTATGCGAGCCGTGCCCAAGCCATACCCACGCTGACATGGCCATGCTTACTAGAAGCATGACTAAACCAAGCTGGTTGCATCCCCACCACTGGATTGGTTGAAATGCATGGAGAGATCGGTGATCTGCATTAATATGCATGGATTATTTGAAGAAAAAAAAAAAACTGCATATTCTATATATTATTAATTATTATTAGTGTTGGACATTGCGATCTATTGATGCATTCCTAATAACTTGGAACTTGAAATTCAGATCCTATCTGAAAAAAGTAGCTGAATGGAATGGATTTGTAATGCAAATTTACGAAGGCTAATGCTAATTTTGCCAGAGTTTGATGCAAAAATAACACCACGATTCTCACAGACGTGTTAGCAGAAGTCAGCACGTAGTAAATCATGAGGTACACCATGTGAACAGTAAATAAGTGTCTCCTAGTTTTAGTCTCGTAATTTTACGTCACTGTCGCTCTCCAAACCTGCCAATGCTTTTACCGAGCCGACCTTTCTGTGGTGGAAAACCAAAGCAAGCTGGAACCGCGCTGTAACTAGTGTCTCTTCACGGCATGGTGTGGGTCAGGTACAGCCTTGTTCCTGTATGCCAGTGGAAAATCTGCATTTGTCTCCTTCTGTTCTCCCTTCTTATCCTCCCCTCTCTTTTCATCACCTTCACAGTCTTCCTGTCATTCTCTGGCTGCCCCAGTCACTAGTATCTGGTGCAGGTCCCAAACTTCATATTTGAGCTTGGCAAACACCCCTTATTCTGCAGTTCCTTCACTGGGCTCTGGGCTGATAATTTATTATACTGAGCAGAGGATGGCCTTGCTTGTTTTGTGTGATTCATTGATATGGAACCAATATTCCATTACGAAGGTGTTATCTTTTTCGGGGGGGGGGGGGGTAGTACAAAAGAAGAGCCTGAAGAAGCCTCCAGATAATCCCCAGCAATGACTCACCCATCTATCTCGTCTGAACCTACCACACATGGGTCAGTAAACTGGTCAGATTTTATGCAACATGGTGGGATTTTATGATGTTTATCAGGAAGTGGTTTACAGTACTTGCAATAAAAAAAGTAGTACTATTTGAGAAGCAGGAAAAAAAATAAAAAATACCATTATCGGAAAAAATTACAATGATTCTATGAACCCTTCAAAAAAAGGTGATGAAGTACCCCAGGAATGTAGAGTCTATTAAAAGGACAAATGCAGTTGTGAATTATACAGAAAAATGGCTTCATTCATTCTTTGTCCCTATAAACCCACTATGCCCCATGGACTCGGCTGTTATCAGCCATGTGGCCAAATGTTCAATGTGTTAGCCTGTTTTAACCTATATCCCAGAGCTCCCAGCAAGCTGAACACAGATTCATTAAAAAAAAAAATACTCTTTTCGGGTTCCACTAGGATTCCTAAGGAGGAAATAGCTTATCGTTAACACATGGTGTGAGACTGACCCCGACCCCCAAGCTGAGCATAGAGTCTGTCCCTTCTGGTTGGGTGGGTTAGGGTGTGACCACCGTGACCCTCATTGGACTGGCATTTCCCTTCCGAGATTATCAGATACACCAGTAATGAGTGACATGTAAGCAAAAGAGCTCTAACAAACAATGTGATTCATGAAAATTATAACACATCATCCTCTTTCTAACTCGCACAAAAAGACTTGGCTTTACTGTAGCTGATTGTTGTGCACCAAGGGGCAGCGACTATGCAGCCCATTCCACGGCACAGAGACCCACGCCTTCCAAAACCCATTCATCCCTTTCATTTGTTATGCCAATGAGCTCTATAAGATACTGATGTCTTTTCAGTATTCAGTCAGTGAACACAAGCTTGATCTCACCCAAGTATCGCCATGGGAACAGGAAAGTTATTCCAAATCCCTTAACCTCTGGACATGAGTTATCTCACAGTTAATCTTCATGAAGTAAATAGTGATGCACTGATCCATTTGTCATGCGCGGCCTTTCTAGTAATAGTGTCATCCTCTTCACGCTTAGCCTACAACATCAGGAGCAAGAGGGCAAGGGGCAAAGTTACAGATAAAACATTCACAGATGCATTTTAGGAGGTAGGGAAGTAGAAGCAGGAAAGGAGACCAGCCGTGGTGCTCAGAGCAGCAGAACCGGGGATCTAGAGATTGTGCTCCTGCAACATAGCAGCTTCAGGGTAGCCAAGGTCAGTGGAGCTTCCTGTGCTGAGCAGGGATGTGTGCTTAATCTCTGTGGTATCTCCTTCCCTTTTCTTGGTTCTCCTGGTAGGTCATTTTTTGCCCCAAATTTCTCTTAAATTAGAACCATATGGAAGTAATGTGAAGATGTTGGAAGATGTTGTCCCTATTATATAACACACACACATTCACACCATGTGCGCTCCAGATGGTGACCTTCTGAAGAACTTGGGAAACGGTTTCTGGAGCGCAGTGTGTGCTGTGTGTTTATTATGAGAGCCTGTGTGTGTGCATGTGTGGGCACACGGGTGAAGAGTGCATCATGCATCTGACCCTCCCCCATCTAATCCACACAGGCCATTATACTTACGGGGCTGTTACTCAGAGCCTAACAGGCTTACAGGGCTGTCAGTTTTACACAGTCCAATAACATTGTAGGACTGTTAGTCAAACAGTCCAATAGGCTTATAGGCCTGTTACTCAGTCATTCCAATAGGCTTACAGGCCTGTTACTCAAACAGTCCAATAGGCTTACAGGCCTGTTACTCAGTCATTCCAATAGGCTTACAGGCCTGTTACTCAAGTCCAATAGGCTTACAGGCCTTTTACTCAGTCAGTCCAATAGGCTTGCAGGCCTGTTACTCAATCAGTCCAGTAGGTTTAATGCCTGTTACTCAATCAGTCCTATAGGCTTATAGGGTCGTTACTAAAACATAATCTACAGTCAAGTCTTCATTTTCTGAATTTATTTATCTCTACATCTTCCATTTCTACAGTGGTCCTCTTAGTGGAAGTCTGAGATAAAACCCGTTCCTCAAACCACAAACTCATAGAAGATCAGACATCAAGCCATTTATGTCAGTGAAGTTAAAGGCTGAATTCATGCAGGGTGTCCATTTGTTAAATGAACCATGTTCTATCACAAGCCAGTAACCAGTTGCCAGAGGTGGTTTCAGCCAGTCGAGAAGGGAAGTCCCTACTTGTTTCATCTGAAAGAGCTGATATCTGAAATGCTCAAAAGCATAATTCTTTACCTCAATCATACATATCCTCACAGTTCATTAATGACCACCAATGAACAAGAACTGCTTTTCCACACACCAGTTACAAACCAAACCTCCATCAGCCACTCACCCAGCAATCTGTCAGTCAATTATTTGAGGCCATTGGAATTTTTCCCATAAGAAACTCTGGAAGATGCCTGCTGGTTCAATCTGAAAGACATGAGCATAGTATTAAAGTTTAACAGCACCGTTTTGGAATACAAGACTTAAGTGGGCAGGAGTACTTACACAATGGTTCACTGGGTTTTGGGACTGCAATAATAAAAAGCAGGAGCTCAGCATTATTGGCTCACAATACGCTCTGGAGTGTGGATGGAGAAGTGCTGAGTTACCACATTGCAGGAAGTGCTGTAACAAGCCTACCAGTGCCACCGCCCCGCAAAGGCCCTGATCGATTGGTCACTTGGAGCCGGACTTTGCTTGATGTGACTCTGTGTTGATGAGAGCAGGAATGATTAAGAATCTTTTTGGGACTCTGGGATCCCTTCACACGTGCAAAATTAGGTTTGGTGCTGAAGGAATCCGTAACTCACACAGCAACGAAGATCGTCACACCGTCCAACGAAGATCGTCACACCATCCACATACATGTGTTCATGGAATTTTAGTAAGTTCTTTGCGTGGTCAATGTAAAAGAGAAACAATTGATCAATCTCTTGAAAACCCAATATTAATGCACTGTGATTGCACCTATTTTTGTATCGCTCCCTTCTTATTCAGTTGTTAATACCACAGCGGAAAGGCAGCCAAAGGCATGATGTCATTGCCTTCCTGGCAAAAAAACTAAGTCTACTAATTGAGGAAAACGCAAGCCAGAAGCTGTAAAGAGCAGAGCCGAGGCACAGAGCCTAATCTTCACTGCAAACCATGTGTTTTGCTTCCTGGATCCTGGCAATTTTAACACATTAAAACAGGGGCCTCACAGACATGATTAGATATCACATGACTGCCTTTCCTGGTTATGTTAAAAGGGAACAAAAACAGCAGAATGAAGAGCAGGGAGGGAAGTCGCTTGAGGTTTCAACAGAGTATTTGGGTCATTGTATGTTTGCTAGTCCAAATAAAGTGTAAATTATCAGAGTGCAACATTTTCCCATGGGACCGAGGCACGGCAAGCTACTGATCATAGGGCCACACACATTTCCACTATCTAGGGGAAATTATTAATGTTTCTTCCCATCGGAATTCCTGCAAGCATGTGATTGTTTGCCTGAATAGGACATTCAGAGGCTGACCTCTACATCCAGGATTGAAATAGCAGAGAAATCACAGCTGCAGGGTTCAAAGGCAACATGCATGTGCATAAATATCCATAAACACAGACATATTGAGAAAGACAGTGTCTCCACACACACAAACAATAGTTATATTTTTGGCATCTGGGTTGTCTGCAATTCCTGCAGGATGGACAGCTGTATATGTATCTATACCAGAACTCCTTATAAACTGTTGAAAATCAGCCTGCAGTGAGTCATTATATCATAATTGTGCCTGCAGGGATGGACAGCTGAAGATTAGACGGGCTGCAGGTACAAGGGTTTCATAGCCACACGACTTTTTCCATTTGAAATTTTCTCCAGCTCGTATTTATGGCCTGACGAAGAGCACAGCAGCACTGCTTTATGGACGAGTGACAGTAAATGAGGTCATAAAAATGCGACAGACGTATTGCCAACTCATTCATGCGTGACTAGTCTGTCATACCACTCAGATAACAGCAACAATATCCAGCTGGGACAGCTGGTTTGCATCGTCGTCCGTAAAAAGAAGTATCAAATATGTAGATACGTGAGTATCTGGCCCAACGTGAACTGAAGCACCTTCTGACAGTTGACCAGGATGGATGTCTTGTAGGTGACGTCACACACCAGTGCTCAGCCTGACCCTTCCCTTGAACCACTTTCTTCCTGTTTACCGCCGTCCTCCATGTCAAATGCTGATTTTGCCTTTAAAGAGGCTTCCTGTTGGTTAAACCACACCACAGATCTCGCTCCCCACACCCCAGAGCCAGAAACGTCGCCTGGGTTAGGGGGAGATGTGCTCACATCATTAAACAGCACCAGGGACTATTTTAATGAACCTGAACACTCTCCAGTCTGTTGGGAGGTAGCAGCTCAAAATGAAGGTACTGATGCAGAACCAGTACGTCTCGCTGTCAGATATCTAACCCATACGTCACCTCACAAGCCTGTCAATCATGCCGTTCGTTCAAGAAGCATTTTGTGGCGCAAAAGAAATGCCACAATACTTGTATATTGTTTGGTTACTTAAGGTTAGGGTTGGGTAAGGGGTTAGGTTAGGGTTTAGGTTAGGTGAGCTCCCCTTAGCTCCCCTGTGATTTGAACCATGGGGTGTATTCCATGGTGACTCAGCATGTGGTTTTACAGCAATCCCTTTCCTTTTTATTATTTGAAAATACTCTAAAATGGCGATAAAAAGTACAGTTTGGCATAAAGCAGTAACATTATTATCCCCATTTGTGCGCGCGGAGCAGGAATACGGCCTCGTGAGGACGGTCTTCCTCTTGTGGATGCTGCTCTGTGCGGTCACGTCACACACGCGCGCCTGCTTTTTATGTGCGTGGGTTTTCAGTCTGATTAAACGCCATAGTTCAGTGAGTTCGCTTCAGCTCTCACTTGTGCTTCCGCTTGAAGATATGTAAGACATAGGCGTGGCTTTTCAAGGTACGAAAGGGACGGCTTGTCCAACCCCGCCTTCCCGCAGATCGAAGCCAGAGGCTTCTCATACAGAAGGGCACAGATTGTGTGAATGATGTGTATACTGCCACCTAGTGTCCCAATGTGTGCTAGACAAGGCACTGATCTCAGTGCAGGGCAGCCTGATTTCCCAATCCCAGTTATACTGGCCTGCTGCCATTTACTGTCTTCATTACCGTGATGTTCGTTATGGGCCTCTGGTACGTCTGACACCTTACCTGAGATCATTTGTTTGAAACATCAAATCAGCACTTATTTCACTTTATACTGTAGCACAGGTCAGCAGTAGTACAGGTCAGCGGTAAACACTGGAGTGGACTGGGACTGGGGTATGCTATTTTTACATCACTTATTCCCTTCACAGCTTACAATTAAAGATCACATAGTATCACACCTGCCCCCTGCTGTTCAGCATCTGGTTTGCCTTCTCGTATAGACTCATCCTCTGCCTCACGCTTGTTGACTTTGTCTTAACGGAGGGGAAAGGCCTCCACCTAGTGGCGAGATGGAGAGAGTACAACTTGTACTTGGCCTTATAACCACAAACACTTGCGTAAAGAATGGAAAATGCACTCACAAAAAAGAATAATACAGAAATAAATAAATACATTTCAGCTCCAGGAAATATAACACAGATTTTGACTCAAAAGTGTGCAGTTTTCAGCACTTAGTGCCACCACTTTTATTAAAAAATGAAGAAAACAGCCACAATTTAAAGCAAATCCACTTTATTTTTATTTATATATTTTTATTTTTTTTATTCATAACAGCAAGAACCAAATATAGCATTGATAATAAAATTAGCATAAAACAAATCGCAGCAGAGGACAGAATACATCATCTTTTGTTTTTAGCAACTACAAGCATAAGAGTGAGAGTCTGGTAACAGAGTGTTATAAACCCAGATGTGTGGACTTTGAGCAGATGAAGGAGTGATCTTTGCGCCTCTTCCTGCCACAACAAGCCAGTGGGAGTAAGTCACTGGCTCCACTGGGATAAAAACAATCTTTAGACTATCAATCCTCAGTGCTTGTCCACATAGACCACAGGCAAAGTGTCACTTGGCCAAATACTGAATACATGCACTGTTAGCCATTGATTTCGCTCTGCTTGTTTCATCTGCTGAAAGTTCCACTGAGAAAAGAATGAACCGTGTTAGCACTAATGTATCTCTGTGTGTGTCTCTCTGTTAATGTTCCTCAAGTTGTAAAATTTATGTAAGTTTTTTTCTTATTTTCTTAAACCACTGTCTGTTTTTGTAATCTGTTTTTCCTTAGTTCTTTATCTTGATGTTATACTGTATACCTTAAATATGTTTGTTCTATAATTCTTTTATTGACTTATTTTGTTATGTTATTTTGCTTCGATAATAACTCCTTGAACATGCAATCCTCTCTGACTAAATAAGCAACAGAAATTGTTACATGGCTGAACCTGGACGGGCACGGTCCGGCCACGCCTGTGTTAAGGCAGGTATGGCAGCCGGACGCTACCTGTCGGGCTTTCTCTGGAGGGCGGAGCTGATCTCCACCTGAAGGTTCCTGGTGCACTACAAGCCACCGTCTTTAAAGCAGAGTGAAGTCCGGCCTCTTCTGGCGGGCAGGAAGTCTGCCGACCACGTGCCACTTTTGCAAGCAATTATTTGTTCAGCCTGTCTTTAGTTAAATTTTTTTTTTTATTAACCTAACAAAATTCCTCATTATTATAGACATTTTTAATCAAAATAAGATCTCCATATTATACATGTTTTCTTTCCTTTTTTTTTTAAACTATGTACAGAAGTGCAAAAAGTCGCCCTTTGCCCCTCAGGTTCGGACCCGCTAGCCTGGGATCTGCTGCACTCCGTCCGCTTCCTTTCCCATAAGCCTCCACCCTCACGCCCCGGAGAGCGAACCGATCGGCAGCTTTTTAAAAATGAGACATCCAGGGTTTTAAAAATATTCAAACAATAATTCACTATTTGAAATGGATACAGTAGAAAATAACTTTTACTCTAACACCTAAGAGCTAGGATTTTTTATTATTTTTTTTTTTTACTTATAATAGTGACTAATTACAAACCATAAATCATTAAAATATTACGCAATTGTCCGCCAGAGTCGTTGCCACAGCAACTACCCCTTCCATAGGAACGATTTCCTCATTGTAAGATATCGATATAAAAGATCTTTGTTCAAAGAATTTAAACAGACAATGAAAAATGACTGACATTCTTACATTTCACTAAAAATAAAAATCATTTAGTTTACAATAATACTAATACTTAAACTGACACTACATGTAAATTTAAAACTATGAGTATGGTATGAAGAACAATTTCTAATACTTTATTTTCTACAAAAGTTATCAGGAACATCTAATAAGACAAAAATCCACTAACTAAATATTAGAACAGTATCCAACCTTTAAGTAATATAAAACAAAAATATCCTAATGTTCAAAATGTAAGAAAACAAACAAAAATATATGAATGCAATGAGAGAAATTAAAAATGGGAATAAAATGTAATAAAGCCTAAACTCTACATGTATGACAATAACATGTTTGTGGTTATATCACGATTGAAACTCCATTCGAATGGCATTGAACCCGTGGTGAATTCTAAGGCTTTTATAGATGATACAATCAGTAATTCATGAGCTCACCCTGTGCCACCATATCACTCCAACTGCCAGTGAAAATCCCATGATGCACTTGGAGGTACACAGGCTCTGGAGCGTGGGCTTCAGCTCTTCTGAGCTGATGCTTAAGCCCCCCCAAGCGGAGCCCCAGCCCAGCATGCAGCACACAGGCCAGGCTGAGCTCCACTAATCATCTTGAGCCGTGAAAAAGACCTTTAGGGGGAACAACCTTTGGCTGAACCCAGGGAGAACAACAGAACACTAAGAAAACGCGTGTTGCCATAGCAACCCCTTAAAAGGGTTGCCACGGGCCTCTTAAATCTAAAATGTAAAAAAATATACAACAATAACAATAAAGTCAGATTAGTAAGAATGAAGGATTCGAATCGCATACAATATGAATCAAAGTCACGCCCGGATGTGTAACTACATTTTGGTTTCATGCAACATTTGCTTGTGCTTCCTCCACTTTGCGGGTTCAAGGCGGGGCCAGACGAGACCTCCGCCCTCAGATCCTCAGGCCGCCACCCCTTAAAAATGGCACCCGAGCCCAGGACGACAGAGGTCGGAAAAATACGAGCGTTAGCGAACTGAAGAAGAGAGCTAACCCAAAGTAAGGCAGTGGAGTTATTGGGGCCATCTTTGACAGAATGGAAAAATGGCATTCCTCGGTAAAGGCCTCTGAGGAAGATCTAAGCAGTCGAAGGAAAGCGAGGTGACGAAGCAGGAAGGAGACCTAGGAGGAGGTGGAGAGTAACACTGATGGAGTAACACTAGTTTGGGCTGTACAGACGGTGGCACTTGGGTTGTGCAGCCGGGTCATTAAAGCTTCAAAGTGCTTGACGAAGGACACGTTTGTGTTTCGTACCCAGAACATTCATCTGTCTCTTCACCTCCTTTTGTCATACAATCTAGTTCGCCTACAAAACAGAATCCTTACAAATACTTAAGAACACTGTGCATGCACAACAAAATGAATCTTATATGGCATTTTATACTCGTCCTCCTTCTCGTTTTAAATACAAGGTGCACCTTTGTCTTTATTTTTTTCTGTAAACCATGAAAGAAATATTTCAATTCAAAACAACAAGAAATAATAATAAAAATGAAAAGAAGCATTTCTTGGTCTATCGATGTACCAACCACAGTGTGAGTTTCCCGGTTATGTGTGCAGGGAAGGGGAAGGGGTGCACATGACCAGCTCCAGTGGTCCAGCTGCCCCCAACGCTGGCATGCCTGGCCAGGGAGGGGCTCCCACTGGGCATTGAGGCTCTTCCTGTCCTTCAGGCACATGCTTTTCGCAGTGTCACGTACATGGGGGGGTCACCGTTGGGAAACCTGCACACTTTAACACGATCTGAAGGGAAACCATGCAGAAAGAAGAGGGGCGGTCAGCGAGACGTCCAGTCCGGGGGCGGCCTCAGATGGCGGGGAGGGGGCGGCCCTGGACGGCAGGCTCGCCCCTGCTCTCGCAGCCGCACGCTCACTTACTGTTTCGATGGTTCCTCTACATCTGGGTTAAGTATTTGTGGCTAGTCAGATGATCTGCAGATATTATTGGAATCTGGAGACAGAGAATCAGAGATGCGTAAAAGCTCAGGCGCGGACGGGAGAGCCAAGCAGCAGACAAGCCCAGGTCTGCTAGTGAATTCAGAAGTTCAAATAAACATGGGAAGAGACTGCATTGAAAACGCTTAGTCAGATACAGCAGGTATTTCAAGTTGAGAATATTGTGCTACATAATGGCTTTCTGCACAGAGTATAAATATCCTCGTGCAGTCACGGCGAATAAAATCATATAAACACACTTATTTTGCTTTAATTCTGATGACAACTTTTAGCCTCATTTATGCATATTCAAATTCAAACTGCTCACAGTATTATGCCTACAATTGCATGGAATTTTTTAAACCATTAGAGGATAGCAGACAGACTCGGGCTGTGGGGGTGGGGAGAGGCAGTCGAGAGACTGCTGCGTGTCCCAGTCTGTGCCCTTGTTGGCCTCCACACCCAGGCTGCCCTCTCGCAGCTCACAAGCCCGCAACTAGACCTTTCACTGCCCGTTCACCCTGGGGACCGTCGTCTTCTGTGCCCTTAACCACCAAGCGGCAAAAGTATGAAACGCTGGGCTCACTGTGGCCAGCCCAGAACACAGCCCACCCATCTCAGCACAGGACAAACCTTTTCAACTATCGTATCCAAGAGGCCCAGACCCAACAAACTGCTCTCCACCAAACTCGACATCACGGAAGAGCCGTGTCTCCAGAGCAGGTAGATACCACCATCCAGAATGCTCTGTACCCACCTCAGGCCAGAGGTATCTATGGCGATTAAGCCCGGCAGTAACATCAGTTAAGTCAATGATCTTTCATGCTTTTAATACAAAACAAAATCTTACAACTCTAAACCCAGAAGGAACGCTACCATTTAATGTTGCTTTCAGAAATGAAATGAAATTAAAAGCACCAGCAAACACGAGATTAGGGAGAAGGTAAAAAGTGTTGTTAGCGCCAGAGACATGGTTCAGAAGCCAGGCCGTGTTCGTATGTAACAGGAAGAGCGGGCCCCAGCAAACCCAATGATGTCATAGAGGGCATTTCTGGCGTGCAGGCCAACAAGAGCAAGATCTCCACCCCCCCAGACCCAGGCGCAAAGAGAGGACAGAGGCACCGACTGGTTGTAGGGAGATACGAAGCAGTAAAGGAGCAAACCTGATTGGCTGTGGCGGTTGCGAAGGGAACACTTGTGGCAGATGTGGTTGCTGCAGACACAGTGGCTGGCGTAGCACCGTGCATCATGGGAACTTTTCGGAGGGAAAATCACATAAGCCAACAAACAGGAGAGTGAAGCAATATGGCAACAAAGGCAAATGTGAAGTAAGGAGAACTAAGCAGGGAGCGGGGGCTGGGTGAGGTTTGGGGTGGGTGGGGGGGGGGGGGGGGGGGTTTACTTCAGCAGGAAGCCGCAAGGTGCTTCAGAGAGATTCACGCCACCAGCAGAGTGACATGCAGCCACATAGCGCAGCAAAAGAGTGACATCACATTTGCAGCTTCGCAGCTTACAGTAACACATTCATCACTACATCTCAGTCTGTTTCCAGTACTCATAAGTAATATATATTTCTTAAATTCTTAAAAAACAAAACAAATCCATACTCCCACAAGACATGGCCAGACCATTACAATCATGTAGATTAGATTTCAGTGAAGCCACCAACAACAACAAGGCCTCTGTCTTGAGGCTCACGCCCCACCATAAGTCACAAGCTGGAGGAAGAAGCAGCAGGGAAGCCATTTTGTTTTTGGCTTTTTTTTGTTCAGGATTCAAAATGTCACGTAAATGTCAGATCCCAGATTTAATTGATGGCTGTTAGTGTGGAATGGTGACTTTTGGCCTCTTCTAAGCTGTGGATTATGATGGAGTGAGAGTAACTAAAAGGATTTAAGATAATTAAGAAGGAAAGCTGTCACCTACCAACACTTGTTGCAGGTGTCATGCACAATATTGAGCCTGCCCATCATGCATTGCAACAGGAAGTGGATTGGAAAGGGACAGGGAAAAGAATCGAAACAACCCATCACAAGTGTCATTAGAATGAAAACAAAATAAGGAAGAGAACGTTGTTATGGGAACAGCAAGATACACATGTAAGCACAGTCAATCAGTTAAAAAGATGTAAACAATTTCAAATGTGCCTCTTAGCCAAGATCTCTGTGTAAATACATTAAAGAAAAAAGGCGTGACAAACATTATTGCAATTAAAATAATGTCTTCAGTTATACTGACAATAGCAGGAAAATAACAGAAAGGTGTGGTGTGTGTGTTTTACATAGGGGATGGTACTGGATCTGATGTGAAAACCTTTGCTGTAGGAAATTAAGGATCCGTACAGAAATCAACCTGTTGGACCAACTTGCAAGCAAGATATTTTCTCTCTCTGTGATTATCCCACATCTGCATCTAGTGGTAAACACCTCTCCCCAGTCATGCAGGGCTCACTGTACAGAGTAGGAGCTGCAAGGTCTGTCAGCAGCAAACACAGAACTCGCGCTGATACCCCCAGCTACACACAAGTACTCATAAAAACAAATTGTGTGGCTAAGATGGAGATGCCATTTTGTTTTGGACTTTCAGTTGCATGTTATTTCTGGGGTAAATAATGTTTTATCAACCAATGGTGCACATTCTAAGGGGTGAGCAGTGGTTGATTAATGTGGCATGCATGCTGACAGCCCGAAAACACCATTTCTGATTGGCTAAGAAAAATGGCTATGGAAGCTGTGTTCATTATTAAATAGCACATGGGGCAGTATCAGAGCGGCTCAGGGACCCACCTGAAGGGATAAAGGCAGCCTGCTGCTGGAACTGCATGTTAGCCAGGGCTTGCTGATACTGGAACATGCCGCTGGTGAACATGGTTGGGGCACCGTTGGCTTTTTCCAGCGCTGGTCTCTTTGGTAAAGGAGGCAGGACGCCGGGTGGGATTCCCTGCTTAACAGACGCAGAAGAGAACAGGGGGGTGGGAAAGGAGGACGAGAAAACGGAGGAGGAGTCACAGCAAAGGAGAGGGAGAGAGAGAAGAGAGACACGCCATTAGAGGACAAAGCAAAACACGACTGGAGCTTGTGCAGCAACCAGCAAGCAGGCGATGGACTGAACTACTCCGAAAAGCAAGACAATGGTGCTGACCGTAGTAATGTCAACTCCGAAAGCAACAACGCTTATAACCATCATAACATTACTCTCAACATCAGCAACTCGACTGACAGTACCAACAACAACAGGAACATTACATGAATTAATGCAAAACAGGCAGCAGTGTCCTAACATGTATGCTAACCATGCTAACCATTGTGAATGTTACAGTGCTTCTTTTTACATAATAATAATAATAATAATAATAAGAGTAATAATAATAATAACAATAATAGAAGCTTCAACAGAAATGGCACTGAAAGGGCAGCAGCTTTGCTGGCTTTGTGAGGAACAGCACAGGCATGTTAATCTTCCCTCACTACAGACATTACAAGTCACTAAAAGCCCCACCTGACCCTGGATCAGACATGCAAACAATATCTACATGCAAGGTATTTAAAAATGTTACGTTGTGTAGAGAACACAGAGTCATGCCACCACACAAGACTTATTACTACAGTTCTGAAGATCTCTTCATTGACAGTTACCACAAAGTAAATGTGATTAATTGACTGTGGACCTTTTTCACAAAAGTACTTTCTTGACAAATTAAATTTTTTTCGAGTTGGAACCATGTTCCGACAAATTAGTAAATATTGTAAACTCAATGTATCAATGGATACTTTCTTTATGCCACAATCAATTTACCACCAAATCAATGAAAATTTAATTGTTGCTGCTAAATTTAAGCTTTTGAATAATGTTTTAGTTAAAACTTATTTCTACAATAAAGCTACATGCCAAGCTAAAAGGTGAAAGGTCATAGTACCAGGTCAAAGGTTGCCTCGAGGGGTCGCTTCAGTGATTTGACAGCCGACTGAGTCTTAATTAGCAGGCAGCGAGCACATGATGGCAATGGGCCAATGGGGTTCAAGCGCATTAACATAAACAGCAAGCAGAGGTGCATCATGGGGGCAGCAGTGCAGTTTGGGTAGGTGAGAAAAAAAACAAATAAAAAACAAATCATCGGAATGCAATATACAACGAATAACAAGACTAGACATGCACTGTAAAGGCACTACTGCAGTTATTGTACAGACCATGAGTCTGACGTCTTTTACAGACAGAATCATCAACATCACAGAGACTGGAACACCTATAGCTGTCCTTCCATCAGCAGATGTTAAATTCAAGGGTATGTTTCACTGTACAAAATCTGTTAATTATCAATACATAGTACCTGCAGGAAGGTAAGTACAGTTTTTTTTTTAACACTTTAACAGCTGATTGGCTGATTCAGTTTCTGTACTGCTATGAACATACAGACATTACTTTGCCTTTAGCGCTATGGGACTCAAAGCAATAAACAGTCACTGCTCACAGATCTCTGTTATTTTGTAGACATGGTGACAGTTACTGTTTTATTTGGGAGGGGGGGGCAGGGTTTCCAGTGACATCACATGGGGCAGTGGGTCAGCAGAGCCTGCAGGGTGGGGGGGGGGGGGGGGGTGGTGGACGGGGGGGGGGGGACGCGTACCATTGCAGCCGCAGCCGCAGCCTGGTTGACCTGGTGCTGCGCAGCCTTGATCTTGGCCTGCAGGTGGGCTGGCGGGTGGAAGTACTTGCACTTCTCCCTGGAGCAGCGGCCCTTGATGTAGTCCATGCAGACGGTGACCGTGTTGTCATTGGTATCGATCATGGTGCTGTCTGCCGGGTGGGCAAAGCGGCAGTCATTCTCCCCCCGAGTGCAGTTACCTCTCTGGTACTCCCGACACACCTGCGGAGACACACACACACACACACACACACACACACGCACACACACACACACACACACACAGCAGGTGACTCAGTGTGTGTGGGAGGGAGCAGAGAGACAGATGCCAGTGGACAGTGAGTCCTAATGCACACCATACATCGGCAGCCTACCTACACAACTGCACTGGGGGAAAGGAGATTCACACACACACAGAGTTTTAATTATATATTTGTGGGGACTCTCCATTCATTTCTATGGGGAAAACTCTAAACCCAACATGACGACCTTAACCCCTACCCAGCCCTAACCTTAACCATAAGTAAGCAAACAAAATACTCTTTTGGCATTTTTATTTTTTTGATTGCATGCACACATCTTTGTGGGGATCTGAAAAATGGTTCCCACATCATCAAATTAATAGGTTTTTATTACATTGTGGGGAACATTTGGTCCCGACAGTGTAATATAAACTTAATCCACACACACACACACACACACACGGCCATGTCACGCCACCCACTACAGCTGCCCTTCCGTCGTGCCGCCTTGTCATTGCCTCGTGAATATTCACCAACAGGTGACAGAGTCCTGAGTCTGATGATTCTGATTAAATGACTGTTTAGTCAGCAGTGGGCAGACTCCAGACCAGCTTTACTGGCAGTCACACACGCACACACACACGCAGACACACACACACCTTTGTGGGGACTCTCCATTAATTTCTACGGGCAAAACCCTAATAAAAACAATGACAACCTTATCCCGCACCCAGCCCTGACCTTAACCATAAGTAACCATAACAAAATATCAGACTTTTGGCATCTTTAGTTTTTTGATTGCATTCTGTTATTTTTAATAAAATTTAGATTATCCTTGTGGGGACCGAAAAAATGTCCCCAAAAGGTAAAAAGTTACAGGTTTTTATCACATCTGGTCAACGAACACACACACATACACAGAATATGCAAATAATTGACATTCAAAATTTCACAGAAGATTTTTTTTTATGGGGGATTCTTATGGAAAATTTCATAGGATAGCAAAACAAAAAGACAGCATGCGCCAACCATGGCTAAACAGTAGGGGGCAGCCTTCCCCTTCTTATATGGGCCTCTGGTCTCAGCAGATTCAGCTCTGGTGCTGCTTGATCTCCAAATGATCAAGGGCAGATGGACCAAGTCTGTGACAAAATGTCTCCACGCTCATTTCCTCATATAACTACACACTACTTACAGAGACCAGCAGATACAAATCACATACCACAAACTAGCAGACTTCTCTCAGCCATATGGTAAAATGCAGCTGAATAAAGCAGTTGGCCACACCCATATGGGTCCAGGAGAACATTCCTAACAGCTACAATCACCTCCATGCCACACCCATATGGGTCCAGGAGAACATTCCTAACAGCCATAATCACCTCCATGCCACACCCCTGGACTTCATTAGAGGAATCCACTTTTTCCTCCCTCCCTGGGAGCATAACAACCTCACTCTCCATCTCTTCATCTTTCTGCTTTACCTGTCACTGACCTCTGCCTTCATCTTCATCTTCATCATCGCTCGGGCACCCATCCCCCCAAAGTGCCATCTAGTTACCCTCTAATCGATCCTTCTATTTTCCCTCTGCTGCTGACATGGGCTGTCTTGCATGATTCATGAGGTCACCTCACTGGCCGATTAATATTTATCGACGGGGGGGTGTCAGAAAGGTACGAGTCAGAATATGAGACAGCATGTTCCTAATACTGCAGCCCAGATTTAGCAGGAAAACTCTGCCAATTCGCTGTTTGACATGAGATAAAAGTGAAGTGAACTATGGATGCTGTTGTCCTAAGTTTGAAAAAACACAATTCGGGTAAAATGCAGTGCATTAACATTTCATGGTGTTTAGCTGGGACATGCTGCTTCCAGCAACTGTGCTATGCCACCCCTAACCTTCCAGGCTCCAGAAGCTGTGCTATGCTAACTATAACCCTCCAAGAGCTATGCGGTGCTAACCCTAACCCCCCAGGAGCTGTGTGATGCTAACGCTAACCCTAACCCACCAAGAGCTGCGCAGTGCTAATGCTAACCCTAACCATCCAAGAGCTGTGCAGTGCTAATGATAAGCCTAACACACCAGGAGCTGCGCAGTGCTAATGCTAACCCTAACCCACCAAGAGCTGCGCAGTACTAATGCTAACCCTAACCAACCAGGAGCTGCACAGTGCTAATGCTAACCCTAACCCATCAGGAGCTGCACAGTGCTAATGCTAACCCTAACCTACCAGGAGCTACTAACGCTAACCCATGCAGGCGTCTTACCTCCAGGCGGTCAGTTCTCATCAGCTTCTGGGCGGCGGCGGCAGCAGCTGGCACAGGCACGCTGGGACTGCTGGTGACCAGCACAGGGGCGCTGGGCAGAATCTCTGCCTGCATGAGGCCGGGCGATACAGGGCCCAGGTACGGGCTAAACGCCGCTGCTGCCGTGGCATTCGTGGCCAGACTCGGTGCCACCGAGAACATGGGCTGCGGAGAGGTAGGGGTCATGGTTCAGGGACGTAGGGAGTGTCTGTATCTAATATCATGTGTTCTATTGATAATCAATGAACACTGTTCCAGAATGTATACTCTAGGGAATAGCATATATACTGTATTTTATATATATATATATATATATATATATATATATATATACATATATATATATATATACATATATATATATATATATATATATATATATATATATATATATATATAACTTTTTTTCCAAATGTCATAATTAAATAAACACTGATTATGAATGGATGATTGTTTCTTGAATTCTAAAAACAGCTTTAGATACACAATGATTTCTGAGATACTGAACATGTGACATAGTCTGGGAGGAGCAGCTCTGTGTGTCTTTCTGGGTCAGTGTGTGTGTGTGTGTGTGTGTGTGTGTGGTTGTACTCTCTGCTCTCACAGCGGTACTGGTATCAACAGCACGACGTGCTAATCTGGCTATCTTCACTTTCTGTTATTTTGCAATAATGACCTCTGACCTCTGTGGTAACACATTTTGGGGAGGGGAGGGTTTTCGCAGGTTTTGGCAAGTCTATTCCTGGCTGCAGAAGGCTCATGGCCCAGATCTAGTGCCTGCAGTCTGGGAAGTTGGGAAATATGTCATAAATGATTCCCTGTTGATGGAAACTACCAGAAACCTTTCTTAGAACCGTGAAGTAATCGCGAGTGTGAGGAAGTGAGAAGCACATGGAGAATGGGGCAGAAGGTGGCCTTTTCAGCCACACAGTGACTCATCTTCATCATCCACTTCTCGTTTTTTTTTACAGAGAGAGACGGTGGCACAAATACGTCTGTGCTCACACCACGGCCTGCATCCCACTGTCCTCCCTGTTCCAGGCTCAGAGTACTGCTACCACCCTTTGTCCAAGATTAATGGCAGTGGTGCACAGCTGTGAAGCCCAGTCTGTGCCAATCCCTGCAATAATGTCCCTCTCAGACACCCCACTGGATGACTGGTCGCACGTAAATCATCCCTCATTTTGGCACCAATCCCACAGTTGGGCACCTAGATGGCCTCGGAACTGTGAATAAACTTCACAAAGACGCCGCAAAGCCTTCGGTAATCCATGCAGCCGGGTCGCCCCTCTCCATCCCATAATACCCCCCGAGACAGAACGATGCTGCAAGGTTGGGGCTGCTTTCTGCCTTTTTCTGAATGGCTTGTCATTTTAATCTAAACCACCGTCACGCAGTCAGGGATATTAATGACCCGAATTAGATCACCTTCAATGCCATATCATGCATGAAATTAAAATCAGCCCTGATTTCATCCTAAAGGGAGCAGCACTCCTGTGTTATTTCCCTGCCTTTTTTTCCCACCCTTATTTCCCCGTCATAATTCTCTGCTTTTTCTCCCTGCCTCTGCCCTCAGCCTTATTATGCTGCTTTATTTCCCTGCTGTGCTTCTCTGCCTTTACATCCTAAACAATTATTCCTTCTCAGTCTCATTTCCCTGCCTCATAGCTTCTTCCTTTACCGTAGTTCTAAGCCATGATGTGCTACACACTCCCAGTGTAGTGGCTGCTTGTGGCCAGTAGGGGGCTCCCAAACCTCAGGGGCCCCACGCAAATGTATGGTTTGGGTGGTGGTAAACACTGCCACCCGCCTCTGGCCCCAGGCCATCTCTGTGTCCCACCTTCAGCTCTACATGATGAAATCTCAGATTCCTGGTGGCCATTCACTCCTCCTTCATTACCGTGACAGAAAGGGAGCCATCGACAATGGGGAGATTAGGAAGCATTAAGCGGGACTGTTTGTGCGACAGTTTGCTGCCTTTTGTTACCGCTGTGTGTGGGTCTGTGTGTGTGTGTATGCGGGTGGGGGGGGGGGGCTTACTACAGGCTGCAGCTGCGTTCCAGGGATCATGGCGTTGGCCAGCTGCATCTGCTGGGCCAGCATGGCCATGTTCTTTTGTTGGATCAGGTTGTTCCTCCCATTGATCTCCAGCTGGGTCTTCAGGTGAGGTGGGGGGTGCAGATATTTGCAGTTCTCCCTGGAGCAGCGGCCCTGCGGACGACAAGGTGCACAGGTCAGGAAAGTGACCACGCTAACACATGCTAAGCACACGCTCTGTCCGTCTCTCTCTCTCTCTCTGTCTCTCTCACTGCTCACAGGCACACGTGCATCTGTTTACAATGTTCAGGAGTTCTGTCACACCAGTGAGTTATGAAGTTACAGCTGATGTCGTGTTTAAGTCAGTGCGTCAAAGCCCTGCACTGCCTGTAAACAAACCAGATCTCACATGGTGCCAGCAGCACTTATGTTCCCTGTGTAGGACTGTGCAACTGCAGTGATCAGCACAGCAATTCGCAGAGCTCAGATGAGGCCTGTGTGTGGTGTATGTTTGTGGTGGGGTACTCACTCGCCATCCACTGTGCATCTCTTGGATGTGTTTTTTGTAAGATAGTGTTATACAAAGCTGTGACATCATGCGAGTGAAATTTTAAAAATGGGAAAGGGAGAGCAGGAAAGGGAGGGAATGGGAGAGCAGGATAGAGGGAAAATGGGAGAGAAGAAAAGAGCGAGAGAGAGAGAGGGAGAGCAGAAAAAGAGAGAATGGAAAAGCAGGAAAGGGAGCATATTTTAGCATATGACTTGTCATTGATCACCTTGGCCTCATTACAAGACATCTTGTGGAAACATTGAAACTGTAACTGAAGGATTCTGAAAAGATCATCTCCCCAAAACACCAGCTTTTTCCTGTACCTATCGGTATCCATCCATCCATCCATCCATCTTCATAAACCGGTTGTACAGCAGTGGGCCAAGCAATTAGAGGAAGCAGACACACTCCCGGCCCCCCAACAATGCCTATTCTTGCTGCTCCCCCTTTATGGGGATTTTACTTAACATTTTCACAGAATAACAAATTGTGAGAACATTGCCCGTCTGGAGTGCCCGGGGAACATTGCCCGGGGAAGGCCGCTCTCACGCGATGCTCATACAGTCACTCCAGACTGTAAACATGATTGTCCTTGAGACCTGATCTCGGCTTGTGTGTGGGGGGGATCTGGACTGAGCTGCTTCATTGCTTCCTGCAAATGAACAAATGACTTATTGGGTGGGGGTGGGGAGCTGACCAGGGTCGTATTTCTCTCCCCCAGCTGACCCCGAGCAGCTCACGCTGTAATCACTGCTGCAATGCTGGCTGGGACACAGGGGTATTCAGAGCTGGGACAGCTCTGTCTGCAAAGGCACTGCCCAGTGCAAGCTACAGCAACACTCACCTCACTCTGCTACTATGTTATTATCACATTACCTAGATGGCACTTACTGCCCTATACTTTTACCTATTTATACTGCTGGAAAAATGCCAACAGAAACACAATATATACAGGGTGACAAAGTCATTATGTTCAAAAAGTGTTCAAAATATAAATCGGTTATCAAGAATAACGTAATGTTAGCCAGCTAACTCATGCCAGCACTCCTGTCAGCTAATGAGACACATACCAAAGCTCTTCTTGACCAGCTAACTTGGCCAACGCCAAGACTCCAATGACCAGCTAACGGGGCCCATGCCAAGACTCCAAAGACCAGCTAACGGGGCCCACGCCAAGACTCCTCTTGACCAGCTAACGGGGCCCACGCCAAGACTCCTCTTGACCAGCTAACGGGGCCCACGCCAAGACTCCTCTTGACCAGCTAACGGGGCCCACGCCAAGACTCCTCTTGACCAGCTAACGGGGCCCACGCCAAGACTCCTCTTGACCAGCTAACTGGGCCCACGCCAAGACTCCTCTTGACCAGCTAACTGGGCCCACGGCAAGACTCCTCTTGACCAGCTAACGGGGCCCACGCCAAGACTCCTCTTGACCAGCTAACGGGGCCCACGCCAAGACTCCTCTTGACCAGCTAACTGGGCCCACGGCAAGACTCCTCTTGACCAGCTAACTGGGCCCACGGCAAGACTCCTCTTGACCAGCTAACGGGGCCCACGCCAAGACTCCTCTTGACCAGCTAACGGGGCCCACGCCAAGACTCCACTTGACCAGCTAACGGGGCCCACGCCAAGACTCCTCTTGACCAGCTAACGGGGCCCACGCCAAGACTCCTGGAATGTAAACCCTGGGCTGAAAGTGCAGCGCTTAGTCACATGATGTTTATCTGCCAACTCTATATGGGGGGAGGGTGGGGGGGCAGTCTGAGACTCTGCTCTGTTTGTGTTTCTCCCCATCTGTCTCTCCCCCACTCTCTCTGTCTTTCTCTCCCTCCCTACCCTGTCTCTGTCTCTCACTGTCTCTCTGTCTCCCCACCTCTCTCTGTCCTCTATCTGTCCCCTCATTCCTGTCTGTCTCTCTCCCTCTATCCCTCCCCTCCTCTGTTTCTCTCTCTTTCACTATGTCTCTCCACTTCTCTCTCCTCTGTCTATCCCTTTTTCCCTCCATCTGATTCTCTTTCCCTCTCTATCTTCCTCCTGTCTCTCTTTTTCACTTTGTCTCCCCCACCTCTCTCCTCTATTTTCTTTTCCTCTGTTTCTCTTTCCATTTCTATCCTCACCCTCCACTGTCTCTCCCTCTGTCTCCCCCACCTCTCTCTCTCTGTCCTCTATCTGTCCCCTTGTTCCTCTGTCTCCCTTTCTCTCTCTAACCCTCCCCCTACTCTATCTCTCTGTCTCCCCACCTCTCTCATTCTGTCCTCTATCTAGTCCTTTTCCCTCCATCTGTCTCTCTTTCCTTCTCTATCCATCCCCCTCCTCTGTCTCTCTTCACTTGCAGCCCCTAACAAGGGCCCAAGGACAGCATTTAAACACAAGTCAGGCTTAATATGGAATTGTAGCTACAAGACACACACACACACACACACACACACACACACATGTAGGGTATACATATCCTTATGGGGACCGCTCATTCATTTCAATGGGAAAAATGCTAACGATAACTATGACAACCTTAACCCCCACCCTGCCCTAACCATAACTATAAGTAACCTAATAAAATACAAGAGTTTTTGCATTTTTAGTTTTTTATTTTCATAAAATAGTTTTCCCTTATGGGGACCAGGAAACCAGTCCCCATAAGGGAAAAAAACCGGATATTTATCACATTATGGGGACATTATGTCCCCATAAGGATAGGTAAACCCGCTCACACACACACACATACACACATTTGTATTCAAATCTTTGTGGGGGACATCCATTCATTTCTATGGGAAAAAACCTTATCCCAGCAATGACAGCCTTAACCCCTACTCAGCCGTAACCTTAACCATAACTAACCAAACAAAATACAAGTCATTTGGCATTTTTAGTTTTTAGATTGCATTCATGGACTCGTATAAAATCGAATTTCCCCTAAGCACCCACGATGTCAAAATAACAAGATTTTATTAAAATGTGCGGACATTTGGTCCCTACAAAGTAATATAATCATGACCCTCACACACACACATACACACACACACACACACAGTGCATCCAGAATCAAGTGCTGTGATTTACTCATTATCAGTCCCTGAAATGGACCAAGCATGGGTTTCTCCCCACTTTTGATTTGCCTGTATAATTCATGAAATTCATACACTTTTTCATTCATTTTAAATGACCCTGCAAATTTAAACTTTGATGATGGCACATGATTTCCTCCATCCTGCGGCCTAAAGACCTGCATCGCTCTATTCGTCTTTCAGGGATTGCAAACAGGAAGACGGCTTGGTGACAGTGGAATTCCTGGGTCTGGGGAGATGTACAGGACAGGTGACATGCCAGTGCGGAGTGGGTTTATGTTTGCCCGTCACATTTGCGTGACCTTACTGTCCAATTAGGTGATGCCGGCTGTATTAAAAAGATCATATAATAATCTCGGGTGGAGATGGGATCATAGCCCCGTTCGTACTGCAAATTGGTAATGAAAACGCATCAGATCCTGGCTTATCTCCACTGAAGGGATGGAGAGGTGAGAGTGCCTGTTTACCAGAAGAGACGAGTATGCTTTTTTTTCCCCAAGCCATGACCGCTAAGCTGTGACTCAGCTGCGCCATCTGACACAAAACAACACCAGGACTCGAGCTAATATATGACAAACGCACGCTAGCGTCCATAATAATAATAAATCAACCGGCTACACTAAAATTGCACTAGGAAACAACACTAAACGGTGATTAATCACTAGGAATACTGGAGTTCAGAGGAGATGAGTCTGGGTTTAGCGTCTGGCCGTCACCGCGGTGTTTCGCCGGCGATGCTAAAGAAACCTGGTAGGGTTGGTGCTCACACGTATTCGCCGCAGGCTGGCTGGATTGTGCGGAATGCCTCATGGCCCTGGGGTATGTGCTGAGAGGGCACTTTGTGCCACGCTTGCCGTGGGACACTCTGACGCACCACGTACCCCAGCCGGGCACTACACTCGCACTGCACTCACACTGCGGGCCCCAGGGCCCAACCTCCCCCCCACCTGGTTGCGCTTTCCCACCATGAGGGAATGTACTGGGCGGTACTGCCGTTAGACTGCAGTGATTTGTGTGGAGGCACAGACACTCACACGCACAGACAGCATCGTGCACACACACGCAGCCCTGCAGACACACACACACACACGCAGCCCTGCAGACACACACACACACACGCAGCCCTGCAGACACTCACACGCACAGACAGAATCGTGCACACACACGCAGCCCTGCAGACACACACACACACACACACGCAGCCCTGCAGACACACACACACAGACAGCATCGTGCACACACACGCAGCCCTGCAGACACACACACACGCAGCCCTGCAGACACACACACGCAGCCCTGCAGACACACACACACGCAGCCCTGCAGACACACACACACACACACGCAGCCCTGCAGACACACACACACGCAGCCCTTCAGATAGGCCCTCTGCTGTCCCACGCCTGACTGAGCCGCTACGCCGTGCCCATCCCATGTCGCCACACCATCCCTCGCTGCTGCAATGTGACACTCATTTAGGGGTGTTAGACACCCCCCCCCCCCCCGCTATATGCGGTGCCCGATGATAGCGGCTTCCTGACTGTGAGCCCCTCCCTTCCAATGCACGCTCACGCACACAAGCCCTCATCACTACTGCAGGGTCACTGGGAAAGGCACCAGGACCAATCAGACGAAGGGAAATCGGGGTGTGGGAGCATGAGGGGCCCAGGATGACATTCTGCAGTTCCCTTCCTGTAACTCCTAATAAGCAATAATGGGGTCTGAAATGAGATGGTTTACATCCTTACCTAAACCCACCAGGAGTGGGACGCAGCACAGACTATTTGGCATTGAACCTTCATCACATTTAAACCATCCGAGTTCGACCCGATTGCCGTTTATCTGACTGTGTTGGATGGTCGATAAACTGATGGTTTTAAGGTGGAGCGCATTCCCTCCCAGTACCCCATCCACAGGTGGGGGGTTTCACTATCACTCTCTCTCATCAGAGATCATGTTTACCTCCTCGCTCTGAAAGGGTGATTGAAACACCAAAGGATATTAAAGAGACGCAGGGCCATGCAGTTCAGTAGCTCGGTCTGGCCATGACTTAGCCAATGCCATGAGAGAAACGGCGGCCCCCACATCCACGAGCCCAGCGCTCTCTGCCGATTGGTTAATGGCCGGTGTCTGTAATTTCTCTGTAAATGTGTTTCTCATCTGTCTTTTCAGAAAAGCTTTTATGAAATCCTGCCTTTGACTCAGTTTCCACTGCGACACCTTGAATGTGAACAGAATAGCACTAACTGAAGGAATGAGGACAGTCTGGAGTCCCTCCCCCACCCCCCCCCCCCACCCCCACCTGGCTCTAACACCCACACACAGGTACAGTATACATACATAACAGACCAACTGCACTTATCACTTATCCTGACAGCAGGTACAGCTGTTAAGGAGCTGAACCTAGTCAATTTAGCTTGCAAGGATTCTACTTAACTGACTTATTTATATATATATATACACACACATACACACACATATATATATATATATATATATAATGGCAAAACCAGACATATAATTCTCTGATTTGCTTAAAAATGGATTCTTGAGAAAAATAAAACAATCAGCCAAAGGCAGTGACACGCTCAAAGAACAACAAATAGCACGGACACAGGGTGACATACAGTAGGGGACCTGAGGTGTCACAGGCGTGTGCAGCCGTCCGCCTGCCAGCCAGCAGCGCAGCCCCTTTAAAGGACGTTGCTGAGCCGTGCTGAAAAAAGTGCGCTGGCCTTTAGTCGGGCCGTGTGGAATTCCCTCATCCCAGCCACAAACCTCCCATCCAAGTCCCTGCTTTCACACGTTTCCAAATTTAAGTGAAGCTGTTAATAAATGATTACCTCATCCCACCAGGACTAGCATTGCTCTGTCACAGATGAGCGTGATAAAGGACAGAAAAGTGATTCTGCATCCCAGCGTGACGCTTATTTGGAAGCCGGGGAGCTGGTCTGCGTTTCCTGTGTGTCTCACCGGAAGTTTTAGACTCTTGCAGACAAACAGCCAGCCTCCATATTTTTGTCTATACTTGGGGGGGGGAGGGCGCAAAAGTATTTCAATAACCCTTATAACACCCACAGATAATTCACCTGTATTTGTGTGTGTGTATATACATTCATACATGTATATCTTTGTTTAAACACTGTCAGTATGCCTATGGTAGCATAGCAACAGGCCGCCTGGACTCCTAAGTGGAAAGAACAGCATCTGAATCTGGGATGTCGGCTCGTGGCACACGCCAGACACACGCCTCTCCTGCCGGCCACTGTTTACCGCACGCAAGGGAACGGTACCCAAAAAAGGTGGCCTGCTCACTCCTGCTGCCACTCGGAATGCAAACACCCCCCCGCCCAAGCTCCACCCTCCCCCGTTCGCCCCCAGCGAGGCCTCCCCTCCCGCTCTAACGGCGTCGGTGTGACGATCGTGCAGCCGTAATGACAGGCGGCCATGTTTTTGGGCGGCGATTGGTGATTGGACTCGGGGGGGGGGGGGGTTGCTGTAACCTGACCGGCGGCCATTCGCGTCATCCCTCTCTGCTCCACAGCGCTAACAGCAGGGAGCAGAAGTTCACTTGGCTAAACGTTCATCACAGGCCAAACTATCAAGCCCAGATGGCCCTTGTCTCTGTTTTCTTCACTTTGTAATTCTACACAAACAATTAATAACAGAAAAGCCCACAGAATATCTAATTTTCAAAGCTCCACTCTCATATAATCCATTCAGACAAACCTTTTTAGTATAAACACTTTTCACATAATATAAGTATGCTGCCGTCCTAAAGCACGAAGCAAAATGACATCAAACCGCATCGGCTTCAGGACCCAAAGCACTGGCATCCGGTGCAGTGAGTCTGAGAGACAGCAGCTCATGCACACCTTGTGTCCTTCGAGGACATGGCTAGCATGTGATATGAATGGAGGAGAGTGTTGCTGGTGGGACAGACCAAAACAACAGGGACCAAAAGGCCTCCATGCACCCCAAACAAAGACCAAAATACATCAATGCAGCTCAAGCACAGACCAAATCAAAATACTGTGGCTCAGACATACCCAAACACCTCCATGCACCCCAAATAAAGACCAAAATACATCAATGCAGCTCAAGCACAGACCAAATCAAAATACTGTGGCTCAGACATACCCAAACACCTCCATGCACCCCAAATAAAGACCAAAACACCCCTTTGTAGCTCAAACATGTGCCAAAATATATCCATGTACCTGAAATGCTGGCCAAAACACCTACATGCAATTCACACATTGGCCAAACGACCCCCCCTGTACCACAAACACCCACCGAAACTGCTCTGTGTAGCTCAGACACAGACCAAAACAAATCAATGTGGCTCAGCCACAACTAAACACCTCCATGTAACTGAAATATCGGCCAAAACACCTCCATGTAACTCAAACTGGGCCAACATCACTGAGAGAAAAGCAACCCAAAATGATCCATCTACGTGTTATTCACAGCTGGGGTACTGACCCCCGACCTGCCACCAAGGGGTCCGCAATCTGACTTGGAACCCCTGCTGCCCCCCCCTTTGCTGCGGCTGCACACCAGCACAGAATCCAATATGTTAACTGGGGGTAATTCGAGCTTCTGAAAGTGCTTGTTAGTGAGAAATAAGGTGACTCTTCAATACTGGGGGAAGGGTAAGAGGTAGAGGTCCTCTGGGCTCCATTAGCATCACCTGACCTCAAGACCAGGAGATCCCGAGAGCAAGGACAGTAGAGTGGCCAGCATTGACGAGGCCAATGAGTGACAGGTCCCATCTCCCGCCTGACAACAGTGCCCTCACTCATCAGGCTCACCAGACCAGAGCAAACGCACAAAGATAGGGAGATTGGTAACAGAGCTGGTGCGAGGATTCGAGCGGGGGGGGACGAAAGCAGGGGCCAACTGGTACTGTGGGGGGGCTCGGGGTTTTGGCGCGTGGGGGCTGGCAGAGAATCAGAAAGAGCGCCATTGTGTCCCCGGGGTGAGAGCCTATAAAGACACAGTGTGTCCAGGCAGCGGCTGACACAGCGCACAAAGACACCTTTTAATCCGACGTCCTGGCCCCATGCACACGCACACATACACAGAGACACGCCACAGGAGCGATGCTGTAACTGTACTCGCGGCATGTCGCAGGCGGGCCTGTGCACTCGCTCACTCTGCTGTTCACAAACCAGGATTCTGATGCTGAGAAGGTGCCACTCTGGACATGGGCCTCCTGATGTGGAGGCAGGTAAAACCACATGACTGGACCAGTAAGTCAAGCAGCTTCTCCTCACATGTGTGTCCCAATCTCCTTTCGTCCGTCCTCCATCCTCTGCCACTCTTCTGTTATGCTTCCATCTTCCATGCTTTCTTCTTCTTTCTAAACCCACCTCTCCATCTCAGTCCATCCCCCTCTCTCCTACAGTATCCCTCGCTCCATCCTTCTCTGCCCCTACCCACCCCCTCTCAGTCTACTTTCTCCCTCTCCTCCCCCCATCTATTCCCAGCCCTCACTCTCTACCTCCATCCCTCTCGCGCTGCCTCCAGCAGACGGAAAAGCAGATTCACGGCCTCTGGCTCTTGGCCAGGTCCGCCAGCACAGCACCAGCCGTTTGGTAATCGATGAAAATTGGAGCCTGCCAGGCCGCTGTCGCCACGGCGACGCACAACAGCAGTCGTGAGGGCATGACGGCGCCCCACGCATCAGCCACAAAATTAGTAAATGGCCGAATTAGCGAAGTGGCTCAGAACTTAAAAATCTGACAGGGGGCCATGAAAGAATCTGATATCCTGAATTCCAGAGCTCCTCCCCCCCACGGAGAGCCAGGCTGTGTGAACTGGGACCCCTGACTGCATAATTATCTGTGGGATTTGTCAGCACAGGTGGAATTTAATGTATCTCCTGGGTGCAAAGCTATGTTGTTTCCCTTCAGTGCGTGATGATCGTGTCACGCATTTCCGTCTGTTCCCTTCACATTTGAAGGTGAAACCTCTGGTTCCCTTTAATGGTAACGCTGCTTCCCCATTGGGGACGCCATCGCCATGATGGAGTGGAAACTCGAATATAAGGTGGGATGCACACCCTCCGAGTCAGCTGTTCCAGCACACACACACACACACACACACACATCTGCCTAATCCTTGCCCGATTGCCTCTGCACTTACACCAGCTTCCTTTATGCGTCCCCCATGAGGATGTGGATGTGTGACCCAGGGTAATGACTTGCATTTCTGCAAGCGCTGAGTGTAAGAGAAGCTTTCTTTAAATGGGCTTGACGGCATGCAGCTGCAATGTGGCAGGCCGGTGATATTAGGACACTGGGGAAACACCAACGGAGGAGACATTCTCTACCATAATACGAGGAGGCTGTATTATCAGGCTAACACCTGCTAATTCCCCAGCTAACACCCTGAGTTCAGTAGGTGTGTGTGTGATAGCATTTGTGTACTGTTCTCATCTAAAACTTTGAGTCTCCTGTTTACCTGGCAAGTGCTGTCGGCATGTGCTGTCTGTGGCAGCCTCCATCGACATGAGGATTATGGGAGGAGAACATAAGCAATAAATATTAGCATGGGTTCTAGTCTGCTTCCCTCATCCACGTTTAAACAAAAAGGTCAACCAGAGGCTAGCAGAGAAGAGCCAGGCCTAGCAGACCTGTTAAGGGGCCTGTCGCGGGGGAACAACTAGGTCTGTGTCAATCCCACAATGCAATGCACCTATGTTTGGAGTACCTACATCGAAGATAGACCTGATCTGGATAACTTCTGGGTTATGTAACCTCCAGTAGCCAAGAAGGGCCAGTTTGGGTCCATGATAGTTTGGGTCCAATAAACCAGCTGCCTGGAGTGATAATGAATTGGGGGCCAGGGGGCTTCTAGCTTATAGGCTGCTGATTCTGATCCATGGGGACCCTGAGCAGAGCAGCTCCAGCCACGGTCAGTATGTCGCCGCCAGGTTCCTGCTCTCCCACTGGTGTTACTAAATCGCCAAGTCCTGAACTTTGACCTCAATCGCAGCAAAGCTTCAGCAGAAAGCAGCTCTGACCCAAAGCGGTCTGAAGGCTCACGTCACGCGCAGTCCTGCTACAGGTGCCCTCCACAGCCGGCAGTCAGTAAACTTCTACCACCTTCCTATTCCTGCATATGCAAGCCCTAAGTCAACCTCCGGAAACAGAAAGGAAGGTCTGATAGAGTCGGGGCAAAAATCCCGTCAGGAATTCTGAACAAACTTTGTAAAATTGGAAACACAGGTGACATCAATGGCTGGTTTATAGGTGGCGTGTGACGTGTGGGTCCTCACGCTGGAAGACGACCAAAAGTCGCCCTGCTCACTGTGCAGAATTATTTTTAGAGCGCGCCCTGGAGAACCTCCAGCACCAGGGTAGGACATCTCCTCTGGAGCCCGGGCCAGAGGATCTTCAGGGCGGCCCGGCCCCCAGGGTGCGGCTGAGTCACGAGCCTTTCGGGATCCCAAGTGAGTGAAGGAAAAGTGGGAATGGTTCAGATCCTGTTATAGCACCAGAAGCTTCTGAAGAACAAGGTCCTGCTTCATGAAACTGCATTTTGGGTGTGTGTGTGTGTGTGTGTGTGTGTGTGTGACACACAGCCCCATGGACAAGGTGAGCCTGTCACTGACATGTAAATGCCTGGGAAACCTGCCATTTAACCCCTCACCTGACAAACCCATTTATTCAGCTGCAACACTGAGAGGGGGTGTATGTACAGTATGAACAGAACCGAAATCCCCTCCATGGCATCTGACCTTTCCGCACACCCATAATGCACTGCAGGGAATCAGCCACTGTGTTAAGGCCCACCACACTGGCAGTATGAGCAGGCATTCATGAGGTCTTCTTGAGTCCAGGGAACACTTCCTGCCTGCAGGACTCTGGCCCCGGTTTTAGTGAACTTCACATGTTTCAAAATAACAGCGCGACAGGTCATATTTCAAAATAAGAGCGCGACAGGTCACATTAAGGAGGCATATATTAAAGACATCTATCCAGAGGTCCCCATGGAGCCATGCTTCCCACATGCTCTAATTACGGCATCAGAAAGCAGGGCACACAAAGGCCCCGCCCATTCCTCCGCGGCGA
The DNA here is from genome assembly GCF_048594095.1 of Paramormyrops kingsleyae. Taxonomy (NCBI): domain Eukaryota; kingdom Metazoa; phylum Chordata; class Actinopteri; order Osteoglossiformes; family Mormyridae; genus Paramormyrops; species Paramormyrops kingsleyae. The sequence goes on from NC_132813.1 coordinate 3,705,708, forward strand.
TGCGAACGAGGTGTCCATGCGTCAGGATGGAGGATGACGCAGCACTATTTTCACATTAGGAATGCAGAGGGCACTCCTCTGTGATGACAGCGTCTCACACGTCTTGCAGCTGTGCACTTTCGCGTGGCCAGATGTCCGAGAGGGAAAGATCCAGCTGATCTGTTCTCAGCTGAATGGAGGATGCTGCAAATGAAGCCTCTTAATGGATGGGGGGGGGGGGGGGGCTGCAGTGCAGGGGGGGGGGACTGCAGTGCGGGGGGGTGGGGAATCCACCTGGACCATCAGGGCTCAGAATCCGTGTGTGTGTGTGTGTTTGTATTAGGGTTATATTAAACAAATATACATTTGTTTGGTTACTTATGGTTAAGGTTAGGGCTGGGAAGGGGTTAAGCTTGTCATGTTGTGATTAGATTAGGTTTTCCCCGTAGAAATGAGTGGAGAGTCCCCACAAAGACATAATTACAAACTTGTGTGTGTGTGTGTGTGTGTGTGTTTCACCACATTGGTGTTAAACATAATTAATTAAACAATCTGTGTACCTGAAGTCTCCATTCTTAGATTTTACAAAGCTGTTCCTTCAACTGTAAACAGTCGCACAACCCACTAAAGCTTCATTGAGTCTTACACTACATATCCCATCATGCATCTATCTTCCCGGCAAAACCAAACCTCCATGGTATACAAACCAAATGTGACATGCTGCAAGCTGTCAACAAGCTCCAAAATGAGATAAGCCCAGCAGTGAGGTGGACCCACCCTTGAGGGTGAGATAAGGTTTCCAGCAAAGTCACACACACACGGGGGGGGGGGGGGGGGTACTCACTTTCAGGGAGTCGAAGCAGGCGATCACCCTCCCATTCTCCACCTGACAGCTCTTGGCAGGGTGCGCAAATTTACATTCGCTGTCAGGCCGGGAGCACGTTCCCCTCTGGAACTCCCGGCACACTTCCAGCGTCAGCCACTTGGTGTCCCGCATGGGGGGCACGTTAACCGCCATGGCAATGGGGAGTTGAAATCCACGGGCCTCAGCTGCACGCTTGCCTGCCTCCGCTCACAGTTTCAGGACCAAAACTTTGAAAAATGGCACTCGGATTAAAAAGAAAAAGAAAAAGAAAACAAAAATGCTTGTCCGGGTTTGGGAAAGCGGCTCCGGAGGGGCAGAGGCCTCCTCAGGCAGAGAGAGAGTGTGGGATTGCTAAGCCTGGGACTCGCCTACGGGCAGTGTCCCATGCTCCAGCTTAGTCTGCTGGCCTACACGCGAAGGGGGTCTCTCCTCAGCTGGACCGCTGCAGTGGCCTGATGGTGCCGCTCATTATTGACAGACGTGCTCGGGTGCTGGGGGAGGGGAGCGTACGGTGCTGCCCTTTTAGTGGGCGGATATACTCCTCTAAGTCCGTGTGCGGTGCCCCAGGCAGGCGGACCGGCAGGCGGGTGGTGGCTGTAGCGGCGGCAGCGGGGCTGGCAGGCGGGCAGGGGGCCAAGTGGGCTCGCGTGGGGGTGGCGGGCCGTCCTGGCGGTGGGGGTCGCAGCAAGCGGGGCGATAAGCGAAAAGGCTGCCGTAGGCGCAGCTCCAAGCAGCAGCGGACGTCAGGAAAGGCACAACTTTAGTAGCAACCTGTAGAGGAGAGGGACAGTTAGCCTTCACCCCAACACAGCCTAACACACAGAGAGTCACCCCAACACAGCCTAACACACACAGTCACTCCAATACAGCCCGACACACACAGAGTCATCCCAACACAGCCCGACACACAGTCACTCCAACACAGCCCAACACACACAGTTACTCCAATACAGCCCGACACACACACAGAGTCACCCTGCAGCACTGCTGACAGGAGAGCAGCGCGTCATCTTACAGCCACTGGGGGGGGGGGGGGGGGTTGGATGCACGGCTGGACTGATCAGAGCAGGAACATTTGTGAATGTCAGGTGGGGGGGGGTGACAGAGAAGGGCCTGCGTGAATGTTATTAATATGCAAGGGAGATGGAGAAGTAGAGAGCCAGAGAGAGGGGGGGGGAGGGAGAAGGAGAAGTATAGAAGGAGAGATGGGACAGAAGGAGACAGAGAGAGGGAGAGATGGTCAGGCAAAGGGACAGAGAGAGAGAGACAGAGAGAGGGAGAGATGGTCAGGCAAAGGGACAGAGAGAGAGACAGAGAGAGGGAGAGATGGTCAGGCAAAGGGACAGAGAGAGAGACAGAGAGAGGGAGAGATGAACAGGCAAAGGGACAGAGAGAGAGAGACAGAGGGAGGGAGAGATGGACAGGCAAAGGGACAGAGAGAGAGACAGAGGGAGGGAGAGATGGACAGGCAAAGGGACAGAGAGAGAGACAGAGGGAGGGAGAGATGGACAGCATGGTCTAGTTCATCCCCAAGCTGACAGTGCCAATATGTTAAAGCAGAAACTCCACTCTGAGCATCTTCCTGTGCCGGAATCTGGCAGCACTTGCACATGTGGGTTTTGCCTCCGCCTGCCTGTCCCCGTGTGTTAAACAGGCAGCACGCTCAGGCAGAAGGGGGCCATGACAGCGATCTGCGCCCCCCACCACCCCCCCCATAGCGATGCTCTACCCCCTCTCAGCGTGTTCACATCAGCGTTCGTTACCCCGTGGCTGAGCCTGAGCGCCAAAGCGCCTTTTCGGTGGCCGATCACGGCTCCAGGCCCTCAGCGCACAGCAGCTCAGCACTTTCACCAAGGAAAAAAGGGAATAACAAACCCCTCATCCACCGAATCAGGACGCAGAGGGATTCCAGACAGGGGCACGGAGACGGGAACGCCTCCCCAGCTGGGACTGGCAGAAATCACAGCTCAGCTGAACTCTGACATGATCGTCATACGGCACAGGGACCCCGTGTCTTGTGATCAGGGACTGACCAGGTCTCAGCGAGGATCGACATGAAGGACCTGCAACTCCACACGGAATCCAGAGGACCCCACGGACCCTGCGGCCCCCGCTGCCTGGAAACCGCCCAGTACGCCAGAGCATCAATAACACAAAATGAATGAAAAACACCAGCATTTCACGTAGCCCAAGGCATGCAGATCTTATTAAACCGCCAGACGGCTTCCTGAATGTTAATTATTTGCACTGGCTCCACACTCCACCAAATGCCCCGGAAACAGCGGCTGTAGCACAGCTTAGGAGGTGGGTGCCTCTGCTCCCTCGCCAGGGGGGGGACACAGCACCCAGTAACTCACGACACTCCAGACAAACTCACCAACCTGGGCCAGTGTCCCCACTCTGATATTAACATTCATATTAATGGTGAATGTTTCTGTTCAGTATATTGTTCAGTGTAACAGGCATATAATGGACATACGGCAACAGTGATGCATTTTGGGTAGAAGGACAGAATTTGCTTTCGCTGGGTTGGGCTTGGAATGACCACAGCTGTGTAGCTATGACAACCATGCCAGATGTTTGACACGTCTCTGAAGGTCATGTCAGAGTTTGAATAATGAAACAGTTGAAAATGCTGCCCCCGATTAAACCGGCCGACAGACTGCGAGATATGCAGGCCGGACATGGTACCGTCCCCACCAGCACCTTTTAAAACTTCATCATTAACATCATCAATCAATTAAGACTTAATCAGTAAACCTCACAGAGTGGGGGAGCTTGGATATTAACACATCAACACATTCCAGAAACGAGTAAAAAATAACACCCGCTGGTGTAAATCTGCAGGTTGTACGACCACGGCTGTCTGGACCGCTGGGTCAGAATAACAGTCCTTCTGCCCCAATGTGACCAGACCAGCATGCGACGGGATGAAGCAGGCGATCATAAAACTCACTGTCCTGTTTGCGGAGCTGTTACCAATCTTGTCCCAGGGTCAATTGGGAGGGACAAATTTCAACATTCAAATCTCACATTTGCTCACATCTACTGTCTCTCAGGCCACATCGAATAGGAAGGGGTGAGACTCATGCCATCATCCTGGTAGTGGTGGCACGCGCTGGTGAACGAGGGCAGGTGGTGGCTTCTCTAGCATCATATGAAGATGGGCGGAGCTAAAGCGCCGTGAAATCTCCATATGCGCTCAGACCTGCCGTCTCTTGCTGGCGAGGCGGTTCCACATCCCTGTGTCTAAAAGACTTCACTCTGGCTCTTAGATTGCTGGGCTGCACATTGTGATCCCTCTGCAGGGCATCAGGTAGGTGCTTCATGCCCACCTGCAGACCACCCGCCCCCTGTCCGGCCCCGTGTCCGGCCCCGTGTTCCGCCCCGTGTCCCGGCCCGTGTCCCGGCCCGTGTCCCGGCCCGTGTCCCGCCCCGTGTCCGGCCCCCTGTCCCGCCCCGTGTCCCTCCCCGTGTCCCGCCTCGTGTACGGCCCCGTGTCCCGCCCCGTGTCCCGCCTCGTGTCCGGCCCCCTGTCCCGCCCCGTGTCCGGCCCCCTGTCCCGCCCCGTGTCCCGCCCCGTGTCCCGCCCCGTGTCCCGTCCCGCGCTGAGTCAATCCACCTGAGGAGGAGCCTCTGATAAAGGCCTCGTACAGCAACTGACGCTCTGGCGTGTGCCTGCAGTCTGCTCTCCTGCTCTCCTGTCAGCCGTCCTTGTCTCTCACATCTTCTCCTGCCTGCACCACTCAGCTCACCGACACGTGCGCTCTCCCGCTCCCCATCTCCTGGCACGTTGCACGGCACCGCGGGCCGCGGTCTCCATGGTAACAGGCGGCGCAACGTGTCGGAGTTCAGGCTCGCCACTCCGTTCCTGGGTAAGGGGGGGTCCACGTCCAGGGGCACCCTGCCTCTTTTAGCACTAGCCGCTCCTGTGCGCGTGCGCGTGTGTCTGTGTGTGCGCTCCCATTACTGACTCAAGCGTGGGGGTTTGCACTGACGAACCGCAAATTAAAAGTAGTTTCTTAAGAGGCAGCTAATTGAGTGTGGGGGTGTGAATGCTCAGCATGGCTCTCATTAGTATCACGATCTCGCTGGCACACATCCTGCCAGCCTGTTAATGCACCTCCCCCATGTACACGCACACACACACACACACACACACACACACACACACACACACACACACAATACCCCTGTGAGTGCCCCCCAGCTGCAGAGCACAGAAACACAATAATCAAAGTATGTGTCTCTCAGGCACCAACAGAGGGCATATTGTCCCCCCCACCTCCCCCCCCCACATTGTCACATGTGGGACACCCCGAAGCCTTACATACGTGAGACCGACCCCCCCCCTGCCCCAGATGAATATACATGTGTGTATTACGCTGCATATGAATGAATAAGTATAAGTGTATTTGCATGTGTTTGTCCATGTGCGAAAAATGCATCATGGGATATCACCAGTAGGTACTGTTGCAGACTGGCAGAGGGAAGGAGGGTCAGGATCCCATATGGCACAGCGAGGTGCCCAGGCTGCTCTGTCTCGGGGAAGTTCAAGGGGAATCACCTTCTGGGTTGTTTTTGCATAAATTACATAAATGACAGCTTTTCTGTGCGGACACACGCTTTGCTGCAGTAGGAACCAGGGTTAAATCACTATTTAATTTCACTTTCAGGATGTCGCATGGCACAGGTGCACAGCCCAGAGAGAAAGGCAGAAAGTGGGGTGGTAGACTGAATATAAGACACTGTCTGTGAGACCAACCAGAATATAAGACACTGTGAGAGCTACAGGAATCTGACTTTCTGTGAGACACACAGGAATCTGACTCTGTCTGTGAGACATACGGGACTCTCACTTTGTGTGAGACATACTGGAATCTGATTCTGTCTGTGTCATCTACAGGAAGATGAGACACTGTCCCGGCAGACTTACAGGACTCTGACTCTGTCTGTGAGACTTGCAGGACTCTGACTCTGTGAGAGCCACAGGACTCTGAGAGCCACGGGACTCTGACTCTGAAACCGACGTGCAGATAAGACACAATGAGCCCCACCTGCCTGCTTGCCTCTACAGCCCATGACCCGCCCTGCTGCTGAGCCCCACCCTGACCTCAAGCCCTTACTTCATCATGACACACTTGGCCACATCCCAAACTTCTTCCACCTCACGCTGGCTGAGGGTTTGATGTCCGACCTCTGGCTCTGCTGTCTGTCTAGGAGGCCTCTAGTGGTGCAGTTCTCCACCCCCCTGCCTCCCAGGTAACAGAGGGAAAGGGTGTGGTTCGCACTGGGACCGCTAGCCAGCCCTTCCCTGGGTGGGGCGGGAGGGGGCCCACATGGGAGACTCACGCTGCAGCGCCCGTGCTGTCAGACCACAGCCTTGGAGGGTTAATCATTTCCTGAGGGCAGCTCCAGTGTAAACACCGGGGATTCTGTCATTACAGGAGAAAACAGGGCAGGCAGAAACGCTGCTAATGTCCCCGACTCCCCCGAAGACAAACAAACACAACAACGCATGCCCCCCGAAAACGCAACAAATCTACGGCCCGCACGGTACTTACGGCGCGAGCCAGCGCTGGATGGCACGGGGAAAAAAGTCGCCAGTCCGACCCAACGCTCCACGGAAAAAACTTTCCCCGTTTCGGAAAATAAGCGGCGCTCCGGTAAACGAGCTCCCGCCTGCTCACTCGCTAGCGGCCTGCCTCACCTTGGTGCGTCGACACAAAGAGCCACGTTTGTGCAGAGGCGCGCTGCCCTTGACGGCCGCGCACTCACGCAGTCAGCAGGAACAGAACGCGTTTCCGCGCCGCCGCCACCGCCGTCCTGCCTGCCGCCAACTGACGCGCAGTGGAAAGTGAAAACCCCGCCGCTTGCTGGGCCCGAGCTGAAATCCTGCGCTCACCATATAAGGAAGTGCAGCGAAACATGTCACGCATAATTTACATGCAGTCAGAGTTCACCTTTCACAGAACATATTTGGGCCGCACACTAAACAGGGCACTTCCTCATTTTAATTTTGATGTTTTCCTGTGCAAAAAGAAGGAGGAGAGAAGCATAAGTGAAACTAAACTCGAAAAACAGCCCAAGTGAGAGGCCCAGCTGCAAGGGAGAACATGTTTATACTGCATGCGCGTGTGTGCGCGTGTGTGCGTGTGTGCTGATGCAGATGCTGTAAAGATGCCTGGCTTTGCTAAAAGATCCACCTGTTCCTGTCCCCTGTCCTTCTCCTTCTTGGGGGGGTCCAGCAAACACATTCTCAGGTCCCGGGACGGCCGCCCTCACAGGCAGAGGCCGCGTGACCTTCCGATCTCCCCCCCCCCCCCCCCGTGTGTACGACCGCGGTAACAGCACCGTAAACCCCCCGGTTAGTGAGACATGCAGACACACACACATACGCGCACGCACACGCGCAGCTGCCGAGCCACTGCGCGCAGCCCCGGCCTCCCGCTGCTCTGTGTGCGGGACACAGACAGGCAGCCTTACCTCTTACATCGCTGGGAGTGCGCCTGCATGTGTGCCTGTCCCTCTGCGTCTGCGTGTGCGTGTGCGTGTGCTCGGACCCGGCCCCCGGCGCCGAGCAACTCATTCTGCGGGCTCTCAGAGTCTCTGTCTGGCTGCTGTCACACCCGGAGCATTCCTCCTGCTGGCTGGCTGGCTGTGCGGCGCACTCCGTCGCTCTCTCTCTTCCTCTCTCCCTCTCTCGCACGCAGCAACACTGCTGCTGCCGCCAAGTGCCACTCACTGGCAGAGCCCTGCCTCCCTGGCCCGCCTCTGGGCCCGCCTCTGGGCCCGCCTACCAGCCCGCCTCACCAGGAAGAGCTCGGTTACAGCGTTCGGGGTTTTTTCTGCTCTGCACCACTGGGGAAGTGTGTGTGGGGGGGGGGGGGGGGGCCAGGGAGGAACCACGTGAGGGAGAAAAACGCGCGAGAGAAAAAGAGGAGGAGGAGAAAAAGATCGAGAGGACAGGAAGGAAAGCCTGACTTTCAGTTAAAGCAATCCTCCCGTAGTCCACATTGTAGACAGTGCTTTCTTAATGCCTTACACTGCATGGGAGTGCAGCTCAGTGTTTTGCAGCACTCCAGCAGTGATATCCTGGGTATAAATGCTGTGTCACACTGGAACCAACCTGCACAGCCTGCCTCATGTCTCCTGCAGATCCCCCTAACGGCACTCCCCCCTGCTGAGCTGCACTTGGTTCGTTCCACCAGTAAAACTGGAGCTGTGTGTGCCTGCCGGCTCTCCCACTCTTGGGAGACGCGGGGGAGCAGGGTGGGTGGCTAACCGAACTGAATACGCAGAGTGAATGTGTAGCCAGTGTATCCTACAGTGGGCCTCGTGCTCTCTGTCTCTCTGGAGACTTGAGTCTGGCCATATGGGGGGCAACACTGGCCTCAGGCAAATGCTCCGCAGTGACTGCGGGGGGGGGGGGGACGCCACAGGCAGGTGCAATGCATGAGCAAGCAGCTCTAACATGGAGGGTGTGCAAGATGTCACAATGGCAGCCAAAACGCTTTATCTCACACACTCCGCCCTAATGTGTTTCCGTGCAGGACTGACGTTCCTAAACGAGCCCCACGGACCCCCCTGTGTGGCCACGTGGCTCACGGCTGCTCACTTCATGAACCACACAGTCCTCTCCGTGCAACGGACGCTGGAGGTGTAACTGAAACAGAGCAGGAAGTCAGATAAAAAGACGCCACTACCACAGAGCTGAAGAGCGGGGGCCTCGCGGCCTGGACACCGAGGGCAGTGGGGGCTGCTTATCACAGAGCTGCCTGTGACTCCCTTTCCAGCATCACCCCCCCCCCCCCACCCCCATTCTCCTCTCCGCTTTTTCTCACATTTCTTTCTGCCAGCAGTTTGACGGCCTGAATACTAGCATACGCACTTCATGCGCATTTCGGGCCTCCCATTTTAGGAAGAATAAAACAACATGGGCATATTTATGCTTGTTTCTCACCCCCCCCCCCCACCCCATCCTCACCCCAGCCTCCTCCTCACTTAACCCAGACCTGCCGGAACATTCCACATTCATCAATTCCCTGCAAATCCCTACAAGCGTGGATGCGAGTTAGTGCCTGGCCGCGCGAATCCGAGACATTCTTATCGTTATTAGATTCCCCATCACTCGGTGCTTCCAACATCTCATCGATACCGCTTATAAACAATTTTCAGGAATGGTAGATGAGTCTAAAAACCACATGTGTGTGTGTGACTATCAAACCCTGTGTCCGAAACACAGACATACACACACGGAGTCTTACAAAAGCAGGAAAAGTTGCCACTGGCAGTACAAAAGAAGCACAGAAATGTGGCGATTGCTTTTGAATCCCTCGTGAAAACATTTTACAGATGCCCAGGTGCCATTCTGATATTACCAAAATTTCCCCTGTAACAGTTAGGGTTTATATAGTGATAGCCCCCCCCCCCCCCACCAACAGCTGAGCTTCTGCTATCTAGTTTTACACAAAAAGTAAACTGGCTGCTGCAACAGCAGGATAATTACTGTCAGATAAAGTGACAGAGCCGACATACCGCTCATCGTCGTCTGTCCTCAGCAGGTCGCAGGTCCCTCCCTGAACCCGGAACAGTATGGACAGCCAGATAAGGCAGTGCCACGTTTCTCTGAGCCAAGCAGCAAACTCATTGGCCCCCAGAACGCAAAATGCAACAGCGCTCCACCAAACGTCCCCTTTTCTGCCCTCCCCCCCGTTCTTCCGGAGTCTTCTTAAGCTGCTCCCCAAGCAAGTCGAGCACCCAGAAGTCAAAGGAGCTGGACTCCCCGTTAGCAGTGCAAAAATAGAGAAGTACCCCCCCCCCCCACACCACGTGAACTGCACAAAGGGCACACGCATGTCCGTGTTCTAAGCGTGGAACAGCAGAGTGAGGGACACGGGTAAGAGATGGACAGGGCCATCACTGGGGCTGCATGAACAGCACACCCATCAAACGGCCCGTTCAGAATCCCCACGCAGAATCGCCATTCTCATGCTTGTATTTACTTATTGCTGCATTTGAAAAATTGGCCAGTGGTTTCAGATCCTGCTTGCAGTTGCTGTGAGTTCCTCTATTTATAACGGATGTCGAACTGCACACAAAATCGCCGGCATCCCAAACAGACACTCACAGCTGCAGTCAGCCCACCATGGTTGGCAATGCTCCTTACCTGCCTGTCTCCCAGGTGCCGCTGGGTCTTCCGGAGCACTGGGACTGGGCTGAACTGCCGGACGCCAGTGTCACGTGCTGCAGTGCATTGTGGGACTTTACCACACACACCTTTTCGGTCTGAGCGCCTGAGAGGTCTGACTGACCACTAGACACACTCCCTCTGCAGAGCTTCACAGAGCAGGAAATGATCTGCTTGACGACCACTGCTCAGGTTACTATAGCAACAGGCTGTTTTTTTTTTTATCTCCTCTTGCTTTGCGTGTATTTGCTGAAAACGGTAACGCCCCTCAGTTCCGGCACCTTCTGCAGCTCCCTCAGATTGAGCGACAGCCGCACTGAGGGGGTCATGTGACGCACGGAAGCTGAGGTGGCACCCTCTGTCCCGGGTGAAGCGTGCAGTCCTGGGGTCCGTGCGCCGGACTCGGCCCACTACTGACCACTGGGGCCGAGCTGGATTTCCTGCAATCGGCCTGTGGTTTCTCTCACTGGCTTTGGGGGACCGACTTCCTGCTTCCTCCCTGCACAGGAGACCTGCTGCTGGCTGATTAAAACGGCTGCAGCAAGAAGATACCGAAAAAGAAAAAAAAACAACACCGGAAGAGGGAAGTTGTGAACGTGAAGCAGACAAGGCGTTCACGCCGGCCCAGGCGCACACGCATGCAGGGGACCCAACACGACCCATAAGAGGCGCTGTCCCCATCATGCTATAACCACAAGCTCTATAAAGGACAACGCAGTGACATGAGAGAGCAGCAGATCAGTGTGACGGGTGTGATGTCCACTCCGCTCTGATTATTGCGCCACCACCTGCCCTCTGCAGCAAAATGGAAATAGATGCAGTATGACATGATGAACTGTTTACCGGCCAGTCACCATGGTAACGGATTCAATTACCCATAATCCCGTTTAATCATGTGGCCTCAGAGGGAACCTCGCCCTCCCGGCTCCGTGCGTCTGCTCCTGAGCCGAGAACAGCACAACAAAGTTTAGAAGAGACTCAGGCATTAATGAGCCTTAAAGAGGCACAGCGGTACCAGGGATAGGCCGGCCTCCGCCGCCGTTTCCCACGGCGACTGATTCAGAAGGAGGCCGGCGCCCTTCCTCGAGATTTGGCTTGTCAGTCAAACGCCCCTGCAGACCCGTCCATCCACCTATCACCCATCTCATCCTGTCCCCTCGTCTCCTTCCCAGTCTTCCACACGGACCCCGTGAAAAGAAACTGAGAGCTGTCAGCACCAGCCTCCACACTCATCGCTTCTAGGTTGTTCCGTTTTGAACATGAGGCCAGAAACAGCAGGACTCCATGAAGAATTAGCAGCATTAGCTGGCGTAAACACAGCTTTGCTGTTTGATTACACGGGAGCCGAAGAAGGGAGTTTAGTGCGGATTACAGGAAGTTAAAGAGGATTGTGGGAATTCAGCTGCGCAGTAGGTGCCCCTGGACCAGGCCCCCACCACACCTCCCGTTACAGTCCTGTCAGTGTGAAAGAACCCACCTCATCTCCCCCTGGAATCAAGCTAGCAAAATACCCTCCTCCTTTCTGGGGACTGCAGTGACAGTCAGTGGCTGAGGGCCATGAGGTGCCGGCCACTATTGTGAAGTTTTAGCATGAGGCTACGGGGCAGGTGTGCTGCCCGTCATGAAAACGGCATCGGCATTGCCTTAGCTTGGTGGAACAGCACTGACCAATCAGCTCACAGCGATCCCTGGGCAGCTGCGTCAGCAGCAGCATGGGATTGGAGGAGGGGGTCAATTCTGAATCATCAGCAGCCCCCTCTTTACCCTGGGATCACACAGCAACAAGGTCCACTGCAACATCCCACATGCTATTATTTAGAAACATTGACAGCTCTCAGATACATACTCAGTCTATCACACACACATAGTGATTTAAACACAGGTACGTGCAAAATAGATCACAATTTATTGATAGGGGCGCACCGCTAACTTCCTGGTGAACCCATGTAGCACTGGGACGTTCATCCAGCGCAGTGCTGCAGTCAGCGGTCACGGCTGAGCTCAGCATCGCTCGTGTTAATTTCATCTAGCATCTCCGGCAGGAACAGCAGCCAAACACCTCTGAAGGTGCCCCCCCCCAAGGATGGAAGATGATTCGGCAGGAGCCCCCCCCCCCCCCACTGCCGCCAAACGTGTCAGGAAGGTGTGGGGTCTCTGTGAGAATCTCTCTCAGTTTCCCATCATTCGTTGTCTGGAAACAGCAAAAGGAAGAGCCCCCCCCCCCCCACAACACACACAGACATACACACCAATTCTTTGCATTTCTGAGTCACCCACTACTGATTTTCTTTATAAGTGGGTTTTTTTTTATGCATAATTCATAAGACGGAGTCAACGGGCAAATGAGAGGAGAGCTTGTGCACACGCTCACATCTCACCCGCTTGACAAGGAAGATTTATTTATGCACTGGTCTGCCTCTTTCTTTGTGTGTATGTGGCTGTTGGGGCAGGGCAAAAACAGCTCTGGCGCCCCCTCTGGCCTCCTGCGGAATGCTGACGACCGCCTGCCCCATACAGGGCACGGCAGCAGTCTCTCCCCAAAGGTGCTGCTATCCATCCATCCAAGGAAGTTGTTATCCTCACTCAGACATTCCTACAGCTTGATGTTTTCTGATGATGCTGGTTAAAAAATCTGTGTTGGGAGTGTCAGGACAACCAGGTTCCTCTGCCCCACCAAATACAGATTTGCCCACAAAGATGATTTTATTTCATATTATAAGCAGAACACAGAATATCTCCAGCTCTGTGGACTAGCCCAGCATCCAGTACCACTAGCCCTGCTTTTGACATCCCCAGATCTGCTATGGACCCCAAAAGACCTGCTATCTCCCCCCACCTCTTGGCTGTTTCTGCATTTATTTTTTCCTCTGTCGTATTGTTCCCCAAACCCAATACTTTTTTTTAAAAAACATGTCAGATCTGCCTCCTGGTTCAGCCCACACAAAGTGCCGCCAGAAACCCAGTAAAGTCATTCATCATCTTGCCCTGTGTCGGCTGAATCGCCCAAGGGTCTGACCGTGTCAGTCTTACACCTACGCAGCCAGCTTGGCCAAAGAAACCTTAAAAGTCATCGTCTAACTGCTCAAAACAAAACACCTTTGAGTCAAAAAACAGCACCAAGCACCTCTGTGATACACTGCCATCGCTATCACAGACAAAGCAGCACCGAACCAGCAATCCTACAGTGTGTCCTGCAGAGCAGAGCCCCACTGCAGTGTGTGCTGCAGAGTGAAGCCCAGCTGCAGTGTGTCCTGCAGAGCAGAGCCCCACTGCAGTGTGTCCTGCAGAGCAGAGCCCCATTGCAGTGTGTGCTGCAGAGTGAAGCCCAGCTGCAGTGTGTCCTGCAGAGCAGAGCCCCACTGCAGTGTGTGCTGCGGAGTGAAGCCCAGCTGCAGTGTGTCCTGCAAAGTAGAGCCCAGCTGCAGTGTGTCCTGCAGAGCAGAGCCCCACTGCAGTATGTTCTGTGGAGCAGAGCACCACTGTAGTGTATCCTGCGGAGTAGAACCCCACTGCAGTTTGTCCTGTGGAACAGGGCCCCACTTCAGTGTGTTCTGCCGAGCAGAGCAGAGCCCTGCTGCACCCAAATATTATGCTTAGATATAATTGAGAATAATAAACCTCAGTTGAAGAACTAGAGAACTTGGTGAACCTCAGCACGTTTAAAATGGCAGTGACAAAATTTTAACAGGCCTAATTACTAAAGCAGATTCCCAACATCTGCAGGTGAACTGCAACAATGGAGGTCTCACCGAATCTGATCCAGTAACGCCAGTTCTTAAAGCATCTGTCTCCCACATTTGCAGAAAACCTCACGCACATATTTTTACGACAGCGATAAATAAACCTGCTAAACAGTCTTCAGCTAAACAGAGAGGATCTCCAAGGCATGACATCTCAGGACAAAAATGGTGAAGCACAACGTTCCTCCTCAGATTGGACTTCCTTATCCTGCTTCTCATTTTCGAGTACATCATTAGCTAAATAAAAAAAAAGGAAAACACCACATTTGAGGCGGAAAGGGTGCCACACCCAGGCTTGACACGATATCATCTGGGTCATTCCAACGATGCAGGTGTCAACAGAACTAATGTAACCAGGAAGTCTCAGATTCAGGGGCGGACCCTGGAACGAGCAGCAGTACTGGGAAACCTAAAAATAAAACCAATGCACTGCTAAGATTCAGCAACTCGTGGCGTGGATGATGAAGTCCACCAAGCAGTAAAGTGATGTCATCAACATTTCAGGCAGCGGGGAGGCTGGGGGGGTGCGGGAGCTCCTGACCCCTGTGGAGAGGGGTTGTGTGACAGCATTCAAGCTCTGCTTACTAGCAGTAGAAGGCTTGTTTGTCTGTAGAGAAACACACAATCCTTATCTTGTTACCATCAAGCCATCATTCTAACCCTGACCTAGTCTAGCTTACCAGGGCACATCCCAGATCATGCTGGTCCCTGGTGACTCCTCTACAGACATTCTATCCCAGAGTCATAGCCCCTTATCCCTCATCTGGTCATTAAGTGCCTCTTCTGCCTAGTTGCAGACTGGCGGCCAATGGCAGTGGGCCTGGGTGGGAATCATGGGAGCTGACCTGGAAGACTGCTGCCAAAGACTGAGACCTGAGCACCGGAGTATCTTGGCCTTCATGAAATGCGGGAGGGGGGGGTGGGGGGCACAGCTTACAGCCAAGATCCTCAGTCTGAACTTTAAAAACACCTTAATTCAGTTAAGAAAGTCCCACGCTTCACATGTGGATTGAAGAATGCTGGGAATGTGCCGACTTCAGATGGTAAATTTTAACGAGGCAAGCTTTGCTAATTAGGTGTCTGTGTGTTGCTAATAGAATGCAGATGATTGCTTGACTTGTCTTGTAGCAACTATTGGTCTCACCAAGATTCCAGGTGGACTGATGCACATACAATATAGAAGACAGTAAAGCCATGGTAGTCGCATATAACGGGACGCCGCAAGAATCCTTAAGAGCTGAGACTCCCCATCGCACGGTCCCAGCCAAAAAGCAGGGAGCAGAGGAATGCAAGGGGGGGGGGGGTCTATACATTCTTCCAAGGACAGGAGAGGTCAGGGTGGGGGGCCGAAGGAGCAGAATCCAGTGTTGGCACTGCCCCATCCTCTCTCCGAAGACGTCTCTCTCACAATGACATCCCGGCTCTTTGGAGGAAATGATCTCGCTCACAGGAAGGCACAGCTAAACTGGGCATTTCCGTCACGCAGAAGAAAACACCTGACAAAAAACATGAGACACCAGACACACACCCCACGTACTGATACTTCACACGGGAAGCTCATCAGAAACACAATCTAGGGCGACCTCTCAGCATCTGGTAAATACACTACTCTTTGCCCTTTGCGCTCCAACCCCCCCCCCCCCCACATACACACTGCTCTGGAACTTACACTGACATTACACATCCTTATACGTGATAGGCAGGAGATAGGCAGGAGAGTTTGCCATGTAAAGCACAAGCCACACCAGTGGACGCCAACCTATGGGGGATGTTTAAGCTTGTGACACACACCGAAGAAAGGATGGAGTAACAGCCCTGCCCAAAAGCAAGCTGTTACAATCGATGGCTGATGCTGGGCCGGCCTGCCCTGCAAGCTGCAGGTTCTGCGAGTAGGCCTGAGTAGAGGGGAAGCGTGGAACAGGGCTGGGGCGAAGAGCAGGATGCAACCATGGAATGAGAAAAGAAGGCAAGGAAACACGACCAATCACCTGCAAGAAATAGTAGAAGGAAAGCCTTTCCACCAATCATGTAACTCCAACACAACAAACCACATTTCCCATAACACCTCTGTCTCATAAGAAAAAAACAAAACAGAGAACTAGGAAGAGGTTAGATGTATGGTATCCATAACATACTGTAACATACTGTAACATACTGTAAGGTGACAGTAACACTGCTAGTGTGTCCAGAGTATTTAAAGCCATCACCCCGCTGTCCGTTGCAGAAGTACAAGCACACAAAGGGCATCACTGCTTACTGGCCCATCGTGGGATGAATCACAAAGGGGAGAAGATTGAGAAAACACAAAATTCCCCCCAGGTGTAAAAGCCCTCCTATGTCTCTGTGCTCTTGGGGAAGCACCAGTACTAGTCTTCTTCTCCATTAGGGGATGACTTGACACAGACACGTTGCTTCCTCTACAGTGATTACAAATGTCAACATGTTGTTTATACTGATACTGTGTTCCTGTGTGATAACACCAGCATGTGGCCAGTTGCAGCAGCCAGGCAGTTACCCTCTGTCCTGCATCTCCGCCTTCTGCCCCCAGTGTCATCTATTCAGATTGAAGTTGCAGGAAAGGAAGCTGGCGTCGTTCCCTTCAGCAACGCACCGAAATGTGGGAGATAAATGATAGAACGTGTTGGACTCCCTAGACACAGACAAATGGTAATGATCCACCTCCCGGGTCTTAATGCCGATTGTCAGGATGTGGAACACGCTTCGCGGTGTTGGAGACCAGGAGATAAAGCGCTGTTACAGTGGCACAAGGCACAGGATGTGTCAAAACGTCTCTCTCTCTGTCTAACACACACACACACACACACACACACACACACACACACAGACCTGTACCCATATCTTTATGGGAATTGTCCATTCATTTCTGTGCGTAAAACCCTAATCCCAACATTTCTATAAAAATGACCCCCA
Source organism: Paramormyrops kingsleyae (assembly GCF_048594095.1). Lineage (NCBI taxonomy): Eukaryota > Metazoa > Chordata > Actinopteri > Osteoglossiformes > Mormyridae > Paramormyrops > Paramormyrops kingsleyae. The sequence goes on from NC_132813.1 coordinate 3,722,413, forward strand.
CAACTTCAAAATAACAGGATTCTATCACATTGTGAGGGCCCCCACAATTTAATGTACAGCTGGACCACACACATAAACGCACACACACACACACACATTTTCACAACTTCCCGTTGATGTCACACAAGTTCCACAACTTCAATCCTCGAAAAACTCAACACTGACAACTGAAAAAACTGCCAACAAACAAAATGTTGCTACACCAATAGAATAGACAAAAAGGGGACGACTCTAAACTTATTTCTGTGGTTTTCCATCTTGTTCCTGTGTACGCACACTTCCTCTTCTCCCACACAGATGCACAGCCTTTGTTGAAACAGAAGTGGAAAGTTTCATTCTGTTTGGTAGGACCATAGCAGAGCACATGGCCGCATAGTAAAATACAGTTTGATCCGGTACCCCGGATGCTTTAATCTGCCTAGGGCTCCCCCTGCCCCTTCCGGTCGGGGAAATTTATTTCTGGCTACAGGTCTGGTCCATACTTTAATTTAAAAAGGTAGACCACCGCAGACCCAAGAATGAAATATGACTGCGAGGAAAAAAAAAACATTTTCATGTATAAATTAGAGCTGTCTAAAGTAGCGTGTTATTATCAGGGGGGAGGGGGGGACCCCCCTGGTCGGCAAAATTTACCCAATCTCAGTCGACCACCTGCCCCACGAAAATGTCTTTAATCGTACTCCTAATGATTGCATAATTCCGACATACGCATGTGCTTCACATACATTACTGATTGTTTCAGACAAACCAACAAGTCATATTGGATGAAACCGAATTTGTATGCATACACTTATTGCCACCAAGACCTAGAGCTATCATTTGAGTGCAGAGCCAAAGCAGCCACAGAGTATCTGCTGATGTAGCACCTTTGGCTAAGCTAAATGCTACCATTACTTAGGCAGCTGTGTACAGCGATGAACTGCCATAACGCACATTTCCAATTTGTCAATATAGCATTCAGCAAACTTCTCTTGCTGCTTATTATTTTATTTTATTTTATATTCCATGAAAGTATATGTATAATTTTAATAAATACCGCCCCCAAACACTGCTCCCCGGCTCTAAATTAGCTGCCCCCTGCTATGTCACATAGGCTTATGGGTTAAAAGCAGAGGGCACATTTTGTTGTTGTGCACTCTGTGCTGTGGGGTGTCAACAACGAAACAAATTACTTTCCCCCTTACAAACTGATTTGAATTGAAATCGAATACATATATGATTATTGTCATTATACCCAAAAGCGCAATAACACGTGATTAAAAAAAATAATCGATTGACAGCATTAGTCTAAATTACAGACATATCTTACACAAAACGTCATTAGACATCAGAGGTATGTGCGCTTTAAAATGTGCTAAACTGTGTTTTAAGCAAACTGCTCCTTGCACTGTCAGGAAATCTGGCCCAGTCAGACTGTCGCTTGTCAATCAGCCCAGTCCCTCTTGTGCTGGGACTTCTGGCTTGTTATTCCTGGTGTCACTTATGTGCTGAAACAGCTTAGTAACGTGCAGTAACGATGCCCGACTGCAGCCACCCAAGCCCTGCGCTTCCAAAGGAGATGGGGGGGCCTTTAGGTGGGGATGCAGCATTTTCAGAGGCTCTCATGAGGATACCTGCCAATGCTGAATGATCGAAAGACTCACGCACGTGTGGTTCTCCTTGACGAAGCACAATGATGATGTGTGTGTGTGTGTGTGTGTGTGTGTGGTTGGTCAATTGGCTTTGGTTGGCTGTTCCAGCACCCCTGCACCTCCCCCCATTCTCCTGCACAGTCCACACCGAGGGAGTATGTCAGAGCACTGAAAACTCAGTACGGGACACGTGCCATTCTTCATTCACTGGCAAAGTGCTTTCCTAGCAACGGGCACAGCAACCGATTCCGTAGCGAAGGAAACCGAATTACCCAAGATGGGGCCTCCGTCGGATTCTCCGAGGAACCATAACCTGACGCAGCAGCGTTTTGTCAGGGACGACTGAGCTGGTGGTAGAGGTCGCCTCTCTGCTGATGACACGCAAAGACAATACGCAAACATGTGGTTTCACTAACGAGCAGGGCTGCTAATGGGTGACATGCAACGAGTGTTAAATATCGCAATATAAGGAGCTATTTAAGGTCCTTCCTATCTTTGGCCACAACAAGTCACCCTGTAGCTGGGGATAACCAAACCACTTAGGCACCGTCACAGAACATTCATGAAATACATTCTTTGCTCTGCTACTGTTTACTGTTGTCCGTACATGTTTTATTCTTACTATACATACTGAAATAACCCACAAGTGAGGCCAATAGCACATTACAAACATCTAGATACCTGAATGTGCATTTAACACCTTAAAAATGAGGGATTTAGTGGAAATGTGGGTGGTTTTGTGCTTCAGGTGTGTAGTGACTCACCTGTGAACCCAGGTGGGAGGGTTAGGAGCTGTACCGGACTGTGTGTTGACTGCTGTAATAATGTCCCCTGCAGCAAGGTGAGCTAATGTGTCAACATGCTACCGGCAGGTCAAGATACCCTGACATCCCGAGACGGCCTTAACACACTGATATTGCACCAACAGACTGGGGCAGTCTGAATGCTCCTCTCGCAATGCGTGACGCTGAGTGGCGTATTTCTGTTTCAAAATAACAGCCGGCACTAAAAAAAAAAAGGTGTTAACCTCAGGCACTGAGACGAACAGCCCGCCCTAGTATTTGCCTTGCTGGGTCCTTGTTTCACCATTTCCTCCTTCAGAGAGACGATAAAATGGAACAATGGACATTTCAAAGGCTGCCTTTTCCACACTCGAAAACCGCACGGCCCGTTCTGCTGCGGCTAGCCAAGCAGGCCGGCGCGGCTAACTCTCCTGACACCTTTAAACGCAGAAAAAACACAGGTACGCACAGTCAGAACTCTAGTGCGGCTTGTCGACCGGTATCTCTGTGGCTTTTATGCTGCATAGACTGTGGAAAGGATTGAGCATAATCATCAGAGCATCGTCCACATTGTCACTGTAGGTGGAAACTTACTTTAGTACAGTTTTCCATGCAACGTTTCAGCAACGCCTCAGTGATGTTGCAGCAATCGTTCCTCTGATAAAACTGTGTCCCCAGCCACCCCCATCCCACAGCTCATAGGCCTCTGTTGCCCCCCCCCCACCCCCCACCCCCCACCCCCCACCAAGCGCCTGCTTCCTGCAGTTCTAACTGTTGCTGAACACCTGTCACCTGCAGACAGGCGCCGTTTGCTGCTGCGTTCAGCGTATTCTTCTGCTTCCTCCCGCCATTTCAACACAGCTGTGAAATTCTCATGGTGGGGTGGGGGGCTGACTTATGGCCCCTTCCTTCCCCATGAAGAAGAGACCGGGTCCCTCCACAAGGACAGCACTCAGTGAAAGACGTGGCCTTACTACACGTCCGTTCTCCAGCACATCCTTCCTGTACTATTCTGACTTATTAGTTCCTGTGGTAAGTCTCTGTCACAAACACCTGGTCGATTCTTAATTGCTTCAAACTGAAGGTGTTTTTTGGGCTTCAAGCTGCTACCCTTTGGACTGAGACCCGCCCCTTCAAAACCACAACGACTGCTGTGCTCTGCCCTCGATGTGACGATGAACGGCACAGGCTAATGGAGTGATCTGATCTGCCAGGACAAGGTGAGAAGTGTCCTCCGCATGTACAGTGCCGCCCTGCCGCTCTCTCGCACTCCCGGAGAGAGAGTAGTGTCCCCTCCATCCTGTCACCCTTTGCCAAAAAAACAGTCAGTCAGTCCACATCAAGCAGTCAGTCCACATCAAGAAAAAACGGATTCATACTGAACCCCGATTGCTTATTGGTAAATGATTCATCAGGTGGGGGCTGCATGGTGGTGCAGTGCTTAGCAGTATTGCCTCACACCTCTGGGACCCGGGTTCGAGTCTCCACCTGCGTTACATGTGTGTGGAGTTTGCATGTTCTCGTGGAGTTTCCTCCAAGTACTTCAGTTTCCCCCCACAGTCCAAAGACATGCTGAGGCTAATTGGAGTTACTAAATTGCCTGTAGGTGTGCATGTGTGAGTGAATGGTGTGTGACTGTGCCCTGCAATGGGCTGGCCCCCCACCCTGGGTTGTTCCCCACCTCATGCCCATAGCCTCTAGGATAGGCTCCAGACCCCCCCACAACCCAGAAGGATAAGCAGTTTGGAAGATGGATGGATGGATCCATCATGTGACTCCAGCAGAATCAGCCTGACATAACTGACTGACTGTGTCATCCCATAAGTAGGGCAAAAGAAATGGCTAAAATAGACCCCCTTTTACAAGATGGGAAGACAGGCCGGCGATCTCTTTCCCGAGGAAAGCCGTCTCAGGGCTTTGCCTGTTGGAATAGCACACGCATGTCGCGTGCTAAAACGTTTCCCCCGTGAAAAGGCCGATTTCACTCGCCACCACTTCACGCGCTCCGCGGAATCGGGTGTCTCGTTTCCAGCTTGCCGCTGAACTGCAGCCACAGTACCAACTCTATTTATAGATTTAATAAGCACCCAAATTCCAGTGCTGATGTGGTGCTGGCCCAGGGGGGCGTGGCCCATGTCTCTCACCACAAGGGGGGACCGGAGGCACCGTGGTGTCAGGTGAACTAGGCAGCAGGTGGTGTATCATTCAGTCCACAACCAGGGCACTGCAGTTGTACCTTTGAGCCAGAATGGCTCAAGTAACAGCATCGCGCAGTATGACACCTGCAGCTTAAACGAGCAGCCAGCACAGGCAGAGTGGGATGTTCTGACCTCACAGGAAGGTCCAGCCTGTTCCTCCTACTCACTGGGCCCAACCGCCAGCCTTTCTGGGCCTCGGTCAAGCTAGCAAACGGGCATTGTAGTGCACAAGTGCTGTACAACGCTGACAGATACACAAAACGCTACTAATTAGGAACGTAGGAGTGTGCATGTCTGTCGTCTTCATAGATCTGAGGGAACATAACTCAGGTGTAGGCGCTCAGTTGGAACTCACACTGAAAAGACGCCGCCCCTGTAGCCATCAGCATGGATGGCCACGCCCTCGTCAGCAGAGATGGCCACGCCCTCATCAGCAGAGATGGCCACGCCCTCGTCAGCAGAGATGGCCACGCCCTCATCAGCAGAGATGGCCACGCCCTCGTCAGCAGAGATGGCCATGCCCTCGTCAGCAGAGATGGCCACGCCCACATCAGCACAGATGGCCACGCCCTCGTCAGCACAGATGGCCACGCCCTCGTCAGCAGAGATGGCCACGCCCTCATCAGCAGAGATGGCCACGCCCTCGTCAGCAGAGATGGCCACGCCCTCGTCAGCAGAGATGGTCACGCCCACATTAGCACAGATGGCCACGCCCTCGTCAGCACAGATGGCCACGCCCTCATCAGCAGAGATGGCCATGCCCACATTAGCACAGATGGCCATGCCCTCGTCAGCACAGATGGCCACGCCCTCGTCAGCAGAGATGGCCACGCCCACATCAACACAGATGGCCACGCCCTCATCAGCAGAGATGGCCATGCCCACATTAGCACAGATGGCCATGCCCTCGTCAGCACAGATGGCCACGCCCTCGTCAGCACAGATGGCCACGCCCACATCAGCACGGATGGCCACGCCCTCGTCAGCAGAGATGGCCATGCCCACATCAGCACGGATGGCCATGCCCACATCAGCACGGATGGCCACGCCCTCGTCAGCACAGATGGCCACGCCCTCATCAGCAGAGATGGCCATGCCCACATTAGCACAGATGGCCATGCCCTCGTCAGCACAGATGGCCACGCCCTCGTCAGCAGAGATGGCCACGCCCACATCAACACAGATGGCCACGCCCTCGTCAGCAGAGATGGCCATGCCCACATCAGCACGGATGGCCACGCCCTCGTCAGCAGAGATGGCCATGCCCACATCAGCACGGATGGTCACGCCCACATCAGCACGGATGGCCACGCCCTCGTCAGCACTTTTCCACGTCTCAGACCTGCAGATCCATTACCTGATTTGTTCAGGCCTCCAGTGACAACGCAACTGGCCCTCAGCTGAATTGTCGCATCTCCCATCTTGCTTCTTGTCCGTCGGCATCCCGCATGGCATCCAGAAGCCCTTCCTCTCCATCTGCCGGATTTCAGTACCACGGCAGCTGCTGGGGTTCCGGCCGTCGCCTTGGGCGCCCATCACGATGGCCGAGTTTCCACCGCAGGCCGGGGCACACAGAGGGTCGGAAGGACAAACGATGGCCGCTCACCACAGGAACATACGGCCGCAGTTTCCGAGGAACCAGAGCTCGCACTGCTGCTGGAGAATTCCACAGGGAGCACAGACACAGCACAACTCCAACCTGCTGTCTCGCTTCTAAACACCACCTTTGCCAGCAGCCCCTTCGAGCAGACAGAACAGGTCTCGTGACCCGAAGAGGTTACTTTTGGTGTTTCGTCTGAAATCAAACAGCATTCGATATATCCATTTCAGCAGGTAGACCAAAAAAGCAGTCTATACATCTAAAGGTTTGAAAATATATATAATATTGGAAATAATACAAGAGAACAATGTAAACAAGTAACAAGAGTCATCTGATTGTCTGAGCCATACTGCCCTCTACTGGCCAGAGCCTACATTACATTAGCATCCAAAGTGTTGTTTCAGTTAAATTAAGAATTAAGTTTATGGTTGAAACTAGAGATCCCCTTTCTTGGGTGTGGAAAGCTGCGCATGTTGAGGCAAACATTGAAAATAAAACGGCAGAAAATAATTCAGTAGAGCAGTAGTACACATGCCAGGGGAGTGACACGTCATCTGCATACGCATGTGTGTTCGCACCTGTCTGAGTTTGCACCTGTCAGGCCCAGGGACCCCCCTCAGCCCAGCCCCTGCCCCATGGGAATCAGGTGGCCAGCTGCACCTGTCGGATGTTTACAGACCCTGTCAAAAGTGCGCGGCCAAAGGTGGTGGCTGGGTCACTTTCACTGAAACCTGAGCTGAGCCCACAGTGCCGGGGGGGTGGGGGGGTGGTGGGGTGCTATTTTAAGGATCTCAAGGCGGAGGAAGAAGCCAGTAACGCACAATCAGAACCTCACTGAGGATGCTGGGTCCAGCTCCACCAGTAAACATCCTTACTGGAGTAAGGAAAGATCAAACTGGAAGGATTTACAGCTGTTGCCCTACACATCAAAGACAACAAAAGAAACAACTGCAATTTAGCTAAAAGGCCAGTTCGTCTGACTGATTGTGCTTGACTTTTGGAACACCAAATGTTATTTATGAATTTCACCACATATAAATAACACAAACCGACGGACAAAGTTTAATTTACAAACTGGGACCGATTGATACGGGAAAACTGCATCGCAACAGCAGAGGGCAGCAAAGTTGCAGCATTCGGGCTGCATGTGCACCTGGGCTTAGAACTGCATGAGAGGACAGCTTAACCATTATTAGCATGATTCAACCCATATGTTCCTCAGAAGGACGAGTAGACTAGGAGCTAAAGGAGGCGACTGGAGAATGAAAAAAACAACTCATCCCTGTTCCAATAAAGACCCTGCCATTGTCGAAGTGACAGACGAGGCACAGATGTTGACGCAGATATATTTGTGAAGCGTCATGTGACTTTCGGGTATTAAAGGGCAAATTTCTCAGAGGCAGTGGATCACAAATGGCCAACAGTCAACACAGTGAAGAGCCCACTGCACAAAGCACACTGCCATTTAAATAATAAGCGCCTATTAGTGCTGCCAATGCAGAGAAGTTCATTAATTAAGGAATTCTGAGAGCTTAATTAATATTGATAAAGGAAAATTGAGGGTATCATGCTCTGTACTCTTGAAGAGTACCAGTCTGGGTATGAATGAACAAATGTTACATTTATATAACACTTTTCAAGACACCCAAAGTCCTTCACAGAACCAATGGGGAACCACTTCAGCCACCAGCACTGTGTGGCCCCCACCTGGATGATGTGATGGCAGCCATTCTGCACCAGTACCTTCACCACACAGTAGCTGAGGTGGTGAATGGGCAGGAGAGAATCACCAGTGAGATACAGGCATGATTAGGAAGGCGGATTAGAAAAGGCCACAGTGGGTAATTTTATCAGGGCATCAGGGTACCAGCCCTATGCTTCCAAAGGATGCCTTTCACGACCTCAGAGAGTCAGGACCTCCGTTTTACGTCTCTTCCGAAGGATGGTGCCATTTTTACAGCATTGGGGCATTGAGACCCACACAGACCACAGGATAGACTAACCTGTCAGCCACACCAACACCTCTCCCAGCAGCAACCCTGCTTTCCTAGTTGGTCTCCCGTTCAAGTACTGGCCAGGTCCAAAACTGCTTAGTGTCAGATGGATCTAGTCTGAACTGCAGGTGGTTTGACTGCTGACCTACCTCAAGCCAACCTGGGAAACTAGCTAATCTAGTATCTGAGCCAGTTACTCTACAGATGGGAATCAAACCAAAATGAAGCAACTAAAATCAGTGTAATCAGCTGGTTGCAGTAATATGGGACTGAAAAGTCCTCCAAGCTGTGTGTGACACACTTACGCTACATAAACACGCTCTTTTCGTGAGGTCAGCTGATTGGTCGATACACGCTGTTCATAAACATTCTCCCTTAAAGGAAATGGATTTCCGTTATTGTAGGGGTACATATTCATATTTTATTGTGACGCTGCTGAGTGGTAAAAAGCATGGAAACAATCAGAAACATGCAAGGTATCCCACTGAAACACTGCTACAAATGTGACTTTTTAAAATATAAAAATATAAAATATAAAATGAAAAACGCCTGTCTCAGCATGACATCTTCTCAGTTTTGAGCAGTGTGCCTTAATCAGACCTTAGACACACACTCTGCCTTACCAGCACTGTATTTTACACACTTTTGTATCGTCATGTTTGCATATGTGAGCTGAATCAGCCACCATGACTATACGACATCTGACTTTCTGGAATATATTTATTCATTAGCTGCATTGCCTTGTTGATATACAGCGACCAGCCTTCTAACATGGCTACTCCCTAAACATCCCAATTCTATAGAAGTGGTACTGAAGGTCTTGACAGCTCGCTGCATCTCTTGGGAATACTAATTCCTGAAAAAAGGTCAGACGGCTTCTCCGTTATAACATCTGCGGAGGTTTCAGCTGACTCAGAATCATTTACCTGGTGTCATATGGCAGCTGACCCGATTCAGGCCAATCACAAGATGCCTGAGAAAGGGAAAAGAATTATTGGACTATTAGACACAGCAGATCAGTAACTATGGAAATATCCAAACTGCATATGGGTCTCACTCCACTATAAGCTGTCCACAGACGAAGAGATGAAGCTCTCAGTTTAGTCAGAGTATCTATTCCACCTAAACGTAAAGGTTTTCCTCAACAACTAACCATTAACAATAAGAATCTTTATTGTCATTGTCACTTGACAACGAAATTGAGAAAGTGTAGGCGACTCAATGTGAGGCGTAAGAGTGATAAAAGAATATATTACACAATATACAAAATTGCACTGACTATACAAATTGAACTGGATATAGAAATTGCACTTATGAAATATATAAATTAACAGTTCTGTTTTGAGTTTAAGGTCATGATTGCTTTAGGATAAAAACAGTTTTTTAGGTGGTTTGTCCTGATTTTCATTGTTCTGTATCTCTTGTCTGATGGCAAAAGCTGAAAGAGACAGTGACCAGGATGTGATGAATCATGTTAAATGTCCATAGCTTTCTTCCGGCATCGGGGGTGTAGATCTGTTCCAGGGTGGGGAGAGGGCAGCCTATTGTTTTCTCTTCTGCCCTGATGACCCTGTGGAGAGCTTTCACATCTGAGGAAGTGCAGATTCTCAGAAAATACAGTCTCTGCTGCGCCTTCTTCAGCAGCTCCTTGCTGTCAGCATTAACGCTCAGGTCATCCTCCAGTTCAATTACCAAACAATTACCTGTCCTTTGGTGTCGTTAATACTCAATGCAATCTTCTTATTTATTCTCTATCGACGTCTTCAGATTAAAGGAATGGTTTTGAATTTAACTCAGCTGCACTTTTGTTCGTTTCATTCTTCTACAATTAATTTAATTTAATTTTGACTGCTGGACATCCCACCTGATGCAATACGCATGAAAAAGCCAGTGGTTTTGTCTATCCAGAGTGACTCGGCAAAGGTCCCGCTTTCATGCCCTTTCAAGGCCCGGAGCATGCTGGGAGATTTGGGAATTAATCACACCTGGCATGGGGCGTGTCTTAATGTTGTCTTTTGCAGTTTCCCAGGAAACCTAAAGCATTGTGGGTACTAAGATATGTGGAACAAGAAAGTGTGTATGTTATGCTATGATTCGGCCCAGATCTGAGCTCCTTTGGGGCTCACCACAGTGCCCAGTTCCCCTACATGATGGAGGCTCATTACCAGTTCCCTATTGCAGGGATTTTATGAAGCAGTTGCATTACTTACGGATGTTTCCAGCTATTTACAAAATGGGGACAAAGTTCCTGGATCTGAGCTGGAATTACAATGCATGACAGCACTGCAGAATCTGAGACCTCATCTCCATTGAGACTCTGTCTGTAACAGCAACAGCAGAGGAATGATCTGCACCTGTCAGAACAGCCACGGATCCCCAGACACTTAAAATCTAATTATTTGATAAACGCAGTTTCTGAAATGCTTTGGTGAGTGGTGAATACTTAAAGTGATAAACACAGAGAGATTATCGTCACACATTTCTAATTTAAGGAGCTTCTTATTGGCTTGAGCTCACAGAGACACAGACTTATGTAATGTGTTCACTCACATGCACAAATACATTCCACACAGCCACACATTCCACTACCTAAAGGTCGTGGGCAGGGCATCTTTCAGGAAATCTGGTGCGACAGCAGTAATCTTTCAATATGCACAGCTATTTCCTGCTTGGTCAGGAGGCTGTAACACACTTACTTTAGCCTTTCCTGTCAGGGATAGGAGACATGGCCTTGGTATTTTCTTTATGCTTTACAAGAAAAATAACCCTCATCTCCATCTCAGTGCTCCTGAGAGATCATCTCTATCTCAGTGGTCCTCAGCCACCATCTCAATCCCAGTGCTCCTCAGAGACCATCTCAATCTCAGTACCCCTCAGAGACCATCTCTACTCCTCAGAGACCATCTCTATCTCAGTGCTCCTCAACAGAGACACAAACATGCCATACCGGGAAATGATTAAACCATATCGGGCCATATCTGATCTCCTATCGCTTTTGTCTTGATTTGAAGCAGCCTATTATAGTAATTGCTCTCATTAAAAGTTAATACTACACAACAAACATCAGCAGCGATCCTGGGTCTGACTGGATCTTTGCTGCTGTTCTCGGGCTGCCAGGACAAACATCACCAAACCTCACGAAGTGATGCCAACAGGCAGAATTTATTACCGCAGAATGTCACATGTAGAGTATACATTTAAAAAAAAGGAACAGAAGGATGGACAGCTGCGCTTTAAATGTGACTCAGGAGTGAACGGAGTGACTTGGCCCCTATTGCTGGCCAACGACTTTTGCTCGATTTGGGGCTGATTCATGACTAGTGCATTCGTGTCAGCAGGTATCAGCGGCTCTCCTCCTCAGATCGGCCTCACTGTCTTTCGCAGCCTCTTCCGTAGCGCCGGGCAAACCAGAAATCCAGTGGTGAGGGAGGCATAACTGCAGCTGGTCCTGTGTAAGTGAAACACATGTGATTTGTTAACCAACAACCCCCCCCCCCCAAAACATGCACATTCTGCAGGCTGCAGGGACCCCCATCTGCCATCGTCTCATGTTGCACGAGTCCACAGCTTCACTGCAGATATACCATCATGAGTCCACAGCTTCACTGCAGATATACCATCATGAGTCCACAGCTTCACTGCAGATATACCATCACACTGCCTGTCTCACTCTATGGCTGGGATTCCTGGGGTAGGGGGGAGCAATTGTATGTTATGATCTTCCAAAGTGTGAAAATATGAAGAATCGATGTCCCACAACTTTCTATATTCCCTTGAGGTAAAAGACATTCGATCAGAAACAGACTTAAACCTGATGATACAAAGTTACAAAGCACCCCCCCCCCATAAACAAAACTCATCCCTTCCAAATTCCATCACCCCCATTTTTGGTTAATTAAAATGGTGCCTCCATATGATTTATTCAGTCCTTCATAGTATTTTGGTCCCATATGCTGAAACAGGCAATGGTCTGACAATAGGAAGAACTCAATCAATTCAACTCTAAATCCAGCGACATTCCTTCTCCCAAAGTCTGAAACCCAAATGTAAGAAAGCTTTGAGGACAGGAGCAGGAGTGTCTTCCGGGCCTACAAGTTCTCTTTCAGCCAGTGGATGTAGTTCCACACCATGCGGCGTCCGATCTGGAAGTCGGTGGGCCAGACGGTGAACATGAAGGCACCGTGGAAACCCGAGGTGTAGTGCTGGTGCGTGACGTCCACCCCGGCCTGCCGCAACCGCGTGACGTACATGACGCCGTCGTCCCGCAGGACATCATACTCAGAGGTCAGCACGTAGGCCTTGGGCAGTGCCCGTAGGGCCGTGTCGGGCACCAGAAGGGGCGACGCCCGCGGGTCGGTGAGGGCGGTCCCCATGTAGGATGGGCCCCTGTTTGCCAGCGGCGGGGCACTGTAGTTGTACGGCCCGTGGAAGCTTTCCGGCAGTAAGACGGTCCAGTTAACGTACTTGAGCATCCGGCCAGACTGCAGGCTGTTGTGCGAGTTTGCCAGCATGGCGTGCAGCAGGGTACGGTCACTGGTGAAGTATTCGCTCCAGAAACGCACCATCAGCTTCTTGGGCAGAATGGGCATGTGCTCGTTCTGCTGGTAGGAGGGTGTGTTGAGGTCCAGCGCCTGCATCACAGGGTAGAGCAGGGCCTGCGCCTTCAGCTGCACCGACTGCTCCGCATCCTGCTGCAGCTGCAACCGCATACACATGCATACACGTACACAAGTGCCGTCAGTGTGAACTTCCTGCCAGAACAGGAAGTGGCTGAGGAGGATGATGAAGAGGGCAGAGGAGGCAGAATATGAGCAAAGAGAACGACTTGAAAGTGGACGGAAGCGGCGGTACCTGCTGCGCGATGGCCGCAGCCAAGTTACCACCAGCGCTGTCCCCTGACACAGCCACGCGCCTCGCGTCCACCCTGTAGCGGGCCAAGACAGCTCCCTGGAAGAAGTGCTTCACCCCCCGGTACACATCCAGGAAGGGGATGGGAAAATGGTGTGGGGGGGCCAGTCGATACCTGCAGGGGGTGGGGTGGGGTGGGGGGGACATGACAGTAAGTGAAGGGGAGTGCCCTCCAAAGATCAAACAGAGTAACTGCACTGACACTGAAAGGACTTCCGAGCTTTTTGACTGTTCATTAGTGTTTTCTTCAAAACTGAGCACAGATGAACTATGATATTTTGTCACGAGATAAAACAGAGCCTAAGAGACCCAATTTCAGTCATAACTCAGTTTTAATAAGATGCGGTTTGCATTTGTAAGCCAGAGATTAGGACACTATGCCTGTCATCAGAATGTCACTAGCTGGGCTCTCAACGTCAGCAGAGCGAGTTCTGCACTGGGCCTTGAGGGAGCGACTGGCTGACCCTGTGTTCTCCAAACAATGTAAACAATCCGTTCCTTTGTCATGCACGCTGCAGACTAAACACACTAAGCTGGACCACAACAGACTCCTGTATGTCAGATCTGCCCTCAAACGGTGCGTCATTAATGCCGAACATCTCTGCCACACAGAATTCACTTACTACAATTTGTTTACTTAGCAGACGGTTCTATGCAAAGCAACGTACCGAGCAGGATCAGCCAGACGCTGAGCGACTGGGGGTTAAAGGTCTCGCTCAGGGGCCCAACAGTGAAATCACTATGCCAACCCTGGGATTTGAACAGGCAACATTCTGATAATGGGCATGACATCCTAACTCACTGAGTCTAACACCACCCTCCGTCAGCAGCTGTTCCGAAAACATTAAGCAAGAACCACAAGTATTCAAAGCAGAAGAGTGTGGACGGGTCGCTCCCCCCCCCCCCACCCCCCGGTGTCCCCCGCAGTGGAAACACACAGGACCCATTTGGCTGGCTGTCCAGCTCAAAGCCAGCATCGTTAGCATGAGCAGGGCAGCCAGCTGGAAGCCGTGCACAAAGAGAAAGGCTCTGTAATGAAAGCCAGCTGAGACCATCCCTGTGCTGAGATATTCGGCGTGGGAGGGGGCACTGTGGCGACAGCGGCAGGGGGGCTTCCTCAGAGTCAGGATGCGATCACTTGCTTTCAGCTAGTCGACCCCCTGCTTTAGAACCAAACTAAACACACCTTTATGCTATTGGCTCTACATGAGTTACACCTCACAGCGTTTAGTGGATCAGTGCATTTTCGAGGTGAAAGACTGCGAGAAAACTTACTCCACGGATACCACAACAGCGTTGAGCTCCTGGACCGTCTGCCTCGAGAGAAGATCATAGGGTCCCATCACTGCAGAAGGGGACAGAGCAGTGACCAAACACATACTCAGTGTGTCCTGCTCACTGTGTCACACATACACACAAGCTTTGCATTAACTCTCACTTTCAAACAATTGCCAACTGAGCTTGAAGCATTTCATTTTTAAAAGGATGTTTTCAATAGAACAGTTTTTAATTAAACAGTAAGTCCCCTAATGAGAACGTTTTATGAGAATATATCTCCACAGAGGGACAGATTGACAGACACACACATGTACACAAATAATCTCTCATAAAGGAAAAATGTCCCCCTCCACTCCTCCACACAGTAGCAAGGTAGATGGGGTACTTACTGGCACTACCCAGACACCAGCCTCCCCCATGCAAGTAGATTACTGCTCTCCTCAGCTCTCCATCGCCGCCCTGCTGGCTCGGCTCATATACAATCACCTGCACCCCGTCAAATACCTCCTCTGTAACACGTACATGCTTGTCGGACACAGGTACTGTCCGTTCCAGCACAGTAATGAGCATCATTACCCACATATAGTCTTTCAAACCTAGAAGATCACTGAATTCTGCCTGGACAGAGAAAAACAGCACAAGAGAAAAAAATGAGTATATGATCTCAGCTATACAGCTATGTGGCATCTACATGGCAGAGGTACAGAAGATGCATCATGAATTCTGATCTGACACCGAAGTAAAACCTATAGCACTACGACAGATGCAGGACATGTTTCACAAATTTCTCTGCTTGCACAGATGAAATTGCATAAGATGAAAAATGTCATCCAGACCTCGTCGGAGTGACATAAAAATTATGACAAGAAGTGGCCTCCTTTTGTACTACATGTGTGTGTGTGTGTGTAATCACATTCATTATGAAAAAAAATAATTCCTCCAGAGTTGGTGTGTTGATACTTAATGCGGGTTTTAAATACTAACATTTCTCTATTTATAAGGAAGCTGAAGTGTATTCATGCACATAAAACACAGTGGGAGATTTGCTTTTTAAATGGACAATTGAATAGATGCATGTTTTTCTTAATTCGAGTAAAAGCTATTGAACTAGTTAATTACTTTATACATTTATTTGTTCATACAAGCTTTTTGTAGCCTAATTCTGATTTTCTCTTTATTTAATCGGCTACATGCTTATTTATTAATTGCACATTTTTATTTCTACTTCTATCTGTAATTCATAATTGTTCGTTTCTTGATTGCAATTTCACTGTATGCTTCTTGTACTCGCCGAATAAAAGGATACAAAGTCTTAACCAGGTCTGCTGTTCTAAAAATAAAGCGTCGGTTTCCCTAATAGCGTCTATTAATAGGTTACAGTGTTCGGATTAAGATCTGACATAATCTGATGTTGCCGTCACAGAAGTGTGTCCGCGCCCGTGAACAAGGCGCCGGTGTACGTTGCACCTCTGCAACTGCTTATCATTCACATTAAATGTGAAGACAACATTATAACTCTAACCGCATTAAACATCTCCGTTTTAAAATTACATCCATTCAAAGTCAGGGGGACTTGTCAACCTCACACACAAACTTGCACTTTTACTGTATTAATGTAGACCTACCAGATGGATGAGGCTCCGGAAGAAACAATCTGTGATCATCAGTTTCCATTTCTCTTCAATTTCATCCGGAATAGGTATGTAAACATAGTAGGCAGTTAACACCCCAGCTAGTAAGAGTAAGAGTATATCTTTTGATCTCATTTTGCATAAAAACACCGCAGCTCTATACGAAGGCAAAGAAGCGCTGTCAGCGCGACTTATTAACATTAAGTCACTTCAGTCTGCAAAGTGTAATCTGGTGTTAATTTTGGAGTGGAGCCAGTGAGATATGTCAGCACGTGTTAGTGTCATCTGATCGTAGTGAGAATCACCAGAGCTCTTCTAAGCCGGTGATCTGCGCTGAAGCTCTCGATCCGGACTGATCCGCGGAAGACGCTGCGTCCGAAAGTGCGACTTTTTCCGCAATTTCGGATCATTCCCGTCCGACTCTGCTCCTCTCCGCGCTGCCTTCAAATGGAGTGAAGCCCGCCTTCTGATATCTCATCGTTTTCACAGGTAGTACGGGATTTTTTTTAAATTTAGTAACACTGGCGTTAACTGCAGGTTTGGGTACAAACAGGATACCACTGCACCGACAATATACCGGCCCCTCGAGATCACACCTGCCAAAAATACCACACAGACACTGACTTTCAAAGCAGCCTGTCAAGGGGGCTCCATTGTTTCGTTGCAGTGAACTCTATATCTGTTTTTGAGTGTTATTTATGAGTGTAATTTCATCGAAAGGGACATTTTAAAAATATCACCCCAGGCTGGTTCAACCGTAAACAATCACGTTCAGCAGGTCTGCATGCGGCTGATTTCTTTACATTTACGTCTCCCATTACACAAATATTCAGCTTCTCCTTTCTCTGTCACAGACACATACAAACTTACTGTCACTCCCCCCTTACTGCCAAAGGGTACAATTCCGGTAGAAAAAACGAACCATCAAAGCCTAATTCTGTGTTAACAAGAATGATTAAATAAACACGCATAGACACTGTTATCCTGCGTTTGATGTCTGGTGTAGTGACTCCCTCCATTGCGTTCAAATCCCAAAAGTCTAATGTGATGAGCTGCAGACTCGCATAAAGCCAATCCACCATCATTTAAACTGAATTGGGTGGTAAATCCTTATTAGGAAGTTTGCTTGTTCTGTTGCTCTGTTCTGTAGTAGCAGCTGAGGCAGCACATACAGGTAAGAAAGTGGATCAGAGGTACAGGTATCGCGTCACGAGCTTTATAGCCGCATCTCCGGGACGCACATTGTCACCACACTTCTTCTTCCATCATACAGGGGCATGTACTTTCAAATAAATAGATGAGGAAGAAGGCTTTTTTTGTCGTGAAGAATCAAGACAAGAAGAATCATTCGGTAAGATGTGGACAGCCGGTAAACACCATGAGGACTATGCTGACTGAAATCACCTCTGGGCAGGGCAGGGCTGAAGGAGCCGCATTAGTGAAGTTATTTAAGTTATTTCGCTCTTTGTTAGTCTCTCATACTGTGGGTTTCTTCCTTGATTCATGTATTATTTTTGGTTTGTGAAACCAGGAGGGTTTGCCATTTTGTTTACGGTTTTTTTTCCCTCTCAAATGAAAAACAGATGCAGATTCTGACTCCCTCAGACTGTGGCTCCCTGTGACTCACACGCTGCGCAGGAAATAACTGGAAAGATACGAGCAGTCTATGCGACCACAGCTGTGGTCTGCGTTTGTGGTCACCAGGAAGTGCACAGTGTTTATGAGATGAATAAGGGCCAATTATCATATTTACTCTGGGCACAGAAAACATTAACACATACCGCCATCAATCATTTGCACACCGTTTCCCAAACCAGAAGAGTTAAGGTGGTGCTGCCTGGCCGCATTTGCCCTCGCTGCACTCTGATCCAGATAGGCTAAGCCTAATGGACCAGCGCTGTAACGACTCTTGAAATGAATTCATGCTGTGATAACACAGTTAGGTAACAGACACAAATGACAGCTTGAGTGGGTCAACTGTCAGTGGGACACCAAATACACAACTGAACGTGTGCAGGAGAGTTCAGCACCAAACCAAATAGAGCATGGAACGGTTGGTGCAAACCTAACAATCCACCCTGCCGGTCACGTGATCAGTCTGGATCTGCATTTCTATATCTGCATTTACACAGGTCGAATTTTGGATTTTACAGCAGGCAAGTTGTGCTTATTTTTATTGGATTTACAATGCGCCCAATGACAAAAACCCAAAAACCGAAATCAACATGTAGCCTATAGTTTCAACATTTGCCAAAAGATGGCACTGTAATACTATTTGAAAAATCGTACGCACGCTACTTTTATTGCCTTTTTCGTTTTTGCATGTTTTAATACGAACAATTCAGTTCTTTATCCTTAATTTTTCTGGAAAAAATATCAAATTACGTGTTTTAAAAGTTGGTAATTCTAAGGATTTCCATTAGTAGACCTAAGTAAACTTAATTTAGTGACAAAAAACTCTTAAACAGTAGGGCTAAAGAATGTTTTTCCTGTTAGCTAGAATATATAATTAATAGGATGTCTATACATATATAGTTAGATGTGTTTTTCTATATAAACACAAAAACCGTTTTTGCCGCTGCACTATACTTTGTAGAAAATTAATGGCCACAAAAAGTTAACTTAAAAATGCGAAATTACCCATCCATCCATATTCTATGCCCGTATGTCCTATGCTGGGTCACGTGGGGCAGCAGCCTATCCCAGAAGCTACGACCGCAAAGTAAGGAAGAACCCAAGAAGCGGGTTATAGAATTTTTATTTATATATATATATATATATATAGAGAGAGAGAGAGATACACACACATATATATCATATAATTCCTCCAATTTGTTTATGAATCTGATCGGCGAATGTCGGCGAAATGTGTATGAAACCGAAGAGAGGACATTTTTAAAATGATGTTTACCTTGCTGTCCTCTTTTGCGGAATGTGCCACATTACCACGCCATGGTTTACGGCTTCTGGGGAGATGTCGTACACATTCATACGGAGTTAACCAGCTTACTGAGGTATTTGTACAGTTGGGTCAAGGGATTAATACATTCAGTGATTAATTGCATATTCGAACTGCGTGATTGACTAGTTGATTAATTTGCATTGGTATGTCTTACTTATGGAGACAGAACAGACTGTACAGAATATCAGTCCTGCCTGATGCGTGTAGTAATGCAAGTGGGCAAAGTTGACAAGCTGATTCATGTTTGTTTCAGTCTGATCTGCCAAAACTGTCTGGCATCTGTTTGCCAGTTTTCTTATGTTGAGAACTGAACAAGAAATGGGAACCTGATTAGTCTGGGCCAGCAAAACAGGACTGGACAAAGTACAAATTCTCCAGTATATTAGGTGGGGCCATCATAATTCTGTCCAATAAACAAATTAGAGGTTATTAATAGAACACAGGCTTCCCAGAACTTCCTTAAAGAGTTCTGTACATGGACTCTGCTGCCTGTGTTCCCCAAATCAGCTCTCTGTGAGGAGCTCTGACGTGGTGCCCGTGTTCCCCAAATCAGCTCTCTGTGAGGAGCTCTGCCGTGGAGTCCGTGTTCCCCAAATCAGCTCTCTGTGAGGAGCTCTGCCGTGGAGCCCGTGTTCCCCAAATCAGCTCTCTGTGAGGAGCTCTGCCGTGGAGCCCGTGTTCCCCAAATCAGCTCTCTGTGAGGAGCTCTGCCGTGGAGCCCGTGTTCCCCAAATCAGCTCTCTGTGAGGAGCTCTGCCGTGGAGCCCGTGTTCCCCAAATCAGCTCTCTGTGAGGAGCTCTGCCGTGGTGCCCGTGTTCCCCAAATGAGCTCTCTGTGAGGAGCTCTGCCGTGGAGCCCGTGTTCCCCAAATCAGCTCTCTGTGAGGAGCTCTGCCGTGGAGCCCGTGTTCCCCAAATCAGCTCTCTGTGAGGAGCTCTGCCGTGGAGCCCGTGTTCCCCAAATCAGCTCTCTGTGAGGAGCTCTGCCGTGGAGCCCGTGTTCCCCAAATCAGCTCTCTGTGAGGAGCTCTGCCGTGGAGCCCGTGTTCCCCAAATCAGCTCTCTGTGAGGAGCTCTGCCGTGGTGCCCGTGTACCCCAAATCAGCTCTCTGTGAGGAGCTCTGCCGTGGAGCCCGTGTTCCCCAAATCAGCTCTCTGTGAGGAGCTCTGCTGTGGAGCCCATGTTCTCCACATCAACTCTCTTGAGAAGCTCTGTCATGGAGCTCATGTTCCCTGCATCAGGTCTCTGTGAGGAGCTCTGCTGTGGAACCTATACATCACTGCTCTTATGTCTAGTCAGGCACGAACCGGGCAAAAAAAGGTTTAATGGGCACACGGAGAGGCATACAGGACAGATTCACCACAAGAAGACAATGACGGAACTAGGGAAACATACTCTGACGTGGACTTAAATACACAAGACTAATTAGAAATAACAAGAAACAGCTGATGACATCGGGATATCACACGAGGTTAAAGAGGGGGCGTGGCACACGGAAGGATCGTACTGCTTTATCGGTTCTCACTGAAATTATTGGTATCAGGCTATAAAGAAAAGGATTTTGGGAAACAAGCCAAACAAACTATTGTACACCTATCATGTTAATTACTCATTTACTTGGGGACTAAAATTACATTCATACGCAATGTAATTGATGAATTACCCTTTGTTATTTTATTGAAAAATCAATGCAAATGCTGTTCCTCTCATGACAGGCAGAGGGCACTGTAGCTATGCATTGCTTGTAGTGGAGATTCTCAAGCTGGAGATTCGCAAGAAGATTTTCAAGAGACGTCTCACATCAACTGGTACTTAATATAGAGGCTTTACAGAACCTCTTTTTTAATATGATCCACTCAAATGCGATGTAGATGAAATTGTCACCTGGAAAGACCAAAACAATGCTTACCGTGTACAGAGGATCTCGTGGCTCTGCAGGTCCCCCCCCCCCCATGAACATGGACTCTCTGCCATGGGGCCTCATGGGATTGGTCTGACGAGCAGAGTTCGGCCTACAGGGGATGGACACAGCAGGGTCAACATACTGGATTGAAAATGGTGAAAAAAATATGATTCTGGGAACCATGCTTGGCAATAAGTTATTCGATGCCCAGAGAATGATCTGACAAACATTAGGGTTTCTATTAAAAACAGATCAGTCATGTGTTTAATTGTTTCTGTGAATACAGTTTTTTCTAGTTGTCAGTGTGGGTACCCTTTCATTAGCATTTTAGACTTGTGTTTCTACACCTTACCTTAAAAATCAAAAGGCTGAGTTTCATTCAGTTTCATAACGCATTACACACCACGGCAGAGAATGCAGAGAACTTTTTAAGGTAGTTGTCAAGATCAATAAAATAGCCAGATCACCAAAATTCCCTTCCTCCATCATATTCCGGGCCATGCTGTGAGCGCATACGGGAGATCACTAGTCTCTACAAATAAACAGTCTGTAATATCCCCCGTGGGGCCCGTATATGGGGGTAGAAAGGCGAGAAAAAAATGCAGCTTATATTTACATCAAGTCAAGTCATTTAACAGGAGTTGACCCAAAGTGACATGGTGACATAGTCAAATATAAATTATATAAATTAAATAACATGAAAAAGTGCATACAACCAATAAGAAAATTAAAATGAAAGGAAATGTAATAATATAAGCAACAGATTTAAAAGATGAGGGTAATTAAAATGCATTAAGAGTTATTGAAATGAAACTTAAAGTAACTTAATAGCAGGCTTGACAAAACCCTAGGAGAACCTCAAACTGAGCAGAGAGCAAGAGAGAAAAGGTGAGTCTTTAATTTAGATTTAAAGTCACCAATAGCAGAGCAGGACTTTATGGTGGACCGGAGACTATTCCAAAGTGTGGGGACAGTGACAGAGAACGGGTCACATAACCTGTCCAAACCACCCTAAACCACCGATTCAGGGGGCAATTAAGCCCTCGTGGAACAGCCTCTGTACCCTCAGCATATCAGACCCATTCACACAGCTCAAATACCGAAGGGCCTGTGAGTAGGACTCCTTTATCTGGCAGGAGCAATGCTGGTCTGCATATCTCACCCGCGGTGTGACTTAATGAAAGAAAACGAACATCAAAAAGGTGACAAAGTCAGAGCCAGATTAAAGCTGCAGCAGCTGTATCTTCCCCTGGGTGGCGCCGCTGTGACCACGATGGAGAAAAGCCTTTAGAATGGTGATGGACTGAAGGGAAATAGCATCTCCAGGACATGAATACCGTGAACAATCTCAGATCCATCTTCCCATATAAAGAATAAAAAAGCTTCCTGGAAACCAGAGCCAGTGTTAGAGGGAATTCCATGCTGGATTTTTCCATCAGGTCTCTGCCAGTGACAGCACGACTGAATTCTCCCATGAGGCCATGCTGCTAAGACGACGTGTCCTACAGCTTTGGGATGTGGAATCTCATTTCGGCTTCCTTAAAACAGCCACGTACCTTCTTGCACATCCCCAAACACGACACCACTGGTTTCCAGTCATGACCGGAGCCACCGCCACAGTAGGGGAGACACACCTGGATGACGCTGAATTTGCATTGAATATGTTCCTTTTCCTTCCCTGCTTTCTCCTTCACCAGGTCCGATGTTTCCTTCCCTGAAATCCAATGTGAGCTAAGGTGGCTCTGGTCGCACAGCATGAGGTTCAGCTGTGATGCTTCTGACACAGAGTCTAAACGGAAAGCAGTGTCTTCATTTCAGCCGTCTGACCTGACGCGGTTTAGTGTTTTCTCAACCATAACAATGGTCAGACCTTCCACCGTAGACCGACGTATTTCTTTGACAATAACGCCTGCCAGCCTTCTAGTCTGAAGATCCCCAAAGCAACAAACCATTTTGGGTTTGTTTTCACATCCTCTGGACAACATTTGGAAAGAGATTTCATGCATGAATCAAATAATCTTTTAAACAACCAAAGACTTCTAAAGAAATGAGTGATTTATAACAGGTGTTCTTACAAAACTACAGATGTCGCGTTGTACAGAGCTGTTGAAGAGTGTGTATAGAGAGCCATTATTTTAATGACTCAAGGCTGGAGCAATTAAAACCTTCAACCGCATCCAGCCTGGCGCTTAGTGCACCGCAGACTAGAATATTTTATGTAATTATTCATCCTCAGCTACAGACCTCAGAGTCATTGCACTACAGAGAAAAGGATTTCATGTTTCTTGCATAATTATAGTGGTCTCTAAAGCAAGCATTCTCAGGACTCCCCCGTATGACAATAACCGTATTTATAATCCATCAAGAAACATGGGCACTTCCCCCAACTTCCAGATGAAGGAGAGCCATGGAACGAAAGCCCAGTTCTTAGTTCTGCAGAACGCATTAACCAGGAGACGTGCAGAAATGTCTTTAAAAAGCAAGCAGCCAGTAGACCAATATGCTCCAGACCTAGTGGCGGATCAGAAACCCAAATAAAATCAGCACCGAACTTCCCATTCATCACCATCAATATACAGCAGCCATGTGGGAGAGAAAATTGGATTCTGGTGTGACTCTGCACTTACAATCAGTCACAATTACACCAAGCGCCAGAGACATTGTTGGTAAAAGATATTTTAAATTTTTTTTAGCAAATGGTTTTATCCAATGCTACGTACCTGTTTGAGAAAGTAGGGTTAATCAGCTCCTGGCTAAGGGCCTTGCTCCAGGGTTCACACACAACCCAGTCTACAGGTCACCAGCCAGGAAGAATCACCCCTTTCAGCCAGGTCCACATGACACACACTGGAAGCCCCTAAACAGGCCGAGGAAAACCCCAGTGGACGTTTCATTATTATTATAAACATGCCTCACGAAAAATGCTGACCCAGCTCAACGGGTTACTTTTTAAACATCTGGACCCCTGATTTAAGTCTCCTACGGTTTACTGCTCCTGCTAGGACTGACCTTTTGGTCGAGCCCAGGTCTTTAACAGGTCTTGTGTCATTAACTGCCCACTTATTCTGCGATTGAAGTTAGAAATATAGCAGCTTCTAACATCCAATATTAATTCGCTGGGCTGTTAGGGGGTCGTGAGAACGGAAATAACCGTCCTCATGGTTTACAAGCTCTGGACTTCGCGGCTAAGTCTCGACTCAGTGTTAATGCACAGACGCGCTAATTTACATGCCCCACAGGCAGAGAAAGTGACATTCAGCATTTATGCCACTGATCATTTTCCAGGGCCATCCTGCTGAGTCCGTTCCCCTCCAAAAACCCCTCAGAGCTCAGCTCCCTACAGGTGAAAATCCGGCGCATAGCAGCATTAATATAAATTAAAGACTCTCTTTGCACACACAGTTTGAACAGAGAGACTGAGAGGAGATTAAAGTGAGAAGATTCTTGCCGTGGGTCATCTGAGCAGAACCTGATCTAATTATGACTCACAACTTCCACAAGGCAATAAAATGGGGAACAGAACAAAACAGTCCAAGACTTGCAGGTTTTTTTTTATATATAAATGCTACAGATTCCAGCAGTGTGTGAGTGTGTGCTTCTCAAAGCTCTGCCGTATTTATAAAACCCATGTACACTACGGCTTGCAGGAGCTGGGAGACGAGGTCATGTTTGAAGAAGCATGTCATCCCCACAAGTCCCTTCAACATGCAAACATGCTGAAATACGAAAATGTACATAAAGGAGGCCGGAGGGACACACATATGTTCACGCAGGCCCACTGCGCATAATTCCTGGGCCCAGAATTCACTCCCTTAAGTTCCCTAGATGTTTCCCCCAGACAGCGGGGCTGCACACATACAGTACACTGGTGTTCCACACTGGCACACTGCTGCATGACACAGACCTGTTTAACACCATGACAACATCCTGTTTTGCTAGGCTTGTAAAACGAGTTTTGCTGTGAGGAATGAGCATGAAATGGTAAAATGTTAGGTAATCTGAGGTTTCGGACAATCTAACAGCTCAGCTCCACAGACAGAGCTTGGAAGACCGACTTTAAGATTATTTAGGATCAGAACCAAGACAGGTGGCTCGCATACAGTTACACTATGTCACTGCATTTATCTCTGTATTTACAGTTTTTACACACTATCACTGCACACAGCTGTGATTACACTCTGTTGCTCCATGTTCACATGCGCACTAAGAAAATCGAATTATTGCGTTAAAAACTGTAAAACTGTACTTTTAAAGAACATGTAAACATGTTAGTCTGACTGTAATCATACTGAAACGAATTTCTCGAAGTCGGACTAAGACACCCAGACAATGCAACCGGGAGTCGATTTACCCCTGCATGTATACGTTCAATTGGACTCAAACTAGCCCTGGGAGATTGCATGTCCTATAGTATCCCACTGGGCTGTGAGCTGGAAGTAACAGCAGAAGCTTGGATCATGGCGCTTCTCCTCTTCAGCAGGTACCGTACTTTTGGTACTTCAAGATGTTGGTTTTACACTAGCGTAGAAACTGCATGGTACCGGCGCCGAATGACGTTACAACGCCAGGCGGGTATTTTGTACTGAATTCTTAGAATGGCTGTAGAAGGACTGGACAACGTGCGATATTAATACTGTACCAACATCGCATGTTACGCACATCCAGTCCTTTCATCGCTAGTCAGCTAGATTAAGATCATGCTTTTTCTTTCCTTCAGTTTGGTACGGATATTATAGCGCAGGGAGTTTAAGTTTCGCTGAAACATTTTTACTCTGTCATAGGAAAAAAAAAACCTAGCAAGTTTTGGCATTTAAATGATTATTCCTTTTCACGATTATCTAGTATATGTTTAAAAATCTGTTTAAAGTTTACCTCCGCTGCTTTTGCATTAGCGCTGCATGTGATCTCCGAGACCGTCATAATCATCTTATGCTGTTTAAATCACTCCTAGACTGGTTCGTGAGACGGGTTCATATGAAAAATTTCCAAGAGCGTGCTGCCATAGTATATTATACAGAATAATTTATTTCTTGTTACGCGAACCTGATCTTCTTGTTTCTGTCCTTCCAACCAGATCGCAATTAAAGCTTTCCGTAACTTCATTTGTCCACGCGTCCATTATTATTAATATATAATTTTTTCGTCTGTGACGTGATAGGTCAACCGGAGAAAAGCCCCGTATTTGAAGCTGAAAGGAGTCATATCGCCACATATTGTAGCAGATTCAAACAT
Source organism: Paramormyrops kingsleyae (assembly GCF_048594095.1). NCBI lineage: Eukaryota > Metazoa > Chordata > Actinopteri > Osteoglossiformes > Mormyridae > Paramormyrops > Paramormyrops kingsleyae. The sequence goes on from NC_132813.1 coordinate 3,748,533, forward strand.
ACTTCTGACAATAAACCGATTCCCCTCCATGCATGGGACTATAGGACCGATTAAATGGTCTGGTTAAATGGCACAGTCGAACTATAACCGTAGCTCCACTTAGCTGTGCATGTACTGTATTTACACTGTCACTGCACACAGCTGTGTTTACACTATCACTGTACACAGCTGTGCTTACAGTCCATCATTGCATTTACAGTATCTATCTGTATTTACACTGTCACTGCATTTATCTGTCAGTATTTACACTTTATCACTGCGTACGGATGTGATTACACTGTCACTGCACACATTTCTGTTTACAATTGTCACTGCAAGCCTCTGCTGGGTTCTCTGGCCTTGATGTTGTCCTACTCTGACCCTGACATCTGCCTGCTGCAGGGCAATGTTTGGGGTTTTGCCCCTTAAGAGGTTGTGGGTTCCAGGCAGAGATTCCCTTGGACTGGATCCCTAAATTGTTCCCATCTGTGCCAGTAGTAAAAATGTAAACACTGGAAATCCTGGTTCCCTGTAAGAGCCCCATACAAGTTATTTTATGGTCAGTATTAAAATACCACATGTGCCATTAATGTACAATTGCAACAATATTATCCAGTGCCTCTCAACAGTGACACAAGAGCTACAATTTTGAAACAAGCCAGATCAATCTAAGAAAGCAGACCGGAAGGTTCCGCAACGAGCTGCAAATGCGGATCGTACCATACAGAATAACATAGTGAGATACCAACTCAGCTACCCCAAGCTGCATCAGACGGGTGGCTGAGACCCATTCTCTTAGCAATGCAGCGGTTAGCATCGGCTGCCACTAATTTGCGTGCCATGTAACATGAACGGCATGTCATAAATCCCACAAACACACCCGACGGGGGCTCTCTGTGACTTGGGGGACCTCCCCCACGTTGGGGTAAGGGAAGGTATGCTGTGGTTCAAAACCACAAGCCCATGCTTAAATAAGCCTGCACTACTGAACAAGACCTGGAACACCAACAACAACAGGACCAAGAATGCATTACTATGGCGGTTTTTGGAGACGGGTGAGTGTCATCTGTCTTATCAGAGTGCCTGGTGCCTCTAGGCCTGCCTGCCCCCCCCCTGAAAATAAGCTACAGCCTCCAGCATCTCCAAGCTGGGTGTGCAAAGCGCCACTGCAACCCTTGTTGTCCACATCCTGAAGGCAAAGCCCAGTGATGATTGGACCCATCTGGGGCTCGGCCTGGTCCAGGATGCAGGGCCCGAGAATAAGCCTCAAGCTTCAGAAAAAAACTTGAAACGACCGTGAAAACAGCACGGCCATCCAAATATATCCCATATGTCTTTCTCTGGATTTTCCTGGTTCCAGTTTTTTTTTTTTTGGTTTTTCCGTCGCATTTGGAAAGGCGCATGGCCTGCAGGAGCCACTCCGCAGCAAGAACTTCGCTTCGCTTGTAAAACATGACTCTTCCACCGCAGGAAAGCAGAATCTGCCAGAGAATTTGAGCGATTCCCGGCCTCTTAAATCGTGCCTTACAGTATCCTCCATTGTTCCTTCTTCTGCAGTGATGTCCCCATTAAGAGAGCGCGTGCTGTCAGAAGAGCGGTGCTCATGGAGAAAGGGCTCTCCAATTCCCACAGCCACCTTTAGAGAGGTGCGTGGAGCACTTTAAGGTTCTAAATGATCCACAGTGAATGAAAGACCTATAAATGCCAATTACAACTGGCAGAACAGCTGGATGTTAGCACGGCGTTAGTAGGCGTTAACAGTGTGCTAAGCACTCATTTCAGACCATATTACCCGCATGAAGGCAGCAGTCAGGTTTCCTGTACATATCGTCAACTAAATGTTCCCGTATCTCACAGGAGAACCACTTTAAAATGAATGGAGCAAAAACGGGCTGAATGTTCACCTTGGGAAAGGGCTGTGAAATCTGCCCATCAGCCGCATCTAAAAGCTGCATCTCTGCTCAGCATTTAGCCGTCCGCTAAAGCAACCCTAATGCAGGGCTGACGGGGCAATTCTCTGAAGGTGAGCCACAGTGTAGGGCATCCAGCTACCTGTGGATTCTAAAAGCCACAAGTAACGATACAGATCTGTTCTGACAGCAGCAAGGTCAACAGCCAAGGCAGCAGACAGCCCTGATGCGATGAGGAAACCTGATATACAGCAAAGCTGACATGAAGGTATTCCACCAATCCAGAGGAACGAGATACACATCAAAAGCTGACTGGAAAGTATCCCACCAATCAACAGGAGCGAGTTATACCACAAGGCAGACTGGAATGTATCCCACCAATCAACAGGAGCGAGATATACAGCAAGGCACACTGGAATGTATCCCACCAATCAACAGGAGCGAGATATACAGCAAGGCACACTGGAATGTATCCCACCAATCAACAGGAGCGAGATATACAGCAGGGCTGACTGGAGTGTATCCCACCAATCAACAGGAGAGAGATATACAGCAAGGCAGACTGGAGTGTATCCCACCAATCAACAGGAGCGAGATATACAGCAAGGCACACTGGAAGGTATCCCACCAATCAACAGGAGCGAGATATACAGCAAGGCACACTGGAAGGTATCCCACCAATCCAGAGGCATCGCAAGACATCCCCTAAATCCAAATTAATCTAGATATAGGCAGGATTGAGGACACAGCTTCTCACTCCTGAGGCAGGTAATGATGATGTCATAAACTAAGGACACCTGACTGACCAACAGGTATCACATCAGACCTCACTATGTCTGCCCATCAGTCAACACGCTGTCCTTCTGTGACGGACGTGTCCTATTCGGGACAAAAAGCAGCGGGCTGCCCTATTTGGCTGGCATCAAATTCAACAGTCCTATTTTTACTACTAACGTAGCTGAAGTTTCTATCCAAATTGCTACAAGTTATGGAGAGATTCTACCGGAGGTTATAAAATGGTTCAAACGTGTGACCACAGGACAACCCCATCACAAATAGAAAAGGCACCTAGATACAGTAACTACTTGACAGCTGTTGCCGCCCCTCAAACGATAAAGCAGACTTGTACTGTGTGTCCATAGCGGAGGCTTGGCTGACATGTTTGAGTCTCAAAGGCCCACAGAGTCTGTCTGTTCTGTCTTCTCTCCTCTCACTGGAATAAATGATAAAACCTTCAGCCACTGCTAGGATTCTCACTTCTGCAGTAATTTCCTTGCAATTGCTTTCACATGCTACATTTTCCATCTGAAACTCTCCTGTTCTACAGAAGTTTTCCTTTCACTCATGTTGTGATTGTTCCAGCGTGCTTCTCATAATTTGCTATGATTGTGTTGCCTGGACTTTCCAGGACCTCCTTATCAGATTGTCACCGCATCAGCCCCCCCACCCTGGCCCCACTACACCATTTAGCACCCAGTCAATGTACACCAACCCCCCCCCCCCCCAACACCACTACACCAATTGACTTTCTTGTAGCACACAAAGCAGCCCAGTTGTTTACATCAGTGTCTAACCCCGTCAAATACCTGTGGACTGGCGTTGTGCGTACACATTTTTATACCACAGACAGGAACCCTGGAAACTTCCAGAAACTGCTGAACTGTAGCAGGGAGGGAATTTGACCCCCGCCACACAGTGAGGCAGGGTGCCCTTCTACTGACAGCTGCCTATGAATGTCTGAGACAGGGCGGCCGGGGGGTCAGGTGTCAGGTCAAAATGTGACATACTTTATGCTTACAACCTCCAGGTTACTACAGGTTACTAAGCACTGCTACTCTAACAGCCCTGAGGGAGTGACATTCATAAAACACTAAGGTGTTCTTTAAAAATACATATAAAAAAAAACCTCAGGACCCCATTTAGTACAGAGCATGGCAGACCCTCTCAGTGGAGAGTCGGATTTGGCCTTTCAATCCATCCTCTCTATCACTCCTTTTTCACTTTTTTTGCTTCCACCACCTTCCACTTGCCATCGTCTTCTAGTGCCTCATTATTGTTGGATGCCATTTTTACTTTAATTGTAATTTTGATGTTAATCTTGATTTGTTTGATTTTGGGGTTCTCCATTTTTAAAACGCTATGACTCACGCACTACGTCGACTCGCCGAGATGCTCAAAAGAACGATGTTGATTTTAATCTTTATTTGTTTAGAGACAGTTAAAATTTTGAATTAAATCTTATATGGCGGCTGCAGCAATTAGGTGGGCAAGAAAATCCCAATTTGTCACAGTGGGCCCCTCCCATGGTGCTGCGCAATATAACAATGGTTTTGCAAGGTCAAATCATTCCACAGGTATTAGACAAAATGCATTTTTGCTTATTGCAGCGCCCCCTAGTGATGGAGTGACGCCATTTTTTGTTGACCTTCCTCAAAATGTGGTCGCAAGTCCAGCTGCCAAATTTGGGTGTCACATCAAAGCTTTGCTGAGATTTCGCCTGTTTGATGGCTTTGTCATCAAATTCATTGGACTACAGCGGACATACCATAAGGTTTGCTTCATCGTTTGCCTAACTTCAGCTTCATCAGCTGTGTGAAGAAGGAATTAAATGGTAATCACTCAATTTCTCGAGGGGTCTAACGTACTAATATTAGCCTGAAACGATAACATTATAAATCTCACTTATTGACGTAAAATGGCAATTAAATTGCTATTGTAATATCTTAATGATCGAAAATCGCTTTCATTCATTCATTCGTTAAAATATGTATTATTCAGACCTTAATTGATATGCCGTTAGCATAATGTGCTCAGTAACTCAGTATCTCAGGCCCCTTCCACATGCGCAGAGAACCAAGAAACATGTTCTTTATCGTTTCACAAGTTTTCAAAGTGTAGTTTATTTGGTTAATGGGTTCATATTCATTGGTTGAGTATATAGTAAAGATACTCTTGTTTCAATAATGATGTGTAGGTTCTGTGTTATGTTACAAATATACTTCTCCAAACAGAGGACTGACCTTGGACCCAGGAGTAAGATTGCAGAAGCTCATTTTCCTGTACTAGTTACCTCAGGACCAAAATACTGACCAGGCCCTTTCTATCAGATACCAATTATCCGATTCCAGGAGCACTGCAGAAAGTGGCTGTCTGGGATCATTTTTTACATAATTATAGGGGTCCTATTTAAATACAGAGCTCACTGGTGCAACTGCTGCAAGGTAGGAACACTAAGATGAGGTCATCTGGCATCACATGGAATTTGATGAAGGCCAGAGATTCTGGAAGAAAGGAAGCCTGGTGATTAAGGACATGGACTTGTGACCTGATGATCCCTATACCTGTATGTTTAACAGCAATAATAACCGGCCTAGTTTAGTACCTTTTGCTGTGTCACAAATCAAGAAAAACATGAATAATTGAACATCATTTGTGAGACGCTGTCAGAACAAAACCACAGTACGTCCTGTGAACCGGAAAGAGACAGTAGGCGATCATTCTGACCGTCGGACGTTTCCTCGCATATTTCCATGCTTTCCCTGATTCGGAGCCCCCCTGCTACCCTGTGTGTGCTAACAGATTCCTCAAACACTGCCACAGAGCTGTGACTTTCAGCGTTCGGATCCCTGGACTCTGCAGGGTGGTGGTAAGGCGGATTGCGACACTACAGTACGGCTGTTTCACATGGTACATACATCTGAACAGAGAGAAGCTCCTCCTTACTGCATTTCACAACAACAGTGAGCAGCAACCAACAGCAGCAGTCTATGACTTCTGGGGTGGAAGGAATGTGTGAAGTATTTCCACGATATGGATAGAGTTGCAGCCACAAGTGAAATTCTCCGCAGAAATAAAATGCTGTGAAGAAATGAATTGGTTCTGAAAAAAAATCTGTTTTCCTGCCTTTTTTGAGTAATAAATCATTAGCTTAAAAGAGATTGGAGGAGATGCTACAATTCTCTGTGGAAAATGAGCCAATTAAGGCCTCACACCTAAGTTTTGTGGCACACACCTGTAACCTGAATTAAGGTATTGAGTTATTCTTGTACTTACTAGATTATACTGGTCACTGTGTTTTTAAGAAAATCATAATTTATCTTTCTTCCTCAAGTCATTGGTCTAAGTTGAATATGAGGAAGCACTGAGGGACAAAATGCATTTCATTCAGGTGTTTTTTGACTTCCAAGTGAACTATTCCCTAACACATATCTGGCTTCACGTAAACTGAATTGTTCCATTATTTCAGTTCCCCAGACTGGACCATACTGCACTTCCTATTTACAAATTCTCTGTCGCTATCCAAAATATTTTTTATAAACGAAGTCGATATGATTTTGTGAGCCCACAAATACGCCTAATATCTTTTCGAGCTAAATAAACAGTTGCCAATGGTTTGTGAAGTCGTGTTAAATTGCGTGTGCCTAAATATTTTTGACTTACACAGCCTGAATGAATTACTGGCGCGCACAGTAAAAGCGGGGCCAAGGTTAACCCCCAGGTCCTAGATGCAGCTGCTACACAGTAACTGAGCACCTCAAAGCTCCCAGGTTCGCAGAAAACCAAAAAGGACGATATCTTGCAGTCTTACAAAACGATCTCCCTGCTTACATGATTCATTAACCCAGAGTGAAGCCCATTTCCATCGTTTTAAAGCCCTAAACAACAGAGATGAGCCCAAAAGTCGGTCAATTGCCGATCTTCGGGTGGAATACAGAGAGCAGAGCTCACTGTAAAGCACCATAGTTAATTAGACTTTACTAACAAATGCCATGTGTGTCTGCTGTCAGCGCTGCTTTATCACAAATCACATACATGTCTAGTAAAGATGAAAGCAACTTCCTGAAGTGGAAAGCTATAACACCATAGACAGAATTATACTGCGCCAAAAACCGCCGCAAACCTCAGTAGACGCTTTCTTATTCATTATATATAGACGGACCATTGGTAGCCTAATTAAAAGCCGCTAATTTAAAGCTGCATCACTATGAAAAATACATAAAACAGTACAATTGATTACTACAACAAAAGCGCATTTACAAATACAGAAATTATATTACTGGCTAACAACGAATTGAATTCGTATTATTCAGAAAACTATTGCTCGGGAAAACAAAGTGTGATGGATTCGACAAAAGTTAAGGATTTAGCGCGTTCCTTTATAGTTATTAAAGTAGGCAAATATGGTTAAACTTCTAGCGAACAGCCGAGGAGGCTTTGATACCATTAACGTTCGTGGGACTCGATGGAAAAAGAAGAAGCGTCGGGGGGTGGATGGGGGTTTGTTGGAGCTTCCAGCCCGCAGCGCCCCACGCCACTCACCCCGCGGAGTTCACACTTGTCTGCACTTGTGATACAGGGGAGCGATTCGGATCACACTTCGTTACCCGAGCTATCACATGATACTGCCTGAATACGGCTTTTTAAAAATACGATTTACATATTAAGTGGAGTATGCAATCATTATTTATGTTCTTTTGCAAACTGTGGACCTGATGCGCCAGTCTACATGCAGGATGAGTAAGTCTGAAGAGCATTATTATGAATTACTGCATTATAGAAAGTTGACGCTTCTGTGTTTTTGGAAATTCTCGTGTATTACCTTAATTATTCAAATTTGGATCATTATAACGGGTTGTTAAAGGTTATCATTCATTTTATCATTAACACGGCTAATGATTTTTAAATAGTATCGCAGTTTTATCTTTCTGCCTCTGAAAATGTAATCTTACTCATGTGTTACAATATGCATCACCTCGAGCGAAAATAATATTTTTCCGAGAAGCGATCAATATAAGTTTAAGTTCCTGCTGTAATATATGAATGCATTTCAGCTGTGTGCATGGGAAGAGTACGAGATAAATTACTGCAATTAAGAGGTTTGCTTTACCGTTGTTTTTGTCTTCCGTTAATCTCAACACATTGTATCATTTATTAATGTATACACTGTTTTCTTGTATAGGCATCCATGGTCTGTTCCTGTGCACTTTGTTTATCCAACTCTATACAAACATTTCTTCCATAGAGACGCTGAGAGATTTGAGTGGTTAAAAGCCGATAAGGTATGAGATCTTTTATGGGAGTTTAATTATATTGACTGATTCTGGTACAAACAGCCCAGCAGGCGTCTTGTTACAACGTTGTCTCTCAACACTGAATAATCACACTGAATAAACGTTATCAGTGATGGTTTTGAAAGATGAAATAATTTTTCTATATTTGTCCAATGTCAATGTCATTTTTCTATGTTGCTCCAACAATGTTTTTCATTTTGCTCAAACTCTGTTTTCTGTGTATTTAAATGATTTAACATCAGAGCATTGCTGCATGAGCATACAAATTTGACAATGTCCTAACCCTATAAACATATCAAGTGAGGGAGGGGAAAATCAGTCATTAGTAACAATTAATTAATGCTCTTTTAATAAGCATTTAATTCTGACTCAACTTTGTTTATACAAAAAATAATAATTAGTTCATATAAGCAATGTAAACAGTGCAACAATGTAAACAGTGCAACAGTTAAACAGTAAATGATGTAAACAGTGCAGTACCACTAACACTGCCAAAAGAAATTAAATGTCCTTCTAAACGGCCAACATAAACAAAAATGAAGATTTAATTCAACATATGTTGTAACAAAGACACTTGTGTTTTTCCTAACTTAGTGCATTTTGTGTCTGCCACCACCTCCTACTCTGTCTGGAGCGTAACGAAGGTGATCTCACATGGCATCTTCCACTTCTTTCTCTGATGCTTTGGATACCTAGAGGCCTCTCAAATATAACATAAAATAATTCCAGACGCGTGTCTATCGCATTAACGCTGAAAATATCAAGTAGACAGCTATATTGTGAGTAGAACACTGGTTGTTGTTATTTATCAGATAAAACACGAGTTTTGTCTGTAATAAAGGGAAAGATATGACAAAACTGGAGCGTTTTTGCAAGCACTCTCGACTGTCATGTGGAAAACCATCACGCGCAAAAACCAATTCATACGTGGGGATTCTGGGAAATGTAGTTCTCTTACAGAAAGAAATATATATATTGTGTACTGTGATATAGCTTAGAAGTATTGCCATATTATTTTAGGTCATATCGCCCAGCCCTAGTTGTGGCACTCTAATCTTCTTTGATGGAAAGACACTAATTTTAAAATAAAAAAGTGACTTCACTATTCTGTAAGCACACAGCATATATTTCAGTTAATATCAGTCCCTTACTGATTTTTTTTCTGAACAAATGGCTTAATGCTTTCACAACTTACTGGCTGATGGCATTTGAAAACCACTTAAAGACACCTGACTGGTTGACTGATTCTGTGACTCCTGTGACTGACAATTAAGTGTTACTCTCCTGCGAATGACAGCATTTTTCTTTTCAGATTGACACATTCAAATACTGAATATTTATAAATATTACATTTATAAATGCAAAAATTTCAATATATATTCTACAATACTGTCAAACACACTGTAAATGCATAGCAGTAAAAAATAGATTCCAACATGATTGTGTAAACACTTGAAATGTTCCCTGGTTTGTAATTCCTCCCTGGAAAGGAATCAGGTGAAGTATTATCTCTTACATACAAACCTTTAATGTTAAATACAATGCATTAAATATTACATCACTGGATGCAATCAACTACAAGCCGACAAATATTTATATACATTAACTCACTGTTCCCCTGCTTTGCTTGAGATGTGCTTGATCTTTGAGTTGAACAGATTAAAGAATCCACCTCTGCAAAATATAATGAATAAATAATCAGTATTTTTAGTCAAAGCTATTTCAGCTACCTGGTTGATTGCATTTTATTTCTTCCTTTTCTTTCACTTATACTCTGAATGTTCAGCTGTAATACAAACCTTGAGTCATTTTTTTTTCCTACCAGCCTTGTGCCTTGCAGGCGGAATTGGATAGTCGTTCATAATCGTTCATGTACTTGCTTGTGATACATGAATCAGACTTCCTCAGAGCCAAGTAGCATTGGAAACACGGCATATCCATCATCTTCTTTTCGAAAAACATTGAAGATTTTGTTTACTTATAAACACAATTTTGAGGAGTTTTGAGCTACAAGGGACTTCAAACAAACAAACCATGGGTGTACTCTTCCCTAATCTCATCACATACCATTTCCCTGCTTCCTGTGCACAAATGCACAAGATGTGTCATCCAACAGAAAACAGCCATCCTTAATTTTGTCTGAAATGTAGTATTAAGAGTTGCCAATTTTGTTAGCAGTTGCTCTGCCAACTTGCTCCAGTTCAGTCAGTCTTTTGGCAACCTGAACTACAGGAAATGCTGAAACATCGTTTAAAGAGCACTTGAATAAAGATACATCCTCAGGTAAATGAACAAGGTTGTGAATGTTGAAAACAGTAAAGGTTCCACCACAGAAGTCTTCACACTTGCCAACAAAATGTTTCAGTACTGTAGGTCTTTTGCATACTGAATGAAAAGGCATCTCCTGTCTTTCTTTGTTTCCAACAAAAGTGACACTGACACAGCCAGTTCCAGGAAATGAAAATACAAAGGCTCAGACATGGGTGGCACAGTGATGCAGTGGCACAGTGGCGCAGTGGCACAGTGGCGCAGTGGTTTGCACTGCTGCCTTCCAGCAAGATGGTCCTGGGTTTGGTCCCGGGTCCTTCCTGTGTGGAGTTTGCATGCTGTTCATGTGGGTTTCAGCTGGGGGGCTCCAGTTTCCTCCCACGGTCCGAAAGCGTGCAGAGCAGGTTGATTGGTGAGTCTAAATGTGCCCTGTGGTGTGTTGCCGACTGCCTGGGTTTGGTTCCTGCCTGTGCCCCTTGTTCCTGGAATAGGCTCTAGTGACCCCAGTCGGGGTTAATTGCAGTGATGGAAGACTCAGACACTATGTCCTTCAACACAGCTGGTCCTGTATACAAGAGGAAACTGTGGAAATCAGTTGCTTTCCGCCTTTCAAAATCAGTCAATGGCCTTGGCTGATGAGCAAACACGTGAAGTAGAGATCTACTTAAAGCAGCAAGGTTTTCAGGTATTTGTCCACATTGTCAAATTGAAAGCTTACATCTGGGGAGTCCTTGAGTCCAAAAGTGTTCTTCTGACAGCACACAAACAAACAAGAGGCATGTAATCCAAGCTAAACTGTGAAATGGACTCTATTCCATGAGCTGCTTCTGCTGCTGATCTTGTTTGATGGTCTGGGCACTGAAAGCTATTAAACTGGTCGTCCGTTCGCTTTGCCACAGCCTGTTTTTGAATTACCACAATACAATGCAACAATAAAAGGTTTTGAATGCTTAGTCTTACACAAAATAGTCCAAAACTGTGTCTTTGTAGATTTAAATAATGGAATGTGTAAATGAAGTGCGGTGTTTCACAACCTGTGAACAAAAATAGCAAAGTTAGCAACTTTACCAGACTGGCAATAAATACTATCAGGTGTGTACCGAATTAGCCGTTAAAGATAAAATCTAAGCAAATGTAGTGGCTGGTTTCTGACAGATGTCGTCTGTCGTAAAAAATGAAATTCCTTCACCGAGAGGCCACACTAGCGGTTGTGGCAATGCCAAAACATACATTATATCCATATCGCTTAAAAAATGTTTTCTAAAACTACGTCAGCCCAACTGATACAAACATTTTGTGAAATGGCATCAATAGCTGCTAACATGACACGATGGCACCAAACTCACGAATTTCGACTAAGAGAACGCGAACGATCGGCCGCACAAATAAATAAATAAATGAACATTAACTTTTATGTTAGACATCGGTCAACTTTATGATTGCCTACGCTTACCTTTTTGATTGCCTGCACCTAGGATCCATCTCTTCGACAGGTTCCAAGTAAAAAGAGTTTGAGCGGGAGACCGTGGGAGAATGCAGGAAATGTGCATGCGTGAAGGCATAATTAATGTTTGCATAGTGCTACCAGAATGGTTTTTTTCAACTTTTAAAAATAATATATTATATTGTTATATTTTGACACGAGATCAACATAGTGGTAATGCTGTCCCTGCTTGCTCGCAGCAGTTATTGAAATCTTAGCATCATAATTACATTGAAACAATGTTGGCAACATAAAGACAGGATTTCAACTGTTATTCATTGTTGTGACAATGTTGGATGCCTGCTGGGAGAGTTGAATAACAGTGAGAATCCTTAGGGCACTGTGATTTAACAATAAGGGAATGCTTTACAATAACATAAGATTTCCGTTGTGGATGCATGTTTCAGTCATTCACAAATGCCTGATGATTATTAAGATTAAGACTAAGATTAACTTTATTGATCCCAGAGGGAATTTCTTGAAATTCTTACTTATCTGAATGAATGACTGGTTTTGGCAAGTAAAACATATATACAAAACAATAATCCACATCACCATTGTCAGTGAACAATTTATCATTCTACATTGTTTCAGCACCTAAAACACTTATTGAATGTATTCATTAAATATAAAATAGCGTCTTGTGGGTTCAGCAGTTCTTGTCATGTTTTTGATAGCCTTCAAAGCCTGCACAAATATAGTTTTCTTTGAAATTTATATCTCAATTATTGTCATATTTTTTCTTTCCACAGGTGCAGTGAACGTGACTGGGTCAACATGAGCAGAATGAGCAGCTTAAATTGTCACGCTACACACCTGAGGTGGAGGTTGCTGGCATTTTTGTGCTTCGTGGCAGAGATCATTCCAGAAAGCACAGCATGCCCCAAATCGTGTGCATGTTACATTCCTACTGAAGTCCACTGCACCTTCAGATACCTGACTGCAGTTCCCGGCGACATCCAGCTGGGCGTGGAAAAAATGAATCTGGGGTCAGTCTCTCTCCCTCTCTGCGCTTCTCTCTCACACACCATAGCCATGAGCATATGTCGAATGCCAAGACGCAGGAAGATTTCAACATCAGTAGCTTATTTACTCTCAGGCTACTTGCTTTATATTATATTTGCAGTCTTTGTGATGTTTCACTCCTGTTTCCACAATGCCAGACTCGTGAATGTTGACAAGACATCTAAACTAATTAGCATTATGCTGCTACATAACATGGTTATTACATTTAATTCTTGGTCCGTTCTCCATCAGTCAGTAGGAACTTGCAGATTTATTGTACTCTGGGGGACATGGACATTTAAGCATGTAAGAAGTAATTCTGTGTTTCAGGTACAACAGTTTAACGTTGCTTAAACAAAATGACTTTTCCGGCCTGAGTCGACTGGAAGTTTTGATGCTGCATAGCAATATAATACATCAGATGGAGGACAAGACTTTTAGTGATCTCCAGTGCTTGCAGGTACATGGTGGACTTCACCGTGAATCCTTTGCTCTGGTGTGCCTACGGTACTTCAATAATGGATGCATGATGTAACTAATTCATAATCCACCATAATAACATAACTTTTTATTTCCCACAGTCCCTTAAGATGAGCTACAACAAGGTAAAGGAGATCAACAAGGACACCTTCTTCGGTTTGAGAAACCTAACAAAGTTACACATAGACCACAACCGCATTGAGTTCATCCACCCTGAGGCCTTCCATGGACTGAACGCTCTGCAGCTGATCCACCTGGAGGGCAACCTTCTTCAGCAGCTACATCCCGACACCTTTGTCACCACACGCTATAGCCAGATTTTCAAGACTTCTTCTGTGACGAGCATTCATTTGTCCGACAACGCACTGAGTAGACTGCCCTCTAATATCTTCTCCCACTGCACTCAGCTGGAGAGTGTCTATCTCCATGGAAACCCATGGTCATGTGACTGCCGCATAGCAGGATTGGTGGAATGGATAACGAAAAACACAGGTAAGCAATAGAGATGCTTACAGTTACTTGGACAATAGAACATCATGTGGAGCTGATTTAAAGCAGTGTAAAGAAATGTCAATCCTGAGTAAATTTCGGAAAGCAAGAGTTTGAAAATTAAGTGGCAAGCAAAGCTAAAACTAAATGTTTTCTTTAGCTTTTTGTCACGGGCAATGTTTACTTCAGTAAACTAAACATTTGCACTTTTCCAGGGGTTCTAAAATGTAAGCGTGAGAGGAGATATGCCAGGGGCCTGCTCTGCCCAGTGTGTGAATTTCCCGTGGCCTCCAAGGGCAGAAGTATTGCACCGCTTCCTCATACATCCCTGTCCTGCAGCAAACCGTGGATTTTGCCCCACTTGAAGCAGAAGAACATTACACTGGATGAGGGGGACTACACAGCCATCTCCCCCGGTGACTTCATTGCACCCCTTGGCTCACTGGAGATGAAGGTTACAGACCATTTCCAAAATGACGCAAGTGTGGCTTGCACAGTTCGGAGGCCATCTGTAATGGAGAACATGACTGTGATAAATGAGGAAGAAGTCACGATTCTAAGCGCCACCGTTGCCACATCGCTGGTTTGCAACATCGACTATGAGCAGATCCAGCAGCTCTGGCGTATCTTAGCCACATACAGTGACTCCCCCATGCGGCTGGAGAGGGGACTCATGCTCACGAAAACACCAGAAATGACGTTTAAGTACACGCAGAAGAGGCCAGAAGAGGGCGACGATGAGGTCTTCACAAACATCGAGGCTGAAATCAAGGCCAATCCAGGGTGGCTTCTCCAAGACGAGATCACACTGCAATTGGACCGTACCACTACTACTTTCACTACATTACACATAAAGTACCTGTCAACTGTTCATCTGCGGGAGGAGAGCAAGGTCCAAAGGAAAGACAGGTATGGCTGGGTAATGATCAAAAAGGACAACCTAACCAAGACTGAACATACTGTTTTAATTGGAGGGGTAACTGACTTGAATTGCCAGATTCACGGTAATCCCAAACCATCCACTGAGTGGATATTACCAGATGGCAGCAAAGTCCGAGCACCATACAACAGTGAAGATCACAGGATTGTAATCACAGACACAGGACGGCTCACAGTGAGGGTAGCTGACAGCTCAGATACAGGATTGTACCACTGCATAGCCACCAACTATCTGGAGGCAGATGTCCTCACCTTTCGGATAACCGTGCTGTCTCCGGATGTGGAGGAAGGGGAAGTGAATGGAGGCCGACTTTCACAAAAGCTAGATGACAATTTGGTTCTTGATTGTAGTTCCCATGGAAACCCAGAAGCTTCTGTTCAGTGGATCTTACCAGATCACACAGTGCTAGAAAAGTCACATGGCAACAGAAAACTGCACCAAAATGGAACTTTGAAAGTACAAGGTCTAACACAAAGAGACCGCGGATTTTATAGATGCCTTGCCACTAACTATATGGGAGTGGATTTGTTAGCATACCAGATAAGTATAATAAGTGATGGATCAAAGCAAGACAAACTATCAGAACCTAAGAGGCATGATGGTGAGTTCGACTCCAAGTATGAGGAAATCGATGAAAGTGCCTCCAATAAAATTCCTTACGGCCAGGAGTCCAGGACGATCACTTCAGACAGGCCATATCCTAGACGGAGGCCTTCTCCAGAGCGGATTGCAAGTAGCACCGTCCAGAGAAGGAGGGGTCCCATGAGCAACAAGCGAACCGGGGGAGTTAGGAGAACCTTCGACAAAACTCTGAGGAAAGTGGACCCTGAAAAATGGGCAGAAATCATGACAAAAGCACAAAGAGGAAGAAAAACAGACGACGAAGATAAAAAAGGACAGGAAACGAAAATAGAGTCTTTGAGGAAATCCATTTCAGGACTTTCAGGGGATGGGTATGAAGGATCAGGCGACAGCTTGTCTGAAGTCAACGTCATTATACCCAGCACTATAGGGCCAGCGACAGAGAGTGCTTATGTGATGAGCAATACCCATTCCCAAACAGAGGCTGTACCCATAGCCTCTCCATCTACCGATATTACAACCAGAAGCAGTTTTACAGAAAGCAATACAATCACATCACTTAATCCAAAGCATCACCAAACTTTCCCCCCTAATGACTTTTATACAACTGAGGGACACACCAGCAGGCCACCAAACCTGCCAATCATGCTGAAAATGAAACTGACTGACTCTGCCAATGAAATGCCGGTGACATTTTCTGGGGATGATGAGGAGACAGCAACAGGAGTCATGACTCTGCTAATGACCCAGTATCCAAATGTGACTTCAATAATGGAAGTGACAAGCCCAAGGATAGAGCCAGTGGTCCACACATCCTCCGATTCCAATAGTCATACCACATTCACAGCGGTCACCACCACTGAGCAAGGTGCAGACGAGATATCATTTCACGCAACCCAGAAGATCACATCACCTTACATACCTGCCGGGTCTACTATCATCTCCCAGCAACAGATCCACATCATACCTGCCAACCGCCATCAGCTTGGAAGGAAGCGCTACTTTCCTGGCAGGAGGAGAATAATTAGGCCTAACAGAATCACAGATATCCATGCATATCTGAATAAAGTCAAGAAGCCTCCAGTTAGCCACAAAGTCAATGCTACCATGCCTTATCTGATTGAGGTTACCACAGACTGCAAGTGTCATGATCCAATAAAAAATGTGACCCACACCACAAGTGATACACAAAACATTATGAAAACAAGCGGGTCTTCTCTGCACGGGACAGAAGAATCCGTCACAACTGCTCTCAAAACCTCTAAAGTTACAACCGCAACTTGGCCCACCATGACACAAGCAAGCACACCTCAAACGCTTCTCAAGATTTACAGCATGAAGCCTCCAACCACAGAGTCGGCAGATAAGACAGGATACAGTGGCTTTATTACCTCAGTAGAGACTCCTGAGCATGAGTCCGGGGAGCTGCGTAAAAGTACGACACAAACTAATGAATTACCTGTCACTTCCAAGGGCACCACAACACCTTCGAAAGTAATCCGCGGAAAAATCCCATGGCAAAAACTCTTTGGCAACAAGGGTCAGAAGGATGTCCTCAACAGATTATGGAAACCAGTGAAATCCACAATCACTACACAAATCACAACCACCTCTTCCACTGTCAGGAGCACAGAGCTGCAATTCACGACTGAATCTTTTGTCCCACCCGTGACAAAACCACTTAAGCCAACGAAAAAGAAAGTTCTTACGCAGTCCCCCGAGGTCTCATATGAGGGCTCTGGATCTTCTTCTGCTCCTGAAACTGAGTCAGTGTCCAAATTAATGCTTTTACCTCCAACAGACCCTCCTCTGAGGTTTACTAAAAAGACAGCACTCAGTCAGACAACCACAATCAATCCAAACATCGCTTCCAGGTCCCAGACCGGTACCACAAAAGCCACTCCAAACACAAAAACATTAGCTTTTCCCCCAACGGTCCAACCATCTACTGTGAAAAAGATGTATGAAGCCTCATCCAGCTCATTTGTTCCTGTGTCTGGCTCAGGTGGGTCTAGTAAAGGTTATGTTTACAGGCATAAGTGGTCAAGGAGACCTAATGGCGGACTCCGGCGGAATGGTTTTAGACGAAGAAGACCAAGCAAAAGTAATATTACATCAACCTCACGCGCTACAGTTAGCACCCCTGCCAGAACTACACCAACTAATAACGTTACCACATCAGTAACACGGTTCCCAACCACCTCAGCTAATAGATATAAAACAGTTTTAAAAGAGGCAGAAAAATACACAACAGCCAGCAAAGTTTTGTATTCTGGAGATGAAACCACCTCCGATAACGATGATTGGAAAATTACACCGACACTGGAAAGGCCAGCGAGTCATTCCAAACATTACACACCCACGACGAAGCCCAAAATTAGGACGACAATTTATCCAACAACAACTATTAAAATCACAACTACACCAATGCCTGACTCCAAATCACAAATACAGACCACGTCTTCAAGGAGCAGCAGTAGGATTAATACCAATACAATCAGAATGCACACTGACACAAAACTTTCCAAAGGACAAGGAACCCAATATCGAACGCAGAAACCCTCAACAACAAAGGCCAGGCCCACCACATTTCCCCAAAGAGTCAATAAATCTGCCGATGGAAAGTCTTTTGAGTCCAATCAGCATGGGGACATATATGATGAAAACGACATGCAGGAAACCATAACCTTAGACACGTCGACTATCCTCAGCGCTGAGCAGGACTACACCAACACCCCTGCCCCAGCTGAAACCAGTGACAGTTCAGTATCCACTGGATACGGCTCTCTCAATGGATACCACACTACAACGTTTAGCATGCTAATGTCTGAGTCATCCACAAAGGATGAAGCATCAAAACCGAGGATTGTGGGAGGAAATGCTGCGAGTTACACAGTCCTGTCCGACTCTGATGCTTATTTGCCCTGTGAGTCATCAGGTCACCCAAAGCCCACCATCAGCTGGAAACGCTTCTCTTCAAACACAGGTACAAATATTACCATTTTATGCCGTGGCTGGGGATTTTGCTCCACCAAAATGGTGGTGAATATTTGGTCTCTTTCTTTAGCCGAATCATATTTTAGGATGTTTAATTTTAAAGACAGTTATAATATCTTGATGGAAAATGTTACCTTTAAACTAAAGCTGTTCTCCTATCAGAATTGAACATAAGGTCAAAAGCGAAGCGATTTTTGAACGTTTCACGTTAATAAACCTCTGTCTTGTCTGATTTATAGGGAGCACCTTGACAATAATCAGCAAAATGGGCAAATTTGAGGTGTTCAAGAACGGCACGCTATTGATCCAGAATGCCAACATTAAAGATCGTGGGCAGTACCTCTGTTTAGCAGAGAATAGTGTGGGCTCTGACAAGCTCCTGGTCACACTGTCTGTGGTGGCATACCCATCCCGAATACTGGAGCCCAAGGTGCGGGACATCAATTCTCAAACTGGGAGTACAATAGAAATGAAGTGCAAGGCTGAGGGCCGTCCAACACCCCTGGTCTCCTGGATCCTGGCCAATCGTACCCAGGTAAGGGGCTACAGCTCCAACCAAGGGAGGGTGACTGTGACACCCGATGGGACTCTGGTCATCCGGCAGGTGTCTGTGTATGACCGGGGTCAGTATAAATGCATTGCAAGCAACCCAGCTGGAGTGGACACCGCCACTGTCAGACTGCAGGTGGTGGCAGCGCCCCCTGGAATCCTGGAGGACAAACGGCAGCATGTGACGGTCAAGGCGGGCCAAAGTCTTAAGCTGCCATGCACGGCACAGGGCAGTCCTCAGCCGACAGTGCACTGGGTGCTCTTCGATGGGACGCTGATCCGGCCCCTGCAGGACCTCAGGCGTGACGTGTCAGTGTTGGCGAATGGCACGTTGCTTATGAGGAGTCCGCAGACCTCAGAGGGCGGAACGTATGAGTGCATCGCTACCAGCTCCACGGGCTCGGAGCGGCGGGTGGTAACGGTCAGCGTGGAGCAGGCCGAGGCCCCACCCCGCATCGTGGAGGCCTCCCAGCGCTGGACCGAGCTCAGCTACGGCCAACGGCTGCTCCTCAACTGCTCTGCAGAGGGGGAGCCCAAACCCAGCATCATCTGGAGGCTCCCATCCAAGGCCCTTGTAGACCAGTGGCACAGGTACAGATAAACCACCATGTTCTGCCATGTCCACAAGTGGAATTGGCCTGCCCGAGCATTTCTTTTGTTTTGAGGACCATTTAAATGGCGAAATGCTTTGATTCTTGCTATAGCAAACGCGAGCACGACACTTCAAACAACATACAAAATCCTGAGCAATATACATCATTTCTAAAACTAGAAATTAATCAGCCTCAAGCCTTTCCACAACACGATCCAATTTAATGAAAGTTACTTTTTTTTTTGTTAGCATTTATGACCCAAATCACTGAAATAGCTGTTCCATTGTTCACATCAACAAATGGGAGGAAAAACAGAAAAGCGTGTAAAACAAGAGCCTCATGAATTTTATAAAGGTGAGAATGCTGCCAGGGACCACGGCAGTCTGTGAGATGAGGTCATATAGTGACATATTGTGCTTCAAAATAAGAAAAAGTTAATGACTAATATATCCTCATTTAAGATGTTCTACAAATGATTAGTTAAGATGTAGGTAAGCTGGTGATTTCATATGATTATTTTGCCATATTGAGATACATTTCTAAAATACAAGCATGACTCAAAATTACATTTTATGAAATGGTGCCTCTCGGGATTTTATTTAAATGCATTTTACTTAAAGGCGCCTCTCAGTGTCACCTCAGAAAGAATGAAAACGACAACAACAAATACAATGCACCAATAAGATCAGACAAAGCAGCAAGTCGTGAGCTTTCAAGCAGATAGACTCAAAGCAAATATGTTAGCTTAAATATATGGGTTTTAACAGCAGATTTAAATTGAGTTATAGAATCCAGTTGATGGATGTAGGGGAAAGAGAGTTTCAGTGTTAGAGTGCAGTGTGAGAGTTTAATGTCTAGGTGTCGTGATTTCCGGGACGAAGGACTCGGGGACAGTCATGGTGGGGAAACAAAAGGAGCCTTATTGAACATAATAAACAAAGGCTAAAAATAAATGGCATCACAGGGGATCAAAAACGGGAGATTTGGGCACAGGCAACAAAATGGTATAACGTCAATGACAGGACTGGGGAAAACGGGACTGGGAAGGACTTTTATATAAGACTGGTGAGGGAGCAAATGAGAGGCAGCTGGAGTGATTAGCACAAGGGCAGGCATGAGAGGTAAGACAAACGAGTGCCGGGCGTGGTACATTCGGGCCATGCCGGGTGGGTGACAGGGGGGTCAGGTGGATGTGGTAGGCAGGACATAACACCAGGACAGCAAGTAAACCTGCTGATGAGGAATGGAGGAACAGAATTGGGAGTGTAAAACTGCAGTTGATCAGTGAAATAGGAGCAGCCAAAATTCTGAAGGGCTTTGAATGTTAAAAGCAATATTTTAAAGTACCTCAGCTACTGCAGGATGGGATATTTCCTGCTTTGGGGCAAAGCCAAGAGGCAAGCTGCTTTATTCAATTGGAGCTTGGAGCTTAGCCTGGAGCATGGAAACTCCGCACACACAGGACGCACAATCCTAGAAGTGTGGAGAAACAGTGCTACCAATACTCAAAACCTTAAAAAATATCTGTAACAAACTTCTGTATTTTTATCCTGCTGTGAGGTCTCATAGATATCGTTCACTAATTCTGCATTTGTTTGTTAGGATGGGAAACCGGATTCAAGTTCTGGACAACGGTACTCTAATTGTCCACCCCCTCAGCGAGAAAGATACTGGAGACTACCTCTGCGTCGCCCGCAACAAAATCGGAGACGACTTGCAACTCATGAAAGTTTCTGTGTTCATGAAGCCAGCTAAGATCGAGACTAAGCTGTTCAGCAAGAAGCAGGTCCCTTACGGCAATGACCTGAAGGTGGACTGCCGGGCATCTGGTGTCCCCATGCCAGAGATTTCGTGGGGTCTCCCTGATGGGACAGTAGTGAACAGTGCCCTCCAGGCAGATGACAGTGGGAGTCGGGTCCGTCGTTACGTCCTCTTCGATAATGGCACGCTCTACATCAACAAGGTGGATGTGACGGAGCAGGGAGACTACACTTGCATTGCAGAGAACACTTTAGGCAAGGATGAGATGCATGTTCACATCACCGTAGTAACAGCTGCCCCACGAATAAGGCAACCCAGCCACACCTATGCCAAAGTGAAGCCTGGGGGTACTGTGCGTTTTGATTGTGATGCATTGGGTGAGCCCAAGCCCAAGGTACTGTGGAAGCTCCCGTCTAATGACATAATCGCGGCGTCTAACGACCGCTACCTTATGCACGTCAATGGATCCCTGGAGATACACAGCATCAAGCTTTTTGATGTGGGGGAGTACGTCTGCATGGCCAGAAATGCTGCCGGAGATGAAAGCAAGGTGTACAACTTAGACATTGACGGAAACCCCCCCATAATCAACGGCTACCACAAAAACCGGACCGTCGTCAAAGAGGCAGCCGCTAAGTATTCCAGGAAACTGATTGACTGCAATGCCCAGGGGAACCCAACCCCCCAGATCACCTGGATCATGCCAGACAACATCTTCATCACGGCCCCTTACTTTGGCAGTAGAATTAACGTCCACCAGAATGGAACACTGGAAATCAAGAATGTACGTCCTACCGATGCTGCTGAATTTATTTGCATGGCTAGGAATGATGGTGGGGAGGCAGTCATGGCAGTCCAACTGGAGGTCACCAACATGCTGAGGAGGCCAATTTTCAAAAGCCCTTTTAACGAGAGAGTGGTGACCCGCATGGGAAAGACCACCGTGCTCAACTGCTCAGCAGATGGGCAGCCAGTTCCAGAAATATCCTGGATGTTACCCAATGGGAGCCGAGTCACTGGCAGCCTCAACGAGGCACACCAACAGCTGGGAAATAATGGAATATTTACCATCTATAAACCTACCAAAGAAGACTCTGGAAAGTATCGCTGCTCAGCTAAGAACACTGTAGGCTACATTGAGAAGATAATTATCCTGGATGTGGGACAGCAGCCCTACATCCTGACCCGGCCTAAGGGCATCATTCGTAGCATGTCTGGGGATCCGCTCTTCCTTCACTGTCTAGCCGACGGCAGTCCCCGTCCTCAAATCCATTGGACTCTTCCAGGGGGACACGTTTTGTCTCGCCCCCAGGTGAATGGCCGCTACCAGCTCGTGAACAATGGGACTTTGATTGTCCGGGACACATCCCTCCACGACCGTGGGAACTACCTTTGTAAGGCCAAAAATGACATCGGTGAAGCCACGATGGCTGTGCCGGTTCTCATCATCGCTTACCCTCCCCGCATCACGAGTGGGCCACCACGCAACATTCAGGCAATTGCAGGAACTGCCATACAGATCAGCTGCGATGCTACTGGGATGCCCAAACCGGACATCATCTGGGAGCTGCCCAACCGCTCCATGCTGTCCCCCGCAGGGAAGGGACACTCCACCAGCAGCAAGCTACTCCACCAACATGGCACCCTCATCATCCAAAGGCCGAATACCTCCCATTCGGGGACCTACAAGTGCATTGCCAAAAACCACATGGGGGTCGACTCCAGAGTCACATACATCCACGTGCTGTGAAGGAGAAATAAGAAGCCTGTTCACAGCCAGAAGAAGGACTAATTTGGTGAAATCCCAGCCAGACCAGGAAAGGGTTAGTTTTGCTGTAACTGTGCTCTGTCTGGAAACCCAGCTGTTTCTCATTTGAACATTTTGACGGGCGAGTGGATTGTGGAGTGTAGCATGTTACACACGGAACATGCGGACGGGCCCCCCTCTATGGCCCAGGGGAGTGGTTCTGGAATGTTCTGCTCTCCCCATACACTGCAGTCCCCAGGAACAGTGCTACACAAAGGTCAGGCAAAAAAAAAAGACTGATAATATTGATTCATGAAGGACCGGGAAATAGGGAAATAGAGGAGAAGTAAGAGAGAGACTCATAAAGTCATTATGTTTATCATTTTTACAGCTTTCTGACCGTTTTCTTAAGGCTACTTTTTGGAGTATATTTTAAGTATATTACACTGGATCTATTTTCATATTAAAATGTCCTTCACCCAGATCATTTGGAAAAGCCTGTGTTATAAGTGTTAATCAACTTCATCACCTTCTCATTATATATTATAATGAGATTTATATATGTAATATATATCATTTCTTACACATTTTGAACTATCCAGAAGTACCATTAAACCAAAGGAGAGTTCTGCTTGTGTTCTACTCATATCCTCTTTCGTGCTGATTCTCCCTCCCGAAGGTTTCTGCTCCTTTCGTGCTGCTCATCCATCCTCGTGGTACCCAAGGAGCTGCCGTAAAACAAAGGCTCGCGTTGAGAGCTTGCGCTCGCAGACATGGTGTAACTGTGATCGAAGTAACAGGAGCAGCACAATCAGGCCTGCCTGACGCACATGCCATGCCCAGAAAAACAGAAAGAGGGAGCGAAAGTGAGGAGAGAGCAGGCATTTCCACTCCCAGGAGAAGAAATATGAGCGGAGAGCTTTTTCACAGCTTCCTTTGGAGTGTTTGCCTTGGCTGGGCTTGAAGTCCTTCTGCCTGCTACTGGTGCAGACTGGTCTCTGCCCATCTTCCCCTATTTAACAGGTCACTTAAAGTCACCCCATTGTGGCTGGTTATATTTAGCTTAATTTTAATGTACCACATGCATAGATTTAATAAAAGAAGGCTTTGTTCTGTGCTTGAAATTACAGGTTACCGTACACTTTAGGTCAAATAGTACTGTGGAAGGATCCATGTGTACTGCTTGTGTAAAGGGTTCGAAAAGGATTGAGCTCTGCTCACAAGGTTTGCAGGTTGGTTGTACAGGAGCAAAGGAGTATGGTCTTGGGCCAGGCATACATATTATTTGGTCTATTTAACAAGTTCCTTAAAGACCCTCTAGATCAGTGTTTCCAACCCCGTCTTCAGGGACCCGCAGATGGTCCACATTTTTGCTCCCTCCCAGCTCCCTGCCAGACAGCCCACATTTTTGCTCCCTCTCAGATCCCACCGATAGCTGGGAGGGGGAAAAAAATGGCAACGGTCTGCAGGTCGCCCAGCACTGGATTGAGAAACACTACTCTAGATGAAGATATATGGCATGTAGCTATTTGTGAAGATGCATTATTTCCTGAGGTAGTTCCTTTGCTAAATGGCGACGATAGGGTTTCCTCGATAGGGTCCTGGCAGACGGCTGCAGCTCGCTTTAAGGCACCAGACCTGCAGCAGCTGGGGAGCCTGAGGGCCCCCCAAGGCCCACAGAACAGTGTCACTGATTCCCGTTTCAGTGCTGCTCCGAATTGGGTGGGCAGTGCCAATGCAAGTCCACGCAGAGACGGGTTTGTTGTTTCTGTGGCCCCGTCCAAAAAGTCACAAAAGTTTCAAAAATGAAATAGCTAATGAGTAGAATCAGAAGATCATAGCTCTCTAGCTGGTTAGCAGAACATGCTACTTCAGCATCTATCAGGAAGGAGTATATTTCATATTTTAGTGCAGTTACTGTTTTTGGCCTCTTGCAGATGCAGGGTTTGAGTGGTGGTAAACACACACACACACGCATACACACACACACACGGACCTCAGAAAGGAGAAAGGGTGATACTGACATTTGGGTGAAGTGTTAACACAGCTGGGAGAGATCTGGGCTGAGCTGAAGAAATATGTTCTCTGTGCTGCATATGTAGGGAAACATTTCAGGAACTAAAAGGTGCATAACCTGTGAGGTTTGGAGCTGAAGCAGCACACAGGCCCCCCATGTGTGTTAGACAGAGAATCTTAACGCCTGAGCCAGAGGGCGGCTTTATAGCTACTGTCACTATCATGGAACAGGAGTGACACGGTGGTCCTCCATAACGCCGTTCTGTTTGCGAGACCCCAACGGGGACACCTCCTTGCCCAGGTTCTGCTCCATCCGCACATCCCCTTCACCGCATTCCGGAACAAACATTTAACAAGGTGGAAACGCCTCTAGATGAACCACTGGACAGCGATGGCATGTACCCCAGAGGCAGTTAAGATGCCATGTGAAGAGACGATGTCACTCACACTGTGTGAGGTCTGGGCGCAGGTTTGCAGGAGACTGTGAGTGCAAACCAACAGGCTAGCAGGTGGGCCGCAGTTAAGCTTTAATTTAACAGCACATCATAGTCGAATATCTTCGGCATGAACTGAGATGGGAGATGATAGTTACATCTCCTGCCAGAAATATGTACAACAGACCACAAACAAGACTGTCTGATCTTCCCCAGCACCCTTAGCATTGTAACTAAAGATGTGATGTCTCCAAAAGTTGAAGGAATTGATTTTCAGGTTGAACAAACTTCCTTTCAGTGCTTAAAATGAGCAGATGTGACACATCAGTACAGAGATCCTAGTGAAATGACAATGAATGACTCAATGGGGTAATGATCTGGCCAAGAGCTGTTTGGAGTGAGAGGTTCTCAGCGTTAAACAGCACAGAAGCGGCCGGCAGGTCCCGTGTTCACGAGACTCACACTCTCGTGACCCAGCTAGCGTGCTCAGACCTTCGTGCTGCCGGGAAAACACAGACTTCCTTCTGTAAATGTCGTCATAAGTCTCTCTGAAAGCCACACTGCAGACCAGACCTGTGTAGGAAACGTCAATGAGCCTTTCATGTGCTTGGGCCTCCACCCCTCTGCCCCCGGGCCCACGGTGCCCCCCACTGGGGAAATCTCCGCGGGCACTGCACAGCGGGTCACCTGACTCCATGGGTGTGAAAATAAAACAAACACATTTTACCCAGAGCTCCTATCAACCCCCCCTGTTTGTTTTCTATCCTCTAATGGCACTCGATGGTCGACTTGCCGGAGTGATTAATGACTGCCCACCCCTGATATCCCTCATCCACGTTCCTCCACTCTAGTGGGGGGGAAATTCTTCTGAAACTGAACTCCAAACGCACAAAGTGACCTACATTGTGAAATGTGCATAGTAGCCAATAACGTAAACGTTACGTAACGTCAAGTAAAAGTACTGTTACTGCAAAAAAAAAAAAAAAACATTACTCAAATATAAGTAAAACCATTGAGTAAGACAGTATCAAGTACTACTCGGGTAGTTAGTTACTAGCTACATTGGTGAGAAATAAACATCTAAACAAAGAACATTGCCCAGAATGATAGTGATGTGACCAAATAATAAACTAATAAAATTATAACTAAAACTCAAACAGACTGCCATAAAGCCTATAATATTAAAAATTCAGGTTAAATGCAATGGTCCGTAATAACAAACACACATGTGGCTTCAGCAATTTGTCAGATGGAGGTACAGTACAGTACTGCATATTGTTGCTTTTATTATTATTATTATTATGTTGCTGTATTATTATATACTGCATTACTATTGTTGCAACTTACCTACTTACCTTACTTAAAGACAGACTTAGGGAATGGATCTCGTTCATAACCTGGGGACTGGCTGTATCTAAACACATTAAACATATAGATATGTACATCTTAAATCAAGAGAAAACTAATTAATTAATGAATTAATTAATTAATGTTAAATCATATAGATTACATAAAATATACATAGAACAATAGTAATTCATGAAGCCCATTTGTTACTCTTGGGAGTTTTACTTGCACAAAAAAAATCTTCTGATGGCAGAAGGAAAAATGATTGGTTCAGAGAGATAACCAATCAGATTATAGAGGAGGTGGGTCCAAGCAACTAGAGGAGGCGGGACCAAAGCATCTGATTGGTTGGTCCTGTCCCCTCTAATTCCTTGGACCCACCTCCTCTACAATCTGATTGATTCAGGGATTTTTCCTTCTGCCCTCAGAACATTTTTGTGTAAGTAAAACTGGCATGAGCCCACTTGCTTTATATTTATTTTGTGTGTGCTCTCACATTATTTGAAGAACTATAAGGAAAGGAGGACATTGTGCATCTTACACTAGGGTTCTAAACTGACGGGAAGACTAACATTCTGTTTCTGCGAAACAAACAAAAAGGACAGACTAAAGACAGACTGTGTTGGATACAAATGTGTTACCATGCGGGCAGCGTTGAAAAAGACACTATTTTGACTTTGTTTTCAAAGGAAAGCGCTTTTCGTTGCACAGGTATGAAATGCCTTGTAACATAATTGCAACTAACAAACATGGAGGAAGTGAAAACATCGGAATGACTGGGACAAACTGCACTCAGAATCAGGCCGGCGCAGAAATGGTTAAACTCCCCTCCCATTCAGGATTAGTGTCTCAGTGTCTTATACACGGTCTGAATGTCACATCGGTGTTCAAGAATCCACACCTCTACCATCCAGACATAAAGGGGAGATTCATTTTCCCCACCTGACCCCCCCCCCCACCCCCACCCTTCCCAGTAAACCCACACACACACTTTATGCTGATGTTATCCCAGTGCAGTGCATGACCAATGAGCTGGACAGGAGAGCGGACTGCCAGACCCTTTGATTTACTGCCACTCCAGACGTGAGCAGGTCCAGGCTAACGCAGCTCTACTGCTCACAAATCTGAGAACAAAGGCCATTTTCTGCTATGTGCATGTGATTCTCCAGTCAGACGGGTATGTACTCATAGACAAAGCAAACGTTTTTCCCCACTGCAGAAGTAGGGGGCGAGTGAGACTTAAAAGAACAGACTTGGTCTTTATTATGGGGGTGGTGTGTGGCTCACTGCCCATGATCGGAAGGTAGCCAGTTCAAATCCCATAGTCAGAGGGGTTTCACCACCTGGATCCTTGAGCAAGACTTTGCACAATTCTTCCAGGGGCCCTGTTCTCTCAGTTGTGTCACTTTAGATAAAAGTGTCAGTTAAATAAGTAAATATTAATATGAATTACACAGACACAGTTTATAGTGATGTTGCTTAGCAGACCTTGTTGTTACTTGCTGCAAGTGTCCATGTTATTAAACATTCTGGTCTGTTTCTTCAGATCCCCTGAAAATTGTCTGCAGATGAATCTATGAAAAATAGATTAATAACTGTGTGAATTACATTTTCTGCCTGTTTTGACTGAAGGATAAAAGATTTCAGGGTTTGTAACTCAAAAAGTCTAAGGTATTAGCAAGGGCCCAGACGCGATATTTCCATTGGCTCATACTTTGTCAGTTTTCCAGATGATGACACGATCAGGAGCTCTAGTTAATGTGTATTATTATTATGATACTACAACGTGTTCCTGCACGGGCTGCAAAAGAGAAGGTGCATCACTCGACATCTGAGCTTCTTGTGACCATTTTATTACTTTTAAAGTCAAGATGTTTGTTACTCCAGGGTATTTCCTCAGAGCATGATGTGAATCCGGGTGTGAGAACGCCAAGCATCAGCTCTCAGATCAGATGTCAGGATAAGGAATCCGGTGTGAGAACGCCAAGCAATAGCTCTCAGGTCAGATGTAAGGATAAGCCCAGCCAGTCATTCATGACCTGAAGAGGGCGCTGTTACAACTGACTGGCAGAGACTATTTGCTCTAATACATAGCTGAGATCTAATCGTTTGGGTAGACAGACAGAAAAAGGTGTAAATTTCCCCCAATTAAATCATACTCCATGAGGACAGGCCAATCCAACAAATCCTCTCAAAATCAAGCAGTCAGGCAGGCAAACACCTCTGGATGTTTCTAAGGGTTGTTTTGTAATTGTACTGTCCGACAGGTGGGTAGGATGTAGAAGCAGAAGCAGAAATGAAAGCTGAAAGTGCAAAGACGGTGGATTTTATTTAAAAAAGAGATGGTACTTTCAATTCCCTGCCTCCGTTACATGCACTGGGGTTCAGACTGAAAGACAAAATGATTTTCTAATATAAAATCCAAGCAAATAGGCATGGCCCTGTGACATAACACAGCTCTGCACCACTTACCCTGAATGGGATATTATAGGCAGATTGGCATTTCCCAGATGTTTACTTTACATCTGTGTGTGGTACATGGATTCTGGAGGGGAAGTACAGAGCAGACCTGGGTGCCCTGAGAAGAGAAAAAATCATGAGAAACTCTGCAACGTTTTGACCAATGTTGCTGATTTGGAGATTCATGTGTGATTCAGAGGAAGCAAGTGCATTAAGGAATGCAAGATTTCTAACTTGGTAAGAGATTACGGGAAATAAGCATAACGCAGAGTTGGCACCTAACAATAATCAGCTGTCCCAAAGTATATGGAGAAAAACTGAAGTGAAACGTCACCATCAATGACCCTATGTCTCATCTTCAGGATGTGACATCCCCCTATCTCTGCAAGATAGGACAGAAAAGTAGATTGCATGTTAACGCTTCCCTTCCTCTCAGATCTAAAGCCTGGGTGTGGCACCAACTTCCAAACCAAAATTCAATTCAGCATTAGGTTCCAAGTCCGACTACGACATAGTCTGAAATTAGCACAGTCCCAGAGCACAGACGGCAAGGACACTTCACCCAGTCTCTCTTTTCCATCCGGTAGATCAGCAGCCGGAACACGGTGCTGTTAAAAACATCACACCCACTTCAGGGACGTCTGCTCTAAAGCCCACAGCAGGCAACAGGACACAGAAGAAAGAAGCTTTTCTGGGCCTCCTGTGCGACAGCACAGATGTGCTCCCTCCCTGACGTCCAAAATATGAGGCTTACAAACATCTTCTACACACATCGGTGCAGTATGTAAGACTACAAGATTCAGATGTACAGCCTAACACTAACACTAATCAGCAGCATTAGGGTCAATGGGATTGTTCACTGTTGCGCCCGTCTAAGCTGTTGCACTGACTATCAGCAGACAGAACCAATGACATGTACTTCCACAAACATCCAGCAGGTCCACCAGGCCGTGTTCCGCTCAGTAGCTTCGCGGTCATTGTCCATGTAGTGGATTTGAATCTTGTGGCCCACATATTACTCAAGCCACTGTTGGGCAAAGATCTCAACCCCGACTGCTTCTGGGGTGCTGGATGCTGGCTGACCCAAGATTTCATCCTTAATATGTTTCATCAGACAAAAGCATCTGACAAATAAATGCAATATAAATGTCCGTATCAGCCAGTTTTCAGAGGATGTCCGGATTCTTCTTTATTCGCGTTTCTGAGCCACATGGCAGGAAACAGAAAGGAGAAGAAGGCAAAGATTTGCAGGCTAGCCGATGCCCTGCGCTGGCCAGCAACTTACTTGGTTTGGAGACCAGGGACACAGACAGCATCTTAAGCATTACCCTTGTTTTGGATCCCCATTGCTCTGGCCTCCTGGCTCCAAAAGCAGCCTGACAAAACCTGAATCTGTGCACAGAGGTTCGCCTTGATCAGCACCAGCAGGGACATTGAGGTGTCATGATGCAGCACCAAGGTAAGAAGCTGAATTTTATAATGGAAGCTTGAGATATCGTTCATCTGCTCCTTCACCCCTCTGTGGGCTCGTGGCGTCATCTGGATGCCATCACTTATCAAATTAATTTTGTTGCACGATAGAGCACAATGTGCCTGTTTTGTTAGTGTAGTGGATTGTTCAATTAAATGGTACGTGTGGAAAAGGAGAAGGCGAAACCATATGACTGGTTTCTGTGGTTGCATTATCAACAGACATGATGTCACTCAACATCCACAACATGACCAATGGCAGCGAATCGACGAACTGTTCCCGGGACAACGTGCTGAAGACGGTGGTGTTCCCTGTGCTCTACTCCATCCTCTTCATTTTGGGGGTGTTTCTCAATACTGCGGCAGCCTGGATCTTCCTGAAGATTCCCAGCACCACCCACTTTGTGCTCTACCTGAAGAACGTGGTGGTGGCCGATCTGCTCATGACGTTCACTTTCATCTTCAAGGCCATGGCTGACTCCAACGCGGCGTTGGTGCTGCTGCGCGTGTTCGTGTGCCGCGTCTCCTCCGTGCTCTTCTACCTCAGCATGTATATCAGCATCCTCTTCTTTGGCCTCATCAGCATCGACCGCTGCCGTAAGACCCTGTGGCCATTTGTAAGGAGCACCCCTGCCGGCCTGGCACGGCGTAAGGTGCTCTCTGCTTTCATCTGGGCTGTCCTACTCAGCCTCTCCTTGCCCAATATCATACTGACCTCCCGCAGACCTGCCTCTCCCGACTTCAAATGCAGCGACCTCAAGAGCAAGCGGGGCCTGCAGTGGCATGAGGCAGTCAACCATGTGTGCCAGATCATCTTCTGGGCCAACCTCGCCACGGTGGTGGTCTGCTACAGCCTCATCTCGCGGGAGCTGTACACCTCATATTCTCGCACCCGTGCCAGCTCCAGCACTGGAAGCGTGCAGCCGAAGAAGCGCAAAGTGAAGGTCAACATCTTCCTGGTGATGGGCGTCTTCTTCGTGTGCTTTGTGCCCTTCCACTTCGCCCGAGTCCCGTACACCATGAGTCAAACACGCAGCAATTTCAACTGTCGGCTGAAGCTCTTCCTGTTCCAGCTGAAGGAGAGCACACTCTGGATCTGCTCTCTCAACGCCATCTTGGACCCACTCATCTACTTCTTCCTCTGCCGGTCCTTCAGAAAGTCGCTGTGCAGAACATTCTGCCTGAACACGGGACTGTATCAGCCCAACCTCAACACAGCCAGCACAGACAATCGATAACAGAAACAGCTGGCTCGGGACCAATGGGATGAAACACAGGTGCAGACATGCTTATAGTGTATTGCTCAAGTCTAGCTTTACCTCTTTTTTGGACGAATTGCCCTCTCATTGAAATTCAGCTCCAGCGCTCCCCCTAGTGTTCAAAAGTGTAACGGTACCCTTAAATACTCATTTATAAGTTGTGACTTAGTAAAATAAATACCATCCATGGACTGTAATGCCATTCTGTATGATGATTTTTGCATGATATATTGAAGACTTCAACTGCTACTACAATCATTCTCAAAATGGAGGCATTTTAATAAATAATATTAAACTAGCAAATTCAGTTTGTTTGTAAACACTGTGTGCAGCTTCAGTCTGTTCTTGGTCACAAGTCATTTTAGTTCAGAAACAATTAGAATGATGGTGGCATGACACATCATAACAGGATTTGATTGGACTAAAGTCTGTAAAATTGCACATATAAGGCTGATTCTGAAAGCGATGTGATCTGGACCTGAACACCCACATGGACACATCTATGTCCTTCCTGGTGGGGCTGTAACTCATCCTCAGCCACATCATCATGACATCATCGACATAACACGATCCATTTCCATATGGCAGTGCTTCTCAATCCGGTCCTCGGGGAGCCACAGACAGTCCATGTTTTTGGTCCCTCCCAAAGCAAAAATGTCTGGTAGGAGCAAAAACATGGACTGACTGCGGGTCTCCGGGGGCTGGATCGCGAAACACTGCTACACAGAGTAGAAGGGTTAGTAGTGACCCATCAGTGCTATATGTGAGGCTTGGTGTCCACATTCATTTATGACACTAGTACAAAAAACAAATTAACAATTAGATATGAAATACCCAAACTGCCAATATGGCTTATTAAGTCCTGGCTATAATGCTTTAATGCCTGCTTGATGTACATCGACTCCCCCACCTCCGAGTATAAGCATGATGGTTAGGGTAATGTCCTGCTCTCTCCTTGGTCTAGAAAGTTTCCCTCTCATTAAAACCCTTATCAGAATGGGTTCTTTCCCAGCTGCCTGTGGTCTCAGCTAATATGAAACCAAGAGGGGAACTGCAGCCTTACAGACACACCCACACACACACACACACACACACACACACACACGCACACACACACACACACACACACACAGTCATATTAAGAATTCTTCTGTAGAATATGCGGTCATTAGCCCCGTAGTTCACAACAACATCTCTGTGTAAAACCTCTGAAGTATTGCAAAAATGAACAACGGTTAAAGTTCTGAAGTCTTCAGTAAGTACTGGGGTGACATACAGAGCCTGCATCACTGTTGTCATGGAAACCAAGCAGATGACCAGATGTGTATGGGTCCAGTGAGGTATTGCAAGGAGGAGGACCCCTTGATGTCTGATCAGGACGCCTGATGTAATTTGGGGGCTGGTGATCTTTAATCCTTGCCAACGTCAGACATTAATGGGAAATCTTACCTGTCCTTCACTCTGTCGCTCCCATATATTGTAAGTTCCTTCCATGCACATATGCACCATTGCTTCATAAGGACAGTGAAACTGCATTTGTTGAGAAAATCGATATTGAGAAAATTGGGAGAACATGAAGATAAAAAAGAAGAAAGCAGAAGTAGTGAAGGCCGGAGGCTAAGAGGGGAAACCAGCTTCTCTCTGAGGAATCCGGAAACACAGCCACAGTCGCAGAGCGCAGTGTTATCAGGATGATGAGGAACTGACAGAGCAGCGGGTGAGTCATTCTAATTCCACCATTTCCATTAAAAAAACATAATCTGAATTAAATATTCAACTGAACAGTATAGTTTAAAAATATATTGTCGCTTAATTAAAAAATCTTCCAAATGTTATCCTCATGCTGTACTGGTTTCATCCAGTACTCTTCTGTCATAGAAAAACGAAAACACAAGTATGGGAATGAGATCCTTGGGATGAATTAGCATCCTTTCCGGGGGGGACCCCCTGGCTCATGCCCCGTGCTGCTCGCGGACCGAAATGTTTATGGAAAGATCCTTAACACTTACAAGTTTAAGTGGCAAACTGAAATTAGTCTGAGTTGTATTGCTAAATTTGGGAGAAATGTGTGAGAAAACACACTACTTAAATATTTAAAGAAATATTTACATGCCAATCATATCTTTATATATTTAGAAAAAAACCCTGGGGGCAGAGAAGGAGGTCAGGGTCGTTCGTGGGAACGTGGGAACACATCAGAGACACTATGGTTTTTTTGTGTGTTCAACAAACAAAACAAATTTGATTTTTATATACAGTAAAAGCAGGTGTGGAAATGGGTGCAGTATACAGGGAATGGGTATAGCTACCAACTGGGTGCGATGAAACTGCTAGAGGCAGTTTTATTTTTTGCAATGGTGAGTTTTTGTGCAGGTGTGAATGTGTTTTTGCGTAATGGCATGAGTTTTTGCGTAGGTGTGAATGTGTGTGGGAGTGCTGTGCGTGCCTCACGGAGGCCTGCATCTGTTGTTTTCCCAGGATTTCCCAGAATATGAATTAACTAATAATAATACAAAAGCAGCGACATGAGCAAAGTATCCTTATTCTGTGTCTGAAGCTCTTGGGTTTCTGGAATAACTAGCTTGTGGGGATAGTCTGGGAGCCACAGTCCCTCCGAGAGGTCAGGGAAGGCATATATACTTTCCATTTCCTTCCCTTTCTTCTTGACCGTCATCCCAACATGGGCTTTGAGACCAGCTGTGGAAGGCTGGCCGCCCCCCTAGTCGAGGCAATCATCTGTTGGTAACTGCATCCTGTCGACAGTCGTGGTGGCAAAGGAAACCACAGTCAATGCCAGCGATGCGCGGTGCTAATCGCCCCCTGCGGGTGGGCAATGGATTTCCGGTGGAATGTTGAGTGCAAAAACCAAAATGAACAGTCAACGTGCGACACCGTGAAAGAGACATATTGCCTTTGTTTTTGCTTTTCAACTCAGTGTGGATTATAAGCTGCACTTGCGGGTCCCTCACTAATTAAATAACTAAAACTGCTTTTTGTGCTCTACCTGCATCATAAAATTGTCAGATATACAGAGAATTGAGTGAGGCGAAATCTTAAATCTGTCATTCAGTGTTGTTACAAGTTTATGACCCTCTGGCAGAACTATGAACTCCTCATCTCCTTTTAAACTGCCCATTTTAACCTCCAAAGCTCAGACACAAGGACTCCCTAAGGGTAGAGATGTCACATCCTGAAGCTGCCTCCTGAAATAGCTGAAATATCTCAACCAAATGCCACTGAGGGTGGGAGAGTGTTTGTGTGGATACGTCACTGTTAGATACGCTCTAGCGTGTGTGAATCACATATGAGGTATACACATCAGGCACCAAAGCTTTCCCAAGATTTAATTTTGCAACCTACTGTAATGGCGTCACCCACTTCAATGAGCTGGTGATTGTCAAATGCAAGGAGCCAGTCGTGCATCTGATATGCTTGTAGCCTTCACCACACCCTGCTCACACCTCGAACATGGCAATAAGCTTCTCCTCCACTTACAGTCTCTCAAACGTTTCTGAAAATGCTGTAATATATTATCTGCAGTGTGATCAGCACTTACCATGTTAAGAACGGCTGTCACACAACTGTAACTCACTGTATTCATCTTACTTTGTTCTCCTGCTCTATCTGATGACCAGTGAGGGAAAAAATTACTTGTCCAAATATCTAACGTTCAATGCATAAAATTTTCAATTTTATTTGTATACTGCATTTAGACAGTGACAGTGGAGACAGTGACAAGAAAACTCCACTGCAAACCTTGGGAGGAACCAGACTCAAAGGGGGAGTTTAGAGGCCGGCAGAGGAAGTCAAATCAAGAAAATGGCAAAAACCCAACTTGCACAGTCCAGTGGTGGCCTAACGGTTAGGGACACACACTTGTAATTGAAAGACTGCTGGTTCAAATCCTGACCAGCAAGGCACTGCTCCCCTGGTGCTGAATTAATGGCTCCCTGCTATGTCATGATGCCACATATGGGTCAAATGCAGATGACACATCTTGCCGTGTGTAATTGTGCAGGAGAGGCAGGTGACGGGAGGTAGGTGCTGGTGAAACAGGTTGCTTTAACTCGCCGGTACCCTGTAGCGCCAACAGCAACATAAAGCAGCCCATGTACAGCATAACCAGACCGTATCCCCTGTGGCTGGTGATTTCTATCGCAATCAGGTGTGTGCAGATCCTTGGCATTCAAAGCAGCTAAGCAAGGCAGAACTGAAGGTGTGGGAGTTGGGCATTCATGTGCATTTCTGGGGGTTTGCTTAGCAAAAATGTTGGTGGTCCCATAACACAGGTGATGGGAGCAGCTGAGGGATACACTGTACAGTATGTGTCACTCCACTGATTGCACTTTGCATAGTTAGCGCACGGCCTCGATTGGATATTTTGCAGCACCCGCAGACCAAAGAAGCGTCGCCTTCATTTTCTCTTTGGCTTTTTTCGAGCATTGAGGGCTTCGGCGGCTCGGGGTGGTCAAGGCCCTGTGTATCAATAGAACTTGTCAGTATTAGCGCATTTAGAAATGCGCTACACAGGGCGCATTTAGAAAAACCAGTTAAAAACCACAGGGCCGCACTCTAAGTGCAACGATGTCAATATACAGAATCATTTCACTGCAAGGGATCGTGGAGTGAGGAAATTACAACTCTTGTAACATTTTAAGCTAATGTCTGCAACAACTTTGAAAAAGATTTGAAGACTGATGTGAACCACAGCCACATTGACAGTGATTCAGATTAAAGTTAATATAATACGGAACTGATATTAACACGCACCACATGAAACACAACACTGTGCTGGCAATCTATAATATCTCGTAATATCTCATATTTGCTCGTAAGGGCAGCTGGAAACCATCACCGCCTGGCAAAAATTGCAGCAAGTTTTAGCTGTGGGAACGACAAACGGTGAAAAGGGAAAAGGAGGAATGGAATAATCAGAAAACAAACATAATGGGGATGGAATCCATTATGTGTGCCCTTCTAAATAATGTATTTGGATTCAGGAACATCCCCGGAGGCATAATGCGACATCTAGTTTTCAGCGCCCATGACTGAAGAGGGCTATCCCTGGATGTAGCCCATTCATGTACCAACTTTCAAACCCAACATCCATTAGGGGCATGGTGTGCAGCTCAGTGGATTAGGCTGGTGTTCTTATGATTAGAAGGTCGCTGGCTCAAATCCAGAGCGGTTTCACTATGGTTTCATAAGTTAGGCAAAACCTTCATCCCACAATTGCTGCATGGAAATGTCTGACCCCGCTTTCTCAAAAAATGTGCTCTGTGTCTGAGTAGAGTTTGCACACTGGTCAATCAGATCTGCTTTCAGTCATCAATGAGACAGGTTTATTTACAGTTTCTCTTTATCTTTGTCCACAGACCATGAACTTAAATGTGAGCCAGGGCAACCATTCTGCTAAGTGCATCCGGGACACGACAGTGACGTCCGTGGTCTTCCCGTGCCTCTACAGCATGCTCTTCCTGGCCGCTCTGGTGTTCAACTGCTTGGCCGCCTGGATCTTCTTCCAGATTCCAAGCTCTACCACCTTTGTGGTGTACCTGAAGAACGTGGTGGTGGCCGACCTCTTGATGACTCTCACTGTGCCCATCAAGGTTCTGGCTGACACAGGCTTGGGTTCATGGCAGGTGAAGTTCTTCTACTGTCGCTACTCGGCCGTGCTCTTCTACTCCTCCATGTACATCAGCATCCTGCTCCTGGGCCTCATCAGCCTGGACCGCTACCTGAAGATCGTGCGACCCTTCGGCAAGTGCGTCATGCAAAGGGCGATCTTCGGCAAAGTTCTGAGCGTGGCCGTGTGGGTGTTGATACTTTCGCTGGCGCTGCCAAACACCTTGCTGAGTGACCGACCGCCAACACCCTCCTCAAACCTCAAATGCAGCTCTCTCAAAGGCCCGGCCGGACTTTATTGGCACGAAGGCTACAATTACTTTTGTCAGGCACTGTTCTGGGGCACGCTGGCACTTATGGTGCTATGCTACACGTTCATCAGCCAGCGGGTATACGAATCATACGTGAGCTCCCGCAGCCGGTCCGACTCCGCCGCAAAGCGCACCAAGGCCCGGGTCTTCGTGGTAGTAGGCGTGTTCTTCGTCTGCTTTGCGCCCTTCCACTTCACCCGTGTGCCTTACACCCTCGGCCAGACCCGTGCCGCCCACACCTGCGCCGTGCAGCAACGCCTGTACGTTACCAAGGAGACCACTCTCTGGCTCTCCGCCACCAACATCTGCCTGGACCCACTCATCTACATCTTCCTGTGTGGAAGGTTCCGCAGGAAGCTGATTGGTGCCATGAGAGGAAAGTCCGCACCTATGGGTGTGACTGACTCCGCGACCGAGAGCGTCCCACGTCTGGAGATGTCAGTCATGTAGACAAAAAATAAAGCTTAGCTGGTACCTACATATTTCATAATCTTTCTTTGAAATAAATCTTTTATTTTTAATCAGAAGATCTGATGTATAATATATGATTATCACCTTCATTGCGGCCACCAACGTCACCATCACCAGCAGAAACAGCACATCATCCTCTCCATTGTCATCGCCATCATTCATCATCACCGTCATGAATGACGTCATGATGCAGGGGAAGGACTCTCCTTCCCAAACAGATGAAAGCTGAGCTGTCAGTATTGTGAGCCTGCGGGTGTCCAAGCTGATTCATTAAATATTCAGATACTGCTCTTACAGAAACATATCGAGCTGTTTAATTTGGACATTATCACATTTGATGAGTTATTTTCTAAACTTGGTTACATTTTTTGTATATTTGTAGCGTACTTTTTATGTGGCATACTATGCAATACAATTTTATTAAAAGATATCCTTAGGATGACTGTTGTCTTCTTCTTCGCAATGGCAATAATGAGACATTCAATGCTAATGCTGTCATTTGTGCATTGTGCCATCTTGGTAGCAGAATAAAACACTCAAAGGATTATGGGTCTGTGTGAGCCATCTGACAGACAAAAGACACATAATGTTATATGAAGCCTAAAGCAGTGAATTTAGATCAGATTTCCATGGCCATGACAAACAGGCATGTAAACACCAGCTCAGTAGCTGGAGAACTAAAAAGCAAATTTACAAAAGCCACTCAGTTCACAGGATATGTTTTTGGTCCCAGATACTGAAACATATGGTGAGGAAGCCTGAGTTTAAGTCATTGGCAGATAATGTGACAGGATAATCCATGTCAGGGACGGCAGTTTGTGCTACTTCAGGTTTTACAAAACTCAAAGGTTCTTATTGTGCGTTGCCTGGTTTGATTCCTTGATTGAAAGACTCATCCAGCTGTTTCACATTAACATTAGCAACACACACATGATTATAGGAGACTGACCAATCAGCACACAGCAAGAAGTCAGTACTAAAGTGAAATTCAGGTCCTTTTAATTGAAATGGTAGCTTACAATCCCTGCCCCAGCTCAGAGTGTCCCTCCTGACATGGATTATCTGGTTGAGTTAGACATTTAAAGAAAGCAAGTGGGCTAGTTTCAAGGTGCAAAAAGAAAAGGTAGAACATCAGATAGCTCTGGGTACATATCAGCATATATCTACATTTGCAAAGCACCCCTGCAGACTGCATGTAAGAGTTGAACCAGTCTGGGCTACATGTTAGCGTAGAGCCACTGTGGATTGCATGTTAGCACAGAGCTACCATAAGCAGCATGTTAGCACAGAGCTACCATAAGCAGCATGTTAGCACAGAGCCACTGTGGATCGCATGTTAGCACAGAGCTACCATAAGCTGCATATTAGCGCAGAGCCACTGTGGATCGCATGTTAGCACAGAGCTACCATAAGCTGCATGTCAGCACAGAGTCACTGTGGCCTGCATATTAGCGCAGAGCCACTTTGGATTACATATTAGCGCAGAGCCACTGTGGATTGCATGTTAGTACAGAGCCACTGTGGATTGCATGTTAGCACAGAGCTAGAGCAAAATCAGGATTGCCAACTTTGGTCAGCTGGCTGGCATGAGATTTCAAGTCTGCACACATGTACATGCCCTTAAATGGACGTAACAGTTTTATTACCTTGTAAATAGTCTGTATGCTTTGCAAACTACCCCAATGCTTTTGATGTAGATCATTTTAGATTTATAATAATATAGAATTGCCGTAAGGTTTCTTGCGTTAGCGTGACAGTAACAAAGCGTGTCACGGTAGATGCATGAGATTTGGCAATCCTACAGAATACATTACCTAGAGACCTTTCTCTGTTGTATGATGAAGTGATACAGCCACAAGCACAAAAGTGTGGCCCCAGTGAAGGAATGCGTGAGGAGAGATGTTGATCAAGTGAAAGGATCCTAAAGTAATAAGAGAAAACATGGACAGAACAAAGGAAGTGAATTCAGACTGCCAGTTGCTGCCTCTTCTGTTTTTTTATAAGCAGAGTAAATTCATTGGAAGCTTGGCATTAAGTGTTGCTTTTTGACTGTCTACTTTCTTGGCTAACGTGCCAGGAGAGGCGGGATTCCCCAAGCTTTCAACCAATCAGAAACAGACTTGGTTGGCTTTAGCCCAGAGCACCTAACCGCTAATCTGTGTTTACCTGCCCACACACGTCTGACAGGTCACTACAGCTAATTAGTTCCCACCCTCATTCCAAGAAATTAACTTGGAAAATGGGCGTGCTGCTGGAATTCTCAGTGGAAGAAAACACCCTCAAAGCCTTATTTGGGTCCAGGAATCTACAGGACAGCCCCAAGAGGGACGGCACTGTTGTCTGGAAGCTGATACGGGCCCTGACGACTGACACAGAGGAACGCGGCTGAGGGGATGAGTGCAGCTGGAGGATAGCGGCAGGGATTAGGTGAGAGACTCATACCTTCATACACACGTCGTAAAAGATGACCATATAATTTGCTACACTAACAAAAACAGCGATAAGACCATACATTATGAATTCGTAGTGGGAGTGTTGTGCTGTGTTTACAGTGGTGAGGAGTCATAATTTGGAGTCTATCACAAAAGGTGTAAGTTGGAAATCAGTTGTTGACAATCAGCATCAGGAGGTTGGTACTTCGGGAAGCGTGTCTGTGAAAGCGGTGAATTGGTTTTACCAGGACCAACACCGTCAACAGGGCGGCATGTAGGCATCGGAAACAGGTTGGAGTGTCCTCATTACCCTCATGTCTATCATACCGCTGGCAAATGTGTAAAAACCTCTTTTCTGAACTGGAACAGGCAGCATGACAGGACCTAAGGCATTCATCGCACATACGAAAAATTCCAGCCAATTAAACGTGAGTCACACCTGCCGCCCGAGGCCTGTTACGGAACTTCTCTTCTCCCGTAAGAGAATTGCTACAAGATTTAAGTGGGTTTCGACATTCTCAGAGTATAATGGAGACGAGAACCTGAGTTTACCTTCAAGTCGACTTGTTTTCTGCAGACAGGAAAGTGCGAGGTGTTTAATATTCGCTTATTCCTTTATTGCACATCCACTCCCTCAGTTAAACATTGGCCTCTGATAAGAGCTGACAGGCCAAACGCACGGAACGTTCATGAGCAGCAGGAAGCAGCCATTCCTGCAAGGTGCTCCGGAAGAAGCGAGATCAGACGCTTACGTTCCGAGCAGAGAAAGTGTACCGGCTCAGCACGTCGGAACCACTAGGTTCTGCTGGTTTATTTTGCACAGTGAAGGACAGGCATCGACACCATAGTGAATTCTTGTGGTCATTTTGCTCAAAATGCAGTTTTTACCACAAACCTAGGAATTAGAAATGTAGCCAACGTAGTTTTGCCACGGACACTGATGAATCCCAGCAAGGACACGTTTATCTGTGTAAAGGCAGGCTGACAATCCCCAGTGAAGGACAAAAGCAAATAACAATTAAGAACAATGGAACCTCAGACTGTGGATAAAATGAGCGTCAACGCACAGTGGTGTGTCATCAGAGACACGGCGCTGCCTGTGGGGGACTGCTTATAGTAAAGGGGTCTCAAGTCTGAGGGCCCAGGTCACCTCCATCCATGTCGGCAAAATGGAAGACATGGCCACCTTGACAGACAAACATTTCAAGTGATTTTCATATTCTAAGGCACTGTTTCCCAATCCGGTCCTTGGGGACCCTCAGACGGTCCATGTTTTCGCTCCCTCCCGGCTCCCTGCCAGAGAGTTCACATTTCTGCTCCTTCCCAGCTCCTGGTAGCGAAAGACATGGACTGTCTGCAGGTCCCCAATGGCCGGGTTGCCGAAACGCTGACCAAGGGTGCTGCAGCCTGTTGCCATTTCATTTACAAAACCTGCCGTTGATCCGCAATATAATCTGAGATTAATGGTTTTGTCACTGCAGTCCAGTACCCACTGTCACACTGGGACTGTTCAGTGAGTCACTGTGTGTGGATGAGGCACCGTTTTTCCCAAAAAAATTTCAGACAAGCCAGTAAGCCAATTTTTCAAAGTCCACCCTGGACTGGAATTTGTTGCAAAAACAGAAAGTGATCTTTGTAAACAGAGATTATCTGCACATCTGCCGAGGTCCAAACAGTTCCTTTTTTGGAGACACAGGGGACGGTATTTTAGGGTGTATTAAAATGCAGCGGGCAGGTGATGCCCTTCCTGCGGAATGGGGAGCGATGGGTACTGTACCACCCACAAACACCTGTGCAGCTTCAGAAGGCTCCAGGTCACAACAGCAGCGACTTTCATTGTTTGTGTTTGGTCTTTTTTTCCCGTCAGTATTATAACAGCTGTTAGACCTGGACTGCATTTCAAAGAGGCGTTTAGCCCCAGAGAGTTGCCTGACTGGTCGTTGTGCTGTTTATGCTGTAGACATGTCCTCCAACGCATCAGCGCCCGGCTGTGCGAAGAACGGCTCGTCCTCCGGGAGCCCCGACATCCTCTTCCCTGCCCTCTATCTGCTGATATTCATTGGCGGTCTGCTGCTGAACTGCCTGGCTCTCTGGATCTTCTGCCAGATAGCGAACCGCAGCAGCTT
The DNA here is from genome assembly GCF_048594095.1 of Paramormyrops kingsleyae. Lineage (NCBI taxonomy): Eukaryota > Metazoa > Chordata > Actinopteri > Osteoglossiformes > Mormyridae > Paramormyrops > Paramormyrops kingsleyae. The sequence continues at coordinate 3,791,338 of NC_132813.1, forward strand.
CACGCTGTACCTGAAGAACATCGTGGTGGCTGACCTGCTGATGACGCTCACCTTCCCGCTGCACATCCTGAGCGAGGCGCGTGTCGGTCCCTGGTGGCTCCCGGTGCTGAACTGCCGCTACTCGGCCGTGCTCTTCTACACGTGCATGTACGCCAGCATCCTCTTCCTGGGCCTGGTCAGCTTGGACCGCTACCTGAAGATCGTACTGCCATTCGGCAGCTCCTGTCTCTACAGCTACGGCTTCACGCAGCTGCTGTCGGCGGGCGTGTGGCTCTTCTTGGCCGCCGTCTCGCTGCCCAACTCTATCCTCACCAATGTGTCACCCAACCCCAGCACCGCCCTCTGCTGCATGGAACTGAAGAGCGAGCTGGGCCTGCACTGGCACGCTGCTGTGTCCTACATCAACATCGCCATCTTCACTGCCGTGCTGGTCATGCTGATGACCAGCTACTTGTCCATCTACAGGCACATCCACCGCTCTAACGCTCAGTTCGACAGCTCGGTCAGCAGCCGGGACTTCCGGCCCGGCCAGAACATCACCATGGTCTTGGTGGTGTTCTTTGTGTGTTTTGTGCCCTATCACTTGTGGCGTATCCCCTTCACGCTGAGCCAGGTGAAGCCGGCCTTCAGCCAAGAGGTGGAGCTGGTGCTGAAATATGGGAAGAAGACCACACTCTTCCTGTCCGCATGCAACGTCTGCCTGGACCCTATCATCTACTTCCTCATGTGCAGGTCCTTCACACGCAAGCTGCGCAGGAAGTTGTGTTTCGACCGCGAGGATAATTTCGACAGATCCAGCTCCATCAGCAGGACGCAGGTGCGCCGCTTCCGGGAGTACGCCCCAGCGGTCCAATGAGCAGGGAGGATGAGAGGAGAGTACCTCGGTGACTCAGAGACTTCTTGAATTGTGGAAGGAGGCAGGAAGGGGTGGGACATGCATCACTGTCAGCCAATGACAACACTCCAGACAGACAGGGTGCGCTTAGAGACTGTCGGAAACTGGGACTACAGTAGTACGTGGGACAGCCTGACCTCTGACTTGCCGTGAAGATACATTTTCAGAAAGCACACCGGTATGCATCTGTCTGCTTCAGACTGCTGTTTGTTCCATTTCTGCACCTAGATAGATACATATAGTAATGGAATAATTATAAATAATAAATTTGCACTCAATATTAGGCACAGTATATGTTTGAATGTGATGGCACAACTACAGAAAATGACTTAATATCTCCACACAGCAACATTATCACCAAAAATGACAACTTTGTTTATATGTGCTTTATTCGGCGTGACTGTACCTTGTGTATTTACCTTGTTAAAACCTTTTAACACAGGATTACACTGGAGTTTCCTCGTGACGTGTGCATTCGTACATCCCGCAAGTTCACTGTGACCCTACACTGGATAAACAGGTCACTGGATAAACATACTTACATAATAACATTAAATCCTGAATGGAGCTAAACAGCAGACAAACCAAACGAAGCACCACATCTGTAGCCAAACACAGCCGTATTTAACCAGTGTAAATGTGAACATATTTCATTTTACTTTTTGTTATCCTCTGAGAAATAAATTAAAGAACTTGTTACAGCTGAAGTTAACACTGTTGATAATACTGTACAACTGTTGCCAAAGTTGAATTAATTAAATTACGGACATCGCTAAACGATTAGAAAATGAACAGTACTGAATTAAGTTATTGAAACACTCGGTGAATCTCGTATTAGCACGGCTGTTGTGGATGCCTTTCCTGAGCTGAGAGTAATGGTATGGGCTTCTTATCTGCTAGGCAGTGCAATCGGCTCTCCACATCCTCTGGGGCTTGGTTACTGGACCCCCCGCAGATATCCAGCTCCGCGGCTGCTGACGTTCCATTTATAAAACTGTGTCATATTTGCATGTAACCCACATCCATCCTCCTGCATACTGGAAATCATCTCTAGATTACTTATAATACCCTATACAATGTAAATGCCATATAAATAGTTGAATGACAAGAAAAAAAAAAGGCTGTACATGTTCAATACAGACGCAAACTTCGTAGACCTAACTACACAGTACAGGTCTGTAACAACGTAACACTGTCTTTCTGTCAACACTAACACTGATACATTGCTTTCATTGAATGACCTGAAAGAGAAATACATCAAACAAAACAGAATATTTAAAATACAAGTTCAAATAGAAAATGTAATTATAAATTTGAGAAAATATAAATTAATTTATTCCCTTTCAGCAGTCATGCCCACACTTTGTGTAGATTCAGCGTTGTACTCAGCTTGTGGTAAATTTTAGTTTTGCTTTTTGGAGCTGTGTGTATTTTATTTTTTTTTAGTATTTGCAGTGCGTGGTTGGTTGAATCTGCAGATGCAGAACCCATAGATATGGACGGCCAACTGTACACGTTGGTGTTGGGATCACCTGACCAAGCTGGGACCGAATGCTGTACTACGGGTGAAAACAGATGGGAGAGAACAAATGCTGCAATGGTGCATGTCAGCAGCACAAAATAAAATCCCTAAACTGAAAAAGAGATTTAAAGCTGATTAGCCACCTTACACAGTGGGAAAAGGCTACATGTTTCTCTGTACATGTAGCTCGTGGGTATTACAATATTTTATTCAAAATAAATATTAGCCTAGAAGATGTCTGCACACTGCAGGTCTCCTATACATTGAGTGCACACCGACAGATGCTCTTTGCAACACAAGGCGTGAACCTGTAATTGTTCACAGTGAGGTGCATCTGCTCTTTGCAATATAATGAACTGCTGTTATTTCCTGCTTATCATACCTCCCAAGTCCAGCCTTCCCTAACCACCTTGTCACCTACTGCCCATGCTTAGAAGATCTGGATTGTGTGCATGGACCTCATTCTCACCTTAATATAAGGAAGAAGCATTCTCATGGCAAGAAACACTCTGAGAAAACATGCAGGGCCAGCTCAACCCTTATTTGGGGGCCTGAGCAATATTCGATTAACCTGGTTGCTGGCCATCACCTTTCTTCCCATTCTGATCAAATGGGGGCGCCCCCTGGTGGCCGCTGGACCCTAGGCAGCCACTTCATTCGCTTATGTCTTCGGCCAGTCCAGTAAACACGTGATTTAGAGGAAGAAAGCAGACACAAGGAGAGCTTGGGGAAAACAAACTCCACACAGGAGTGGGAATCTGTTCCCCAACCCTACTGCTACCCATCTTCCATGAGTGTGTAAAGAAATACATAGCTGCAGAAATATAATAATAATTCGTACTTTATTGATCTCTGTGGGGAAATAGTCTGTAGCGGTGCCCAGGGAGCTGGGGGTCAAGGGTCAAGGGTCTTGCTCAAGGACCTGCCTTTTATTTGTTTGTAAAATGGTTAAAAGAAAGGTTGCTAGAGGAACGGAGACGGGGTTTTTTCTCACTGCCATTCCATAGATGACCACTAGGAGATGCTGCAGAGTCCACAAAGCCTGCTGTTACGGCTCTGTGCCGGCTTGTGCTCAGGGATGTTGTTGAAGAGCTCGTGCAGGGTAAAGACGCAGAATGATATCTGGTCGTAAGGCGTCAGTGAGCCGCTCTCAAAGACACAGGCGAACGCCCCAGCCAATGGAGACGCTGGTGCGGCTGGTTCCAGATAGGCCAGGTCCGAGTAGGCACTGGGGCCCTGGTATATAACCCAGGGCGGAGACCAGCTGTCAGGGTCACGAGGGAAGGGGCTCAGGTGCACACCCAAGTCCTGCCGCCCACTGGGCCAGGTGGGGTGAGAATAAACCACCCAGGTGGGGGTCAAGAGGTTCTGACCATAGCTGGAGGCTTCCTTGGACTTCCCAGGCTGGCTGATAGGTGCTGGGAAGCCCACCACACTGCCATGGCAACCGTGTGGAGGCTCTATGAGCTTCGGCACCAGCTGGCTGTCCCGGAAGACAATGCCACCGTCCAGGCTGAGGGCTTGAACCCGGAACCCCAGCGGACTCCGTGCATTGCAGTAGAGCACATCTCCTCCATCCTGCTGGTCCACGGACACCACCTGGCACTCCACACTCTCCAGGGACGGCACAGCCTCCCCGCGGCACCAGCTGCGACCGTGCGTGTCGCTGTGGAGACAGAAGGAGCGGGGTGTGGTCTCACACGGCTGTCCGAAGCGCCTGCGACGGCCGATGTGGTAGGCGTATGCGGGCACCAGCAGGCGGCCCGACCTCAGCTGGATCCCATGTCCTGGGCCAAGAGCAAAGGTGGCCCAATCTGCCAAAAATGAGAAGGCAGAAAATCCAGATGAATGACACCTGCAGCGGTGGACAATCATCACAACACAACAGAAAACAACACAACTTCTCAAAGTTACAGTCAAGAGAAACCAAATATGGTCATAGTATGGTCTCAGAGATGCTGATACGAATAAATACAGACGCACACATTGTCAAACAGACGAACACACTAGGGCTAGGTGGGAAAAAAATCACACTATAATATCACAAAACGAAAAAGGAGTTGAAAATGTAACCAAAATGAACTACAGCTAAACAGAACTGCGCTGCCAACAGACATAAAGCTGTACCAACAAATGATCTCTATGGAATCCAAAACATTTCCATACAGCAGAAGACAAATGTCTTTCAGTGACCAGTTTCTGTTTGGATTTGTCCTCCTCATCTTTGTTAAATTTCCCACAAACACGCCACACTGTCTATGAGTGAGTCCAACGGGATGAGAATGATTATTATTGGCTCAGAAAGTGCGTGCAGAGCTCATGCAAAGGGAACGGCGGTAAACTTTAGAACGTTTTTTTTTAACAATCTTAAAAAGGACCCAGGATTAAAATTGGTATGTCTTAGCGTAACTTATTAACAGTTTCGGTCCAGCTACTGCAGGCCTTGCGATCTGAAAAATGCATGAGTAACATGTAATATCAAATCTGCATGACACATGGCGCAGGCATAGCACACACGTGCATGTACACTGTACCCTTAATGGCGTCTCCAATCACAGCCAAGGTCATATCCATAACAGAGCTCCATGTCTTCCCTCGGTCCTGGCTGGATACACAACACAGGCGCGTCACGTTTTTCCCCGTGATCAACTGCAAAGACTCAGACGTATCGCCCAGCACAGCAATGAAGAATAGGAAGACAGTGCCGGTGAATCTATCGTAGACGGGACACGGGTTCATTGACCGGCAGCCTTCTAGCTGGGCTGAATCCAGGACCGTCATGTCCTCCCACTGGGATGAAGGAAGCACAGAAAAGGGCATTTAACCGTGCAAGAAAATAAAAATGACATCACTACTTATCAAGACAATGACTGATTACAACAATTCAAAAGTGAATTTCCAAAACTCGCTTCCAAAACTCATTTTCAAGAAATTTTCTGTGGGCTTAAGTGAATTTCAGAAATTAAAGAAAGTTCTCCTTTGGATTACATGAGTATTGAGTTTTGGTTCCCTGTACTGTAACATCTGACAATGAAGCCTGACTTCAGAGCACTGATGGTCTCATCTCAAAAATGACAAAAAATGAACCGAGTGAATTTTGGACAATTGCTCTTCAGTTATCTTGCACTGGTGTTATACTGAGTGACTGTCAGTCGGAAAGCGAGCCTCGTCTGCTGCACCTCCACGCCGTTTGGATAGAAGGTGCCCCTGCGTAGGACCAGAAGCTTTGCCTGGGTGTCCGCAGGGGTCACTCGCTGCTCACAGAAGGCAAGGAGGCAGGGGGGGCTGGGCAGGTACAGCAGGGCCGGGACCCTGTAGGTCACCCCGTTTGGCTCCTTCTGGAACAGCACAGTGCGTGTTGGAAAATTCGGGGATCCCATCACCCTCCTCACCAGTCAGTCTATGGAACACGGGAGAGAGAGAGAGGGCAGACAGAGCAAGTCATTCATGGCTCATGCAATGTCCGCAAAATGCTGTATTATGAAACTCTCAGACATCATCCACAATCAGACAAATAAGTTTCAAATTTTATTGTCACGTGTTTGGAAGAAATTTTATGCCATAGATGCAGAGTAGGGGACAGGAGCACGGGGGACAACAGGACAAAGAGCAGCACAATTTGTGACAAGGCAGTGCAAGACAACGGATGAGTTGGGGGTAAAGATGTACAAACTGCTACAGCGGTAGATCAGTACTGATAATATGCAGAGGTGGATTATTCACAACAGTGTTGAGTACAAACAGGCTGATGGACACTATCCATGAAAGCTTTGGAGCACTACATTCACAGAACAGACTCAGATGTTACTTACAGATGTTGATTGTTCGGGGATTTCCAGAGGCTGCAGTGTGTGTGTTCATATCCGTGCACGTGTGTGCAGCCTGCGTGGGCAGATCCACAGTTTGCAGAGACTTGATTGGCTTCGCCAGCCCACTTGGTGGGAGGGGCTGGGATGTGCATTGACCCAGAATTAGCTACACTCATCAGAAGCACAGTGACCAATGGATCAACTGCCATTGTGTGTCCAATAATTAGGGGGCCTTAGGGGGTGGAGAGGGAGACAGAGGGAGTATAGAAAATGGGGTGGAGCTGTGTTCAGCTTGAGCTACATCAGCACACTCTAAATACTGGAAAGCTGCTCTGCAACAGGAACCATTGTTGTATTTAAAGTCATCTTGTTCAATGTGCTGGTCCCAGATCATACATGATACAAGATCCAATATGTGTTCACTGTTAGTCTTTTTCTTTAAATTCAGGAAAGGAACCAGAGGAAGCCTATCTAGTCCTCACAAAGCTGACTAACAATTCAAGTAGAAATGTTTAAAATAAGCAATATAATGCTTCGCATCACAGTAGGAAATATTACAAAAAGTGGGTTTGCACTGTGTGTTGCATTTTACAGTTTGGAGTGTTGTCCTTTGCTGCTCTACAAAACCAAATTAATAAAGTCAGTAAGTCAATTTACCTATGTGATTATTGATTATTACTCTATTATTATTGCTCTATTATCATCCCTGCACTTTTATGACTGTGCAAGCCGTCGAGATCTGTGCTTTGGAAGGTTTTAAAGCAGTTTTCTATAAGTAAGTTAAGTATCCCGTCCATGAAACATGCTTAATAGTGCTAAATATATTGAGAACGACCGTTTCGAACCGGCGGCGAGACCACCCACACGAACAATTCGACTCGAAGTAGTCGCGTTATTTAAACGTCATAATAACGCGACATCGCCGCGATGATGTGACATCATCACAACAGCGCGCTGCTGGCTTGTCTCGGTTACGGTTCCCACGTGTTATACGGTAAGTTAACGTCTGCTGTTTGATATTTTATATTCTATATTATTTTATGCATATCATGCTGTATAAATCTAAGTTGTGCCTGTATGTATGTCTGTGTGTTTTACCAGAGAGTTTATCGCGCCACTCCATTAAAAAACTTAGGCAGCTATGGTAACTAAAATGCTGTAAGTAAATAATTCAAGACTCCTTATCTGGATCAAAACTGTATGTAGGTATTCGTTTAGCTAAGTAGGTTACGTTTTAATAACTGTCGTAAACTGATTCTTGATGTTTTGTTGGATGGCTGCCATAAAACTACCTTGTTATCCTGAAGCATGATGTGTGGAGTAAGCTTGTGTATTACTTAATGATTCTGTTTGCCATATATAATTTTGTACTGGAAAAGCAGTTAAATGATGGATGGGTGGATGAATATCGTTTTTGACAACTTGTACTAATTCCTATTGTGTTTCGGCAAAATGCATTGTGTATTGTGTTTGTGTGCTAACTTAACTGGCCAATAACAATAACTCAGGTAATTGCACGTATTTTCCAATACTTGAAGATTAGATTTTCTGACCTAAAAAATTATACAACTACTGAATACAGGGGGTGACACCTCTAAACACGATAATACAGTGCAGTTATTAGTATCAGGTTGCCTTTGGTCAGCTGGCTGGAATGAAACTTTTATAGCTAATTTTAGGTTTGTAATGGAATAATAGATTTGGCAAAAGATTTCTTGCATGAGCATGAGTGTCACTCCAGATGCATAAGAGTTGGCAACCTTGTACTGTAATGTTCGAACGCCTGGTAATCCGAGTTTCAATATCGTAACCCTAATCCTGCGTTTCTTTTGGGTCGGGGTGGCGCTGGTGATGATCAGCATGGCGAGACAGTGGACTGGGGGTCACTCTGGAACTGTGCTCTGTGTGGGTGCCGCGGGGGGACCTGATGGACTCCTGGCTTCCGGAGGTGAAGGCGGCGAGGTGACGATCTGGTCGCAGGAAGGAGGACGGCTGAGCACAGTCCGCTTGCAGGGACAGGACGACGTGACCTGCTTGGTGTTCTCGTCCGCGTCGCCGGGCGCCTTATACGCGTCCCACGGCGGCACCGTCAGCACGCTGGACCCGCGGGACCTTAAAGCTCCAGTGTGCGAGCTGCGCGTGGGGGAGGACGAGATCAACGCCCTGTCGCTGAACGACACAGGCGCTCTGCTGGCGGCGGCCGACGACTCCGGCTCGGTGTGCGTGGTGGATCTGGCGGAGCACCAGATCAGTCGGACACTGCGTCGGCACACCAACATCTGCTCATCGCTGGCCTTCAGGCCCAACCGGCCGGACAGCCTGGTGTCTGCGGGCCTCGACATGCAGGTGAGACATTGGTTACCAATTAATCCCATACAGAATCAATGTGCATGGTACATTATGTCACTATGCTTATGGTACATTATGTCACTATGCTCATGGTACATTATGTCACTATGCTCATGGTACATTATGTCACTATTTTTTGCGCTGGCCGCAAAAAATAAAGACTAAATTTACACTCGAGCAGTAGAGCTGCCTAGAGCACTGGGGCTGGAAGGAGCTGGTGATTAAATGTCCTTCAGCGTGGTGCTTTGCGCAGAAGGTACATGAAGGTACTTGAAGTCTGTTAATGACAAGCTTTTGGCAGTAATCTCTGGCCCTGTAAACAGGTTTGATTCTGTTCAGAGAGGAGCCTTCTTCACCAGCTGGCGTTCAGGTGTCTGGAAGCTTGTCACAGGTAGACCCTCAAAGCTGGTGCCAGTGGCAAGATTTTACAACATGACGGAAGAGTAACGTGACTAACAGCTCAGTGGGGAGGCCTTTCTCCTTAGATGATCTCTAATGGTTTTGATTTTTGAAGGGTTTGCTGAATGCTTTTGGTCGGTGTCTGCAGAATCATGAAAGAGGAACTGGACGTTTTGCCACAGGAACACAATCTGGGTCATGCAGTCGGAACATAGAGCTCCACTTGGCAGATACTGTGCATGGTGCCCTGAGCTTTTGTGTGGAATGTGATTGGGTAACAGTAATCTGTGAGACTGTAGGGTGAGGCATCTGCTCCATGCAGAACAGAATCATGACGTTTTGCAGTTTCATGCTGGTGTCTAGGCTTCTTATGTTGCTTTTGAAAACCGAATCATTCTGTGTATTTCAGCTTATGATGGTACAAGACACCAGGTGAATTTGTCTTTGCGATTGTATTGGTGGGAGCTGTGATTGACAGAGCTGTTGGTCCAATCGCAGGTGATGCTGTGGAACGTGAACAAGGCCCGCCCCCTTTGGACAGTTAACCTGCAGGACACAGAGGAGGACAGGGCGCTGTCACACACGTCCGGCCAGCTTCTGAACCCGCCACTGGCGCACTGCATCTCCGTGGCAAGCTGTGGGAACGTGGTGGCCTGCGCTGCGGAAGATGGGCGTGTGCACCTTCTCCGGGTGGGCGCTGGGTCGCGACCCGAGTCGATGGGAGCCCTGCGCGCACATAGCCTGGCCGTATCTCAGGCTCACTTCCTGAACTTCCTTTCCCATCCCTATTGGCTGGCCACAGGAGGCAATGATGCACGGGTGTCACTTTGGGACCTTGGTGAGGCTGTGGGGGGCACCGCTAGCACACAGGCCCCCCGCAGGAAGCGCAGGGGACGACGGGGAGCTGGAGCTGGAGCCAAGGCCCAGGCGGACACACCTGACGAGAAGGCAGGTGGCAGCACTGAGAGGGCCTCAGCATCGAGCCCAGGGCCCAGCCTCAGCTTTGACCATGGGGATAAGGTGAACTGGCTGTGCCCTGCTGCACTTAAGGGGGAACCCTGCCTCCTGGTGGCCGATCAGAGTAGCACTATTACTGTGTACTCACTGTCTGGGCCACGAGCTGACCAGGCCAATGGGGTTACCCTCTGACCCCATCAGCTTTATTTCTGTACGGCTTGGACTCCTTGCTCTGCATGCCGTGTGTGTGTGTGTGTGTGTGTGTGTGTGTGTGTGTGTGTGTGTGTGTGTGTGTGTGTGTGTGTGTGTGTGTGTGTGTGTGTGTGTGTGTGTGTGTGTGTGTGTGTGTGTGTGTGTGTGTGTGTGTGTGTGTGTGTGTGTGTGTGTGTGGCTCTTTGCCTATGGAGAGCCAGAAAGAGACCCTTTGTATACAGTCTCTGTTGTAAGCAGTGGAATAAAGATGAAATTGAGTTCTGTTTGCCTTAACTCACACACAGATGGTCCGCTAATTGTGGGGGGGGGGGCTTCTCATCAGATGACCAGTTTAATTTTCTGGCATTCCAGAAGGTTTATTTAGCTACTAACCCAGGTAGGTTAACCTGAGAGATTTCCTTCGAGAAGCCTGGAATACAGCTAGTACAGGTCAGCTAAGCAAACTTACTCCGGCACGGTCACCTGCTCTGGTGAAGGACGTGGTGGAACCCAAACATCTTCAGTCGGGTAGCCAGGGTGGGACCAGAGGTCAATTTGGAGCGGCACATAAATCAAAATGGAAATATAAGGCATTTAGAAAATAAGAATGTTTAAAGTACCTGAAAGCTATAACTCTACATTGTTTATAATCCAGGCAGTGGTGGAATTATCAAATACACATTTAATATATCAATTTCTTGCAGTTAAGGTAACAAGCTTACACTAAGTACAAGATTCCTGAACTTTTGCATTACTCCTGTTCTGAAAGCACATATTTAGTACCCTGCAGTACTATGGGTACTGGGGGGTGGGCAGGCAATGGGGGGGGCACGGCGATCCGCATGTGGGTGTAGGTCTGCTTAATATAATCGGCAGAGCAGTTAATAAGCTGTTTAACAAGCAGTGCCCTTTCCTGTAGGATCCGCATGACATGGGAGCTGAAATTATTCACAGAGATTTACATCACAGATTAGACCCCGTGACGTTCCCTGAGGTCTGTCCCCTGCTCTGTGCGGTCAATCGTTCAACTGAACAACATTCTTAAGCTTCAGATTTCAAATAATCCCCATCAGGATGACTTTGCATTGCTTTGACAAGTGTTTCATTGCCAGTTGGAGCTTATTGCATAATATATGTGATATTGCATGCATTTGTGAATAAACTTTATTGATCTGTTAAAAAAATATAGCAGCGTTCAGTGGCTGTGATCCTGAGTGGGTTAAAGAATCACAGATTAATCTATACTGACATAAAAAGAGGAAAACAATGTGAGGCTTTTTGCAATGAGCGGTTTAAGCATAATTATGTCATACTTCAGGATTCCCACATGTCACTGGCTGTGTGCTGTACATTCCTATCACCGCTCTTTCTGACAACGAGGAATATTACGGAAATAAGAAACCAATGTGCAGGTAATGACAGAACATTGCCTTCCAGTTAAAATCTACATTTCGCAGTATAATACTGTAATCCAGGTCATATGTGATGTCATCCATCTTATAAATGCTGAATCCAAAGGGCCTGCCCACATGATTCATGGCTTTACTTGACGTCTACATTGAGCAACACATTTGAACTGGTTGCGTCACCTTCGAAATGATTTTTTTTCCGGCTGTAGTTAAACTTCATGCGATTTATAGTGCAGTGTGATAGTTTCCTTGTTATAGATGGAAGGTGCCTCTGCTGGCCCCCTCTGCGGACTCCCCCCCCCCCAAGGCTGCACTGCAGTCACAGAGCAAATGCAGCACTAGCCATTGATGTTGGATTTTTAAGCTTGTCAACAACATGCTCAAATTAGCAGCGACTGGCCAATCACTTAACCTCCATTACCGAAATCCTAATTGGCTGTTTTTGAATCATTTTGGCCAGTCAGCTCAGAATTGAACGATAAGCTTAGAGTTTGTTAAACCTGCTTTCTGTAATACAACCCAATTCCCTTCTTAAGACTGTAGGTGAGAATCTGTATTACTGCTTAGACCAGGGGTGGCCAATCTTATCCGCAAAGGGGCGCTGTGTGTGCGGGTTTTCGCTGCAACTCCCTAATTATATTACTAATTAGAGGACTGATTGGCTGAGGAGTCCTCACACCTGGGTTTGAACAGCTGACCTACAGGTTATCCCAAAAACCTGCACACACACCGGCCCTTTGCGGATAAGATTGGCCATCGCTGACTTCAGCTTCTGGGAAATGCGTGCGTCTCAGGATTTTAGGGGTCTGTACCTGTGTCCGGAAGGTTGTGATGTCAAGACCCACAACTGGCAGATTAATCATGTCACTATTTGGCCCTTAACCCCAGCTGTTCCAGGGCTGCCGTGCCCAGGCTTTCCTCGCTTGCTAAATAAACAAATGTGAGCCTGGAGATTGAATATCAGTTTTTGCCCGAGTCTCTACAAGCCCTCTTTCACAAGGAAAATTACCCATTAGTTTAATAAACTCTCTCATTTCCCCAAAAGACGTGACTGCACTTTGCAGACACTAAGTGGTCTTTGGGGATTATGTAACTCGCACGGAACATGCTAGATGCTTTGTAGGATCTGTTGCATTTGTTTTGCGGCTGCTTTGATCCATGTACATTTTTTTTTGAGAAGCCAGGGTCAGACAGTCCCTGGAGCAATTGGGGATTAAGGGCCCAATGGGGAAATCACTCTAACAAATCCGGTATTTGAACCAGCAACCTCCCAGTCAAAGGCACACCTCTCCTCCTTAGGGCCAATACAGTACAGCCCTCACACAGAGATGTCCGCTGTGCTCTGGCCTGTCGTAGCCATCCACGAATACCCCTTCCTCTATCTCTGCATGGCAGAATAACTTTTCCTCTAGCTCTGCCTTGCACGTGCAGGTGTGCGTGTGAGCAGTGTGCAGAACAGGCACCTCTTTGTTCAGGTGTACGTGTGGGCGGAGCTGATTCACCAGACTACCAGCAAGGTGTTGGCCCCAAAATCTCGGGGGTTTGTTCTTTGAAGTGAAACAAAGGTCTTCGCTCAGAGCCTTTTCCTGATCTCCTCCTATTGGGGACAGTTTTTGGAGCTTATAGGGTTACGGTGTCCTTGGAAAATGACATTCCTATAAATGTCCTTTTATAGGGTGTGGGTTTCCTTTCACAGTCCAAAGACATGCAGTTGCATTAATTAGCTTCTCTAAACTGCCCATACCTGGTGTGTGTATGTGCCCTGCGATAGACAGGCATCACACCCAGGATCTACCCCAGTCTTGCACGCTACACTATCTGGGATAGGCTCCCGGCTCCCCAGTGGCCCTGACCAGAATAAAGGGTTGGAGGTTGGATGGATAAACAGGGTATATCCTGCACAACCTAGCAGATGCTAAACTTTCCCTCCAGTTCTTGAGTCAAACAGTATCTGGTGCATAACCCAGAGATTGTCTGTTAAAGTGACACGGTGACTGTTGAAAGTTGTTTGTTCTGACTATGAAGAAACACGGTTTCGCTTAAAACATTCTGAACTTGAGCCCTGTAAGCCCCCAGCTCCGCCTGTGCTCTACACACTCCCTTGTAGGAAGAGGGTGGAGATGTGCATCTTCTTTCTCTCTGTGATGCACCTTCAAGGGCACATGTGACCCACCCACTGTGTTATGAATCACGTAGATTTGTAGACTCAACTGGCCCCAGTGGCTTGTTGACAGTCCTGCTCAGTTGCTCCTTCGTGGTAACTTGGTGCAGGGACAGAAATTCTCCCTATGCCCCTGTCTAGGTGGTGTGGTCTTGCCGCACTGCATCCGGGTTGTCCTTCACAATTAAGGAGGGCCTTATTGTAGGAATCTAGGAGAGAGCAAAAACGTGGACCGTTTTGGGGGGGTCCCTGAGGACCCCGAGGTTGAGAAACACTGCTGTAGAGAGATGAGGGCCCACAGATTATAGCGTTTCCAGGTTCTGGTTTAGCTCATTTGAACCCCTTTGTTATTGGCCTTAATATTTAAGGTCTTTGTGTTTACAGAGCAAACCTCATGTCTGCTGGAGAAGAGGTCAGTGGAACCTGAACAGTAGTACTTAGGTCTCCTCTGCTCATCATCTGAATGGGTCCGTTACCCTTTTTTTGACCCCGCTCAAGAAAGTGTGAGAAAGTGGTTCAAAAAACTGGCTATAGTCTCAGGTGACTCCCATCACGAGGAGATCACAATTTGCTAGTAGGACAAGCGCACCTTTGTTTTGTGTCATGCCATCCTGCCAGCCACCCGCCCTGGCACTGCGTGTGAAACCACATCCGTCCCGCATTGTCGTCTCAGCTCGGTGACGCACTGTAGCACCACCTCCCCACCACGGGGTGCAAGAAATACTACCTGTCTTTGTAACCAGAGTCCAGCTCCACATTGTACCTCTGAGGATGAAGTTCTCACAGATCCTGTCCAGCGATGGGTGTGGAGTATTGGCCAACCTGTAGCATCGGCGGCACATTAAAGGTTCGGCTGGGCTGAAGTCCACGGGCAAAAAAAAAAAGATTTTTTATAATTATGGCCATCTCAACCCCCACCATGACGTCAAAAAACCTGCTATAAACTCAATGGTCTGCTGGCTCTTAGCGATTCATCGAGGACATCGGCCATGAACCCACTCCACTGCACTTTGCTCCTTGGGATCCTCGGTAAGTAGGACCAGCAGAACCGAGACCAGAACATCTGACCATGAGCACTCAAGAACTTGACATGTTTGGCAAGTTAGTTATCATTTGTACATGTATGTATGGTTCATTGATTATTATTAATCTTAGCTTATGGAGGTATGCTGTGCCACTACACTGAAGTGTTTGGAAAGACCATTCGGAGTTTGATATGTGATCATAAGGAGAGAACAGGAAGCAGGTAGGTTAACAGACCTTTTTCTTGTCTTAGTTCAGACTATTGTACCTCATGAGAGCAGCATCTCTAACAGGTACAAAATGGATAAAGTCAGATGGTGTGTGACATCTTCACAAGAGCATAAAAAGTGCGAGAACATGAAATCCATGGTGTCCAAGTTCCTCTGCGTGCTAAGAAACGACACAGCGGCCTGCATCAATGCCATCAAGGTGAAGGTCACTTCCCCCACAACATATTCTCTGCTGTTTCCTAAGAACAGGTACACAGCACTTTTCCTTCTTTGAAGACCTTGTTTCGATGTCCGCTGTCCTCCACAGGTTGGTCAAGCAGACGCCATCACCCTGGATGGAGGAGATATATATAAAGCTGGCCAACCTCCAAGGGGCCTGAAGCCTATCATTGCAGAGGATTATGGGAAAGGTATGCACAGGAATCATGAGACACTGCAGGAGAGAGCACATGCGAGAGATGTAATATCAGCCATTAACGTGGTCATTCTCACCCCTGCCGTAGACTCGGACACCTGCTACTACGCAGTTGCCATAGCGAAGAATGGGACCGGTTTTGGATTCACTGAGCTGAAGGGCTTGAATTCCTGCCACACGGGCCTCGGAAATTCTGCGGGGTGGAATATCCCAATAGGGACTTTGGTGGAGATGGGACAGATCAAGTGGGATGCTTCAGAGAACAGGACAATTGAACAAGGTAATGTACTGTAATGGGAATAGACAGATAGACAGACAGACAGGCAATCTTACTAATCTAGAAGGAAATTGAAGGTTTACAGTATCACATCACATTTATAACAGTAAAAAATGCATGTAGACAATAAATAATAAATGGACCATGCTGAATGGAGTGCTGAGTAGATAGTGAGAATCGAATACTTCATTTTTGTGTTTGTTTGTGGTCAGGCTCCTGCTTCAGACCCTTTATGGCAAAAATGTGCACATGTCCGTCTTTGTGCTCCACAGCTGTGTCTGAGTTCTTCAATGCCAGCTGTGTCCCTGGGGCTGTGGGGTACCCCAGCCTGTGCAAGCAGTGCATCGGTAACTGCTCATACTCCCACACTGAAGGTTACTACGACTACGGCGGTGCCTTCAGGTGCATACTCCCTCAGCAGTGCATACTCCCCCAGCGGTGCATATTCCCCCAGCAGTGCATACTCCCCCAGCAGTGCATTCTCCCCTAGCAGTGCATACTCCCCCAGCAGTGCATACTCCCCCAGCAGTGCATTCTCCCCTAGCAGTGCATACTCCCCCAGCAGTGCATACTCCCCCAGCGGTGCATACTCCCCCAGCGGTGCATATTCCCCCAGCAGTGCATACTCCCCCAGCAGTGCATTCTCCCCTAGCAGTGCATACTCCCCCAGCAGTGCATACTCCCCCAGCAGTGCATACTCCCCCAACAGTGCATACTCTCCCAGCAGTGCATTCTCCCCCAGCAGAGCATATTCCCCCAGCAGTGCATACTCCCCCAGCAGTGCATACTCCCCCAGCAGTGCATACTCCCCCAGCAGTGCATTCTCCCCTAGCAGTGCATACTCCCCCAGCAGTGCATACTCCCCCAGCAGTGCATACTCCCTCAGCAGTGCATACTCCCCCAGCAGTCATCCGATATCCCGCTGCTCCAGCTGAGATCCCGCTAAGATTAAGCCTCTTGGTCTGCCTTTGACTTAAGGATAAGTCAGTATCTTCAGGATCAGTATGTCCAGTCACTTAATTAAAGTCTTTTTTCCTGTTCCTCCCGTGTCTAGGTGCCTCAAAGACAATGCAGGGCAGGTGGCCTTTGTGAAACATACCACTGTGCCAGGTATGTTTCTCAGGATGCGGCCAGAACAGGCAGAAGACCCGGTGCTGGACCTGGGGTGACTTTGCATCCTCTGTTTTCCTGACAGCGGCGGAGAAATCCGGCTATGAGCTTCTTTGTAGGAACGGCGGTAGGCGGACCATCAACTTCTACAAGACCTGCCACCTGGCCAGAATCCCGGCCCACGCTGTCGTCAGCCGCGATGACACATACCTTGCCGAACTCATCTGGAGTGCCCTTCAGGAGGCTATGGTACACTGTCCCTCATACCACACTTTACACCACAGCAAAGAACTACATGGCTTCGTCTCTAGCTAACTAAAGTTCTACGCTTTTTCAAGAAGAACTTCTACCTTTTCACGTCAGCCGAATACAATGGGACGGACCTGATATTTAAGGATGACACTGTTCAGTTGGTTCAGACCCCTGCCAGCTCTGATGCCTTCACCTATCTGGGGGCAAATTATATGGGCGTCATCCGGACCATCAATGGAGGTAAGTAACCAAATGAGCACACACACACACACACACACACACACACACACACACACACACACACACACACACACACACACACACACACACACACACACTTCCTTTGTATTTATTGAGCACACAAGCACATATTTTATCATATGCCGATTTTGAAAAAGCTACACATGCATTTATTTAATCTCGGCTTGATTACTCTAACGCCCTGTATTTGGGGGTCAGCCAAGCTTCCCTCTCCCGCCTACAGCTGGTACAGAACGCTGCAGCACCTTTCCTAACAGGCACTAAGAGGCGTGACCACATCACACCAGTACCTACAACCTTCCATTGGCTTCCTATACAGTTTAGGATAAACTACAAGCTTGTGCTGTTTACATGCAAAGCTACAAGAGGACTTGGTCCTACCAACGTTACTGACCTGATTACTCCTTATACCCCAGCTAGGTCTCTCAGATTCTAATTTGTTTTTGTTGACTGACAGAAAGTCTAGGCTAAAACAGAGAGGTGACACAGCTTTTCCTGTCCTGGCCCCTAAATTGGAATGGGACCTTCACTGCTTGTTTTTAAATCTCGTCTAAAACATACTTTTATTCCTTAGCCTTTCATTCAGTTTGAGAGTTGTTTGCTTATCAATTGTCACTGTTTTTTAGCCTCTCAATG
Source organism: Paramormyrops kingsleyae (assembly GCF_048594095.1). Classification (NCBI taxonomy): domain Eukaryota; kingdom Metazoa; phylum Chordata; class Actinopteri; order Osteoglossiformes; family Mormyridae; genus Paramormyrops; species Paramormyrops kingsleyae. Next base: position 3,809,235 of record NC_132813.1, read on the forward strand.
TTTTTGTTTATTCACTTGTTTCTTTTATTGTCTTTTAAATTCCTCTTGTTACATTGTTTTGTCATTTTGTATTATTTTTAATGGTATATTGTCTGGACAGTGTTTTGGGTTCAACTCTTATTGTTTAAAACTGCTCTATAAATAAATAAACATAAACAAACATTATCAGGGCAGCATGGCGAATCAGCATGTAGCACCTGCCACCTCACTCCTCCAGGGTCGGGGGGAACCAATCACACGTCTTCTCATTTGCATTACTCCGCCCACAGAGACAAAACAGCACGGTGCATTAAGGTGGTGTGCAGTTGGGAAAGCTGAGGCAGTGAAGTGCAGTCAGTGGATGAACCACAGTATGAACACACTGGATGTGGAAGGGATCAGATGCGTCAGTGCCAGCACGACAAATGACTGCATCAGGAAGATACTGGTATGTATGACTCTGGAACCAGTAGTAGTACTTTATTGATCCCCAAGGAACCAAAAGCAGCACGCACAAAAAATGCCATCACTGCACATAAACGAAAGACACACTACAATAATAGTAGATTGCAACGTGCAAAATAAAGTGTGCAAAACAATACTATTCTAGAGGGCTTGTGACTGAGTGGCGGAGAGGGGGTCGGGGGGACACTTACTGCAGGGTTTGATGGCCGCTGGGAAAAAGGACCATAGATGGCGCTCGCTGGAGCAGCACAGCTGTGTCAGTCTGTTGCTGAATGTGCTTCTCTGTGTGACCAGGGTGTAATGCAGGGGGTGTGAGACATTGTCCAGTATGGAGCAAATCTTCTTGAGTGCTCTCTTTTGGACGGTTGTGTCATAGGAATCCAGGTGGATTCCCAGAACAGAGCCACCCTTCTCAATGAACCTATTGAGTTTGTTTGAGTCCCTTCTTGTAGCATCGTTGCCCCAACACACCACAGCATAGAAGACTGAACTCGCAACCACAGACCTGCCGTATCGGAGACCAGCAGACTCCAGAGGACCGGAGTCTCCTCAGGAAGTACAGGCGACCCAGTTCCTTTTAGCACAGGGCCTCTGTATTCACAGTCCACTCCAGCCTGTTATCCAGGTGCACTCCTAGGTACCTGCATGCCCATCACTTCCAAATCCCCTCCATCAATAGTGAATGAGAACAGGGGTCTTTTTGACCTCCTGAAATCAACCACCATCTCTTTGGTCTTCCCAGTGCTGAGCTGCACCTGGTTTTTATTGCGCCACTCAGCAAAGTCCTTCACCAGCTTCCTGTACAGTATTTCCCCTCCTGACCTTCCCTAATACAACCAACTATGGCCGTGTCATCAGGAAATTTCTGCATGTGGCAGGTCGCAGTGTTGTACTTAGTCAGCCAAAAAGAGGATGAACAGGAAGAGAGAGAAGACCGCCCCCCCGGGGGCCCCCCTGTGCTGCTCACAGCCATGTCAGAGACGCGGCCATGGAGACTCACAAACGGCGCTCTGCCCGTCACCTAATCCACAATCCAGGAGACAATGGGGACAGGTGAAGGTTGGAATGTGTGAAAGTTCATGGTCTGGGATTATAAGGCCATCTTGACATTGATACTTCCTGCTCTCCAACCAGCAAAACGAGGCTGACGCCATCACCTTGGATGGAGGAGATGTGTACACGGCGGGGAAGTGTGGCCTCATGCCAGCCATGGTGGAGGGCTATGATATAGGTACACATCCCCCAACCGCTCACATCAGCATGACACTGGTGTTAGTGGTATTGCAGATGCTAATCGTGTGACCATTTCTCCAGCTGTCACATAGTCACACCCCTCCCTCTCTCTTACAGATAGCTGCACCTCAGCCGGAGGTAAGTGCAGGGGGGTAGTAGTGTATCCATGTGGATTTGAGCCATGTGAGCAGTGTGTCCTGAGTCCCCCCCCCCCCTACACACACACAGCGGAAGCTTCCTCCTATTATGTGGTGGCCGTGGTCCGGAAGGGGTCCGGCATCACCTGGGAGACACTGAAGGGCCTGAAGTCGTGCCACACGGCCATGGGGCGCACAGCTGGCTGGAACGTGCCCATGGGGCTGATTTACAGGCAGACGGGGGACTGCAACTTCAGTGAGTCCATAGCCCTGACCCCCTGGACCGCCTCTTCAGAGCCATGCTCTGATGACACGTTTTATCAGTGACGGCAGGTAGATTTGTGATTGTGAGAGTTTTAGTTACACAAAAATGTTACAAGGGCAGAAGGAAAAATGACTGGTTCAGAGAGATAACCAATCAGATTGTAGAGGAGGTGGGTCCAAGCAGTTACAGGAGGCGGGACCAAGACATCTGATTGAACAATTTTTGTGTAAGTAAAATTCCCATGAGCTAGATTTGTGGGCTCGGCTCGCCCCCCCCTTACTGTGCCTATCTGCTCTCTTCCTCTGCCATTTACGGGACAGAACAATTCTTCAACAAAAGCTGCGTGCCGGGAGCCAACCCGGGCTCCTCCTTCTGTGCCCTGTGTGTGGGGGGGGCAAACCAGGCCTGCAAGCCCAATTCAGAAGAGCCATACTTCGGATATGCGGGGGCCTTCAGGTGGGCGTGACCAAGGGCGGGGTCAAGTGAAGGAAGAACTGGGGCTAAAGAATTTTGGTGGAGTTCCAGTGAAAGTGCCCAGCATTTTCCATGAAAGCTCTGGAGTGGGAGAGATAGACTGGCAGAGGACGAGGAAGCTTCACCAAACCCCTTTGCTGGAGCTACAAAAGGAAACTTCTTGCTGTCTATGAAAGATATCGAAACTGCCTTTAAGATTTACATTTTTATTTGTTTAACAAATGCTTTCATCCAAAGCTGAGGATATTAGTGAGTGAAAGCAACCTCAGGTAGTCTCTGAGGTAATCGTGGTGTTGAAGGTCTTACTCAGAGGCCCAATGGTGACATCACTCTACATACCACAGGAACTGAACCTGCCACCTTCCGGTCACGAGTACAGTAATCCTAACCCACTGAGCCAGAGTTTACTGAACATGAAAATCAGGAAGTACAATTTTCAGCGGCTCAGGAACAAGCTACAAATTGCTGCTCTTTTACAGCCCCTGAAAGGGACGGATCTCATTCCCTGAGCACTCAAATTAAAAGTCTGATGTGATACACTCTCCATAACTGCTGAGTTAACTCTCCATCTTACCTGCCTACAGATGTCTTGCAAACGGTTCTGGTGATGTTGCCTTTGTCAGACACACAACAGTGAATGAGAATACTGACGGTGAGTCCGTCTGCACGGTCTCTGCTGGTAGGAGAGAACTAGTGCAAAAGTGATTTTTGGGGTACTGTACTAAGGCTACGCTAACGCTGAGAAAGCAGTTCATTCATTAGTGTTTTGGTTGTCAATCAGGGAAAGGTCCAGAATGGGCAACAAATCTGAAATCGGCAGACTTTGAGCTGCTCTGTCCAAATGGCTACAGCCCCACTGCCCCCGTCACTGATTACCTCACCTGCCACCTGGCCAAAGTGGCCGCCCATGCTGTAGTGACTCGCCCTGAGAGCAGGGCTCATGTGACCAAAGTCCTGAATAAGCTGCAGGTGAGGCCACATCTGTAACGTGACACATGTAGAGATCTTTCGGTGGAGACCTTGTCACCCACCATCTGTATTCCTTCCACCTCACATCACAGGCCAGGTTCGGGCCAGCAGGTGGGGACACCTTCAAGATGTTCTCATCCACAGGGGACGTGGATCTCCTCTTCAAAGATTCCACTGAGTGCCTAGTGGAGGTGCCTCCCAACCAAAGTATTGGGGAGTTCTTGGGGGCAAAATATGTTGACATGGTGACATCACTCAGGAAGTGCGAGGAGAGCCGCTCTGGTGAGTCGACACCTGACACCCAAAGTCTGAACGGTTACAAAAACGGATCATTCTCACTATTATCATATCAGTTTTCTCTCATTTTTTAAATTAGTTCAAAGACAGATTCAAATTATACACTTTCATTGTCTACACTGTTGATTTTGCCTCTGGGGTAGTTCATCAGTTTTATTATATTACACAAACAAAATAAACAAAGAATATAATCAAATCCCGGGCAACATCCAGGGTAAAACCAACAAGCAACCAGGACAAAAAAAATACACGGTAACAAGACTTTCAGCTAGATATTTGGGGGAAAAACAAAAAAAAAATCACTAAATCAATGCAACCATGATATAATTTTAATATACCTACATATGCCAACATTAATTTAATATGATGCCAATTGCGCTTCACCAGGGGTGTCAGAAGCATTTTGAATGTGGGGGGGACACACTGGCGGGGGGGGTCTGGGGACCCTCCCCCCCGAATTTTTTTAATGAATTAGATGCCGTATGTGTTTTCTCATATTGATCAAGTGGAATGGATTCTTTCGCAAAGCAATAGAAACAGCGCTGGGTGAACTAATATTTTATGATAAATGTGGGGGGGTCCAAACGAATGATTATGAAATGTGAGGGGGGCACGTCCCCCTCAGATTAAATCGCGGCGACGCCCATGCGCTACACAAAAAACACTGTATTTCATTGCAACTTTTTTTCATTTATTATAAATGCCAAGTTTGTGAGAAAGACCCGGATGGTAAGACAATGGTGAAGCGTCTTTACTGATCCTCTCTACCTCCGCAGACCTGGAAGGAGCCTGTAGCTTCCACAGCTGTCAGAATGCATAGAGTGCAGCTGGTCAGCCTGTGCTTATTGGCTGGCTCTTTGAGGACAGCAGCTGGACCGTAACATCTGCCTTTATTTTCTGCTAGCAACTATATTTATCTTTAGAAATAAATGCATTCTTTCCAGTAAAGCAGTTTTTTTCCGTTTTGGTTTTTATTAAATCTTAACATACAGACTACATTTGACACACATAGGCTGTGACTTGTAACCATGCGGCACAGACACACAAACTTCTAGAAACACAGCCTCTTGCTTGACTACCTGCTGTGGGCACAGAACAGACAGTCAGTGGTGCTGTAAAGCGAAGGCAGAGAGAGGAACCCGGCCATTTCAGCCACAACACGGAACCTAAAACATTCCGCTCTCCCTGTGCCGCCAAAATAGCACAGAGGGTACTGAACCGGACTCTCCCACGCTTTACATTTCCATAAGTGTTTCCATCATGGGATAAAAACTTATTCCCAAAACAGAACGCAACATTTAAGGTGTGTAAGGTAGCTAAGAACAAACAGAAAATACTCCTCTTAAACAAGTTGGAGAAGAGGTGAGAAACTATGCTTGTAGAGTGTGAGGAGCATAAACATAAATGTCCAGATTGTGCTGTTTATTTCTCACAGATGAAAGCAAGGAGAAGTATAGATCCTTCAAAGGTGTTGAAGAGGAATCACTTGGAATTTGTCTGTAGGGCTAATACTGGCTGATGAGACAGGCAGAGAACAGCTCCTTTAATTTTCTTCAACATGGTACCTGTGTAAACTGATAACAGCTCAGGAAAGCTGCCAGGCCATGACTTAAAAGCTAAAAGGTAGCAGGTGACATTTTCTTCACACATTCAATATTCATGTTTTCAGTCTAGGTTCCTATTTTACCTAGACTCCCTAACCCTTCCTGCATGAGACAGTGACCAAAAAAAAAAATACTACTTTCGAGCTGCTTTGTGTAAAATGATCTTACACGGTCTAAAGGGAGAGGGAAATGTCATAAAAAAATAGTCTGAAGAAACAGGACTTTTGTCACTTAGCACACAGACCGTGTCATTATGATGCGGTCACAGCCCCCCCTCTCACTCTCTCTCTCTCTCTCGCTCCCCAACTGCATCATGCCACCCTAGCCAGGCACATCTCCAGGGCCTCCATATCAGACTCAGCCTCCTCTGCCCCGCCGCCCAGGGCGCTGCACTCCACAAACTCTACATGCATGGGCAGCTGGGAGAACTCAAAGTCCTTGGCCTTCTTGCCCAGAGGCACGCTGGTGCCCCCAGAGGAACCATCCTGGGAGCTCAGGGCCGCTGATCTCGTCACTCGCAGGGTGTTCCTGAGGCAGACAGGGGGCGCAAACGTCGTGACACAGTGGAGACACACTTCAATCACATGCATGAGACAGGCATGATTACAGAGGTACTCACAGCTCCTTCTCCAGCTGCTGTCGAATCAGCTTTGATGACTTGGCCATTGTAATGTCTAAAGTGGGCGGAGGAATCGTGGTTATCGTCACCTTCATCATCACCATCATTCGTCTGACCCAGTTTGGCCAAGCACATCCATGAGGACCTACCTTGCTTATTGCAAGCTACCAGGAGTGTAGGGGCATTCTTCACCACCACGGAATCTGTCAGCAGGGAGTACAGGAGCTCTGCTACATCACGCACCTCCTTCTGGAAGATGGCGCTGTCCACCACGAACACGATGGCCCTTTGAACAGGACGACCTTGTTCAGACACTAACTTCTTGTAGAAGTCTGGAGACCAGAGAGACAAGCTGACAGCCTTACCTGGCCATGGACTTGAACTTCTCTATGAACTGCGGGCGCAGGCTCTCATGCCCAGGTAGATCAATCAAAGTCCAGCTTCTCGCCTGATGTCAAAGGCAAAGCAGGCTCTACACCGAACAGACTGACCGGCCACCCAAACATATTCCCAGCTACTGAGGATTAATGCAACCAGGCAACCCATCTTTTTAATTCCATTAGGGTGCCCTTTGTGAGAACACAGTATATCATAACGTTATAATATTTGACATAATATTACAGGCTGTCTAGGCACCTTACCCTGTCGTTCTTTGCTTTGTAAATAGCACTGCTATCTGTGATTGATGTCTGAGTCCTTTTAAACTTTCCAGACAGTAGCTGTAATACAAAATACCATGCAACAATTAATCCATGACGAGCTCTACTGTATAATATGAGGGAGAGATTCTTCTGAAAATGCAACCGATTGTACAAAATTGGAAGCTTACACGTCTGCTCTTTAAACATATTGTCCGCCTTAATAAGACCATTCTGTTTTGCCCACTGCAGTAAATTCAATATAAGATGGTAAATTTCTTGGGAATAAACACGTACCCGGCTGAACAGAAGTGTCTTCCCGGCGTCGCATAGTCCGATCAGCAGAATCGCATTTCTGGTGGATTTTCTACTCCAGAACACCTGAAAAAACACTGACATCCGCAGCAGCGTTAGCCCTGGTAACCATATAGGACTCGTGTTCGTTGCATGCCATTACGCCTCAGGTCAGTTTAGCTGACAGAGACAGAAAGATGAATAGCGCGGTATATCTTAAGAAGTTTCCTCACAACACAGTTTTCACGTAACTGAGCTGCAGAGATGCACCTAGGCTTTTACCTTAACTCACCTATCGTAAAAAGAACAACGATCACCGCGACCACTAATCCGAGAAGGACCGCTGGGTTCTGAGCATGTAGCTCCTTCAAAAAGGAGTCTAAATAAGAAAATTCTGACTGAACAGCAGTTTTCTCCTCCATATTGACAGCAGCTTCCGCTCAAAACGAGAGAGTGCAATCACACCAAAAACGGATGAAAGGGACACGTGTGCCTCCCAGTGGACATGCGCAGTTACTCCTCAAAACAGACACGCACATTTCCGCTCCAACTGTACATGCGCAAAGTGATTTTTAGCACGTGGTCGTAGTGGGGATGGGCGATGGGAGTGGAATCTGGCACCCCAAGTGTCAAGGCAGTGCGGTTATATATGCTTTGGCCCACAATGTTCGATGCTGGTGTGAAAATGCCTTTCAGTGAATTTTACTGGATCTTATTTTAGAGTATATACCACATCATTGAACATCTACGAGATTTGGGAATTTGTCAGTGTAGTATTTGTTTCAAGAACACAAAGTCAAATGCCATCTCATTTTTATGGACACTTTATTTGTGGATCAAATGTATGATGTAGTTCAGTGCATAAACACATGAAGTTAGACCGCTGTAGTACATCGAAATATCTCATTTCTAATAAATCTAGAGATGTCTGCTATAGATTTCTACATAGCTGTTACACAGCAAAACTCTCTTTACAGAAGTTAAAGAAAGATTGATACAAGAGGCTCTTTCTATAATGCCAATGTTGAAACAGCTTTACATCTGTTCTGGAAGTACCCTTTTCTTACTGTCAGAACAATCACACGAGGTAAAAACTGAAAAATTACTCTGAATACGTGTACGATATCGGGCGTTTTCGTTTTTGCAGCCCCTAGAAGTCTTTTGGCCTCCGCGAGCCACCTTAGACAGAGTCGGCGCCGCTAATTCTGCGTCACGGAGATCCTGCTGGACAGCCGCAAACATGGAAGAAGCAAAGAAAGACAAAGATAAACAACCCGAAAAAATGGAGGAGACTGGACAGCTCGCCGGGAAAGATAAGGAAAAGAAAGAGGAGCAGGAGTTGGTAAGCAAAGGCGATTTGTCCGTACACGTTCAGAAAATCAGTGAAAGACCTGCGCGTTACCCTGAGTCACTGTCATCTGCGAAGTCGGATTTACAGGCCAAGCCGTCCGTTTATGATCACTAAAACTGTTATTTGTGATTCTTGATCTGCTAAAAATTCTGCTGTGCCCACAATATAAACCTAGATAAAAGTTATGTGAATTCGTGGTTTTATAGCTGCTGATAAGGTTAGCGAGACCTTGCTGCTCAGTACAGTAGAATGAAAGATGGTGATAGACCGTGTAGACTCTGGGTGACATCAATCAAGTGTCTTTAGTATGTAGCAACTTAGAGGAAAACTGCCGTTTGTACTGTAAATATAACTCCCAAAACGGGAATTCCTACGAATTCGGAAAAGAAATTCATTTAGTAACATCTACCATTAACGCTTTCCCCCTGTCAGTCTGAAGAAGACAAACAGCTTCAAGAGGAGTTGGAGCTGATGGTGGAGAGACTTGGTGTAAGTACTTATTTGGAGATTAAGCGGTTGGGGGAAAATAGTGAAAGTCCTGCTTGAGACATTTTGACAAATCTGTCTAATGGGAATGGTGCTGTTTGATCACTCATGAGCCTGCCTTCTGTAACCCTTTACTGTTCCTGGGTTTAGGAGGAGGACACCTCCCTGCACCAATCAGCCCTGGAGGAGCTGCGCAGACACATCCGCTCCTCCACTACCTCCATGACATCGGTCCCCAAGCCACTGAAGTTCCTGCGACCACACTACAGCAAGTTGAAGGAGATCTACCAGGGCATGCCAGATGGGGACAACAAGGTCAGGAGTCACTGGGAGTCCTTACTGTCATGGTACCAGTCAGCATGAGTTCTCACTTTCACAGTCAGGAGTCAGCATGAGTTTTTGCTGTCGAGGTCAGGAGTCAGCGCAAGTCCTTACCATCGCAATCAGGAGTCAGTGCAAGTCCTTACTGCCGCCATCAAGAGTACCCGCGAGTCCTTACTGTCATGGTTATGAGTTAGCCTGAGTCCTTACTTTCATGGTCAGGAGTCACCGTGAGTCCTTACTTTCGTGGTCAGGAGTCACCCTGAGTCCTTACTTTCGTGGTCAGGAGTCACCGTGAGTCCTTACTTTCGTGGTCAGGAGTCACCGTGAGTCCTTACTTTCGTGGTCAGGAGTCACCCTGAGTCCTTACTGTCTCGGTCAGGAGTTAGACAGGGTCCGCACTGTCGCAGTCAGGATTCACCACAAGTCTTCACTGATTAGTCAGGAGCAGTGTTAATTTTGACGACGAAAAATTTTCATCATAGTTATCGTCAACAACCTTTATTTTCAGACTAAAACGACACAATAACTAAACAATAACTGAACATATATGTATAACTGCTGATATATATAATATTTTCTCATTTACTAAATAAAAGTAGGGCTGCATTTCAAAATAAGAGAAAATAAATAAAATGTGAAAATGTGCATGTTTAAAAAAGTGCTTAACTCAAGCCATAAAACCCTAATACAGTTGTGTTTATGTTGTATATTTTAGTGTTCATGGATTTAAGTATTGGTTTCGATAATCACTATTGGAGTAGGATAAGGTCTTATTATTTTGAAAACATATAAAACGTAACATCGTGTTTTTCTCATATTCGTTTTATATTTGTCAGAGTAACAATGCAAACGGAATGACAAGTCATTTCAAGCGAAAACAGTGCGTTTTACTTTTCATTTCAAATAAAACGTGGGGTTGCCAACTTCGGCCAGCTGGCTGGAGTGAGATTTTCAATTGGAGATGTCTGCACACATGTGTTACAGATCTTACCTTGTAAATAGTCTGCTTTTGTATTTAACTGTGTAAATACACTTTTGATGTAGCTAATTTTAGGTTTATAATGGTATAATATAGATTTGCTGTAAGATTTCCTGCGTGAGTCTGAAAGCGTGAATCTCATGCCAGATTCTTGAGATTTGGCAACCCTGAAAATATACATTTTTTGTTTCATCTGAGTTGATTTATATAACAAATAACATTTCTTTATACAGTTGTTAAAAAGCAGGAACTTGAAAACAAGAACATGAAATCACCAATAAACTACGTCTAGAAATATTTATTTTAATATTTGTTATATTTTATATAATGTTCAGAGACAGCAGGCTTGGTGGCATTATAGCCTATGCAGTTTTTCTTTGAAATTATTTTATTTTTGCATTAATTAGGGCTGCATGATTTGGGGAAAATATCAAATCGCGATTTTTCTGACAGAAATTGTGATTAAAGATTTGATTTGCGATTTTTTTTTTTATGTCAAGCTTCAGTTCAATATTCAGTGTGTAGTAATTTTAAAACATCATATTCTAATTCTAATGCAAGGATGAGAATTTAAAGATGTGATGTGTCAAGTTAAATAAAGTAATAATGAAAGCAATTGCAGCAAAAAGAAAAATAGCGATCTTGCAGGTAACGCTTATTACCCTCCTAATAACACTAGAACCGCCTTTTCCACGCCAATGAACAAGCAAGAACTACTTCGGCGTATGCAGCCCTTTTGTTTGCGCTATTGTGTTGCTAGCTGCTGTTATTATTGAAATCGATAAATCGTCCAGCTCTAGCACTAATGGCACTACTGATGTTACAGTACTCAGTTTCCTTGTAAACAAACATATGTTTGTGTTTCAAATAAGAGTGAAATCTGTGTACTGCATAGTCAGACCTTAATACCATTCCTTAACATCGGTTTCATTTCATCTTGGTGAATATAATGACTTTCAGAAATCGAAGGGACACTTTAAACATTACACTTTGCACTTTTAATCGTAAAATCAACTGTAGTTTTAGTCTACTGTAATCTTATGATATTTAGTCAACTAAAATAATTTAGATGACTAAATTATGACTGAAACTAAATTACATTTTAGTCAAAAGACTATGACTAAAACTAAATGAAAATTTGCTGCCAAAATTAACACTGGTCATGAGTCAACTCAAGTCCTTACTGCTGTCCTCACTTTCCCCGTTTTGTGCCAGCGGTTCTGCGCAGACGTAGTGTCTGTTCTCGCCATGACGATGAGCGGGGACCGTGAGTGTCTGAAATACCGCCTCCTGGGCTCGCAGGAAAAGCTGGACTCCTGGGGACATGAATATGTGAGGTAGGGAGGTGGAGGCCAGATACCTAAGCGGTCCCTGCATGAGCTTTCAGCCATATTAAGACTGATCAGTCATTAGAATATAGTATTGGGCATTTGTGATAACAAATAAATGAAATCTGTTCATTATGACATTAAAACTGGCCTACTAATAACTGGCTAAGTGCCTCAATAAAAAAAAAATATACATATATTTTTTCCAGTAACCAGCTTTTACAAATGAATCTGGAATAAAGTTAAAGGTCACAGTATAGTTGATAGCTCAGTTAATTAGCATTGCAGGTGGCCTTTGTTGGTCCTTTAACATCTGGTTGTGTTGTGTTTCAGACATTTAGCAGGAGAAGTAGCCAAGGAGTGGCAGGAGGTGGAGGAGAGCGACACGGCCCAGCAGGAGGTGCTAATGAAGCTGGTTAAGGAGATTGTGCCCTATAACATGGGCCACAATGCCGAGCACGAAGCCTGTGACCTCCTGATGGAGATCGAGCGGCTAGACATGCTGGAGCAGTACATCGACGAAAACGCTTACGCCAAGGTCTGCCTCTACCTGACCAGGTGAGAGTCTCCGGCTGCAGTCTAGAATAGCTTAGCCGACAGAGAGCACGTCTCTGCCCCATGTGTGCCTCTGTAGCGCAATCATTGGTCTATCTCCACAGCTGCGTGAGCTACGTCCCTGAGCCGGAGAACTCGGCTCTGCTCAAGTGTGGCCTCAACATCTTCCGCAAATTTGGCCGCTACCCAGAGGCTCTGCGCTTGGCCCTGATGCTCAATGACGTCGAGCTGGTGGAGGACATCTTCGTTTCCTGCAAGGACATGTGAGGGACTCTGCTGCACCCTCTTCACCAGGGGTGGGCAGTCTTATCCAGAAAGGGCCGATGTGCATGCGGGTTTTCGCTGTAACTCCCTAATTAGATTACTAAATAGAGGACTGATTGGCTGAAGAGTCCTCACACCTGGGTTTGGACAGCACAGCTGACGTAAAGGTTATCCCAAAAATCTGCATGCACACCGCCCCATTGCGGATAAGATCGCCCACTATTGCTCTACACACATACGCCATTGATTGCTGCACTGTCAGCAGGGGGTAACTCTATGCCTGCTCCCGTAGTGTCGTCCAGAAGGAGATGGCCTTCATGTTGGGCAGACATGGTATGTTCCTGGAGCTGAACGAAGACGTGGAGGACTATGAGGATCTGACTGAGATAATGTCCAACGTCCAGCTGAACAGCAATTTCCTTGCTTTAGCCAGAGAGGTGAGCTGGGGTTCAGTAGAATCCATATCATCACAGATTCAGTGACTTGTTCCGCATTTTCCAAACATTTTCATAATTTTCTTTCCTGTCATTGTAGTTGGATATCATGGAACCCAAAGTCCCTGATGATATCTACAAAACCCATTTGGAGAACAACAGTAAGTGTTCCTAAAGAGCCTGCCGTCTCCGAGTTGTAAAGCTCCACATTTGCCGCCGCCCTGAGCCGCTCTCTCGTCAGGGTTCGGGGGCAGCGGATCCCAGGTGGACTCTGCCCGGATGAATCTGGCCTCCTCCTTCGTCAACGGCTTCGTGAACGCGGCGTTCGGACAGGACAAGCTGCTCACGGATGACGGGAACAAGTGGCTCTACAAGAACAAAGACCACGGTGCGTTGCGTGTGTATTTGTATGTTGGATCTCTGCTTGAGGGCTACCTGACCGTACTGGCTTCTGAAGCCCGTACATGTCGTGTTCAGGTATGCTGAGTGCCGCTGCATCCCTGGGCATGATTCTCCTGTGGGACGTGGACGGTGGTCTGACGCAGATCGATAAGTACCTATACTCGTCGGAGGACTACATCAAGGTACGGCTCGCAGCCTCAGCCACGTAGCATGAAAGTGCTGCAGTCTGCATCTGCGTCCGTCTGCGTCTTAAAGTCTGTCTTATGTTTCCTGCAGTCGGGCGCCCTGTTGGCCTGTGGCATCGTGAACTCGGGCGTCAGGAATGAGTGCGACCCTGCCCTTGCCCTCCTGTCCGACTACGTCCTGCACAACAGCAATGTCATGCGGATCGGGGCTATCTTTGGGTAAGGTGGTCGGGCGACGGGGGTGCCGGGCAACGGGGGTGCCGGGCGACGGGGGTGCCGGGCGACGGGGGTGCCGGGCGACGGGGGTGCCGGGCGACGGGAGCCGGACGCCGTCGACGGCTTTGAGCTCCATGTGAGATGTGTGCTTCCCCCGCAGGCTCGGCCTGGCCTATGCCGGCTCCAACCGCGAGGACGTGCTGTCCCTGCTGGTGCCTGTTATGGGGGACTCAAAGTCCAGTATGGAGGTGGGTGCTGTCAGCTGACAATAAGAGGAAAGGGGTGCTGCTTTAAATAGGCTGGAATCGCTGTTATGTTTGTAGAATGATGGAATCGTAGTTCAGTTCGCTTCTGTTTGACGGTGCAGGTGGTGGGTGTGACGGCTCTGGCGTGTGGCATGATCGCCGTGGGGTCTTGCAATGGAGACGTGACGTCTACCATTGTGCAGACCATCATGGAGAAGTCAGAGCAGGAGTTGAAGGACACCTATGCCCGATGGCTGCCCCTAGGGCTCGGACTCAACCATCTGGGTAAGGGCATGTGGTGAAGTGTAGCCCTGTGGACTGTACCAACTGGGTCAGGGTGAACTTTAAGACGACTTAAAACACACCTTTTCCAGAAATACCTGAATTAGCACTTCTGGCATTATACTTGCATTACTAAAAAAAAAAAAGCACTTTTCCAACAGAGTATTAGATCGATGGTATTCATAGCCTTGGTTTTTACTGAGCTAGTATCGGGAAAAATTCATTGTGGAGTCTTAAAGCACTTATGTAAGTCGCTCTGGCTAAGGGCGTCTGCCAAATGCTGTAAATGTAAATGTAAATGTGTCATGAACTTCCTTATATTGGTTGGAGAATTGCTGTACTGGCTGTTTCCTGTTTCAGCGTGAACATTTATCAGGTCAGGTTAAAGAATCCTTCTTCCTGTGGCAGTTGTAACTCAGTGTGACAGTGGTAACACTTCTAATCGGCTCCACATCCAGGTAAAGGTGAGGCCATAGAAACCACCCTAGCTGCCCTGCAGGTGGTCCCAGAGCCCTTCCGCAGCTTCGCTAACACACTGGTGGACATCTGCGCATATGCCGGTGAGTGTTACCGTGGTAACGTGTGTCGCCAAGTCCCCGTAGCTGGTTGATGAATGCCGCTCTCATTTCCGCTGACGTCCATTTATGTCCGTGCTGCACATCCAGGCTCGGGCAACGTGCTGAAGGTACAGCAGCTTCTCCATATCTGCAGTGAGCACTATGACACCAAGGACAAAGAGGAGGACAAGGACAAGAAAGACAAGAAGGACAAGGAGAAGAAGGAGAAGGAGAGCACGGCGGACATGGGCTCCCACCAGGTGAGACATTCCATAGGAAGTTAAGCCTTATATATTGAACTTGGTGAAGCCGCAAGCTGTGAAAGAAAGCAGAGTATGTGAATAATACAACGTAGAATAGGTGTTTTGATGCAGATTTTTGGGGTGTGTTTAGGCACACATAATTACTCACGAGTACTTGGTCACACAATGATATCTATTAGTACCATTAAGATGTTGTTTTTTTTCCCCACGTACATGTAAGTTCCCTGTTATAGGCTAGCCTGAAATTTCCAGTTTATTTCCATTAATCTCCATGGAAAGATTCCAACTTTGAAAATTCCCAGAATTTTGCAGGCTTAATTGGCACCATAAATAACCCTGGTGATGCGGTCTTCCGGGCATAACCCTGCGGTCTTCCGGGCATAACCCTGCGGTCTTCCGGGCAGGGTGTCGCCGTGCTGGGCATCGCTCTCATCGCCATGGGGGAGGAGATCGGCTCAGAAATGGCCCTACGCACATTTGGACACCTGGTCAGCACTCTTCTCTGTAACATGCATTCCGTGATATGGGGCTTGTTTCTAAGGGTGACGTGTTTGTGGCTCATTCTGCTTATGCACTGAGCCCCCTGGCTTTTCCCCAGCTGCGATACGGAGAGCCGGCCCTCCGCCGGGCCGTCCCATTGGCTCTCGCCCTCATCTCAGTCTCCAACCCGCGCCTCAACATCCTGGACACGCTCAGCAAGTTTTCTCACGACGCCGATCCCGAGGTCTCCTACAACTCCATCTTTGCAATGGGAATGGTGGGCAGTGGTCAGTATCCCCGACAAACTGTGAAATCATGTTAGATCGTGGTCCATGTGCTGCACATTCACTAATGTAGTTTTAGTCATTCATGTATAAATACTCCTGTTTTTTTTATATGAAATGGGTCAGTCCATCACAATGTCAAACTGAATTCTCCTGTTGGAGTCCGATGCCTGATATTCCCGTTTGTATTTGACACGGTCTCTGGCAGGCACTAACAATGCTCGCCTTGCGGCCATGCTCAGACAGTTGGCACAGTACCACGCTAAGGATCCTAACAACCTCTTCATGGTCCGGCTGGCACAGGTAGGAGTCTCCGGCCTCCTTAACCCCCAGGGGTCGGCGGGATCTGACAGAAATTTCGCCAAACCGTTTAAATAACTCTGCGAGTTTTTGTCATATACACATTTAAAAAAACACCCTCAGAAACCTTGGACGGTTCTTCCTATTCGTGATATGAATAGAAAGAACAAGAGTGACTGACTTAAGCGTCTGCGTCTCGAAGCGGCTCTGATCTCCTTCCCACTTGCAAATCGCGCTATTCGCATGATAATAACATGATAAGCCGACAGTTAGTATTGGGTAAAGAAATATGTGAATACGCCCATTGTGACCGAAATAAACAAGAGCACATGTCTGGGTAGTGTTTACACTGATCGGCTACAATATAGCACACGGATACGTCTCTGCCGCTGAAGCTTTGCGCCAGTGTTGCCACTTTCAGCAGCGAAGCTCATACCTGCGTTCATGGCTCAGTGGGCTAAGCCTGTGTGCCTGCAATCACGTGGTCGCCGATTCAAACGCAGCGTATTTAGAACGTGAATAGCGATCTTCAGCTGAGAGCGGTCCTACACGCTCCTGATGCAAGTAAAACAAAGAAAGGTGACACGGTTGCTTTTTTTGCCTATTTAACCTAATTTTAAAAACTTTAATACTTCCGACAATGGAAGCTTTGAAAAGAAGACAGATAACGGATTTAGTCTGTTTTTTTTCTCATGATTCTACATAATGATTTCAGCTAATATAAACTGAAATACACAAGAAAGCTATGTGGTCGACGATGCCCTCGTCCCCAGAGCGTTAATAATAATCACTGCATCATATTTATCGCTTTCTATATTTATATAGTCAGTTTTTCATTTTTCATTCCATCTATCAATAAACTGTGAAAGGGATTTTATTGTTGCTACTTTTCTTGCGTTTCAAACTGCCTTTCCAAAGTGATGGGTGTGGGGTGCAGTGACATTCCAGACTGATGGGCCATTGACTATGCAAACTACTACATGTGTGAGGACACCTATCTCATCAATATTCATTGTGAAGGCCACTGACTTTGAGAAAAAGAGTGTCACTCTAAAGTTCTAACACTTTAGTAATCAAACCACATAACATTTCAGAATGTCACTTTCACCTATGTGTAGCCAACCCCTGTGTCTATAAGCTTCAGAGCTCAAAAGTCTTACCTAGAAATGTCTATAATGTGATTTTTTTTACAATTTCTCAGCATGTCTGAAAATAGGTTTTTGAAAAGTATATGTTTAAAGTTGATTTTAACAAAAATCAAGATCAAGATCTCAGATTATTGGTGCTGAGTTTGTGCTGAATAAAAGCAAATGTAACACTTTGGGATAAATGTTTTTTAGATAGGTGAAATATTTTAAAATGTCAAGGCATGTCAGACTACCCCGAAAGTGGAAAAGAGGTCTCAGATCCCAGGGGGTTAATGGCAGGACTCACTAGTGATGACCAAAGCATGTCCCAAAGTAAACCAAGAGCACCATCTAGTGGGGTCTAAAAACACAGCAAATGGTTCATGAAGCTTAATTTGGCTATCACTAGGGCTAACACGCATCGCAGGCCACTTCTGGATGTCTGGACTGACATTATTTGTACGTTACCTGCAGGGTCTGACTCACCTGGGGAAGGGAACCCTCACCTTGTGCCCCTACCACAGCGACCGGCAGCTTATGAGCCAGGTGGCAGTGGCGGGCCTGCTCACCGTCCTCGTCTCCTTCTTGGACGTCAAAAACAGTTGGTGTCTCTCCATAAGCCATCTGCAATTGTCTATGATTTCTGTGGGTTCATTCAGGTAATCCCCACCCTACCTGTCTGCATTGCAGTAATTCTGGGGAAATCCCACTACGTGCTATATAGCCTGGTGGCAGCTATGCAGCCCCGCATGCTGGTCACCTTCGACGAGGAGCTGCGACCGCTTCCGGTGTCGGTCAGAGTGGGACAGGTGAGGACACTCTGAATGGGCTATCAGGGTTAAACCATACTGCTGAGCATGGGGCCACCTGAAATTACCCATCCACCCATCTTCCAAACACTTATCTCGGTCAAGAGAGTGTGTGAGGGGGGGATTAGGCACCAGGCTGGGATATGTGTGGCGGCCATCTGCTGTACTGTTGTACGCTGAGCTGTGAATTTGTGCCTGGCTTTGATAAGCTGTATGTGTCCCTAGGCGGTGGACGTGGTGGGCCAGGCTGGGAAGCCCAAAGCTATCACAGGCTTCCAGACCCACACCACACCAGTCCTGCTGGCCCACGGTGAGAGAGCAGAGCTGGCCACCGAGGAGTATGTGCCTGTCACACCCATTCTGGAGGGCTTCGTCATCTTACGCAAAAACCCCAACTATGATGCGTAGGGTGTCTCTCTACTTCTGATCCCCATGACTGAGGCTTTTTAAAGTCATTCCCATGGAGTTTGTCCCATGGGAATGATTGTGTCAAAGTTTTACTCATCAGCTGGGAGATTCATTTAGGGAGAACTAAGCCAAACCCAATCTCAGCCACACCACGAATCACCATTCAGGAGGAGATGCCATCATGCTGCACCAATATGGGGGGGGGGGGGGGCTGGTGTGACAGGGAGGGCTGCTGGAGTCGAGTGCTAATCCTGCATTGAATTACCAGGCATTAAACACCACGCTGTCAAACATGGTGAATCTACGCTGCTCCAGATTCTCTAGACGAAGGTGTCACAACATCTACATCGACTTCATAAATATCCCCAAATGCCTAAGCAGAAGACATTAAGTTTGGCAATAAATAAACATACAGACATGTAGAGAATCATTGCCTTGTTAATGGAAAGTATTCTTTTTTTCTGTTTAAAAAACTGTCTACAATATTTTTTTTAAGATTTGGTACAATACAGCATAAATAAAGTTACCTTATTCGTGTCTGTTGCTTTTGTTTCATTTGCTATGTGAAGGATTCTCATCTCATTCGTTTAACTTTTGGTTGGGATTAACTGGGAGGCTGGGAATGTCAAACTAACAAAGTCAATGGAAATTCTGCCTTTGTCACTGATTTGTTAGTGCAAAGTGACTCCACAGAAACATTGTGACTAGGTTAAACAGTAAGTCTATATGTTAAAGTAAAAAATAAACCAGTATGAAATTACCAAAAAAGGTAATTTAATTACTTTGCTAATGAATGTATTGACACTCATATATTTGGCATGCAACCAAAACCAGACCATATTGTCACTGTCACTTTGACCCCGTATATGTCACCGTTGTCGTCACTAACTCTTCCGAAGTACCACGACACTCAATCCGAGGCAAGTCTGAGTCAGCTAACTGCCTACATGGAAAGGACAAAATATACGCTACAGTTTGCCTACGTATTATGTTCTTTTACTTGATAGATTTGTCTGCGTTTGCATTGCGCTTACCAAGACACAAATTTATCGACCTGTATTTGAAACAAATTCAGCAGCAAGAACTTATAAAAATTTTAGGCTGCTCCAGTGTCACATGACTGGGGTATGAGGAGCTCCCATTGTGATTAAACCGGAAGTGCCAATCAGCTTCCGGGAGGACTCCGTCCGGCTCCGCGGACTCAAGGAGAGAAAGGTAACGTCGTGGCTCCGCTCTGTACTTTTTGTTAATTCAGAACCGCCAGGGGAACCAACAGTCAATCCGCTACCATCCACACCTTAAACATGGACCTGGCACCTAGCGGTTCGATCCGCGGGTATCCGTTATGTCAGTAGGTCTGTCCCAAGGTAGTATTACTTTGTGATTTTTTTTCTCTTTTTTTATTTTTTATATATTTCTAGGGATTTAAAACACTTCTGGCGAAGTTGCCCAAAAAGGAATAGGATACATCTTCCCCTTGGAACTTGAGGACATTTATAGTTTTCAAAAGAAAATTGTATGAAAGAATCGGACGGAAAAAACAGATCTCACTAGAAAAGGCACAGAATCAGACCCTCAGTCCGGCCAGGTTGTCTCCCTTGTCTCCAATCTGTCTCTGGTAAGCAAAGCGGGCCGGTCCGAATAGCTGGTCTGCTGCGTGTGGGAAACCTTTAAAATCTGGCCTTATTTTTCAGAAATTATACACGGAATCAATCCGCTGTTACTGTTCTCCCGTCATATTTTTCTGAAGGCAGATGAAGTTTTTATTTGATCACTGTCGTGGGCGAGCTAGTGTGTCCCGTTTTGATGAACCCTCCTTTAAACTCCCAATCGCTCCCGATACCGACGTACCTTTGATTTGTATAAACATTTCCGGACATGTTTTCTTTCTCTTGTAAATGGTGGGGTAACTGAAACGGCAGTCCAGTACGAGTGTCATGCCGGTAGGAACAACCACGATGCTGCTTATCGCCGGTCGTCTCAACTGGGTGTAGGCCCCTTTGCCACCGATGGCTTGTGGGGAAAAAACCGTTATTTTAAAATTCGGCCCAGACAAACACCCGTGAAATGTGCGCTTTCTGGGACAGACCGGTCCATGGGGACGGCATCTTTTAGCCAGGTCTCCCGATACTGACATTCGGTTTGATCGAATGCCCTGATCCTGTCGGAGGCGGTGGGTCCACCGGGCCTGGCACGGAGGCCTTCTTTAGGGTGCAGACTTTGTACTCATCGGTTTAAACACTTTATTTTCTATTGCGGCACTTGTCCGCTGTGTTTTTAGTTGTTTAAAATGTGATTGATAAGCAGACATCTGTGCGCCCATGGGCCAGTGAATTCTGTCCTGGTTACGTGTTAAAACTACAATTTAATACGGATCTCTTCAATTTCGATGAATGGGACTCTTATCGGCACGTTTTATTGCCTTTTTCTGAGTATGAGTGGGTTCGGGGCCGAGCCGGACAGGGGGTCCGTTTTACCGGCAGCTGACACGTGTCCAGGCCGGTGTGCAGGTCTTCCTGCGGGTTATTTCGAGCGGTTTTGTCTTCCGGTACGCGGTGGCGTGCAGGTGTAGTCCTGCCCAGCTGAGTGTATTTTCACGCAGCCTGCGTGTTCTCACGCAGTTGGTACCGCCCGGGTCCGACTCGGCACTGCTTGAATGACAGTTGGGCGACATGTCCAAGTTCGACATTCTAGTCCGTTTGCCAGTCATCTGAGTTTGCACCGGCGTTGGAATGATGGTGGGTACCGATAACTGCTTTATCATATTTCCCTGCTACTGCGTATCTGGGTGGTTCACCGGCCCACCGCCCACCCTGTTTCTGGAACTTAGCTTTGTAGCCCATATCCGGCTGTTTTTTTTCTAGCTACGTGTCTATTTAGTAAAGTACTGGTTTTAGACAAACGGGTTCAAAGCACTTATATTCTCTGCTGGTTGAGCGCTACTGTTTATTGACAGTATATATCGGATGTACATGTCTGCTGTATAAAAGGCTGTAATTTACTCTATGTACTATGGATATATCCCTTGAACACGGCCATTTCTGTGGAGACTGCAGTTTCGGGTGGCCGGAATGACACGTCGAGCGAGAGGCCCACCGCCCTCGCCTGATTTCCCTAGCAGTTTGAAATAAAACTCCTTCATTCTCCCCTGTCAGTGAGCAAACGTATGTAAACGGCTATGGGTTTACTCCGACAACTCTTTACCGAAGTCTGGCCTGAAAAATTAGTGAGTAACCGCAGCATACGGAGATGGCGTACGCGGCCCGGAACCTGCGCACGTTCGCGGTTTTACGTTTTCTAGCCATGTTGTTAGTACAGTTAGCACCGTCTCGGTGAATTAGCACCGATGCTATTTAGCGTCGCCGCGAAGCGAGAGTGGTGGCGTGGCGAGCGCGTGAGTCTGTTCTTTTAAGGGGTTTTACTATGATTGGCCTGCGGCGCGCGGCGGCCCTCGAGCCGGGGCTGGAGCCGGTTAGCGTGTGCGCGAGCAGAGCAGGAAGCACGTGGTGCGTCCTGAGCCAGTGGGGAGGGCAACATGGCGCCGCCGAGGCGTTGCGGGAGAGAAGGTTCGCCGCGCTTGTATCAGCGCGTGTTTTCGTAGGCTTTACGTATCTCTCTGTGTTTGGTCACGATATGGGATATTTTTGCACGATTCGCCAAAGTTGTAGAAGAAATCGCCAACTGTTGGGAAATGGGTTGCAGGACCTTTAAAGACACGTTGAGGCCGACTCAAAATGGATCCCGCTTAACTGCTGGGGATTCCTCGCGTTTTTGTGGACTTTCTTCATAGTCACTTTGCCGCACAAAATACGACAAACTTCCATATTTTTTTAGTTTAACTCAACAGATTTATGCAAAACTAATTTTATAGTTTTAATATTTGTTCCCGATTTGAATAAAAAATGTGATCCCTATGTGACTGTCATTTATATCCAGGCAGCTGACACTAGCTTAAATGGTTATTATAGCGATGCGCTTCCTATAGGTAACTTACAGTTAAAAGTCCCATGTCTTCTACTGCATGCTTCGCCAATGATCTCACCCTGAAGAGGCAGCTTAAAATGTTTCTGCTGGAACTTTTAGAGACTCCATTTCTAAAAGGGGTTGATGTTATTCGATTACCATTAAGTTGTGGATTACCCTTTACAGATGTGATTGTAGTTTTTGGTTGTGGGGGGAGTGTCAGAGAAAGAGTGCACTGCATTAGCCTTGTAAGGTGGTGTGCCCATGTGAATTACTGTGTGTGTTTACAGGAAAGTGTTTTTCCTCTGACTCACAGTTTTGGGGCAGTGTGACAGACCCGTCCTGGGCACACTGCCATTTGTGCAGCTCTGTTTGCATTAACACAAGCAAGCACTGAGCCAGCTATGAGAGAACACTATAACCCAGTCACATGTGTAGACCGCTGGCAGAGGTGATGATTTCGTAGGCGATACTTTTATGCAGTCTACAAACACTTATTTTCTCTGTCCTTACATGAGTGTTGGGGTTGTGGTTGCTGGGAGTAATCTGCTCTATTCTCATGTTTCCTTTTTGGGGGGATAGTGGGCAGTCTGCTCAAACATGGTGCAGAGGTGCAGCAAGACAAGCAGTGTGCCCCAGATCTAGGGTTTAGGGCTCCTGCCACCCAATGTAGCCGTGTGAGTGGCAGACAATGCAGGGAGGGAGAGTACTAACCTTTACACTAAGAATACTAGATAAAACGGCACCAGTCTGCACCCCCGCTGGATGGGTGTCGTTTGTTGTGGTCTGAGCATGCTCTGTCCGGCTGCCCTGCCCTCACCCAATACTTCAGAATGCTGTGAGCAATAGAATGGCTGGCTCATGATTTAAATGCAGCCAGCATTGTACTGGTGGCCCTTGTGTATAGAGTTTTGAAATAGCTATACAAACTGAAACTTTAAAACTAAGGGATTTTTGAACTGAAACTCGGATAACTGTGAGATGAGTGTTTTAGCAAAGGCATTTATTACTCTGTAATGGCCTCTGCAGTCCTCCCAGCATGCACCTTGATGGAGGTGTTTAGTGGACTCTCGTCATTGGCTGAATGGCTACTGGTACTGCTCCATTTAGCAGTGTGTGCTGCTGTTAAACGGATCTTTATGCTGTGATAGTTTATAAGGGTGAGATGGCCAGTACCTGTCCTGTACTAATGAGGTACAGCAGCTGTATTGACACCAGCATTTGCATCAGCTGTATTCTATGTTCATGTGATGGAAATTCAAGCATTTTGCTTCTGGAACACGGGTAGTAATTCATGAAGTGTTTGACTCCTGGATGCCTTTCTTATAAATGGATGTTTCTAGTAAGTGTTTGCTGATTAAACATCTATTATCTTAGGAATCCTAATGTGATTACAGCCTGGATCCTTTATGCGTGTCATATCAAATCAAGGCTTCCTCATTTTTTGAATATCTATTTGATTTCTCGCAAAACTAAATCGGGATTTTTCAAACCAGTTCACAGAAGCGTAGTGTAAGTTGGCGAAACATAGCCCCCCCCCCCCTGCCCACGGCTGACACGTATTGGTGCAGAGTCCTTTTCTCTGTTTGATTTCCATTTGGCGGGTTCCTGGTTTGAGGGATTGAAGACCTCGATGAAATGCTCAGGGTATATTGTGAAGTTCTGCATGGCTTTTCTGTCCCTGCTGGCCTGCCGTACGCCGCCCCGTACCCGCGGCCGTGTGCTTGGCCGTCCCCTCCGTGCCTGTCTGAATTACCTTCTCTTCTCAGCTTTACACAGCTGCCAAGGTCTCCATGCGGAACCAGATGAAATGAATAAAGCCCCGCAGCCTATAGCAGGACCTTCCTCCACCCCTCATCCCGCCCCCTCTCCTGGACTCTCACAGGTACGTGTCACTTAGCTCCGCCCTTTAAACACTATCATTAGGGGAGTGACACTCACTTTTTGTTCCTTATTCTGTTTCCAGGCCACCTACCCTCCAGGACAGCCCCCTGTCGTGTTCACTACCCCACCCCCACCAATGAACCCCACAGCCCAATCCCGCCAGGTACGTCCCAGTGCCGCATCCCTGCGGGTCACCCAGAGCCCTTTGTGTGCTTTTCGCTTAGGAGGAAGAGCGTAGGCTTGGACGATTTCTAAAACCCAGAAGGGCTTTCTGATTCTGCTGTCCATTGTAAACGAAAGAATAGACCTTATGTCGCAGTGAGTGCAAATGTCCGAAGTCACTTTACTGCTTCTTGCATGTAGCTGAGCCTTTGATTGGCTGAAAAGCTCGGAGAGTCGTGTGAAACGGTGCAGTGCTTTAATGGCGCCTGCTGCCACGGTACCCAGCTGCTGTGCTGTGTGGTTTTCTGAATCCTCCCAGTTCCTGTGGTCCTAAACACTGCTCTGGCTCCCTCTCTGCCCTGTGTGGCTTTGGCCTCTGGCCTGTGCGGTGCTGTGCTCCTTACATCGACGGCTACTGGCGGGTTGTAGCTGTGGGAAGGTGAGACACAGGTTAGATGATTAGAGTGGCCGGCTCAAGGTCGTTCGATCCAGGCCCAGCTGTCGCATCTCTAAACGAGCCCTGAATCTCCAGATCTGTTCGTAGCCCTGTGTGTTGCAGGAGGTGATGGTGGCACTTTGTGTTTGTGTGCATGTGAGCTTGTGCTGCTCCTTCTGGCTGCCTGGCTGGCTTCAGCTTTGGGTAATGGGTTTTCCTGCCTTTTCTCCTGTCTCTGTCCTGTCTGCTGCTGAAGGGAGGATTCAGGTCGCTGCAGGTAATGCCCCCCCTTCCTCCTCCTAGTGCTGTGCCCCCCCAATTAATGCTCTCTTCCTTGGTGGCTGCTCGTTGTCCTTCCCCTCCTAAAAGCGTGCTGACCCCAGCATCTCTCTACAGCCGTACTATCAGAACCGGGCCAACCTTCCCAGCAGTGCCCAGCGGGTAACGTCCAGTGGTGGCGCCCGGGCCATGGGACCCACACATGTCTACCCATCCAACTCGCAGATGATGGTGATCCCTCAACAGCCGCTCCCATTTACCAACTCGCAGGGCCCGGCCACTTATTTCATCCCCTCCGGCCAGGTGAGTCGCCATGACGACAGTCTCGCTCAGCCTCTTGCTGGGCATTGGTTCACTCCTCTGAAATGCTGTTGCCCTCCCTATGGTGCAGCGATCTTCTGAGTCTGGCCTTGCCTCTGGGCAGTGCCGGCTTCTTGACCCTTCCTGAACTTTCTTCATTGTGCACCATCCAATAGCATGTCCTGTGTCATCGCAGCCCTCCTGACCTGTGGATTCTCACCCTGGGGAGCTGGGAGTGACTGCCACAGCTAGCCAGCTGTTAAAACAATGGGGCCTACCTCTCTAAATCACTCCCCCACCCCCCTCTCTTTCAGTATCGCTCGACCTATGTGGCCACCACACAGCAGTACCCGGTCCCCACGGGAACAACTGGCTTCTACCCTGGATCCAGCCCGGCAGAATATGGTACATATGGTAAGAGGCTCTGTTTGGGGCCTCGTCTGCCGAACGGGACCGTGGGGGCTGGGGGTGCAGTGACAGCAGCGCCGCCACGTGTCAGAAGATGGACCTACCTCTGTTCTCCTCTCTGGCTCCCTGGTTGTGGACTGTCACTCTCAGGGCCTCAACCAGAGGAGTGTGAATCTGTGCCGTAAATATTATTGGTCAGACGCTCTGGGCGATGGAAGATGGTGTCAAACTCAAGCGAGTTAAGAACCACCAGCCAGTACTGTGTGACCTGTTCTCAGTGTAAATGATCCCCCAAAATCCCCTGTCCTCCACTTTGAAAAATGATCGTCCAGTGCAGACATCTGCATTATTTTAGTAGTTATGTCTTTATCTCTGGGGCAGCTAACTTTAAATACTGATAGACTCAATATCCAAGGCTGACACATCGGGGGCTGATATCTTGTTTTTTGACCGATATTGGCCAATACCTATTTAATGGATGTCATGTGCCTCTAGTTAGCCGTGTGTTTGTGGTGTTGAGAAATGAAGCCGCCCACCTCTTTCAGCTGGAATGTGTGCCGCTAAGGCGGGGGTTTGCAAGGCCAGTCAGTCAGCTGACCAGTCATGTGACCATGACACAGCAAACCAGGCACAAGGACAGGGGCACGACCGGTATCTCTGAGCCTGAGCCATGCAGATTGTGTCTGTTCTGATTAGTGTGGCTGCGGTCAGTGGGAATGTAAAAAGTGGCGAGGGCGGTGTTTCCGGAAAGCTCCAGCAGACAGGAGTCAACCTATTTTATTTCCGTCTTCTGCGTAGGTGGTGGCGACTGACGGCTTGCGACGCACGCGCGCACATGCAATCGCGGTTTATTTTTAACTTTGGCTGCGCGCACCCCCCTTCCCTCCCCCCACCCCCACCTCAAATCCTCTCTGCAGTCAGGTTTGGGATTGCTAGGACCTCGGGCTTCAAGAAGTATCTATAACACACCCCCCTCCCCACCCAGGCCCAGTTTGAAACTGCTGTACTGGGTGTCTCGGGGTCAGCGAATGGGGAGCTTCTCCCGCAGGTGCTCAGAAGCCCGTGTCGCTCCGGGCAGCGTCTTGGGGACCCTCGTCTCAGACTCGGCTGACTGTGTGATCCTTCATTCGCTCGGCTCATGACTATATTTAGTCTGCTCTTCTGGTCAACAGCACAGTCAGTAATGCATGGAGTGTGCCAAGGAGACCGTATGACTGGGGGGGGGGGCGGTTGGGGGTATCCCAGGTAGGCTCCAGAGGAACAGTGTTGGTGTTTAGGTGGTTTCCCTGCTGAGGACCCGGCCTGCTCGTGAGCGTGTGCCGGTAGAATGGAGGTTTGCGTCCCTGGAGCGGCGCCTCCTACTGACACACACCTTCTCCAGCAGGAGCATTCTACACGACCCAGCCGCAGTACCCGGCACCTGTCCAGCCCACGCCGGTCATCATGAACGCGCCACCGCCACAGCAGCAACAGCAGCAGCAGCAACAGCAGGCCCCGGTCCACACAAAGCGGGAACGCAAGCAGGTAGGGGGCGCCGAGCGGACGCCGGGATTCGCGTTTGGGCTGCTTTAACCGGCTGCAGCTGAGCTCCAGAATGCTGGCCTCGTCCCGTCCGTCTCTGCTGATCCAGTTACTCTCCCAAGTAACGGCAGTCGCTCGGTGCGCCGCCTGGCTCGCGGAATGTTCTGGGACAGGAGTCTGCTGGGGGGGATTCCTGAGACTTGGGGGGGTTAGCTGAACTTTTGAAGCGGGGTCTTCTGAGCATTCAGTCTTCCCCTTTTGTGTCCTGATCTGGGGGATGGGTTTGGGGTGGGGGGCAGTTGAAGATTTGGGCTGCACTACTCCACGTGCCCCCCCCCCCCCCCAGCTTTTCCGGCTGCTCTGCCAGCAGGACTCTGAGAGGGCGGTGGCAGGCTGTTTCGCTCAGTGTCAGGCTGCCTGTGTTTGGAGAGCCGCCCCCCCTTCTCCGCCCCCCTGGCCCCATTCGCTGGGCCCGGAGTCCCGTGGGTGGGGGAGGTGGAGGGGGGGCTGCATTCCAGCTGCGCCGCTTCGCCAGGCCGGCCATTCTCTCGCTCGCTTGCTCTCTCGCTCTACGTGCTGGGAGAGGCCCAGGCGGGCTGCGTAACCACAGCCGGAGTTGCGAAAGAAGTAGGCCCGTTTGCCAGGGCCCTCGGCTCGAGCTCGGCACTCCAGCCCGGGGATGCGGGCGGCCTTGCCGTGGGCGTTGGCCTGGGGTGTATGGCCGCACTGGGTCCCTTGCTGACGGAGTTACGGTAGGTGAGGGTGGGGGGTTGCCTGTATGCATTTTCGTAAGTCGAGCCACTGTGATGAGCAGAAGTTCGCTCTGCTCAGGCCTCTGCCTGCTGCCTTTCCGGGCTGCTTCGGTTCTGATAACGTGCTGCGTGGCCTGCTGGCTGGAGCGGGAGCTGCCGGGACGTTTGCCTGGGCCCCCTGCAGGGTCGGCCGCAGAGTCAGCAGGGGCAGGCGAGTCCTGTAACGCCGCTGTTGCTGGCATCGCTCTGACTCGGGTGTGTTTTGCATTAATAGATTAGAATAAGAGACCCCAAGGACGGCCGTGACATCACAGACGAGATTATGTCTGGGGGCCGGTCCACCTCCACCCCCACCCCACCTCAGGTGAGGCAGTTTACTTTTTTTTTTTCTCCCCCCCCCCCCTCAGTTGCATAGTGGGACTGTGATCCTGGAGGACTGATCGCTTGTTTATGCCTTAGTCTGCTACTCTAGGCTCAGAAGGCGGTGTGGTTCAGGCGAATGGTGAGAATGTGACACCGGCTGCCATGGCAACCAAACCAGGTGAGTCGACACCTCCCATCCGTCCCACTCAGCCCTGGAACAGGTCTGCCACCTTCCTCCTGTGGTATCTGGGCTCAATCCTCCTCATTTTATTTTTTCAGATGATCGTGGAAAACCCACTGTGGTTTCAGCCCCTCCATCAAAGTCCCCCGAGCCAGGAAAGGCTGACCCTGTGGTGCCCCCCTGTGCCGAGGGTAAACCTGACATGGACAGTAAGGAGGCCCTCCTCCCCCCAGAGGTGCCGCTGCCCCCGGGGGAACCCTCCGCCAACACTAACACGACCTCTGCACCCCCAATGGGTGATGGCCCCGATGCCCCCGCCGGCCCCGATGCCCCCGCCAGCCCCTCTGCCGGCGCCCCCCTACAGCCAGAACCATCCGAGGTGGAAGAGGAGGTCCTAGCCACTGTTGCGGAGCTGAATCTGCAAGCATGTGACAAGGAGGAAGTGGAGAAGGAAGAGGAGCCGGACATAGTGGAGGTGGAGCCACTCACCGTCCCACTCACCCTGCCTAGTGCCATACCGTCTGCCACTAATGGCTTAAAGCCTACGGAGCCCGAGGCGAGCCCGGCTCCCGACCCCGAGGTCCCTCCCGAGTCCCCCATCGCTCAGCCCGAGGAGCTGCAGCTGGCCAATGGGTTGGCCACCCCCGGGGCGGCCGAGGCGGAGAGCACGCCCCAGGAGGTCCCCGAGAGCCCCGAGAGCCATGAGAGCCCCATCGCGGAGCCTGACGTGGCCCCACCGGACGAGGACTTCGCCGTAGCCGTGACCCCGCCCACACCTGCCGAGGAGGGGGAGGACGCACCCCCCCCGCAGAGTGCCCCTGCTGGGGAGACCTCTATGCAAGGTGCGTGTGAGCGTGCCCATGTGTTACCCTGACCTTCAGCCAACACCACCTACCTGGTGTCTGTCTGCTTGCCAGCGAAGCACCTTGATGACCTTGTGCTTTATGCTTCCACTAGCTGCTGTCTCCATGCCAAAGAAAAAAAGGAAGATGAAGGTCCTCAACAAGAAGGAGACAGGAGACCTTCTAGATGCCTTTAAGGAAGTATGTCTTTATACTGGCTTGGTGAAATGAAGCCTTATATTGGGAAATGAAGCCTTATATTGGGAAATGAAGCCTTATATTGGGATAGTGGAATATAGACGTTGTGGCCCATGTAATGCTCATTACCTCCATGTCCTCCCTCCATCAGGAGCAGGTGGTAGACAGCCACCCTGAATCGGAGCTGTCTCTCACCACCCCCACCCACATCGATGCAGAGGAGCCACAGCCTGCTCCGCCCACTGCCGAGGAGGTCGATGAGACCTGGGAGGAGAAGGAGGACAAGCTGGATGCTGAGAATATCGAACCCGAGACCCAGAAATATGACTACAAACAAGGTGATTTTTCTTCCCCTGCATTGCCGTCACTCGAGGTCTCTGCCTCAGTCTGTTGCTTCTTAAGTGCTTCTGTTCTTCTCTTCCAGAACAATGGAAACCTCTGAACCCAGAAGAGAAAAAGAAATACGACCGTGAGTTTCTATTGGGCTTTCAGTTCATCAGCGCTAGCATGCACAAGCCGGAGGGGCTGCCCCACATCAGTGACGTCGTCCTAGACAAGGTAGGTGCTGAATGTCCTACAGACCCGGCTTCCTGCTCGTCTGGCAGTAAGCCTGGTTCTGACAGCAAGTGTTTTGTCTTCAGGCCAACAAGACGCCCCTTCGGCCACTGGACCCCAGTCGCCTGACAGGCATGAACTGTGGTCCGGATTTCACCCCCCATTTTGCTAACCTGGGGAGGCCAATGGGAAGCAGAGGGCCGGTGAGTTATCGCGCTCGTCAGTAACGCTTCAATGCTGTGAACCCTGATTCTGGTGTAGGGCCTGGAATGCTCCCTACAGCTTCGGAGATCTTAATCATGGTGGTGCTGCCTGACACCCAACCTCCCTCCCCACTCATTGCCCTACAGCCATCCGGAATGGGCGGCCCCCGCCGTTCCCAGCAGGGCCAGAGGAAGGAGCCGCGCAAGATCATCGCCAGCGTGTCACTGAGCGACGACGTGCAGCTCAACAAGGCCGAGAAGGCCTGGAAGCCCAGCACGCGCAAGCAGTCCGTCAGCGTAGTGCGGGACGAGGACGACCCTGAGATTTCCCGTACGCTGGAGCTTTTCCGTCGCGTCCGCAGCATTCTCAACAAGCTCACGCCGCAGATGTTCCAGCAGCTCATGAAGCAGGTGCAGGACCTCACTATTGACACCGAGGAGCGGCTCAAGGGCGTCATCGACCTCATTTTCGAGAAGGCCATCTCCGAGCCTAACTTCTCCGTCGCCTATGCCAACATGTGCCGCTGTCTAATAGGGGTGAGTTTTCTGCCTGTGTTCTCGTGCTCCGGTGATGACCTCCATTTTGTGCCACGTGTCTGGGCCACTGATAGACCTGTGATGGTAATGAGGATCTGAGGAGCATAGTGTCTCGGGTCTCTGGATAATGTGCTGGGCTCCAGTTGTAGACGGACCATTTTATCTAATGCTCTCTCAACCTGCCAGCTCAAAGTCCCCACTGCCGACAAACCGGGAACCACTGTGAACTTCCGTAAGCTGCTGCTCAATCGCTGCCAGAAGGAGTTTGAGAAGGACAAGGATGACGACGAGATCTTTGATAAGAAGCAGAAGGAGCTGGACGCTGCATCTGTGGTCGGTTGATTGCATCACCCAATGCTCTGTTTCCTATCAGATATAAAAACTTGGAGGTTCTGTGCGTGTATGTTGTCGCATTGACATTGCTGCACTTGCCAGGAGGAGGAGAAGCAGCGTCTTAAGGAGGAGCTGGAGGACGCCAAGGACAAGGCACGGAGGAGGTCACTTGGCAACATTAAGTTTATCGGAGAGCTCTTCAAGCTGAAGATGCTGACGGAGCCCATCATGCACGACTGCATCGTCAAGCTCCTGAAGAACCACGATGAGGAGTCGCTGGAGTGCCTCTGCCGGCTGCTGTCCACCATCGGCAAGGACCTGGACTTCGAGAAGGCGAAGGTAGGTGTTGGTGTCCTGGGGATGTACAGCAACACAGGCTGAAGGCATCGTGAGCTGAACCCATGTTCATGTTGTCTGTAGCCCCGCATGGACCAGTACTTCAACCAGATGGAGAAGATCATCAAGGAGAGGAAGACTTCTTCACGAATCCGTTTCATGCTGCAGGACGTGCTGGATCTCAGACGGGTAATGCCACTCCCTCACTGCTGTTCAGTTCCCATCACCTGTAATGACATGCCTATCCTCATCCTCATCCTCGTGATCTTTGAGTTGAACTTATCCTGTTGCTTGGTGCTAGTCAACCCATCTGGTGGAACAGGTGACCACCTAGGTGCCATTTTATTGTGGTGGTGGGGGGGATTTGCCAATCTGTCCAAGGTTGCCAGGAGTTCTGCATGGGCTTCCACTGCCACTCTTGCTGCTCCACCTACTGCCCAGTGCTGAAGTGGATGACTTGTTTGAAATTGCTTGCTACAATGTCTTGGTGTTTCTTTGGAAAAATCCAACTTTTCTCTTTGCATGGTCCTTGGCCAGCATGGCTCCCTGAAGCATGACCCTGTGTGTTGACTGTCACAGCCACACAGACGCCCACACTTGTCTCCAGCCCTGGCTTGTGTGGGTTTGATGTAGGCTGAGAGACCCTCAGCAGTTAATGCAGGGGCGTTCCAGAGGTGGTGCCTCTGTGCCACAAGCTGAGACATCATCACTACCCGAGTCCTGCCAGTCCTTGCACCCCAGACTTTCGTTTGCTTCAATCTGCACGTGGTCTGGGGAGGCTCATCCAACAGAACCTTGTGGTTTCACTTCTGAGAGAAGTGAGGAAGTTGAGTGTTGTGCTTGCATGTCCTGAGCATTGCGCTTTACTCATAGCTTTTTAACTCTCCACAAACCTTTCAGAACAACTGGGTCCCACGGAGAGGAGACCAGGGTCCCAAGACCATCGAGCAGATCCACAAGGAGGCCGAGCTGGAGGAGCACCGGGAGCAGATAAAGGTGCAGCAGCAGCTGCTGTCGAAGAAGGATAGCCGTGGCGGCGGTGGTGGTGGTGGTGGTGGTGGCGGCGGCGGTGGTGGTGGTGGCAGCGGGCGGGGCGGCCTCCATCCTCCAGGGGGGCGCAACAGCCAGCCTCAGGACGAGGGCTGGAACACCGTCCCCATCTCCAAAAACCGCCCCATCGACACGAGTCGTCTCAGCAAAATCACAAAGGTTGGTGCTCTTAGCAGAGCCCGTCAGTTTGTGTCCGCTGCATCGGTGCTGAGACGTCTGCACTAATCTGCCATTTTTCCCTTCTCAAAACTTTTTCATGGTTCTCTTCAGCCTGGAGCCATGGACTTCAACAACCAGCTTCTTGCCCCTGGGGGCAAGGGCACCTGGGGCAGTTGGGGCAAGGGCAGCAGCGGGGGATCAGGGTCAAAGCCCAGCAGTGAATCTGGTAGGTTGTTGAAATACCTTATGACTGCATGGCAAGATTAGTTCATAACTCTATTCTAATATGGCACTGTAACCCACCCCCCTCAAGCCTCAGAATCGGGACGTCCTGCCACCAGCACCCTTAACCGCTTCTCGGCGCTCCAGTCTGCCTCTGGCCCAGCTCCCGCACCGGAGGCTGATCGTAAAGTCACCCACAGGTCTGTACCCCTCCCCCCCGCCCCCTGCAGAAAGCAGAATGGCCTCAGACACCCCTTGAATGTAACAACCCCCTCCTCACCGCCACCGCCTGCACAGGTCCAGCTCCAGTCGGGACCGCGGTGAACGGTTTGACCGCTCCGACCGCCTGGACCATGGCGCCGACCGCTTCGACCGCCGCGACGACCGCGGGTCCGACAGAGGTGACCGCAACAGGCCACCGGTCACCAA
This sequence comes from Paramormyrops kingsleyae, assembly GCF_048594095.1. Classification (NCBI taxonomy): domain Eukaryota; kingdom Metazoa; phylum Chordata; class Actinopteri; order Osteoglossiformes; family Mormyridae; genus Paramormyrops; species Paramormyrops kingsleyae. Next base: position 3,842,601 of record NC_132813.1, read on the forward strand.
GAGGAGCTTCAGCAGGGAGGCTGAGGAACGTAGCCGTGAGCGGGAAAACCGCGGAGGCCCCGACCCGGTGCGGCGCGTGTCCAGCATGACCGAGGACCGCGACCGCGCCCGTAGCAAAGAGACAGGTATAGAGCCACACAGTTCTGAATGGCCGGTGTGTCACTCATTAGCCTGAATCATGTCTTTCTCTGTGTGCTTGCTGAATGTCGGCCTCTGAGTGACATCAGATTATATTATAATTACATTATATTTCTGTTCAGTGAAGCGAGAGACAGCCCCCACACCCCCCCCTGCTCCCATCAAGCCTTCCATGACTGAGGAGGAACTGGAGAAGAAGTCTTTGGCCATCATTGAGGAGTATCTACACATCAACGACATGAAGGTCAGCTTGTGCAAACAGTAGGGCTGCACCCCTGCAATGGGGACACCTTGGCACAGCGGTCGACGTCAAGTGGCTAACTGCAGTTTCTCCTCCCGGTCACAGGAGGCGCTGCAGTGCGTACAGGAAATGAACTCTGCTGCACTGCTCTTCGTGTTTGTGCGGGTCGGCGTCGAGTCGACGCTGGAGCGCAGCACCATCGCCCGCGAGCATATAGGCCTGCTGCTGCATCAGCTGGTGAAGGCTGGAACGCTGCCCCCAGAGCAGTACTACCGTGGGTGAGTCTCTAGCTCCCACTGGGGTCACATGACGCAGTAGGGTCCAACTGGGGTCACATGACGCAGTAGGGTCCGACTGGGGTCACATGACGCAGTAGGGTCCGACTGGGGTCACATGACGCAGTAGGGTCCGACTGGGGTCACATGACGCAGTAGGGTCCGACTGGGGTCACATGACGCAGTAGGGTCCGACTGGGGTCACATGACGCAGTAGGGTCCGACAGTCTTCTGTTGGCTTTGTCTTGGCCTTTTCGCTGGTTTCACTTACCGCCCAATACATGGACATGACCTAAAAAAAATTTCAGATCTCTATCTGCAAATTTTGCTTCCAGTGGAGTGAAAGGCACTAACATTTAGCCAGTCGTGGTACTTCTGCCCCCTCATCTGCTCTCAGCCGTGCAGCTTAAGCTTGAGGTAGCTTGGTAGAGCAGAGCTGCTCTTAAGTCGCGTTTATGAAGTGTGGTACAGATGTTACAAAAATGAATGAGAATTTTAACCAAATCAGCTGTGCACTGTGTACGTAAGGCAGGGTTATAATACATGGAAACGTTTTCATAAACTGAAATATAAAAATAAACCACAACAAATAAACTATTGCTTCCAAAACAACAAATAAAATACTTCCCATTAGTTTTTAAATACCAGTTTAGCCAAAGTGATGTTTCTTGTGCAGCGCACCTGAGCCTTCGCACTGCGGCGTGACGTTTTGTAGCTGCTAGCAAATTCGTACAACTTTGTCCATCTTAGAAATTACTAAAACCTGATATATACCTAGATTTACATCTTTAAAATAAAAACTAATGAATCAAACGTAGCGCTAACCTTGATTTCAGATGAAAATAAACACTAACCCTGACAGAGAACTACCTGGCTGTAGCAAATCATATTACGCCGGTATTTCCAGACCTTTTCACTCGACCATTGTTCCGCTACCCATTTTATCATTCTAATCAGAGTAGTAAAGATATTTGAAATAGTCCGACTTTACTTCCTGTATCATTCTAATCAGAGTAGTAAAGATATTAAATAGTCCGACTTTACTTCCTGCTACTTTTCATTTGTGTCACTGAGCTGTATTGCCTGTTGAGTGAATGACTGCATTTTTTTATTTTTTTTTTTTTTGGTTGTGTGGTTTTTATTTATATAGGATATTCACATTTCTTTTGACATTCCTGTGTCTAAATATTCCTAAGAATTCTAAGTCTATTGCTCATATTGAAAGGGTGTACTTGCATTATATATCAGACATAAAATGATCTTAAAATGGCAATAATGCAGTTCGCCGCAATCATTTCTGGGATAGTAAAAGTAGTTATGACAGGCCTAGTTTGACAGCCTGGCTGCCTTGCAGCTTCCGGGAGATTCTGGAGGTGGCGGAGGACATGGCCATCGACATCCCTCACATCTGGCTCTACCTGGCTGAGATCATCTGCCCCATGCTGTGTGAGGGCGGGATTCCCATGGCGCCGCTCTTCAGGCGAGTCCCAGCGATGCCGGCCCTTTCCTGAGGATCAGTCCCACCTCCCCGCTGCGTGCGTGACACTACTTCTCACGGTGTTTCCCCACAGGGAGCTGTCTAGGCCGCTGATTCCCCTGAGCAAGGCGGGCATACTGCTTGTGGAGATACTGACCCTGTTATGTAAAGGAATGGTGAGTGACGGCCAGCATGGTGTAAAGCTGCATGAGCGACACACGCAGACACTGAGACTCCCTCCCTGTCCCTCAGAGCCATAAGAAAGCTGGGGCTTTGTGGAGAGATGCAGGCCTTAGCTGGAAGGACTTCCTGCCTGAAGATGAGGATGTAAACAAATTTGTGACTGAAAAGGTAAGGTTGTGTGGGGCAGTTTTCTTTTTAAAAAAAAAAATGTGTGCAGTTAGTCCTGGAGCTGTGTTCAGTAGCGGTGGCGGCTGATTCTGGGCTCACCCCCTATGTGTAGAAAGTGGAATTCACTCTGGGCGAAGAGTCTGAGCAAACCAGCAAGAAGGAGACATCTTCTGAGGAGCTGAGCAAGCAGCTGGACAAGCTGTTTGAGGAGAAAACCAGCAACCAGAGGATCTTTGACTGGGTGGAGGTGTGTATCTGGGGGCGGTGGGATCCATTATCCTATCCCTGGACAGTGCCGTTTAACCAAAGTGTCTTCTGCAGGCTAACCTGGATGAACAGCAGATCAGCTCGAACATGTTTGTCCGCGTGTTGATGACCTCTGTATGCCAATCTGCTATTACCTGTAAGTGGACAGGCCACCTGGGGTTCATCTACTCAAGTGAGGGGTGGGGGAACACTGTTTTCACACATACTTACTTACTCCACAGCTGAGAATCCCTACAAGGTAGATGGCGAACAGATTACCCAGAGGGCCAAGGTACTGCAGAAGTACCTGACTGATGAGCAGAAGGAGCTGCAGGCATTATATGCCTTACAGGCTCTCATGGTGAAGATGGAGCAACCAGCGAGTAAGTGGGGTCGGGTGGGACTGGAAGGGTAAAACGTAATGAGACATGGAAGATGACACCTGTCTCCTGTGCTCACAGATCTGCTGCGCATGTTCTTCGACACGCTGTACGACGAGGACGTCATCAAGGAGGATGCGTTCTACCGGTGGGAGTCCAGTAAGGACCCTGCGGAGCAGTTAGGCAAGGGCGTGGCCCTCAAATCCGTCACCGCCTTCTTCACCTGGCTGCGGGAGGCGGAGGACGAGTCGGACAACAGCTAGGCAGCGCCGCACCCCCAGACCGTGGGCGGGTGAGCGGCGGCGAATCAGCGCGCGCGGCGGATCAGCGTGCGCGGCCCATGGCAGGTGGACTCATGATCAGAAACTCTGCTCGCGATCGAATCCAAGCAATCCACTGGGAGATTCTGCGCATCCTACACGCCACCGTTCATTTCCCTTCCCCTTTTCTGCCGAATGTCTTTAACAAAATTAAATAAAATGAGAATAATTCATGAAAAATGAAACTTATAAACTGTGGGAGTGCAGTTCCTTCAGTGTTTGAGGTTTTACCTTGTTTTAAAGCGTCGCTGTACACTATCGATGACAAAGTCCACGTCGACTAAGGCTGCTCTGTCTGAATATCATTGTCCTCATGGAACTCGATGCTCCGTCATGGTTCCTGTGTATGATTGTACACGGCCCTGTAGGTTAGTGTCCCCATTTTAAGTTGTAGGATTTTGGGAGTTTTTTTTATGTAAAGGAATTTTGAGGTGGATATGCTGGAGATTTCATAAAGGAGGCTTATGATTTTGTTTGCTGTCAATTGTGGGGGGCATGGGTGTGGCAGACTGGGTGGGATGGACATTTGGCCTTTTCTGGAAGGGGGGGGCGGGGTAGGTCACTATACTCCCCCCACAAGCCACGCTCTGCCTGTGTCCCTGTTGGAGGTTGCTCCTTACCCCTGGGGCCTGTGCAGCCCCACCAAGCCTGTAGTGGATTTTAAAATTAAATCATTAAAACTTGAACGTATATAAAGAAATCAACTTATGAGAAAGGCAAAAAAAAAAAAAACACACACACACATCCTAAAGCCTTTTCTGCTTCCATAAGTGGACATATTTCAGGAGAGTTCTGTAAATACTTGTTTTTTTTTTTTTTAATGAAATGCTAATGTAATGCCATGTAATTTTTTTTCCTTTACGAAAGTGGCAGTTTTCCTGTATGTATATTTTCCCTTGGCTAGCGGAAGGTGCTTGTGATCACCTGAATTCATTGATTTACGGTTGAAATTTGTAAATACTTTTTGCTTTAAGTATTTAATTAAAAGATTAATGCCTCTTTTCACATCAAACTGGAAAAATAAAGAACGTTGCAAATATGAACATCTGTGTGTGCCAGTTTGCCATGGGCTGCGGTCGGTGGGCGTCTGCTCTGCTTGAGCGAGTGGAAGCCTTTTGATGCCCCCATTGGATTCACTGCTTGCCTGGGACGTAACTGGCCGTGTGCACTGCTCTGCGGCACACAGCTGATTAACGGTGTTCAGTGGGGCTGAGTTTCAGCTGGGATTGTCCGTTGTAGAAGCGGGTCATCACGGAATCATGGAGTGTAGGAACGCGTACGTAAGTTATGCGGATCGACCAATGGATAAGTATTTCATCGTTATCCTGAGATCTCGGGCTTAAAGGGGGTTAAAAAGTTAAAGCCTGCTTTATTCCGTTCTTCGAGTGCTATTTCAGCTTGTCTCCAGGCGGGGGCACTATTGTATAATTTTCTATACTGCTTTTGTGCTCCCCTTTCTTGCCAGTTTGATTTTATTCAAGCCAGTCTTGTAGTTTCAGCTGCGTGTGGGTGGCAGCAAGTGAGGCGAGTCTAACTGTTGTGTAATTTATTTTTAAGCTGAACTTGCTTCTGAAGTGAGTCGTCCTGTGTAGGTGGAACCATAAAGATTATCCCCAGATCATCTGCAATGGACATTTAGTAGGCCTGACCAGGGCTCTATCACAACTCATAGCGTCTGTCCTTGATCGAAGTCTGTATCCTTAATAAGGGGTTAATGATTCATACCCTATATGGAAACTATTGAATGCTGTCTTGTAGACTATGACTCTAACGGCCCCTGTAAAATCAGATCATTATTGTACAGCAACTGTGCCCGGTACTGCTAATTACAGGCTAAAGTCTGACACTCCAAATGGGTTTACTTGCAGTCCAAGCGATTTGATTACGAGCCAAGTTACTGCTAAATCCAGTGAGCCCTGCGGTCCTGAAGGACCTGCCGCAGAATATGCCCATGAACTGCCACTAGGGGGTGCTGATTTTTCTCAGCTGATGGAATGTGTGAATCAGTCGCTTCAAAAATAATTACTGTGGCCACTGGCCTGATTTTCTGGGTGTTTGAACATATAGTTTGTTAAACATAATAATGTCTCCGGTAGAGGGAGCCATAATTATATGATATTTCCTTTTGCCTCCAGCTTCTGATATTTGGAGTTTGCAATAATATATAGTATTATTAGCTTGGCATTGGAAACAAATATCAGTAGGTGATAGTTAAGTTCCTTATGGTACTTTTTATGATAACACAGCTATTACTGATTGGCCCCTGACTAATAGAGGTGGTTCAGTGAGAGATTATATTCACGCCTTTCTTGGAAGTATGATTACAGTGCTTCATTGTCCCCTCACAAGTATTGTCATGGTGACTTTACATTTCTGTCTCCTGTACCTCTTTCTGCTGGCTACGTCTGGCCACTGCGCTGCTCCAGGTAAGCGATGTATCTGACCCGGTCACAGAGCACCGACTGGGTAATGGCCTTGTCCCACCATCCTTGCTTGGTAACTTCTACTCCTGTAAACAGACGCTGCAGGTATATGTTGATGTTTTAATCCAGGCACTGTCCTTCAATGAGATCCACAATTATTGTTGGAATAGACGCTACTGATTGATACTTTGTTGTGTGTATGAGTGGGTGCGAGGACCAATCCTGAGAATATCTATACAATAATTATTATCTATGCAATAGAAGCGGTGAGGTTTGCAGCTGTGAACCTGCTTTTACTGTATGTATCTGTGTCAGCTGAAGAAGAGAACCCAGAATTCTGGAGGAAGCTGGCTAAGGATGCCCTGCACTCAGCAATCAACCAAAAACTGAACACAAACGTCGCCAAGAACATCGTTCTTTTCCTGGGCGACGGTGAGGTTCCGCGTCTTCGTCGCATTCGGTACCCCCCCTTCCCGCCCGCCCGCATGCTGCCGCCGGAGCGCTTCCTGATGCCCAGTGTCTCCTCGTGCCCGCAGGAATGGGTGTCACCACGATCACGGCTGCGCGCATCCTGAAGGGCCAGCTGCAGAATCGCACGGGAGAGGAGACCGTTCTCACCATGGACACTTTCCCTCACGTGGGCCTGGTCAAGGTACTACAAGGCACCACGAAGGCACACCCACGTTCGCACAAGTGGGTTTGGTCAAAGTGCACGTGTGATCAGAGCATAATCAAGTTAGTGCCTGATTAGCTGATTAGTGAAACCTGCATAACAGCAAAGCACCGACACACACAGACATACAGATGGAATATTTAGCCCTGGTATGGCTTCTAGAAGTAGAATCAGTTATCAAATGTGAGGTAGCTGGCTTGTTGTCCCCCTGACAGCATCCAAAAGGATCCAACATCCCAAGAGTTTCCACACCATGCATGAATTGGGCAAACGGACAGGGAAACAGACAAGTGCAGGAACGATGACTTGTACACCAAACCTCAAAGCCAGTCCTTCCTCTTCGCTTTCTCTTCTCCTGTCCTACGCACTCATTCTCCCCTCTCTTTCCATTCGCACTCCTAGCGGCTGGTTATATTTGTATCTCTGGGTGGCAGCGAGTTCCAGTGAAATGTCACAGCTGAATTCATTATGGTGACATCGCCTTGATTCAGACTGCGTTCACACACCCTTTACCCAACAGCAATTTGTTACTCCAAATGTTCATACACTATTAGCATTATTTCTTACTGCCATTATCAAATAAAAACACAAAACACTGTGAAACCACTGACCACAGAAGTCGTGCTCTTTTCAGGTATATATTAGTGTTTATATTAGTGAGTTTGGTTTGTATGTTTGTGATGCGCACCTGCATCTCTGACCTCGTCCTACACAGGTGTATAGTGTCGACTTCCAAATCCCAGACAGTGCAGCTACAGGTACGGCCTACCTGTGTGGGGTAAAGACCAACCTGAACACAGTGGGGCTGAGTGCGGCAGCCCGGAATGGGGTGTGTCGTTCTCAGAAGGGCCGTGAGGTCACCTCCATCCTCAAATGGGCCAAGGATGCCGGTAAGTATTGGAGGTAGCTGATAATCACCCAGGGTCTGCCCAAGGCATAAGCGAATTACGCAGTTACGTCGGGCCCAGTGGCCACCAGGGGGCTCCCTGCATCAGCAGAAGGTGAGAAATGCCAGCTAGGTTAATCAGAATTTGCTTAGGGCCCCGAAAATGGTTGAGCCGGCCCTGCATTCACCAAACCTAAACCTTGTTGCTGTTGACTGTCCCAGATGCCCAGATCTTTTGGAGCTTCCTGGCTGAATCAACGTGAGATTTGACACACACTTTTACAGCTTTGTGTTATCTCCTGTAGTCTAAAACAGCTGGCGTCTCGCTTGTTTATCTGGTCCCTGTTATTGGGAATCGTGCTCAAAGTTTATTTAAGGCACTAATTACAGGCAGTAGATTGTGTGTTACATTACATTAGTGTTACATTAGCTTAAAAAGCCTGGACCACTGACCTGTCCCTTGGACATCATCTAGGTTTAGGTAATGCCACTTGAGTTGAGGAATGATACCTGACTGCTACACTTATTGAATGGACATTTTTCCTTTTGCGCTGAGAAAGTGAGATCTGATTGGCCGTCATCATCTCTGCTTACTAGGGAAGTCTGTGGGCATAGTTACAACGACCAGAGTGCAGCATGCGTCGCCAGCAGCCGCCTATGCCCACAGCGCCAGCCGGAAGTGGTACTGCGATTCAGACATGCCCGCCTCAGCGAAGAAAGAGGGCTGCACTGATATCGCCTCCCAGCTGCTCAATAACACGGACATCGATGTAAAAGTCGCAGTCACACACCTCCCCTGTAGGGGGCGACAGGCGTCTCTCTGTCAGGGTGTGCCAGACCGCGATGCCGCTCTTTTCTGCCCGTCAGGTGATCATCGGAGGAGGCAGGAAGTATATGACCCCCAAAGGAACCCTGGACCCTGAGTATCCGGCGGATGCCAAAGCAGCGGGCATGCGGGGAGACGGCCGCAATCTCATTTCCGAGTGGCAGCAAATGAAAGTGGGAAAGGTGACGAGCGAGAGAGAAACACTGGCACACAGGGAACAGCCTTCTATTCCAATGACAGAGTCAGCTATGGTCATGTGACAACATGCATGGTCACATGACTTCCAATCACATTCAAAAGGCTGGCGTTGCTTGTTCGCTACACAAAACACCCGAGTGCTGAAGCTCTTCCTCTCTTTGGTGTGAAGCAGGTGGCGCGCTACGTGTGGAACCGGACCGATTTTGACGCCGTTGACCCCAGTAATACAGACTACCTTCTGGGTCAGTGTCGTGGACATTTTGCCCACTTCGGGTCACCTCTGTAAGATGCACGTATTGACATTGAAGAGTCAGCCATCTCTCACTAAAACCCCATAGCATTGTTCGAACCCGGGGACCTGCGTTTTGACGTGGAGAGGGACCCTGCAATGGATCCCTCCCTGCCTGAGACCACAGAGAAGGCCATTCGCATCCTGCAAAGAAACCCCAAAGGGTTTTTCCTCTTTGTGGAAGGTGAGCCCTGGGAGATGCCCATTCCTGATAGACTGAAGTGGTCACATGATGATTCAGTGTCGCTATGATGGATGTTGGGCAACAACAGCAGTTAAAAGAAGACCGATAAATAGATACAGTGTTGCTGACATATTCAGGGAGCTAAATCACTGCCAGTCTTCTCTGATGGGAGCCTCGACCTGGAGCTTAGATTTCAGATGTTTACACTGGAACAGCATCGCAGTAACGAATTTCCCTAAAAAAAGATGTAAAGAATAGACGTCGTGCTGTGGGAACGCTTTCCTGTAACTGAAAAGCAGATTCTTTTATAATCTCTGGTACATTGTGTCAGGTGTCCATGTCCTCAGACGCCAAGCAGCAACAGGAAGTTCTGTCAACAGCCACTAAGAGCAAATCTGCCCTCTTTGTGCCCCTTTTCTGCCGTAGGCGGACGAATCGACCAGGGCCACCACGCTAGCCGGGCGTCCATGGCGCTGCATGAGACGGTAGCCCTGGACACCGCCGTGGAGAGAGCGCTGCAGCTGACCAGCGAAAACGACACCCTGACCTTGGTCACCGCTGACCACTCGCACTCTGTCTCCTTTAACGGCTACCCATTCCGTGGGAACAGCATTCTGGGTAAATTCCCCCCGCTGCAGCTTCCTGGTAACCTGAACACCCCCGATCAGGACCGACGTGGCACCGATATGCAAAATGGGTGCCATGTCCTTTCTCCTCTAACTACGCAAAACGCAGTCAGAACGCTGTCCGTCGGCACATGGCGAGGTCCAAACACACCCTGTCAGATTAGCACTCCCCGATTTGATGCAGTGCGTCCTCACACTGTGCTGTGTCTGCGAGTGTGAAAGTCTGTTGCGTGGGTGCGTATGCGCCTGCATGCCTGTTCAACTATAACACCACATTGTGGTTAGGTGTTAAGAAATACTTATATATATATATATATATATATATATACACACACACACACACACATATCAGGTGCTGTGTGTGTTTTTGTGTATGTGTACCTGATTCAGGGAGTCTCTTCTTCTCCCACAGGGAAATCTCCATTATTTGGACTGGACATGATGCCTTACACCACACTGATGTACGGAAACGGTCCAGGACATAAAATCATCGATAACAAGCGACCGGACATCCGTGGGGTGGACACAGGTCAGTTTAACATCCCCCACTGCTTCTAAGACCCATCTCCTATGACGAATTATCCTCCAAGACCTACTTAAGTCCTCCTCTCCTTCAGCATCAAAGGACTACGTGCAGCAGGCGGCCGTACCCACGGATTCGGAGACCCACGGAGGTGAGGATGTGGCTGTTCTGGCCCGAGGCCCCATGGGACATCTCTTCCACGGAGTGCAGGAGCAGAGCTACATCCCTCACGCGCTCGCCTACGCCGCCTGCATCGGCCCCGACCAGAGCCACTGCCCGCCACCCCCCACTCGAAGCTCCTCCCCCGTCCTGAGGGTCAGTGGGCCCATCATCCTCCTCAGCCTCCTGCTAGCTGCTCTGCTTCACTGACAACTGGGTATCTTTTCAACATCCTCCCCCCCAACTTCACCCAAGCACCAAAATCTCTTTCTGTCCTTTGTTCCCGTTTCAGTCCAACTTGGTATGAAGCCATTGTAATGCTGCTTTATGAATAGTTGGAAAATGATGATTCAATAAACTTTGGAGAAGTAGATGTAAGCTTGGTGAAGCACTCTGCTTTTTTGGGCAGTGTTTAGCTCAGCAGGTTGGTTTGTGGGTTCGAATCCCGTTGCTTGCTGAGGGCATTGTGTAACTCTGTGGGTTATGTTGTGGGTTCAAATCCCATGGCTGGCCAAGGGCAGTGTGTATCTCTGTGGGTTGGGTTGTGGGTTTGAATCCCATTGCTGGCCAATGGCAGTATGTACCTCAACAGGTTGGGTTGTGGGTTTCAATCACACAGCTGGTAGAAGGTGGTGTCTAACTCAGCAGTTTGGGGTTGTGGGTTTGAATCCCACGGCTGGCAGTGTGCAGCTCAGTGCAAGGTTGTGAGTTCAAACTCTCTGGCCGGCAGAGTAGTCCTCATTGTGTTCTTGAGGAAGCCCCTTAACCCTAACTATTCCCAGGGCACAGGTGCTGGCTGTCCCTATGCCCCGATCCCAAACTTCCTCTCACTTGTATATGCTGTTTCCCATGGAGAGTAAGGGGGTTTGTGAAAACTACCCAATTTCCCCATGGGAATAAAAAAATTAAACATCAGCTACAGATGCACTGGATCACATCACAACCCCTCCCATCACAAAGAGTACGTCTCAGTTTCCCATCCCTAACATCAATGGGGGTCGGTGAGTTGTGAGTCTTGTGCTAACTCCATGCCTCAGAGACACTTTCCACGGGTGATGGCCTGAAGCGCGTCTCCAGCAACACTGACCCGGGTGACTCATGCACGGTCCTCTCATGCAGGAACCCGGAACTGTCATTTATATGTAAAACAGGAAAATTGACTCGTATTTTCCTTGGCCCTTGTTGTGTTTGATCTTTCCTTCGGGAGATCTGCTCGGCTAATTAAGAGTCAGAGGTATCTTGCATCGGAGAGGTTGAGTATTGCAGCTAATAAATAATGCAAAATATTTAATGATCATTTTTGTACCATTATAAAAGATTATGGTAATTTGCAGCTCCTTTGTCCCTTGAGAACACAACCTTTGAGTCATATCAGTTTGAGGACAGATATAACATGGCTTTCCTGTATAGTACATTCTTTCTCTTTCATTTGCAATCAGTTCAGTGAGAGCAGAACAAACCCTTTGCCTCTGCAGTCTCCAGACTGCCTTGGGGTGAGGGGAAGTTATTTTTCTTATTCAGAAGAAATTTTGTAGCAGGCCCTTACCCAGAATGCATCTTGGTCTCCCACATGCAGCCACGTACTGAATTTTAGCCTACCTCAGCAGCTCTGAAGGGCGAGGTTTAGAATTTATTTATTCTAAATAAACCTTTGTGTCTATTTATTATTTTATGTATAGCTTTTGACTTCCAGAATTAAGTTATATTATTTTTAAGCAAACCTCACAATGAGTTCAGGAAACATAAATACATGTATATCAAAAACAGCTTTTAAATGTTGAATTAACTTTTTAGGCTCGGATCCAGATGAAACCTGTAACTCTGTATGTAGCCGTTAGTCAATGGTAGGCTACTATTCGTCTTTGCAGACTCGGCCATGTTACATCCATCTCGTTTTGAGACTCTCCCGGCTACAGACATGCAGAGGCCAAGGGCTTCTCTGCATTTTTGCAAATCAGTCGATTTCTGGAGCTTTGGTCCACCTCGGATGATTATCCGCACGGCACAGCTTCCAAACCTCACCCAACGATCGTGGCAACCAAGCACATTAACTGCTGATGGAAGGGATGACAGTAGATGGCACTGCAACACAATTCTATACTCATGCAGCACGCTGTAATTTATGCCAGAATTTGTCAACAAAAATAAGATGGAAGAAATTCAAGACCAGATAAGTCAGGAGTTAGTTCATATGTAGGATTCATACACACGTCCTTTGCAGTAGGTTCTGAATCTCTACTACTCCATCATGGCTAGAAACAAGACGTTCAATTACGGAGTAACTGCTCTGAAGGCGATACATTCTCCATTAAAGTGTTCTTCAAAAGCTTTCTGCTATATTTCCTATTTTTCATCTTCTATCACACAATTTATACAATGTCGACCATTATCTTTTCGCGACTGAGTGGTTATTTTTGTGAGAAGCGCTCACAGGTTTGTTTAGAGAAGGGATCGCAAAGGCTTTGTTCTGCTGTTTAGGAAGATCATTTACCGGCCATCGCTGTCAGACACAGCCGGGTTTTGTGCTTTAGCGCGTTCAGAATCATTGGTGTCCTGGCGCGATCTGAATGAAGGATTTCGGCAAAATAATTCAGAAATAACGCAGCGTTTATAGAAAACAGCTGTTGCGGGCAGACGCAAGAACTCTCCATAGCAAAAAAATTTACATAGTTAAAAAAAAATGCACATACTATAAATGTGTGATGTCCAGCGCACTTCGATGTAGTTCATCCCGACACAAGTAATATTTTGCGGTCATTTTTATGAACGATTTAGACCTATAAGGACATATAAATATATACATCCAAGAAATTAAGAATGTAGATACATGACACTGGGGGAAAAGTCCAGGTTTCTGTGTATGGTGTAATGTGAGAGCACGATAAATGCTTCAATTGCACAAACCACCAATCAGTTGATTTATGTCACTTATGTGGAGTGACATCAGTCGCAGCTAATGTCCCGTCGCGCCTGCCCGCCCCCTCTTCACGCTCCTCTCCCTCTCCGCTTCTTCCCTGTTGCAGGCTGGGCGATTCAGCGCCTCCATCCAATCGCAGGCGATTCCGCTCTGTGTCAGAAAAAAAAAACAGACTGATTTATATGGCCTGTTTTCACGCCAGGTTGGGACCGGTGTTCACTGCGCGTCTTCTTCTCCGGGACGAGGGAGAGAAATTGCAGTGCAAGAGGGCCGGTGTGTGAGGATTTCACCTTCAGGAACCCTTAGCTGGAGAGGCCAATGCTGCTACTGAACCCACCCTGGCAGTCGCTGTCCACCGGCCGTGGTGCTCAAACAGACGCATACATCCTTCCCCGGGTGACGTAGTCGAAAAAGTCAATGCTAGTGGGGGATTGGTTTTAAAAACAAGGGGTATAATAAAGGCAGAGATAAGTGAGCGCGCTATTAAATAAATAATATAAAAAACAAAATCACAAAACAAGACGGGATCCAAGTGACTGGATTTCTCAGCACTGTGTCAGTTTCCTCACTGAAGTGGTCGAGACATCGACAAAGGAAGAGGAAAAAGACTTCAGTCCATGAGGTATGCTTAGATAGGTTTGCAGAAAGGATGAGATCGTGTTGAATTTACGAAATAAACAGATTTGCGATTACATAATATTGATAATGGGCTGTTGCGGATAGAAAAGCGCTCTTGGTAAGACGCCTTCTGTGATTTAACCCAGCGTAGGCGCAGCGCACAAGCACAATTTACGGATCGCATCCGAGTAGGTAAGTGAGATGGCAACGGCGCTCCGCCCGGCTGCGCTGCGCCAAAGCAGCCTTTGCGAAGGAGGCATACGGCGCTGGTGTATCGGCGCGTCGGGGACAAGGCTGCCCCTTATGGGTGCAAGGCCGGGGCGAAAGGCGAGTTTAACGTTAGCAGAGGGAGCCGTTTGGTGCCGGCCGACGTTGTGAACTAGTGCTTTGGCTGCAATAACGGGACCTGCCGTTAAAGGTAACGCGGTTCTTCTGCAAAGTGCAGAAACACTAATTCGCCTGTTTACCACTAGCTGTGGTCAAATGCGTGCTATGCTGTGCCGGCGGTTCAGCGGATCCGAAATGCGGGATGAAACGCGAACGGAGACCCGCAGCGGCTGGCAGCTGCCAAGCGCGCTTCTCTAGTGACACCCCGATGCCCTGTAATATTGCTCCTCACATTTTCTCCATTAATCTTGCATTAGCTAGCGTCAGATTTATCTCCCGGGCCAGCGCTGCACAACTCCGTATTCATCGGTGTGATGACCGATCAGATGCCAACTTCATCATCTCTCAGTCAAACGACCGGTCCGTTTTAGAGCCCTGACAAATAACCGGATTTATTTCCACTGCTTTAACAGCCAGTCATTTGCTCTGGTCGTAATTATTTATTACGGCCTTTTCGGCACTTCAAAAGACTGATTATAAAGGGCATCATTCCATATGTCACTCCGCTACTCTCTGCACGCACAAACACGGTCCAAAGCGTTAGGGACAAGGGCGACGACAGGCTTTAAACTGGCAGAGATGTGCTCATTCACTTTCGAGCGGACGCAGCCTGGATGCGGTAACGTTACAGGTATCCCCCCCTTTCGCTACCCACTTCTCAGCTTATATGTGCAACGTTAGTAATTGGATCCTCCCCAAAGGCTCGAGAAGTGCTTTCCCATAAGAGGGTTCTTTTACCGGTGTGGGATTAAGATTACCCCGAGGGCACTGGCATGCAGTCGGCAGTGCTCCAAGCAGAGTGGCGACCGGTGTTCTGGATTTTGACGCTTAATGATTTAATGTTTAATGCCCTTTCTGTCCTCCTGGGGGGAAAGGCTTATCATGTGCATATTCATCTTTTCAGCCTTAAAGCCCCTCCGTCGCCGCATTCCCGGTGAGCACGCCTACACCCCGTTCTCCCAGTTTGCGCACCGGTGCGGGAAGTCGCGCGCAGGAACGGCTCCGTCGCCGTTTCCATGACGACCGAGCGAGCCGTTCCAGGGACCGGACGCGGCCGCGAGCCACCCGCGAGCGCTGCCCTTTGCCGCGTGGAGGCGTGTAAGCGGGAGCTGCCGCGTTGAAAAGGGTGACGCACGGAGATGGAGGTACGGTCACAGCACCGATGCTGGACCGCTAACGGCGCATACCCCTGGAGAGGCAGGCAGATAAGCTGCTGCCGGGAACAGCTGCTGTAATTGACCGCATTGTGTACGGTTGTTGCTCTTATATATGTATATCTCATGCCTGTACGCACTTGTTGAATTCAATAGAAGACAATGAGAATAACCTTTTACATTTTTTAGATTTTATCATTATTGTTACATGATGTCTATGAATTTTTATTATGCTCTGTAGATGCAGTTATAGGAAATGGCACTGTGACCTCTCTGTCCATTTAATCTCAGCATGTGAAATGTGTGCATGAAAAGTCATCAGTAGCATTTCCAGGGCTACGTAGATGCATGGAATAAATAAGCATAAACACTGACCAACCTTTAGTATACTGTCTGTACTGGTAATTACTTGCTAACTTTCAGTGATGTAGCTTCAGCAACAGTTGGATTTCCATCGTCATGGTAACATGAACTGAAGTGTGTAGGCTGTTGCTTAGCTGGTTGTGTAAGTTGAGGATTTATATCTAAAATATAAATCTGTGCTGTGTATGGACAATGACACATTAAACCTGGGTCACTGGGTCACGTCACGGAGTTCTTCTTTGGGTCACAACACAGAATTACCACAAACCCTTCACAATACCTCCTGTTATGGACAGAAAACACAAAACGTTACAAACCCACATACTGGATATTAGGTAACCAAATCTGAACAACTATTTCTGAGTTCTCTGTGCGTGGGAAACCTTCACTGAGGCTTCAAGCTGAAGCAGACTAGGGACATGCGTTTAATCTGGCAGGATATTTTGGGATGTGTTCAGAGATGAATGGTAACAGTTTCTGCTAACCTGTAGCTTAACGTGGAACCATCATCTTCACCTGAACATCTAAGTAAATGTTATGTGTTCAACCTGAACACATGTGAAATGTTTTCGTTTAGCAGAATAACTGCAGTACAGCATGGCACGTGTTGTCAAAAGATATAAGAACAGCAGAGAGATGGAGGTGTGCTGACATATGAAAAAACTGACAGCAAGGTCTTTAGGCAGGTGAAGTGTTTATCAGAATAAACTCTTGGTAATTCTGTACCTTTAATGTCTTCTTAAATCTTTCTGTGTTGTGGTTCATCACTACTTTTAGCCTAAGGGAGATGTCTTCTACAGTGTTTGCTGGATCCTCGTGTAGTTAAAATGAGACGGGGGATTCTGCTGAAGGCGCAGCAGAAATTGAATTGTGCTGGGCACAGATCTGCCGTTTGGTCTGTCTAAGGATTTTATTATTTGCATGGTGTTTTATGGCAGCATCGGTCATCTGCGTGACGACTCCTTCTACTGAGAGGAGCCGCTGACACGGACCGTGACTCTGCCCTAGCCGGCTCAACCTCTTTCCAGAGATTTCACATGAATACACAGAATGTACCTCCATGTCATTTGGCTACAAAGAAATCCATTCCTTCAAAGGTCTGCGGCAGCATATAATGGAGAATGGGAGGCCAGCGCTGGGGTAGCATGCCCTGTGATTTCTGGACTTTAACTGTAAATTCCTGTCCAGCGATCTATCTGTGTCCAGACAGATCCTTGCAGTGATAATGTTGCTTTGCTCCTTTAGTCTATTTCGTTTTGTGAACGTGCCAAACGCTGGACTATAAAAAGTTAAACTATTCTGTCAGCCAAACACACTGCAATCTTGTCATTTTTCTATAATTTCCAAGCTGTATCTTATAAAAACGTAGCTAGGTACCCTTAACTGTAATTTCTCACCGCATTTCTCATTCATTTAAAAAGTGAATGCCGTGGAATACTTAAAAAAATATTCAATAAAAAATAAATTGACCACCATCCTGAAAGTAAACAGATGAAGAATAAAAAATAAATTAACTGAGCTGCTGAAAACTGTGTCAGACACCAATACATGTGTGACACATTAAACTAGATCTAAAATAACCATAAATGATTTTTATTAGCTTAACATCAGGGTGGAATAGTGGCTCTCTCCTACATGGTTTGGGGTTTGAATTAGGGAGTTTGAGTGTTTCCCCTGTATCTCCTGCAGTCATATGCTTAGGTGAACTTGCATACCTAAATTGCCTGTGCATGGTGAGTGTGTGTGTGCAGCCTGCGATGGATCATTATCCCATCCAGGGTGTTGCCCAGCTTTGTCCCTTGTGCCCTGTACTGCCTGGGATAGGCTCCACACGGCCCTGCTTAGGATGCATCGATGGGAATACATTTTGTAAGTCTTACATTTATTTATGAAGTGAATTATTTCGAACGTACGGAAGTAAGGCTAATGCAGCAGCACGGAGTGCCGCCTGCGCTCGTGCGCAGTCCTGCTTACAGCAGAGGCTGCACGGCCTTGTGTTCTGAGAAACACGATACGGGCATGGCGGCAGAAACTGGAGAATCACCGACGGAAGCGAACTCACTATTTCAGGAAGCGAAGCAGAAAATGATTTTCTCAGTCTTTCCTGGTTTAATAATTACTTAATTAACCAAATCTATTTGCGTCGTTAATTTCGGTTTGGGTTCTCCATTCTATTTTATTAAATATTCACCAGTTAGTTTTCTAATTATTCGTAAGTCATTCAAGGTAATTAGCAATTAATTTTTAATATGGTTTCCAAGCGAAATAATCATGGCACAGGGAACAATAATTTTTTTCCTTCAACTAAATGCAATTTAATAACCTTATGACGGAGATTTGGATGGTTGATTTTCATGCAGGTATCGATTTTATTACTGTGACTTATATCGGTTGCCTACTGTCACGTAAGCTACCTGGCTTGCATGCAGTGTTATTGTACGCCGCAATGCTGCATACGTTACGAACTACCTTAACGCCGGCAGTCATGCTCTCCGTTACATCTCTGACTTAATAAAAGCACAGCGCCAAGTCTGTTTTTAAACGCAGTCTCGTTTACATTGAATTAATTTCTGGAATATAATAATTTCCTAAACGAAAAAAGTAAAAATCCAGTTACACTAGCCTACTACCGACCACAAATGAATTAAAAAAATCTTGTTTATGAAGCTGACGAGTTCAAGAAAATAACAGCTTCTTATGTTGATTCTTAAAAACTAGATGATATTTGTATCATCTTTAACCCGTTTTTACCTAATCTAACAAGATCTACAAGGCTCGATCAAATTGCTTTGGTAGGCATGTTTATTAGTATTATTTATGGTATTTCTACTTGAAGTATGAAAAAAAAAAACAGGTTTCGTTACTCACCTTGTTATTCACTATCGGTAGGTTATGAGAGGTGCCGGTACGCAAGAAACGTTCCCGGTACTTTGAAGAGAAAGACAAAGAGGTACCGGTACTTCCTACCGATGAGTATTGGCCCACTTCAAGCACTCGTATACTTGCTCATATAATTACATTTGTGCATCTGCACCCTAATTTTTTTTATCTTCAAAAACAGAATAGCCTACATTTTGTTTGCTTATTTTTTGTTGAAAAGAGTAGATATTTAACCGCAATGACGGGGAACAACCTGCTGGAATTGAGAGTGCACCGGGATCTTCGCGGTGTATCACACACGACTTGAAGACATTGAGCAGCCGTGTACTTGTTTATCATCTGATGGCCTCTTTTAATCATTGCAATTAAAGCAGGTGAATCTGTGAATTAATTGACTGTGATTTTTCAGGTGGCTATGCGTGTGCACGACTTTCCCACCATAATCTAGCCGTATTTGCTTGTATAAAGAAAGCACTCTAACCGGAGGAGCTGAGGAGGGGACGAGCAATACGGACTCACAGTCAGCAGCCGCGAGCATCCTGCTCTGCATGTGACGTCACTTACAAATCACGCCGCGTATCCTGGGAGAAATCGTCCCATGGTGACCGGTTGCCATAGAAATGTACCTTTAGTGGAAAGTTGGGCAGCTAATATCCGCTTCACGATGCAAACGGGTACAGGGGAGGAGGATGCGTGTCGGTAAAACGGGGCTCTGGGCAAAAGCTTCGCAAAGGGGCGTTGTCACCACCGAGAAAGACATTGTGGATTTATGTTTCTGTTGTCTACTCCCCCCTGTTTTTTACTGAAATCTCTCTTTACATTAGTATTACTGCTCGCACAGTGATATTCCGACGCTGATCACATATCGACCATCGGGGAGCGTCGTTCTCGTCGCCCGGGAGCTGTCCGTGACCTGAAGGCGGTAGGGGATCCGGCGCGTCGGCCACCCCGCTGCTGCGATGCTCCGACGGCGGAATCGCTTCGTCACTTTAGAAATGCGTGAAGCGTACGAGTGTGCAGAGCGCTGCTTTTAAACGTCTTTTAGTTAACGGGAATGAGCAGATTAGTATGTTTTATTATAAAAATGAGAATATAAAACAGCTGTAATTATTAGGCTTTATTAGTTGTGTGCTTTTTTGATACCATTGTGCATTTAAAATACTGTAGTTCAGGATTTACATGTTTTGATCACTGGGCTATTTGAGGGACGTACTGAGACCACAGCATGGACACAGATTTGGGGATGGATGGTAGGGACACGTCCAACATTGTGGGAGTACCATGTATGTTTAGGGGGGTGGGGGGTTCGGGGCTGATTTGATTCTTACCAATGTCGAAACCAAAGCTGCACTCTTGGATACTAGGGTGCATATATGGGGGGTGTTTGAGTCCAGACAGAACACACTGGCTGTTCCTCCCCAGGACAGTTGGCTCCATTTGTGGGAGCCTCGTAAGGCTCGCAGTGCACCAGTGTGGGAGGGACAGTAATGTCACTCCTGGCGGGCCTGTGATTGTCTGTGTTTATGGCACTTGGCAGTGAAGCAAACATTCAATCTGGTACTTCGGGATAATGAGCAAACCTGTGGCCGTCCTCATCAAGGAGATGCACTCAGGTTATTTAAGGAAATCACAAGAAAAGGATGAGAAATGCAATGAAAGTGCAGCTGCCAGCATCTGCCTGTCTGACTGTGAGCAGGGGGCCGCTTCCCCCTCTCCTATCCTGTTCTTTCCTCTCATCTTGTCCTTTCTCCTCTCCTCCCTTCTTCACTCTCCTTTCCTCTTTTCCCTCTCCTTCTCTCTCCTCTCCTATTCTGTCCTCTCTTTCCCCCTCATCTTGTCCCTTCTCTCCTCCTTTCTGTGCTCTTCTCCCCTCTTCTTTCTGAACTCATCTCCTTTCCTCTCTTCCCCTCTCTTCGCCTTCCTCTTCTTTCTTCCACCCCTTCATCTTGTTCCTTCTCCTCTCATCTCCTTGCCTCTCTCCTCTCCTCTCTCTCCTTCCCTCTCCTCCCCTCTTTCTCTCTTCTTTTGTCCCTTCTCTTCTCCTCTTATCTCTACTCATTACTCTCCTCTTCTTTCCTGCTCTCCTCTCTTCTCCTATCCCCCCTTCTTCCCTCTTATCTCCCCTCACCTCTTATCTGAGCTCTTCCCCTCTCCTCTATGCTACTCTCCTTTCCTGCTCCCCATCTTGCACTCTCTCCTCTCCTTTCTCTTCTCTTCTCCACTCTCTTTCCTCATCGCCTCTTATCTCCTCTCTTCCCCTCTCATCCTCTCTCCTCTCCTCCTTGCCGTTTGAGCATCAGTATTGTGTGTGTATACATGTTTTACTTTGACTGGAAAGGTCTTTATGTACCAAATGAGCACTGCTATCAGTTATCTGTCCATGTCAGCTGTTTATGTACTCATATGCCAACTGGCATGATAATCATTGATGTGTATGGATTCCGCAGCACAAGCAGAGGGCGAGAGAGCACATCATTCTGACTGGCAGCATTAGGGCAGCAGACACACAGACACAAACCATACATCTCAGAATTGGGCACAATCATTCACATTATAGCTTCTATCCACAGCCATCATATTGTATTTACACCAAGATGTTTGGTTGATGCTTCTTTCTGAAGGATCTTGCCTAAATTTGACCTCTTCAGACTGGGATGCTTTTACCAGAGAACAGAAGAAGAGGGTCCAGCAGCATGTTTCCACTGGGGACTCGAGGAGACAGTCGTCCTTCTCCAGCTCCATGACCTTACGACCATGCTGCCTATTGCCAGTCTTTTGTTAGTTGTGTCGCACCTTTGTCTTGTTTTAGAATGAACAGTCATACTTACCTTCTTGTCACCTCCTGGATCAATTTCATTTCAGTATCTGGATGCTCACAGCGTTCTTGTGCAGTCCAGATTCCTGCTGACCGTCCATTTCTTGCAGGTAGATGCTGATGCTTGGGTCAACATGTTGCCAAAATCGAGGAGAGCGTTAACCATTCAGGAGATCGCGGCGTTGGCCAGGTCATCGTTACACGGTAAGTCCACGCAGAGATTCTTCTATGCACAGACACAGATGCACATTGTCGCTACGTGCCTTATGGTTTCTGTGAGCTGCAAGTTTCTTCTCGGCAGGTATCTCACAGGTGGTGAAGGACCATGTGACCAAGCCGACCGCCATGGCTCAGGGCCGTGTGGCTCACCTGATCGAGTGGAAGGGCTGGTGCAAACCTACCGACTCACCCGTGGCCCTCGAATCGGACTTCAACTCCTACTCCGACCTGACAGAGGGAGAGCAGGAGGCGAGATTTGCTGCAGGTTGGCTTCAGAATAGATACAGATCCACACACACACAGACACACAGACACACACACACACACACACACACGCCGGCTGCATCTAGCAATACCGTTATACCTGCAACACTGACGCAGGCTCCTTCCACAACAAAGCCATTTCGGGGTATCCTGACACTACCCAATGCCTGGCACCCGGGGAGGGTCCCAGTAACCCTATTCCACGCTGGGTACACTGATTCTTCTTGGTACCTTTTCATATGATTGTCGGATCATAGTTTGTCTCTCCAGATGAAAAATAGCTCTGTGCTCGTTGAAGGACACAAACCCTTTTCCGCCATGCCAAGGTCACAGCCCTGAGAGGGAAGTCTTCACATGTGCAGCTGGAATTTGGTTCCGGACCCAGTTAGGGCAGTAAGATCCAACAGCATTTCCGGTCTGGAGTTGCTTTGTTTAACCCCTTGGCTGCCATCAGGGGCATAGCTAGAGCTGAATGGATGTGGGGCTTTACTTGGGGGGGGCAAGCAGTGGCAAGCATATAATGTACAAAGTTATTCAGAACACATTTATATGGGGGAGGCTAAAAAACATTTTAGGGGGGCTAAGCCTAACGATGCCCCTGACCGCCATGTCTGTGCTCATCATCACATGCCGCCTGCCTGTTTTTCAGTCCTTCTGCATATATTAACCAAGCGAGCCTCTGCCTCGCTCACCACGTTTGCTAAAACCAGCTACAGACTGATCTGAACAGGCTTTAATTCAGTGCATTTTTTGTCCCCCCCCCCCCCCCCCCCCCCCCCACACCCCCACACCCCCACAAGCAAACTCCCAAGGTTAATCTGCACCATCCTCGTCACACTGTCATGGTGCTGTTGCTGGCATACATTCTCACCCTTCTCACTGTAACTCACTGCGGGCCCATCCTGATAGGTTCGGTCTCCCTGTCTGTCCTGAAGTTTCTCTTCTCCCTCCCACCTCAGTAACACAGACCCGCATAAGCCCTCCTGTTCGAGTGAAGGTCCTTCTCCTTTGAAGAGCTTTGCAGTGCTTATAGAGCGTGTGCAGTAACCACAGAACCCTCTCCAGAGGGGACTGCAGCTTTCTAGAGTCAGGCATCTGGATGGACGGCCCTCCTGTCGGGTCCTATCAGAGTGGAGCCAGCAGGCACAGGAAGGAAGGGCGAGTTTCAGCATCTGTAGGTCCTATCAGAGGCCGTTATGGGAAATGGGAGGAACAAGGAAATGGAGGAGGGGGCCAGTCAGAGCCTGGAGTGAATTTTCCTCTCTGGGGAGTCCGCCTTACTCTCCTGCCTCCCTTTCTCCAGGCGTAGCCGAGCAGTTTGCCATTGCGGAAGCAAAGTTACGGGCATGGTCGTCTGTGGATGGAGAGGACTCCAATGACGAGTCTTACGATGAAGACTACCCCCCCAATGACACAGCTCATGCAGCTCAAACAGGTGCTCTCTCTCTCTCGCTCGCACACAAGGTGGGGGAGGAGTGCAGGGGGAGGGGAGCTGACAGCCAATCACATCCCGTGTGTCATATTCACTCTCCTTTAGAAGTGAGGGAGATGCAAACCCAATGACAATTCAACCAGTAAGGAACAGGGAGGCTGTATTGTACCTCTGTGGGTGTCTCTGCTAATTCAGGGGGTGGAAACCTCACAGGGAAAAAACTGAAAGCTGCTACTTTTAAATAGCCGTCAAAGCAGCTATATAAAGATAGAGAGAGAAAATAAACTGCATCTAAGAGCACAATTCAGTATTTTGTGCTGGTTTTGTAAATGCATTTTCCAGAACAGGAAGGCAGTTAAACTTTTATGAGAGGTGAATGTGAATATCTAGTTACATAGAGAAAGCAAAACATTTTTCAGACGGAAAGTAGGGCAGTGGGACAGTAAGTGTGTGTATATGTATCTGCCTGGGTGTGTGTGAGATAGTGTGTATATATATATCTGTGTGTGTGTGCGTCCGTATGAGCTTCTGTGGGACTGCGTGTGTTTCTGAGTGTATGAGTCGTTCCACGTGTCTTTGTGTCTGTCTGTGTTTACCTGTGTTTGTGGTTATCTTTTATATCTCTGTCTGTCAGTCAGTCACTCAGTCTGAGTGGGCCTATATCACAAAGTAGGATTTCTTGCTTAACCGGGTAACTTCGTGGATTACAGGTAGTCTGGGCTAAATGGAAGTGAAAGAAGATAAATTCTATTTAAACTTGGCTACCTTAAATCTGACAAGTTATTCAGTTAACCAAGAAACAGGTTCAATGTTTGTGTTTATCTGTTTTGTTTATCTGGTTCTATCTGTGTCTGTCTCTGATTATATGCGTCTATCTGTGTTATTGTTCATCTGTTTTTTTCTGTCTGCCTGAGTGTCTGTGTCTGTCTTTTGCTTTATATATTTCACTTGTTTTTATCTGTCTCTCTCTGTCTGTTTTCCTGTCTGTCTGTTTACCCTGTTTTGATCTGTGTCTGCCTGTCTGGCTGGCTGAGTGTGTCTGCCTGTGTTTGTGTTTATTTGTTTTGTTTATTTGGTTTTATCTGCGTCTGTCACTCTGTGTGTTTATTCCTCTGTTTTTTTTTCTGTCTGCCTGAGTGTCTGTGTCTGTCTATTGCATAATATATTTTTACCTGTTTTTCCCTGTCTGTCTTTCTGGCTGAGTGTATCTATCTGTTTGTGTTTATCTGTTTAATCTGTTTTATATATTTCTGTCTGTTTGCCTGACTGTTAGCGTTTGTCTCTGTTTGTTTTTATCCGTTTAATCTGTTTTTATCTGTCTGTGTCTGCCTGACTGTCTGTGTCTGTCCGTGTTTGTTTGTTTTATCTATTTTTATCTGTCTCTGTCTGTTTGCCTGTCTGTGTCTGTCCATGTTTGTTTTATCTGTTTTTATCTGTCTCTGTCTGTCTGCCTGTGTCTGTCTGCATATGTGTACTTATACAGGAAAGCGCAGTGATACCTACTGTAACTCTGTCTCCTAACAATCTGCTCCCCCACAGACACCATGTCGTACCCCCCCTACCTGCGGGACCTCCTGCACAACCAGGGACTTCAGCCAGGGGGTGAGAGTGGCTCCCCAGATGCCCTTTACTCCAGCCTGTGCAGCCTGGAAGACCTCCCACTGCTGAGGGGCCCCGGTGGGCCCCAGACCACACCCGCCGACCTGGCCGCTAAGATCCTGGGGGTGCTGCAGGGCCTCCAAAGGGCAGACTGCGCCTTCCGCTCCCTGGGCCGCACCACCCGCGACGACTCCTCCTGCGCCTCCTGCTCCGAATCCTTTCTCTCCCCTGAGGAAGAGGAGCTGGCCTGTGAGGACTACGATAGCGTCTGCCCGGGCTATGCAGGCCACAGGAGGGTCTCAGACGTCGCGTCGTCCGGGGTGGTGTCCTTGGACGAGGAAGATGAGTTGGAGGTGGAGGAAGATGAGGTCGAGAGGAAGAGTGATCCAGGAAACTAGAGACATCACGTTCCTGTCGTTGCGTTCGGTCTTGTCCCCTCTCCCGTGGTCTGTGCTGCTCTGCGAAATCTTCTTGGCATGTTTCTTAGACTCCCCCCCTTCTTAAAAACGCCCCCACAGGCCTTCATCCCCTTGCCTGGTTTGATATTTATCGATATATATTTTGTCTTGAGGCGTGTGAACAATCTTCCTACAGCTGTGGGACGTCTGCTGCCTTCAGCTCGAACCCTGAGCCAACGGGTTTTGAAGCAAGGGCTTCGGGGGAGCAAGCGACAGAACAGGAAAAATGGGGGGGGGGGACGGAATCTCTTTTGCATGTGTGGTCATGTGGGCTGCCTGGGTCTTTGGCCCTGTTTATAATAATGCCTGTTGTGTACCCCAACCCCACCCAAGTTACTCATCGTTAGCCAGACTTCGTGACCGCCCAGCCCGAAACCCTCCTAAGCATGGCTACCTATTAACCTGCAGATCAAAAAGAAAGTGCTGGAAAACTCTGAAGCTGGGAAGATGGTGTCTTTTCGTTGCTGCATTTGCTGTCTGGTTTCTATCATTCGACGGGGATCCTCGTCGCTGCGGCAGGCCGCTGCCGTCGGATTGATAGAGGATCTTCTCCCGGGTCGTCACTAACAGAAAGCCTGTATCCCTTCAGTGCTAGAAATGCAAAGTTTGGTTTTTAAAAAGAGAACAAGAAAAAGACAAAAAAGACAAACACTAGTTTTCCGTGATGCAGTAAAGAGGTAAATTCTGTCTCAGAGTTTCTCTATTTTTGTACACATCATCTGGCTTTCGTTCCTTTGACTGTGATCATGTTTTTTGCACGACACGTCTGCCAATTTTTCCATGCGTGACATGCTCTGCTGAAAAGGCAACAATGAAGAGGAATGTGATTTTTTTTAAGGGACGAGTGACACGGTTTGTCACTGTCTCCGTTGTATCTTGGGCTGAGAGCATGTATACTTTCTTTCAGGAGGCTTCTGTCTCTAGAAGCTTCTTTACTGGTCATGTCTGCCTGCTTCTTCTCTATAGTCATTCTACTGTTGATCTGCACACCTGTTTCTGTCCTCCGTCAGTCATGTGACCGCGGCATTCAAACTCTACCCTATTTTTAAGATGTCAGACATACAACAGCCTGTTCTGTCAGTCCCAGTACAGATCATCCATCAGTTTCAAAATCAAACAGGCAGACAGACTGAAGGCTAGATTTCAACCATTGTGTGTCCTTTTAAACTGTCTCTGAAACCCCAATGATGGCGATTTGAAAGACCAGCAAGCTTCTCACAAAGACTGTCAATCACAAACTCAGGAAGTCCCACCCACATAGAGTGGCTGTTCCAGTGCCATTTCCTCCATCCATCCACGTTTTCGAGCTTGTTTTCAGTGACAAAATGGAGGGAGCCTGTTTTCTGGACTCCACAGCCGAGTCGTCTCCTTTGGATTCAGATTGACCCTCAATGGAGCTGAAGAGAACTGTAGTTTCCGTGACTATTATGGGTGTAGAACCAGTCCTCCTCCTGGTGCTACAGGAAACAGGGTAAATATGTGAGAGAAGAGTGGGGGGGAGGGGAGGGGAGTGGAAATTGACTACTGCCCTTGCTGGAGTAGACACTGACCTTTCTGTCCTACGACTCAATGAATGTTTCCTCATGAACCAGCACACGTGTGTGCATGAATGCATCAAAAGTGTTTTTAAATTTTTTTTTTTTGCGGGTGTGATTATTAAAGAGATCAGAGGGACCATACAGTGCTATAGATACACACCCGATCGCATGTCCTGCACCTGGGGAGGACGCTGAGCTGCAGCACCACCACAGCGTGGCTCGCAGTAAAAAGGAAAAAAAAAAAACCTGCTGTTTCTTCTGAGTGTTTTGCTGTAATCCTGTGTCCATGCTGTGTTTGTGAAGGACTACGTGCATGTTGGACTCGCTCCTTTATTTCCTTTGCTAGGGCTCTACAGTTCCCACACGTGGGCCGTGTCGAGTGATTTTCCGGGCATTAGCAGAGCAGTTTAACCTGCAACTCTCATTCTCCCGTCGAGCTTGGGGTTCAAGCGTCTCCGGACGCCAGAGAAGATAATGAGGCGGATCTTGGCGAAGAAAGACTTTTCTTCAGATTTTGTAAAGAGTCATATTTTTGTAAGAAGGAAAATGAGGATGTAAGATGTTTTGGAGAAGAGAGTCGGTCTAACTCAGGTTCATCTTGATCTCGGTGCCTTCATCCCTGAATTCCCCACCCCCCTTTCCAGATTCCCCCGCCCCCCCCTCAAACGATGCCAGGTCAGTGATGAGAGATCAGATGTGCCGGAAGGTTCCGATTGTGCGAGGTGTTCCCGTGTCCCGCGTTCGTCCGCACCAGGGGATCTGAGTCCCGGCTGCCCAAGGGCACCTTCTGGGAGCAGAGGACAGCTGCCGGAGAGGGCGGCTGGGTTCTACCTCTGCGAGCTAGCAATCAGAGAGACTTATGAGGCTGACCGTTAGACAGAAGGGTACGAATCAGTCACGGAGGGAGAGAGAGAGAGAGCGAGAAAGAGAGAGCTCATGCTCTGCCTTGTTTTTCACTTCTTCTGCTCATCTCCTGTAGCCGGAAGACAAGTGCGAACCTGGCAAACACTCCAGGACTCCTTGAAAATCATCTGCTTGACAGAGTCATTTTTTTTCTGGTTTGTTTCGTTCTTCTTCCCGGCTGCTAACTGGCACAGTGGGGTACGGCTGACCCCGCCAGGCTAGGCAGGTGCGCTGTCCTGCGTTTCCGCAGCAACTTGTGACATTGGGCGCTTCTCTGAGAGATGGCATGTGTGTGTATGTGCTGGGGCGGGGGGGGGGGGGAGCTGCTTCTATAAAAAGCCATCACATATTTGTCGCACAGTGAGCCTGAGGGTGGGGTGGACCGGTCAGCTCTCTAACCTCGCTTAGGCCTGTGTAAACTGTGCATAATTGCCCCTGATATTTGAGAGAATGTAGATAGTCCGCTGATACTTTCCTGACCATTTGCCACACGCCCCCCCAAAACACCACCACCTATTTCACAGGCATGTCCACCAGAGCCTGAAATTCCATGACAAACAGAAGAAATTTATTGACATTGTACACATCCATGTATCTGTTGTTCTGTGTGTCAGTCTGTACTTTCTGAGGCCTGGGACTTTTCTCTCCGATGCTTCAGTATCAGCATCGCAATCCAGACTCGACACAGCTTACGGCCCATTTCTGCTTTTGGCCGATGGTCTGAGGCGCTTGCAGTACGGCACCTCCTCTCATGCCACACTCAGAAGTGCTGCCCTTACTTTCATGCTCCTGCTCTCTGTCATAGCCCCACGTGTCTGACCCACCGTGACACACAGAGGGAAGGTCATTCAGTATCACGTTCACTGACCATCCAGTCACAATGAAGTTCAGCTTTGGGTTTGGCTGATATACCAGGGTGCTCACCTGCTCTGGTTATGACTTGTTACAGTCCTGGTCATAAGTATAGGACTGGCTTAATCTCCTGACTGTCCACATGGTTGCTTGTGTGAGGTCTGAATTAACCCAGAAGAGCAGGTCCTTTAGCTCAAAGCTGAGGACCTTTATCCAGTTTGACCTTCTGCCCGAGCTCTGAGACTGGCAGCAGGAGGCACCCTAACACTCACAGCGCCACACGGAACCCTTCCCAGCCTGGTCACTGTGAGCTCCTGACCTTTGACCTTTGACCTCTTCTCTGCCTATTCCTACCATTCATTTCCTGGTGATTTAATTGGTTGATTGTCAATGACTGGTTGGTTCTCCTTTGATTGCCTCCTTGTTTTTGGCTTCTGTCTCTAACATTTGGAATTACTGGTACTTGATTTGTAAATGAAGGTTCTATGTTGCATCACCTGCCTTGATTTGAAGTTATGAATAAAATCATTGATGTTATTTTCACCTCCTTGAAGCGTCTGTTTGATCGTGCAGAAGAACATCAGTTGCCCAATTGTGAGTTTAATGGTCACACAGTGTACTTTAGCCAAATTGTTGACCTACCACAGAATTAATACCAGATATCTGTTTCCAGTTCAGTTGTTGGGTGTGACAGGAAGTAGCAATTAATGATGGAACCTGCAGTGAAACGTAACACAAGCCGAGAGAGACAAGGAGTCACGATAAATCTGAGCAGAACCTGTCTACACCTCAAGGACCTTGCTCATTTAGTGTCATTATGAAGACAGTGCACGATTAAGGAAGTGTAGGCAGCCCACTAAAATACTACCCCCATCCATAAAGCCCCAACCCCCCAAGGCTGACAGCTTACCTCAGACATCTCTGGACCCCAAATTCCTCCTAATCTCTGAGTGGGAGATCTGCTGCCTCTACTTGCTATCAGCTTTTCTGTTACTAAAGGGGTCCTCGTGAGAATGGATGGCCTATTATGGAGACGGGCCCACCATGTCTGACTGTGATATCCCAGAATGCACTGGGTGTGGGTGGGTGTGGATGAGATAGCAGCCGCTGAAATGTCTTGCGGCTCTCACAGTGTCCGTGCGCGAGCGGGATACTCCGGGTCTGTGACTCCACGGCCCCACGGCAAAGCCTCGTCTCTCCGCAGCGGCATGGCGACCTTCAGCGGCTCTATATCCCGCTCCAGCCGCTACAGCAGCAGCTCTGTTCGGGCGGAGTCTGGCTCCAGGCCCGGATTGGCATTCCAGCCGTACCTAGATGCTGGGTGCCGTAGGCTGTTTGGGAATGAGGGGACTGAAGATCATCTGAACCTGTCAGCTTTCGACCATTGTGGTGAGTGTTAGGGGGATGGCGGTCTGGCTTCTGTCCTCACCAGAAGAGCAGTTTTGGCATTTCGCGTTTCAGCATTTAAGCTGTCAAACAGCAGTGTTTCTCAGCCCAGTCCTTGAGGACTCTCAGCAGTCCGCATTTTTGCTCCCTCACATATCCCAACAGGCCTATAGCAGGTATTCGGGGTTCTTGATTGGCTGGGAGCTGGGAGGAAGCAAAATCATGGACTGTCAGGGGGCTGAGTTGAGCAACATCGTAGTATAACCTCTTCGCTAACTGCATAGGTTACTGTGGCAGCAATATCTTTAAACTGATATCTACTTTCCACATAATATTTCATGTTCTTTATCAGACATGATACAAAGATACAAATATAGAGATAGACGAATATTGCTTGTGTTCGTCTTCAATAAAGGTTTAATGAAGTTTGATTATAAACAAATCTGTGGCCTTTCTGAAAGATGAAAAGGAACGTGGAAATATGTCTGAGATGACAGAGGTGAAGTGTTACTCGGGATGGTGACCACACTGGCTTTGGCTGCCGCACCGTGTCTCCCAAAGGCAGAACTCTGCTTTGACGGTGAAAACAGTCAGAAGTACGGATGAAATTAAATTATCCTTAATTTTTCCATTTGCATTGAATTGTTTTAATTTGCCCAATACACACAAGTACAAGTGAGAGTGAATCTTGGAGTCAGAGTACAGAGTAGCACTGGAACATTTTTCAGGGGTTTAAGGGCCCAGCATAAGAGGGAGGGCAGCGGTGGCCTAATGGTTATGGACACATGCTTGTGATCGAAAGGTTGTTGGTTTGAATCCCTGCCCAGCAAAGTACCACTGAGGTACCTTGTTGGCAAATGAGTGTCTTCTGAGTATGAGGGAATTCTTCATCTTGCCTACTGGGATGTACCTTCAAGATGTATGTTTAGGGTGCACCTTCACAGTGCACCATGTCCTCCATGCATGGGACATTGCTGAGCTGTCCCCCCCCGCCCCCCCTCCCGCAGGCTCGTCCTACAGTGTGTCAGCTGACGTCAGCCAGTTTGAGCCTGGGGATGTGGTGGTGTTGGCCTTCAATTGCTGTGTGGTCATCCATGCTGAAAAGGTGGGGGCAGCCTGTAACCCCCATTACCCCAGCCTTGTGTGTTTCCTCCCTCCTATGTCCCTGTCCAACCTTGTCCTGCTCCTGGCTCTGCTCTGCCCCCAGGTGGCAGATGATGGTAGTGTCAGCGACACCTTCACTCACAGGAGCCAGCTTCCTGAGGACATGGACCCTCTGACGGTCAGCAGTGCCTTAACGGCCGAGGGGATTCTGGTGGTGAGCGTGAGGAAGAGGAGCAGCCAACAGGAACATGACCGTGACCTCCCCCCTCCAGCCTACTGTGCTCACAGCCATGTATAACACCCCTGCACTCATTCCTACAGCTGTGTTTGGAAAAACTTCATTAAAAGTATTTATAAATGTTCTCAGCTCAATGTCTTCTTGCTTCCACACCCACAAACTCATTTAATGGACATTAATCCCAAACAGCTATCAGTGCTGGGCAAACTATTGGAACACAAAGGCCTTTTGTGAGCTAACAGCTGCAGTTTTGCCCTTTTCTCCAAGACGTGGAGTTTCTCAGTCATCCTTAGATGCCTGCAATGCCAAAGATAATCAAGCTCTGTTTTCACTAAACAATGTGCGTAATATTCTGACTTCTGGCTGGTAGGTGTAGCTGTGGTTGGCCAGTCGGATCCCACAGAAACATCTGATCTGGGTGGAAGGAGCAGAGCCCTCTGAGGTTATGTGGGATCTCATGAGCCGGGCTGGGTTGGACTTTCAAGGTAGCTAACGACAGCATCTCCACCCCGAGGCCAGAACCCTGTTGAAGACCAACACAATGAACGGCGGAGAGTGGAATGGGGAGCTGCGTGAGTCAGCTGGTCAGTCAAGACAGAAATAAAAATGCGCTCGTAATGAGGACACGCTTGTCAAGATCGATGCGTGCACCGATCTGGTGAGACAGAACGACACCCCGGTTTGAAGGAAGCTAACGAAATCCCATGCTTGTCAAATCCCATTTCCTCTGCACGAGCCCCGTCACTGCAAAGCGGACGACGGCCTGCAGAAGCAGCTGCGTCTGCAAACGAACTTCCACAGAAAGACCTCCTGCTGTTCGTGTAATTTAAGAGCTATTTATGTTACCGCTGTTCATTTTCCAGCTACAAGTTTGCCCCTGTGAACTTTGAATAAATGAAGACCCATATAAGTCCTAAAAACATTATTCAGCCCAGCATACTGTATACGCAAGGTGTCTATGCATTCGGCCGGCACTAAGGTATGTAAACTTGCAGTACCTGGTGGCAGTGGAGGACGATTGTTCCCCTTGAGCCTGGTTTCTCCCAAGGCTTCTTCCTCCCTCTCTTGGGGAGTCCTTACCACTGTTACCTCAGGCTGACTCTCTGGGGACCTTGAGGCCGGGACTCTGTAAAGTGTTCCGTGACAGTACGCTGTGTGGAAAGCGTTACATAAATAAATTGCACTGAAGTGTACGTTTGAGGTCACGTCCTGGCAAGTGAGTAATCACCGAAACATGAAACCTCCTCAACCTTGTAATGAGGACGGACAGATGCGACTAATTGAGCAAGGTGAGGCCAAGACAGACAGACTTGCACACGCAGGCTGCTAGATTATGATTGGACATCTGGCACAAACCCGGGAAACCCACCCGCCTCTATTCAACACCAGGAACCAGCTACCAGCCCCTAACCTGCTTCCCCTGGAGGCACCTGCCTCTACTCAACACCAGGAACCAGCTACCAGTTCCTAACCTGCTTCCTCTGGAGGCACCTGCCTCTGTGATTTCCCTGAAACATTCCCCAATGAGGTGCAAACACATGACCGCAATGTGGACACAACATCACAACACAAAGGTTCAACGTTTGTTAAAGCTTTATTTATCCCCGATATACAAAAATAAAATTAGTCAACCTCTCGTCTGTTCGACGTTGGCATGTACAGTATTTACAGGTTCAGGGTTAGAGCCCGACAGACAACCAGGCAGACAATACTAACACAAACGGCTGGAAAAAAAACATCCGCAGTCATTTATTTTATATATACACATACATTATATATTCCATTTCTTTACAAAAATAAGGTTATCTTGTGTTCATGTCAAGTAATCGATTAAAATCTGGTTATAAAGTGAGATGAACGATCATTATTGCACAAATTTATTACCTAAGAAATCAAATAAGAACTCCATGTTACCCTTGCTGATTAATACATTTTAATAAATATGCACCTGCCTTTTTAAGTTTGTGAGGAAATGTATGATGGGCAAAGGTATGAATAACAGGGAGGGAGAAAACGGTTAGAACACTATGATTCAGAGGCAGATGGGTATCAGCGAGGAGATTAAAAGGCTTGCATTTATTCCAAGCATGCCCAGGTAGACCCTGGCTATACCCCGGGGCACTTGGTGAAATGGATCTTGCACAAATACTGCAGATCTTTGAGATGTGGATTCATGCTGCGCTGTGAGGCGTCAGGAGTCAAGGCATCCGGCGACTCCTCAGCAGATCGGGACGTTTAACGACGAAAGCCACGCGTCGTGGAAATGTGAGGTCAGTGCTAATTGCAAAGTGACGTGGAGCCCAACAGCAGGAAGCGCAGTAAAAAGGAAGCAAAACGCCACAATATAATTCAGTTACAGTGATTACAGAACATGTAACATAATACAGACTATAAAACATTTTCATTCCATATTTTTGGTTGCAAACGAAGGAACTGGCAACTTTGAATATCGCATGCTCTAGGGAAAATGGTTCTTGGTCGTGTTTGTAGCTTGGAAGGTGGTTTCTGTGTGGGTGTAATATTACACCCAAAGAATTTCTTTCGAACACATTCTTTACCGGGAATCCCGGTAATGTGACAGAGCAGGGATGTGCAGGGGCAGAGCATGGAGTTATGTCCATGCATAGCAAGATCACAGGCTGGCAGGTCCACAGATTTGTTCATCCGAGTTAGTCAGACAGATGGTAAGGGCATAGTTAGGCACACTTAAGGAAGGTCAGTGTTGCAATCAGAATTGCTGGGTGTCATGGCAACACAAAAACTGTCCTCCTTAGTATGGCTGGGCGTCATGGCAACACAAAGACTGTCCTCCTTAGTATGGCTGGGCGTCATGGCAACACAAAGACTGTCCTCCTTAGTATGGCTGGGCGTCATGGTAACACGAAGGCTGTCTTCCTTAGTATGGCTGGATGTTATGGCAACGCGACACTGTGGCACCTTGCACATGGCTGGGCGTCACGGCAACATGGAGTCCTCTTTAGTATGGCTGGGCGTCATGGTAACACAGCACCGTGCCATCTAATGTATGGACAGGTGTCATGGAAAAACAGAGGATGAAGTTACAAAGACAAAGGCCATGTCTTCCTAGAGCACAGGCGAGGTGTACAAGCTTGTAAGCCTGTGTAAACTTTCAAGTGTGTGTACAAGGTACAAATACAAGCAGAGGTCAATGGAGTAGATGATTATGATGGTGGAAAAATTTAAGTAACCCCCTCCCCATAAAATCATACACAAAGTAATGATTAACTCACCATATGGGTCTAAAATACACAGCAACTGTAGTGAAAAGTCAAGAATTGTCAATATTGAAATGTTTCTTTTACAGATTGGGGATATACCCACTACACACAAATTTAATTGGTTCATAACCTACTGATCTGTAATTGAATAATTATCAGTTAGTACCAAAGTTCCTCGTAGCTAAAGCGTTCAAACACCTGGGTTAATTAAATTAGACAAAATTTGCATCTTTCCAAGTGCTGCATTAAAAACTATAAAAAAAAAATGAGTTGTACCAAGAAATGGTCCCAGTTCAGGTCCTGTGCATGACCCAGTTACCCAGGGTCAGGGGTCGTTTGTTTGACTGGCTGCTTATGTCTCAGTCATGGTATCAAGCAGCTGACTGAGTTTCTTCCTGATTTTTAAAATATATTGACGTTTCAGTCTCCCTCTCTATAGGCTGGCTGCGTTTCAGCCTCCCTCTCCATAGGCTGGCTGCGTCTCAGTCTCCCTCTCCATAGGCTGGCTGCGTTTCAGCCTCCCTCTCCATAGGCTGGCTGCGTTTCAGCCTCCCTCTCCATAGGCTGGCTGCGTTTCAGCCTCCCTCTCCATAGGCTGGCTGTGTTTCAGTCTCCCTCTCTATAGGCTGGCTGCGTTTCAGCCTCTCTCTCCATAGGCTGGCTGTGTTTCAGCCTCCCTCTCCATAGGCTGGCTGCGTTTCAGCCTCCCTCTCCATAGGCTGGCTGCGTTTCAGCCTCCCTCTCCATAGGCTGGCTGCGTTTCAGCCTCCCTCTCCATAGGCTGGCTGCGTTTCAGCCTCCCTCTCTATAGGCTGGCTGCGTTTCAGCCTCCCTCTCCATAGGCTGGCTGCGTTTCAGCCTCCCTCTCCATAGGCTGGCTGCGTTTCAGCCTCCCTCTCCATAGGCTGGCTGTGTTTCAGCCTCCCTCTCCATAGGCTGGCTGTGTTTCAGCCTCCCTCTCCATAGGCTGGCTGTGTTTCAGTCTCCCTCTCTATAGGCTGGCTGTGTTTCAGCCTCCCTCTCTATAGGCTGGCTGTGTTTCAGCCTCCCTCTCCATAGGCTGGCTGTGTTTCAGTCTCCCTCTCTATAGGCTGGCTGCGTTTCAGTCTCCCTCTCCATAGGCTGGCTGTGTTTCAGCCTCCCTCTCCATAGGCTGGCTGTGTTTCAGTCTCCCTCTCCATAGGCTGGCTGTGTTTCAGTCTCCCTCTCCATAGGCTGGCTGTGTTTCAGTCTCCCTCTCTATAGGCTGGCTGTGTTTCAGCCTCCCTCTCCATAGGTTGGCTGCGTTTCAGCCTCCCTCTCCATAGGCTGGCTGCGTTTCAGCCTCCCTCTCCATAGGCTGGCTGCGTTTCAGCCTCCCTCTCCATAGGCTGGCTGTGTTTCAGTCTCCCTCTCTATAGGCTGGCTGTGTTTCAGCCTCCCTCTCTATAGGCTGGCTGTGTTTCAGTCTCCCTCTCTATAGGCTGGCTGTGTTTCAGCCTCCCTCTCCATAGGCTGGCTACATTTCAGTTTCCCTCTCTATAGATGGGCAGCGTTTCAGTCCTGGTATCTATAAATATTTAAGCTGGCTGAGCTTCAGTTCTGTTTTTTTTTGTTATCTATTGGCTGTATTAGCTATTGTTTGGTCTGTATAGGCTGGCTGTGTTTAAATCCCTGCCTCTATTGGCTGGCTGTGTTTAAATCCCTGCCTCTATTGGCTGGCTGTGTTTAAATCCCTGCCTCTATTGGCTGGCTGTGTTTAAATCCCTGCCTCTATTGGCTGGCTGTGTTTCAATCCCTGCCTCTATTGGCTGGCTGTGTTTCAACAGGCTTGCTCGAATCCAGACCAGACAGACCCAAGGCTACACTAGCCAGGTGCTAGTTGCCATAGAGTTCCTAGGTTACTCCCCTTCAGTGTGCAGCACAAGAGAAATGTGTCGAGAACACAGAGAGGTGTTAATTACAGCCCTGTTCCAGACAGACAGTGTAATGACCAGTGAGAGTGTGTGTGTGTGTGTGTGTGTGTGTGTTTAGCAGAGACACTGAGTGAACCTAAGAAGGACCCCTAACATGGTTGGTTCCTGCTCTCTCTGTCTCCTGGTTATTAAAAGCTAAATATAGAGAAGTGTCTTATTAAAATGAGTGTCAGCAGCTTAAGCCCGGAAGAGAATTCACCTTTCAGGTGGTAAGGAGGCTCTGCCTGGACTACGGCAGCTTCGACAATAAGTTAAAAAGTGCCAGAGGCCAATTTTGTGTTCTTACACCAATTTCACAAAACAACTAGAGATCAGTGGTAAAAAAAACTTCTTAGCACCAACGTGCTGAACAGACACCCTCTTGTGCTTCCTGTAGAAACAGGAAAGGCTGCATGCATGTGTGTGTGTGTGTGTGTGACAGAAAGGGCTGCACTGCGTGCCTCCTACCACGCCACAAGGTGGCACTATGCAAGACTCCCTCCTGCGACAAACACGAGCACAGAATGCAGGAACCGCAACGGAAAACTGGGTGTGAGATGAGCAAAGACGGATTCTGGGTGGGATACATGTGAAGAAGAGGAAGAGGAATGTTGGCTGGAAGTACCACTGAACCCCAGGATGTGGAAGACAAGGTTCAGAGAAGAGCCTCCTGTGAGAAGACCAGATGTTCATCATGCACTCTTCTCAACATGAAGAGTGTAGTTTAAAAAATAAATCATTTCTACTGTTGACGCAAATAAAACTCCAGACATCATGCAAATCGTTTCCCCCACTCTACCACCTACACAGAGGTAGACACACTCTCTCTCTGTCACTCCCTCACACACACACACACACACACACACACACACACACTCCAGAGCAGCGACTCTGAGACATGGGCTTATTCTTTCGCCTGGTCCCTCCATTCCCACCCAGGGCAGGAAAGTCCAGTCAGTGTGGAAGCAGAATCGGATTCTGATTTGGGGAAGCTCTGAGTGGAGGAGCCGGCAGAGAGCTTACGGAGTTCAGAGAGACCATGGCGCTGACGTTCTCCTCCCAGCCCTCCCACCACCGCAGTCCCCCTCACTGCGACTTGTCCTCCGAATCCGACGGGTGATGCTCCCGTGGAAGCGTCAGGCTCCGGTGCCGGTCCCATAGCTTGTGCAGTTCCGTGGCCTCGGTCTCGCTGCTGCTGGTACCGCTGTCCCGGAAACTGGCCAGTGGGGGGCGCACCTTCACCCCCTTCACGGTCACCGAGCCCTCGATGGCTTTCCGTAGCTGTGGACAGAGGTGAAGCAGGGGTGAGTGGGGTGACGAGGAGGCCTGGCAGGCCGGTGGAGCAGTGGCTAGCGGGGGCCGTCTGATGCTGTTTATTAATCCAGTTGCTGACGGCGACAGATTAAACTCAGATCTGAGGAACAGTCACTGTGGGACTCTAAGGGAAGCTACAAATCACTGTTCTGCAGAAGACCAGTCACGTAATCCTCAAAGATAAAGGCTCTCACATCGCCCTTCAACCGTGAGCTTGTGTCAAGCTCTCCTCTAACAGGATGATGCCCAGTCCCACTCCAACCCAAAACACCACATCTCCCCAAGACGGACCCGTGGGCCATTAATGTGGAGAAGATGGTGCTCTCCTGGCCTGCTGGCACGTACGCCAGCCACCGCCAGCCAGCGCCGGCCAACACCAGCCAACACCAGCCAGCGCCAGCCACCGCCAGCCAGCGCCGGCCAACACCAGCCAACACCAGCCAGCGCCAGCCAATACCAGCCAACGCCGGCCAGCGCCGGCCAACGCCGGCCAGCGCCGGCCAACGCCGGCCAGCGCCGGCCAACGCCGGCCAGCGCCAGCCAGCGCCAGCCAATACCGGCCAGCGCCAGCCAATACCGGCCAACGCCGGCCAGCGCCGGCCAACGCCGGCCACCGCCGGCCAGCGCCGGCCAGCGCCGGCCACCGCCGGCCAGCGCCAGCCAATGCCGGCCAACGCCAGCCAGCGCCAGCCAACGCCAGCCACCGCCAGCCAACGCCAGCCACCGCCAGCCACCACCAGCCACCGCCAGCCAACGCCAGCCAGCGCCGGCCAACACCAGCCAACACCAGCCGCTTCACCTTCTCTCCCCACAGACTTTTCTCTTTCAGTTATAAATGTCACGGAAACCGACTATGTTACATTTAGCAATAACTGCCATTTTTCATCCGATTAAAAGGCAAATTGCCTCATTCTTTTCTGCCCTTTTGTGTTTAATGAGAGTATAGGGCTGCCATTTAAAAGCCTTTTGTCTCGGTGTCTGAACAGAATTGTGTGCTTCTGTGACAATGTGTGTGTGTGTTGCATAGTTTTTGTGTGTGTGCATGTGTATGAATTTCCCCTTTGGTTTCTAAAAGAAGGCCGTAGACAAAATCGCATATCACCTTTGGTTGTGATGTCATGGGTGTAATGTCATGGCGCAATGTCATAGTAAGGATGTCAAGGATGTGATGTCATAGTAATGATGTAATGTGTGTGATGTCATATTCACCTCCTTCAGCGAGACCACCCCGATGAGCCGGCCGATGCTGGTGACATAGGCGTGGTCCAGACCCAGCAGTGAGAAGATGGTGTGGGTCTAGGGTAAGAGCAGAACAGTCAGAAGTTAGGAAGAGTTCCAGCCTAACCAACAGAAAAGTTCAAAACGTTCCTCAAGAGATGAGGGAAAAGGCTGTTATACCATTAGAGGGGATTCTTTGTAAGCACTCCGGTAGAAGCCTGCAGAGATAATGCCATTTACGTCATGGACCTTGGGACTAAGACAGGTACCTTATGCAGTGATGTGCGTTCCACCAGCTGAAAAGGGGCGGGGTCAATCTTGCAGTTGTTGAAGTTAACCCGCTCATCCAGCTGCTGCTCCTCCCATTCAGTGATCTGCAGTAGGATGCAATAGGTTCTCTTTGAGGGAGGCGGGAACAAGCTCTCCTCTTCAAGCTAAATGTTAAATGACAGCTTGCACATCACAGCTGTTTACATCCCTGCCTCTTCTAGGGCATCCTGTGCCAACAATCAATACTGACAGGATTGAATCCTGCTCTTTCACATTGCCCACAGCGCCCCCAGTGGACGCCAGAGGTGATACACATACTCGAAAGCTGTCAACCTCCATCAGCTGAGTATGTGTCATAGACTGTAACGAAATGTCCTGTAGACAGGAAAATCAATATGCCTCCCTGTCAAAGTGCTGTTACACATATATTTTGACCTTGGGGGAAACACGCCCAGAGATGCCAATCCTTTGTTGTAATTCACTGCAGCTAAGAGCTGCACGTTAAGACTTTAAACCCAAATGGGCTGCAGGCAGTCAGACCCAGCCCTCACAGAGGCAACCCCAAGACGGGGATAGGCTACTCTGAAAGCAGAAGATGATTTCTCACCTCTCGGAGGGTCATATCGTCCTCCAAATCCAGGTCATCCTGAAAGAAGACCGGCAAAATGAGCGCACACACATTATTTTGGCAGATATCACACAGCTGACTGGACTCCATGCTGAGGCCATTTTCACACACACACAAAAAAAAAACTGGCCTCACTCCCAGTTTGTCTGGAGGACTGGGCAGAATAACCAGGGGACACTGTGAGTGGTTACAAGAAGGGGTGAAGTCCAGCAAAGTGGACAGACAGAACCAATCGAACACTGATCCAAAGAGAGCCGGAGTGACACTCTGCGTTATTAACTGTCAGGATGCATCAGGGATGCTCTGACTCGTCTGGGCTGCAGCTGGGGCTTTTCCCACAGATGTGCAGCGTGACGGAGAAACTCACTGTAGGACAGGCTACGCCCCTCTCGCAGCGTCCGCCGAGGGCCCCAGCTCCGGCCTGCAACGCTTTGTGGGTCACTGGGACACCGGGACACCGGTCCAAACCGTACACACAGCGCAGACACACACACGGATTTAGAAGCCACAATGAGCAAATGAGCGGGTGGTGAATAATAATGAATCCTCGGAAGAAAGGGCTCAAGATCTTTATTCACTTTTCGGCTGAGCGATGCAGGTGTAGCCTGTGGATGGTGGCTGCCCGTTGCTGGCTGAAGGGGGGGGGGGCAACGAGAGCCAAAGGGCATAGGAAAAGGCAAGTCCAGTCAGAGGCAGACGTTTAACACGCCGAGAAGCAAGATGCTTGTGTACATCACTTCCTGTCTGGAGTCCAATAAATTCTATTCAACTTCCTGTCTTGTCTGCCTTTTGTCTCAGTCATTTCTGCAGATTTTTTGTTGTCCTTGATTCAAGGGGGAGGAAGACCTGGAAGCACCCTCCCGTTTCAGCCCAGCAGAGACGCTGATTATCCGCACTGTTTCCTGTAATGGTTTTAAAACTTCATTCCCCAAAATGGTACGACTGATAGAGTGTGATACGCCAACACACCACACAGGGATGAGCCCAGGCTTCACGCGTGTGATATTTCTTATAAAATATTTACTTATCCATCCATTTCATACACCCACTTGTCCTATGCAGGGTCCTAGGGGTCTGGAGCCTTAAGTATTTATTAAAACATTAATTATAATATTTTGCCAATATAACTTGTATATACGCCAATGAACCGTTGTGAAAGAGATAGAGGGAGGGAGGACCTTCCACTCTGAAAACCAACGACAGATGAACAGTGGCACAATGAAAGCGATGGCGAGGAGATCGTACATGTTTCACGACACTTTGGAAGCAAATGCTGAATGCTGAACTGACTGGACAGCCCATTCCAATGAGAATCTGATTGGTGGACATCAGTATCAGTGGGCGGGCCAAACAACTGATTGATGGATCATTTGACTGATGAATGGGTATCGGTGGGTGGGCTGATCATCTGATTGGAGGATTGTTTGATGGATGGGTGTTGGTGGGTGGACTCATCATCATACTGGTGCATCATCTGATTTATGGACAGGTATAGATGGGCAGGTCAATCGCCATGACTGATGGATTGTTTGATGGATGGGTATCGGTGGGCAGGCTGATCATCTGATTGGTGGATCATCTGATTTATGGACAGGTATAGATGGGCAGGTCAATCGCCATGACTGATGGATTGTTTGATGGATGGGTATCGGTGGGCAGGCTGATCATCTGATTGGTGGATCATCTGATTTATGGACAGGTATAGGTGGATGGGCCAATCACCTGACCGATGAATCGTTTGATTGATGGATATTGATGATCATCTCATTGGTGGATCATCGGATTAATGGACAGATAGAAGTGGCCAGGTCGGACGTCTGATTGGTGTATATGCTCTGGTTCTGTATGTTCTTACCACAACGGAGATCCTGACTTGTTTGGGCTTCCTGTTCTCAGAAGCCACTGCCCCATCATTACTCTTCGCAGCAAAAAAAACAGACAAGCGCAGGAGATTCGGCATTAACACCACGTTCACACAACGCTCACGCCGCGCTGGGGTTACCCATCTTCGCCCAGCATCAGATGCGGTGCGTGGAGAGCATGCTGGAGACCAGATAACACAGGTCACACCTTTGGCACTGAGGAACCACCCTGCTGTCGCTATTGCTGACAGTCGCAATAGCCTGCATAGCAGTGGGGAGAACCAGGAACAGGACCAATGCGTGTTTACAGGTGCATTTCCTCAGCACAGGCGTAGGGGGCGGACTTAAGCCTCACCTCGGCGGTGTTGGCGTCAGGGTGAGCACAGAACAGGCTTTTCAGGGCCATGCCGGTGTTTTCCTGGGGACCTGGGGGACAGAGGGACGTCTGGCTTGAGGACAGTAAACAGTGAGAGCGCCATCATGTGGACATGCACTCGTAAAACCTACTGGCTGGTGTCTCCACGTTGTTCCTCTCCACCACGGATGACCTCTTCAGAGCCGGTTTCAGCGGCTTCTGGGATGCGGTGTGCGAGGGGCTGAAGGATGACTCTTCCGTGGAGATCTGAACGCACGTCATCACATGGACAAGAAAACATGTCATCATGGCCACACGCAGCCCAATTTTAGACTATTTAAATATTAATCTACTGGGGGACTATCAGAAGCACAATTAAAATAAAATTTAACTAACGAGAAATGGGAG
Organism: Paramormyrops kingsleyae; assembly: GCF_048594095.1. NCBI lineage: Eukaryota > Metazoa > Chordata > Actinopteri > Osteoglossiformes > Mormyridae > Paramormyrops > Paramormyrops kingsleyae. The sequence continues at coordinate 3,885,171 of NC_132813.1, forward strand.
GGGGAGGGAATTAGGACATGCAGACTGCTCCGGGCTGGACCACTATCAAAATCAATAAGAGCAGACTTAGATGTCTGGAAATGGACGTATTTATGGCAAGTTAGTGCAGAGCTCACCTTAAAATGGGCCAAACAGACACACACAGAAATCCGACAGCACCCCCCTCAGGCTGGGCCAAGTCGAACCTCACCTGGAAGCGGACCTCTTGGTTGACCTTCTGCACGGGCTCCTCCACCGCCTGGCTCTTCTTGGCAGACAGGGAACGCTGGCGCAGGAACTCCAGCCTGCGCGGACGGCCCAGCTGCTGGGAGAGGAGGGCCTGCAGCTGGGAACGCTCGATGGAGCCCAGCAGGATCATGGAATCTGGGGGAAGGGGGTTAGGGATGAAGACCACGGAAAGCGGAGAGCGGAGGGGCAGTGCGACTCAGGGTCAGGCAAACATGGGGCCGAAGCGTGTCACACAAGAGGGGGGGTTCCAGGATGGTTTAAAAACTCCCTACACTTCCCCTACTAAATTAATTCTTTATTAAAAAGTATATTCTCCCCCCCTTTTCTCCACAGATGGAGACGCGAGGCAGATGACGTGGATTTTGACGGCTCTTTGGGCTTAAGACAACCACAAGAAGATGACGGGCTGCTCTGCTTATCCTGTCACAGCCATTAGTGGCAGCTGGTTGCTGAGCTGGACGTTTCTTCACCAGCCTGGTTGACCGCAACCAGGTTGCTATAGTGAGGAATTTCTAGATCCCACCCTGACTGAGGGGGGTGGGGGGGGGGGGCAGCATCTCCCCCCCATCGTCCTCAAACTCACCTGCGGACTCCACCAACGCCAAGGTCTTCAGCTGTCCTGTCAGCAGGACCTCATGAAGGTCCCTGTAGCAGCAGTTAAGCGTGATATAGCGCACGTCACGCACCATGATGTCCTCTACGCGGATGTTGTACTTCCTGTAGGGGGGGGGCAGGAGAAGATTAGTGTCCCATATGATGACGACACACGCGCACACACACACACACACACACACACACACACCATCATCCAAGAAACTTGGGGCTGAAGGATGAGTGGCCATAAAATTAGCTGCAGAGGAACAGATCCAGGGCAGCGTCTTACAAGGACGGTGAAGCTGAATGCTGACTGGCCATCTAAGCAGAGACAGCAGCTTCCAGCTGAAGCCTGACCCCCCCGACCCCCGCCTACACACCGCCCCCCCTCCCCCGGCAGAACCGTTGCCCCCAGCACATGCCGCGTCTTCACCACGTCTGCACCGAAATGCTCCACCTGACATTACATAAGCGTTCCTGCTCTGCGTGGCGCTCCGTTAAAAATACCACTCCAAACCAGATGGCTTTGTGAAAAGGGAAAAAAAAGGACGGATGAAAAGGGAGCCAGAGGAGTAAGTCAAATGCTCCATGCGAACGAGCGGAGCTACGGTGCCCACAGTGCCGTTTGTACCCCTGATACATGGCCCCGGGGCCCCCTGGGGCCACCGGCACAGTAGGCCGCTCATGTGTGACAGGGGGTGCAGGGGGAGCCCAGGAGAGACGGGGCAAAACAGCCAACAACATGGGAAGTTCCAAGAGAGAAGCAGGACACCATCGCACACAGGAAGGCAGACAGGGAGGCCAGGAGACAGACAGGGAGGTAGACAGAGAGGAAGACAGACAAGCAGGGAGGAAGGAAGGACAGACAGACAGGCAGAGAGAGGCAGGCAGACAGGAAGACATGGAGACTGACAAGAAGACAAAGATGCAGATAGACAGGAAAGAAGACAGACATCTCAGGCATGCAAGTGATAAGCAGGACTGAAGTCAGACAATGAGGCAGGGGGCATCGCTTTACTCTGTCATGCCACAGGAAAAAAAAAGATAACAGCTCTTAAATATCCAGGAACAAGCGACACTAAAAGATTCATGTGATATTAAAAATAAATTAGAGGAGATGAGAAAATCTGAACAGGTCTAAAGAATCACACTGTAACAGCCAGAGCAGTAAAAGGCAGCCCTACACCCCTTGGAATGATTTATTACTGCAAAGCAGAGCATTAAAGCGGGTCATTAATACACGCTGCAGGCTCGTGTTGCCGGAACCCGTTACTACACACACCTCCTGTTTACTGATGATCCGCAGAACCTGGCAACCGCGTGCAGCAGATCAGCAGTTTACACTCAGCCCCCTGGGGGAGGGGTGCCCGCAGAAAGCCGCGGGACATGCGGGGAAAGACGTGGCGAGACCAAGGGCCTATAGATCGCCACAGGGCGCGCCAGGAAAGTCATGGTGCTTACAGAAAGCCGCAGGGCATTCTGGGAAAGACGGGGGGCACCGACAGAGCTGCGGGGCATGCTGGGGGAAACCGAGAGCCTATGGAGTGCCGCAGGGCATCTTGGGAAAGACTGGGCACCTACGAAAAGCCATTGGGCATACGAGGAAGCTGAAAAACTCTCGCCTGATTCACACAGCCATTAAGAAGGGAAGCGGAGTGAAGCAGGATTCCAGGGCCAGCTTCAGAGTTCAGACAGCCTAAGAAAAGATGGGCTAAGATGCAGGAAGCTGGCGGAGGATAAACAAGACGGCAGGAAAGTAGGTGACCTGCAACAGGTGACCGACAGTGAAGGAGAAATGAGACTGATTCGCTGAAAAGCGCTTGAGGGCAAATCTGACCACGTCACCCATCTGCTGTACGCACAGAGGGCCGCTGACGTGAAAATCCAGGCCGCCGTCCTTGGAAAAAGGGGGTTGTGGGGGACTCGGAACAGAGGACACTATTTGGGAAAAGCGGAAAGGGAGAGGAGGATGAAGGTGAGAAGGATAATGAGCAAAACGGGGAGGAAGGTTAAAGCCGAGCAAACACCGTCCGTCTGCGGCAGGACAGGGACCACGAAACCTCAGCCTAAGCTAAAGGGCACAGTCCTACAGATCCTCAATGGACCCACCTGTCTGTGTGACCCACTGCCCTGGGCATGTGCCAGGGTGGGGCGGCGATCAATGCGAGTCCAGTGTGTAATAAAGAGAGTGACAACCACCCCCCATATGCATCATGTACTGCCCCAACTGAAAGCTGATTGGCCACCCCGGTGCTCCGCCCCTTTCAATGACTGATTAAAAACACATCATTGGCTAATAAGGTCAGCCCCTCTGTAGGAAGTACGGACTACGGGAAGAGGAGGGAGGGAGGGAGAGATGGTGACAGAGGGACTGACTCGTGGTGTCCCCAGCCAAGCTCAGGCAGGTATGGCAGCTTCTTGATGCGGATGATGGAGTCATAGAGCGACGGCTGCAGGCTCTGCGCCACAGCGTTGGCCAGGATCACGGCGATCATCACCGGCAGGATGTGCGAGATCTGGCCCGTGAGCTCGAACACGATGACCGCCGTGGACACCGTGTGTGTGACAGCGCCGGACAGCGCCGCTGCACCTGTGTCGGCAACGAGACACGGTTAGGGACAAGGACGACGCCCAGAGGCCGGCAGGCAGCAGAAGGGTGACGCCCCCAAACTCACCCACTACCGCGTAACCGCCAGGCACGATGGGGTAGATGGTTCCGTCGGTGTGGATCCCGTCGGGGAACCAGGCGGCCATGCTCTCGCCGACCAGCCGGCCAAATGCTGCACCTACATACACACACGATGGTGAATTGGGGGGGGGTCACGTGTTCAGGGCTCTAACTGACCAATCAGGGAAGACGATCTTACCAATGACAAAGACCGGCATGAAGGCTCCACAGGGTACGGGAATAGTGGTAGCGAGAGCAGACATCCAGAACTGAAGAGAGAGAGAACAGCATTGGTCACTCTGCACACCTCCGGCGAATGGAGAGCAGATGCGGAAGCACACACCCCCCCCCCCCCTCAGCTGGGGATTGAGATGTGAAGCCAGGAAGACCTTTTAATTACACCCCTCTCCCTAGTTAGCGGTAATTAACCACAGCGGCGGCTCTCGGCTAATTCTGAAAGGGGCAAGGCTCCCTCCGGGTGGGGCATGCCTTAGACCTTTAACCTTTCAGGGGCCAGTGAGCTCCTCAGCACCGACACAAGGAGGGAGCACAGGGTCAGAGGCAGATGAGTAACATCATCCGCCGTGCCGACGACCAGCGATGTTCAGATAGAGAGAGAAGGGAGCGTCATTAACGGGGCTCTGCAGCAGGGTGGAGCGATGAGGTTACGGAGGGGGGGGGGTTAAAGACGGGACGGGCTGCTTCTGGGTGGAGGAGAGATGAAGTTAGAGGACAGGCTGGCGGTTGTGGACCTGGAGTTGAGTCATGATGATAACTGACAGGAGGACTGTCACCATACAGGAGACCGAGGGAGTGACAAAACTGAGAAGGTCCTTTCAAGATGTTCAGAAAAGTTCTATGTGAGAGACTGTTATTGAGCTTGCGGTAGAGCAAGCAAGACCAAAGGAGCCGACTCGATGGTGAGATTGATAACACAAGGACAACCATCACAATCCAGAAACTATCAGAGCAGGCAGACCCACATACGAGATGGCATACCTTCATCACGATGAAGAGGACCAGGGTGACGAAGACATTGACCTGCGGGTGCTTCCATTCCTGCGAGTGGCCCATGTAGTCGAACTCCTCCGCGATGCCCTGCTTTGCCCACGTGCGGTTGTCCAGCAGTGTCACTAGGGACTCCTTCTGGGTCAGCTGTGGGTGAAAGGTCAACTAGGTGATCATTTGTGCATCAGAGTCGTCGACCTACAGGATGACGGGTCTCGTACCACTTCCAGGAAAACCAGGCCAGAAGAAGAGGACCTGCACCTCAACCAGTCCTGTACAAACTTTCACAATACCGAGATGATAACAGTGCGTCTGTAACCCTCAGACAGTTGCTGATTCATGCCTGTTCTGCACCCTGCAAACCTTCCGCTCACCACCGCGCCTCACAGGTCTAAAGACAGGGGGCGCTGTCGAGCACCACGCCTGTCATCACTGGCATTCACAGCACAGGTACTAGCTGGATGGGGTGGGGGCTCAAAAAGCTGCACCTGCAGCAGGCACAAAGAGGAGGGGGGCACAGACACTCACACAAAGGCGCAGACACACACACACACACACACACACACACACACATGGAGCGGAAACAAGGTGCCGCCAAGCTGGCGTCTGTCCCTCACAAAAAGCCAACAGCTCAGGCGATCCAGCCCCCTCCCCCCCCCCCAGACCCCCACCTCAACTCCTCCTGCAGGCGCTTTATGCCTCATCGCTGGTGGCCCCGCAGAGCTGTGCTAAATATGGATCGCGAGCCGGATGGAGGAAGGAGCCGGCGTGACAGACACCGTGTCCATGACAACCCCAAGAGCGGCCAGGTGACGGCCTCCATCTGTGCCAGACGGTCCACGCTCGCCTGTCATTCTCAGGCCCCTCCCACAGCCTTAGGCCCTGCCCACATCTCATTCTGTGCCATTTCAATATAGTAATCACTATAATAATCACTGTTAGCCACCATTTGTACATGACACATACATACACACACACACAGACACACACACACACAGACACAACCTACCTTCCCAGCCATAAACTGTCCAAACCCAGGAGGAAAGGTCAGAGTGGAGACAAGGAGAGTGACCAGGGCAGGGTACAGCAGTCGCCTGGGACAGGGACAGAGAGAGACACGTTACCGCTGAGGCTGGTGAAAGAAGAGGGAAAGGGAAAGGAGCCATTGCCACTATGGTGAGAAAGAGAGTGACATCGCCTTTACAGCCAGTGGGGGAGTGACAGAGAGACATTAATATCAATGACAGTGTGTAGCCTTCATTAAGATAAGCATAGCCACACCCACATCACATCCTGACCACACTCATATCACATCCTGACCACACTCATATCACATCCTGACCACACCCATCCCACCCAGAGGCCATGCCCATATCACATCCTGACCACACTCATATCACATCCTGACCACACCCATCCCACCCAGAGGCCATGCCCACATCACATCCTGACCACACCCATATCACATCCTGACCACACCCATCCCACCCAGAAGCCATGCCCACATCACATCCTGACCACAGCCACATCACATCCTGACCACACCCACATCACATCCTGACCACACCCATCCCACCCAGAGGCCATGCCCACATCACATCCTGACCACACCCATATCACATCCTGACCACACCCATCCCACCCAGAGGCCATGCCCACATCACATCCTGACCACACCCATATCACATCCTGACCACACCCATCCCACCCAGAGGCCATGCCCACATCACATCCTGACCACACCCATATCACATCCTGACCACAGCCACATCACATCCTGACCACATCCATATCACATCCTGACAACACCCATCCCACACAGAGGCCACGCCCACATCATATCCTGGTCACATCCATCCCACACAGAGGCCACGCCCATATCACATCCTGACAACACCCATCCCACACAGAGGCCACGCCCACATCATATCCTGGTCACATCCATCCCACACAGAGGCCACGCCCATATCACATCCTGACCACACCCATCCCACACAGAGGCCACGCCCACATAATATCCTGGTCACACCCATCCCACACAGAGGCCACACCCATATCACATCCTGACCACACCCATCCCACACAGAGGCCACGCCCACACTCACTTCTTCATCAGGAACTTGTTGATGGCTTTCTGCTTGCGGATGAACTGGACTATGAGCCGGTTGAAGTAGACAAACAGGGCACCTCCAAAGCCACTGGCAATCCTGGGGGGTGCGGGGGGGGGGGGAAGTGACCCCGTGAATATATTGCCACTGATGAGTGACATAACATCAACACGTGACAGACAGCAGCAGGTTTGCGGAGACCGTCGATCACTGGCTGAAGCTTCCTTGCAGCTAACCTCCTAATTAATTAATCCTTTCAATCTGCAGCCCACACTGGTGGGGAATAATAGAGGCTATTTTGTTCACAGAGAATCAATGTAAAGCATTTTAAATATCAGCACAACGTGCCTATTCACACAGCTTAAAGAATTTTTACCTTGTTAATGTTACTAAGCCAGCGTAATATGGATGTCTCTCACAACACCCTAAGCAAACACTCATTAATTAAGGCGTCTCAGAGGCACAGGGCCCCCCCCCAGGTCCAAGCGAGGCCCGTGTTCTCCAGCACGTGGACATCAGCACATCACCACTATCCTACAAGTAGGGCACCACATCTCCATCCATCTTCAGGATGATGTCATCGAGAGACCGTCTCTGCGACTGTGACCCCGATGTGCTGATGAACGTCAAACTCGGGAAACCCCCCCCACCCTCCACATCCATCAAACTCTGCAAGATTAAAAGGTCAAATGAAATGCGGAGGGTTTTCTCTGAGCTGCCGGGTCCGGCCCACCTACCCACCCAGGGTGACCACCTAAGCCATGCTGGAGAGACACTAAGCCTGGACAAGATTTGCAAACTATCGATTTAAAATAACTTGAATTTCACTTTAGCACTGACTTCCTGCTGTGCGCCGATTGGTCAGTCTCCTATAATCATGCAGGTGTTACTGTTAATGTGAAACAGCTGGATGAGTCTATCAATGAAAAAACCAGTAAAAGCCCAAGAAGAGCTGAACTATTTAGCCGAGCACAGGAGCCTTTCAGTTTGAAAGAAGTTTTTAAAACCAGAAGTAGCTCACAGGGTCCCTCCTGATTATTAATGGATTAAGTGGTCACTCTATACCCACCCTCAGCTCCAGCTTTAGCTAGGTCTTAGTCGCCAGAGACCCAAAGCCTGGTACCAGTACCATCACACAGGACCCAGGGCTCAGTGCTGGTACCATGAATCAGGACCCAGGGCCTAGTGCCGGTACCATCACACAGGACTCGGTGACCGGTACCACCAAAGAAACCCAGAGGCCGGTACCCATGACTCTGACCTACCCGATTACAGCAAAGGCAGGGAGCTCTTGGAGGTCAAACGGGAAGTCCAGCCGAAAGCGGGTTTTGAAGAGAGCAGTTATGGTCTCTGTTGAGAGAGGTGGCGGGGGGGGCGGTTGTTTACTATTGAGGGTATGCACGTGACATCACCGCAGGCGGAAGTTATTGCGATTACAGCCTCTGAGTGGCAAAAGACTGAGTGGCAGCATCAGCGCTGCAAAAACATCTAAAATGGGAAAGAGTTGAAGTGTGACTGATTTTACACATCGATGTAAGAGGAAATCAAGAGAAACAACTGGAATCCTGACTCTGCACCATGGATTTGTGGTTGTCATTTCTGACCAAATAAAAGTTGCAATAAAATAAAAACATTTGTACAAACCAGCCCACATACGACCAAAATATCCACTGGTGTCGTCACTTTCATTTTGTCAATAAGCGGCTTTTCTTTGGGCATTGAAATCAGGAACATATAATTCAATTCAATTTAAAGTTTCAAATGTTTTATTATTTCTACACATTAACAAAAAGGAACGAAATGTGATTCCTTGGGTCCCGGTGTGCAGGACACAACACAGGAGATATAACAAGCATATTAAAGGAATGGAATTTAATAGATAAAGAAAGAATAATAACGACTTAAAAAAATGCAGTAAATTTGAAGTATAAACAAAGCAGCAGGAAAGAGACTGTAGTCTGCGTGCAGTGACGTGCCTAATGAGGAGGACGTACACAGTACACATATAAATGGCAGGAAACGCGATTCCTGGCCATATATCAGTCTCCATGGTTGACTGGTTCTTTGGTAAAATGTACAGAGTCCAACTGCTTTTAATTTATGCAAATAATTACTGGTTTCGCCTAAAATAAACCATTTTGCAGTGATGATTTGCCACCCAGTCCATCTGAGTGGTTGTGTTCTGGCAGGGAGGTGAAGTCAGTGCATACCCTCTATATGTGACTAACATGGAGCTCTGGTAGCACAGCAAAGCAGTACTATAAGAACACAAAGGTACGGCACATACAGAAGAGGCCTCAGGTCATGCACAGGCACCAGAAAGTGACCGATCGCAAGCGCCGTGTGGCCACAACGAGCGCGATGACGACCTCACCCTCATCTCTGTTCCACACGGCGAGCACCCTGAAGATGAAGGCCTCACCTTCATCTCTGTTCCACACGGCGAGCACCCTGAAGATGAAGGCCTCACCTTCATCTCTGTTCCACACGGCGAGCACCCTGAAGATGAAGGCACTGAAGGTGGCAGCGAAGAAGCCTCTCCAGTAGTTCCTCACAGCGAAGAAAGTGGACGTGACCTCGATGCTGAAGAGGACGCCTGGGGAAGGAGGGGCGCGGTTCAGGAGGGGGGGGGGGGGCATGGTGGCAGCCGAGGCGGAGGTCATCCCACCCGCCCGGCCGGCGGGGGGCTCACCTCCGATGGGCGCGGCGAAGCAGCACCCCACGCCCACAGCGCAGGCGGCGGCCAGCATCTCGATGTTCCGAGACTCGTTCTGAAACGACCAAGACGAGCCATGATCTCTCAGGATGAGCTGCCCGACTGCATCTGGTCATCAGACTTCCATACGTTAAAGAACCGCTGCAGGAATCCCTCTACTGGCCTGATGCCTCCCGATGACCCAGAATGTTCTTATGCTGTAATTCTGCTCCTTCAGTAGTCTTACTAGGTCCTACTTTGTTGGAAGTTGTTGCGTAAGCAGTATTGAAGCAGGACCTACACGTGTACCTGGGCTTTGACTGGAAGCTCAGCCTAGTCGACTCCTCCATAGTCATATATTTGCAATGTGCTTTTTGTCTCACTTGAACGTTCATGCCGTACATTGTACGGCAAAAGTGATAGCTAAATAAAAATAAAAATAAATGTGATCGACGTGTCTGGCCCCGCGGACGGCTGTGGCGGGGGTAATGAAAACATACACATACGGAGGGAACCCCGCCACGGAATTCCCGATCAGGATTCCGGAACACTAGGATGTGATCTATAAATGGAATGTGAGCGGGATTCCCCAAACAGGGGGTACGGTGTGCGGAGGCAGGGATGGGGATGCCGGGCCTAGTCGCGCGCGCGGGGTGGAATGTTCCGGACACAGCCTCGCACACCTGCGAGCGGCAAAGCCCTCCACACCATTACCTTATTTCCTATGACGGTCTGCTCCTTTGGGCGGCAAGTGAGGTAGAGAGAGACAGAGGAAGTAAAACAACCCGGCTGGTAGGAGGATCTGTGCCTGAAATCCCCCCCATTGCTAAAATGTGCACTATTTGAGAGCCTCTATTTTGTCTTAATTCCCAAAGAAACCCTGGCTCACTGTACAGTGAACTACAAAACACCCAACATGCAAATCTTAATGATACCTTTGACTTATGCAAAGACTGAAGTTGATGCTTTCAATTTTTTTGTAGTAATTTTATTATGATTGAAATCATTTTAATATATTACAGCCTCACAAATCCATTTTCACTTTAGTTTATTTCATTTTCTTTATGTATTCACTATATTTTGCTGTACTTTGGGGACGGTGTGTGTGAGAGAGAGAGAGAGAGAGAGACAGAGAGAAAGGAAAGCAAGATGGGATCTGCAAAAAGAAGCATTCTGATGTACTTGTGCAAACGGCGAATAAAGCATCAATTAATTATAGCACTGTACATTACGCAAATGTCAGCTGTCAAAGGTTGCTAGGATACAGCCAAAATGTAGCAATTTCAATGGAGCATTTCAAACCATCGTTGTGTCGCACAGACCAATTCAGTATATGGTGAACGACACAGATTTCCCTATACAGGGAATAGTGGAGGAGCACAACTTCTGTTTTACAGGAAGCTTTGCAGATGGCCCAGGCGGGCCGCAGGCTCAGGATCTGGGGGGGCTCAGGCGTGGGGGGGCTCTGTGGAAGCACGGGGACCGCAGGAAGACTGAGGCACATGGATATCCCTCACGCGTGAGACACCCCCGAACAGGCGGTACATGCTTTGTGGCTAACCTACAGATCCGTGCTTGTAGCCTCGAGCTCCGACAATGATAGATGAGTAGAAAACAAATCTTTAAGGCGAAGATTCATGCACAGCCCCCAAGCCCCAACCAGCACTAATCTTGGGCTGAAATAACAGGAAGTGTATGTTCTGGGGGGGTTGGGGGGGGCAGTACACCAGGGAGGGTCACTATCATGTCTGTGTAAGGTGCTTAGAGGCTGGGGGACTTAACATCTGCGGAACCCAGGCCCATTGAAACCTTCTTCATTCCTCTATAGCGCCTCCCAGAGGCTGCATTGTTAATCAGGTGAGTGTCAGCCTCTCTCTACAGGTAAACCAGGTGTACAGATGTGTCGGTCAGCTGGACGGGCGGCCCATTACCTCATAGATCCCACCGAACAGCGACATGAACTTGCTCAGCAGGGCTGCACACAGACTGGCGATGTGGACGAACGGACCCTGGGGAGGGACAGATGGGGAGGGGGTGAGTTTAAACGAGGAGTTTCCTGATGCTTCACACCCCCAAAAGCTTGGAGAGCCACAGGAAGCCTGGAGGTGGGCCGTGATGTGTGAGAGCAGGTGCAAGGGGTCCGGCCCGGGGTTAGAGCCCATAACCCATTAGAGGCACCCGGGACTGAGACATGACCAGTCCACAGAACCGCAACCACTGACCAAGCAGCCGAACCTTCCTCACACCCACAAACACGCTGCCCAGACCCCAGCAGGCTGACAGCGCTCCTCCTCAAACAGAACCGCTGAAAATGGCAGTCGCGAAAGGTCATGACCTCCCGGCCAGTTGGCACACTGCCCATGGCTTTGGGGTCAAGGTTCTGTGGCCTACTCAGGTGTGAGAGCCACAGAGGTACCGGGAGTGACCTGCTTTTTCTGGCACTGGCGCCGATCCGGCAGGGGACCAGTCACGTCCATCTGGAGGCAGGAGGAACGGCTAATGGAGGTGCGTGTGTGTGGGTGTGTGTGTGTGTGCGTCTGCTCCTCTCTGCTCCAGGTTCCTTTTGTTCCACAGGTATTTTTAGATGTTATGAACCTCTCACCTCCCACCAGCATAGCCTACACACATTACGTGCGCGCGCACACACACACACAGACACACACACACTTTGTATTAATATCTTTGTAGGGACTCTCCATTCATTTCTATGGGCAAAACCCTATTCCCAACAATGACAACCTTAAACCCCACCCAGCCCTAACCTTAACCATAACTAACCAAACAAAATACAAGGTCCCCACAATGTAATATATATGACCTCTCTCTCTCACACACACACACACACACACACTCCCCTTCCTGTGGGCCGAGCCTTCGGACCCCCTCACCTCTTTTCCCAGGGGCATCCCGCTGCCCAGCGCGCACGTCAGACCAATGACTTTGGCCACGAAGGTCTTGAAGGTGAGGTATTCTTTGAGGACCACACCCCGGAGGATGGTCTTCATCTCCGGGATCCCTGAACCTGATGAGGCCCAGAAGCAGAGCAGCCATTATGCCACATGGCCAGCCCGCTAGCCCATTAGCCCGCTAGCCCGTTAGCCCATTAGCCAGCTAGCCCATTAGCCCACTAGCCCGTTAGCCAGCTAGTCCATTAGCCCGCTAGCCCATTAGCCAGCTAGCCTGTTAGCCCGCTAGCCCGTTAGCCAGCTAGTCCATTAGCCCGCTAGTCCATTAGCCCGCTAGCCCATTAGCCCGCTAGCCCATTAGCCCGCGCGTGACTCACCCACAGCCTGTGGCGCGAGGATCTGTGTGAACCCAGCGGAGAATGTGATGAGGACCACAGGGTAGGTGACCCATGCCAGGTACTGCAGGAGCACGTTGCTATCCAGCCCTCCATACATCCACTTTTGTGCTGCATGGGCGCAGAGACATTCAGGTCTACCAGTTAGCTCTGCACCAGCCAGTCAGACTCTCCAACTGGCGTGACACCCAGTGGTTTTTAGGGACACTCTCAGAAACTCTCTCACTGGCCCTTGCCATCTTAACCCTAACCCTTCCTGCCCCCTCCCACCGTTGGCACAGTGACTCATCAGTCACTCCCCAGCTGGATGTGTGAAACAGCCACTCAGAGACCAGTTTTTAGGCTTTAAATCAGCAGCTGATGCTTCTCATGGATGTTCAGGTTCTTCAGAGCCTCAGATTTGGTTCCAAAACCGTAAAAACCCACTAACTGCCCCCCCCCCCCAACTCTACTTAAACACTGCGTAAGAAGCCCATTCGCTCTGCTAATGCCCCAGTCACATGACTCACTGCGGGGAATTAGACCCTCCATTCCCGGTACTGCCTGCACTGCTGGCTTGACACCCTCTCCATCTTACCCTCCCCCCCTCCATGGGGAGGCTAAACTCCAGAAGCGAGCAGCAAACAGGCCACAGCAGTAATTATGGGGGGGAAATTGCTTCCACAGGAACATGTTATCATAACAGAGAGGCCGATGCAGAGATGCAGACCGGTGCTTCAGGCCGGATCTCCTGAGAGAAGGAACCTTACAGGACACCCCACCCCCAGGCAGCCCACAGTCTCCACCACATCCCTGCTATCCCCACTCATGACCTACAATGACCCCTGAGCAGGGGCATTTGCAGGGGCGGGGCCATGGACCTAGCTGAAAGATGATTGGTCCCCGGTGCCATCTCCCCCATTACTCACCAATTAAAAACTCACTTAAAAGTATTGCATATTTATTGGTTTTATAACAAAATCATTACTTCATTCATTTGTTTAAAAAAATACATGTCACATTAGAAATAAAAAACAGTAGTTTTAAGTAAAACATTAATTTCGAGTAGTAATAAATTGAAAACTAAATTGTAGATCTAAACGAGCTGTTCCGAGTTAAAAAAGTTCATTGACATGCAGTCTCATTGGGTGCTTTTTAATTAGCAACACCTTCGCATTAACCTAAAATACCAAACATTTGTGTTTAGTATCCCTTTGTGAGTCACGGACTGCCAATTAATAGAAAAATGGCAAAACAGAACTGAGTAAGTCTGTCAAAAAACAATGACGCTTAATAAAAAGAAACTGTCTGTGCAGAAGATATGTGCGGATGTCTTACACGCCGCATGTTAATGGACTTTTGTTATGAAACCAATAAATTTGCAGTATTTTTACAGAATTTAGCAAGAGTCCCCAGAATTTCTGTGAGCACTGCATCATAGGCTAACAAGGATGGATAAGGTTGGCCTCTCTGAATGAATTATGGCCCCACTTGTGCTCTGCTTAAAAATCCTAAAATCGCCCCCACCCCCAGGGATCCCCCAGACCTCTTCTCTAGAAAAGAAATCATTTCCAGTAAAAATGATGGTTCCACGGTTCATTAAGCCTGCAACCTTCAGCGTGTCACATCATGGCTGAAGCAGAGGTGTGACCGCGGTCCTCTTTCAGCCTCGGTCTGAAGCCTCCTGACCCCAGGCTCACCTTGAAGGCACATGGCGATGGCGAAGTCCATGACCCAGCTGACCAACGCCATGAGAAGGCCGAGCAGGATGAGGAAGATCCAGTCTTCGCCCACACGTGAGATGAGGAACTTCTGACAACGGACAGTGCAGACTGCGGGAGCAGACGACAACAGAGGGAGACGACAATGACATCGTTAGACTGCCCTGATAGTGAACCGCGTTACCCATAATCCCCAGCGTTTAGTCAGTGTGGGAGTGCATTACCTAAAATCCACTGGCTTGTCTGCTCCTTGAGGGTTTACATAACCCAGCAATCACCTGATCCCAGCACTCGGAATCATTAGTGTGATAAAACAAGGGGATGTGAAGTAGTAAAATAGCCAGCGGTGAGTCAGACGGACCGGCGGGCATGTGGCACAAACACCATCCCCATGGCAACGTCCACCAAAGCCCCTCCAGACATGAGCTGCCACTGGCCACTCACCACTTGGGGATTTAGCAATAACAAAATAAATAACAGGAACTGTAAAAATGCTGTTAGTCGGGCTTTATCTCAGTACGTCCACAAAGCTCTAATCGTGTAATCAAAGGATTTGGATTTCCACCAAAACGTAAGTAGCTGAAGTCAGGAGCTGAGTGTATCATGCGGGCAGACGACATCACACCGGGCTTCCGGCAGTAAGGAGCGGCCCTCAGCCGCCTGCGGGAACTCCACACCAAGCTCCCCCCCCCCCCAGATGGTAGACAGGTAACTAAAAAACCCTGTGCGCCCTGTCACATGCCACCACTATACACACTGAGGTATGCCACTGACCCCCGTGGGGAAATCCCATCTTTCTCTCCATGAGACACATATACAGATGAGAGCAAGCTTGGGGGGGTCACAGCACAGGGTGAGCCAGTGTGCAGGGCCCCAGGAGCAACTGGGGGGGGGGGGGGGGTGTGGCACAGCAACCTTCCAATTACGGGCTTCACACCGGCTGAGCCACACGCCACCCCCCTCAACTCGAACCCGGGGTGCCAGACAGGCGGCCTGTGGTGTACCTGTGTGACGTGTACCTTACGGCAGGCATCTGCACCACCCATCAGCCACGCCATGCGGTCTACACCCGCCGCCCCGCAGGGCTATACCTCCATCTCACGGGTTTGTTTAATTGACGTGTGAGCGGCGGCCATCTGTCCAGGAGCCTAGGCAAGGAGCAGGAGAAGGAGGAGGTGCGGGAGGGAGCGAGAGATGCAGAAAGTTGTGGGAGAGAGAGAGACACTTGAGGGGGCATGAGAGAGAGAGAGAGAGAGAGAGAGAGAGAGGCTCCCCCACACTGCGCAGTCCGGCACCTTCCAAGCCACTCGCACGCCGGCAGCAGTGTCAGGCCGGACGACCTCCAACCCCCCAGGTCCATGTGTCACACACAAGCAGAAGAATATGGAGAGCCACAGGAAAAAAAAAAAGGGGGGGGGGGAACCATGACCCTCTTCTGCAACACAGATTCCCAGTAAGCGTGCAGTAAGCGTTGGGTGAACCCAAGGTCCTCTCACACACTTACACAGTTCTTATTTCTATAGCATCAACAATTCCTGAAATCTGCAGGCTGTATGATGACCCCTGAAATTAGCTCTGAGTGGGGGTACAGGACGATCCCTGGGCCGTGGGGGTACAGGACGATCCCTGGGCCGTGGGGGTACAGGACGATCCCTGGGCCGTGGGGGTACAGGACGATCCCTGGGCCGTGGGGGTACAGGACGATCCCTGGGCCGTGGGGGTACAGGACGATCCCTGGGATGGGCTCTGCAGTGCCCCTATTCCATCCAACTGAGATGATCTTGATCCAAATAACATTGTGCCTGGTTCTCTCCCTCTCTCTCTCCCTCTCTCTCTCTCTCTCTCCCCCTCTCTCTAACTCCCCCTCTCTCCCTCTCTCTCTCCCTCTCCCTCTCCCTCTCCCTCTCTCTCTCTCTCTCTCTCTCTCTCCCTCTCTCTCTCCCTCTCTCTCTCTCGTGCTGATGTTGTCTATCCCTAATAGAGGTTGCCTTGGATACAAAATGCATCTCATTGCAGGTTCTAACATGTGAGTGTAAGACTTGGATGCTGATCCAGTAATGGCTCCATTAAATATCTCACCGTAACCCCCCCCCCCCACAGACCTAACCCTCCTCATTGCAGTATAAAGTCACAGTAGTACTTGGCAGACACAGACACACACACACACACACACACACACACACGACTTCACAAAGACCACGGACTGACATCACCCACCAAACACACTGTTAACACTGCAATGGGGCATCTGTTGCTTGTGCACAACGGCACCCTGCTGGAATGTAGGGGAGCTCTGCCCCCTGCTGCACCAAGCAGCTCACTGCAGCATAATCTGTCACCGACCACGCATTGCAGTCTGCTGGTCGGAAAGTACAGAGAGGGCCGCGTGGTGACACTCATCCCAGCCTCATGGACGACAGGAAACTAAAGCGGCTGACAGAGGCCCCACACAAAGAAATCTGACAGGGGGAAATTCTGCCTACTGAGTGTCACTGTAACTGACATTTCCCCAGTAAGTGCTTTCCTGTACTGCAGAAATCACTGACTCACAAAGAGCTCTCCTTCCCTCTCTCTCTCGCTCGCTCCCTGCCTCCCTGCCTCACTCAGCTATCTCCCACATAGCCCACAAACTCCCCAAACACCCAGCACACAAATCAAACTTAACCGCGATGGTACCTCGTTCACGCTTATCACTCATCGGCAACTGTCTGCAGGTTACAGACACAACACAGACCTCATTTCTGCCCGGGAGGTCTGTACTGAGAGCTGGGCAGCGGCTACATGCCCCCCCCCCCCCCCGCCAAACAGCAACCGTGTGTGGTCACTGAGTGGAGAGTGAGTGTCACCCGGCACGAGGCTACAGCCACACAAATGGGATCTCTACATCTACCGAGTCATAGATGGAAACATTTTGTTGCCATGGCAACAACCTTTGTGAACAAAAGCGGCAGCACCCCAGGCACTGTCTGGTACCTGTGACTCAGAGACCCCCCAGTGCCGACTCCGCTGAGCCAACAGGCTGCTCACATTATTCTCCATCATTAACACCGCACTGCCACAGACGGGCTAACCAGGCGCTCTCCACTGGCTAACCAGCTACACCAGGCGCTCTCCACTGGCTAACCAGCTACACCAGGCGCTCTCCACTGGCTAACCAGCTACACCAGGCGCTCTCCACTGGCTAACCAGCTACACCAGGCGCTCTCCACTGGCTAACCTGCTACACCAGGCGCTCTCCACTGGCTAACCAGCTACACCAGGCGCTCTCCACTGGCTAACCAGCCACACCAGGCGCTCTCCACTGGCTAACCAGCTACACCAGGCGCTCTCCCCTGGCTAACCAGCTAAACCAGGCGCTCTCCACTGGCTAACCAGCCACACCAGGCGCTCTCCACTGGCTAACCAGCCACACCAGGCGCTCTCCACTGGCTAACCAGCTACACCAGGCGCTCTCTGTGGTATAAGTAACTTCACTTTCACACACCTGACACAGTGGCACATCGACTGGTTCTCAGTCCAGCCTGACATTATGAAAACTAATTCTAAGCACTTGTTCAGTTCTATGACAGCCTGCAGAGTAAGACGTCAGATGCCTGAACATCATGGCAGCTGGATGGATCGTGGGGTGTCCGGCAAGGCGCTCACACACGTCCTGTAAGGCTGCAGCTACACTGGATGAGCCTCAGGCCAGTGACAAGCGACATCAAGGCATGACCCCAGCGGCGTACACGCTGATCGGCCCGTCAGTCTGCAATCCATACTTCCTAATCAAACACCTTCATCTTCCTCCCACCGTTAACAAATGAACTATTTACCTCCCAAAACCCCACCCACTCCAGTAAAGTTCCACCCACTTCTTCAAAGGCACACTCATCCATTACCTCAATACCTCTTTACCAGGTTTATTTTTTATTAAACAGGATTAATGATGAGGCATGTTAGAGGGTGAAAGGTCTTATAAACCTGCTGATCCTTCATTTGGACATAGATGGGGGCCATCCACTGTAGGAACAAGGACGTGGGGGTGTGTCTACCCTACGTGCACAGATGGTGGGGCATGTTTACTGTAAGTTAAGGTGTGAGAGCTAAGGAAAAGCAGAGGGAGATGAAGCTAAAAGTTTTACATCAAGGTGAGCAGCCTTTCCTTTAATTCTTAAAGAGCCGTGCCTAACCAGGACAGCCCATGTGATGTTCCATTAGCCAATCAGAGCGCAGCACGGACAGAAAAGCCGCTCGCCTAGCCAATGTGATGCTAGCATGGTGCACGCGGTTGGTCTTGCTGGTGGGGGGGGGGGAACGGGGGTTTAACCACAGCTGCTCCCATAGACGGGGTGACCCTTCTCAGTAGATGGAGATGTTAACGGTGGAGGAAGGGGGAAAGCGTTTAGTGAGTTTAATTTATTCAGCAAAGGTTTTACCAGAGATAAAGTCCTGAGGCGGAGGCTCCAGGATGTAGGGAAACCCTGAGGAGAATAAACAAGGACAGTTAGCGCAATTTACATGCCTTTCAGTGGGGCCATGCCCCCATATGGAGGGGCGAGGCTGGTTTGCACAGGCCACGCCCACCCACATCATTAAGCCACGCCCCCACCTCTCACCATGTTCTTAATGCAGGCATGGAGGGGCTGGTTCTGCAGCAGCACTTACACAAGGTTGCCTGCTGCAGTGTGATTGGCTGCATCCTGTGTGTGTGTGTGTGTGCGCGCGCGCGAGGATATGTATGATTGTGGGCAGAGAAGCCAAAACAGAGACTGAAAGGAAGATGGATTCGGGTGGCTGAGGTGACAGACCACGATGCAGAGGACACAGTGGTGACAGTAGCCGCCTGCCGGGAAGGGAGGAAAAGCCCTGAGAAGGGTTAGGTAATGAGCTCAGGTTGGCGGATGGAGTGTGTGAGGAGGGATGTGCCGTCTTGCAGGTTTGAGGGGTGAGGGCCAGGTCACCCGTTTGCAGAATGAATGAGGTATCTGAGCATCCCTACACACGGTGATGTTTGACCGTAAGCTGACAATGTGCTCGTACAGCGATTTCCAAACCCACCCACCCACACACCCAGCTCACTTCTGTCCAGGAAGGGACACACATTGTATTACTGGAGCGGTCAGCGTCACCGCATGGCTGTCCAGCGAGGCCGGCCGTCTCACCCGGGGCGACCGTGTCGAAGGCACCCGTTCGCCGGGACAGACCTGTTGCCATGACAACTCCTCCAGCAATCCACAAGGCGCCGGAGGCAAACGTAGGGGCCGGAGCAGCACCATGTCTGGACGCGAGCACGTTTCCATGGCGACGGCTGGTCCCACGTGACACGTCCTCTGACATCACGCATGTCATGGTCTCCACCCCCCTCAAAACCGTGAGTTATTCAAACACCGCCCCAGCAAAGCAGAGATGTAGTCCGTCATACAGGAGCCAGAGACTGGAAGGGTCATGAGACTCCGGGCAGTACCATGCAATCTGAGTGCGGCATGTTATCCGTCTGATCACACTGGCAGAATGCAGCCCCCGCAGACAGGCAAGGGGATCCCCACCTGCGCCCCACCCACTGCACTCAGAGAGAAGAACCAAGACTGCAGAGTCACACACCAGGCCAGTGCAGGCCGCCCCCTTAGCCGTTCTCCCCTCTTTTCTCGAGGAACACTGCTCCCCCTGCTGGTCAGCTCGCAATACTGCAGAGGAGAAAAGTGGTCAAGTAACCAGGTTGACTGAATCCCCCAGAACCGCTGCAGGTCAGACGTCAACGAGTTCCCAGCATGTCGGACTCAATCAAATCATCCCCTTTGAGCAGCTCTGGTTTCCATGTACAATGGCGCTTCTTTTGAGGCAAAGCCATAAACAGCAGAATGACTCAGAGCCGCAGCAGCCAAGAGAAGCTTCAAATTTAGCATCAAGTCAACTCCCCCCCCCCTCCCAATAAGGGGCAGGCAGCGCGTCCAGCTCCGCCACCTCCTATCAGACTCACGGGCAGCCCCCCCCAGCGGCTTCGCCTTCATCTCGTCCTGATGCTGTGAGTCCTGCCGTCAGCCCACAGAGCGCCAACAGTGGGGCCCTGCATCTCCGCGGTCACATGGCCCCCCCGCTAGCTGTGGCCAGCTCATGTGAGGAGGAGGACACGGATTTAGCAGACGTGACAGCGGGCTTATGGAGCAGCGGCAGGGAGAGACAGGTCCGCAGAGTGTGGGCGGAAGAGGCGCAAGAAAAGAGACGGCCACTAGAGGGCACTCAATCCATACTGAAACGGCAATCAAAACCAAGGACATGTAGAGAAAGCTTTGAAATGAGCCATATGTGGGATGAACCGTAATAGGGAAGAAATGGGCAGGTGAGCAGCAAGCCTGAGGGCGCAGAGACCAGACCCTGGCTTTGCGGGATCCTTACGGATCAAACGGACCACTGAGCAGTCAGCCGGAAAACACAGGCCACACGTTTACTGTCCCCTTACTTCAGTTTACTGTTCCCATGTATTAATGTCACGGATACTAACCTTTCTGCAAAAATTCATGACTTTGAAAACAAACTATTGCACCCACTGTTAAATGTTCTCTCGTTCCTGGATTCATGTTCTGAAAATATTCAGAATGACTTTGAAGTTCCTTCAGACCACCAAATGTTAAAGTAATCTTTTTTATTGTTCATTCTCTTGAACAGGTAAGCATCAATTAACACTATTATTAGGTAAAAATGTTCAGATTCACAGATACATCCTCAAGTTGCATTTTTTGAGTCACTCAATCACCAGTTAAATCAAAGGAAAACTGACAACTAATGGCACTAAGGTAGGAGCAGCAGCGCCCCCTACAGGATGGGAGGTAGAATATCATGCTCGTTCTCTACAACATTGGTGGTCAACTCTGCAGGTTGCAGCCTAACTTAGCTGCCAGACCAGGAAGAGGCCTTAATACCCAAGGGGGGGGGGAGGCCATAGGGGATAAGAGAGAGATGGGGGCCATAGGGGCAAGGAGGGAGGAAGAATGAAGATGTAGGGAAAGAGGCCACAGTGACAAGCAGACGTGCCGGGTTACCAGGGTCCACTCGCCCCACCCCCAGAGCGAGGCCCCACCCCCAGAGCGAGGCCCCACCCACACTCACTTCTGCACTTAGCACAGTGGCCCTTGTCGTACTCCAGCAGCTCGATAGAACGGCTCCTCTCGCTGACGGAGCGCCGGAGGCCCCCCTCGTCCCGCAGACGTGCTGCCTCCTCTTTGGCGTACACGCCCAGCTCCTGCGTGTACCTGCCATACATCTGGCCGAGGGGGAGAGAACGAGGTCAAAGGTCAGAGGGGTGACAGCACAGCACACGGACACCACGGCAGCCCTCCACACGTCTATTTGACTTGGTGTTCCGCATCGGGAAAAGAGTGAAAATATTTACAGTTCAAGGGAGGGGAGGGGTGCGGGGACACTGCTATTTTAACCAGCTCGTCCAATTAGAGCCTTCCAGCATGGGAGAGACTGGGGATGCCGGGAGTCGGGAACCTGTTCTGCGTGGAAGACGAAAGCTCTCAGACAGAACACGAGCATTTCACAGGGCTGGGAGACACGTCGTCCCCAGAAAAGCAGCCGCTACCTGGATCGAACTGCGTCACAAACGCTTTTGCCCAAATCATACGATAGTGTCACCAGGCTGTGATTCGTGGGAAATCCTAAGACTTGTGCTGCAGGTCGCATTTCAGGGGGGGAATCTGCACTTACACACTGCTCCGAGGCCCACCATACACACACACACACACACACAGTTCATCACAGCCATACACACACACACACACACAGTTCATCACAGCCATACACACACACACACACACACACACAGTTCATCACAGCCATACACACACACACACACATATACACATACACACACACACACACATATACACATACACACACACACACACACATATACACATACACACACACACACACACACACACACCCAGTTCATCACAGCCATACACACACACACACACACAGCCACACACACACAGCCACACACACACACCCAGTTCATCACAGCCATACACACACACACACACACACACACACACACACACCCAGTTCATCACAGCCATACACACACACACACACACACACCCAGTTCATCACAGCCATACACACACACACATACACACAGGTAGGACAGACCTGGGATTGATGTTGAGTGAGGGGGGGGGGACTGGATACATAGCACTCCCCCATGGAGCTGAAATTACATCACAGGCTGAGGTGACAAAGCAGCTCGATCCTGCTTCCCTAATACAGACAATCCGGTTTGCAGTGGAATGAGCGTAAGCACAGCTGGGGCTCCCCACCCGACAGCCCAGGGGGACCCCGGACGGGGGGGCGTTCCCCCACAGAAGCACGAAGCGCCGGGAGGCAGGCCTTCAGGCCTGACATGTGACGGTTCACATGACGGTTCACACTGCCCCCTTGGTGAGGAACAGCGGCGGTGGGAGGTGTTTGCGCTTGTATTGTGTAAGAGCTGGATGTGTCTGCGTGTCAGTCTGTGTGAGTGTGTGTGTCTGTGTGTGTGCGTGTGAGTGTGTGTGTGTGTGTGTGTGTGTGTGAGTGTGTGTGTGTGTGTGTGTGTGTGTGTGTGTGTGTGTGTGCGCAGCCAGTGGAGGATGTGGGATGCAGGCAAGAATTCAGAGACACAAAGCGGGACTGTGTGTGAGGCAGGACCACGAATACACAGACACACAAACACGTGCAGCGCATGCGCGCACACACACACACACACGCGCGCGCACATGTAGGGTAAACATATCCTTATGGGGACCGCTCATTCATTTCAATGGGAAAAATGCTAACACTAACTATGACAACCTAACTAGGGCCCCTTGTATCCCCTCTCTATCTCTACTCTACCCCCTCTCCTTACTCCTCTCCCCCCTTGTTCACACCTTCTACTACTCCTCTCACCTGGCCTCTCCCCTAATCCTGACTGGTCTACATTTCACTTCACCCCGCCCCACCCTAATCCCACACCCCAGGCCCCGCCCACACGTTCTGCTGCATAGGCCCCGCCCACACGTTCTGCTGCATAGGCCCCGCCCACTGCCCAAGGCAGGCCTGGCATCATAACCACACAGCCCCCAGAGAAGAGAGGTGCACATTTGCAGAGCAGCCCTGTGGTCAGGGGCAGCAAGTAAGGCATAATTAAGAGCCCCCCCCACCCCCACACCCTCTCAGGTACACCTCATTACCCCAGGATTATATCACCATTGCTGTGGTTTGCCGTCATGGACCAGAAGGCACGGAACTGCAGGCATGCGAGTACAGGCTGGCAAGAGGGCTTGAGCCTGTCCAAGGTGGGGGGACACAGAGGAAAAGGAGGATGCAGAAGGGAATGAAGAGGAAAGGAACACAGATGTGGTGGAGGGAAAGAGGCATGCAGGATGTGTGTTCTTTAAGCTCGCTTCAGAGGACAGAAACAGTCCGTGTCACTTCACAAACCCCACGAGAGCAGAGCAGACCAGCTGATCCCAAATCAGCCGGCGGCAGGGAGCCGCTTACAGAATGATAGTGACCCCACAGCCCCGCCCCCCCCCCCCCAACACCACACGAGAGCAGTGGGGCAGGGAGAGCTAGTCAGGGGTGAAGGCACCAGGACATAGAGATGCGGAGGGCTTCCCAGACAACACCATTGCTCCACGGGGATTCCCAAAGGTACCTTAGTGCTCCCTGCTACAGCGCGCACACACACACACACACACACACACACACCTTTGTGGGGACTCTCCATTCATTTCTATGGGCAAAACCCTAATCCCAACAATGACAACCTTAAACCCTTCCCAGCCCTAACCTTAACCATAAGTAACCAAACAAAACACAAGTCTTTTGGCATTTTTATTATTATTATTTTTATAAAATTGAAGTTATGCTTATGGGAACCAGAAAAATGGTCCCCACAACGTCAAGATAATAGATTTTTATCCTGGTCCTCATAACGTAAGGTTACCTGGATCACACACACACAAAAACATTGATGAAAGCTGGTGTGCTTCTCAGAATTAAAATCACTCATAATTAATGATTCTCCCTCCCAAGGCTGATGTGAGAGACCAAAGTCCAGCAATGTCTTATACGGGAATGATAAACAGGACAGTAAGGGGGAGACACACACACACACACACACACACGTGGAGACAATGCCGGTTCAGTGCCAGTAAGTGAATCTGAGCTCAGGCAGCCCCACACAGCGATTCCTGCCCCCCGTCACCTACAGCCTCCTCCTGTGAAAGGGCCGTTATGTCACACTGTAAGGGGACGTGGGGCACACAAAGGCCTCTTGTGAGGGGGGATGATTCACAGTGTCCTGGGAATGCAGAGCAAGGGCGAAGGCGGCAGCCACGAGGTCGCGGGATCGCGTCCCAGGTAGTACGGCGGCAGTCCAGAGCAAGATCTCTGGATGGGAAGTGAGTGGGCGGGGCATAGACACGAGGACAGATCCCGGGGCGTGCTGGGTGTGTGACCCGCTGATGGGGGCGGGGCTTGGTGTGTGACCCGCTGCATGGGGGCGGGGCTTGGTGTGTGACAGCTCATCTCTGTATGTAACCACAAAAGCAGAACAAATACTTCCTCACCGCGATGAGAGCAGCGTTGCAGTCACCCTTTTCATGGGCAGTGGGCTAATCATGTGATTGGTGATCAGCGGGTCAGCTGACCCCAGACTGACATGCAGGTACCATGTGACCACAGAAGCAACATTTCTCCTTATAACAGTCTCTTAGTCTTGAGTTCGATTCATACAATTAGCAGCGGCAGCAAATCCTCCACTAGCTCAGTCAGACCACGGCTCACAAGACCCCTGGAGCTGGGGCTGTTTGCACAGGTTAACGTTTCAGCCGGCCCCCAACGGGGAGCCGGGGGCCGGGGGTCATGCCTTTCCGACCACAGGGGTCTGCAGCTGACCGAGCCTTTCATCACGCAGCCAATGGAATCAAGCCACCTTAGTTTGCACTCAGCTGATTACGCAAGTGGCTAAGCTGACGGCACAGGTGCACAGCCACTGAGGGCCCTCTTAATGTCACATGGAACGTCACATGGTACAAATGAGCCAATCAGAAACAGTCGCAGAGCAGAGGAACCATAGCGAGCAATACAGGTGCAAGCACCAAGGCAATAAGCCAGCACAGGGTAGACCAAACCGGGCTCAGTCACCAAACAAGCTGACAACAGAACCACCCAGAGGGTCAAGGGTGACCAGCTGCATGCTCGGGTGGTCACATGACCGTGACCTTACACCCCTCAGTGTGGGAACAGCAACAGGCAGGTTGCACAACTCAGAGGCCACAGAGTTCATCTTTGGAGATGCACTGTCCAACACCCAAACATGGCTTTAAGCCACAACAGAACCAGGGCCCTTGAGACTGGAGCCAAGAGCCAGCACAAAGTAACCCTCATCTAGAGGTAATGAGATCTCACAGCCCTTCTTACCAATACCCCAGGCTGCGGTGCTCAGGAAGTCAAGACAACGCCTTGTGGTTTACTCAGCTTGTCCGCTGAGGAAAGCTTCCTCTACACCTCCTCTAAGTCAGTTATAGCCACAGCACTTCTCTGTGGGTAGCGGTCAACTGCCCCTTCAGGATGTGTCTCAGCTGTGGTCCGGGAAGCCCACCTAACAAGTGGCAGCTTATCAGGGTGGACTTTGGTAGGCCTCTGGGTGCTGCGGCTGAGGTTAGGGCTGGGGCTGCTGTTTATATTAGAAAGTATGGAGTACTTTGTCCTTCAAATGTGCCGGAAGCCACTTCATAAGACACACAGATTCCTAGAAAAACCGTATATAGAGCCATTAATGACCAACAATTCAACCAACCCAAGAAAGACCAAAGGTTCATTTTTACGCGTCTATTTCATGACTGTTAACTTCAGCCTCCACTGGGTGACGGATCTAACTCAGTCACTCAAGGACCCCGAGTCTGGGGAAGCTAAAATCCTGATGTAGCCACGACGCTATTGAGCTTCCAGCAAGCGGCTAATCAACCGAATCAACCCCAA
The DNA here is from genome assembly GCF_048594095.1 of Paramormyrops kingsleyae. Classification (NCBI taxonomy): domain Eukaryota; kingdom Metazoa; phylum Chordata; class Actinopteri; order Osteoglossiformes; family Mormyridae; genus Paramormyrops; species Paramormyrops kingsleyae. Next base: position 3,911,467 of record NC_132813.1, read on the forward strand.
TCTTCCTCAAATCCATACTTTTAGTCAGCGTACTAATTCTACGGAGAAAACTGAAAGCAAACTCCACATGTATTAACAATGGACTTCTGAACTGGACTGAATTTGAAGGTTGGGGGGAGGGGGGTGGTGTTGAGGCAGCCAAGAGCAGCACAGAGCCCCCATTCTTCCGGTAAGTTTATGGTCTAATGCCTGCGTCCGCACAGAGTCGGTCACCACCCCTGCCTGAGTGTTAGGTCCAAATTCATACAATTAAAAGGTTAACCCTAGCCAGAGCGGGGGGGCAAAGGGCACTGGGGTGGGGGGGCAAGTGTGGTGCAGGGGTCTTCATTTCCATGCTCAACAGGAAAGAGTCCAACTAGAAGCCGGTGACTGGGCACAGAACAGCTTCGTCAAGTGAGGCAGCTTAACCTACAGCTTCAAACGTCAATAAAGGTGTTTACTCTCCCACCTTCAGCTGTACACGAGTCTAGGAGCAGTCTACAGGGACCCACATCAATGTGAAGCGTTCCTGTGTAACGGCCCATTCTCTGTCATCATCATCATCATCATCATCATCATCATCAACATAGACAGCAGGGGCGGCCCGACAGAGTTTTCCCACGAGCTGCTATTGGCTGCAGTGCCGGGCCGGGAGTACAGTACGGGCCGCTGGGATACGGGCCACAATGGACTCACAGAGCAACCCAACACATTCACTGGTAACCAAGGGGGCTCGAAGCCCCACACGGGTCCCATTCAGGGGGGTCCCGGTTCTTCTTAGGGGGTTCTGGAGCAACCCACTGATTTATGGGCCAGTTCTGGAGGGGGGCCAGCGCAGTGGTTTGGCAGGCGCCCCCCCGGCACCACACATCCTGAGGACGTCGCATCACCCAGACGCTGAAATCAGCAGCCTCCCTTGCCTGAAGGTTTCTGCAGGAGCACGTGACTGACGTTTCACGCGAGGCTAAAGAAATCGACATCTACTCCTTCCCTCCAAAAGCCACAGACAAACTCAGCCAGAATTATGATTAGCTTTCAAAGCTCCCGTTGTCAGGGAAACTACTACGGACACTCCAGGTGGGATACTATCAAAGGAATCTATCCTTCACCACCGCCACTGCTGCCTGGAAATCTCTTAAGAGGGAAAATGAGAGTGGGGGGGCTTGAGTATGAAACAGTCACATGATCAGGTCCAGTACCAAGTACAGAGTGGGACGAAACAGGAAGATTGAACCGTTCAACTCAATTACGATTAATGAGTACTGACTGAGTTATCAGTCCAGCTGCAAGAGGGGAGTAGCCATCACATGCTATGGTTCGCACCCCCCATGTAAACACGCCCCCTGCTGTTTATCTGCAGAAACTCCCCATAGAGGAAAAATTTCAGGCCACTGTACGATCTTCCCAGTTGCACACAGAACGTCCTCATGCTGGCTCATATTGGTCTGAGTGTAGCTTCGATGGACACAGAGGGGGGATTGTGACCCCTCAGAGAGTACAGTGTCCCTGCACCCCCTCCACCCCACCCACCCCCACCAGCCTTCTGTATCTGACACCGATTCTCAGAGAGACACAGCACATCCCTCTGTGGACCGCAGCGGTTTGGTCGGTGTGCTACTCGGCCCAGTCCTCGGCCCAGTCCTCGGTCAGTGCACAGCTCTGCATCATTATAATTACCTCCCCAAACTATTTACTAAAAAGTCACAGCTCTTATCCGAATACCCCAACTCTGAGATCCAGAGAGCACTGGAGCTATAAAGGGATGCTCACCAGCAGGGGGCAAACTTACACTCCACAGTACCTGCACTACTGGTCAATGGACCTAGCCTAGCCTATCCCAGGGCAAAGGTCCTCAGTCGCCCAGCCCCCCCTCCCCGCTATTCTGGACACTCTGTGCCGTTACTCATTAGTCAGCACCTCACCTATTAAATCAGAAAGTCAAACTGATTGTGCAAGAGCTTCGGCGAGGCTTTTAAGCAGCTGAGATATGCTTGAGATGCTTGAGAACAGGCTAATGGACGCTCCTGCCTTGCGTTATCCGCCACGAGCCAGTTCAGGCGTTCAGCAGCACTTATCAGATCTCTGACAGCTGCCCGCACAAAACAGCCGCTTTCGGACATGACCGGTATCCATATCAATGCTCAGGGACAACTGTGTGTTACTGATAAGTTTTAATTGACTAAGCACGTGAATTTCCTTACACAAGAGGAACGCGCACGCACACACACACACACACACACACACACACAGACACACACATCCATGCACATCCATGCATACTATTCAAGGTGAATCAAACGCTTTGAGATTCTCAGTTTCACATTTGGCGACCTGAATGTCGTTGGTATCCAACAGCCTTTGTTTCATCACAGACAGTCATGAAATCACCACCCTGTTTAAGAGTGAAATGTGACAGAAGGAACTATCTACTGTAGTCACTTAATGATAATCTGAGAAGTTCAAAGAATCTGGATGTACTGCAGCACATCCTAACATCTCAAAGGAGTCAATCATCCAGATATGATATTCCATCTCTGCTTTGATGGCCATCAAAGGGAAACCAGAGCTGACTCTAGTCGTCTCAATTCTTAAATTGTCACCATGAGACGCCCCCAAGGGCTTGCTCACACCCACATGTCCAGACACTTACAAAAACCTGGTGGGAGGGGCTTTTGTGAAACCGCGAGGTCTTCTTGTACCCACTTTCCAGAACAATGACACAAGATCATGTGGTCCTCCCACTGTCCCTTCACAGAGATGTCAAAACAAGCACTTATCCGTAGTTGCAAAACAGCAAAGAACAGTAATGACGACACGTTAAACACCCTAAACACCTAGGAAAGTCGAAAACAAGACTCGCAGCAAGATCACCGTCAAAGCGGAAAGCCTTCGGCGGGCTTGACGGCACCCGGAAGCCTGTAGAAACATGACAGCCTGAGGACAGCGTGTTGAGTCAGAGCTGAACCTCAGAGGGTGTCAGGTCAGGGCACTAAACACAGACCTCCGGGCACCTAACAAGCAGACTGGTCCTGGCAGTGTCACAGTCCTGGCCTGAAAGAGCTTCTATACCAAGAAGATTAGGAACCTAAAACCTTTAGCCTGCGGCAAAGTTGACTTAGGGTGTGTAGATCCAGTCTCTAATTTCTTCAGGTGCTTCCAGTGTCCCCAGAGATGATCTTAAAGAGCAAGTCTGTGGTCTCTCTGAGGACATGGTCAGGCACGTGCTCATACTGCAGGCCTGAAGGGTCGCTAAGTTAGCAGCCCATAATGTTATGGGGCAGGAGTGTCAACCTCTGCAGCAGGAAACACTCACAAGACCAGGAAGGAAGGAAACCTGACATGTTACTGCTGAACTTGGAGGTGACTCCTTCACTGTCCAATGAGGACCAAGTGGGCGGGTCATGGGTGTGATATGGGTGTGACACAGGTGTGGGCTCAGTGTACCTAGATAACAGCGCTCCGTCTCCCAGTATGGTAAACAGAGTGAAGCAAGGCATTTTGCTACTTCAGACATGATATAAATCCCAAACAGTCTCTTCCGGAACATTCTGCTTCCATCAAGGGCTCGCTGTTGCTCAGCAGCAGAACCTGCATCCATGATGATGAAGAAGGATGAAGTTAAGGGAGAGTGAAAGGCAGGCAGACCGCCTCCAACCAAACTGTAACAGATGAATGATACGGCTGAAAGACTGGCAGAGAGGATCATATGACTCCCAAGGTGTATGATTCAACAAGGTGATGGCAAGGTCTAACCACAACAGCCAATAAGCAGATGTAAACAGAGCCCTGAGCAGCACGAAAGCCTGACCCAAACAGACACAGGGAAGGTCCCTCCACCGGACTAGAACCTGGAGATACTGGTTACTTTTGCTTAATTCAGCTTACTCTATTGCGCAGCTGATGCTGCAAAAGACAGCCAGGATGTGCAACAGCTGGGACTACAAAGCAATCAAAGTTAGATTTGGACTCAAAAAGCCCTCTCACAAACATCAAGAAGCTATTCTTACAACTATAGCTATTATTAAGCAGGATCTTTATATTTTATATGACAGCTTCCGGAAAGGATGTAGACCTACACTTCACGGATCCCATCGCTTATGCATAACACTGTATTTCTGCCTTTTTAATTTTTTGGGTTTTGGGTAGCTATTATTTCCTAATAGAGGTTTTTTTTCTATTATTAACAAGGAGCAAAAGTAACAATGGGAGCTCAGTTTTTATTATTATTGAAACCGCATGTAGGGTTTTAACACTGTAACACTGTTAAAATGTTTTGTTTTGTTTGTTTTTTTTACATATATAGTCGTAAAAAAGTCACCCCACGTAGAAAGTCATCATTTTTGTCTCTAAGAAGATCCGAATAAAGAGGGGGAAACTTGTTGCGCCTCTGGAGTCAATATCTCCACATTCATATCTGTACAAAAATGAAGTTACTATTCCGGAGAATAGCGGGAGAAAGCGGCTCATTAGGGCGCAGGTAAAGAGCAACAGTGCCCTTCATAAGGGAGAATGGGGGCGGCCGCTCCGATCCCACGTCCGCGCGGCCGGAGCGAGATTCTCCGGCTCGGCTCGGCTCGGTCCGGTTCGGGCGCTATGAACCACGCCGCCTCGGGTGGTCCTGTCTGCTCAGCGCCATTGCGCTTTCCTCCTCCTGCGTCCAAAGTTTTAAATGGAGAATGAAAGTGCCGCACGTCGGACCTCACGCCCCGTTGCACGCAGTGCAGTGCAGAGAGCGATCGTCCGGACATACGCCGCCGATTCGGTTCCGAACGGAAGGGATCTAGGTGCCGACATACAGTCCCACACACTTCGGGCACCAGGACTCCCAGTCTCGGCACGCTGGGCGTCGGAGCCTCGGCGCACTTACCAAAGTCTGCTCGTACTGTAGAGCGCGCTGCTCCGCCCCGTCCCCAGCCATGGCTGCACTGAGCTCCCGCCCGGCACCGACGTGGTTCTGAACGCCTGGACAGTCCGGATCGGCGCTTCGAATGACAGCAGGACGCACACCTGACAAGCCAGCCCAGAACAGCCGATGCTTTGCGACCAGGCTCCCGTGCGATACGGTTACCTGTCCTGGTCCTACATTTTATATCCTCACATTTTTTAATCGCTCCGTGCTGAGGCGGGACTTGGTGACTTGTGTGAGCGGCGTCCCCCCCCCGCCCACCGGGAAAATGGTACAGTCCGCGCTTGAGCGCCTGTTGAGGAGCAGAGTTCAATCGGCTCGGCGGAGGGGTGGGGAAGTTTGCTACAAAAAAAATATAACTTGTTAAGTGTATATTTAGCTGGTTGTATATCGTGTGGGCGTGCCTGCTAGCAGGGTTATGCAACAGTGCCTCGTAATTCGCAACTTTTTCTAAATGTTTTTACCGACATCAGTGAAAGTCAGTCACAGGCAGTGAAACAGGTGAGCGGCAGCTGGGACCGGCAGGGTAACGTGCCTGCCGGTGCGCGGCGCTGTTGACGTCCCGCTTACAATGTGGCACATCCAACGCGAATCAAACCCGATGCCACCTCCCCCTGCAAAGCTCCACATTCCCCACTTTTATTGTTTGCGCTACAAGTCACAAGGTACCTGTCCACCCTGCATTACACAATATTTTATTGTTCAATGTACTTCCTGTACTTGTTCAACACTTTATAGTTGTCAATTTGCCAGGTGGTATATGCCATACCTACCTCATCCTCATATGACACTACTTACGTATTATTAATTACAATGTATTTATTCTTATATTGCGTTGTCTTGTCCTGCCTTCCACTGATGTTTCACTTATCCCCTCAAGGACCCGTGCAACTGTGACACAAGATAAACAAAAGTTGAAACTTGACACTTGTAACTTGAGTCAGTTCTCTTTTATTCTAGCAGAAATAACGAATATCTGCATATTGCGCTTAAAACCTCCGGAATGCTTGAGGCGGTGTTAATGAATTTCTTGATTGTGTTCGGAAATTTCGTTTCTCTGCAGATTTCGTGCCGCTCCTTTGGGGTGATTTCTGATCCCTTATTAAAAGATCAACAGAAGGAAACAGATCATCACGGGCTGGAGTTTGATGCTGTGAACAGCTTAAGTGGGAACGACATGCTTTGCAGGCTTTTATGTTTCTGGATAAAACCGGTTAATCTTGACGTGGATAAAGCTAAGGGGCTGTCTGAAAACTCCCCTCCTGAGTTTTGCTTTATAATTTGCTTAGCCGTGTTTTAATCATGTTACAGTACCGTTCAGTGGGTTCAAATGACCATTGGTTTTGGCCCCAGTTATAATATAGTTTGAGCTGCTACAATGGCTGAACAGGTTCCGCTGTGGCCTCTGTCTCCTGGGTTGTGTGGATTATGCGTGTTTTCATGTCCAAACTGTCCACTGCCTCATGCTCCATGACACCACTGACTCCAGGACCATTGTGTTGGGCCAATTATCGGACTTTATAGGGAAAGAGTCACAAGAGGGACTATAATTCATACTGAGGAGCCAACCATGTATTTAACCAATGATATGCTTTGACTCAGTGATTGATAGCGGAGGGGACACTCCGGGTGCCAATCAGCTTTCAGCTGGGGCCAGTGCCCCTCTCATTATGACTCTGTACTGGATGATTTGTAATGGAGAATGTTTGGATAAAATACAGGGGAAACACAAAGAGAAGAAATTCAGGCCAACAAAGCATATGAGAATAATTTACAAAAAGTGACAGCCATGAACAATTGATAATCTTTGATGTAAACATTCATAAAGAAGGTTATTTTTTTAATGATCATTGCTTTCTGAAGCACCAGGAGGCCCAGAATCTTATTTGAGTATGATTGTTTTGTTTTTTTTCCCCTGTGATCATAGTTTCTTGTTAGGTAAGGTGTAAGTACTGTGTCAATCACGAGGCTGGGAGATCACAGCCGCCAGCTCTGAGCCAGAAAGGCAGCCGGTTACTGTGTCCGGTGACCACATCTTACTGCTTGTAGCAAAGCAGAGTGTCTGTCACCGAATCCCTGAAGAACAAGGGAGACAGGCATCTCGGGGTCCCTGAAGGACAATGATGACATTGGCCACCATGATCCAGCTAGTGAACATGTCTCCTGCAGCTCATTTCCACCCAGGAATTTTGGACTCCAATATCCCTGCCCAACTCCGCTGGGTGTGGATGATCTCTTGCCTGCATGTTTGACTGTTGAGTATTTTTGTTTCGATGGTCAGTGAGGCGTGATGTTGTACAAATAGATTGTGGTTCAAATCATTACTGAAGGTACTAGAATTCGACAACAAACAGACCCTCAAAGACACCTCACACACAAGGCCATCTCATTATCATTCTCCTATATAATTGGTTAATTTTCAAGTTCCCATTGTGCCAGCCTGCATTTGTACTGGTCTATCTGCCTAAAAGTCACGAACCTCCTACCTGAGCTTTGAACCGGACATTTTCTCGGGTTCTTGTTCCAGTTCACTGGCTGTCAAATCGTTCGTGTCCATGAATTCCTGCGACCCTTAAGAATCCTCCTCAATGTTCAGTGACGCTTGAATGAGCAGATCCATTTTGGCCGTGGAAATCGACGCTGTGAGGAATGTCAAGATTAACCAAACCACCGGCCTATTAACAAAATGCCAGTGACGAGTGCTTGGTAATTAAAATGCTAACGTGCGTAGCAGATTAAGTTCACATTACGCCATCTTCCTACGAATGTTGTGTAAAATCTGTTTTCCTAACAGACTCTCTGCTGCTGCTGCTGCTGCAGGTGTTTTAGTGTGAAGTGGGCGCAGAATTTAAAAACCGAACCTTTGCCCCCATAAAAGGACAAGGCAGCTTGTTTTAAAACATGCACAGTGTCTATTGCTTGGTGCTTTTGGCCCGAATTTACACAATAACCAAATAGAGCTTTTGGGAAGGCAGGCATTCAAAAGGGCAGCCCCAGGGTCCTCGGGAAGGTAAACACATGTAAACTAAAGGCAGTGTGATGCCTCAGAGGGAGTTCTTTGTGGCTGTAGTGCAGAACGAGCGCACAGGTGGCCCTGTAATGAACTCCATGCTGGGCGGGGGGAGCCAGTGAGTAAAATGCCTGTCAGTATGTGTCCCTTGGCTGCGTTTGAGTGCGCTCATGCCAGGCCTTGTCCAACCCAAGGCTCTGCATCGGCACTTCCTGTTTTTCACAGTGGCGTTGTGCTTGGTGTGCTAATCAGCGCCGGCTAACAGCAGCGGGAGCCTCGCTCTCAGTAAATCGGCAACTCGCTCCGTGCTCCGTGAAAGGGAGGGGGCCACTTCAGCTCTGAGGGGCACTCTTTGGGCCCAGATTTTGTGGATGAGGCGGTGCACGGGGACGGGGGAGGGTGATGAACGAGGGGCCCGTGGAGCGAGCAGCCCATCACTAACAGGGTGGATAAAGCATGCATGCACACTCACACGCACCCTTGTAGAGTTACACACTACTCCAGTGTTTCCCAGGGGGGGGCCCACAGTCGTCTATGCCAGTGTTCTTCACTGAAATTCAGCCGAGGGCCACGCTTACCAGTGTGGCGGGTGGGCTGGGGGCCACCATTTACTTTTTAAAAGCTGGCTAGCCACTTGATTGTTTGTTAACTACATAGCTGGACATTACTGGGGAAGTTGTACTGTGTCTAGATTAAAAAAATAATTTGAAAAACATAAAAATAATAATAATAATAAAAAAATGAGGATGGTCAGGATAATTTGCTTATTTTTTACTCAGTCACGGGCCACGCAGTTAAGATCACTGGTCCATGTTTTTGCTCCCTCCCAGCTCCCTACCAGACAGTCCACATATTCGGGAGCTGGGAGGGAGATAAAACATGGACTGTCTGTGGGTCCCCAAGGACCGGATTGGGAAACACCGTACTACTCTACCTGTTGCTATGTGATTTCACAATAACTCTCATTTGAATGGTATGTATGTTTCATAATCCCCCCCCCCCCCGCAATACAACAGGAATTTTAAATTGTTCCCACGAAAACATCCTCATACCATTAAAAGAACAAGCACACACTCACATTCAGGTGGTCTTTAGATCCAGAATGTTTACATAGTTTAAATGATTTGCAGAACGAGATTCCATGTGAAAAGTGTCTTGCTTCCCTGCTCAAACAGGGTCTTAAAGGACCACTGAGAGATAACCCACCAGTCAGTCCACGGTCAGTGCTGACTCAGCTTGTCAAGGTGTGTTTGTCCAGCAAGGCAATGTTGGGCAAATTTGTGCAGGGAATAAGTATTCAGTAACTGAGGAAACATCTTAATAAAGCCTCTCTTCACTTTCCTGGGCTGGATTTATTTTGGGGGAAATAACAGTGTCATCGTCAGAGCTGCTTTGTCTATATTTCTGACTGTTTAAGATGTTATGTCAACATTAACTGCGGCAATGTAACTAAATTGACTGGGAAAAAGAGCACATTTTCCCAGCACATTTAACAATACCTATCACCTGCTTCAGAAAACAGACACTTCTGAGAAGAGATCATGAGATACTGTATTAGGCAAAAAGTGACACAAGCACTAACCACTTGACATGCTGGAAGATGCTGAGTGCAACACTGCCCCCTGTTGGCGCTTATGCACTACAGTCGGGGCACAAATGATTTCTGCTTAGACTGTAACTTTTGAATCTGGTCACTCTAGATTACCCAGCTCTGGAGGAAAGGAGACAGAAGACAAACAAAGCAAAAGCACGCATGCATTAACGTGTTACATCACACTGGCAAACATGACAGATTCCTATAAATAGAAACTAGTTTTTTACGATGATTTAACCTTGAAGGCATGGTGGGCTGGTGCCTTGGCCGGATACAGAGATGCTGATTGGCAGTAATGATCTGATTGCTGATTGGACAGGCAGGATATTTCCAGCTGGACTGGCCTGTCTACCTTTTCTAAGGTCATTTGGATCAAACCATTCCCTGCCAACGTCCAATTGGAGGCAGGTATACCAATACTGGACACCTGTAGGTGGCTGAGTACCAAAATCCAAATGTTAATGCATTTATGCCCTACTGGAATTCAACTGGAGGTGTTTAAAATATGACAAAACTGTACATTGGCTCTCAATGTGACTGAGCAGCATTGTGACATCACAAAGCTCCGTAATCTGTGCTGTAACCTCACAGAGACACAAACGTATTGGCGCTAACGTTAGTTCCTCCCCCTTGTCATGTCAAATAATCATAAATCAGACATCTCAGAAAGAGCTGAGCCTGAAGGAGAGAGAGCAGCAGGAGCGTCGTGCTTTTAGCTGACTAGCGTGACACCAAACATAACATCTCTGACCAAAGCTGCCTTTCGAAGGAGGCCTGCCGGGCTGATGGCTCTCGTGGGAGGGAAGAGCGCCGTGGGCGGGAAGTCGATGACAAAGCCGCTTGCACTGTACCTCTGGGCTCCACGGAGACGAACTGCTCCATATTCCTACACACAAGCAGCTACTGGCACCAACCCCAAGACGCGCACAGAAGCCATCAAGTTAATCCTCACTGCAGCCTCAGCTGATTACCACTGCATTCAAAGCAATGCGTTACTTTAAACATTACTCTAAGTTTACATATGCAGTCTTGGAGAAAACCAGGACTAATAATTCACAAAAAGTCCCCATTTTAAGGCTCGGCCTTTAATTCTGGGACCTTTAATTCTCCAGATATGTAACAGGTAGCTTGAAAAGTCATTTGCAGTTTTTTTTCCAGTTAGAAGTGCTTTGCACTGTTGTAAATGCCAAAATTCCATGAGTTATGTACCTCAAGGAAGCTAACCGCTGCACGGCGGCACGGGCCGAACCAGTGGCACTGCTAACCACAGAAACCGTGAGCCGATTGTGAATATCTTGCCGGCAGAGTGGTCATTCCGCCAAAGCCAAGAGAATCGGGTATTTAAAGCGCGTTCGCTGGCCATGTGCCGCAGTGCAAGCTGATATTTCCGGGGGCCCGAGACGAGAGCAGACGGATCTTTTCAGAGGACGATGTACTAATGGAAGCGAGTGTTTACCGCGGGAATGCCCAGGCCGCCTGAACCTCAGAGGCGTCACCATGAACAGTCACTAGAACGTGCTGTTTCGAGCCGGAGGAAGCTCTTGGATGCATTTTAATTGGCTTGGAAGAGAAGCCCCATCTCCTTGTTAGGTGTGCCCTCCCACCGACTCCGTCTCCCGGCTCTGCCAGTCCCCATGTTGTGCGCAGACCCTGTCACCCGGCCACATGCAAAGCAGCCGCATCACATGCAGGGCAACGACGGCACCACGCTCACACGTACTGGCAACGACCGTCCCAATCAGCCCTCTCCCCAACCGCGTGTCTCTCTGCTGTGGAGACGTTCTAGCTTAATAACTGCATGGGAACCCAGATGGGTGATGTAATGCTGCACCGCTTCTCAGCGGCGTTCTCTGGAACATGGAGTGTTTGCAAACAGCAGTCAGGGCGCAAAGTCCAGATTTGGGGGGCACGACAGAGTCAGCGTGACAGATCCTGAAGGAGGCAACAGCATCGCTAGGACTGAATGATAATCACGTTTTCTTGCTTGGGACTAGATCTATAGCAGCAGTCTCCAACCTTTTTCACAATGTCAACTTTCAAATAAAATACCTAGGGAGCTACTGATGGTATATTTTGCTGGGGGTGGGGGGTGTGTGTGTGAATGAATGGCCTGATCATCACAATTGACTAGAAATGTCTATAAGACTCACCTGTTGATCACAATCGATGAGTTGGTGACCACTTATCTATAGCCTGTACATATTGTTGTTGTGGTCATGTTATCCTGATGTATTTTAATGTGATCCATGACCCTCGGATGGATGGATGGTTGGATGGATGGACGGATGGGAACCTTCTACAAACACCCTCACAGAGAATTCAGGTTACAGAGCTTTAGCCGCAAAGCACACTTTAGTTTCGAGAAGACACACTGAGGTGTCTATGTCTATCTCTTCTCTCTCTCTCTCTCTCTCTCTCTCTCACACACACACACACACACACACACACACAATGCACCTGTCCGCTTGCCTTCACTGCTGCGTGCACCACATCTTACTGCCCACATCTCTGTCATTCTTTTGCCAATTCATTCCTTGGCCCAGTTTGTTTCTATGGAGCCAGATCTTTCCAGAACCGTCCCGCACAGCCAATAGCACTGACACACTGACCCAGTTAACTCCTCATGGTCCAGAACATTCCAGAAGTCCGCCGTGCAGCCCAGGGACTCTGCAAACCGACACTCATCGCCGTTTCATTCCTCGCGCTCTCCATCTGGACAGATTTCACTCGCGACCTCCTGCCTATTTTATGGAAGAAGTTCTGCTCCTCCAGGTGTTCTGCTAGGCAGGCTGTGGATGTGTCACGGCGGAGAAGCAGCAGAGGTGTGTGGGAGCTCTCCCCCCCCCCCCCAACAAGTCAGAGCTATCATCCATCGCAACGCCTCCTATGCCCTGAGTGGATCAAACAAATCATGTCCACTTAGCCGCATGAGGGGAAATACCATGTGAATTAGCGCAGGGCTACGACCTGCCATTAAGCTATATATACATCACACAAATATACACACCACACACGCATCGCTGCATTCTGCAGGGGCTACAGTCAACTGTGAACTGGTATCTAGCAGGACCCTCTGAGACATGTATGCAGGTGACATGCAAATATTACTCTACTACAGTTGACAGCGACCGGTGTATCAATGTCATTTCACTCTACAGTGCCTGTTTGAACATTGACCTCTTCAGTTGTCTCAAGCAGCTCTCCCACTCCCTCTCTGAACACATTCCAGTCCTAAATAACCATTTCGCACCGCTTAGTCCAGTCTTGTCACGTATCACGCAGCCCAGTTCCTATTTTGAAACTGTTGCTCTACTTAAAAGTATCTTACTGACGATTTGCAGCCCAGATCTCAATGGCACTAACCCTGCATGCAGTGCTTGTATTTATGCCACCGAGATGAAGACGCGGCAGGTGGTACAGATGGAGAGAGCCGAAACGGGGCTATAAGTATGCACACGCTTACTTACATTTTCTCCTCCGGCTATTGGCGTCTAATAGTCCGAATTGCGATGCCCGGTGGACGCGTCACTCCCGTCACCTTAGACGGTCCATCTCTGTCCCGCACGGGTGGAATATGATGGACGAAGACGAAAATCACGTCGATGCCGCAGGAAAAAAGACGCAAATGACGTGTAGACACCGTAAGGCAAAGTTAGGTCAGATCTCCCCGGGATCCCCGTAAAACATAGCAGTGTATGAGACAGCAACCATCTTGATGTTGGTCTAAATTTCAATCAGTGGCTCCCTGTTGCTGCTGATGCCGCTTCCCCGGCTAACGGACTGAGTTTTCCCAGACGGATCATGACATCCTGGAGGTGAAGTCGCAGGCGCGTCTTTGCGGGCGAAACGTGTGGAAAAAGCGCAATGACCGGCGTCTCTTTGGAAAGTGAGAGACTCTCAGAGGCAGCCTGGAGCTACATTGGAGTATCGATTCAGTGTTGCAATGCGGGCTCTGTCGCAGTCTGTCACTGTTCCATTACCTCTCTGATTTTAGAAAATAAAATAATGTGTCCGTAGCACAATTTGGGAATGCATGTTGCACGCCTGTTAAGTTTGCGCTAAATATAGTCAACAGCTGCCTCCTACCTTGCTCGCCCAGGAGAAAAATCAAAGTAGGAGATGCTGTGTGTCGGACGTTTTCCGTTGTCTTACGCCTCCTGATCATACAGATGCGATGTGCATAGTTAACTTTAATTCCTATGTATGTGTCATGACAAAGCTTAAGGAAAGAGACCAGCAGAATATGGTCGCTCCGTGATGCTTGAGTGTGGGCTGGAACCGCGTCCCTGAGCACCGAATTGCCCGTAGCGCAGTAGCAGGATGCGTGCAGAGCTGGAATTTGAATGTGGCTGTTGTGTGAATCCCGGGCAGATCTGGCATAAAGTTCGGGATGCCGGCTTGACGAGCCAGGACCGAGCCGTAGGCTTCCTATGGTCGTTTCACTACTGAAAACAAGGTGACATGCGGTCAAATGAAGGGCACGTGGGCTATTACCTCCTCATACGAGTAGCTTTTTATAACCTATCTTATTAATTAATTGCATTGCAATTGTGCTGCTTTGTGCGCGATTATTAAACTTTATTCACCTGTACAGAACAAAGTCATTCAGGACTAAATGAAAACCCAGACTGAATTTTAGACTGATTGTTAGACTAAATTTATGGATGAGCGAAAACCAGCATTACATGTCACACACAACGATATATAACGTCTCTCCTAAAAAAACGTTTCAGTTAAAATCCAGTTCCTTACTCACTACGCCATCTACTGGCAAAGCAAAACTATTGGATTACCCCAATTGCTTTTTGACTGGATAGAACCCGCACAAAGCATTTTTTTCTGTCTCAGTGCTATTTTTAAGTTCTCCTCAAAATTTATCTTCGATGTTTAGTTTTGTCATTTTCTGTTTTAGTTCACTCATTTTGAATGAGTAAATGCAGTAGAATGTAGCGGCACCAGGCAAAGATACGTTTTGAAATGACTGAAACCCTAAAGGTGAATGTAGAAGCTAACACTCATATTACACAAACAGCGCGTGTGATTATCTTTTAGTGTTTGCGGGCTTTTTAAACCTTTGCCGACTGACCATTATCTTTAGGTCTATCTTGTAGTTAGAATTAATTTATGTGCTTGAGTATATGGTTGCATTGCGTGACCTTGAAGCGGATAAGCGGATGGACGGATGCTTTATATTTGCAACAGTTGAACTTCATTTAAAATATTAAAGCGAAATGTAACCTCCACACATCTGAAGAGAAATGAGTGTATAATTTGCAACGAAATAAATCCAATTCCTCCTGATCTTCAAATCAAATTCTGGGGAGCATTTTTATACTTTCACATGTTTATATCCCGACCCAGCGTGAAACCCATTTTACCTGCCGCGAGAGACGTATTGACTCTGCTTGTAGTTCTGATAAATTCCAACGGGCGGAGACAAATCACCACTTTGCCAATATTCTTCGGCTTCACTGCAGAGTTGTGGAAATGAAGAAACCCGACAAACAGTGATGGAGTGCAGTTTTCACACAATCCTCGCCACCCTCGCAGTTTTAACGGAGCTTTCTTCGGGCTGTTCCATAAGAGCACTAAAGGTCCAGGTTAATGTGTGAGTGAAGTAGCACAGACTTTCAGAAGTACAGACCTTTTCTTTACAGGGGGATATTGACCAAAATACCTGCCATTTGTGACGATGGGCGCGGGCCTGTCTGTGACCAGCAGAGGTCTCTGTGCAGTCTGTTCCTTTACCTGCAGCTGTTTGAGCAGCTGTGCTTGGTGTCACACCATGACAGAAACCGCAGTTCGTTTACTGTGTTGGCCCTCCCCAAGAAGAGACAAATAGCTTGGTGAAATGAAGACGGCAAACAAGATCTTTCAGCTTCTTCCATCTGTGTTTGCTGGAGAAATCAAGGTGACGAGTAGGGTGCCACCATACTGTGGCTGTCATCGTCATTGCCCCCTGTTGTTCCCATATTGCTCTTTTATAAAATGCAGTCAATAACCATTTCATTGGTGCACCTAGCTAGTAGTGGGTAGGACCCACTTTTGACCCCAAGGGCAGAGTTGTGCATTCACAGACACTATACTGCACACCGCTGGTGTACTGAGCTGTTATTTTTGTACTTGTGTCCTTCCTGTTATCTTTAACGAGTCTGGCCATTCTCCTTCTCCCTCATTAGCAACGTGCCCCCACCCATAGGACTTTCTGTGACGTCGTATTTTATTTTTTATCGCACCATTCTCCGTAAACTTTAGACACTGTAGTGTGTGAAAAATCCTACAATGCTGGAAACACCATGTCTGGCACCAACAATCACACCACGTTCTGAATCACATACTTTGCGTGTTGTAGATGTTTGAAAGTGTTATCACGCGGTAAGTGAGCCTCTGGAGCCTGTCTGCGTGCTGTATGTTCAGTTGCAGACACACGATTGGCTGTTTGGATGGGGTCGGCTGTTTGCGTTAACAAGTATTGTAGCTAGTAAACTAGACACACTGTATTTCTAATATCACTAATACCATACCAACAAATCTCCGAAACATAAAATTTAATTAAAAATAGTCTTTAAAGTTTACTAATTTTGCAGAATACATTTGTAACGACTTCCCTTTGCGCTTTGTTGCTATTACTTGCCTCAGATGGTTGAATACGATGTTTCAGGTGTACTGGGAGCTGGGAGGGAGCAAAAATGTTGAGAAACACTAATTTAATATGTTTGCTACGTACGCTGTGGCAGCAGTGCATGAACATCCCAGCCTATAGAGGGCGCCGTAGGTGAATGTGGACATGTATGTGCATGTGAATATCTGTGTAAAGGTAGGGTATATCTACAGTAAGTGCTACATTTGTGTGAGGGAGTGTGTGTGACCTGTTAGAGGAGGAAGAATTGGGGGGGGGTGGGGGGGGGCGTTTAAGTGGCAAAAAAATAGCATCGGATTCTGTCTTATTAAAAAGCATCTGTGATAATGAGAGGTGCGTTTTACAGACAAGCTGGGGGACGATATTCATCTCCTCTGAATATCAAAGCACAACTACAGAGGGATTTCTTGCTATGATAGATTCACTGACCTGGAATTAAAGCACCTGGCTTCAGTGACCTTCTTGTGAAGTATTCAGGGACGCATGATATTGAATTTTTGCTGATATTCGATATGCCGATATGTTGAACCTCATTTTGGCCAGTGCCAATTCCAGTATATTCACACCTTCAGCTCACTTCTGTATCTCTTAGCCGAGTCAAATGACCGAAGCAGAGGCTAGTGACAAATTTTCACTGCCGCCGATGGTTTTCCTTCCCTGTTTGTCGGGAAAGTCTTTGTGCCATTCAGAATGACAACTCTTAAGATACGTAATTAAACCGGCAGTGTTACGTGAGTTGTTCTACCCCTCCCTGCATCCCTAGCGCTTTCCAACCATTGCAAATAGTAATTCTGTTACCCGTTTCAGGTACATTGACAGACTTCCATACAGCCGACATGTTGAAGCTTCTTGCTGATGGTCTTCATACACATTCGGTGTAGCTGCCTGCACATTATCAACATGCCACCTTATCAGCCAGACTTATGGGCAGAAACTTTTGTACGTGCCGATGCCGATGATGAACTGTAAGCTTTTATCGGCTTATACCGATGTTGTGCCGATATCATCGCGCATCTCCAGAAGTACTGAGTGTCTCACTATATTGAATGTTTGATCCTGATCTGGCCTCTGTGTACACCGCAGCCCTGCCCGTTTTCCCGGATTTCTTGCTCTTTTATTTGCACGCTTTGCGACTTGCTGTGTGTTTGGACTACAGGTTTGGAAACACGCTTCTGTTTTGTTTGCCTTCGCTGGCCTCTCTGTGGTTTTTGACCCTTTGCCTGTCTGCAGACCATCATTCCAGAAATAAACTTTCATCTCCTCCGCTTGGATCCTCTCCCTGTCCCAACAACAATGAAAAGCAATGGCACCAGTGGGACCCAGATCGTTGCAGTTTTTTCCTTCAATTCTCTGTTTTTTTATTAACTTTTCCACACATTAAATAAATACAAAATATGCAAAGTTTCATAATAACAAATAATAATATACATTAGTAAGAGAACACAGATAACACTGTTGATCTTTGGTAGACCACACTGACTTTCTTCCATTGATTCCAGTTTGACAACGCTCCCACTTTCTTCCATGAATCCCAGTTAGACCACGCCCCGACTTCCATTGATTCGAGTCAGATCACACCCCTACTCCACACATTGAATAACATTACACCACGCCCCCTCTCTTCCATTGATCCCTGCTAGACCATGCCAACTCCCCACAATCTATCTGTGCTGGACCATGCCCCCACACCACCATTGATCCCTGTTAGGCCACGCCCCCATTCTTCAGCTTCCACCAATAGGCCGAGCATCAGCATTTCATAAGAGCTCTCTTTCGCTCACACTCGCCTCCTAGTGGCTGTCTGTGTTTGATGCAGGACAGGACATTCCTTATGCACTGACGCAAATCCAATATCCGCTGTGCAAAAACGGTTGATGGGTTACTTAGGCGCTAACGTACTGAAGCCCCAGCCTACTGGCTGAGCCGTCGCCAGCTGCCTGAGAGGATCTGAAGATCCACAGAGATACGCAGGTGGGGCCCAGTTTCCCATCCAGGTCTGCTTTGCACCTCAGTGTTGCCTCCATTTGAAAGCCATGTTTACCATCCAGAGGCCACATTAGCTCTTTGCATTGTCCTGCTCTGACCAGAAGGTGGTGCAATCATGGGTGGCAGTTACAGTAGGTGACATAAAAGAACAGTCGTCACAAGGTGCAGAGTGAAAAGGTAGCAGTGTGAAGAAAACTCTCCAGAAAAAGTACGAGAAAAGCAGCGGTTCCCTTTGCACGAGCCGTCGCTGCTCCATGTTAGCCCAGTCCCTTGCCTTCCTCTGCCCCCTCCGCCTGCCTGTCTCCCCCTCCTCCTGTGCATGCTGGCGGGGTGGGGGGGTGGGGGTGCCACGCTGTTCCTCAGTGTCTCCAGCTCTTCTTCTTCTCTGGTAGTTTCATCAGATCCACCTCCTCCTTGTTGAGCACATCTGGAAATTAAGGGATGTCACACAAGAGTCTGCATGTCTCTCTGCTGCAGAGGTGACGTCACACACTCCCCCACTCCCCCGCGGCTCTGCCCCTCCTCACCTTGGCACTCAGGGCAGCAGTGCCCCTCCCGGCGGACGACTTGGCTGCAGGTCAGGATGGGACACTGCTTCCTCTGGCACTTGGTCACGCCATGCTAGAACATAGAGGAGATACAGGTCATACAGACAAAGCACGCCTCCTCTCCTGAGTCACACAGCAAACACCATCATTTGAAAGAATGTTCAGGGAATGTTCTGCAATGTTCCCTCCATGGAGCTCTTTGATTGGCTGAAAACATGCGAGCCTCCCAGAGGAGCTCTATGATTGGCTGAATGCGTGTGAGGGCAGGGTACCGGGTTAGTTACTCACATCACACCAGCAGGTGATGCACTTCATCTCACCCATCAGGGGGACCCTTGGGTGCCAGTGTTCGCTGTTTTGGTAGAAACTCTTGCCAAACTTGCAGTCGCGTGCCCCGTCGGCCTGCATGAGCTCGCCATGATCGGGGGCAGAGCGGAGCTCCAGGGGGCGTGGCTCGTCAGGACACACCTTGCAGCAATCAGAGAGGCTGCGGCGCACGGGCTGGCTGCAAGGGAGGGGGGGGCAGGTCACCTTCTCACAGTGCACCTCTCCTGTAGAGCCCTGGGGAGGGAGGCAGGGTGGGGGGCAACGGTCAATGGGGGTGAACACACACACACACACACACACACACACAGAGGTTTGTAATTATGTCTTTGTGGGAACAGTCCTAATCTAAACAATGATGACCTTAACCTCCATCCAGTCCCAACCTTAACCTTTTGATTGCGATTTTGATTTTTATAAAATTGAATTTCCCCTTGGGGACCCAAAAATGGGCCCCACAATGACAAAATAAGTTTTTATCACATTGTGGGGACATTTGGTATACCTGACCCACACGCACACGCAGAGAGTCTCTCACCTTGCAGGTGCACACGGCACATTTGATGTACCCAAATGGAGGGACGAATGGGTGCCAAGTGGTACCAGGGGCGTGCATCTTCTGGTCACCTTCAAAGTAGCAGCCTGCGGGAATCAACGGACAGTGACATCAGAGGGGCAGCACGGCCAGCAGGGGGCACTGTAGGGCCATTCGGGATTGCTACAAAAACAGGTGGAGGTGGGACAGGAGACGCAGGTATCCGACTGGCCCTCTCACCTTCTGGATGCTCGTCGGCTCTCTCCGGGACCTCTGGGGGCACTACCTCCCTGCTTTGTACTGTGGACAGGGAGGGAAGGGTTAAGCAGGCGGGGGCTGGAAATATCCAGGGGGAGGCAATAACACAACAACAGGGAAACATGGAGAAAGACGCCGAGGTGTACCGTCACAGATGGGGCAGCACTTGTCGTCGGGCTGGATGGTGCGCGGACAGGTCAGAACCGGGCACAGGATGGGGTCACAGATCACCGTCTTTTTCTACACAAGGTGAATCAGACAGTGGGGGAGTGAGACACAGGGCTGGAGTGACTCATGACAGGCAGACAGAGACATACAGCTGTAGTAATTGATTGCGGATGGAAAGTGAGATGTCACTGTGATTCGTTACAAACAGACAATACAGCCATGAGACGTACAGAAAAGGTGATTCATTACTAGGGATGTAACGATAAACTCGGCTCACGATTCGATATGATTCACGATTCTGACGTCACCATACGATTTTCTTGCGATTTTTTAGCAGAATGAGCCGCAGACAAATTTATTAAAAAATATTCCTTTATTTATTTATAAACTGTGTAAAATGTGTCCTCTTCTTAACAGTGCAACTGAAATTGAATAAAATAATGTTTTAAAAAAATCCCAAATCAAAATAAGTAAATTAAAAAATCTTCAAATAAATAAACTAAGGCTTGTATGTGCAGCTTTTTAGCGTGTTTTGCCCTTTTAATAATCTTTGCTCAGCTCACTGTGGTGCTGATGGACATGCTGAAGCACGTTCGTTGTGCTATTTGTGTATGTTATCAGTCTTTTACAATGTTTGTATGCAGTTTTTGTCTTGTCTGTGCTTTTCTCGCCATTTTCGTTTGTGATTACTGGAAAGCTAAAATGCTGCCACACCGACGATATAAGATCAGCCAGTGCATCCATCCATCAATTTTCTTAATCTCAACTGGGGTCGCGGGGGGGGGGTCCGGAAACTATTACGGGAAAAAGGGGCGCAGACGGGAACCAACCCCGGGCAATTGCCAACACACCACAGGGAGCACACACACACACACACACTCACACAACTACAGGGCCAATTTAGACTCACCAATCAACCTATCCTGCATGTTTTTGGACTGTGGGAGGAAACCGGAGTCCCCAGCGAAAACGGGGAGAGCATGCGAGCTCCACACAGAAAGGACCCGGGACCGAGGCCAGGACCTTCTCACTGTGAGGCAGCAGCGCTAACCACTGCACCACCATGCCGTCCTCAATTTCAAATTCGCTCGCCATCTCGCGTTCGGTCAAAACCAAAAACTGACGTCTGACGTCGACGTGAATATGCAGTGACATCTGGTATCGAACTGATGTAATATTACATTTGATTTAATGACACCAGCACTGTTAAAGTACTGTGAAGTACTCCTAAAGTAGCGATTCATTTTCCACATCAGCCGGTTTAAATCGTCATACATTTACATCGATTTTTAACTGATTCGCAATTCATCGTTACATGCCTATTCATTACAGATAGACAGATGTACAGAAGGAGTGAATCAATACAGACAGAGTGAGACATATAGCAGGAGTGATTCATTACAGACAGTGAGATGTACCGTTGGAGTGACTCATTACAGACAGAGTGAGACTAGCTGGAGTGACTCATTACAGGCAGAGAGTGAGACGTGGTCCTGAGTGGGACAGTGCTCCATGGTACCTGACAGCTGCAGCTGAAGCAGTTGTTGTAATGGGGCGTCCAGTGTGAGCCGTGGGCGTGATACTCGCCCTCGAAGAAGCAGGTGTGAGGCTCCTTCTTCAGCTCCTCAGGGTCCTGCACAAACAGCAGGTCGTCGAATTCCGCCTCATCCGTCTCTGCCCTGCTCCCGTACTGGCAGCTGTTGGGCACGTGGACCTGAGGGGGAGCGAGAGAGAGACAGAAGCAGGCAGCCAGTCAGTCTCTCCTCCCAGACACACACAGGACACGACCTTGACAGCACATCTGTGGCCGATCTGGACTCACCCGCCCCCGGATCTCTCCTCGAGGGTTCATCTTGGTGCTGACTTGTATGAAGGCAGTTCCTTCGTCCAGGTGCTGAAGAAGTTCATGGCTCAGGTCCTTCAAGATGCCCTGGGCCTGCCGGGTCAGAACAAGGACAGAGTTCAGCTCACCGAGGGACCGTCCAGCATTCCTTTGGGATGTGTGCATTCTCTGCATTTATACATCTGCAAGCCTCACCTGAGAGCCATAGAACCCCATGAGCAGTCGCTTGTGGGCGGGGCTGCTGCTCTGCAGCTCACCAATCTCGGCCAATCCATGAAGGTGGGCGTTGACAGAGTCGTCGTCACTTTTGCTGAGTCCAGCCACCACGATCTCATAGTGCAGGTGACACCTGTCATCCACAGACACCCAGGCATGGCCCCCAGCACTGGTGCTCACAGGGGGTGACACAAACTGTCCCGCCAGCGGAACAGGGAGCTCTGGCGGTGAGGGAAGGGTGGGGTTTTAATTTCCTCAGTCCTACAAGCCCTGATTGGACCACATGAAATTCAAAGAAGGCTCTCTCACCGTGGCGGGGCGTGTCAAGGCCACTGTACAGCAGGGTGCGGATCTGCCCCCGGAGCTCCCCCTCCTGGTGGTGTGCGGTAGCGACATTGATGAACAGCTCATTCTGCAGCAGCATATGGATGTGTCGCGCCTCCATGCGACTCCAGCTGCCGTGTGCGCGCCCCCCCGCATAGTCGCCGCTCAGGTCATACAGCACGCTGCGCTTGTTCCGCCGCCGAGGTTTCATCTCGATGGTCACACCCACCACCTGGCTGGACACGCCCACCACCTGCACCTGGAGGGGGGGGGGACAGGGAGGAGCATGGTAGGAGGGCCTGGTGGGGGTGGGGCCAGTGCAGAGGAGATGATCGCGATGACGTGGGAGCTTACGTGGTAATCCAGGGACCCGTTGTCGTGGAGAAAGAAGACAGCGGAGCCCACGCTGCCGGTCTTGCCGGGAGTCAGGGCGTGACCGCTGGACATGACACTCTGGATCGCTGAGGAGGGCAACACAAGCAAAAGGGTCAGAGACCGAGAGACGTCCTTTCATTTCACACTGTAGGAACGCCAGCCAATGGGATTCAAGAATGCAGTTACATTCTGATTGGTGCAAAGCACAAAGGGATGTGCAGAGAGTCCAGTATTTCTACCTGTATTTGCATTCAAATAAAAGTGAAATAGGTGTAACAATCCAGTTTCTGTTTTATCACACTTATGATTTTACGATATTTAAATCTTAGTATTGTCAGGGATCCGGGCAGCTCGGGCGCGGGAACGAGGCATGGTGCAGGAACAGAAAGGATGGACGAACAAAAGAACAAAAACGGGGTTTATTAAACCGAACTAAGCAAAACACAAGAAAGGACTAACAAAACAAAGGACCACGAGGGATCAAAAACTAAAACGGGGATAAATAAAGACTAAATGTACAAATGGGAATCAGGAAAATAGGCAACAAACAAAGCATCCAAAACTAAACTACAACAAAACCTTCAAGATCTAGCAGCAGCAGCAATCATACAATCAACGAACCACTAGGGAACAGAACAGATACAGGGATACAGAAACCAAAACTGGGTAATAAGACTAACACAGGACAGGTGAGACTAATTAACAGAGACCAGGAAAACAGGGTACAGGTGAAACTAATAGGAAAACAAGGAAACTAAGAACTAACCAAGGAAACATAAACCAACACTAGGGAATTACAAACAGGTAAAGACAAGCAGGGGCACAAGGAACAAAACCAAATACAAAATCACCAGATACAATAACTAGAAACACTAAGGAGCAACAAACAAAAACAGGAGGCAGGATTCAAACACAGGACAGAAGGGTACACAGACAACCACATGCTCAACGCATTGAGCCACATGACCAGACAGGTAACAGGGGGGAACAAAGACTAACACAAAGGACGGGATGACCAGCACCACCTGCTGGCCAAACGGGGAAGGGACACAGAGTAGGACAACAGGGGCTGGCCCTGACCAGTAGAAGTGTTTTTCGATAAATTATTGCTAGGTTTATGAAAACCTTAAACCAATATTACGCGTAACTGTTAATAATTATTCTAATAAACATGTATAACCATAAATATCATTGAAAATTAGATCAAGTTCCTAATCCACACTCAAACCAATAAATTCTAAAACAATAAATGCTTGTGAGAATATAATGAATCATGCCACCACTCGCCCTGACTGGAAGATGCTGAACAGACGGAATACGGACAAACAAAAAACATTACAAATAAAAAATGTTCCCTCTCAAGTATCATATGCCAGGAACTAAACCTTAATTAATCCCTGACTGAGAGATCTGGCAGAACAAGTTTTATTCTATACACGCCAGGGTTATAGGACCTTAGGTGACTTGGAGGCATTGCAAACATCATATACACCAGTGTTTCCTAACCCAGTCCACGTTTTTGCTCCCTCCCAGCTCCCAGCCAATCAGGAACACCGAATACCTGGTACAGGTGCGCTGGGAGCTGAGAGGAAGCAAAAACGTGGACTGTAGGGGTTCCCCGAGGACTGGGTTGGCAAACACTGATAAACACTATATACAAACCTATACAGTATAGTGCACCGTACACCCTAAAGTCCAAGACACTGTGTATAAGAAAGAATATACTTTAAAGTCATAAAAATGACAGTGAAGTAAATAATAAATGCATCAAATACATGTTTATTATTACTATCCGGTATTATTGGTATTTTAAGTTGGCTATGTACTGTACCGTTATACATCTGACGGCACAGTCACTGGGTTACACCAGCAACTCGTAGCCTCTACTACGGCCACTTACGCCTGCTGTGTCCCGCTCCAATTAGGATTTTTCAGCTCTATTTTAAATTTCTAGGTCCTCGGGCGTATAAACCATCAAGCAGGCGGCTCACAAACACTCACCGTGCTCCATGTCATGAGGAACACTGGCTTTCGTGGCATCTTTATTTTTTTTTCTTTGCTTCCCAAAAGCAAATAAATTTTTAAATACTTGTACGGAATAAATATTTGTAAAAACCCACAACTTGTGCTCTGCTGAATATCGCTTTGCGACTGGGCTGGACCCCTCAGAGCAAACTGAAGCCTCCCCCACCCTTCAATTGATTAAGGTATTAAGAAATGATCGGGCCAGCGTGTGGCCGACAGAATTACATAAACACATCGGAATAAGACAGGAAGGGTAGGAGTTCCTCACTGATGACATCACAGCCACCAGTCCCCGGCGGGTGAAGTGGTTAATTTACTTCAGACACACCCACATTGTTATACATGTGACCCCTCAGTGCAAGTTATACTTGTGTGTATTGATTACATCTGTGACGGGAAATAAAGCACCAGAGTACTCAGGAGAGAAAGGGATCGAAATAAAAAATAAAGTCTCCAATGTCTGAATGACACGAAGGTGTGAGTGAGCTAACAGCAGCTGCAGCAAACACACTCGGCGCTCTGTCCTTACTGTCACATGACTTCCTGCCGGTGATGAATCCCGAGATGCGGCGTGGGCTGCGGCCCTCGGTCTCCACGGCGATCTCCAGCTGTCCGCGGGACAACCAGAAGAGCTCGCGGCTGTTGAGATCCGCCAGGACTTCCGCGAAGTCCGGGTCCTGCAAGAACGTGACAGCGGCGCCGACATTAGAGCGCCGTTGTAATAACACCGCAGTGGGCCGCGATAAAGGCTGACAACGGAGCTCCACACAGTGTGGTTATTCTGCCACACGAAGGCGGAACAGTGTAACTGCATATTTTTATCAAAACTGAGTTATCACTGAAATGGGGTTACTTAGGCTCTGTTTTATCTCGTAACAAAATATCTTCATCTATGCTCAGTTCTGAAGAAAACACTAATGCACACATGGGTGGAGAGTCAAAAAGCTCTGAAGCTCCTTTTCTCTTTGTCAGTGTCAGTGCAGTTACTGTGCTTGGTCTTGGTCTTGGTCTTTGTGGCTCAGTATTCTTGACCTTTCAGACGCATAAAGGGTGAGATAAAGCCTGGAGACCCTGTTAGCATAATCCTCACAATAACTTTCCTGTGCTGAACCTCGTATCGGTGTGACCTTCATGGACTTTGTGTCTGTGACCTTTGACCCTACAGCAAAGGAGAAGAGGAGCCCCAGACTCACGCCTGCTCCACCCAGCTGAGCCCCTCCTGCTGTTATCTGTAGCCCCCTGCCCTGCATCCGGGAGAGGGAAAGCAGATCCCCTCCGCGGCCGTGACCCGGCCCCAGCTAACCACTCGCACATGTGAGCAGCTTAAGCATGGCTCTGTCCTCCACCCCATCCCTCCTTCTTTTCCTTTCCCCTCCTCTCCCCCTGAGGGCTCATCTCTCCACCACACTCCCGAGGTCTGAGATACTCACATAGGCGGTCACGTTGGCGCGGATCTCCCTCAACACATGGTGGCGGTACTGCAGTTGCACCCGGATGGGCACTAGAGGGTGCTCTGCGGGGCAAAAAAAAAAAAAGTGCCTTAATCACATGACCACAGATATGGGCACATTGACCACAGCAAGCTCCTTCAATGGAATCAGGACAGTTTCCCCACGTGTGCCCCCCCCACCTGTTTCATGGTTTTCCAGGAGCCCCTGGAACAAAAGAATGAAGTGGAGGTTGTTCTCTGTGTCGCTGAGGGTCAGCATGGCAATTCCCCCCATACCAGAATGTTCTTCTTCAGATGTTAACATGGAGCTGAAGGTTTCTGGGAAAATGGAAACGGACATTGATGAATGTCATTGTCCATGTCGTGCTGAGATATGTCCATGCGTGTGGCTGAGCGTGTGCACACATGCACACACCTGCAAACAGTGCCCGGTGTTTGATGACTTTGCCCCGGATCTCGTCCTGCCGGCTGCCTCCGGTCGCCATGGAGATCCGCAAAAGCTCTGCCTGCAGCAGACGTACCTGAGACTTGGAGAGGTTCTTCCAGACTCCACATACCTGCAAGGCAAAGGCAGACATGTAAAAGGTAGGGACTTGAGGCCAGGGGTGTATACAGGGCCATAGCTGATTGGCTACTGGAGTGCCCCCTCCACTGTCACTCACCAATTCAAACCATATCATTGGCTAATGATAAAGTTGGCAGCTCTGCATAAACTATGGAACCCCTTATTCCCCCTACCTTAAAAAAATCCCAGAATCGCTTCTGGTTGGATTTGACGTGAATCCGAAGCCCTCATGCCAACTCTGACACACACTCTGCTTCCCTTCGCTGCTAGCCAGAGAGAGCCTTAGGCAAATATTTGCTTAGCGAACAATCGCAGTGAAGCACATCGTAACACGAGGCTGGGCCTAATCTCACATAATTATTTGTTCATTCCATTTGTAACACACATGAAATCACACTTTGAAAATATACCACAAAATGGCTTCCAGCATTGTGTGTGTCCCAATGGTCATTTGGCCAAGAATGACAATGACATTTTTCGATGGAATCCGATACAGGAAACACGCCATTTGACCAATCACAGTCCATTATTATGGGCTGCGGCAGGTCCTTATGATGTAGCGTCGGGCTATGTTCCTCTCTTAAGTAAACATTTTCTCTGACAAGTTCAGGATATTTACTTTTAACAGCTTGGCTGTGAAACCTGCCAAACGACTCAGGTCTCTCAGAGCTCACAAATCACGCGAACAGACTAGCGAGTCCCAGAGCCCACGGCAGTACGCAGGTGAAGCACAACTGACCACAAAGACTCACAAAGGTCAGCACTCGATCCGCCATTGCTACCAGCGCTAACGCTAATCTCCACATTGGCTCCTTCACCCTCTCTGCACTAGTGCCAATGTTTCCACATTCAGCGTCACTCGCTGACAACCCCATACTCACCATATTGGACTGTGTCGAATCTGGCCTTGGCACCCTGAACTGGAACACGGTGTTGCCATCATTGTCCTGGAATAGAACTCGACTGGGTCGTGCCATTCTGAAGGAGAAAATGGGGGTGTGATTTCAGGAAACCATCACATGTAAAGACAGGGAAGGCAAAACCTGGGACAATGCTTGCAGCCCTGGATCCAGTTATACTCTTTGCTTAATATCAACCCAGATGGTCTAGATACTAATAAATGTTAGATAAAATTAACTAAGAAATCATCCTTGGTTAAAGACAGAGAAGTTGCTTATCACCCACTGACAAGTGGTTCTGACCATGTACCTTTTGAAGGTGATCGAGAAGACTAGGTTGTTTCGCGACAAGGACAAACGGGCCCGGCCCACACCACTAGAACTGGGCCGCCAGGTATCCATCACTCCCGTCAACAGCGCCACAAAGTCTGGGAAAACAAGAGTAGGAGACTGTGAACCACTGGACAACAGGCTTCAAGCAGAGGTCCATCTCGTCATTGGATAATCCAATAAGAGGTTAAAGGTTATGACCTACAAGATTAGAGGACATGATATGATATGACCAGATATGATTATGGTCCAGAAGGCTACACTACGGTAAAATCGACAAGAGGTTCTGACCGTGTGCAAGGATACCCTTACCTGTTCGACTCTCCCCAGGCCGCACGTCCTCAGAGCTGAGGTACGAGCGGTCATTATAGGACTTGTGTAAGTCGTCGTCCTTCTCCTGTAAATACTCCAGTCCATCGAACACAGACTCTACCTGCTTCTTCTCCTCTTCTCCTGTACAGCACAAACACACGGACTCATTGGGGTATTTTGAAATGTACAGCACCAACAGGGGGCAGAATTCTCCACAAGCAAAACCAAAAGTGTTTTAGAAGTCTGCACTTGGGAGTTTCACATACACAAAAATGTTCTGAAGGCATAAGAAAGAATGATTCAGATTGTAGAGGAGGCGGGTCAAAGCAATTAGAGGAGGCGGGACCAAGATTTCTGATTGGCTGGTCTGACATCTGACCAATATCTGATTGGTTATCTCTCTCAACCAATCATTTTTTCCCTTCTGCTCTCAGAACATTTTTGTGTCAATAAAGCTCCCATGAGCTTCACGTTTCTGCTTCAGTTTTTTCAGAGTGAGGAACTGCACCCCTTGTAAGGAATGGACAGATTCTGAATGACTGAAATCTGGCCAGGACCATGATGCTGAGGTTTTGTCCAGTCAGGGTAAGCAGTCAGCAGATGTTCCTTTGGGTTCCCCTGTCCCATTCAGCTCTACCCAAGATCTCCTGCACACCCTCACAGCAGCCCTGCACTGTTGGTTAAGCCCCTTCCCTCAAAAGAACCCCCTCAGAAGATTTCAGTAGATCTACAGCAGGGTGTCTTACCTTTGGGGCAGATCTTGCAGCATCTCCCTGGCAGAAGAATGGGATCTTCACAGCTAGGTTCAGGGCAGTCTTGCTTGATGTTTTTACAGCTCACTTTCCCATATACTTTTCCACGACGGTTTCTTTGCTGGGGGAGAAGGAAAAAAAGAGCCCCTTTTCAAAGTCATTTTACGTAATTTCTCAATTTGGACCCAATTCTTCATCTGCTCACCCAAGATTAGCAAACTAATTTGACATTTGGCAGCACCTGATGACCAGTCAGGCACGGCTGAAATTATACTAACTGATCCAATTTTAAGAACACATTGCTAAATAAATCCATAATGTTTAATTTAGGAAAGTGTTGTGAGATTTTATAGTGACCCTCAGTTACCTGGGTGTGCCTGAGGACGCAACACAAATAAAGCAGCGTTAACCCTCCTATCACTGGTTGTCCTCAGACACCCACCCAATGAGATCAGTCAGTAATGGAAAATTCGGTTCTTTGGCTCGGTAGCAATGTCCTGCGTTCTGTACTACTCTGCCATCTTAAAAACAACGCGGTACTTGAGATTCAGTCTGAAGCCAATCTCTGTTATATTTCTAGTATGTAAAACAAATAATTAAAACCAGCACCTACCGTTTCGCTAGTTTGGCAGCTAATGCAATAGTAATATTCATAAAAGAGAGTACAGATAAAGCGTATTACTGCAGTTTAACTTACATACAGGCCTACAAATAAATCGCATGGATTTAGTCAAGAAAGGACAGGGAGAACGCCTTACCAGCTCGCAGTAGCACTGGACACAGTGCATGACTCCGAAAGGCTCCCCCAGGTCTGGATGCCATGAATCTTCCAATGAGTAAAACCTTCCTCCGAATGAGCAGCCTGCCACACAGCAGGAGACTCAGTCAAATACAAGAACACATGCATGCAGATCGCGGCATCTACGGTTTAATGAGAGTCAGCTGTTGAACCTTGCAGTAGCCTAAAAGGAATCGGGAATCGGTGCACATTAAAGCGCTTCACTATAATAGGATGTGTAGTACATTTCCACAACACGTCTACACATCGGGACACACCAAATATCGCAACAATGTCCGGCGCTAACAGCGCGTAAAACTACAGAATAAATCCCCAAAATCGGACCCCACACCGCCCACAGGAATACCGCAGTGGATTAGTTTGGTGTATTGGCATGCCGAAAGTTTTCCAGACCACAAAACCCGCGTAATCGTTTTAACTTTGCTAGGGATGACCTGATGGAATTAATGAAACTGAGACAAAAAAAAATCCGGGTGTTGAAAAATAAAAGAGCATATTTAATGTGTTCCCCTTGTTTCTGTCATCAACCACAAGCACTAAAGAGGGGAAAAAAAATCAAAAATTGCAAAGGAAAGACGGCATCCACGCCGAGTCCATGGTAACCTGGACGCCCTAGATAATCCTGGGAGTTAAACGCATCGCAGGCGCCAATACTGCAGCCCCACCAACATTTAGGAGTCTTAAGTGTTGGTCATATTTTGAGCGTCTGCCTCAGTTACTAACGGCCTGGTTCACATTATTCTTTCATTAAGTGACTACTTTAAAGAGCTCAGTCGAGTCAAAGTGGGGCTGATCTCGATTGCATCCGTAACAAACATTTGAAATGCTTCACTTCTTGGCACAGTCCCGCAACATCATTCGCCCCCAGAAAGGTAACGACGGAAACACCGCTGATCAGCATTTCCACAGTTGTCATATGTCTTTGTGACTAAGCTGTTCTTGGTGTAACTCTATTGCTAGAGGCAGGACAGCAGGAGCAGCCCTGCAAGGAAACTACATGTCTGCAAATGACTTCATTTCTTCGGTATGAAAGTGGTGTCTTAAATCATTAAATCACTTTCCCGCAATCATTTAAGTAGTGTTCGCCTGCATTACTCCTATACATATTCACTTCGATCTTAGTTTTCACTTTTAAATATTAAATATTTAAACTTTTTTGCCATTACGTGGTGAATGTATGCCTCCTGCGAATTGTCGTGTACCGTTACCCTGCGGATTAGTAAACCTGAATCATCGACGCGTCTTTTTGGGATTATAATTTATTTAAGCAGGTATTAGAGAAAACCCGGGGGCCGGGAGGTTGGAAGGCTTACCTGACGCTCCTTTGGACGGGGGAGCCTCCTTCTCCGACTGGATGGGCAGCGCAGGGGGCTTCATCCGAGAGGCCAGCCCGCATCGCATCCATGCGCAGCACAGTGCGCACAGCAGCGCCAGCGAGCGGACGGTCTCCATCACAGTGACGTGCCGCTTCTAGGACCCAGCAGTCGCTGTCGGCCAAGTCCTCTGTTTTCCCTGTATCAAAAAGCCAGTGTTCCTCTTTGAAATACCTTTCTCGCAGACCAGCTGAGTCTGAACGCCGGTAGAAGGTTTTTTTTTCCCACAAGTAAATGAAGACCTTAAATTAACTTAAACTGAAGTTATCCAAAAGCTAAAGACCTACAAAAGCTAAAAAGTAAAGTCTGCAGAAAACACGATGACGACGGGACAGGAGTATTGGGCTCATATGGAGTCTCGGAAACTTGTACGCCACTTGTGTACAGTCCGGCGGCCTTTCCGCTTTATATGCTCCTGACAGCTCCGACAGTCACCAACAGGGAGGGGGTGAGAAAGGGGTGGGGGAAGAAACCTGGAAAAATTCGGGGGGGGGGGGTGCGAGTGTCTAATTCCATACTTTTCACTGAATTCCCATAAATGTTAGAAATTCTCAAGTTGAGAAAGTCTTTTCTGCTTTCAATTAAGCAAAATCATTGTAATATTTCTCGTTTGATCAAACTGTATCTAAATTAAATAGATATAATAAAAATATAACGTTAATAAAACTTGCCGTTGCATCCCTTTAAAATAGCCATAACGCAATATATATTAATTAAAGTAGCCTATCAATTATTATTGTTTGATTGACAGGTTTGGTTAGTTTATCTGTCAGGATCCTAACCTACTACGGGTAATTTTATATTTTTAATAATAAATTAATATTATTACAAGTATTGAGCGGCAAATTTGTCAGGATTGTCAGTTTGACGATATTGTCAGAACGCGCGGCTGATCTGACAATCCGCGCCGTTCAAGTTCACATCGAAATGAATTATATTTCCGAGATGTCATTCCGTGAAATAAGGACACATTGCATTACGAAAACATACATTAAATCGTTTATTGTTACTGTCCTTATGATGGATACTGTAAGTGATGCTGATCGCCCGGATTTAGTAGCAGTAGTAACGCTGAAACGGTCTTAAAGCACTACCTGGGGTATATTTTTATCTGCACTAAGGGTGAGCGCTGTTGGTTTATCCAACGGTCCTCGTTGTACAGGCCGTGTTCAGGCCACACCAAAGAACTATAAAATAACAATTATAGATTTCAGAACTCTCACTGGGTCCGATCTGTAATTGACCTGGCTATTCAGAGAACCGCAGCCCTGATACTGTGCGATTGTAAAAAAAATTGTACCTTTGCTTGTCACTGGGGCTGTACCCTTGTAATTGTACCATTTAAGGTACATAAATTGACTCTGTGGAACATCCCAAAGGTACAAACAACATTAATGTGCCATCAACGAAACAGAAATGTTCCCATAGTCCATTTACGTACCTTAAAAGGTAAATTACCTACAGCTAATGGTAGAATTGGCAGACCCTTGAGGGTAGAGCCCCAGTGACAAGCAAAGATACAAATTTTTACCCTTTTTTCTGAAAGTGTATATTTAGGCTTATGAGATACCGTCATTCGCTGCTGTGCTGGTACGTTATGCATACATCGAAGTTGGGATACCAGCTAAGAGAGAGAGAGCGTTGCTCGTGTGAAGGTGAGGTGTTATTTTTATGCAGATGTGATATTTTTTGACTGCCATTTTCCTCGCGAAATTCACACCGTGGTTCAATCAATTTCTCCTACGCCGAGACGTGAATGGGAATCGATGATGGTCTGCTTGCATTTAATCATTGGGTGATAACTAGCCGTGCCATTTAATGCAGAAGAAAGAAGGCAATTCATTAGGGAGACTGGAAAGCAAATTGCCTGTTCAGGATA
Source organism: Paramormyrops kingsleyae (assembly GCF_048594095.1). Lineage (NCBI taxonomy): Eukaryota > Metazoa > Chordata > Actinopteri > Osteoglossiformes > Mormyridae > Paramormyrops > Paramormyrops kingsleyae. The sequence goes on from NC_132813.1 coordinate 3,944,557, forward strand.
ACACGATAGATTTCAATTATGCAAGCCCATTGTTGTGTCATGAACCGCAACCGTTCCGTTGGTGCATCGCTATGTGGAACAGTTTCACTTAATTTCTCGTGATTTATGATCAGTATGCCTATAAAACAGTGAAAAATATACCTAGTATTCGTACTTTTAGTTATGTACACTGCTGGTAGTAGCCTACATTTTGATACTGCTCAAAAAGCACCATGACTAGAAAATATATAGGCCTAGTTGGTGTAATTTGGAGGAAACACCGTTTTATTTATCAGACCAACATTTTAAGATTCAAAATGCAACTAAAGTTAAACAATTATTTTCGTATGTCTCCACTGCCACTCAAGTGTGTTTCGAATTAAATTCTGGGTGATTATGGTTATTGGGAAAAGAAAAATTAATAAAAGCAGCTTATGCCGTAATAAAGGTGCCAGACAATAGGCATGCGTTCACATGGAGTCCCTTAATTCTTTCCAAAAAACAAAATTTTCAGAAAGATTCTGAATCTAGGACATTCGGTAATGTTAAACGCGCGATATGAAACGCAACTTTCGTGATTGTAAATGTAATGTTGAAATATGTCCATGCAATTCTGCGGCATGTCTCAGACTTCGTTCAGTTTAAATACGTCATTGATACGCTTTATTTGGCCGATCTCGGATTTCCTTACACGATACGGAGTATCTTTGCATTTATGCACAACATGTTGTTTCAGTTGTGTAGCTAAACAGGCGCCCCTCTCCGTCGCCAGACGGACACACACGTAAGTCCACATCCTGTTTGCTTGCTGGATTACACTAGAGGTGTGAATACGGAGGCATGTGGGAGTTCAGCCAGCCGGGCCCCCAACCTGCCCCGCAGGACGGTCCGAGGATCATGCGCTCAAATATTTTCCTTCGCATCTGAAGGACAAGTAGGGAATCATGAGATTCGGGCATCTTTATACTCCTAACGATAAAAAATGGTTTTCTGGGCCCGTTGACCTACGAACGACTCGGAAATTAGACAGCCTTCTTTAAATCTGAAAGACAACAAACAAAATGACTACGGTTGATTTATTGTCTGACATATTATTCGGGAACTTCTGAACATTTAGACTACCTAATATTTCCCTAACTAAATTCTTATATGCAATGTTCAATAAGTAAATAGAATCATTACCAATAGCCCAAAATAATTTTAAATTGGCATTTCTTAGCAAGTGTAATTACAGAAAAGGTGTTACAATCAGTGAACAGAATCAAATTACAAATAATCGCGAAATAATTCAATCTAAAAGACGAAATACCGTACAAAATGGACAGTTGTCCCGAGATGCTGTCATGTTTCACGCAGAACAAACCTTTCACAGATGTTCAATCTCACTTATTTTATGAAACTGAAATACCGAAGAACGCGCACTAACCACAGAAAAAAACATTAGCCTTAAGTCCTATTTCTGTATAAACACTAGACCAAATTATTTTGATTATTGTTTGGATAAGTATCGGAAAAACAAATAATAAGCGTGTAAATAAAGTATAGGCACACCCTGGTCTCGCGCGCTCGAATGGGATCCCGGATTTTTATCAAATGCAGACATCTTTCCGGAATTTTGTGCACAAGATTGCTTCTAATTGTTTCAGTGGTATCGGACACGGCGTCAGAATTTCGAGTAAGTCAGAATTAATTAATTGAACCGTTTTATTTCCCTCTATTTCAAAATATTTCCAAGAACCGCATGCGAGAACAACAACCAGAAATTCAATTAATTTTTATGTAGCGGGTTTCCCAATGTGGTTAGCCCAAAGTGTAATAGAATCACTGAACCTACTGCCATGCTACACTTTAGAGTAACAATAATGTAAATGAACAGTGAAGAACCGGAAGACAACGAAGAAGATTAAACAAATATCCTTCGTCTATAAAGTTGGTAGGCCTATTAAATCCTTTTAGATGTTTTAAACGAAGGGCGTATCTAGCTATTGAAAAGATCAGGGTCTAAGTCAAGTTTACCTGAGGCTTGTCTTTTTTATTCATCATTCACGTACTTGTGTGGCAATTAACTCATATCCTACAGACTGGCATATTGGCGAGTACTGGTCATTTTTATATACAACATTTTTGTGTTAAATTGATTTTACTGATCACTCTATGTTAGAACGTTACGTGTTTATCTGTTCATGTACACGGGTACATGAATTAAGCCATTTTATTACACTCAATAGAATATCACACATAATAAAAACGAATTTTAACGTATAGGCACCTCTGTATACATTTCAAATTGTGACTTTGCTTGCAATTAAAACATGTCCACCATCCGATTCGGTAGCAAAGCAACCAATCAATATGTTAATTGTGCGGCGCAGTTCAATGTTTATTCATGTAGCGAATGCTGAGATTCAATTTGCAAACACTCTCGAAGGATGCTGGCAGAAAGTGCGCGGTTCCCGGGGTGCTAACAGGGTTCTACCTCCAATTTCCGCGAGCCCCGCGTACCGCGTGGGACTAATTATCACCCTCTACGCAATTAGCGCACAGAAGCTTTGGGCAAACAGTGGCCAGGAATCTGAAGCAATCGCAGCACCTGTCAGTAACACCTCTTCGCATCGGCGTTTTGCGCCAAAGATGCAGCGCTGTCGCTTGGCGGATGAGAGCGGCAGTAACGTCCTCGCCGCGCTGTTTGCAGACCGGCGTTTTCACGCGTATCCTTCATGTTCTGTAATGCGCCTCGCAAGCCACGGAAAATGCCGTTCTAAATATTAATCAGCCTCCCCGTTTTATTTGCGAGATTAAAATGACGTCCGTACGTCTTATTTCGGTCTGAAGTTCATCTTCTCATCTAGACCAAGTGGTCCTAGCAGAATAATGGCGAGTTGTATTAACGAGCAACCCCTCTGATCGGGTTTCTGATACAGAAGCAAGAGTAAAACTGTCCTGCTCCAGACCAAAGCAATGAAAATAAAAGTATGCGTTAAAGAGCAATACTTGTGAGTTTCTTTCCACCACTGACCCCTCAATACATTTCTGGGTTAAAGTTGTGCCCTAATGGAGCAGAGAGGTCAGCAGAGAGGTTGCCGTTACACCTGGCCGTGACAAAGCCAATGTGCCACAACCTGGACCTGTTTGCTGGGCAGTTCGAGGTTCTGTCCTCCCGTGCCCCCGAACCCCCCCCCCCCCCCCCCCCCCCGCTTTGAAGTGGGCGAGATTCTGCAGGCTTCAAAGGAGTCTTAGCTTGAACACACACCAGATAATCGTGAGCCCATCCCTTCCCAACACCTCCCCTGCCCTTAGGATAAACGTACATCACCAGCTGCCACTGTTTCCTTTGTCAACGCCGGTTTTTCTCAAGGCGGAACCCACACAAACACCAGCGTCCCACTCAGCCGCAGTCAGAGACAGACACCTCCTCAACCCTCTGGGTGATGCATCAGACAGCCCAGAACGGCGTATCAGTGCACCAGGGACTGAGCTACATCTGTGCAAGACTTGGGGTGAGCTGGGCATGTTCACGCCCAATCGGGGGCCTCTGGGTGAGCAGGCTGTGGAAGCTCAGCGCCTGGCTTCCCAGTGTCTTTACCCAGGATGGAGCCGTCTTCAACCCAAGGCCCAGCAGGAAAGACTGGGGCTCGTGGCCTTGCAACCTGGAGCAGAATATTAAACTTCAGAAACCATTCCAGGGGTCACACCTCTGACCCTGTGCCCAACACTGTAGGAGAGAGTCTGAAATTGAGGAGGACACAACTTAATTTAAATACAAAGGTCTGTTTATTGGGGGGGGGGGGGGGAATGGATGGATGAATGAATACAAATTAAATATTGAGGGGTACACACACCCCCATCCTCCCAGTTCCTACGCCTCTGCATGTACCCACCTGGGGGGTCAGGTGTCTGTGTTGCTCCCTGTTCCAGAGCCAGAATGGGACCCCATGCTCCCAATGAACAGATGATGAACTTCAGACCAAAAGAGGAGATGAGAGAGGGAGAGACTGGGTTATCATGGATGATTCAGGAGAGGCATCAGAGACGTAGACAGGCAGGGGGACGGCGTCACTGTGAACCGTGGGAGAATGTGCACCGCGCACAGGGCCTGGAGGGGTCAGGGCGCAGTGCCACACATTCAGCCAGCTCACTGTAAACTTTAAACACATAAAAAATCCTGCAGAATTTTCTACTTAAGCAACACATGGGACTATGGGAGAATAATAACAGAGATCACACACTCAGTTTATTGAAGTGGGACTTCGGTACTTCTCATAGAGTAAACTCCCCTACAAAAAGAGATTAAAATAAAACAGCATTTCTGTGGTTGGCGACTGAAATAAACTGTCCCATCGCCTCTTCACACATACCCACAGCGCCCCCTTGTGGCGACGCGCGCACTCGGGTTATTCAGACGAACTGAAAACACTAGCTATTTTTTAAGTACTGCAGACCTTTTATCAACTTCGACATTCACTCGTTTTTTTAAGCCAGATGTCTCCATATATAGGAAACTATTGGATCATGCAGGTTTGTAATATTACTAACATCTCAGTCCTGTCTGTTGTCATCATTATCTGGGCTTATGGGCAGTGGTGGCTTAATTGGTAGGAAAGCGCCCTGGTAATTGAAAGGTTGCAGGTTTGAATCCCTGACCAGCAAAGTACCACTGAGGTACCCTGATCAAGGTACTGCCCCCAAATACTGCTCCCCGGGTGCTGAATTAGCTATGTCACGATGCCACATATGGATTAAACGCAGAGAACACATTTCATTGTATTTTGCTGTGGTGTGTCAACAATAATCACTAAGTCTCTGTGCCCTTTACTGGAAAGTCGCCGGTTTCAGCAGAACAGTCACATGTCCATGGGCCCCTAACCCCCAGCTCCTGGGATGCTGCATGTTGGCAGACCCTGCATTGTGACCCCCCCCCCCCCCCCAAGCTCCGGAGAGCAAGATGGCACAGACAAACAGAAGCATTCCAATGTACTTGTGCAAATGGTAAATAAAAGATTTATCACCTATCATTTGTTCTACATCCGCAGAACATCCATCTGACACTGATTAATGGAGAGAGGATGAAATCTCTTTACCTGGGGCTTTGCTGCTTGTGTTTCCAGCCTTTCAGGTGCATCAGGTGAAGTAGGGGACTTCAGGTGCATAGTTCAGGGGGCATGCTGGAGACAACTTCTCCAGCAGTGTAGAGCATAAAATCATAACAGTAGCTCTGGGCACAGGGAGACAGAGAGAGCATGGAATGGAGAATAGCCAAGTAGAATCAGATTAGATCGGATACAGTTTGATTAGATCCAGTGCATTTGCCCAATAGGAACATGGAGGCTGGGTTTGACTGGGCATTGTGCCCTCATTCTGATATTCCAAGTGCCTCAATTCAATTACCGATGTTGAGGCAAGAATTACAGCAAAATTTATCCTAAGCCATGCTCAAAAAGACCTGCCTCTCAAAAAAATAAATAAATAAAATCTGTGCACAGCACGGATCAGCAGAGTAGACATACTCTGACAGTGTGGCAGGGCCTTTCAATCAGAGCGAACCACCACAATGCCACACCATGGTACAGCTGGTCGAGATGCTCACTATGGTGCACCAGCAGAAGTTAGTCAGTCTCTGGGGTGAAAGGCTTTCATTAGTCTCCTCAGGAAGTAGCAACACTGCTGCACCTTTCTGACCACGGTGGAGGGGTTAATAGTTCAGGAGATGTCCTCAGGGATGAGGCTTGCAGCTGGAGATGCTCCCTAACCAGATTCCCATTGGTGTGTCTATCTCTAAAGTCCAGCATAAGCTCCTTAGTCTTGACTGTGCTGAGGTCTGCACATACATGTAAAGGCAGATTATACAGTTAAATGCAGTACAACATCATATACATAATAATGTATAATAAAAATAAATATACAATTATTTACAGGGATGAATATGTACATGTTGGTCAATATGTGGTCAGCTTTCTCCTTTTTTGTAGCTCCTGTCTGTATTCCTCTCCTCACTGGTCATTGGCTGGGAAACCCCGTAGTTTCATGAAATATGTAGCGTGATGTCACGTCTAAGACGTACAATTATCCAATGCGCTTGAGTAGATGCGTCTCTACCCTACAGAAAATACAAGCCCTTACACGCCCTGGGTCTTTGCTTTACAATGGTGTTTAAGGTAGGAAAGGTCACATTCGACTATGCAACGCAGGAACAGTAAAATGTCCTTTTTATGTGTATAAACAATTATACTGGGGAAAATTATTTTACTGCTACCACCAAAAATGATACAATAATTTAAAGTCCAGAACCAGTCTACCTAGTATTTAAATAAGCACTCCGTCAAGGGACATAAAAGCACCAAGACAATTTCATATGTATATGTCACAGATAAAGGATGCAGGCCGGACAAAAGGGGGTTCAATGGTCTCACCAGTCGAGCCAGATGTTTAAAACCGCTGCAAAAATATGTAAGTCTCGCTGGAGCCAGACGAAATCTGTGCAGGTGCGTGTGAATGAGCTCGGGCGGAATGCCGGGCATCTGACTCCGCTCTGACCACGGTAACGGGGTGAAGGCGGCGTCGGCAGCGCGTTTGGGAAAACAAGGCGTGCGGGACTCGGCGCGGATCCGCGTCACATGTGAAACATTAACTTTGTGAGTCACACCGGGTGTTTACTTTGCATTGCTCAAACTTGCACTAAAGTAAATTGTTGCTGTTGACAAGTCGGTGGTACTCAAGAAGATCCAGAACCGCAACAATTAGCTGCACGCTTTTGACGTTTAAGATCGCTGTCCTCCGGTGCCCTGTGCTGGAATGTTACGTAACAGGAATCCCAAGGGACCTGCTCGTTAATCTCGCATCTGTGACATAGTCGATCGCCTAGGGACAGGATCGGGGACAGGGAATAGACCCGGGGTGGAGACTGGGACTGGCACTGGGGCTTAGTCGGTGAGCGATTCAGGTACTGCCAACGTGCGGAGTTTTCTGGGAATCCGCCTGACCCATTCATTTAAATGGGAAGTTTGTTTGCGAAACATGGAAACGGCAGCGCTGTGACAGAGTAGGTTATGGATATAAGCAGTGAGTATCTGAACTTTACTCTTTCGTGCGTTCAGTACCATGATTAAAATCATGCATGAATGTTGCAAGCTCATTGTAACACGTAACTACTGTATTATTTAAACAACGCGTTTGTTTAACCCTCAGTATTAAATATATTAAATCTGCGTCAAATCTAATTATTTTGGACGATATCCAAGTGGTAAGAATGCCGGTCACGGGTAAGAAGTGGTTAATGTCATGGCGGCGGCGCCAGGCATGGATGCTTGCATATAAGTGATGGATCGCGCTGCGGCGACCTTGGCAGGTTGCAACCTTATTTATTTTATTGCAAACAAAATAGTCTCCTATTGCCTCCTGCAACATTTTCAGTGCATTGCGCTGGACTTCGATGGACCGCTTTTGATTCAAAATCTAATTCATGCTTTCGGATCTGCAGGTCGTGCAACAAATGTATTAAATGCTAGTCAACCAATTTCGCATTTAAAAAATGTCACTTTGGAAAAATAAGGTGATGTAGGGCTAGACAGGTGAACACAAATGCAGTGAAGTTTTCCACTATCTGTGTGAAGTGGTTTCAGATCTATTTGTAGTCTGAACTATGAGGAATATTTTTCCTTTAGGCCTATATAACAAACATAACATGTCAATATTAAATGTTTTGCTGTTCAGCGGATACGTCGATCTGAAGCCGATTTCCTTGTAGTTCGGACCACGGCGATTCTCCGAATTTGGAAACAATGAATTGGCAAATACTCCTTTACAATACAGACTCTCAGACTTGGCTGATTGCTGCGTTCAGGGGCGTCGGACCTTCTGTAATGGTGGACGTGGCGAACCAGGGCCCTGCCTGCATGGGGCCTCCAAAAGCGTCGGAAATAACTTCGTTTTGGTTTCTTTCTGTTACTATAGAAATAAACAATAACTTCCATGATAAGGTCTGCTTATCTGCCTGCTTCCTGCCCCCACGCGCCCCCCTCAAAAGCAAAAGTGGTTTGATCCACCGATGTGCAAGTCTACCTTGTAAGAAACTTACGCAGTCAGTGGTTTTCGCATGTTCTGAGTTCAGAATGAATTCTAAACTAAAATCAGGATTTCATAAGCAGAAGGAGCGCAGAGATCAAGAGGTAAAATTAAAAGAAGGCAAGCAACTGCTGACAAGTTTCCTTCCAAAAAAATCTAGCCTAAAATGCCAAACAGCACTTTGCAAAAACGTAAGTTAGCTTAGCTTGGGGGGTAACTACTGGAATCGAAAACGTATCATGTCTTAACGAGGCTGAAGTTGGCTCCTTATTCGCAACTGCTTATTCGGATTTTCCGGTCCACCTTAAAAGCTGCGCAGCCGAATGCAATGACGCGATTGCGCCTGTAGGGGGGCTCATTTAGCTAGGCTTACCTTCAGAACTTCATTTGGCTTTTGATTTGTATTAACTGAACACGATTGTACTCACTTGTTACCACTTTGAGGAAAGTACATATCTGGGCAGTTTCAGTAATAGTTATGTGTGTATTTTATAAGAAAACGAGACAAACACAAACGTCTTTCCGCTCCCAATCAGGCCCAGAAATACGCCCAATCAGGCAACTATGAACATCTCAGTACATGTCAGTACATTGTCATACTGTTGTGCACAATGCTGTGAATAAGAAGTCAGGTTTCCAAATTTTATTTGAGTAAAATCTGAGAAATCCCCATTGTGCACTATACTGAAAGTGAGTGATTATTTGTCACTGTCAGCACACCAAAGCACAGCACACAGTGCACCACAGCGAAATGTGGACTCTGCATTTGACCCATCTGGGAAGGAGCAGTGGACAGCTGACATGGGCAGTGCCCATGATAAAGCTCACTGCGAATGCCGACTGTGAGAGAGTTCCGGCTTCCACTTTACAATGAGGCTCCCGTTTGCCACGTGTAAATGGTAGTGACTCATTAATAAAAAGAAAACTATTATAACTTGTTTTAAATTGTCTATTAATAATTTACAAAGTGTTACAACCTAATTAATAACCAGATTATGAACCATTCGTAAGCCCTTTATATAGGGAGCCTTATTGTAAAGTGGCGCCGAGTTCTGTCTGGGTGGGCCCACGTCCACTCATGCCACCTCGGAAGACTGAATGGCTGCAAATTGCTTGGTGTGAAGGCACCGTGATGGTCATGGGGCAGCTGATGCTGACTGTCTCTGCGCTCATCTAGGCTCCCTGCTCCTGCTGCTCTGTATGGCTGCCTCCAAAGTGCCGATTACTCGGGCCCGACCAGTCGACTTTGTGTGCAGTGACCACGCCAGGATGGAGATGAACAAAGCGAAGGACCTGGAGGCGGCCATGGTGAGACAGATTATTTGCTGGTGCAAAGCTGTCCGCTGCCTCCCGGTGGGCCTAGGCACTGAGCCGCCGCTTGGCTTTTGTGTGTGCGTGTGTGAATCTCTCTCTCTTCCCACTTGCTTCCCATGGTCTCCCTGTCAGAGCGAGTGCCGGGGTTCAAACCCCCTCCCATCTCTCGTTCCGCTGCCCTGCGTCAAGATACACAAAGCATCATGGGAAAAAAAAACAGTGAGTCGTCCTAGTAAGAGTCTGGGGTTCCGGAGTGCGACGGCATGCCTGTGCATGGCCAGTGACAGACTCATTCATCTACCTGTGTTTCTTCCCAGCTTCAGAAGAAAAGGGATGAGGTCCAGGCAGCTCTGAGGATGTTGAGTGAAGGGGTAAGAGTGGTCAGGACCCACAGCCAGCCTGGGTGTCCTGCAGTCCTGTTGGATCAGCTGGAACACAGTGTGACCAATCATCTGCTCATAGTGGCACACCTCCCCCTCGGGGGGGAAGGTACACAGGTATAAACACACACCATTACTCTGTCACTCACACGCACGTTCGCACTGTTCACTGACCATGTCACTCGCGCTCCCCTTGCAGGGCGAATACCACCATGCAGATACCTCCTGTCAACTGCGCCACACTCAAGACCTGGGACACATCCTGGAGCATTACAACAGACTCCTGAGGGGCAAATTGGAGTGGCTCATGGGGGACCTGAGTGCCTGGTGCCACAAGGAGAGCTGACCTCTCTTGCCACACACAGGGATGGTCCAGTCCGGCTAGATGACCCCTGCTTGGGGATCCCCTCCTTGTGCCCTCATCGCCGAAGCTACCTGAGCACAGTGGAGATCAGGAGTCATCTGCATGCGAACAGTGAACCTTAAATGAGGAGATGAATCTAGACCACATCCACATGCTGCTGGTTACTTCCACCCAGGCTAGCAAGAGACTAGCATGAATCCGTGCACTCGGAACGCTGACGGATAAGCTAAATGTCACCATAGAATGGGTGCATCGGAAGGGTCTGGGTGCAAAATCTTCCTCTGTAAGAGGTGCAGTGGAGAGCATTACGTTTTTATTCTGATCCCGATGGGGGCACAGTGGGTTAGCGCTGATTATCTCTAGCGTTGGTGGTTTTCATCCTGTGAAGTTTGCTGTTTTTCCTGTGTTTAGATGGGTCTTCTCTGGATACTGCGGTTTCTTCCTTCCTCGAGTCCAAAAACATTTGCTGAGGGGTATATTGGTGTCTAAATTGCCCATACTGGGTGAGTTTATGCCCTGTGATGGGCTGGCATCCTGTCCAGGGTATACCCGACGGTGTGCTCCCTAGGATAGGTTCTGCGTGACCTTGAACTGAATAAACAATTAGGGAAGATATTACTGGCGCACACAATATTGAATATTATATTTTGATATAAGCTTTTGTCTCGTTACATTTGGATGTGAAGGCCGATGGTGTGGTTTCTTTAAATATAAAAACCCATTTGAGTCAATAGGAGATATCGGTTAGAACTTTTTAATCAACTGTTACATGTATTCATTTATATAAAAAAGAACATTTCAGTAGCACAGGTATCTGGTTGCTAAATAGCTAGCTGGTATATCTTTCACAAGAAAAGTAGTTAAATATCAAATAAATAATTGTAATGTGATGGAATGTAATCAGAGGTATTCTGATTTTTCTCACACCTAATTAAACGGCGCCTCGGGCGATGCCTATGTCGCCTATAGGGACGGCCGGCCCCGCACAGGATCTATATAATAACGAAGTTTGGTTATCATACCTCCCCACGACCGTGTCTAGGATAACCGGTTGGAAGATGGCTTGAGGGCACAAATGCGTATACTGTAATTATTTATTGTAGTGTAATTTCAACCGTTCCAGAAAACATACAGTAGCCGTGCTGATACCGTACAACGTCTTTATGCACGTTCTGTCATGCCTGTTGATCGCAAGTTATTTGGGGGTGGGGGGGCATCAAGCAGGTATCACCGGCGTGACACCGAACGCTCATCTGTCACTGATTGGCTGAGCCGTGTGACGGAACGCACGAGGAACCGCCCACGTTTACAGGTCACATGATCATCCCGACTAAATCTCCGGTAAACGGGCGCGATTGAAATTTGCGGAGGAGCTGTAAACTCACTGGCGGCTGAGATCTGCGCCTTCGCCGCCAATATCTTCATTTCGTCGCTGGGCAGCTGGCGACTCCTGTTTATTTCACTTTTAATCGTTCAGCTTTCCTCAGCGCGAACCGGCAACAACTGGACGTGTACGGGGCGCTCGCGGGCGACGCGGCGATCGGTGCGGCCCATCATCACCATGACGGAGCGGACGCCGCTGCTGCACTATCGCTTATCCACCAGCGTCAATGAGACGGAACAGCGCTCCAGCCCTGTCGGGGTCGCGGTGGAACGGACCCCGGCGGCGTCCCGGCGGAAGGCGTCCAAAAGTCGACCGCAGAAGCTGTCCACCTTCTTCGGCGTGGTCATCCCCACGCTGTTATCCATGTTCAGCGTCGTTGTCTTCCTGCGGATTGGTGAGGATCCGATCTCCGCCAGACGGTGTTCGGGTGTCCCTGCGCGACTGTTCCTTCTTCCCCTCAGGCTGGCTGTGTTTGGTGGGAGTTTCTGTCAAGCCTGGCATCGCTGGCTCTGTCGTGATGTATTGCCTTGTAGATATGATTGTAAATAATGGCGGGCTTTGGCCACTGCACTAGGCGGTCCTGTAAGTGAGACACTTACCGAGGGCCGATCGTTCGTAAGTCTATGATCCAGCCTCGAGGTTAATATTAAGGTCTCACATGACAGCCTGGACGCCAGTGGTAAATAACTTACCGTGCAGATGAGGGTCATAGTCCTTTTAAAAGGCTTCTGTTTCTCGATCCTATGAGGTGTCAGCTGCCTGCTTTCTGTCCTTAATCTGCTGAAAATGCCGGCCGTTTTTGTACGTAACATGTATAAACTTCCCTGAGTCCTCTAAACGCCGGCTAGAGTAAATGTGAGAGGAAATCCCTGATTGGTTTTAATCCTTCCTTCCGGTACACATGCTGCGCTACCAAGAATGCGCTCTTCGAATGCAAGGAACAGCTTGTTAGTGTTTTTTATTCTTAATTTTTCAAAAAATTGTTGGTCGCCATAAAGAGGTTTTGTTCTTTCTGGAAGGGTGTGTATGCATTCCTGGAGGTGTTTTCCAATTCTGTTCATGGCAAACAATCATAACACTTTAATATTAATATGCTCCCACAGATATCCCTGTATACGTGACCTCCTGCTGACCCTGATGGTCTATCTGTCAGTCAGGTGTCACTGCTACGCAGTGCTTTGAGGGCCAGTGGCTCTGTGCTTGTGTCTGCAGGATTTGTGGTGGGGCAGTGTGGCCTGTACCAGACGTTTGCCATGCTGTTGGTGGCCTACTTCATCATCAGTATGACCGTGCTGTCCGTGTGCGCCATCTCCACCAATGGGGCTCTGGATGCAGGTGGCGCCTACTGTATCCTGTGGGGGGCTGGACACTGTCACTGAACAGTGTATTCCTTTGACCTTGAGTTTGTAGTATTGCATTATCCACATGTATTCTGTCACATGAGGCTATAGTTAATATTAGTTTCATTGAATAGTTGCTCGACAGATTTTGGTTTTGGTTTAAGGGTGTCCAGGCTTCTGGGCTTTGGGTCTCACCAGCTTCTCTCCTCAGGATCAGTGCCTCTGGACTCTGGAGCTTGACTACTACTCCTTTCCTCAGTCTCCTCGCTCCCCTTGCCCATACATCCAGTGTTTCCCTCCTTGACTGTCCGTCCTACCAGACATGATCAGTCGAGCCCTGGGACCAGAGTTTGGCGGCAGCCTTGGAATCATGTTCTTCTTTGCCAATGTGTGCGGGAGCGCCCTCTATGTGCTGGGGCTGGTAGAGGCGGTGCTCGCCACCTTCGGTGTTCAGGAAGGTATGGGAAGCTTTGCTTTGCTGCATGAAAGATGCCTCTGTTGCTGGAGGGATGCGTGTGTACTGCCTGATTCTATCTCCCCACAGATGTGTCTGGCCTCTCCAGCACCCAGTATGTCCTGCCAGTCGGTTACTGGTGGTCCCTGCTGTACGGCACGGTCATCCTGCTGGTGTGCCTGCTGGTGTGCCTAGTGGGTGCCCACATCTACGCCAGGGCCACCTTCCTCATCTTCCTCATCGTCATGCTGGTCCTGGCCACAGTCTTCATCAGCTTTTTCGCCGTACGACCCCACATGGTACAATTACCTGTGTCCAATTACTCCAGAGTGCACAGTGCCAATTTCACAGGGTTCAAGCTGGACACACTGCTGGGAAATCTCAAAGGTGCGTATATTTATGGCTCGATGGGCTTCCACAAAGTTCTGCGATCTTCCTGTTCCAGTGTCCTATTTTCTAGAAGAACGATGGAGTACCTAAGGCAGTGTTGTACTGAGAAGGATTTTCTTTTATTATTTTATCTTATGTGATGCCACATTAAGTCCAGGTGCAGATAGCTGAAACTCTCGGCTGGAAATAGCTGTATTTCAGCCTCATGAGGGAAAAATTTGTGTGAATCAGACTGGAAATGGAGCCCCGGGGTGCCGCGGTCGCCGCGGTCGGGGATGGTCATCGCCTGCCGCATTCTGTCTCTGCAGCTGCCTACACAGTGGACTACACCACCGGGACCATGATGACCTTCGCCACGGTCTTTGCAGTCATGTTCAACGGCTGCACAGGCATCATGGCTGGCTCGAACATGTCCGGTAAGCGGCGGGCTGGGGGTGACGATAACCCCTCCCCCTCGGCGCTCCCGGTGACCTCAATCTCCCTTCTCCATGGGCGCTTGTGTTTCAGGAGACCTGAAGAGTCCTAGCTACTCC